>NW_027507764.1:165835616-167219783 GCF_037356315.1 Lithobates pipiens
GAGCTGTCTCTTGGTACAAGTCCTGGCATGAGTAAAGTCCCTCAGGACCGTCCTGATGCGGGTCAGTTTATCCGGGGGAAGGCTGGCCTGCATGGTGTTAGTGTCTAGGCTGACCCCGAGAAAGGTGATAGCCTGCGACGGACCCTCCACCTTGTGCTCCGCAATGGGGACATTAAGGTTACCGAAGACTCCCCTCAACTTAGCCAGATCTTGTGGGGGAGAGCCGGGCGGCTCTATCAGCAGGAAGTCATCCAGATAATGAATGACTTCCCGACACTGGGCTACATGTAACAAGATCCAAGCAAGAGCCTGTGCGAAGGTGTCGAAGAGCCAAGGACTACTCTTGGACCCGAACGTGAGCTTAGTGGCAAAGTAGTACTGCTGCCTCCACTTGATTCCATGCCAGCACCAGAGGGAAGGATGGATAGGAAGAAGTTTAAAAGCATTTGAGATGTCGGCCTTGGAGAGCCAGGTACCTGTACCTGTCTTAAGAATGGCCTGGATGGCCATGTCTACTGATGCATATTTAAGGGAGAACTCCTCAGAGGGAATAAGGGAATTGAGACTGGGGACCGTAGAGGAATGAGGCGCTGACAAATCATAAACCAATCTGAGTTTATTAGAGAACTTGCCCTTGACAAGCCCAATAGGGCTGACTCGCCAGGTGACGAATGGGGGCTGTATGAAAGGGCCGATGACAAAGTCCTGATCTAGTTCAGATTGCAGCAGTTGGTCGATGGCAAGCTCATCCGTGGCTGCTGAGCGGAGGTTCTGGCACTCGTGTGTGACGTGAGGGAGAGAGATGAGTCCAGTGTGAAAGCCTTCCGTGAAGCCCTGGACGAGGAAGGTGGACAGTGAGGGGGTAGGGTGGCTGGATAGGTAGACGCTAAGCCACGACACATTGAGCCGGCTTAGTCAGGACCTTTTGAGCTGCTTGATCTCACACATGAGCCGGGGGTGAGCTCTATGACATTGGGTGCACACATGGAGCAGCCTACACTGGCTGAAATTACACGACCCACTGTTATAATTATTGCAGATCGAAGCACCGCCCATGGTTTTAACTGGGCGCCCTAGCTTATCGGTCTGTGGCGGGCGAGCTGGCACTTGCAGGCCCTGAGCGGCCCCCGAGGTAGATGGGCCGACGAAGGGCGGGGCTGCCACTGAGGTAGCGCACCAGGCCGCAGTATGTGTTGCTGACTGGCAGATTGTACACAGAGGGGACCGAAGCCCCGCGAAGTGGCGGCAGAACAGTTCTGTGTCCATTGTGCTCCAATCCGTAGGGGTCTGGAACTGGGAAAGCCTGGCGGCTGCTTTAGCGGAGAAGGATCGGTGGTAGTCATAAAAAGAAGATCCGCCGTATTTGTAGCCCAGGTCAACTACCACATGGAGGTACCGATCCAGCTCCTCCCTCCTGCCAGGGGAGGCCGAGCAAATGATGTCCCTCATCATGCCGAAAGCTAAGGTAAACTCAGTAACTGAGAGCTTCCTATCTAATCTGGAGTCCTTAGCTTTGAGGACCACTGATACGTCCCCCCAAGTATAGGCTTTATTCTCTGCCAGCTCATGAATTGAGATCAGCAAGGAAGCCAAATTGACGTCCTTTCCCTCTAAAATGTCCTTCCTGATGTTTGCTGACACCATATGCGATGGGAACACTATCGGTGCAGCTCCGGGGATACCTGCAGGAGGGCTCACAACTGGTAGGGACGCTGGTACAGGCGGAGAGACAGAGGGTTGGGTCTCGAGGAGGGCTACTCGGCCCTGCAGATCTGTCATCGAGGTCGTGATAGATGACACCAGGGTGTGGAGCTGGGAGATAGAAGAGGCGATGGAGCCTAAGGAGGCCTGCTGAGTAGAAGCCTCCACCGCCGCGGGAGGAGGAAACAGGAGCCGGAAAAGCTCTGCCTTTCTGGCTGTTGCTGGGAAGGGGACACCCCTGCGTCTTAGCTCGGCTGTTAGCCTGGGAATGGTCCAAGCTCTGAAGGCCCTTTGGCTGCCATTCTCTGAACCGGATGGAGACAATGGAGCCGTGAGGTCCTCGCTGCCGGCCTGGGACATGGTGGCGGAAATTGGGTCTGACGAGGCCACAAGCCCTCTGATGCGATTCTTTCTCCTAATACGGACCTATAAGGGGTGAGATGGATTACAACTGGTTGGAGACTCCTAAAGAAATACCTGTTTCAAAGAAGGCAGCTTTGCTGAAGGGCATTTCCCGCTAGATGATTATGCTTACCTAAGAAGGCACCGTCTGACCAGGTGCAGGCTGGACCTACTGAACTCGACTGACCTGAGGAGATGAAGGTGAAGTTTGTTTGAGACTCCCACCTGACGAAGGCTAGCTAACAGTGGAAGTGAGACGTCACACACGAGATAAACGACACCAAGGAAGGAAATAAATTTTCCTCTTTCCCACCCCCCTGAATCGCCCCCCCCCCCCCCTTTTTTTTTTTTTTTTCCCTTTTTTTTTTTTTTCCTTCCCCTCCTTTTTTTTTTTTTTTTTTAGTGAAATGAGGCTGATGAGCAAGGCCCCCCGATAAGAATCCAACGTTGAAAAACCAACTGGACTAGAAGCGGGAAGTAACACGTGACCGTGAAATGAGTGAATCTGCCATGACAGAGATCCGAATCGCCATGCCACAAACTTGCGACCGAGCACGAAGCGGAACCTGGAGCATGTACTGAAATGAGGCCATTCCTGGGGCACGCCGGAACGAATTTGGTCCATGAACATGACTATTCGTACCGGAACGTGATAGGTGAAATGAAATGAAACCCATGACAAAGACTGGAATCAGACGACGAGCCCAAGCACCTAACAAATGAATCCCGTCTTTGGAGCATGTACTGAAATGAGGCGTAGCAGCTGGGCACACCGGAACGAATTGGTGCATCAAATAAATGCAACGAGATTCGAATCGGAGTGTAATAAGTGACAGAAATGATATCCCATGACAGAGACAAGATTCAACGACTGGACTGATGGTAGCAAATAATGAATCCGTCTCTGGCGCATGTACTGAAATGAGGCGTAGCAGCTGGGCACGCCAGAACGAATCGGTGCATAGTAACATGCGACAGGATTCGAATTGGAGTGTAATAAGTGACAGAAATGATATCCCATGACAGAGACAAGATTCAACGAGTGGACCGGTGGTAGCAAATAATGAATCCGTCTCTGGCGCATGTACTGAAATGAGGCCATTCCTGGGGCACGCCGAGACGAATTGGTCCATGAACATGACTATTCGTACCGGAACGTGATAGGTGAAATGAAATGAAACCCATGACAAAGACTGGAATCAGAAGACGAGCCCATGCACCTAACAAATGAATCCCGTCTTTGGAGCATGTACTGAAATGAGGCGTAGCAGCTGGGCGCACCAGGACGAATCGGTGCATAGAGGAATGCGACAGGATTCGAATTGGAGCGTAATAAGTGACAGAAATGATATGCCATGACAAAGACAAGAATCAGGGACCGAGCGTGAACCTGCAAGTGATTCCGTCTCTGGAGCATGTACAGAAATGAGGCCGAACCCTGGGGCACTTCAAAGCGAATCGGTGCACCAGCGGTGCGACAGGATTCGCGACGGAGCGCGACTAGTGACAGAAATGATATTGGAGCAGCAGAAATGACTGGGACTGAAATGTTTGAACGAGGTGAAATGAGACACATAACATAATTGCAAGAAATGAAGAGACACATTCGAACTGGAGCAGAGCAGCGACACGTGCGGACTGATTGCCTTGTCGTAACAAGCAGTCGGCTGTGGGTCGAACGATTCGACCGCTACAATAGAAATGCACGGCAGTCGAACGGTTTCGAATGCCGTAGCTGCGAATGAATCGCCTGTCGTGGCGTAATCGAACGTGTCGAATGATGACAACGCCTACGTCGAAAGTAGCATACAGTGACAAGTGTACGAGGCCACCGAAACATTCGATATGACAGAACAGAGCGGCTTGTGCGTACAAGCAAAATAATGGTACATCGAAAACGTAATAAAAGAGGGTGCCGAAGCCCTACCTGCGACAGCCGGCCCGAGCGACAAATTCGATGGGTACAGCGACGACGAACCTACGGACGCTGATGGACGAGACGGGATTGTCGAATTGAAGACGAAAACGCGGGAACCGCCGAACAGGCTCGCTGCGTCTGATCTGGATAGTCGGCCCTTGATATCTGACGTGTCAGATATCGCGCACCGGAACCGACAAGGAAGATGGGCGGACGGCAGGTTATATACACCACCGGGCTCCTCCCATAATTTCAGGCCACCATACTGGCCTTTCTATATATATGAAACACTGCAGGAAGCTCACCTGCATTTGCAGGGTCCTTCTTATATTTATATATAAATATAAGAAGTAAAAGAGTGTGTATGTGTATGTGTGTATATATATATATATATATATATATATATATATATTTATACTCTTTTTGTAACATGCATACCCAATATGGCAGGAAGTTCACTTAAATCTGCAGTGTTTAACTGATATACACATATACTTTTGTATTTTCTTTGCAGTACATATTCACCTCACTCAAAGTCCCAGGGCGAACCCCATGCATATATGTGTTCCCAGTAGGTGGAGGGAGAGCCTATAAATAGTGCAACCCGGGCAGCAGTGTGTGGGTCCAATCCTTCAAAAAGAGACCCCTGCACAGGGTGCCTGGCCTTGGTGAAGGATCTTTAAGCAAGTTCTGAAGAAGACACCAAAGTCCCAGCTAGGCTTAGCTAGGGGACCTATTTGCAGATCCATTGTCCAAGGATCAAGTTGGGCAAGAGGAAGCTCACTAGAGAGAGTCAGTAGGAAGTTGGTGGGGAAAAGTCCAACTGTCCTTTGGTTGTGTGAGTCTACATATCTCTCACTAGGGAGAGTCTGGTGGATATCAGCAGGAGGAAACCGGTTATTCTGTAGGTAAATGACCCTC
Source organism: Lithobates pipiens (assembly GCF_037356315.1). Lineage (NCBI taxonomy): Eukaryota > Metazoa > Chordata > Amphibia > Anura > Ranidae > Lithobates > Lithobates pipiens. The sequence goes on from NW_027507764.1 coordinate 165,840,559, forward strand.
AAATGCTGAAGGGAAGTGACTGTGTGTAGCTTTGAAACTCCTGAGGGAGTACAAGTCACCAGCAGCATTAGGAATCCTGTGTGACATTCAGTGTGAAGTGCAGCCAGCAGTTTGTGAAGTGCAGCCAGTAGTTTGTACTTGCAGCCAGAAGTTGAGGAGTCCTCAAATTGTTCAGTTGCAGTTTATCTGGGTATCCCGTGTCCCTACTCATATCCAAGTTCACTGTTTCAATAAAAACCATAAAAGAACCTCTAGACTGTGTGCACCCTAGAGAGGGAAATAGGAGCAAATTCACTAGCAGCTCTTTATGGGTGCGTTACAATTGTATTTGCTAAAGCATAAACATTTTACATTTTCTTTAATAAAATATCTCTGTCATGTTTTTTTTTACCCTTTAATAGTTCTCAGCACTGTTGATCAGAAGATCGGACTCTTTTTTATACACTTTTTGTCTATATGCATGCAACATTTTTCAGGCCAGATTTCCTGATGGAACAGCAATGGACTAGGCCTGTGTAACGTGTTATAACCATCACTTGTAGTCTCCAATGGAAGCCCAATGTGTTAGGAAGACAATGCAGGAGCATGATTGGGAGACAGAGAGAGAGCATTATCACCCTATATCAGGAAGTGCCTGAACAAGGACCTTCATGCTAGGATAACCATGACTTTTTTTAAAATAAAAGCTCTAACTTTAAAATTATTGCAAATGCCTTTTAAAATCACATTCACATGTTAAAGATTATATGAGATTTTAGTAATTAGGTTTAGTTCTACTTTAACTTTCAGATTGTGCATGACGAGATGTGCAGCTGTAATGACCAATTCTCTGCATGCGTCACAGCTTGTCTTTACTATAGAAATAAGCGTAGGCTGTAGACCGTGAAAACAAAGTTTCCAAACATCTGGGGCACTATTCATGAAGATACGTCTGTAAAAAACATTTGTATGAGCCTATATGCAACAAACCTAAGATGATGACATTTACTGCTGGTTTTAGTGATAACCTGGAATGGTTCAACCTAAACTATTCTGAAGTATACCTCAATGAACTTCCAGACAACTGATACATTTGCAATAATGTATTACTGGTATAGTGACTGACATAAAGCTGATGTCCATACTAAGTGGGACGTATGGGAGATTCTTAGTGCTTAGACATTAGACATCATGAATACCCTTAAAAAAATGTAAGGCTTCACTAGATCTCTTCTCCTATTTTAATGTATTTAGGATTCTACAATATCGTCCTCTCCATGCACATTACCTATAGTACACCCTTCATCTCCATCCTCTTATCACTACCCACTGGCATTTCTTTCCTGTGCCTCTCAAGTTTTTCTCTCCATTCCATTCTTATCTGAGATATCCTCTAGGCAAGCATTCCTCTTAAATCAACTATTTAATAGTCATGTCACACTTGCCAATTACTTTCTCACCTATTTTTTGAAGGTCCTTTCAACTATTCTGTAATGTTCAGCTAAATAACCATAGCACGTAAAAAAAATCTTTGTATGTCATTGTTTCTTTAGTAACTCTCGAGCACAGCACCTACAGCATATTATATTACATCAATAAGATACCCATGGCAAAACAGTAAAATGTAAATTTAATTGATGAGCTAATTTCTATTAACTTTCACTGAAAGCCATGTGTAGCTTCATGAACACTAACTTCTACTGCCTCCCTCGTTACTGTAAATGCCAGCAATGGGACTGCAACAAAATACAGTTTTCCAAATACTGCATGATACAGTTTTTCAGTTATGCTTTATACATTTAATTCCGTACTTGTTGTTTTCATACTGTCATAAGACTTAGGCCGCGTACACACGGGCGGATTGTCTGCCCAACTAAGTTCGTCAGACAATCCGACAGACAGTCCGTTCAAAATTTGCATGAACGGACTTGACCACCCACGATGAGCAGACAGTCCGCTGAAAGCGTGCGTGATGACGTGTACAGCACGCAAGCCGGGACTAGAAAAACGACGTCCTATACACTGCAATGCAACCTTCGGCCGTGTAAATCCTTTCTGAGCATGCGCCATACTTAGTCCGTCCAACTTGCCTACACACGAGCGGACTGTCCGCTGAAACCAAGTTTGGACGGACAAAACCAAGTTTGAACGGACTGTCTTACGGAAATTCCGTAAGACTTTGTTCGTCAGATTGTCCGCTGAAAAAGTCAGCTGAAGCCCACACACGAGCGGATTGTCCGCTGAAACACGCTTCAGCGGACTAAGTTGGACAGACAATCCGCCCGTGTGTACGCGGCCTTAGAATAACAACAGCTAGGACATAAGTACCAAATGTAACAACAGAGATTGTAAGGAAATAGCAGTACTGAAAGCATGTCCAAACTATTTACCAAATATGGTGTTATACATGTTCTTCTTTTGTCAAAATCTTATATTTTTTTATGTTCAGTTAAATAATTCCTGATAAGATTTAATGCATGCTGGGTGTTTAGCCCATGTGTGTATAATCCCAGCATTTTTATGAAGCTGGGAGGCACAAGTGCAATTTCCAGCCCCTCTGCCTGCAGCCTGCAAAAGTCAAACAGCCTGAAATATGCTGTGCCTGGGCATGGCTGGACATTGCATGTACTGAGTGATAACTGTGTTCTGGGTATACGTTCTTGAATGCACGTAGCCCTGCATGTGGGTAGCACTTGTTACAGCTTCCAGCCACCAAATGTTTTAGTCTATCATAAATGTTGACGGCTTCTAGCCGGGGCAGATCCAGGGTCTAGTCTCAGGAGGGGCACTGCCAGAAAATTAGGTGTTATATACAGAACTGTATTTAAGGTATCATCCTAACCTTGTTTAAAACAGTGACCCCACTTGTGTCATCTTCTTCTTCATTACTGTCCACCACTTGTGCCACCTTCTTCTTTCTTACTGTCCCCTACTTGGGTCACCTTCTCCTTCATGGAGCAGTGCGGTGGAGACACCGGCATGAAGAAGATCACACACTGACCAGTCCCTCCCTACTGCCATGTCACTCCCTCTCATGCTTCTGCACATCAGAGAAGGAGGAGGTGGGTGGAGACAGCTGTGCGGTACAGCAATAGGCGTAGGCCTCTCTCTGCTCACAAAGACCAAATAATATACACTGATTTGGGTTATTTTTTTTACCAAAAATATGTAGCAGTATAAATGTTGGACAGAAATTTTAAAGAAATTACTAATTTGCAAAATTTTTTTACTAATTTGCAAAAAATTTTTACTAATTTGCAAAATTTTATAACAGAAACAAAGAAAAATGCAATTATTTACAAAACTTTTGGTCTGTTTTTTACCTATTGACTGTGCACTCGGCGGGTGAACATCCAGCTAAGTGCCCAGAAAGTTTGGGTATTAGGCGAATACCTCTATGGGTGATATTCAGGCCAAACTTACGCTCGGCCCAAACCATTTGCCCATCCCTAGTGGTGCCTGAACACTCTAATCCTTCACATTTACTCTTGCTGGGCGCAGGAACTGGCCTTCTGTTAAAAAAATAAAAATTGAAATTACATGCACCTGTAAAACAGATGCAGAAAATTGGGACTTGGGTGTTGGTGGTGCCTTAAACCAAAAATATTGTTGGAATCTAGCATAATCAAGATTCAGGAATAGGATAGGCAGCATAGGCACTCTTCAAGAGATCCCAGATCCAAACATATTCAATCAGCATCAGGGGCTTGACAGACGCACTCTTTTATCCAACACAAAACCTCCAGCAGCACTGGATGTCTGTTTGGAAAGCATGCTGTTTGGAAAGCAAAGGACGGGCCAGTAGCTCAATTGCATATTGAGCAAGTTCTGGCCAGTGGTTCATCCTCAAGGCCCAGTAATCCAGTGGATGCTCAGTTGAAAAGGTCTCCAAGTCTTCTCTTGCTCCTAGATAATCCTGCACCATGATGGGTATTTTCTGGGGGGGATTTTTATAACTTTTTATTATAGAGTGTGGGATAGAAATATGGTGCTTGGGTGCAAAACTTTTGTACTTGGTGAACTATAAACCATTTTATTATATTTTTTTTTATAAAGAAAATAAGGGTGCAGCAATTGGGGAGAATCTTTTGTTACTGCAAAAAAACGGAAAAAAAAATAAATGTAAAAAAAATTAAGAAACGGCAAAAAAACTGTGGTGATGCAGAAGGAAGACCACCTGCGACTCAAAAGAAGGAGCAGCAATTATAGAGAAATTGTTTTTGCTGCTGTTTGACAAAAAAAAATAAAAATTACAAAAAGAGAAAAGAAAAAAGGAAACCACTGCTAACAGAGGAACACCTGCGACTCAAAAGGACAGCAATTATGCCCTAAATATTGTTAGTGCTACTGCGCCAAAAAAAAAAAAGGAAACCACTGCTGACACAGAGAAATACCTGCAACGCAGAAGGGGGGACAGCAATTATGCATTAAATATTATTATTTTTTTTTATGCCCTAAATATTTTTAGTGCTGCTACCAGCCCCCAAAAAAAGTATACCTATGCTGTGCTGATGCAGAAGGAACAACACCTACGACACAGAAGAGGAGTACTAACAGAACCTGCTGCTACAAAAAAAAAAGAAAGAAAACAAATGATTAATGAAGCAAAAAATGGGATCAGTGGTGACAGGGAAGTGTTGTACACATCAACACTTCAGTGGCACCACTACACTGTGTTATTCACACAACACTACACTGTGTTATTCACACTGCACTACACTGACTGCACTAAACTGACTGAACAAGGCACCATCCACCTGCCTAATCTCCAGTAACACGCTATACAAAGCTGCCGTGTAAGCAGCCTTATATAGTGTGGTGCGTAGACTTTATGCATTGTACTGTGATATGCCAAAGCATACAGGTCAGGTGCATCCTTTGGGCAAATCATCAGAAATCAATGCACTACGAGATCGCAGTGCATTATGGGGCGCTCAGCGGTGCTCAGTGACAGTGGTAGAATCTTTCCATCGATATTGTTATCCAACAGTGTGCATGAGCCCAGGATCTTGTTGGTCTTTAGTAGGGATGAGCTTCGTGTTCGAGTCGAACATACGTTCGACTCGAACAATGGCTGTTCGCCCGTTCAGCGAATTCCGAACGTTGTGGGCCGTTCATGGCAAATTTGTGTGGCGCTCACGGCCCACAATGCACTGCGTCATCGCAGTGCATTGCTGGCTCATGATTGGCCAAGCATGCACTGTGACCCCGCATGCTTGGCCAATCACAGCGCCAGCAGCGAGGAGAGCCATGATTGACCACAGGCAGGATGCCTGTGGCCAATCATAGCTCAGGCTGTGTAGTACACGCCCCACACTATATAAGGCCGCCAGCGCGGCGGCCTAGTATAGTGTGTTGGCGTCTGAAGCAGTTAGTGGGTGTTCTGTGTACCTTCAACACAGTACACACCGATCGTTATCGGCCGATTTTCGATCTTGCTCTTCTGTAATGGTTGTTGTCTGCTTGCCCTGACTGCAGTATACACCGCTATATTCACCTCACCTATATAGCTAGTGATCTATCTTTTATAATAGAGCTTGCAGTCAGTAGTGTTAGGAGCTTGTGCGTGCTGTCTGCGTGCTCTGTACCCAGTACACACCGCTATATCCACCTACATAGCTCTTCTCTATTTGAGCCCACTTGCCATCTGCAGGAGTTATTGGAAGTTGTGTGTGCCTCCAGCACAGCACAGTATACATCTGTATATACCCCTTTATCTCTGGTGTTCTATAATAAAGGCATCTGCAGGAGTTAGTGGGTTTTTTGTGCCTCCAGCACAATATACACCTGTATCTACCCTTTATTGCTGTTCTCTAATAGAGCCATCTGCAGGGCTTAGTGGGTGTTGTGTGACTCAATTACAGTATACCCCTTTATCTCTGGTGTTCTATAATAAAGGCATCTGCAGGTGTTAGTGGGTGTTGTGTGACTCCAGCACAATATACACCTGTATCTACCATTTATTGCTGTTCTCTAATAGAGCCATCTGCAGGGCTTAGTGGGTGTTGTGTGACTCCATTACAGTATACCCCTTTATCGCTGGTGTTCTATAATAAAGGCATCTGCAGGAGTTAGTGGGTGTTGTGTGCCTCCAGCACAATATACACTACCCAACTGCTGTTTTACCCAACTCCCTTCAGGTAATTACCATGTCTGGAAGGCCAGCAAGGAGAGGCAGACAGGCGCGAGACGATAAAAGAGGGCAAGCAGGCTCTGTGTCTAGAGACATCAGTGCTGGTCGTGGACGCGGTGCATTGTCATCAGCACGTGGCCATGGGACACGCTTGTCCTTCTTTTTGCCAGCTGGACATGTTGAACCGCAACATGCCAACGACTTGGTAGAGTGGATGACCAAGCCCTCTTCATCCTCCTCATCCTCTAGAGGAAGGCAGTAGCGTGAGCGCAGAGAGAGGGGATGCTCAAGAAGGACAGCAATCTGGCAGTCATGTTCCACAAGCTGCAGCATACTGCCAGGTTTGCTACAGCGTTGAAGAGGGAGGGGATGATGAGGGCACTGACTCCACGTGGGTGCCTGGTAGGAGAGAGGAGGAGGAGGAGGCACATGTCCAATGAGGCAGGATGCCCTCCGGGGGCCAGCTTAGGGGCAGCACACCGACTGAATCACACCGCAGAGCTCCGCCTGTGCAGGGTGCTGCCTCTGCGCGTTATTCTAAAAGTTCTTTGGTGTGGGCCTTTTTTGAGACTAATGCATCGGATGCTATTTGCAACATATGTCTCAAGCGTATCTCGCGTGGCCAAAACATCAGCCGCTTGGGCACCACATGCTTGACCAGACATATGTTGACCTGCCATGCAGCTCGTTGGCAAGCGTACCTCAAAGACCCACACCAAAGAACAAAGTGGACCTCTCCTTGCTCCTCATCAGCTGGCATCTTCAACCCCACTAGACCTTCAGTCCTCTCTGAAACCTGCTCTGAGAGGAATGAAGGTGTAGAATTAGGTGTGTCACAGCCAAGTGCTTCCGGGCACTCTGCTAGCAGTACACCCACGTCCGATTATAGCAGGAAAATGTCCCTGCCCCAGCTGCTGGACCGGTGAAAGAAGTTCACTCCCAGCCATCCACATGCCCAGCGGTTGAATGCTAACTCGGCTAAATTGCTAGCACTTCAACTGCTGCCTTTTCAGTTGGTAGACTTGGCCCCCTTCCGTGAGTTTGTACAATGTGCGGTTCCTCAGTGGCAGGTCCCCAAACGCCACTTTTTCTCACGGAAGGCGATTCCGGCTCTCTACCGGCATGTGGAAGGCAATGTCCTTGCCTCACTGGACAGGGCGGTCAGCGGTAAGGTGCATATTACCACTGACTCATGGTCCAGCAGGCATGGACAGGGACGTTACCTGTCTTTCATGGCCCATTGGGTCACTCTTCTGGCAGCTGGGAAGGATGCAGGACAAGGTGCAGTAGTGTTGGAGGTTGTTCTGCCACCATGCCTCCAAAATGCTACTATTGTTTGTTACACACCTCTCTCCTGCACCCTCTCCTCTTCTTTTTTTTTTTTGTCACAGTCAAAAAAAGGTTTTATTGAGAATATTTTCAGGTTTACAATTAGCATAGAGTTTTACATGTTACCAACAACAGATTGTATATAAACATTGATACAGGTAGATAGCGGTCGTGTTGTAACCTAATATCTCATTAGAACAAATAATGGGAGCAAAAAAAAAACACATAGAGAGGGATAGAAATTAGTAGGAAGGGTGAAAAATGGTACAGGGTAAAAGGGATTGGTATTCAGGGAGGGGGAACCATCGCACTAGGGTTCGTTTTCTTAGCTTAAGTGTGTATCTAATAGAGACACATGTAACACAGCCCTTTTATTTGTTTCTGTCTATATCCTTTTCCTCTTTAGAGTGGCGTAGAGGGGAAATTCAGCTCATAAGTAATCGGTAATCTGAGGAGAGGGTAAAGGCCAACCAAGGTTGCCAGGTTTTGTTAAAGGATGCACTGTTCTCTTTTTTTCATAGCCACTAATTCCTCCATTTTAAAAATGTATTGCACTCTGTTTAACCAGTCCTTAATTGTTGGGACTGTGGGGGCTTTCCAATGGGTGGGTACAAGTGTTTTAGCAGCAATGAGTAGGTGTCGGGAGAGTGATTTTTTGTAGCGACTTAAGGTAGTTGGGACTAAATTAATCAGGCAGGCGGCTGCATTTAATTCTATATTCGTTTCCGTTATATGTTTTATCCAGATCTTAATTCCATCCCAGTATGTGCTGATGAGTGGACATTCCCACCAGATATGTATAAATGAGCCAATGCAAATTTGACATCTCCAGCATTTATCTGAGGTGGGATGAGACCATCTCCCGGTCTTTTGCGGTGTCAGATACCACTGCGTGAGGACCTTATAGGAAATCTCTTGGTATTTGGAGCTTAGCGAACATTTGTGTGTCAGAATACATGCCTTTTCCCATTGCTTTTCAGAAATTTTCATTTTAAGATCAAGCTCCCACTTCCTTTTGTGCTTATTGTTATCCGCGTGTGGCACACAGATTAGCCATGAGTATGCAAGGGATGTGGTATGAGCTACCGGTGATCTTTGTAAGCATATGGATTCTAGCTGCGTCAACGGGAGGCAGAATTTGGATTTGTACTTACTGTTTACCACAAAGTCCCTTAGTTGCATGTAGAACCACCTACCAGGAAAGGTCTCACCCACCTCGGAGCTAAGTGCGTCTAGTGTTTTGAGTTTCGAGTTTGTCATGCAATGATGAATAAGGAGGTCCCTTGGTAATTTATGGTGCATACCCGGTGGAAAATCAGGGTTGTTGGCAAGTGGTGTCAGTGGACCCGGGATGGATGCGATTTTATGTAAACTCGCTATTTTGTGCCAGATATTGATTGTGTTTACAATCAGGGGGTGGTCTATCTGTTTATCTTTTTTGGAGTGTGTGGACCATGGGTAGTAAAGTGTCTTGTGTGCAGTTAGATTGTTTTCCAATTGGACCCAGTCTTTGTTAGGGCCATGACAGTGCCAGTCTATGAGTCTGGTGATGTGTGCAGCCTGGAAGTATTTCTTAAAGTCAGGGAGGCCCATACCCCCCTTGCTTTTGGGGCGCGTTAGCAGAGTAAAATTGATTCTGGGCTTTCTATCTCCCCAGAGGAAGCTCCTCTGTGCTTTGAGGAGAGTGCTAAAAAAGGTTTCTGGAATTTTTATGGGTAAGGCATTAAATAGATACAATAGTCTGGGTAGTATCGTCATTTTCAAAATGGACACTCTACCAAACCATGAGAATTTTTTTGGGTGCCACCTTAGTAGGTCTTTCGTTATTGCGGATAATAGGGGTTTGTAGTTGGAAGTGTATAAAGCGTCGGGGTTGCTAGTCAAGTTTATACCTAAATATTTGAGTGCTGTCTGTTCCCATTTATAAGGGTAGTTGTCTTTCAATCTCTTAAGTTGGTCAGGAGGAAGGGTAAGGTTGAGTGCTTCAGATTTTGATTGATTCACTTTAAAATTGGAGATGAACCCAAAGGTTTGAAACACTTTTTGAAGGTTTGGTAGGGAAATATGCGGGTTGGTGATAAAGAATAATAGGTCATCCGCATAGGCGGCTATTTTGTATTCTCTATCGTTTACTGTAAAGCCCTGAATATCTCTGTGTAAGTTGATTGTTCGTATTAGGGGTTCTAAGGTGATGATGAAGAGGAGTGGAGATAGGGGGCATCCTTGGCGTGTTCCATTGTGGATCGAGATGGGGTCAGAAAGTGTGTTATTTACTTTAATTTGGGCCTGGGGGTTTCGGTAGAGGGCTGAGATCCACGACATCATATTTTCCCGTAGTCCAATATGGGCACAGGTGTCCATCATGTAGTCCCAGGAGACTCCATCGAAAGCCTTCTCTGCATCGGTAGAAAGCAATATTCCGGCTGTGTTAGAGTTTTGAGCAAAATGAATTAGATTCAGTGCCTTAGTAGTATTGTCACGGGCTTCTCTACCCGGCATGAATCCCACTTGTTCAGGGCCTATAATCTTTGCTAGGAGGGGTTTTAATCTGTTGGCGATTATTTTGGCCAGGATCTTGAGATCCACATTTAGAAGTGAGATGGGTCTAAAGTTTGCGCATTCGGAGTGGTCCTTGTTCGGTTTGGGGATCACAGCTATGTGTGCCATTAGGAATGAGTTGGAGTCATTTCTGTTTTTTGCTAGGAAGTTAAAAGCAGATCGAAGGGGTTTCAAGAGAGATATTGTGTAGGTCTTGTAGTATTGTGATGTAAAACCATCAGGGCCAGGGCTCTTTCCTGTTTTTAAATCTGATATTGCGTCTGAGATTTCTGATAAAGCGATAGGGTCATCTAACTTATGTGTATCATCACTTGACAGGGATGGTAACTTACTGTTTCCCAAGAAGTCTTTAATTGCTTCTCGTTTTGTCTGTGTAATGTGGGGTGGTTTGTGTTGGGCCGGAAGGTCGTACAATTTGGCATAATAATTGTGAAACAGGTCTGCCATTTCTTTTGATTTGTATTTCAGAGTCCCCTCCTTATCTTTTATAGCGTGAATATGACTTGATAGCGTTGCTTCCTTCAAGGCCCTAGCTAATTGTTTCCCACTCTTGTCCCCTTGTTCGTAAAAAATATTTTTTTTTAAAAAAAGGGATCGTTTTATTTTGAGATCTAGTAGAAGACGCAGTGCCGTTCTACATTCATTCAGTTGCTCTTCTACCTGAAGAGAGTGAGAGTGTTTGTGTTGTAATTCCAAATTGGCAATTTGTTGGGATAGCTTCGTAATTTCTCCTTCTCTTTCCCTTTTCTTCCTGGCGCCCCATTTTATAAGTTCACCCCTCACCACTGACTTGTGTGCTTCCCAATTATTTAGCGGATTCGTATCCGTGTCAGTGTTGTTGTGAAAGTATGTATTGATTGTGTTGTGGATGTCATCTTTCACTATTTGGTCAGTAAGGAGTGTGGGGTTGAGCCTCCAGTTAAAAACAGGTTTGCGTTGTGTACCCAGTTCTATCGAGATAGCCGTGGGTGCATGGTCAGAGAGGGCAATAATTCCTATCTCGGCTGCGAGTAAGTTGCCTAAGTCCCTTTGTGTGACAAAGATCATGTCAATTCTTGAGTAGCGTTTGTGGGGTGCGGAAAAAAAGGTAAAGTCCTTCTCCGATGGATGCACGGATCTCCATGCATCAGCCAGAGTCAGAGACTGTAGTAGCGATTTCATTCGTTTAAGAAGCCTATAGCTGACATGGGTATGTCCAGTAGAAGTATCTTTGAGGGGGGAAAAAGGGATGTTAAAGTCTCCACCCAATAGGATACACCCCTCAGCGAACCATTTAAGTTCTTCAATTATTTTGCCACAGAAAGGCACATGGGAGGTATTCGGGAAGTATACATTAGCAAGTGTTATGGGGGATCCCTCCCAGGTGCCCCTCAGGAACAAATATCTGCCCTCGGGGTCAATAAGTTGGTGCTTCAATTCAAAAGGTGCGTCTTTGTTCAGCAGGATGGACACACCTTTTGTTTTGGCAAGGGGGTTGGTAGAGTGGTAAGCTTTTGTGAATACATTGTCAGTGAGTTTAGGAATACTTTTATCTCTAAAGTGGGTTTCTTGTAGATATACAACTAATGGGCGTACTTTTTTAAGCTCTCTTAGCAATTTGGACCTTTTTTCAGGTATATTCAGACCGTTTACATTATGAGAGATAAGAGTTGGTGTTTTCCCTAAGAAAGCATATGCCATCTTGGCCGTAAACCTAGGGTGGGTGTGTGTTGGAGAAGCTGTGTCTGTGAATGATTTTCACAAGAGTTGTTGGTGACGCAGAGTGTGTTATGTTGGATTGTTTTGGGACTGAAAAGGAGATAGCGTACGTGCGTGGGGGTAAGAGAGGAAAGGGAGAAGAATAGAAAAAAAAAAAAAAAGGGGGGGGGGGGGGGTGGGGGGAGAGGAAGGGGGGAAATGAAACTAGTTAAGGTGTAAAGAGGAGAGTACCCACCAGCCACTAGTCGGTGGTGGGTCAGTTTGGGAGTTAACTAAAGTGCGTACATGTTAGTACTTTCCCTTTGGAGGAGAGTGGGAGGTGATCAGATAACAGTCTAACTGCGTCTGTATTTTTGACTGCTCTGTAATAGTAACGAAGGTGACCATTAGGGGGGCCCTGCACAACTCACGATTCTAGACCCCGTCAAGAGGTCATCTGTAAGTAAAAAGTCTGAGACCATCTTTTAGCATCCGTTTTAAGCTACAGCGGACTTGAGTAAGGGGAGAGAGGGGGAAGAGAGTGATGTACGAGCTGCAATCAGCCAGCTCAAAGAAGAAGATAACATTATAAACATTTTATAAAAACCGTTTATAAGAAACTGTGGCCTTATTGCCAAGTTGTGTAACAAATCTTAGCTTAAATAACTGTAAACTTTTAACCCATGTCCTGAGCGTTGAACTGCAACTGTCAGCAGTACATTTTGAGGAGTGGACACCCCCATATATTTGAGGGTCGATCCAGTCCCCGCGTAAGATCTTTGGGTTTCCCACACTAAACAGTGGGGCCACGAGATCAGTAACAGATGTGTCATATTCCATAGTAAAGCACAGTTTGGTTTCCGACCCTTATAGGCCCTATCCAGTCTTAACGTCCTAGAACAAAGCATATCATGGCAAGTTGGAAAGGGGGGCTCCTTGCTATTATTTGCCGGGTTTATACGCAAAAAAGGTGTAGTTAAGATGCATTGAATGACAACCTGAGGATTAATCTGACGTTATTTCCTGCCGTGTGTCTCTAGGATATTCCTTCTCCCTGTTTATTTTTGTTGGGAGGAGAATGTGTCAAGGTGGCTCAAGCAATGCTACTCACATTTCCGCAGCCTAAAGAGAGATACCATCCTGAGGGAAGTAGGGGAATGTCATACTCCCAAATGGTGACAGTCAAGTCATTGCACCATTTAGCCATTCTCAGGGCCTAAATAAAAGACATAAGTTAGTGCATAACATAATAGAAGCATAGGGTTACGCTGCAGGTTATTTCAGTCTCTCCGCATAGCACGGAATTCAAACCTTGTTTGAGGAAGAAAGGAAAAAAAAAAAAAAAGGGGGAGTCCCCATATGGATAGGTTGGTACAATTGCAAGTATGAGTCTCAAGGAGTAGCCTCAGAATGTTAACTTCTAACTTTTAGGGTATTGGATCCCCTTGTTGCAGTGAAACTGTGACAGTCGCCAGGGTGGGATAGTGGGCGAATCTTTCAAAAACAGAGAAAAAACATTGCAGGAGGTACGTCCGCTTCAGTAGCCTCTTGTCTCCCTTCCTCTCGGGCTCCTAGCACTTTTAGAGGATGCCGGGGACTCAAAGTTGTTTCTGTCGGTGCCTCTGCGATGCTTGCCTATTTGGTAAGGCGATTGTGCGTGGGGAGTTCCCACTGAGAATTGTGGGTTGTTAATTGCCGGTGGTGGGAGGAATTCAGCATACCAGTCCGGTAGTTCCATCGGTGTGATTTGTAGGTCCTCACAGAATTTTTTGAGGTCATCAGGGACTTTGAGCAAATGTTGTTTCCCCAGGAAGTTTGCTTGCAGTGCAAATGGGAATTTCCATCTGTAGTTGATTCCTTTGTGTTTCAGTACTTCTAGAAATGGGCGTAATGCTCTTCTATTTTTCAGTGTGATGGGTGAAAGATCCTGAAAGAGTTGAATCGTGGCGTCTTCGTGTATTATCCTTTCCTTCATTCGTGCTTTTTGGAGGATGTCTTCCTTCAAGCTGAAGTTAGATAGGCAGCAAATGATGTCCCGTGGAGGAATTCCGTCTTGCGCTCTGGGCCTGAGAGCTCTGTGTGCCCTGTCAAAGTCGATTGGAGATTGTTCCAGCCGTTCAATGAGAGTATTAAAGATGGCTGTCAGGGCTGGTCTAATTTGGTCCGGGGACACCGTTTCGGGCACTCCTCTGATTCTGATATTGTTCCGTCTACCACGGTTGTCCAGGTCTTCAATTTGCCTGTTCATATCAATCAAATGTTGGGAATGCGAATTCGTGATATTGTCCAATCTGACCAGTGCTCTGTCCCTCCTTTTCCCAGCCCTGTCTGAGACTGCCATTTGCTCTGATAGTCTCATTATTTCGGTTTTAATATCTGTGATTGCTGCAGCAAAAGAATTTTTAATGTCAGCGGCAATGTCTGTCATAGCTGCATAAGTAAGAAGTTGGTCTGTTTTACCGTTGCCTGCGGCTGAGTCCTCAGATGCTGAGAGGGAGACTTCATCGTCTTCCATGTCCTCCACAATGTTGTTTCTCTGTGAAAGTGCCATTTTGGAATTTTTGCTCCCTCCACAGTATTTAAATTTGCTAAGGTTTGCTGGCGAGTTCTTCTTTTTCTTCTGAGGTGTCCCCAAAGAACGGAGGATATGGCTGTGCGTGCTTCTCCTTGATTGTGTTGACATATTCGTCTGTCAGGTCTGTTTTCAGTGCAAAGGCCCCTCTGGTCACCGGGGTCTCCCTACATTGCAGTCATGTGTGCTGTTCACCAGGTCACTTCCCCTGCAGTGGTGTTTGCCAGATCTTGGATAGGAGATCTGTATCGTTAGTGGGGTGCTCACTAGTATTGGGGATAAGCTGGGATAAGATTAGGTGGACACAGATCACTACAAACCAAGCGGAGCCAGTTAAGAAGGTGCAGGGTGTACTAGGAGTAGCAAGATGGCCGCCGTCTTCAGTAAATAGGCCAGGGCCTCAGGCTTTCCCCACTCTGGTGGCCGTGTGATTATGCTCCGCTCCGCCTGCCTCCCGCGTCCCTCAGCACTGTCCCCAGTATTCGTCAGGAGTGTGTGCTCCCACTAAGTGCAATTTATTAAGTCCGCTGTGGATGGGGGTGTCGTGGGTGTACTCACTGCGGCCTGGCGGTGGTATAGGCCGGGTCCGAGGCCTGGATGTCCGTTCCGGCCGTATCCGGGGCTCCGCTGGACTCTGTGCCGTGCTGCACCGGCCCCGGTGTCTCCGGATGCGTTGCGGTATGTGTCCGTGCGGCGCGCCGTCTCCTCACTCCGGTGAGGCTGCGGCAGAGGCCGGTGTGGGCCGGAGGTCTTGTAGGCCGCAAGATGGCGCCGGGAGCTCCGCAATGCCGCCGGGTGTGCTGGCGCCGTCAAAGTTCGATATTGCTCAGCCGATGGTCTCCGGGGGACAGCTCCTCAACCCCCGTGCTCCACACAGTGCCGATGACTCTTTTTGGGCACTTTTAAAGAGAGGATGGCGGGGGATGGCGGTGGATTTCGCCTGTCTCGTGTAGAGCTCAGCCGCCACACGTCCTCCTCGCTCCGCGTCCGGACACGCCCCCCTCTCCTCTTCTTCTTCCTCCATGGCCTCTTCCAGTGCTCTGTCCTCAAAACCAGCGGTGCTCCGTAGGCGTTCCAGGGGCTACGCAAGTACGCAGGCAAAACAATGCCATGCCGTGCTTGCGCTGGTTTGTTTGGGGGACAGGAGCCACACTGGGGCGGATGTTTTGTCAGCTCTGCAGGGGCAGGCCGAGAGGTGGTTGACGCCACGCCAGCTTAAGCCAGGAATGGTGGTTTGCGACAATGGCACCAACCTCCTCTCCGCCCTCCGACAGGGCCAACTGACCCATGTGCCCTGTGTAGCTCACATCCTTAACCTGGTGGTGCAGCGGTTCTTGGGCAGGTACCCCAGCTTACAGGATGTCCTGAAGCAGACCAGGAAAGTCTGTGTGCATTTCCGCCGATCATTTAATGCCTGTGCTCGGCTGGCTGAGCTCCAAAAGGAGTTGAACCTGCCAAAGAACCGCCTTATATGTGACATGCCCACCAGGTGGAACTCAACGTTGGCCATGCTGCAGCGGCTGCACACGCAGCAGAGGGCCATCAAAGAGTACCTGTGCGACTACGGCACCAGGACAGGGTCAGTGGAGCTCGGTTTTTTTTCACCACGCCAGTGGGGCATGATCAGGGATACATGCACTGTCCTGTCACCGTTTGAGGAGGCCACAAGGATGGTGAGCAGTGACAGTGCATGCATCAGTGACACTGTACCTCTTGTCCACCTCTTGGAGCATACGCTGCGTGGAATAATGGACAGGGCACTTGAGGCAGAACAGAGGCAGGAAGAGGAGGACTTCCTTGCCTCTCAAGGCCCCCTTTATCCAGACAGTGTTCCTGCTGTGCCACCCATCACACAGGAAGAGGATGAGGAGGAGGAAGAGGAGGAGGAGGATGATTGTGTCAGCATGGAGGTGGAGGCTGGCACTCAGCATCAGCAGCAGCAGCAGTCTTGTAGGGATGATTTAAAGTCCCAAGAAACACGTGGACTTGTACGTGGCTGGGAGGAGGTAGCTGCGGATCATGTTGTCCTTAGTGACCCAGAGGACTCCGGACTGAATGCCTCAGCTAACCTACGCTGCATGGCCTCCCTGATCCTGCAAAGCCTGCGGAAGGATCCTCGTATTCTTCGGATCAAGGAGAGGGACCATTACTGGCTGGCTACTCTCCCTGATCCACGGTACAAGGTTAAGGTTGCCGACCTTATCTTGCCATCGCAGAGGGAGCAGAGGATGAGCCATCTCCGGGAGGCCTTGCAGAAAGGTCTGTGCAACACGTTCCCAGAGACTGGGAGGTTACAAACTCCTGGTCCTGGACAACGTGTTGCTGAGGCATCGGTCAGAAGGAGCGGTGGAGAAGGTGGCCGTCTGACTGATGCTTTCAGACAATTTTTTAGTCCGCAGCCCCAGCAACCATCGCCAGTGTCTGATTTACATGGTGCAGGAATACCTAGGGGCAAGGTCAGACTTGGACACCTTTCCCACCGAAAATCCTCGGGCTTACTGGGTCTTGAGGATGGATCACTGGCCAGAGCTTGCACAGTATGCAATTGAGCTACTGGCCTGTCCTGCATCCAGCGTTCTTTCGGAACGCACCTTCAGTCCTGCTGGTGGCTTTGTTACTGATCACAGGGTGCGCCTGTCCACTGAATCAGTTGATCGACTGACCTTCATCAAGATGAATCAGTCTTGGATCACCCACAGCTACCAAGCATCTGAAACTGATGTAACCGAATAATTTTTTTTTGAAATATCACATCCCTTCAAGACTGCCTATGCTGATGCTGAGTGACTGTCCTGTTATGTTGATTGTCTATCCTCTTCCTCCTCCGCTGATATGTTGGAAGAATATTTCTGGTTCTGGGTGATGCCATCAGCCCAATTTTTCTGCTCCTGTTTAACAGGGGCGTTTAATTACAATTTTTGATGCAATGCTTTGCAGCAGGGCTAATTCCTGCAATAAAACTAGAGTATATGGGAGAGGCGCAGTGTCGTGGCACCAGCAACAGTGCCTAAGGCCCAATTTTTCTGCCCCTGTTTAACAGGGACATGTAATTACAATTCTTGATATAATATTTCACAGGAGGGCCCGTTCCTGTGCCCACCCAGAGTAACTGAGGACTTATAGTGTTGTGGCACCAACACCACAACCACCAAAGGTCAATTTTTCTACCACTGTTCAACAATGGCATGTAATTACAATTCTTGATATAATCGTTCACAGCAGGGTGCTCCAGCGCCCACCAAGAGTCACTTTCAGGGCTTACAATGTTGTGGCAAAACCAATACCTTGTTCCGCCATTTCTGCAGAGCATATAGGGCAGGCCCCTACTTTCAAACATCCAATTTACAAACATCTCCTACTTGCAAACGGAAGGAGACAACAGCAAGTGATACAGGGGGTGATAACCCTTCCCTATGTTTTCCAAAAAGCTTAAAAATAGTTTTTTTGACTGGAGCTACACTTTAAAAATGTACCAGTTGAAAATTACACACAGATTCAACTTAACACAACAAACCTACACAGTCCCTGTCTTGTTTGCACCGCCTGTATACTGCTGTTCTGAGTATATAGGGCCTGGGGGGCACACACATTTCCTTTTTTTTAATATGGGTACTGGGTTCCCCTTAATATGCGTACAAGACCCAAAGGGGCTGGTAATGGGCAGGGAGGGCTACCCATGCCATTTTTCTCAATGATTTTCAACCATATTGCAGGAACCAGATATAACATTAAAACCGCAAGCAGTTTTAAATGATGTTATTTCCGTTTAATGTCATTTTGTGCAGGGACTGTTCTAAACACGGGAAACACGTGGCACTTCACAGGCATACTACAGACACCCCCAGGCACCATATTTAAAGGAATATTTCACTTTTTTTCACTTTAATCGTCATTAAAATCAGTGCTCCTGCCAAAACGGCCATTTTTAAAAACATTTTAGGCATTGACCCATGTCCCCTGGGGCAGGAGCCAGGTCCCCAAACCCTTTTTAGGACAGTATCTTGCATATTAGCCGTTAAAATTAGCACTTTTAATTTCGAACGTTCGAGTCCCATAGACTTCAATGTTCGTACGAATTTGGGGTCCGTTCGAAAGTTCTGGTGCGAACCGAACCGGGGGGTGTTCGGCTCATCCCTAGTCTTTAGTATTCTTTTTCTGTGGAGGACTACAAGACTCGCCAAGTTATACACAAACAGCAGACAAAGCCTGCTTTGTACCTCTAATTTATAAGACCCCTTTCACACTGAGGGCATTTTGCAGGCGCTATAGCGTTAAAAATAGTGCCTGCAATCCGCCCTCAAACAGCTGCTCCATTGTCTCCAGTGTGAAAGCCTGCTGCACACTAGAGCAGTGCGCTGGCGGAGCGTCAGGAAAAGTCCTGCCAGCAACTCCTTTGAAGCGGTGAAGGAGCGGTGTGTTTACTGCTCCTCCATCGCTGTTACCCATTGAAATCAATGGGGCAGCGCGGCTATACCGCTGGCAAAACTACGCTATTGCGGCGCATTGCAGGTGCTTTTAACCCTTTCTCTGCTGCTAGCAGGGGTTAAAAGTGCTCTTCTAGCGGCCGAAATGTGCCTCAAATCCAACACTAAAACGCCGCCAAAAATAGTGGTGTTTTACCGCCGACGCTATGGGTGGCACTGTGTGAAAGGGGTCTAGTAATATGTGAATTTCTTCACTTTATCACTTTGCTTATCACTCACAAACATCTGTTGATACAGTATCTGTTTGGAATAATCAGATACTTTGATGTTAAAGCGGTCCTCCACCCTGAAGTGGAAGTTCCGCTCATCTGATCCCTCCGACCCCCCGGTGCCACAATTGGCACCTTTCAGGGGGGAGGGGGGTGCAGTTACCTGGATAATCCAGGTATCTGCACCCACTTCCGGGACAAGACCGCCGCAGACTGCCGCAGATGCCCCGCTCCCCCGTTGTGTTCTGGGAAACACACAGGTCCCAGTACACAGCGGGGACCAGCAGAGACGTGCAGCGTGACTCGCGCATGCGCAGTAGGGAACCGGGCAGTGAAGCCGCAATGCTTCAGTTCCCGATTCCCTGACAGAGGATGGCGGCGGGGGCAGCAGAGAGACGAGCGATAGCTCGTCATCTGCCGCTGACATCACTGGACCCTGGGACAGGTAAGTGTGAATTTATTAAAAGTCAGCAGCTGCAATATTTGTAGCTGCTGGCTTTTAATATTTTTTTGCAGAACCACTTTAATGATACAATGTTGCAGGTATGTTTGCACTCTGGGCAGCACACCCAGATACTTGTCAAAGATGAGCACATGTGTCAGTGCAGTCATACCCTTATATTAGTTGCCTGCACTCAGCACTTGCCAGCTCAGGTCGCATGAATTCATGGCCTTACCAACCATGTGAATGGGGTCTAAGATAGATATGGATGGGTTAAGGGGTCTTAACAGAACTAACTAGCACAAGCATTGTCTGGACATTTTAACCACTTCAATACCAGGCACTTAAACACCTTCCTGCCCAGACCAATTTTGAGCTTTCAGCGCTGTCGCACTTTGAATGACAATTGCGTGGTCATGCTACACTGTACCCAAATGAAATTTTCATCATTTTTTTCCCACAAATAGAGCTTTCTTTTGGTGGTATTTGATCACCTCTACGGTTTTTATTTTTTGCGCTACAAATAAAAAAATACAGAAAATTTTGAAAAAAAAATGTTTTTCTTTGTTTCAGTTTCAAAACATTGTAAATAAGTACGTTTTCTCCTTCACTGATGGGGCTACACTGATGGGCACTGATAAGGCTGCATTGATGGGCACCAATGATGTGGCACCAATGAAGTGGCACTGATGAGGTGGCATTGATGGACACTGATATGTGGCACTGATAGGTGGCACGGATGGGCGACACGGATGGGCGACACGGATGGACACTGATAGGTGGCACAAATTGGCACTGATAGCTGGCACAGATTGGCATGGATGGGCGGCACAGATGGGCATGTATAGGCGGCACAGATGGGCATGGATAGGAGGCACAGATGGGCATGGGTGGGCACTGATAGGCGGCACAAGTGGGCACTGATAGGCGGCACAGGTGGGCACTCATAGGCGGCACAGGTGGGCACTCATAGGCGGCACAGGTGGGCACTCATAGGCGACATTGGTGTTATACTGTACTAATGGATGCCAATCAGTGCCAAACAATAATGCATGCCAATCAGTGATGCCCATTGTGGGCACTGATTGGCATCCATTATGGGCACTGATTGGCATCCATTGTGCTGACTGGCATCCCTGGTGGTCTAGGTAGGATTACCTTTTTCTGGGCATCCCTGGTGGTCTGGTGGCGTCCCTGGTGGTCCAGTGTGGGCATCCTCGGGGGGGCTGTGCTGATAATCGATCAGCACAGACCCCCCCTGTCAGAGGAGCAGCCGATCGGCTCTCCTCTACTCGCGTCTCACAGACGCGAGTGAGGAAAAGCCGATCACCGGCTCTTCCTATTTACACTGTGATCAGCCGTGATTGAACACGGCTGATCACGTGGTAAAGAGTCTCCATCGGAGACTCTTTACCGAGATCGTAGTTGCCGGGTGTCAGACTGACACCCCACAACAACGATCGCCGTGATGTGCGCCCCCGGGGGCGCGCAGCGGCTCATAATCCTGATCACGTCATATGACGTCCGATCAGGATTATGAAACCACTTTGCCACCGTCAATTGTCTATAGGGTGGGCGGCAAGTGGTTAAACATTTGTTTTAGCGGTTATGGAATCCACCTACTGCCAATCACAAGGAAGGAGGATTTGATGGGCAACTAGTCTCTCAGCTTCCCATTGGGCACTGCTGATTGTCAGTGTTCCACCCAGTGTCATTGGTTACTAGGATGCTGGCAGCCTGTGTCCTAGCAACCAATAAGTACAAGACATTAATAAAGTTAAACAACCCCCCCCCCATCCCCCATAACTCTGGCCTATCTGTACGCCAACTTGGAGTTGGTCTTAATTCACTTCCATTTTGTTATCTATGAACTGGTGATAATTCTTTTTGAATTGGTCACAGCCACAGTGACACATCGTAAAAGTGTTGTAAAGAACTACTTGAATCTGCCATGCTTGTAGGAACTGTTAGCAAAAGGCTTTCTTGTAACATGGCTTTCTTGAATAACGCGCATGACATTTAAAGAGCTCATACCACCAGAAAGGTGACATAAATACTTTATTGAATTCCCCCTCCCCCATGTGTTAAAACAGGAATTAATAAATTTAGTCAATGATTCCCATACATAGTTAAATTACGGCAGCGGCACAGGCAAGTAAGTTGTTTAACTCTTTTAACTCTCCTTTCCTCTCCTCTACTTCTGATCTCCATAGTGTCTCTCTATGCAACCTCTATATTAATCCTTCACTTCCCTTATCCTGCATATCTGTTCATTAATGTGGTTTTAAAACCAAAAAAAAAAATTAACAAAGCATGTTCTTTTATAGTGTGTATTTGCCTCAATCCAAAACACTGATTGTAATTTATGTTTTCAGTCTAATTTCTGACAGACTGTGTTAACACCAAAGGATTAGGAGGATCTAGAGGGATGGGGAAGGGGGTTCCAGTGCACACCCCCAGTGCCAGATTAATCTCAGTGGAAGCTCCTAGGCAATAAAAACCTTGGTGGCCCCCTCACAGGTTTCTGGAGATTTCTTGTGTCTCTTTGAGCTGCACAGTGTGTGACATCAGATCTCTGCTCTCTGCTTCCATAAACTGAGAAATGCTGGTAAATTCTGGACTTTAAACGGATGTAGAGAATAAACCAGATAAACAGGTACAACTTATGTAGGAGGATTTGTAACATCTCTGTGTATCACCTGAGGCCAATTACTTCAATGGGTTCATAGAAGGGTTGACAACCACTTTAAACCCTTCATCTCCATTCTGTATGTGACATCCTTATTCTCCAAAAATAATCCATACACATCCACTACCTAATGGCCCGGCAATCTGTTTTTCATTAAATCATTTGTAATGTCTTCCATGAGCTCCCGAACCACTCCTCCTCTGCTTTTTCCAATTTGCCTGAAACAAGCAGTACAGTTAATTGCGGACATATGCACTGCTCTGTGCACACTACAAATCCCATAGTCCATAGAAGTCCAAGAGCTCATCTCTAGAGCTAGTACAAATGGGTTACTATGTTCTATATACACCTTGGGGTGTCTACTTTTTAAAAAGGGGGGTGTTCACACTGTTCTGGCATTTTTATTTTAACAGAAAGAGAGTTTTTTCTTTAAATAAACATAAGAAAAACAGTGATTAATAAATGCCACCAAAAGAAAGTTTTATTCATCTCAAAAAAATTGGGGTGCAATGTTGCATTTATCTTCTACTGAATTTATATAGCACCAACAGTTTGTGCAGGCTTTACAAGTTAGGGAAGACAGTACAGTTACAATACAATTCAATACAGGAGGAATCAGAGGACCCTGCTCATTAAGCTTACAATCTAAGAGGGAGGGTCAAGTGATACAAAGGGTAATAACTGTGGGTGATGAGCTAATGAATAAAATCAAAGTACAGTTGTTAGGTGGATGTAGGATAGGCTTCTCTGAAGATAAAAGTTTTCAGGGTTCGCCTAAAAGTGGATAGAGTTGGAGATAGTTGGACAGATTTGGATAGGAAATTCCAGAGGATGGGAGAATCCTGGAGGCGAGTATGAGAGGAGGTGATGGGGGAGCTAGAGAGCAGAAGGTCTTGGGAGGAATGAAGAGGACAACCAAAGACTAGATATTAGAGACTAGGTTAATGATGTAGCTGGGTACCAAGTTTTGGATGGCTTCGTAAGTTGTTGTTAGTTTTTTTATTTAATTTGTTGGGAGAGTGGCAGCCAATGGAGGGATTGGCGGAGAGGGGTAGCAGACGCTGAGTGGTTTGCAAGGTGGATGGGTCTGGCAGCAACATTCATGATGGCCTGAAGGGGGATAACCTATTTAAAGGTAAGCCAATGAGGAGAAATTTGCAGTAGTCAAGGAAACAGATAACCAGGGAGTGAATCAGGAGCTTTTGGGTCTCGTTGGTTAGAAAGGGACTTATTTTGGAGATGTTGCCGAGGTTGAGGTGACAAGCTTTGGAAAGTGATTGGATGTTGGGCTTAAAGCAGTGCTCAGAGTCCAGGATAGCACCTAGCATGCAGGGATGGGTGGATGGTTGTGCCATTGCTCTTTACCGAGAAATTAGGGGAAGTGGCACATAGGGGAGGAAATATTATGAGCTAAGTTTTGGACAAGCTGAGTTGGAGAAAGTGGTGTGACATCCAGACTGATATGTCTGTTAGTAAAGTAGACTCCTTTCACACTGAGGCGCTTTACAGGCCCTGCATAGTGCCTGTAAAGTGCCTCTCCTGTCTCTCCAGTGTGAAAGCCTTCTGGTGCGCTGGCAGGATGGTAGAAAAAGTCCTGCAAGCAGCATCTTGTTCCTGCCTAATGAAATGAATGGGCACCGCTGCAGACCTGTCGGCAAAGCGCCACTGCAGAGGCGCTTTGCTGGTCTTTGTAACCCTTTTTCGGGCACTAGCAGGGGTTAAAATCGCCCCACTAATGGCTGAAAAACCCTGCAAAAACGTCGGTAAAGCGCTGCTAAAAATGGCGGCACTTTACAGCCGACGGCCGTAAAGTGCTTGCATGAAAGGGGTCTGCATGTGAAGACTGATGGAGTGAGCTGAGGGGTAGAGAGATAGATTTGGGTGTTGTTAGCGTAGAAATTATATTGAAAGCAATGGGAGGCTAACCCAAGGAGGAGGTGAAGATTCAAGATAAGAATTGTCAGTCAAGCTGTCATAGCACTGGAAAATGAAAAATGTACTGTAACAAAGGGGTGATACAGGCTGGTACTCAAATGATTAAAAGGGATGCCCAGTCAAAACTTTATTTTATTTGGGACAGTGTGAGGAAGGATTATCACCTATTTACTGCTATCCAGGACTTCATTGGAGAGATTTCCCTTCACTTTCTGTCACAGTGACTACAATTTCAAAAGCCAGGAAGTTTGGGGAAAATCTCCAACAAAAACACAGTTTAGAAATGACCGGACAAAAATGCCTCCCCCTCACACTGCCACTGTCAATGTAGATAAAAAAACATTGGACCGGAGTTATTAAAGAATGCGTACATAAGACATCTCATTCTTGAGCCTCCAAAGCAGACCTCTCACAGTATTACTTACACATGTGCAATGCTTGAGGTGAAAAAAACAACCGTTACAATTTATATTTGGCTAATTTATTAATAAATGTGGTTTACTAAGCAGCAAATGCTACAGGATCAGAACATATGCTAGCTAAGCAGTGGCATATTTAAAATATGAAAATACTTAAAGCTTTCCCTTCCCTAAAGCACCCCCCCATGTTGAGGGCCTGTGGCCTGGTACGGCTCAGGAGGGGCGGAGGGGGGGTGCTCGCTAATCCCCAGCCCCTTTCCTGACCGGCCGGGCTGCGTGCTCAGATAAGGGTCTGATATGGGCTTTGGAGGGGGACCCCCACGCCATTTTTTCGGCACAGGGCTTCCCCTTTACTTCCATACCAGGTGACAACTTAAGGCGGCGACATTGACTTGCTTTGCTAGTCCCGTCTACCTGGGGCCGCGTTCAAAATGAAGGACTTTCCTCCGTTTGTGGGCAAGTCCGTTCATTTCAAAAGTCCGGCGGACTCCCGCCATAATCCGGCGGTTTGTCTGCCACACCTAATCCACCAGAAAAGTCCGGTCGTGTGTGGGCAGGTACGCTCATTCGGAAAGTCCGGCGGACCGCCGCTTCAAAGTCCGCCGGATAGTCCGATCGTGTGTACGCGGCATTAGTGTTTATGGTGTCTGGGATATCCTGAAGTTGTGTACAGTGGTCCATAGACATGAATGGGGGCTGTATACAGCTATGTGCTATTTGTAAAAAGTGATGTATTTGCACAGAACACTACTTGTGCAGTGGCACATAGCTGCATGAGGGCACCTTCACCCATTCATGAAATACACAGAGTCTTTAGACTGTACAGGCGAATGCTCCCATGTGCATAATGAGTTATATTCTACTACTCAAGGGGAGGTGTGATTAACATGGTTATGTGCATATTCACGTGTACTAGCGCTAAATAGTGAGCAGTAGTCACCACCTATGGGGTGAAAAGGGACAACCAAGGTGAAACCTGGATTTATAGGGTGAGAGGGGACAAAAATAGGGTGACTTTTGTATTCTAGGATGAAAGGGGACACAGACAGCACAGTTTACTGTATTAAAAAAATGGGAGAAACACATGCAGGGACATGTACAGGATTACTCCCTGGATTTAAGGTGAGAGGGGACACAAACAGAATGCTTTCTAGGTTATAAGGGTGAAAGGGGATAAAACAGTATAATTCCTGGATTATAGGATGAGAGGGGGCTAAAACAAGGTGATTTGCTGGACTTTAGGGTGAGAGGGGACACTAAATGGGTGGCTTCTGTGTTAATAGGGTGAGAGGGGACACATACAGGGTGACTCTCTGGATTATAGGGGGATAGGGGACACATACAAGGTGACTCCCCAGAATATGGAGGGAGAGGGGTACACATACAGGGTGACTCCTTGGATAATAGGGGGAGAGGGGACACATAGAGGGTGACTCTCTGGATTATAGGGGGAGAGGGGACACATACAGGGTGACTCTCTGGATTATAGGGGGAGAGGAGACGCATAGGGGTGACTCTCTAGATTATAGGGGGAGAGGGGACATATACAAGGTGACTCCCCAGAATATGGAGGGAGAGGGGTACACATACAGGGTGACTCTGGATTATAGGGGAAGAGGGGACACATACAGGATGACTCCCTGGATTATAGGGGGAGAAGGGGCACATACAGGGTGACTCCCTGGATTATAGGGGAAGAGGGGACACATACCGAGTGACTCCCTGGATTATAGGGGGAGAGGGGACACATATACAGGGTGACTCTCTGGATTATAGGAGGAGAGGGGACACATACAGGGTGATTTACTGGATTATAGGGGAAGAGGAGACACATACTGGGTGGCTCCTTGGATTATAGGAGGTGAGGGGACACATAAGGGGTGACTCTCTGGATTATAGGAGGAGAGGGGAAACATACAGGGTGACTCTCTGGATTATAGGAGGAAGAGAGGACACATAAAGGGTGACTTTCTGGATTATAGGAGGAGAGGGGACACATAGAGGGTGACTCTCTGGATTATAGGGGGAGAGGGGACACATAGAGGGTGACTCTCTGGATTATAGGAGGAGAGGGGACACATACAGGGGGACTCTCTGGATTATTAGGGGGAGAGGGGACACATACAGGGGGACTCTCTGGATTATAGGGGGAAAGGAGACACATACAGGGTGACTTTCTGGATTATAGGGGGAGAGGGGACACATACAGGATGACTCTCTGGATTATAGGGGGAGAGGGGACACATACAGGGGGACTCGCTGGATTATAGGAGGAGAGGGGACACATAGAGGGTGACTATCTGGATTATAGGGGGAGAGGAGACACATAGGGGGTGACTCTCTGGATTATAGGGGGAGAGGGGATACATAGGGGGTGACTCTCTGGATTATAGGTGGATAGGGGACACATACAGGATGACTCTCTGGATTATAGGGGGAGAGGGGACACAGAGGGTGACTCTCTGCATTATAGGGGGAGAGGGGACACATACAGGGTGACTCTCTGGATTATAGAAGGAGAGGGGACACATAGAGGGTGACTCTCTGGACTGTAGGAGGAGAGGGGACACATAGAGGGTGACTCTCTGGATTATAGGGGGGGGGACACATAGGGGGTGACTCTCTGGATTATAGGGGGAGAGGGGACACATAGAGGGTGACTCTCTGGATTATAGGGGGAGAGGGGACACATAGAGGATGACTCTCTGGATTATAGGGGGGGGGGACACATAGGGGGTAACTCTCTGAATTATAGGGGGAGAGGGGACACATAGGGGGTGACTCGCTGAATTATAGGAGGAGAGGGGACATAGAGGATGACTCTCTGGATTATAGGAGGAGAGGGGCCACATAGAGGGTGACTTTCTGGATTATAGGGGGAGAAGGGATACATACAGGATTACACTCTGGATTATTAGGGGGAGAGGGGACACATAGAGGGTGACTCTCTGGATTATAGGGGGAGAGGGGACACATAGAGGGTGACTCTCTGGATTATAGGAGGAGAGGGGACACATACAGGGGGACTCTCTGGATTATTAGGGAGAGAGGGGACACATACAGGGGGACTCTCTAGATTATAGGGGGAAAGGAGACACATACAGGGTGACTTTCTGGATTATAGGGGGAGAGGGGACACATACATGATGACACTCTGGATTATAGGGGGAGAGGGGACACATACAGGGTGACTCTCTGGATTATAGGAGGAGAGGGGACACATAGAGGGTGACTCTCTGGATTATAGGGGGAGAGGGGACACATAGAGGATGACTCTCTGGATTATAGGGGGAGAGGGGACACATAGGGGGTGACTCTCTGAATTATAGGAGGAGAGGGGACACATAGAGGGCGACTCTCTGGATTATAGGGGGAGAGGGGACACATAGAGGATGACTCTCTGGATTATAGGGGGAGAGGGGACACACATAGGATGACTCTCTGGATCATAGGAGGAGAGGGGACACATAGAGGGTGACTCTCTGGATTATAGGGGAAGAGGGGACACATAGAGGATGACTCTCTGGATTAAAGGGGGAGAGGGGACACACACAGGATGACTCTCTGGATTATAGGGGGAGAGGGGACACATACAGGGGGACTCGCTGGATTATAGGAGGAGAGGGGACACATAGAGGGTGACTCTCTGGATTATAGGGGGAGAGGGGACACATAGGGGGTGACTCTCTGGATTATAGGGGGAGAGGGGATACTTAGGGGGTGACTCTCTGGATTATAGGTGGATAGGGGACACATACAGGATGACTCTCTGGATTATAGGGGGAGAGGGGACACATACAGGGTGACTCTCTGGATTATAGGAGGAGAGGGGACACATAGAGGGTGACTCTCTGGATTATAGGAGGAGAGGGGACACATAGAGGGTGACTCTCTGGATTATAGGGGGAGAGGGTACACATAGAGGATGACTCTCTGGATTATAGGGGGAGAGGGGACACATAGGGGGTGACTCTCTGAATTATAGGAGGAGAGGGGACACATAGAGGGCGACTCTCTGGATTATAGGAGGAGAGGGGACACATAGAGGATGACTCTCTGGATTATAGGGGGAGAGGGGACACACACAGGATGACTCTCTGGATCATAGGAGGAGAGGGGACACATAGAGGGTGACTCTCTGGATTATAGGGGGAGAGGGGACACATAGAGGATGACTCTCTGGATTAAAGGGGGAGAGGGAACACACACAGGATGACTCTCTGGATCATAGGAGGAGAGGGGACACATATAGGGTGACTCTCTGGATTATAGGGGGAGAGGGGACACATAGGGGGTGACTCTCTGGATTATAGGGGGAGAGGGGACACATAGAGGATGACTCTCTGGATTATAGGAGGAGAGGGGACACATAGAGGGGGACTCTCTGGATTATAGAAGGAGAGGGGACACATAGATGATGACTCTCTGGATTATAGGGGGAGAGGGGACACATAGAGGGTGACTCTCTGGATTATAGGGGGAGAGGGGATACATAGGGGGCAACTCTCTGCATTATAGGAGGAGAGGGGATACATAGGGAGTGACTCTCTGGATTATAGGGGGAAAGGGGACACATAGGGGGTGACTCTCTGGATTATAGGGGGAGAGGGGATACATAGGGGGTGACTCTCTGGATTATAGGAGGAGAGGGGATACATAGGGGGTGACTCTCTGGATTATAGGGGGAGAGGGGACACATAGAGGGGGACTCTCTGGATTATAGGGGGAGAGGGGACACATAGAGGGTGACTCTCTGGATTATAGGGGGAGAGGGGACACATAGGGGGTGACTCTCTGGATTATAGGGGGAGAGGGGACACATAGAGGGGGACTCTCTGGATTATAGGGGGAGAGGGGACACATAGAGGGGGACTCTCTGGATTATAGGGGGAGAGGGGACACATAGAGGGTGACTCTCTGGATTATAGGGGGAGAGGGGACACATAGAGGATGACTCTCTGGATTATAGGAGGAGAGGGGACACATACAGGGGGACTCTCTGGATTATTAGGGGGAGAGGGGACACATACAGGGGGACTCTCTGGATTATTAGGGGGAGAGGGGACACATAAAGGGTGACTCTGTGGATTATAGGGGGAGAGGGGACATAAACATTGTGACAACAATAAAACCTATTTATATGATATATAGAGAATAGCCACCCACTAACAGCACACACTTCCACCCATGCCCTAATCCTTAAAGTGAGCATTCCTGAGTAAACCTACTATCCTGTGTAATGTCAGCACCGCCAAGTATAAGAGCAGAGGACTGAGGCTGAGGTAACGCATAGTAGTAAATATGTAATACACAATCCTCTATGCCAGTCATAGCAGAGCAGTGTAAATGCTACGAGTAAAGTACAATGGCAGAGCTTGTAATGTGAAGCTGAGGGGGCCGGCTCATGTCATATGACTGACACAACTGGGTGAGGTTTTTAAGAAGAAGAAAAAAAAAGAAGTAGAGAGGCCCAGCAGCACAGCTGTTTGTGAAGTTGAAGATTTCCTGTTTCCTCAGGACTCGGCCAGTGAGTGAGTCACAGAGGTGGAAGGCAGCAAACGGTGCCCATAGGAATGCAGGGAGGAGTGCGGACTGGGAGGACAGGGGGAGCTCGGCCGGGACTGGGACTGCAAACTTACTGGAGGAACTCTTAATACTGGCCAAGGACTTATCTCTTCTACCATGGGAGGATACACCGGGCTCCTCTCCGCCGCCACCGCCGCTATACTCTGCATGCTGACATCCGCCGCCGCTATTACCGACACCATGGGTGAGTTCTTGTAGTCTTATCATGGATGGGTGGGGAGGAGTAGTAGTCCTGTCATAGGTGTGTGTGAGGGGCTCTAAGGTGACACTGAGTGGACACCAAGGTGGACGAGGACACTTCTCTGTTTCCTCACATGTTGCCTCCATTGAAATACTGGCTGGACTATTATTAAGAAGAACTCTGTGCTGTTATCATAATGTTTACATAGTTATTTATTTGTCTTTTATTTGTTTGTCTGGACTTTGTCTTTCCTTTCATTATAAGAATGATACATTCTAAGTCTTTATATGTCTGACAGGAAGAAAAAAAAAAAAAAAAAAAAAAAAATATATATATATATATATATTATCTGCATATATAGATATATTATTATTATTATTATTATTATTATTATTCACAATTTATATAGTGCCAACAGTTTACACAGTGCTTCACAATGTAGATGGGGGACAGCACAATTATAATTATAATTATATATATATATATATATATATATATATATTTTTTTTTTTTTATTGGAAAGCACAATTATAATTATATATATATATATATACACACAAATATAAAAAAAATATGTATTTCTATCTATTTACTCGTGGTAAATGCACACTACACTTTTAACGACATCCCAAACAGTTTGCTGCGCAAAGCTCAACACTGAAAGCGGTCCCGGAACTTCTTTTATAATAATAATAATAAGCGTTTGTTGCTTGTTGGGGAAGCCCCTTTAAATAAATTGGTTGCCCTGTGCTGTCGCGTTGAAAAACACAGCTAAAAGTTTTTAAAAAAATCCAGGGCAAATGCAACATGGCACGGTTTGTTTACAGTTGCAGCTTTCTCTGAAGAGTGATCCACATTCAGATCCCTCTTTATCCCCCCCCCCGACTTTCCATGCGATTTGACAGGTCCAAATTGCATGACAAGTTGCACCCTATTGTTGGCAATGGAAATGCCCAAATTGGTGCGACTTTGACTTTACGGTGTGGCACTGATTTAAAAAAAAAAAAAAAAAAAAAAGGTTCCTGCGCTCTATTTTTTTTGCGACTTCAGGTGCAACTTGCATAGACTTCTGTGTATCAGCAAGGTCGCACACAAAGTCGCACTGATCTTCATCTTTGATAATGTGGCACGATTTTAAAGTCGGGCTCAGTGTGAAGCGGGCCTTAGAGAGGATGTGACAGGTGGTGAGGAGGCACTGTATTGCCTGCTATATTTCTCGCCGCTAAAGCTGGTCATACATTACACCATATTCTTGTACAATTTTCTTTAGATTTACCTTCAGCCGTGTAGTGCAAGGGCCTGTCTGATTGCATACAATTTCAAAGCCTTTGAGTTTGACCTCCATATTATAAGGATTTTGGTAAAGTGTCCACATTGGGGGGGGGGGTTTACCCCTCAATTTGTACCCATGACCTTTGATACCTAGGCCGGCCGTAAACAGAACCATACACGGGTTGCAGGAAACAAATTCAAAATTCTCGATTCCCCCATCAACACAGACAGTGCTGACAGGGGAATCCCTCCTTCCGGCCATTGTCCTCTCCCGGAGGGAGGGCAGAGGAAGCCGTCCTCACCGGGAGAACACAGTGATTATTGCTAGTCGCTATAAC
This sequence comes from Lithobates pipiens, assembly GCF_037356315.1. Lineage (NCBI taxonomy): Eukaryota > Metazoa > Chordata > Amphibia > Anura > Ranidae > Lithobates > Lithobates pipiens. The sequence continues at coordinate 165,872,363 of NW_027507764.1, forward strand.
AGCACATTTGATACATTTAGCATGCCCATACACAGTTTAAGGCTGCATTCACACCTGAGCGTAGTGTTTTCAAGCAGAAAATCGCGCGATTTCGCTGCGTTTTTTGCAGCGTTTTTTACTGCGATTCGCAGCGTTTTATACCGCGATTTGCCGCGATTTTGTGCAGGGCCAAATGTCACCAATGTTAAAAGAAGAAAAATGCCCAAATCTGCTCAATTCGAGCGACAAAAAAGGGTCCGGAACTTGTTTGAGCTTCAGGCCATCGGCTTCAGGCGACATGGAGTGGAGATGTGAACCATCTCCATTGAGAATAATACATTTTTTCCCCTCCAGCGTTTTGTAGCTTCAGGCTTCAAGCTACAAAACGCTCAGGTGTGAATGGGGTCTGAATCCCAACCAGCTCAGCAGGAACCGGCCGAGATTCAAACCGTGTGTGGTCTGCCTAAAACAGGAAGTGAAGGGATATCCAAAATATTTAGAGCTGCCCCCAGAACAAAGGGGAAATCTTCCAATGGGGACACCTGTTTCAGGGACATGTATCAACTTCCTGTTGCATCTCTGGGCCACAATATGTAGGGAAATTTCTTGCAATGGTACACAAGCAACAAAATAAAGCCTGGCAGGGTTTTAAACCTCCCCTACCCTATCCAAAACTAAATACAATTGTCTTTTTTAACATGTTTTTACTTAGTTTTTCCAACGCCGCATAAAAAAAAAAAAATAATCAAATGTAACGGACAAAACCAAAAAAGTTTATGTGGCAAAAAAGCCCAAAATGAGCACTCTAGTGGTCTGAAAAACATGGCTGTTAGTTTGACACCCCGCTCTATGAGGGGCAAATGATTTAAACTCTAATGACAGCCAGGCCTCACAGAATACATGGAGACGGCTTTCCTGGCCCAATCTGTGGGTACAGAGTGTTTGCAGTCCCAGTTGCATGCTGGTCCTCCCACCACAAAACCTGGGCAAGTGTCTCTTGCCTAGTTGTCAGGCCAGCCCTGCTGTAGGCTAGGTTTACACCTGTGCTTTTCCCAGTGCGTTTTGCATTTTTTGGCACATGTTTTTTATGCATTTTTGATGCGTTATGGTTTTACATTTTTTAGTGTCTGTTGTCATGCAGGAGAAACCAGCGGAAACGAATCCGAAACGCAAGCACTGCATTTTTTATGCGTTTCTACTGCATTTACATTGAAGCCTATGGAATCCAAAATGCAAAATGCAGGCAAAAAAGTCCCTTAGGCCTGGTTCACACCTATGCAGTTTGATTTTTATCTGTTTCTACACTGCGTTTTGCGGTTTTGCACACATGTTTTTGATGCAGTTTTCAAGTGTTTTCTTAGGCATATATATATATATATATATATATATATATATATATATATATATATATATATATATATATATATATATATTATATATATATAATTTTATTTTTTTAAAGGGGAGATGTTTTTGTTGTTATGGCAAATTAGAAAAAAGCAAAACTCATCAAAATACACTACATGCGTTTCCGTGGGATGTCCATTGAAGTTTAAAAATGCACCGTGTTGCAGGTCCCCAACCTTTTCCAAAAATACAGCAGCTGAAAAACGCATCGCTGTGAACATGTCCCAGGAAACCATGTTAAATGGATTGTAGTGCATTTCTGCAAAGCACAAAATGTACTTAAAAACGCATAGGCCTTATTCACATCTATGCAGGTTGTGGTTGATGCTTTTTCCCAGGTGCGTTTTTAATTTTTTCACACTTGTTTTTGTCTTCTGTCTTGTGGGAGAAACTCACAAAAGCAAAACAGAAACGCATCAGAACATACGATTTTTTATGTGTTTTTTATGGGTTTACGCTGCGTTTCTATTGAAGTCTGTGGAATTAAAATACACAACCTGCTGCAGGAAAAAAGTCCCAAACCCTTTACAAAAAACGCACTGGTGGAAAAGGCACAAATGTGAACGTGACCCATAGGAAATCCTGTTAAATGGACTGTAGTGTTTTTCTGCAACACAAAGTATTCACTTAAAAATGCATAGGTGAGAACCTAGCCAAGTATACTAGCCAAAAGTTTACTTTTTATTTATTAATAACTGTACCATACTTATTACTGGAAGCTTGATTTTAGTGCCATTTTATTTATAAGAACAAATTGCGGAATACAATTTGCACTTTTGATGAGTTGTAAACTACTTTAGTGGTTGTCATAATGTTAATGAAGATTCGATTTGTTTTCCTCATGCTGATTGTGGCGAAGGGCTCATTCACACCGTCTCCTATGAGCTGCATAGATCCTCACAGGTTCAGTCTTGGGGTACATTTTGTGTTTTTTACGTGTTCTGTTTATAGCACAATGTTGTGGTGAGATGTGGTTCACTGCATACTAATACAGACCTGTAGGTAGCACACTTCATTGCACCGCATGTTGCAACGTGTTGTGATGCACAGCTATTTTAAGTGTAATATAAGGTTAAAGAAAAGAAAAAAGTGAACATCGCCTTGCACCGCCCCACAAACACCAGCCCACAGGATAGCAGCATGGCCATCTATCATACTAGCTAAATCATGTCACAGGAGTCTCCCCTCCTTTACAGTTTTTTGTTTCAATGAGAAAAAATGTGACAACTGTAGTGCAAGTGGCCAGAGGTGTCATTCCTAAACCTTTGTCTGGCCCCCAGCAGTGTGCATGCGGATGTGTAAGAATGATCAGCCTCAGCGCGGGGTGGGGAAGTGGGGGCGGGGAGCATACTTTGTCATCTTCACCTTGGATGCCTGAGGACTTTGTAAAACCATGTAAAAGTGTGGTTGTGCTCAGGTCTGCATGATGCTGAGTGGGTGTGGGAGTGTGTGTAGATCACAAATGTTCCTGCACCTGCATGCAGCTGTACAAAAACACTCGGCTTTAACTCTCAATGACACCCCACTCTCTAAAAAACGCTGTTGTTTGTCCCACATGGGAATTCATGGTACTGAAGCACCATACGGCTTGTGTGTGGCCCCATTGTAAAAAAGGTGTAAGGACCCTTTTCTTGCAGGAAGAGCAGTGGTCAGTAATGGCAGCCTCCATATTCTTCTTAGTACAGGTTTCATACATATAAACTCTCAAGCGTATGTGCACATACACTAATGTGCATATAACACACATGCATGTGCACACACACACTTTTATGTACACACATATATACGGACATACTGTACACACACATATAAACACACTTGTACCTACACATGTACACACACACATATGCACTCACTCTTGTATGTACACACATATAAAAAGACACATATTTATGCACAAACACATAAACACACTTGTACCTACGCACTTGTATGCACATACACATATACTCAGACACATACGGACGTGCAGAGATACACACATGCAAAACTTGTACCCACACACACATGTCACGTAAGTACATACACACACACACACACACACACTTGTACCTACACATGTACACACACACACACACTTGTATGTACACACATATACATACATAGACACATACGTACATACACACACATAAACACACTTGTACCTACACATGTACACATACACACTTGTATGCACACACATACACGGACATACATATAAACACACTTGTACCTATGCACACACATATACACAGACACATACGTACATACACACACATATAAACACACTTGTACCTACACAAGTACACACATACACACACACATAGGTACACACACTTATGTGTCTGTGTATATGCGTGTACATACAAGTATGTGTGTGTGTGTATGTACGTATGTGTCTGTGTATAGTTGTGCACATACACGTGTGTTTATATATATGTGTGTGTGTGTGTGTGTGCCCGTGTATATGTGTGTGCATACAGGTGTGTGTGTGTGTACATGCGTAGATACAAGTGTGTTTATGTGTGTGTGTGTGTGTATGTACGTATGTATATGTGTGTGTACATACAAGTGTGTGTGTGTGTGTGTACATGTGTAGGTACTAGTGTGTCTGTGTGTACATATGTGTCTGTGTGTATACTTTTTTTTGCATGTGTGTATGTCTGCATGTCCATATGTTTCTGTGTATATGTACATACAGGTGTGTATGTGTGTATTTGTACTTATGTAGGTACAAGTGTGTTTATGTGTGTGTACATACATGTATATACACACACACATAAACATACTTTGTACCTACATAAGTACACACACACACACACACACACACACACTTGTATGTACATATACTCAGACACATACGGACATGCAGACATACACACATGCAAAAAAACTTGTACCCACACACACACATAGGTACACACACACTTGTATGTACACACACATATATACACACACAGACAAGTACGTACATACACACATGTACACACACACACACTTGTATGCACACACATATACATATATAGACACATATGTACATACACACAAATATAAACACACTTGTACCTACACACACACATACTTGTATGTACACACATATACACAGACACATATGTACATAAACACACTTGTACCTACACACGTACACACACACACACATAGGTACACACATATACATGGACATATACGCAAATGTACACACACACACACCCTTATATGTACACACATATACACAGACGCATACATACATACATACAGAGTTACAAACACCTACATATACACTTGTATGTACACACATAAACATGGGCACATGCATAAATACACACACATATAAACACACACGTTTGTACGTACACATATGCAAGCACCCACACATACATGTACATACGTAAGTACACATAGGTGTACACACACACACTGATGTTATTGACCTCTGTCTTTAGTGATTGGGTTCTTTGTAGGGTCTAATGGTGTGTCTCAGTCTTTCTGATAAGCGGAAGGGCCTTTGTTTCAGGAAAGGAAGGAAGTAAGAATTTGTTTATCTGATTGATACAGCTTAGTGTGGGATTAGCTCAATGATTCTGTCTGAATGCCATTTCCATGGCCTTTACTGCTCTTTAGTTTTAGTCTCACAAAGTCAGCTCACATTTACAGAGTGGGGTAAGATTCCTCCACTCCTGAGTGTAAATCATGCCACAGATATTTGTCTACACACAGTTCCCAGTGCACATCTGGAGTCTGTGAATTGGAATCCACCGGGAGGCTGCTCTGTTTTTTAGACATTGGATGAAGACTGAAGTACTTGTAGGTGAGGTAATCCAAGGTCTTTTCTTTGCCATGTGGCTATAATTATGTGCTCATAGATATTTTGGATAATATTTACTATGGGATGAAAATGAGGCATGTGTTACACAGTTTGTATCCTTACACTTGATGGTGCATGTGAATAGTCATACCAGTAAGAGTCTGTTCACACCGTCATGTTGGAAAACGCACATCAGGCATTTTTAATCCACTGTGTTAAAATGAAATGCAACCCAAGATGCTTTTTACGTGCATTTTGTGTGCGTTTTGCATGTGTTGTCCTTATTTATTTCCCTCATTTTATGAGAAATGTGGACATACTCTATGACTTGAAAAACACCCTAATAAACATATAATCCATTTCCAATGTGCTGCTACTGACTATAATGTGTATAGTCAGTGTAAAACCATTGCCATTGACTAAAACGTTACCACAAAGACACAACAAAAAATGAAGCGCATTCCCCTGTAACACAGTGCAGAGATGAAAGAGCTCCATGAGTTATAACAGTAACTTGTTTTTATGTGCGTTTAGAATGCTGTGATCATGGGTTGTAGTACATGTAAGCCACAATGGCATGAAGCAGCAAATGCTATTCCTGCCACTGGCATAGTGAGCATTTTATCTCCAGTGTGGATTTCTCTGGTGGACATGATTATACATTTTCTTCATTTGGACTTTTTCTAGTGGGGGACAAAATATCTTCTATCCATACTAGTAAATCCAACCACCGTGGTCGGGGTTATGATAGCCAAAGGATTTATCACCAACCTACAGACAGCACTAGCTTTAAAGCACAAGTTCATTATTGTTAAACCCGCCAGTTCTCCCTATGCCCCTCAGTACAGTAAACTTTTCCACCCAACCCTGGTTAGTAAACCTTTCACAACTCTTTCTGACTGCTATTTGCCTGTGCAGGGCAAAAACAGGTTCCTTAGAACTCTGGCCCCTGCAGGGGTATCTATCTTTTTTATCTATCTATCTATCTATCTATCTATCTATCTATCTATCTATCTATCTATCTATCTATCTATCTATCTATCTATCTATCCATCTATCTATCCATCTATCTATCTTTTTTCTTCACTGTGCTTCTTTTTTTTCTGCTTGCCCAGGGAAGCAAAGTGACGTAGCCTATGCTCCTGAGTATGGGGGATAATTTGACACATTCCACTTCTTCCCAACTGTGCTGGTGCTTGGTGATCCACTACAGAGGCAGGCAGCAATATAATGTTGTGGTCTGGAGAAATTCCTCAGCCCTGGGTAAGCTCCCAAGTCACGATGAGTGGAGTGCAGGAAAATATGAGCTATGTTTGAGACTGGAATTAAAACATTTATTTTTATTTATTATAGAAACTTGTATAGCACCATCAATTTACGCAACACTTCTACACACACACACACACAAACACACGCACACACACATATATATATATATATATATATATATATATATATATAGTACATTCACATCAGTCCCTGCCCTCAAGGAGCTTACAATATAAGGTCCTAACTCACATTCATACATACACATACTAGGGCCCAATTTAGACAGGAACCAATTAACCTACCAGAATGTTTTAGGATGTTGGAGGAAACCAGAGTACCCAGAGGAAACCTATTGTCCTGTGTTGTACAGGTTTACTTTAATCTTAGGGCTCATGTGCACAGATTCAATTATATTTCATCTGTCAATGTTGGCTCTTGCTGACAGAAGCTGACAGAAAGGTCTAACACATAAATGTGTGTAATGGCATGTAAAGTATTTGCATATATGCACGTTTATGCGCATACTGGGGTTGATTTACTAAAGGCAAATAAGCTGTGCACTTTGCAAAGTGCAGTTGTGCTGTTCCAGAGCTTAGTAAATGAGCAAAAGTCTCTGACTTTCATCATCCAATTATGTGCAAGCTAATATTCTGTTTTCCTAATTTCCTTTGCATGTGATTGGGTATTCTTTTTAAAGTAAAGCTTCCGTCATTATACAAAGATCTGGAGCAACTGCACTTGCAGAGTGCACAGTTTATTTGTCTTAAGACCCCTTTCACACTGGGTCATTTTGCAGGAGCTATTGCTCTAAAAATAGCGCCTGAATACCGACCTGAAACAGCCGCTGCTGTCCCTCCAATGTGAAAGTCCCGAGGGCTTTCACACTGGAGCGGTGCGCTAGCAGGACGGTAAAAAAAGTCCTGCTAGCAGCATCTTTGGAGCGGTGTATACACCCCTCTTTCACTGCTCCTGCCCATTGAAATCAATAGGCCAGTGCGGCTATACTGCCGGCAAAGTGCCTCTTTGCGGTAGTTTTTAACCCTTTCTCGGCCACTAGTAGGGGGTAAAACCGCCCCGCTAGCGGCCAAACACAAGCCTTTGGTTCATGTGGACTTTGGAAAGTTGCCAAACTTATATTTCTCAAGCACCAAACACCAACGACTGTAAATAGATCTGTACTTCTTGCTGCTGGCATTGTGAACCCGGAACGCATGACTGGTCGTCACTTTATGGACCACATTCCACCTACGGAAAATAAGTCAGCACCCACAAGGATGTGTGTGGTTTGCTGCTCTAAGCGTGGTGACACTTCAGAAAAGAAACCAGGTTCTACTGCCCTGACAGTGACGTCAGACTTTGTGCAACTTTCCATACCTGGGAATGTTTACTGAAGCAATATGACTACTAATATTTCACCCTTGTTTGGCCAAAAAAATTTCAGTGTTTTTGATTATATTATTTACTAAAATTTATTGAATAAAAAATATTATTATTGTGTTTCAAACTTTATCATACCCGAGATGTCTACTAGACTCTGGTTTGGACAGATTTAAGTGAGTTATTCCTAAGAATTACAGGACTACAATATAAAATGCCAAATTTCCACGCAAAATAATGGTACCGCTTTCAGCACCTAAAATCTGAAATAATCGTACCGCCAGGGAGGTTAAGGACTGCCCCTCATACCTATACTGCAGAAGGGTGGCCCTTAAGTGAAAAATGATGTACCTGTATATGATATCATTCCTGGGCTCTGGGGCACGCGCCTGCTGCCGGAGCCCGCTCCTGTTGTAATTGGACATAGCAGGAGCCAATCAACGGGTCGCCCGAGATCATTCACAGGAGAGGCAGAACAGCAGTCTGCCTATGTGAACAAGGCAGATCGTCATTCTGTGAGGGGTGAAAATTGAGATTTTATGTTTCTGCTAAGCAGAAGCACAGATCTTTGTTTTCCTCCAGTCACAGCATTTCCTCCACAGTTAGAAGGCACTCCCTAGGAGCACGCTTAACCCTTTGATCGCCCCTGATGTTAACCCCTTCCCCACCAGTGTGACAGTGCATTTTTTTTAGCACTGATCACTGTATTGGTGTCACTGTGCCCCAAAAATTGTCACTTGATTTACTAAAGGAAAAATAGACTGTGCGCTTTGCAAATTGCAGCTGTCCTCTGCAAGAGCAGTTGCTCTAGAGCTTAGTAAATGAGCAGAAACGATGCTGACTTCCACCATCCAATCATGTGCAAGCAAAAATGCATTTTTCATTGGCCTTGCATGTGTTTGGGTATTCTTTGCAAAGGGAATCATTATCTGAATTGCTAAGCTCTGGAGCAACCGTCCTCGCAGAGTGCAACTGTACTTTGCATAGTGCACAGCCTATTTGCCTTTAGTAAATCAACCCCATAGTGTCAGATTTGGTCGCCATAATGTCCAGCTAAAAATTGCTGATCGCCACCATTGCTAGTAAAAACAAACAAACAAAAAAAAGTCCATAAATCTATCCCATAGTTTGTAGATGCTGTAAATTTTGTGCAAACCAATCAATGTAATCAATATATGCTTATTGGTATTTTTTTACCATAAACATGTAGCAGAATACATATTGGCCTAAATTGATGGAGCAATTTGATCTTTTACGTTTCTTTACTGGATGTGTTTTACTGGATGTGTTTTATAGCAGAAAGTAAAAAATATTGTTTTCTTTCAAAATTGTCAATCTTTTTTTGTTTATAGCGCAAAAAAAACACCACAGAGGTGATCAAATACTACCAAAAGAAAGCCCTATTTGTGGGAAAAAAGGACGCCAATTTTATTTGGGTACAGTGTCACATGACCACACAATTGTCAGTTAACCACTTGAGATCCGCGCTATTGCCAAATGACGGCATTAGCGCGGACCTACATTTCCAGGACTACGTCTATTGACGTCGTCCTGGTTACGAGCGGCCTGCGCGCCCCCTGAGGGGCGCGCGCGGCGCGCTCTGTGATCGGCGAGTCCATGAGACTCGCCTGATCACCGATCCGTGTAAGGGGTCGATCCCGACCCCTTATCACGTGATCAGCTGTCAGCCAATGACAGCTGATCATGTGACAGAACGGAGCCGGTAATCGGCTATTATTCCTCCTCGCGCTGACAGCGCGAGGAGAGAAAAAAAAAGCCGATCACCGGCGGCCGTGATCGGGACATCAGTCCCGATCACGGCCAGCAATACAGCTGACCACCTGCCCCCTGCCAGTGCCCACCTGCCCACCGCAGTGCCATCCTGAATGAAAGTAAGTGCCCCCCATCAGTGCCACCCAGCAGTGCCCATAGTGCCCCCAGCGCCACCCACAGTGCCACCCACAATGCCACCCACAGTGCCATCCAGCAGTGCCACCAACAGTGCCACCCACAGTGCCCACAATCTGCCGCAAAGGTGCTGCACCCCAGTGCCGCCCATCAGTGCCCAGCAGTGCCGCCCATCAGTGCCCAGCAGTGCCGCCCATCAGTGCCCAGCAGTGCCACCTATCAGAGCCACCTATCAGTGCCACCTATCAGTGCCCATCAGTCCCATCTATCAGTGGTACCTATCAGTGCCCATCCGTGCCACTTATCCGTGCCACCCATCCATGCCATCTTATCTGTGCCCATCTTTGCCCATCAGTGCCGCCTTATCTGTGCCGATCGGTGCCGCCTTATCTGTGCCTATTAGTGCCGCCTTAACTATGCCTATCAGTGCCCACCAGTGCAGCCTATCAGTGCCCACCAATGCAGCCTATCAGTGCCCACCAATGCAGCCCATCAGTGCCCACCAATGCAGCCCATCAGTGCCCACCAATGCAGCCATCAGTGCCGCCTAATCAGCGCACTTCAATGAAGGAGAAAAATGACCCGTTTGCAAAATTGTATAACAAACTATTAAAACATGATTTTTTATTTTTATTTTTTTGCATCTTTTTTTGTTTGTTTAGCAAAAAATAAAACTCCGAGCTGTAACTAAATACCACCAAAAGAAAGCTCTATTTGTGGGAAAAAAATGATAAAAATTTCATTTGGGTACAGTGTTGTATGCCCGCGCAATTGTCATTCAAAGTGCATCAGCGCTGAAAGCTGAAAATTGGTCTGGGACTGAGGGGGGTTTAAGTGCCCAGTAAGCAAGTGGTTAAATCAACGCAGTGGAGTATCGCAAAAAATGGCCTGGTCAGGAAGGGGGTAAAACCTGACTTCATCCATTTGATCTGTAAATAATAAACAGAATGACTGATGAGAAGGTGCAATGGGGGGGATTTACTAAAACTGGTTTACTCAAAACCTGGTGCAGCTGTGTATGGTAGCCAATCAGCTTCTAACTTCAGCTTGTTCAATTAAGCTTTGACAATAAAAACTGGAAGCTGATTGGTTTCTATGCAGCATTGCACCAGATTTTGCACTCTCCAGCTTTAGTAAATAAATCCCAATGCTTCTTTTCATCTGTCTCTTTCAGCGCTGAGCGACGTCGGCTCCTTTTTTTAGTTTTTTTGACAGCTGTGAGCAGATTCTAAATGAATCATGGAAATGCTGGATTTAAAGTGGTTGTATGCTCAATTTTTTAACTTTTACCTACAGGAAAGCCTATAATAAGGCTTACCTGTAGGTAAAAAAAATATCTCCTAAACCTGTACGGTTTAGGAGATATTCCCCTCGGTATGCGCCGCTGACTGCAGCGGCGCATGCGCACAAGGGGGTTCTCGCCGTGAAAATCCGGCAGCGGCCGACCGGCCGGACTGAAATCTCCCGCGCGCATGCGCAGGAGTGACGATATTCCGAAAATAGCCGAGGATGAACAGTGCCTGCGCCTTGAGTCCAGGTTCTATCCCCACCATCCAAGTGGACATAGAGTTGGAATATAAAAGCCGAGCGCAGCGAGGCCGAGCCCGAAGCGTGGCGAGCGAAGCGTGGCAAGCGGCCCTCTAATTTTCCCAACCCTATGTCCGCTTGCATGGTGGAGCTACCACGTTCACTCACGGTGCAGGCGCTGTTCATTTTTGGAGATTTTCCGAAGCTTCGTCTTCTCCGTACTGCGCATGCACAGTACGGGGCGGGCACTATATGATGGCAGGACACTATCTGCCAGAACTCCAGCCATACACGGGTCAAATTTAAAAATAATTTTCTTACGAAAATCTTATCTTAGAATTTTCGTTCATATTTCGCACCATTAGTGGGGTGCAGCAACAGCCGATTTTCGTTGAATTTGAGTACTCGGATATGTTGGAAATTTTTAAAGAAACGAACAATTTTTTAATCAATAATGGGAGAATTGTGTGAGAAAGGTAATTGAAAAATAAATGTACAGTAAATATTTCCTAAACGTTCAGTGTTTTGGAGATATTTAATATAGTAGCAGCCAGTGATGTCACTGGCGCATGTGCACTGTGCTCTCAATGGACAGCGTGCCATCCATTGAAAAAGTCGTGCCATCATCACGGCTCGGCCGGTGATGTATCAGATAGTGTCCCCCATCACATAGTGCCCCCCCTGTACTGCGCTTGCGCAGTACGGAGGACAAGGAGAAGCCGAACATCTCCGAACATAAACGGCGCCTGCGCAGTGAGTCCAGGTTCAAGCCCCACCATCCAAGTGGACGAAGCGTGGCGAGCGGCCTTGTTACTATGAGCAACCGTATGTCCACTTGGATGGTGTGGCTTCAACCTGGACAGGCACCGTTCTTCTTCAGAGACTTTCGGAGTCTCCTTGTCCTCCGTACCTGCGCCTCCACAGTACGGGCCGGACACTAGTTGATAGGCGGACACTTTTTGGCAGAACATCGATGAAACTGCCCACAAACCCGGAAAGAAGGCCAGGTATAAATAGAAACCCTGTCAGCGGCGAGGGCTCCATTCTAGGGTAAGTATTTTTATAATGTGCTAGTATGCAATGCATACCAACACATTATGCTATTATTTTACAGAGGACATTTTTTTGCAGTTTGCTACCACTTTATGTGGGCCATAGAGAGATCTCAATTCTGTCACTTTAGCAAGGACCAGCTGAATTTCGATCAATGTGTGGTTCTCGTCATCAATCATCTGATTGACTTCTGTCAAAGGGACCTGCTGAAAAATGTTTATTGATCAGCGACTACAGCTGCTGATCAATACGATATAATGTGTTTGATTAACTAAAACTGGAGAATACAAAATTTTGTGCAGCTGTGCATGGTAGCCAATCAGCTTCTAACTTCACCTTGTTTAATTAAGCTTTGACAAAATAAATAAAAAACCCGAAAGCTGATTTCTATGGCAGAGCTGCACCAGATTTTACACTCTCCATCAACCCTAATGTCCCATCAGGGGGGATTCCTCCGACCACTTCTCTAATATAAAAAAAAAAGCAAGGAAATGTGAATGTGCACCATTTTATATATATATATATATATATATATATATATATATATATATATATATATATATATATATATATATACATATACACACACACACACATACATACATTTTATAATGGGTAATCTGTGTACCGTATATACTCGAGTATAAGCCGAGATTTTCAGCCTCTTTTTTGAGGCTGAAAGTGCCCCCCTCGGCTTATACTCGAGTCATCGCTGTCTGCCCGCTCGATCAGCGTGTCGAGCAGACAGACAGCGGCCATTCTATTCAAAAGCCGCGCCTCCGGCTCCGCCTTCGCCTGTGATAGGCGGAACACTGAATTTCCCAGCAGCCTGTGTTCCGCCTATCACGGACGTCGTATCATCCTCGTACTACGGACGAGGATGATACGACGTCTGTGATAGGCGGAACACAGGCTGCTGGGAAATTCAGTGTTCCGCCTATCACAGGCGAAGGCGGCGGCGCAGCTTTTGAACTTTACAATGGCCGCCGACGAAGAGGGCACGGGACGGCACGGCACGGGACGGGACGGGACGGGGGCAAGGCAAGGCACGACACGGGACGGATGCAAGGAGGCAAGGCACGGGACGGAGGCAAGGAGGCAAGGCACGGGACGGAGGCTCGGGACAAAGGTAGGCTGGACACACACACACACACACACACACACACACACACACACACACACACACACACACACACACACGGATGGAGACACACACAGGGATGGATGGATGGAGACACACACACACAGGGATGGATGGATGGATGGATGGATGGAGACACACACACACAGGGATGGATGGATGGATGGATGGAGACACACACACACAGGGATGGATGGATGGATGGACACACACACACACAGGGATGGATGGACGGACTCACAGGGATGGACGGACACACAGGGATGGACGGACACACAGGGATGGACGGACACACAGGGATGGACGGACACACACACAGGGATGGACAGGCATGTCTCACCCTCGGCTTATACACGAGTCAATAAGTTTGCCAGTTTTTTTGGGGGTAAATTGGGGGCCTCGGCTTATATTCGGGTCGGCCTATACTCGAGTATATACGGTATATGGCTTAATGTACGCTAAGTTTCATAGGTGTCAATGGTCTACAACTGTTAAAATAGCAAATATAGTTGTATTTTTGCAATAGGTAGTTTTGGCTCACACTGCACATTTAGGGCTCACTCACATCAATGCATTTTTTGGGGTATTTATGTGCTTTGCGGTATAACAGTCCATTCATACCTATGCTTGTGAATAGTAAATGGATTCCATTTAAAAGCACACTAACATGTAGCCCATAGATCTCAACCATACACGTAGGAAAGAATTGCATTTTTCTTCTCCTTGTACGTGATTGGATATTTTTGCAAAGTGAAGCGAACTACACATTGTAAAGTGCACAGTCTATTTGCCTTTAATAAATCAACCCCAGAGTCTTTACTGCAGTCTTAAAAAGCCCATAGTGGACAGCAGAAGTATATTACCTAGGAACTAAAATATTATTTCTGTTCATTAATTAAATAAATGCAAAATGGGAAATTCCAAAAAGGAAGAGTAAAGTAAAATCATTGTAAAAGTGTTATAAATTATTGTGGGCCCTAATTTCCATCCACATTTACAAGATGACGAAAATCAACAACTATGTTATAAAACATGACAACTAATAGTTATAGGATGTAACTCCTGGCAGATCTCTGTCGATCGGTTTCGTAAGGCCACTTTGAACTGTTGTGGATTGTTTGTCTGTATTTGTCTGATTGCTAAAAAAAAAAAAAAAAAAAACAGACAAGACTTCAGTCTGACCAGAAGAAAAAATAAATGAGTGTCTGTTGGGGAAAAATCATTCTTCAGACGGTTTGCAACAGACTGGCAAATTAGTTTGATGCAGTAATAAAAAAAGGTCTCCAGTTAGAAATGAGGAAGAAGTCTTCTAGTAGTTTACATACACTTACTGGAAACTCAGAGAACGTCTGTTGGGGAATCAGCCATCCTCCGTATTTACTGTGCTACATGTACATTCAGAACAGACACTGATAGACTGGTGTGAATGGTATAGTTCAGTAAAAGACTTTGGATGTGACAGATAAGGCCTTATTCACATGGGCCTCCTGTGTTTGTTCTATTTAAATTCTGGAAAAATGTATCTGGGAAGTACAATGTTTGTTTCGGGTTAATATTCCAAATGTTTATGCATTTATCTATCAAGTGTTTACTTGCATAAACTCCCACTGAGCCTAGCTTCACATCTGTGCGGCTCTGCGGGCCGCATTTTGCAGAGGCACGGCGGTTTATTCATTTGAATGGGCTGTAACATTTCAGAAATCGCAGCCAGCATGGGAACAGCAAGTACAGTGCAGTTCTCAGTTCGGGTGTGATTAGCATTAATGGCACCCGCACACGGCTCCTGCGTTTTTCTGTGCAGGTGGTGGCAGCTGCAGAAACAGGTATGTTCTCACAGTGGTAATCACCCGCACAGATGTGAACCTAGCCTCAGGGTCAGTTCACACTGGGACGACTTGTCAGGGCGACTTAGCTGCCTGACAAGTCGCGTCTCGTTGTGTACAATGGAACCAAACTAAGAGTCTGAACACATGAGGAGAGTATGGTTTTCTTCCTCCGTTCTGCGGTGTACAAACCTCTCATCCTGCCCATCCCGAGCATTCCCAGGCCATTCTTAAAGGGACCTCACGCTGCTGTAAACAGGCAGGAAAATACATCCACCAGGACTTGAGGGACCACCATAGGAAACCCAAAAGAAAGACCACAAAGACCATAAAAATATATATATCCACGCTGTAACCTTACAGCAGTAAGCACCCTCTGCTGATCGACGTTTACAGACACCAAGTACTTTTGAATATTGGGCACTTATTTATAAATGCACTTTGCACTTTGAATATGTTTTACGTTGCTTTTGGATATTGAATTCATTTTATGAATTTAATTTATTATTGATCATTCATTTTAATGTGTATTCACTTAATGTATGCACTATTGACGCTTTGCAATTTTCACTCTATATAATCAGAAATTTTCCAGCACGCAGGCCTAAAAATTATTTTTTCTTTTTTTCTGGAATTTTCCTTTCTGGTCTATTTGCTAACCAGTTTTCACACTTCACTGGCTATGCATCAAAATGTCATTGTTTTGTTCAAGATTTTTTTCCACATTATTGTAGCTATTATTGACTGTTTGCATATTTAGCTCAGCGCACCACTATTCTTTTTTATAATTTGCTTTTGTGGGTTCAGACATTTCCCTTCAGTGTGTGCAGCTGTATATTAGCTAGGAACCTTCCTTTTGACGCAGGAATACCTCCCTTTTCTAAATATCTTCATCTTTGCTATTCTCTTCTGCTGCTCCATTTGGACAAGGCAATGTTTCATTTAAAGTGGTATTACAGTGTTTGTTACCCCAGCATTTTAAATTCCTAATATGTGCCTGCTGTACCATGTACTTGTATGACAAAGTGTCCTGTTCTCTTTGTATTGCTTCCTTTGTGTGAAATCTCTGGTTTTACTGCCAGTCCCTCTGCTTTCCTGTTAAAAACTGACCACGCTAAGCAGGAGAGTTCACCATGATGAGTTCTCTAGCTGTGCTGGGAACTCAGCCTGCTCTCCTCCAATGATCAGAACTGTCCTAACATGCCCCTCTGCACAGCCTTTCACTGGGAAGCTCAGTGTGCTGCTGCTTTTCCACCCCCAGCTCTTATGCAGCTGAGAACAGTGGGAATGTAATCATAAAAAAAGGAAAAAGGTATTTATAATATTTTTGTATACCTACACACACACGTTTTGCCTTTTATTTCAATTTTAAATGAAATGGGTTGTTTTACAAGGTGATCAATTTACAATCACGTTAAAACCCAAAACCAAAAATATGTTGCAGCTTGCCACATGTGGTGGCTTAATTCGTTTTCTTATTTTTCCCCTCTGTTTTCCCCTGGTGATCTGGCCAGTAGCACACCTCCTGTATTAGAGTCCCCCCACACTGGATAAAGCAGCAATAGAGATACCTTTGGACAGCAGCAAAGACTTTATAAGCAGTTACAACAACCATTATGTTCCTTTTGTAATAAAGATTTCCCATAAATATATAAAAACTGATCATTGTAAGACCCCCTGTCAGTAGTAGATGGTTTGTCTCGACTCTCCAATTGCTACATCTGCAGGACAGCTTGTTCTGTTGAAAAACAACAAAATTACTGGCAGGATCACCAGATGAAAATAATAGAAAGGAAGCCTAAAAAAGAAAATGAATGCAGCCACCACATCTAAGAATCAGAAAGCTGCAGTATAATAAATGGTTGCTTTTTGATTTATTACCACTTTAAAATGCATTTCCAATTTTGCAGCCAAAATGTGATAACACTATTTGAAAACGTTCCCATTCACCTAAAAAAATGTAAGAACTGCGGCCCGAGACAGAAAACGACAGACGTTTCCATACTGTATTGCAGCCTTGCACTTCACCTGAAGGCTGCGTATAAGTGTGAACAGGGCACTTAGAAAACAATTGTTTTCTGTGTGCCCTTGCAAGATCAGGGTGAAAAAGCCCTGACCGCAAACAGCAGATTATTTTTCAACATTTAAATTCAAAGGGTGCTTCCACATTGTTTTTTATAGAATATTCACAGTTACTCCACACATTTATCTTTTTTTTCATTTTGACAAGAGTGGGGAAATGTTAGATTCTCTGTTAGCTTTTATTGTTGCCTGTGCCAATGTTGGACAGGTTTTCCCTCTCTTTCTATTCCAGTAACACCTAGAATATCCTGTTTCTCCTCTGCTTAGTGAATTGTCTGTGTCTGATTTACTGTTACCAGTCGTTTTTAATTCCAGAAAAATCTACTGTATATGCAGAATATATTGAAGAGAAAGGAAGCCGTAAAATGAGATCACAGCAAAGCCCTGGGTGTAACAGGCATTGAGAGGAAATCTTGAAAGTTTTGGAAGGAATTCTACTTTAAAAAATTAGTGTTGCGAAACTTGTAAGTTGTTTTGGCTCCATGCACACTGAAGCTCATAAATGGCAGTTTTTGGGAGTTTAGGCATTTTTTTTAATAGACCATAACCCCCCCCCCCCCTCTATGATAAACGTTGATAAACGCTCAAAAACGTGGCTCACCAGCGTTTTTTTTTTAGTTTTTGATCCATTGAAAAAAACAAAACGCATAAAAACGCTACTAAACGGTATTGCAAAAATGTTAAAAAACTTTGAAAGATTCACTGCAAACCTACTGGTGTTTTTATAACATTATTTTAACGTCCAGTGTACATGGAGCCTTATACGTTCAGGGAACCGCTCCTGTCCTAGAATGTCTAGATCAGCATATTAGCATTTTCTTTTGTAAGCAGCAGGTTTTTTTCATAGGCCCTCATATTTAAAGTGTATTTCCACTTTTGCAACCAAATTAGGATAACACCTACTTTATGTTTGGTACATGTTCCCTATTCACATAGCATATCCTTAAAAAATATTTCTAAATTGCTGCTTACCTTTTTACTTACTTAACCTCCCTAGCGGTAATCCCGAGTCTGGCTCAGGCTGCAATTTCAGTATCACGAGTGGTAACCCCGAGCCAGACTCGGGATCACATCACTGGATACAGGAAGAGGTTACTTATCCTGTCCCCTGGATCCAGCAATGTCCTCCACGCTGTGTGAACGAGCTGTCCTCCGCTCGATTCACACAGTGCCTGAGTGCCGCCGAGTTCCTTTCCCTGCGACGTTACGACGCACGGGAGCGGAGATCGGCGCCAAATTCCAAAAAGTACAAATAAAAAAAACACATACAGTACAGTAATCTTACAGATTACAGTACTGTATAAAAAAATTACAGACCCCCTTTGTCCATAGTGGTCTGTCCAGTGCCCTGCATGCACTTTTATATTATAAATACTGTTTTTTTTTCTGCCTGGAATTTGGAGATTATCCATAGCAACCAAAAAGTGATTTTAGACCAACTAGAAAACAGCGATAATAAATTATAATCACTTGCAGAATTGAGCAATAGCGATTTGTGGGGAAATTCGTCATCAAACACTAAATCTAATGACAGCGAAAATTCTGCAAATTAGCAAATTTCAGTGTTTTTGGATTTGATTACATTATTGAATAATTTTTATTATTATTTATTATCATTATTTATTATATTATAAACTTTATCATACCCAGGATGTCTACTAGACTCTGGTTTGAACAGATTTAAGAGAGTTTTATTCCTAAGAATCGCAGGCCTACAATATAAAACGCCAAATTTCCATGCAAAATAATTGTACCGCTTTCAGCACCTAAAATCAGAAATAATCATACAGCCAGGGAGGTTAAAAGGCCTACATAGCTTTTCCCTTCTATGTAATGTTAAACCCTTTTCCGGCGTCTCCCAGCCCTTTAATCACTTGCTTACTGGGCACTTAAACCCCCCTCCTGTCCAGACCGATTTTCAGCTTTCAGTGCATATGCACTTTGAATGACAATTGCACAGTCATACAACACTGACTACCCAAATTAAATTTTTATCATTTTTTCAAATAGAGACCAGATTAAAATATATATATATATTTTTTTTTTTATATTCTGTTATACAATTTTGCAAAAACAGGTAATTTTTCTCCTTCAATGATGTACGCTGATGAGGCGGCACTGATGGGCACTGATAGGTGGCAGTGATGAGCACTGATGGGTGGCAATAATGGGCATTGATTGGCACTGGTTGGTTATACTGATAGGCAAGCACTACTAGGTAACATTGATTGGCACCACTGGTGGGCATCAATAGTTGGCACTCATGAGCATTGATAGGCGGCACTGGTGGCCACTGTGGGCACTGGCAAGGGATACTGGTGGCACATATTAGGCAGATGTGCCTCCTTCCTCTTTGGGACCGATGTCCCTTGCAGGTGTCCCATATGACGGCCTCCCGGAAATTTAGGTCCGTGCTGTGGCCGTCATTTGGCTATACTATAGCGTGGACGTCAAGAGGTTAAAGGATTTCAGATGCCAAAAAGCAGGGTGGGGTTTATGATCATGTGAACGCTGTGATTGGCTGTCATGGCTTTCGCATAACTGGTAAGCTCCCGGTTGCATGTTGCAAATTTGTTGCAACAATGGGGCCACACTGCACCAAGACCCACCTGCCAAGAGACCGCATATTTGCTTACTGTCGGCACCTAGGGATTAAAGAGGGGTCTGCAGAGCTATGTAATTAACCCCATCTGCATTGTCCAGGAAGATCTTGAAGATTTGAACACGTTTGATCCTTAAAAAAGGGTTACAGATCACAAGGCTTGGATGGTACCATGTTAAGGCACTGTCCCTCAGGTCGTCCCTCTAATTGCACTTTGAAAATGACCATATTATATTTTAAATTGCCTATAGAGTCCTATGTATAAACCTGCGCCAAAGAAACAATTAGAAAGGTAATATAATTTATTTTTATTTTTTTTCCAAACTTCTTTTATTGACAAGAGGAATACAAGAACACCAGAGATGTGGGTTACAGTCACAAAATCAGTCAAATCTTATCAAACAATATACGCATCAAGTATGACACTAACAACAATAAGGTTGCGTCAACATCAGTGGGTTACTACAGAAATTTTAACAAAGAAATAAGACAATCTTCTATAGGTAGATAAATAAAGAGTGAGACATCATGGGCTGATATGTGGTATGTTGTTTCCTTTGCTCCATCCCTAACACGGTGCACGGTGCGTGAACTGAAATGTTTATGTCTTTTGGGGAGGGGGGGGGGGGGTAGATCATACACTGAAATTGTTTGTGGGAGGGGATTTGGGAGGTTGAGAAGAATAGTATGTGTGATTTATAACTCAGACCAATGGGGATTAGTCAAAGGTCACATCTCCTTAAAGTGGTGATTAGCAAAGTGTGTGTTAAATAATCATTCAGCCTTTTCATCTTTAGTCATGGGTGAGAAAAAAGAATAAGTGGTGTTTTGTTCGTTACACTTGATTTTATGACAGACGAGTTGCAAGAAAAGTATATGCTGAGACACTCCATAGACTTAAAATAATAACAGGTTTAAACTAAAGAACACATAGGATAGAAGGAGAACAAAACAACAATTATTTAAGCCTTTCAATCAGATATTTTAAAGTGTTTATAAAGGTTATTTTTATTTTTTCTAAATAACAAACTTGTTATACTTACCTGATCTGTGCAAAGGTTTTGCACAGAGCGGCCCCGATCCTCCTTTTCTGGGGTCCCCCGTGGCACTCCTGGCTCCTCCTCTGCATCGAGTGCCCACACGGAGAGCCGCTTTTAATGGGGGCGCACGTGTGGGCACGCTCTTGAGTCCTGCTGCTGCGTCTATTGACACAGACAGCAGGACTCAGCCCCAGCCCCGGCTCCCGTGTCACTGGATTTGAAGATTTGGAGAAGGCAATAATCCTACCTCGTAGGACAGTTTTGCCTGCATCCCAGAACAGGTTGGATTCTGAACAGTGATGAGCATTGATCAGAGTGTAGTCCGTACATGTCTCATGCAGGGTTTTCTGAAGATCAGGGGTTTGAGCCAGGAATTGGGGGAAGTGACACATTTTTGTGGTGGGTGGAGGGCTGAAGTCGCATAGTGATATGGATACTGGGGCATGGTCGAATATGGCAATGTCATGTATGAGAGCCTCTGACTTTTTGTGAGTAGCGCAGAGTTGCATAGGAGATAACCTATTCTAGATAGAGTGGGGGGGGGGAGGGGGTTGAGTAAAACGCCATGGATCAGTAAGTTGGAATGCTGCTGCAAATTAATTAAGCAGGGTTGTGGTGGAATGAGACCTGGGTTGTGAGGTGGGATTACCCCCTGCATTTGTCTTCTTGTGTGTCCATTACTGTGTTAAATTTGCCTCCTATCAGGATGGGGTATTGTAGATAAGGGGCTAAGTGTGCGGTGACGGCCTGGACGAAAGATTTTGTGGGGGAATTGGGCACATAAATATTAGTGAGTATGAGGTCTTTGGTGGAGAGTCTGAGGTGTAAGGTCAAGAGGCGTACCTCCTCAACATGTTCAGATGACACAACTTCACAGGAAAGGTTTTTATGAACGAGAATCAGAACACCTGCTTTACCTTTACTGGAGGCCATGGGTTTGACCTGCCCATAATTTGCACATTCGCCAGAAGAGGGGAGGTGGGTCTCCTGAAGGAGTGCTTTGTCTGTTTTTAGCCATTTTAGGTGGCAAAGTATCACCATGCGTTTCTGAGGGGACCGAAGTCGTTTGATTATACAGTCTGGGTCATAGGTAAAAAGAAGGAAGGGGGAGGTGGGTATGAGCATTAGGCTAGATGAAGGGGCAAAGTAAGTGTACTGAAAAACAGTAGTGTAGAAGCAAAGAAGGTATAACCAATATATAATTCACAATTTATGGGAAGCCGAGGCTTTTTTTCCCCCACGTAGCAATCGCCATAGGACAGCGTTACCAGAGAGGGGGACTTGAGTACTATGCCAGTATGCATCCAGGTGCCGAATCGATGGAGTGATCAGGTATTGGTAGTTCACCTAACGATGCAGGTCAGTGTAAATGGATATCATGTAGCACGTCTCCGGAAGGCTGTCGTTAGGATAGTAAAAACAACTAATTTTAATTAACCAAAACAGTAAAATGATAGAATAACTTGAACATTCATACAATTGTTTTGTGCAAAAACATTCTGGAAGGCCAGAACGGTGAGAGAGGACTTGTGCTTTGGGGATCCCGGATTATTTCAGTAGCATATTCTTTTTTGTGGGTCCATGCAAGGACTGCCTTGCTCCCTGGGGCCTTTAGGGTATCGTAGAGCTGCACGATTCTGGCCAAAATGAGAATCACAATTTTTTTGCTTAGAATAAAAAGATCACGATTCTCTTGCGATTCTTGCGATGTAAAATCTTTCACATTATACAAAAAAAAATGGGCTAACTTTTCTGGTTATTTTTTTTTTTTATTGTATTTGAAAGACCGCTGCGCAAATACAATGTGACATAAAACATTACTACAACCACCATTTTATTCTTTAGGGTGTCTACTATATATATATATATATATATATATATATATATATATATATATATATATATATATATATATATATATATATATATATATATATATATATATGTGTATATATATATGTATATATATATATATATATATATATATATATAAAAATAATGTTTGGGGTTTCTAAGTAATTTTCTAGCAAAAATTTTTTTTTTTAACTTGAAACTAACAAATGTCAGAAAAAGGTTTAGTGTTTAAGTGGTTAAACTTTTTTCACTTATACTCAAAGTCTATTCCATTGACAAATTGTTACAATTTTTATACTTAAGTTCAACTGATAAAGAACGTTTTGATTGTTGGCAGACTGCCCATTTTTTCTCTTCCTTTCTTTTGATGGCTGTGGCTTCAGAAGAGCAGAGAGAATTCTTTACATATAAAGAATTGTGGAACACTTTAGTCAAGATCGCGATAACGAGATAACGATTCTTGACAATTGGGCATCTCTAGGGTATTGGCTAGTATTCATGGGTGAGAGCTCCTGTGGGATATGCAGGTACGCCTGAAGATAAGAAGCTGCTTGGTCTGGGTGTGAGAAAGATTTTGTCTCCCTTGTCTGGTCAGTGAAGTGTAGTATAACTGGGTATGCCAGGGTAAATTTTACCCCCTTGAGGTGGAGGGCTGAGCAGATAGTTTGGAAGGCTGAAAGGAGTTAGCATTTCTTAAAGATTTTAAGATGCGGACTCTGTCCGAGTAGTTCAGATTGGGCAGGGGGGAGAGACTGTCATTAGATTGGGCTCCCACTCAATGGGCTCTTTCCACTACGCAGGGACTGGTAATGCCGAGAGCCTCAGGGATGCAAGTGTTACACAGCTCTGTTAGTGAGCCTGACTTATAAACTTCTGGAAGGCCCTTATATTCTGAGGTTAGTTCGACACAAACAGTTTTCCAGGTCATCAAGTTTTTCCAAGATGTAATGTTGGGTTTGAGATGCCTGGTGTGCCACTGTCTGAGAGCTCTGTGCTTCCTCCTCCAAATCAGACACACACTGCTCAACTTCATTGAGCCCTCCTGCCTGCTCTCTTATCTCCCTCCGGAGCTGTTCAATCCCTGCAGTGACTGCCCTTTCCACAGCAGTAATGATTGTGGGGGAGAGCAAAGCAGCCACTGCCTGGGCCATCTTATTATACTGTTCCTCTGCCACGGCTCTGTGAGAGGCAGAGGCAGTGAGGGACCCGTTGGCCATCTTGAGAGGCTGAGAGCTAAGCAGAGAGGGATCAAGTTCCGTGACTTGAGCGGGAC
The DNA here is from genome assembly GCF_037356315.1 of Lithobates pipiens. Taxonomy (NCBI): domain Eukaryota; kingdom Metazoa; phylum Chordata; class Amphibia; order Anura; family Ranidae; genus Lithobates; species Lithobates pipiens. The sequence goes on from NW_027507764.1 coordinate 165,896,482, forward strand.
AGGGGCTGCTTGTTATTAGATACCGTTCCATTGGTTGTGAAGCGGGAGACATGCAGGGCTCGGTAGGTAGAGCGGGAGAGGTACCTGCTTGACTGGAGCCAGTTTTTGAAAGAGTCCCTGCCGGAGCCACTGTCTCTCCCACCCACTACATGAGATGCCAGAGACCGGAAGTTGTTTTTTAGTTTTGAATAGAGAGGGGTTAGAACACCTGTCAGTTTTTGTTACTGTCTGTGCCCCCCGTTACGGTGATTCACCCTCTCCATTTTTCCTATTTACCATTATCATTGAACGTGAAATTAAAAGAAAATCTAAAATTTTGGGTTGTCCCCAGAAAAGTAATAGAGGGTAAATCTGCAACGGGGACATTAGTACTGGTGACCTGGGGGTCCCCAAGGAATTCCCTTAAATTGCAGGGATTTCCTCTCACTTCCTGTCCTGGCTATCAGACAGGAAGTGAAAGGAAATCTCCCCAATGGGACACAAATATATAAAAATAAACTGACAGGGGTTAAGACCATCTCTTCATCCAAAATGGAAAAAAAAAAGTTTTGCCTATAGTTTTATTTGAACCCTGGGCAGAACTTTTTTTGTTTAGGTATGTTCCTCAATAGCCACAGATGATATAAATCCAGTTTTTTTTTTTGCACCAAATTCCATTTCAAACCCCCAATATGACTTTCCAAAAATAGCAGTGACATCATTGCTGTGCTGCATATAATAATCTGAGTGGAGAGCAGTCTCCCTATGGGAGGGACCCAGTAGGTTGCCTACAGAAAAATACAGGAGTCTTGTGAGAATACACATGTCTCTTGTTTTTAGGCCATATTTGCATATACCATAGTTTAGCTTTAGGGCTGGTTCACACTGCAGGCGCGGCGAGGCGTCTCCGACTTGCCTTGCCGCGACCTGCGGCGACCTCAGCGGCGACTTGCAGAGGACTTCTGTATAGAAGTCAATGCAAGTCGCCCCCGAAGTCACCCAGAAGTAGTACAGGAACCTTTTTTCTGAGTCGGAGCGACTCGAGTCGCTCCTCTCAGAACGGTTCCATTGTACAGAACGGGGGCGACTTGCGGGAGCGAGGCGAGGCGAGTCGTGTCACCTCGCATCGCCCGCTGTGTGAACCGGCCCTTAGGTTAAAGGAGAGGTGTGGGAAATAATAAAAAAAAAATAACATGCATGCTCACTTCTATGGCTGATGCATCCATCCAATGCTGCAGCTTTACCCCTCTGGCTCTAAATCCGAGAACTGAGAGAGCACATGATTGCTGATCGCTCAGTTCTCGGCTTTCAGCCCCCACTCTCTGTTCTGCCCCTTCAGCGCTGACTGGAGCGCTGGGCTGTGGAGGGGGCAGTGCGCTGAGAGGCTGAGCCAGCTGATGGTGAAGCATTTGAGTGGATTTAAACATTATGGACCAGATTTATTCTGGTTTATGATCCAGATTTTTATACAGTTTTTCTATTATGTATTTCTATTTCTATTATGGTATTAGTTTAACTATTTGTAATGATTTCTGGGTAATGTTAGAGAAAGTGGTGTAATTTGCATGCTGGCAGGTTGATTTCTGTCATTTCTGTGATTTATTCTATGTAGTATTTTAATAGAATGATATGGTTGATTACAGTACACTATTATATATTACATGGCATTGATTGCTATTATTGGTAATTTTACTGTTGATGTGCCTTGTTATTGTGATTTTTGTGTTGTCTTCAGAAATGTAGTTGTATTTTGGTAATTTCCCTTTGGGATTAATCAAGTATTCTGAATCTGAGACTGGAACAGCTCTGTGACGTCGACTGATTCTGGGTTACAGGAGTGCAAATGTAAGTGCAGTGCTGTGACCCACATGAAAAGTATGGACAAACATGCTTTGGCCATAACGCTCCTGTAATCTTTATTACATTGAATCTTCAGTTAAAAAGATAGAGGGGTAGATTTACTAAAGCCTGAGCACTCAGAATCTGGTGAAGCTGTGCATGGTAGCCAATCAGCTTCTAACCTCAGCTGGTTCAGTTAGGGTTTGGCAATAAAACCTGGAAGCTGATTGGTTTCTATGCAGAAGTGAGCCTGATTTTGCACTCTCCAGCTTTAGTAAATAAACCCCATAGTGTTAAATAGTGCTGTTCTGTAAATATTGAGAAGATCAATCATCACAAACAACACTGGAGATTCTGCTTTTAATCTTACTATCTTCTAGTTAATTTACATTTTAGTGGTGCGTTAATGTGTGTTATGTCACACAGTAATGTGCATTGCATTAAGGAATCCAATTGCAATGACTAGACTGCCAAAGCACCACAATATGCTGAAAATCAGACAAAACCCTTTTATTTGTAATACAACACACTAGCGTGCATTGCCATGTGCTGCAACTCAGGTGTTTTGCTTTAGTGCATTGGAGTGCCATTCAAAATAAATAGTACTGTGACATGGTAATGCAAGTTACATGCGTTACTGGGCATTGTGGTAACTTGCACATTAACACACATTACCATGACATGGAAATGTAAATGAACCCTAAGTGCTAGGCCCCTTTCACATAGGTGGACCAATCGTGTCCACCTGTCAGTTTTTTAGGTGGTCCCGATCGTACAATCCACTGCCCTCTATGGAGCAGCAGGTGTAAACGGGCATTTGTCCCCGCCGACATCCCATCCGATCCTATCTGCTACAAACAGACGGATGGGGGATCGGATCAAGTTACAGTTGGATGTAAACAGACAGGCATTCTGTTTACATCCAACTGCCCATAGAGGAAAGTGAGGTTTGTCCGTGTGCGCTCTGCTGAAACACCCAGTGTCATAAACATAAGCGTTCTGCTGGGAATTCCATATTCCACGTAATAACTTGCCTTTAATTTTGCCTCAATTTTTTTGCTGAGTTCCGGGGAAGATGGTAAGACAATTTCAAGAGAATGGTGATTGAATTTCTTGAAAATTCGGTCTGCAGGTCAATTACAATTGCCACAATTACAAGCAGCAGAATTTTAATAAATCATATCTGGTTGTAGTTTAATATGGAAAAGCAATTTTAAAGAAATGGCAAAAGGGTTTTCCTTTACATTAATGGTCTAATATTACAAAGTACAGTTCTTTTTCTGGTTTGTACCCAGCGATTCTATTTCATTATTATTATTATTAATATGCAGGATTTACTGTATATAGTGGCAACAGTTTGTGCAGTGCTTTAAAAGGTGAGACGATAGGGTTACAATAAAATATAGTACAGAAGGATTTGGAGGGTCTGCTTATTGAGTTTACAATTTAAAAGGGGTGCTTCTTTTTAAAACCTAGGTACAATGGCTTTAAGCAATTAAAAGTATTTTTCTCTGCCCCCTCCTCGCTCACCGGAGTGCTGGGCTGTGGAGGGGGTGCGATTTTTTGACTCAGTCTCTCAGCGGCTCACTGAGAGGTTCAGGCATGTAGGCTGATCCCAACTCCATTGTTGCAATCTTGCCCAAGCCTGGACTGGCTCTGTGACATCAGCAGACAGCAGACTTCAGCCGGTTGTCTGCTGAAAACGGGTCACGGGTGTGCAGAGCAAACTTCGCTCCTGTAGGAGTGGCTTTGGCTGTACTTCTACTTTAATTGTTAACAGAGCTGAATACATACACAAAATATTATACATTTTGTCAGTGAATGCTGCATAGGATTGACACTTGTCAAAAATAAATAAATAAAAATGCTAATGTCGCAGTTTGTAGCGGAAGGCAAAACTCCTTATAAAGAATGGGGCAGTTGCTACAACAGGGAAAAAATTCTTCCTGATCCTTAAAGCCAATCCGATAATACTTCAGTATACAACAGAGCTTTTATTCTTTTTTGGCATATGTGATATATACAATTATATGTTTCATATTATTTCTGTATGTAAGCCGCTTTGTAAATAACCGCTTGTGTGATTAATTGGGTGGAACATCCGGCCCTGTGCATTAAGGGAAAATCTTTAATAAAAGATTGCAGCGCTGCTTCATTCAGGGTCAAATAGGACAATTGCCTCAGGTTCTTGATTCTCAAAGAATCCATTTTATTGAAAAGGGGAATGTTTTATATACCCTTAATTTGTCTCTTACACAAAATGTTTAAAATCCGTTTTTTTTTGCAACAGGAAAGCATATTATACTGAAATGGTGAACAGGGATCCTTTCTCTTACTGACACACTGTCCTTCTACCATTCATATGCTCTATTTTATAGGACAAAGCAAAATGTGCAAAGTGCAGCACCAAATCAGAAATTATGATTGAATAGCTAAAGCATGACCTTCACAGTATATATTGCATGCACGCAATAGTTGCAGAGATACACACATTATTTATAAACATATAGCTAATTCACTAACAAATGTGTTTTGCTGAGTAGCTCGCTCTCCAGTGTCTGAACACTAGCTGAGTGGTGACATATATTTAACAAAAATAATATTTCTCTTACATGCCTCTTTCACACTGATGTTCCGTTCAGGCCCGCCTGTCAGTTTTTCAGGCGGACCTGAACGGGTGCTCCATAGAGCTCTATGGAGCGTTGAATGTCAGCGGTGACAAACCCCGATCCGAAAAAGTGTAACGGAGGAAAAAGCTATTTTTCCATCCGTCTGCGGATCGGATCGGGCGACGACGGGCACTGCGGTCCGTCGTCATCCGATCTCCCATAGGGGAGAGCGGCTCTGTGGCAGGTCTGTCCCTGCGCAGTGTGCAGAGATGGACCTGTCATCTACCTGCTCAGCGGGGATCGACAGAGTGATATCCACGGGGCGGATCAGAACTGATCCGCCCCGTGTGAAACGACCCTTAGTCATTTTGCATTAGTATTTTATGTAGAGATGATACAGAATAAAGTACATATTGATATTTTTTATTGCCAAAAGTATAGAAACACCATATAGAAGACATTGATTGACTAGTTTGGTGTGAAGTTATTCAAGCAATCTACACAGAGCCCCGACCACAAGTCCTGTTGAACATTTTTGGGATAAGTTAGACTCATTTTCGTGCTTGTTCCATCAGATAATATTGGATGAACTGTTATGATCGGCTCTTGAAAGCTCTGTACTAACGATCCGAATATTGTACGTTTTGCATCAAAAGCTGTATTTTTCATCAGATTTTTGGATCGTGTGTACGGGCCATTAGGGAAATTCCTCTCTCAGAGAGTTTTTACCAAAACGGGTGTCCCAATTAAAAGATTTACCCGTACCTCTTATTCTGGAGACAACTCTACAAAGGTGTACTTCACATCACTTTCTGTCTAAGTAACAATGGTCACCAGGACAGATAGGGTGAATTCACCTAGCAGGGACGGACAACAGTAGAATTTATCAGGGGCTCTAATCCTATGCTACGCTATTCTAAAAAGAAATGGTTTGACTATACTTACACTTTACCTATATACTATCGGATTGTCAGAAGTTACACATTGAATCTGTACCATTGCTTGTGAAATTTTCTGCCCTGAGTTAGATCAATGTGAAAATTACCAGAAGGTGCTGTGGAAGATGCTGCATCCTTTCCTTCACTACAGCTGTAACTATGGATGAGAAAATCTGCCCAGTTTCGATACATGGGGGCGTTATTACATCTTGTTTGAAATTCCCATAACCAAAACTTTGCAGCATAAAACATTGGAATCTTTAGGGGGGGTGAAGCCTGATATTAAATTCTGACCGTTTTCAAGGCTAATAGGCAAGCAACTGGGGAGGGGCCTTTAAGCAAAATATTTTTTTAAAAAGTACTGTAAGGTGGGAAGAGGGCCTCATGCACACTGCTGCTGTTAAACTCACGTTTTTGTTTTTAACTGCCCTTAAACTTTCCTCTATGTTATGCTATGTTTCCATGCGCCCAGCAGTTTATCAGCAGAGGAGTTTATGAGTTGTTGTCTGAACGCCCTAAAACTGCGTTCAAGAGCAGTTGTTCTGACCACAAAAAACGCTACAGGTGAACAATGTGCATAAACACTTATACATTTTCATAAACGAGCATAAACACACATACATTTTGCCACATTTAGCACTTTAGCATTTATTTTTTCAATGGCCAGAATAAAAAAAACTCCCAAACTCCCAAACTCCAAAATCTGGCAAACTTTGATAAACCCACCTAGACTGTTTTGAAAAAAATTTACTTGGGTGAGTTTATAAAGCAGATTTTCCCCTGTCAAGATAAACAGCGTTTACAAGAAACCATGAGGCCTTAATGTGATTTTAGGGCAAGGTGAAAAAGCATTAATTTATTCAGTTAGATGTTAGGGAAATGCCTTTGTGTTGTTTTGCTATGCATTTGTAGCACCACATTCTGCCCTCACATGCTTTAAATGCGTAACTGATTTTTTTTAACTTTTACATTTATCTTGGCTAAAATACAGCAGCTGCACCCTAATCTGATTAATTTTAACATGAAAAAAAAGGCTTAGATAGTTTTGGCAGTGGCACTAGGAAAGTGTATTCTTAAAAAATAGTACTTAAGCCCTCCTCTTTGTCAAAATTAAACATTGACAAAACAGTTTTATAATATAGTTTGAGCTTTTTTCCACAGTTCCAGACTGCATTGTGTAAAAAAACAGAATGCACAAAAACATTTTAGACCCATACTCTCGAAATCCTCTCCCACTCCAGTATTTCCAATCATTTCCAAAGTATTCAAAATATAGACTTCATGTATGTGTTTGGTAGAAATAGGATACGTCAGCACAGTATGCAGGTACTTGAATAGCCAGCAAATAGAAAGAGACAAGGCAGGTTTTATCTTGCAATAACATTTTGAGTGTATATCTGAGAGACACTAGCCACAAATATTGTACAGTGGCTGGACAATATTTTAGCTGCTTGGTTAGGCAGCAGTATAGGAGAGAGTGATGAGGCTGGTTTTCCAATATTTTGGTTGTCCAGTGTTTTTAAATGTTTTCATAGGATGCAGTGAGGTGCTGCAAAAAAAAAAAAAAAGACAGCTATTCGATGGACTGTCGGTAGCAATTGCCTCATGCTCTCTAATCACCCCAAGAGAAAAATCAAACATTAGAGTTCGCTATCAGTCAGTTGTTCACATATTGGTCATTAAAATAATTTTTCAGTGTATAGTTATGTGCACACATTCAAGATACATAAGAACATATTAATGTTGCCCTAAAGAGATTCAAAGAACTCAAGTGTAATTTGTTAAACTAGATGTAAACCGAACCACTAAAATCTGATGTAAGCCTTAACATGACAATATCACTCGCAAAGCCTATTTTTATTTTAACCACTTGCTTACTGGGCACTTAAACCCCCCTCCTGCCCCGACCAATTTTCAGCTTTCAGCGCTGATGCACTTTGAATGACAATTGCACGGGCATACAACACTGTACCCAAATGACATTTTTAGCATTTTTTTCCCACAAATAGAGCTTTGTTTTGGTGGTATTTAATTACAGCTGGGAGTTTTATTTTTTGCTAAACAAACAAAAAAAGATGCAAAAAAAAAAATCATGTTTAATAGTTTGTTATAAAATTTTGCAAACAGGTCATTTTTCTTGCTGCGCTGATGAGGCGGCACTGATAGGCTGCACTGATAGGCATAGTTAAGGCGGCACTAATAGGCACAGATAAGGTGGCACCGATAGGCACAGATAAGGCAGAACTGATGGGCACAGATAAGGTGGCACTGATGGGCAAAGATGGGCACAGATAAGATGGCACAGATGGGTGGCACGGATGGGTGGCACTAAGGGGCACTGATAGGTACCACTGATAGATGGTACTGATGGGCACTGATAGGTGGCACTGATAGGTGGCTCTGATAGGTGGCACTGCTGGGCGGCACTGATGGGCACTGGTAGATGACACTGATGGGCACGGATATGTGGCACTGGGGTGCAGCACCGTTGTTGAGGCAGATTGTTGGCACTGGTGGGTGGCACTGTGGGCACTGATGTGTGGCACTGATGTGTGGCACTGTGGGCACTGCTGGGTGGCACTATGGGTAATGCTGGGTGGCACTGACGGGGGGCACTTATTTATTCCTGAGGTGGCACTGGCAGGGGGCAGGTGGGCACTTAGGGGGCGCGCAGGCCGCTCGTGCATGGGACGACGTCAATAGACGTCGTCCCGGCAAAGGAGGTCCGCGCTGTAGCCGTCATTATAGCGCGGATCTCTAGTGGTTAAACAGTAGATTTCATGAAGATGACAGCTGGTGATCCTGATATAACAGTCTTTGTTTGGGCACTTGGTGAGGTGACAATGCTCTGCCCCTGTCTCCTACAACCCCCTGTCTGGAAATCACCCGGTCACCTGCCTACAGGCCCTATTTTCCAGTTTGCAGTTTGTCAGCTGCACTTCCTTTCCTTTCCCCTATCACAAATAAAGCACATTTTTAATATGGCTGCTGTGACCGCATCATTTTATAGTGAATGGGCTGCCTTATCCAAAAGCCCCATATTACATTATGGGTACAAACAATTCATTCAGGAGGGACAGTGAATTTCAAACGTGCTGCGATCTGCATTAAATCCATTGTAGCAACAAACCTGAATCTCATTACTAGTTGTAACATGTTTAGTAGCGATGACACAATTTCCATTCAGGGTATTATTTTGAAGAATTGTGAAAAAGAGATTTTGAGCTGATTTGTCTTTTAAATAAATAATTCAACTGTCTATTTACTGACAGGACCTCTTAAAAAGAAGAAAAGTATGTGTATAGGGCAAACTATGAAACTGTGTTTTTTTTTCCTTAGACAGTAGATCCTAACAGATGACATTTCCCAGCTTCCATCTTTCTCCCCACCTAATCACATTCTTCATTCACAAGTAGTCTTTAAAATGTAAATAGATACAAATCTTACCATTTCCACTGCACAATGTCTGGTTTCGGCTTTGTCGTCTAGAAGTTTTGAGCTCCAGAGCTGTATAGCTTGAACATTATGCTGATGTTCTATATCAATGACTTATAAACAATAAATATAGAGAGGCTGAGTTGAGGCTGAGCCTGAATTAACCAATATATAACAGGTCTTTTTAAAGCAGTCCTTATTTACATCAGTATTTGACATCGGTAATTGTGTACAGCTTACGGTTCAATTTCAATGTAAGTACTACAGTAGTGCTATGAAGCTTGTGTGACTTTGCCTGTATGATTTTGTCCAAACTACTGAATTAAACTGATCATGCAGCAGTCAAATGGTTGCACACTTAAAGAGGAGCTGCACCTAAAAAAAAAATATTAAAAGCCAGCAGCTACTACGGTAATATTGCAGCTGCTGACTTTTAATAAAATCCCAGGTTCCAGCGATGTCGGCGGCAGATGACGAGCAATTGCTTGTCTCGCTGCTGCCACCGCTGCCATCCTCTGTCAGGGAATCGGGAAGTGAAGCATGACGGCTTCACTGCCCGGTTCCCTACTGCGCATGCGCGAGTCGCGCTGCGTGTCTCTTATGGTCCCCCGCTGTGTCTCTGGGAACTGTGTGAATTTTTGAATAGCAGCATAGTTAATTCGGGACATGGGTAGTGTTAGATGCACTAGCAGATTTTGATGGCTTTGACTAACAAATTAAAGCTGAACTCCAGCTAACACTGTTTTAAGCATTTACAGCGACAGGCACCCTGGTAATGTTAAATGGTTTGTCTCACTCTTCTAAATGCTACTTTTGCTTGGCAGCTGGATCTGTTAAAAGGAAGTTGAAAAACAATAGACTTACTGGCAGGACCAACAGAAAAAATATAGGCCAAGAAGTCTAAAAAAGAATTGGTAAACCACAATAAAATACGTTTTTGTTTTCAATATCACATTCATTTATGCTGTGGTGGTTGCTCTATAAAATAAACTTGATACCATTTTTTTATTTTTATAAAAATGTAGTTTCCAGTTAGCAAGGACATTATTAAAGTAGCAATATTTGTAAAATGAAATAAGGAGATGTAGTTATGTTGCTCTGCAATAACCGAATGTTTGAATACCCTCCAGGGATCTTCTATCGTGCATGTATGACTCATGGAAATGTTTCTGATAAGCAAACAAATGTGCTTTGCTGCCTTAGCATGTAGATTTAGTTTTCTCTTGTGTATGATAGGGAAATTCCCTGTATTAAGCCTCATCTGCAGGAAATGTTACCTACCCCCACAAACAGGCTGTGTCATAGACAGCCAAAGGAGGACATTTAGGGGGAGATTTACTAAAATTGGTGTACACAGAAGCTGGTACAGCTGTGCATAGCGACCAATCAGCTTCTAACTGAAACGTATTCCAATACGCTGGGTTCACACTGGTATGACACGATAGTCATACCACTTTGGATCCGACTTTGCCCTGCGACTTGAAGTCCAACATACGTCTGACTTCAATGAACAGGGATCCGAATTTGATCCCCGAAAATACAAGGCACCGTATCTAGTATGAATCTTTAGGGGGAACTCCACACAATGTAATGGTTCCCCCCTCCAAGAGCATACTCAGCCCTTCAGTCTGGTATGGATTTTCATAGGAACCCCCACACCGAAAAAAAGGTGTTGGAGTCCCCCCCCCCAACTCTATACCAGACCCTTATCCGAGCACACAGCCCAGCAGGTTAGGAAAGGGGGTGGGGAGGAGCGAGCGCCCCTCCTGAACTATACCAGGCCGCATGCCCTCAACATGGGGGGTGATTTCTTTGGGGCAGGGGAGGCCCTGTGCCTCACCACCCCAAAGCACTTTGTCCCAATGTTGATGAGGACAGGGGCCTCTTCCCGGTAACCCTGGCCGTTGGTTGTTGGGGTCTGTGGGCGGGGGGCTTATCGGAATCTGGGAGCCCCCTTTAACAAGGTGGCCCCCAGATCCCAGCCCCCATCCTTTTTGAATGAGTATGGGGTACATTGGACCCCTACCCATTCACCGAAAAAAAAGTGTCAAAAATAAAACACAGTACACAGGTTTTTAAAGTAATCTATTAAGCAGCTCCGGTGTCTCTTCTACTCTCTCCATCTCTTCTGCCTCCTCCTGATGTCTTCTGTCAAATGTCTATTGAAATTGCACCCAAGGTCACCAAATGTAGTACAGAAACTACTTTTGGGAAGCCGCAAAGGCGGCATAGGACAGATTGGGATGGTGCTATTGCCGGCAATAGTCACTGATTTGGCATGCGATTTGACAAAAAAGGAGCACTGGCCGCCACTGCACCTCACGATGGCAAATCTAGGAGCTGATTTGTTTCTCGGGTGCGGTCCATCAGGAGGGTAATTTGACTAAACCGCTGTTCACACCATGAATTGCACAGGACCAGGTTGTGCATTCCTCTGTGATTCAGATGCAATCTGGGTGAATAGCAAATGAATGGTCTCAAATGAACTGAACCACACCAAAAGCAGTGGATGCACTAATTTATAATACACACACCAACCAGATTGAGTTATGCGATCTAGTACAGGCAAACACACTGCAATTGTGACCTGTATTGAGAGTTTAATTCAGTTAACACTGACACGCACTGCGGATCACAAGTGCAGTGCGTTTTAAACGTGGTTCAAGAAAAGCGCAGGGAACGCGAGTTTCCCTAACATGTTCTGGTGTAAACGGGCACTTAATGATATAAAATTAGGCACTGCATAAAAGTAATACATATCTCTATGTAACATATTGTGGAAATATGAAACAGCAAGAAAATGGAAATGTTCCTCAAATAAGTAATTACTTTTGTGCGGGTTTTACAAAACAAAATCAGAACTTGTACTCACTAATAATACACAATAGATTCTGTTTAAGGAAACTAGCCTGTCTCTTGTCCAGACAGTACTAAGCCGCAGGGTCTTCCCAGAAATGTGTCCGGGGTGAGACCTATGTGAACCCTGCTCTGACATTTTAAGACGTCAGCTCATTGCAATGTGATTAAGTATAATGGGCTTAGTTAAGTATAATTTATTTTAAAAAATGCAAGAAATGAGTTATACAAGCCATAGTGGTGGTCCATTTTGTATGCAGTATAAATCACGTGCATTGTAAGCATTATATCAAGACCATAAATGAATGAATCCCTTCACAACACTGTGCAAGTATTGTTTTTTTTTTTCAGTACTGCATCAAAATAAGGCAAAGATTGTGTGTGTGGAATTTTTAGCACTATTGTACATCTCCCTTCTGTGCCTTGACATCTGATCTCTTTCATTTGAAACTGACATTCTCAGCATACAGTAGTTGATTGTACACTGTTAAACTAGTCATTGGAAACAAGGATTCTCTTCTCATTATTTGTATAGTATTCTTGATTCCCTCTAAATAGCCCTTTTATTATCAGTTGTTTTTATTTGTTACTATATGATGTATGGCTAGTAGTACACTATAATAGTACTACTAGCCTCTTCATAAGTTGAAATTCTTGCTTGTTTAAGGCCTGTGACTGGAATTAATAATATTATTATGTAGGATTTATTATACAAGCTTTATTTAGCACCAACAGTTTGCGCAGCGCTTTACAACATGAGGGCAGACAGTACACTTACAATAAAAAATCAATACAGGAGGGATCAGAGGTCCCTGCTCGTTAGAGCTTACAATCTAGAGCAGCCTTTCTCAACCTTTTCAACACAGAGGAACCCTTGAAATATTTCTGCGGTCTCAGGGAACCCTTGCTAAAAATTAGAAATCTACAACTCATGATACATTAGTGTGATGGTCAGTGAGAGGAATGGTCCTTACACTTGTGGTCATTGGGAAGAATTATCTCCTTACAGATAGTTAAAAAGATCAATGGTGTGGGAACTTATCTTAGAGGCAGAAATTGCCCAATGCTGAAGGAACCCCTAGCAACCTCTGGAGGAACCCTGGTTGAGAATCACTGATCTAGAAGAACCTATATACTAAAATACAATGAAAAGCTACAGGTTAGGTATGACTAAATTATATAGAGTAATAGGGTGAATGCCATCTGAATGTTCAATGTATAAAAAAGGACAATTAAAGCAGAAAACAAACTAATGCCATAAAAAAAATGAGTGTGGAGACATGATTACTCGTTTTTTTTTTTTCAATAAAAATAATAAACATGTTGTACTTACCTCCTCTGTGCACAGAGCAGCCCAGATCCTCCTCTTCTTGGGTCCCTGTTCTGTGCTACTGGACCCTCCCTCTTGTTGAGTGCCTCCACAGCAAGCAGCTTGCTATGGGGGCACTCGAGCTGAGTCAGACATGGAGCTGCTGCCTGGCCTGGCCCCTCTCTCTCCTGATTGGCTGGCTGACTGACTTTGACAGCAGCGGGAGCCAATGGCGCCACTGCTGTGACTTAGCCAATCAGGAGGTAGAGTCTTGGACAGCAGAGACATTCGTGGACATCACTGGATAGAGATGGGGCTCCGGGAAGGATTAGGGAGGCTGCTACACACAGAATGCTAATGTATAGAATTCCTTAAAAAAAAAAAAACCTCCTGCATTTACAACTCCTTTAAAATCCTTTAAAATCCCAGAAATATTACCCGTTACACTTAAAGCAAAACTAAACATCCTCAATCAACACTGACTATTTTTAATGCTTATGCATCTAGCATTAGTAAATAGATAGGAAGGTATATTATATATACTTGTTTTAACCACTTCCCGACCAGCGCACGACGATGTACGTCGACAGAATGGCACGGGCAGGCATATTGGCGTACAGGTACAACCAATATTCAATGCCGCCCTGCCATAGGGAGCGCGCCGGTCGGGACCCCCGTGAGTCCGGTCGCGGGACCCGCGGACTCGATCGCCGCGGGCATCCCCGCGATAGTCTCACGGAGCGGCCGAATGGAGGAAATGCCGTGTAAACAGCATTTTTCCATTCTGCCTAGCAACTAGTGACGCTGATCTCTGCTCCATGTGATTGGAGCAGAGATCAGTGTTCACTAAATGAAAGCCCAACCCCCCACAGTTAGTAACACACCCCTAGGAACACTTAACCCCTACACTGCCACCCACTGGTTAACCCCTTCACTGCCAGTGTCATTTACACAGGAATCACTGCATTTATATAGCAGTGATTACTGTATAAATGACAATGGTCCCAAAAATGTGTCAAAAATGTCCGATGAGTCCCCCACAATGTCGCAGTCACAATAAAAATCGCTGATCGCCGCCATTAATAGTAAAAAAAAAATTATAAAAAATTATTAATAAAAATGCTATAAAACTATCCCCTATTTTGTAAACGCTATAACTTTTGCGCAAACCAATCAATAATCGCTTATTGCGATTTTTTTTTTACCAAAAATATGTAGAAGAATACGTATCGGCCTAAACTGAGGGAAACATTTTTTTTTTTTAATATTTTTGGGGGATATTTATTATAACAAAAAGTAAAAAATAATGCGTTTTTTTAAAAATTGTCGCTCTATTTTTGTTTATAGCGCAAAAAATAAAAACCGCAGGGGTGATCAAATACCACCATAAGAAAGCTCTATTTGTGGGAAAAAAAGGACGTTGATTTTGTTTGGGAGCCACGTCGCACGGCCGTGCAATTGTCAGTTAAAGCGACGCAGTGCCGAATCGCAAAAAGTGGTCTGGTCTTTGACCAGCAAAATGGTCCGGTCTGCAATTGGTTAAACTTTTTTTTCTATTTCTTCAGTTACTTTCTGGCCTAGGTCAAAATGATGTCATACATCCCAAAAGTTTTCATGGCCTTTTTTTCATGTGGAGGAAGGCTTTTTTTTCTCAGCTTAGTACAACGTGCATGCAGGTCCAGCCTAAGGGCACATGGATTCCAGGGTGTTGAAGGTGAAGTATAGCCAAAGCTTTTTTGGCTATACTTCATACTTCTATGGATCACAGGAGAGCAGTTCGTTCCACACTCCTGTGAACCTTTTTCAGCTGACAGCAGGCTAAAGCCCCCTGCTGGCTGATGTCACAGACCCAGATCAGGCTCTGGAAAGATATGGTCAGGATCTGGCCCGACGCCTGGACCGGCAGCTGGCTCAGGGAAAGATACACAACTCCCATAGTAACTCCCATAGCAATTTCTCTCGGGGGGGTCATCCTGCACACCATGATGATATCACTGAAAATCTCCTTGCAGCATGCAACTTCTCTTGCAAAGTGTACAGCGTATTGTCTTTAGTAAATCAACCACAATGGTTACCCCATGCCTGTTCTAAAAGCAGTCCTTGTTCCATCAGTCATCCCCATACACTATAATTGAGCATGTGAAAATATTATCTTTGCCTTCGGTTGGCTCTTTCTAGGGGTACCAAGAAATTCCCCACATACCAACAGTACCCAAACCAAGACTTTGCCAGAGCAACTGTGCACAAAATATCAAGAGGATCTACTCAGATTTTTCCTGAAATATAAAAGATATGCTTTCAGGTTGGAATATAGTTATTATCAAAAAATACATCTTGAAACCTGTTTTAAATTCTGTCCTACATTGAGTAAAACTAGTATTCAAAACATTTTGCACTGACAGTTATGATTTGCAGTTGTGCAGAAGATTTAACCTTCAATGTCATTACCTAACCGTAAAAGTGTAGCTTGTTTAAGCTTAAAGATGGTAGATATTGAGAAGAAAATGAAACTGTCACAGATGACATTGTTAGCTGCTCATTCTTAAAGCACTGTTTTGAAAAGACCAAAACAGCACAGCATCATATTTTCAAGCAGATATATGCTCAAATGTTACCAGTTTTCTCGGGGTAGGTGAATGATGATTAAAAGACGGGCTGAAACACCTTCTACAGAGAAAATAATATTCTGGTTCTTAGGCTTATCCTCCTTTCCAATCTGAGACCTTCCCTAGGAATTTGTTTATTTGAGCACAACTGGTGGGAACCTGGAGCCGAATACCTGAAGGATATTTATTTTAGCCCTTTCATTTCTCTTTATTTATCCATCTAAGCAAGACTTTTAAGGCTAAGTGCACATTTGGGGGAAAAAATTAAATATTTTTGCATTAATAAAAGAGTACTTATTATTTTCTCCCCCCAGGAGCCTGAAAAGCATTGATCACAGGTGCAATGTCAGGCTCCTGCATACTCTCCCTTTAGGTTTTTGCCCATACCTCTGTATAGGCTTTCAGTTAATAAGCTGGAGGAAATGCTCATCAGTGCTTCTGTAGTCCATTCAGAACTACAAGTTAGTCTGTCGAAGACGGAACTTGTAGTTCATTCATTCCCTCTGAATGAATGATGCGGCTGTTTGGGTGTAAAGTGAAATGCAAACCAAGTCAAATTCAGTTATACAATATATGCTTAACCACTTCAGCCCTGGAAGATTTGGCTGCTCAATGACCAGGCCATTTTTGGGGATATGGCATTGTATCGCTTTAACTGACAATTGCATGGGCGTGCGACACTGTACCCAAACAAAATTGACGTCCTTTTTTTCCCCACAAATAGAGATTTCTTTTGGTGCTATTTGATCACCTCTTTATTTTTTGCGCTATAAACAAAAGAAGAGCAACAATTTTGACAAAAAAAAAACACAATATCTTTTACTTTTTGGTATAATGAATATCCCACATTTTTTATCAAAGAAATATTTTTTTTACTCAGTTTAGGCCGATATGTATTCTTCTACATATTTTTAGTAAAAAAAAAAAAAACGCAATAAGCGTATATTGATTGGTTTGCGCAAAAATTATAGCATCTATAAAATAGAGGATAGATTTATGGCATTTTTATTATTATTTTTATTTCTTTACTAGTATTGGCGGTGATCTGCAATTTTTTTCAGGACTGCGATATTGCGGTGACAATTTGGACACTTTTGACACATTTTTGGGACCACTGAAAATTATACAATGATCAGTGCTACTGATTACTCTATAAATGTCACTGTCAGGGAAGGGGTTAACACTAGGGGGCGATCAAAGGGTTAACTGTGTTCCCTATGTGTGTTCTAACTGTGGGAGGGATGGGAATGTCTAGGAGAGAGAAATCGGTGTTCATACTTAGTATGAACACACAATCTGTCTCTACTCCCCTGAAAGAGCCGGGATTCACACACAGATGCCGGTTCTCGCTCTGTCACGAGCGATCGCAGTTGCTCGGCGGTAATCGCACCCGCCAGGCACTCGCATTGGCTCCAGGCACATGCTGCAGGCACCCCTAGTGACCAAAAGGTGAAGCGTAAGGTTATGTGGTTTGCGCCCAGTCGTGCCATTCTGCCACAGTAAAACTTTGGAGACTGGTCGGCCAACAGTAAAAAAATGAGTTTAAAGAAAAATTCCACATATGGTATATTTTTTTACATAGTTACATTGGTCTAGCTTTGACCAATGTTAACTAAGTATTTACCATTCTAGCCTGATGTCTCTGAAGTTTATACTTCTACTCCAGTGATCTCCATTAGTTTCAGGTCTGGTGCTCGGTTGCAGGTTTGCCTAATTCTGAATACAGAGGGTCACCTCTCTGCACGGGAGACATTCAGAGAATGCTTTGCATTTTCTGAATGAGTATAAAGCTTTTCCTGATTGGATGAGGTGGAGAGTGTGACATCACTGCCCCAAACTAGAGCAATGTAACTACGTAAAAACATACCATGCCTGGAATTTATCTTTAATGATTATATAATAAATGCATAGCTAGATTGCATCTTTTAAATCTGCTCAGAGATCAGCTTTAACCTCCCTGGCGGTATGATTATTTTGGATTTTAGGTGCTAAAAGCGGTACAATTATTTTGCATGAAAATTTGACGTTTTATATTGTAGTCCTGTAATTCTTAGCAATAACTCACTTAAATATGTCCAATGATATAGTTTGAAAAATGAAATCATAAATTATAATATAATAAAAAATTATAAATAATTGTACCAAATAATAATATAATAAAAATTATTCAATAATGTAATCAAATCAAAAACACTGAAATTTGCTCAGTTGCAGAATTGTCACGGTCATTGCTTTTCAGTATTTGATGACGGATCTCCCCACAAATTGCTATCGCTCAATTCTGCGAGTGATTCTAATTTATTATTGCTGTTTTCTAGCTGGTCTAAAATCATTTTTGATGTAAAGGGACAGTTTGGTTGCTATTGACAATCTCCAGTTTCCAGGCATAAAGAACAGTTTTTATTATATAAAACTGCATGCAGGGCACTGGACAGACCACTAGGGACAAAGGGGGTGTGAAAAATTTACATACAGCAATGTAATCTGTAAGATTACATTATACTGTATGTATACTGTGTTTCACTTTTTGAATTTGGCGCCGATCTCTGACCCCGTGCGTCGCAACGCTCGCAGGGAATGGAGATCGGCTCCGTGATAGATCGAGCGAGACACGGCTTGCTCTTACAGGGGGGTTAAGGTCGTTTTATGTAAACTTTTGAGTTCAGTTTTACTATTAAACCAATGTTTTCCAACACAGTTCTATAACACAGCGTATTCTTTCCTCATTTTAGGATAAAGGTTAAAGCTAAGAAAACCATTTCTTTATAGCCCTGAGGCCAACTATGACTTCATATTTATAGTCATTGGAGTATAGCACAGATGCAGCCTAATGTTTGAGGCAATTATTTTCTTATTTTCATACAGCAGTATTATACAATCATGTATGTGAAGTATGGATACCATGGCTTCTTTGGAATAGGGCTTAAAATAGCTGGCCCATTTATCCTCGATCCTTGTTCCATTCTAGTAGTTGGCCACAGAAGCATAAAGAGCTGATTTGCATGGCCTTACTCATTAGTTTCAATTAAAGTACAATTCATTTGATCTTTGGATTTAAGTTGGGAAAGAAAACAGCATTACTTGCTGTAGTGGTGTGGGTTTCAATGCTTCACCTTAAGATGTGTATCATGAAACAAACAGATGTATTAACGTAAACTACGTTTGCCCACCCCAGCACCTTCCATACATAGATGTGGGTCCACCCTGCAGAAGGTCTGTGCTTTTCATGTTTGGCAGCTGTCTCCCACACTGTCTGTAGCCCAGGCAGTAAAAGATTAGTGCTGATCTCCCCATGCCCCCACAATAACATCCACAAGTTTTGAATTAAATGCTGCTCTTGCTATACCCATTCACCTTATTCAAGTCTATGGGATGTTAGTGTACAGCGGCAGACAGCCCAGCACTAGATTTTTTCAGTCAATTTCAGTAAATATGAACTTACTGGAGGGAGGACACAGATCTATGTATTGAGGGGCTAGGGGAATTTTGACTGCAAATGTGCTTTGGTTGTTTAATCCAGGGGTCTCAAACTGGTGGCCCTCCAGCTGTTGCAAAACTACAAGTCCCATCATGCCTCTGCCTGTGGGAGTCATGCTTGCAACTGTCAGCTTTGCAATGCCTCATGGGACTTTTAGTTTTGCAACAGCTGGAGGGCCGCTAGTTTGAGACCCCTGGTTTAATCAGTTGTCGATGCTGAGCATGCTACATAAGCCCCCAAAAAACGTGAAAGTACATAGATTGTGGGTTGTCTGCCTTGTTCTTCTGACACTACCCTTTATACTTGCCAGGACCTCACAGCTATCAAAATGCTATAATAGCTGGTTGGCATGGTGTTTAGAAATATTGTTTAGCCCCATACACACTATCAGATTTTCTGCTGATTTTTTTTCCTTCAGATTTACCAAAACCATATAATATGAGGTCAAATCTTAGGAGTTTCAATTTGTATGTAATCAGGCAGGCCCTTGTACTACATGGTTTTGGTAAATCTGAAGACAAAAATCAGCAGAAAATCTGATATTGTGTATGGGGCTTTAGGCTTTAGGATCACAGGGGGAATTGCCTCGAGTTTGCCCGCAATTCCAGAATTGCTGCAAAATGCAGAATGCGTGATTTTAAAGGGATTGTCGCGCGACAAATTTCTATACAATTGCAGAAAAAAAATGCGACTGCAAAGGCTCCTGGCTCTGTGCAAAGATTTGGTACATGAGTTTCTATTTGAGCATTTTTGAAGTGGAGGGAGGACCATTCAAATGAATGGTGCCACACCAAAAAAACGCTCAAGTGTAAAACTAAATAAAAATCTTGAAAAATTAGCGGCTGCAGCTGTTGCTACAGATCGCTCAGGTGTGAAAGGAGCCTGATGCCGCGTACACACGATAAAACAAGCGGGTGGAAAACTCCGGCAAACTCAAGTCCACCGGACAATCCCCCCGTGTGTAGCCTCCGGCATACTTTTTGGACCTGAAAGTACGGCGGACTTAGAATGCCGTGTTACACTCCAATCTTCCTGCCGGACTCGCATTTCGGCGGACAATCCTGCCGTGTGTATGCCAGTCTGCCGTACTTTTGAAATGAGCGGACTTTTCCCACCCGGAGAAAAGTCCGCTCATTTCGAGTGGGTCTCCAGGTAGGCGGGGCCCGCGAAGGAGACTCCGCCGGCCCCGCCACCTGGTATGGACTTAAAGGGGAACCCCAACGCCGAAAAAAATAGGCGTGGGGTCCCCCCCAAGTCCACAACAGACCCTTGTCCGAGCACGCTACCCGGCCGGCCAGGAAAGGGGGGGCGAGCGAGCGCACCCCCCTCCTGAGCCGTACCAGGCCGCGTGCCCTCAACATGGTGCCCCATGTTGATGAGGACAAGGGCCTCTTCCCGACAACCCTGGCCGTTGGTTGTCGGGGTCTGCGGGCGGGGGGGCTTATCGGGGCTTATCGGAATCCGGGAGCTCCCTTTAATAAGGGGGCCCCCGGATACCGCCCCCCACCCTATGTGAATGAGTAAGGGGTATAATGTACCCCTACCCATTCACCTGTAAAATAAAAGTACAAAAAAAACACAACACAGGAGATAAAATACTTTATTGCACAGCTCCGGGGGTCTTCAGTCTTCGGGGGTCTTCTCGCCGGACTCCTCCGCTATCTTCTTGTAGCTCTTTTGCTAGCGGGGGAGTCCGGCTTTCTTCCTCGCCGCCGGCCTCTTCTTACAACTTCGGGGGTCTTGTCCCCCTCTTCGGTTCTTCTGCCGGGCCACCGCACCTTCTTATAGCTCTTTTACAGGCGGTGGCCCGGTCTTCTGTCACCGCCGCCGCCTTCCGTTCTTCCGTTCTTCTGTTCTTCTGTTC
This sequence comes from Lithobates pipiens, assembly GCF_037356315.1. NCBI lineage: Eukaryota > Metazoa > Chordata > Amphibia > Anura > Ranidae > Lithobates > Lithobates pipiens. Next base: position 165,917,395 of record NW_027507764.1, read on the forward strand.
TTCTTCTTCAGATGTTGCCTCGCCGAGTCCTCCGCTCACAATGACAGGGAACGGGCACACGGCGACTTATATAGGGACAAGGGGCGGGGTCTTCAGGGGATAATGAATAAGAGGGGGATGTCACATGGGTTCATGTCACATGGTGACCCCGCTCCCTTACGATGTCACAGTCACAGAGGATGCTGGGACTGTCGCCATGTGACATCAACCCATGTGACACCAACCCATGTGACACTGCCCCTTGTCCCTATATAAGTGGCAGCGCAGCGCGTCCCTGGCATTGCAGCCGGAGAGAACGTTGAGTGAACATCTCCAGGAGACGAAGAAGAATGGAAGGCGGCGGTGGCGACAGAAGACCGGGCCACCGCCTGTAAAAGAGCTATAAGAAGGCGTGGTGGCCCGGCAGAAGAACCGAAGAGGGGGACAAGACCCCCGAAGTCGGAAGAAGAGGCCGCGGCGACGAAGAAGAATGCCGGGCTCCTCCGCTAGTAAAAGAGCTACAAGAAGATAGTGGAGGAGTCCCCCGGAGCTGTGCAATAAATTATTTTATCTTGTGTTGTGTTTTTTTTTGTACTTTATTTTACAGGTGAATGGGTAGGGGTACATTGTACCCCATACTCATTCACATAGGGTGGGGGGCCGGTATCCGGGGGCCCCCTTGTTAAAGGGGGCTCCCGGATTCCAATAAGCCCCCCGCCCGCAGACCCCGACAACCAACGGCCAGGTTTGTCGGGAAGAGGCCCTTGTCCTCATCAACATGGGGACAAGGTGCTTTGGGGTGGGGGGGCCGCGCTGCCCCCCCTTCCCCAAGGCACCCCCCATGTTGAGGGCACGCGGCCTGGTACGGCTCAGGAGGGGGGGCGCTCGCCCCTCCTTTCCTGGTCGGCCGGGTAGCATGCTCGGACAAGGGTCTGTTGTGGACTTTGGGGGGACCCCCACGCCGATTTTTTTCGGCGTTGGGGTTCCCCTTTAAGTCCATACCAGGCGGTGGGGCCAGCGACGTATCCTTCGCGGGCCCCGCCTACCTGGAGACGCGCTCGAAATGAGCGGACTTTCCTCCGCATGTGTGGGCGAGTCCGTTCATTTCAAAAGTAGGGCGGATAGTACGGCGGACTTAGTACGCCGTATTAGTCCGCTGAAAAAGTGCCGTGTGTGGGCAAGTAGCCCGTTCGGAAAGTCCGACGGACAGTCTGGCGGAAAGTCCGCCAGACTAAGTACGTCGGACAGACGGCTACGTGTGTACGCAGCTTAACGGTGAGTTAGATACAAAATATCATCGTTACTTTTGTGTTTACTTTGTCATATTCATCTGCAGATCAAAGGGACCAACCTGATAAGTACAAATAACATTGTTTCTGTTTGTTCTGTTTAACCCATATTAACCCTTATGCCGCGTACACACGGGCGGATTGTATGGCGTACTTAGTCCGTCGAAACACATTTCAGCGGACAATCCGCTCGTGTGTGGGCTTCAGCTGACTTTTTCAGCGTGCAGTCCGGAGTACTAAGTATTTCGATTTTTTCGAAATTCTGTCCGTCGTACTTTGGTTTCAGCGGACAATACGGTCGTCAGTATGCTAGTTCGACGGACTAAGAATGGCGCATGCCCAGAAAAGATTTACACGGCGGAAGGGTGCTTTGCTGTGTCTTGGATTTCCTATTTCTAGTCCCGTCGTACGTGCTGTACACGTCATCGGGCAAGCTTTCGACGGACTGTTTGTGTATCCGTGTGTGGTCAAGTCCGTTCAGTGGAAAGTACGACGGACTGTCCGTCGGATTGTATGACGGACTAAGTACGCCATACAATCCGCTCGTGTGTACGCGGCATTAGTTTACCCTAATCAGGCCAAATTAACTTATTTCCCTTCTCCACTTAACTATTGTTTTTCCTGTTTTTTTTTTTAATCATTAATATTTAAACTTTGTTAAAATGTTTACTCGTTTTGTTATTTTTTTTTTGTGTCTTATTAACCACTTCAATACCAGGCACTTAGACACCTTCCTGCCCAAGCGAATTTTCAGCTTTCAGCGCTGTCGCAATTTGAATAACAATCGCGCGGTCATACAACACTGTACCCAAACAAATTATTTTGCATTTTGTTCCAACAAATAGAGCTTTCTTTTGGTGGTATTTGATCACCTCTATGGTTTGTATTTTTGGTGCAACAAATAAAAAACTAAAAATACATTTTGAAAAAAAAATAAAAGTTTTTCTTTGTTTCTGTTAAAAATTGTTGTAAATGACTACGTTTTCTTCTTCAATGGCGGGCACTGATATGGCTGCACTGACAGGCACTGATGGGCACCAATGAGGTGGCACTGACGGGCACTCATAGGTGGCACTGATGGGTACTCATAGGTGGCACTGATGTGTGGCAGGGATGGTCACTGATGGGCATGGATGAGCACTGATAGGTGGCACTGATGGACACTGATGGGTGGCACTGATGACACTGATTGTGGCATTGCTGGGCATCACATGTTATATAATGGTGTCAGTCAGTGCCCATTTGTGGGCACAGATTGGGCATAATTTTCACATGTGTATGGCCATGGGGTACATACATGGCCATCCACATGTTGCCCCCTTCCCTGGTGGTCTAGTGTAGGCATCCAAGTGGGGCTGTGCTGATAAATAATTCCCCTGTCAGGAGAGCCGCCGATCGGCTCTCCTCTACTCGTGAGTTCTGAAATGGACTCTCTGCACACTCCTATACATCGTTTGATGCAAACTTTGCACAAAAACAGGGATTTTTTTGTTGACATACATTGCAATACATGTTTAAATTGGCCAATTGCCTCAAAGTAATCCCTTTCTGGCCAGTCCCTACTCTGCTCTGCAAAATGTAAAATGCTCCAGTGGATATAGTGGTAATATAGGGCAAATGGCAACTAATGTTTTAGGAGAGCTACAGGTTTTAGGTCTGGTTACTGACCTGCAATGTAATAGAAATAAGATATACCTGTGCTCAAATCCAAATAGTGTGTATATGTATATATTACATTGAAAAAGAAGCCTTTATTTCATTTTCCCGTTCTAATAGTTTTTTTTACTAAATCGAACAAGGCATTTCAATACACAAGTTTCATTGCCTTTCAAAAAGAGCATGACAATTTACCAATAGAATATACAGTACATACATATTGTGTGCAAATATGTCATGCCAAACCAAGAAATATTACACACATAGGGGTTGATTTACTAAAGGCAAATAGACTGTACGCATTGCAAAGTGCAGTTGCTCCAGAGCCTTAGTTAATGAGCAGAAGCTTTGCTGACTTCCATCATCCAATCATGTGCAAAGCAAATATTTGTTTTAATTTTATTTTCCTTGCACATGATTGGGTATTCTTTGCAATGTGAAGCTTTGCCTCATTTACTAAGATCTGGGGCACTGATATCTTCAGAGTAATTGATTTAGTAAATAGAGTTGATAAGGGCCTGTGTAACAAGGCTAATTTACTAGCATGTTACAAATCTGTCAGTTTAAACACGCAAATTGCTCAGAAACGTGACTCTATATATATATATATATATTTTTTTTTAAACGCTACTGCTGAAAAACATTAAAAAACGCTATTGCAAAAACGTTGAAAAACTCACTGCATAGCTACTGGCGTTTACCCAATGTGCGGGTACCACAGACTTGATGTTCGCTGGCACCCACCAATCGTTTAGTACACAGGCAGAATAGCAGTCTGCCTATGTAAATAAGGCAGATTGCCATTCTGTCAGGAGGGAAGACATGAATCCTGTGCTTTTACAAAGCATGAACATGGATCCATGTCTTCCCCTAGTACAAGCAACTCCCACACAGTAAAAAAATACCAGCTAGGCACATATTTAACCCTTTGATCGCCCCTGATGTTTAACCCCTTCCCAGCCAGTGTCATTAGTACAGTGATTTAGCACTGATCACTGTATTTGTGTCACTGGTTCCCAAAAATTGGAGCAGAGATCAACAACATGCCACAGACACCCACACCCCCCCCCCCACAGTTAGAAACACGCCCCAGGACACACTTAATCCTTACCCTGCCCCCTAGTGGTTAACCCCTTCACTGCCAGCGTCATTTACACAGGAATCAGTGCATGTGTATAGCACTGATTTCTATATAAATGACAATGGTCCCAAAAATGTGTCAAAAATGTCCGATGTGTTCCGCCATAATGTCACAGTCACAATAAAAATCACAGATCGCTGCCGTTACTAGTAAAAAAAAAAAGATTAATAAAAATGCCATAAAACTAACCCCTATTTTGCACAAACCAATTAATAAACGCTTATTGCGATTTTTTTTTTTTTTTTTTACCAAAAATATGTAAAAGAATACGTATCGGCCTAAACTGAGGGAAAAATTTTTTTTTTATATATTTTTTTGGGGGGGGGGGGATATTTATTATAGCAAAAAGTAAAAAATTATGCGTTTTTTTCAAAATTGACGCTATTTTTTGTTTATAGCGCAAAAAATTAAAACTGCAGGGGTGATCAAATACCACCAGAAGAAAGCTCTATTTGTGGGGAAAAAAGGACGTCTATTTTGTTTGGGAGCCATGTCGCACATTGTCAGTTAAAGCGTCGCAGGACCGAATCGCAAAAAGTGCTCTGGTCAGGAAGGGGGTAAAATCTTCTGGGGCTGAAGCAGTTAAAATAGGGTCCTGTGTATTTTTGCATTCCGGTTAAGGTATAATTTAAATATCAAATATGCACCTGAATCGCACTGGGACCGCTTAATGGAAACCACACTGGACTCTAGATACTGGCCCGACATATATATATGTGAACCCAGTCTAAATTTGCTGGGTGGTTTTCTCCTAAACTGAGCTGTATTTAGTGATGTAGATAGCAGGTGACTATTTACACTCTTTTTACCTTGTCTTGAAATGTTTAGTAATGGGACAGGGTCACTTTAACTCACTTTTTGGTGGTTAACAATTAAAAGTATGTGACACCAATTTGTATATGTAATTTCCTCCAGTGGTTTTAATAGTTTCAAGATTCCAGCGACGGAGATGGGGTGTTTAGGCAGACTCAGAAACTTCAGATATGTTTCAGGATGTAGGTTGTGGAAAACAAAAATAATTGCAAATGTAGCAAAATGCAAAAAGGTCACTTAATTCAGAGCGTAGAAGCAAATAACAACAACAAAAATAACTCAACAGTCATTATTTCAGCTAAGGCTTGATTCACACCTAAGCATTTTCTGTGCTTTTTGCATTTTGCAGATTCGCTCTACAGTCTATTTGGCAGTACTTGGGTTCCTTATTTGATTTCCACCAAGGACATTGTCAGCATGGGATTTGTATGTTCACTATTGCTGCTTGGGATTCCACAAAGTGGTTTGTCTTTCTCCCACAATCAAAGTAGTTTAATTGACTTTCTCAAAAAGTGATCTAGAGAGAGTAGATTGTAAGCTCAATGGAAGCAGGAAGAAAAATGAATGGCGTAGTGTTCTATGAAAAGTGCAGTTGCAAAATCTGTCAGCTTTAAAATGAGTTTTATGGACTGGAATTCCTGTCTAAAAGTTAAACAACAACAGTTTTTGCATTTGTTTTTTTTACAGTAGACTGTAGCTAATAGCTATCTTGAGTATGTTCTCAATTATTTTTTGGAAGCATGGTATTTCTTGCTGATATGCCCCCCCCCCCCCCCATGCTACTATAAAAATGCAGCCCATGTGATTTTAACCTGAATGAGTTTAGCATGAATTTTACAAGTAAGCATAGTGAGACAGCAGTTGGTGAAGGTGAATGAGACATTGAGCAGCTATTTTATGTGATTCTGCATGAATAGTTAGCTAGATCAACAAACAAGCCCATGTGTGTGGGGGTGGCAGGAAGCACACACTGCCAGGTATCCATTCTGTGGCACCCATCCCAGGCTTTTGCCCGATTCCACTTTTTCCACCCACTGCAAGTTACCAGATATAAGGGAATGATTCTCTTAGAATTTTGTTATTTCCCATAGTTTTATAACAATCATGTTATAAAGCAGTCACCTAAAACACAACTTTACTTGCAGTTGTTCTTTAAAGTTTCCCTCTTACTGTCCTCCCCCTCCAAAGATCTTCACTGTGTGACCCTGCCTAGCCCCATACAGCCTTTGCAGCAAGGCTGCTTCCTGCATCTACAGCAAAAGTTGAATTTTAGCCTTTATTGCTCTTGCACACTGCTGACTGCCTGAAAGCTTTAACAAATAAATATGAATATGTAATATTTTATATTTACATTAGCACATTAAAGAAAAAAAATGTATTCATTGTACTGACCATACCAAATCAGTAATCAAATATAATTATAAAATAATACCGTATTTATTGGCGTATAACATGTGCCGACGTATAACACGCACCCCAAGTTTAGGAGGGAAGTTTAAGGAAAAAAACATTTAAATGCCCATCAATGCAGCCTTATCAGTGTCCATCTGCAGCCTTGTCAGTGTCATTTGCAGCCTTGTCATGCAGCCTTGTCAGTGTCATTTGCAGCCTTGTCATGCAGCCTTGTCAGTGTCTTTTTCAGCTTTGCCATTTAAAAATGGTGCCTCAGAGATGCAGAACCGGATGTCCTGCTTTCGGCCATTCTCGGCGGATTTCGGCCGCTCACTGCAGCTTTTGGCCGCTCTTGGATGTTCTCATCGGCTTTCGGCCGCCAAGATCGTCCGACAGTGGCTTAAAGCCGCAGTGAACGGCCGAAAACCGCCCACAAGCTTACAGTCGGCGGCGGGATCGGCATATAACATGCACCCACGATTTCCCACTGATTTTAAGGGGAAAAGGGTGTGTGTTATACGCCGATAAATATGGTAATTGTATATAATTATACAATAAAATAATAATTATATAAATATTCTAATAAGCGTGGGTTACTAATACTTAAAATAAATATGTGTTAATTGCACTCTTCAATTTTTCTTTATTCTTCTTCCAGGGGACACACAAGGACATACTGTATGTGCTGCCCTGAATGCAGGCAGTGTACACAGTGTACAGATAGACACAATGATGTTGAGATCAGGGCTCTGTGGAGGTCAAACCATCTCTTGTAGGATCCCTTGTTCTTCTTTACACAGAAGCATAGGTATGCACAGGGGGTATGCCAAATGTGCCTGGGCACACCCTAATCCAGGGGTTGGCAACCCGTCGATCACAATCTACTTATCGATCGTGGGCAGGTGATGGATGGACCATAATCCTTCCTGGCCAACTCCTGGAACCTGCACAGTAGGGGAGGCGTTTACTGTATCTGATCTGTATTGTCATGCTGCAACCACTGAAAGTCTGCTTCTCCTCCTCTTCCTCCCGCCAGCATTCAGTAGCTGGAAGAGGAAAATACAGTGGATCGGAACCAGTAAATGCCACTCCCACCGGGGGGAGTACCTGTTCTTCTTTTTTTTTTTATTAATAGCAATCACTCACCATGCTCATTCATAACTGAAGAATAGTAAACTGTTTGCGAATGAACAGGAAGCCGCTCAGCAAAGAGCACTTCCCATTCATTCACTGTCCAGTGCAGCTGAGGCTCCAGAGAAAGAGACTGGGAAATCTCTAACCTCAGTCATTTTCTACATCTCAAAAGTGAGACATCATGGATCTCTTTAGACCCCTGATATGTCATAAAAGCTTCCCAATGGGGCTTCTAAAATTTTTTAAAATAATACAATTATAGAAAACTACTAGCACCATCCACTGCTCTACTGACTGACACCATCTACTCCTCTCATGGCACAGTTCACTGCCCCACTAACACTGCCTCCCAGCTTTTATTACATTTTAAAATGTTTGTTTACATAAATTTTATATAGACTGAATATATTTATGTGCATTTGAGCTTTGGGGTGCACACCCTAATACAATAGGCTGTGCACACTTATGCACTGCAGATAGTTCTTAATGACATCGGATGTATTTTTGGGGTCCTTGTCCTACTGCAGAATACATTTGGGGCCAATCGCATGCCTTCCTGTCATGTGATGTGGCATGATGGATAAGTATCTGCAAGTAATTCTCAGCATTGAGGACACCATTGATCCTGAATAAATCTCCACTTCCCTTTGCTGAAATGGAGCTCCAAACTTGCAAGGAACATCCACTGTGCTTCACTGTTGCCTGCAGACTTGCATTGCATTTTGTGAATTTATCATAAAAAACAAATAAAATATATATCTTTGAAAGCAATTCTTTACAACATTTCTTCAAACCCCAGCACAGCACCATACAGTTTTTGGAGTTGTAAATTGTAGTTGTAACTTCTCCTAAATTGAACTCAAATAGCCAAGTATAGAAAGATATATATGTTACATAAACTAATTCTGTTTTCTTAATCATCCATTACACACACAGGATCCTAGTTTTGGACCATGGCTCACAGCTACTTTCAGGTGATTAGACACTAGCAAACGCAGCTGTAAGGGAAGCCCTGGTATTACTCTTCCCACTCCAAGCAAGGCTCAGTTTATTTGCCATTGTCTTTAAATGAATGGATGTCTTCCCTCTGCGCTAAGAATAGAAAACCCCTACGTTTTGTTATTTTTTTCTGTGCTATTTTTTGCATACATACTCTCTGTTACTCTGGAGGAGACATTCTACCTGTTGCTCCACTATTGCTATGTGGATTATACAAGCCATTATTTGAGCCTAAAGTCTGAAGGATAAGGTTCCCCTTTCATGCTAAGGTGCACTCTACCAGATCTGTTATTGCTTTACCAGCCTTACAGCTTATAAGCATCAGACACCTGTTTCCCCACATTTGTAAGACTACTACCTGGTCTTCAGTTCACACATTTGTTACGTTTTACCAGGTGGATGTTCAGCCCCCTCTGGTGCCACTTTCAGACATATGATGCATCTGCTCTTTGAGTTTTTGAGCCCTTCTTTGACCTGTTGTTGCATGGACCTGTGGGCATTTGCTTTGTTGTCCACCACTCAATTTGGAAAGATAATCTATCACTTCCTTTTGAGGCTACAGGATAGCAAGTGAAGGCAAATGATCCTAATTAAACAAATAAAACACATAATGACAACAGTTTTAATGATACCCTACTCCCAGTGTTTCTCAACTCCAGTCCTCAAGGTGCCCCAACAGGTCATGTTTTCAGGATTTCCATTATTTTGCACAGGTGATTTGATTAGTTTCATTGCCTTAGTAATTACCACAGCCATTTCATCTGAGGGAAATCCAGAAAACATGACCTGTTGGGGCGCCTTGAGGACTGGAGCTGAAACACTACTCTACTCCATCCAAAGTGAGCAAAACAAAACAAGTTTTGCTTTTGGTAATTGAGAAATATAAATAATAAAAAAATGGTAAATAGTAAAAAAATAAATATGGGAAAAAAATGTAATAAAAGATGAAATTACATCATTAGATGTAAACATTAATTAAATTAATTAAATAGATAATGTATAAAGAAAGATGATGGAACACTAATAAAGATTTATATATATATATATATATATATATATATATATATATATATATATATATATATATATATAATTTTTTTTTTAAATCACAGCTGGATTACTAACATTAAAAATACTAAACTCATTTTCGCAATAATACAATATATGTATAATTAGACACATAATGAGTCTAATTATACAATGTAAGTAATATTACTTACCTTTTGTAAAGTGCAGGTTCGAAGGTGAATTGTCTTTGTGCCCTCCTTTGTCTTACTACCTTGTGTGCTGTTGTATCAATGGCAAATTCACCTGCATGCCCACATTTAAAACGGAGATTTGAGACACACCCTCATCACGTGAACGGCGTCACTCTGTTCCTGGATCTCACAAAATTCCGGCATGACGGCGTTCCGCACTGAATCTTGGGAAGGCTGAGAGTAAGCTCCCAGGAAACTTTGCTGAGCCGAGGAAAGGGTATAAACACGCCTACTCCCATGGGAGGACAGACCGGAAGCCGAAATAAAAATTACAGTAATTACGGCGCTATAATTTTAATGGGTTAAGATTTATTGAAAAATTTTGGTGAAACACCGCTTTAATAGTCCAATGCCTCATTTCCTAATTCCTTTCATAGAGTAAAAAAATAAAATTATTTTACCCATGAATGTTGTTTCTTTATTATTCTAAACTGTGCAGCAAAATATTTTAGATTAGAGAAGTGCAACAAAAATATCCTTTATTTTGTTAGCCATGAGATTCCATTCTCCACACAGATCCTACAAACTAAAAAAATAAATAAACTTCTTTGAAAGTATTCCTCAGGTCCTTTGAAAATCTAATATCCCATACTTTATTGAGAAATATAGGCTGTTTAATGTGGCATTACTTTTTGTACTCCTTTCTAAATTATATTGAAAAGCATTTCTATTCTTTCATGAAACCTTTTTTTTTAGGCTGCATTCACACCTGAGTGTTTTCAGCTCATAAAATGCTCAAAAGTTTCAAATGCCCATCAAGCAAAATCATATTCATTTGAATGGCCCCAGTTCACATCTCAGCATTCTGTTGCATGAAGCTCAAAAAAATAAACGAGCGGCAGATTACAGGCATTTTTCTGCTTTTTCCATTGGTGACCTTTTGATCTGTACAAAATCGCGGCAAAAAAACGCGGTAAAAATGCGACTTTCTGACTGAAAACAAAACTCAGGTGTGAATGCAGCCTTGGTAAATGTATTTATTACATATAATATTATTTGAACATGTAATATCTCAGTACTTTCATATTATTATTTATTTAACATTTTATAAAACTAAGTTAAAGTGAAAGCTCGCAATTGTTCAAACTCTCCAGGTTTAACCACTTATGTTGTTTTACATCACTACTTTGATCAGGAATATCATTGTTATGGCAACAGCTAGCTGCCATAACACCGGTATCCTCTTCTTCAGCGGGCAGTCCACTTTCAGATAAAAGTGGTCTCTGCAGCGGATTTGCCGCGAGGGTCCGGCGTGCTCCGGTACCCTCCGGCGCTTACCAGAACCGTCGGTAGCAGCGGAGGCGATTGGATCCTTCTTCCTGTTAGGCATGGAGACGAGTGAGGGGAAGATAACCCCCACCTGTCTCCATACCACTGCAGGGCGGAAGCGACATCAAAATGTCACTTCCCCCAAAGCTCTTAAGGGGACTTTTTTTTTTCAAATGATATTTAATTTATTTTTTATTGCATTTTAGAGTATGAGATCTGAGGTCTGATGCTTACATTCCCTGTAATAGGAATAAAAGTGACATTTTTATTTTTATTTTTTTAAAGAACAGTGTAAAAATAAGAGGTAAAATAAATAAGAAAAAAAAAGTAAACGCGCCCCGTCCCACTGAGCTCGCACGCAGAAGCAAACTCATACCTGAGTAGCGCCCGCATATGAAAATGGTGTTCAAACCACACATGTGATATATCGCCACGATCGTTAGAGAAATAATTCTCATTCTAGACCTCCTCTGTGACTCAAAACATGCAACCTGTAGAATTTTTTAAACGTCGCCTGTGGAAATATTTAAGAGTAAAAGTTTGTCACCATTCCACGAGTGGGCGCAATTTTGAAGCATGACATGTTGGGTATCAATTTACTCAGCATAACATTATCTTTTACAGTAAAAAAAATGGACCAACTTTACTGTTTATTATCTGATTTTGTAAGACCGCTGCGCAAATATGGTGTGACATAAAGTATTGCAACGACCGATATTTTATTCTCTATGGTGTTAGAAAAAAAAATTATAAAATATTTTCAACTTGTAAATACCAAATATCAGAAAGAGGCTCGGTCCTTAAGTGGTTAATGATATACATGGCAAGGATTTTTTACCAAACTGTATTGCACATTCTTATTTGATTATTTTCTGTAGATATAGAGCTAGGCTTGTGCCAGTGTCTCTGCTGAAAATAAGTGCTAAGTTGCCTACTATAATTACATTTAAAATGCTAGTGTTGTATTAGGCATTAATACCTCACTGGGATCCATGTAGATATGCAGCATCATTGGCAAGTGAATAACCAGAAAGAAACATTCACTTCAGTAGATCTATGATTTTTATGGGAATGCCTGAAAATTGTACATCAAGAGATTTGCAGACTTCTAAGAAAAGCAGGAAAGAGATTACGATTACTGCCAATCTGTATTAACATGAGACATTCTCAGCATGAATTCAAAGGGTAATTTTACCAACACTAAGGATTCTGTAACTTGGTGAAAGATGGATAAACAGCTGCAGGTATGACTCCTAGGGTTACCTGAACATACCTGAAACAGCCTCCAAAAACTTCCTGTCATGGTATGACATAACTTCTCACACGAACTACAAATTTTCACCAGATTTCCTCCAGATTTGCACACATTGCTATGAGTTACTTGATTAACCACTTGCTGACCGCTGTCAGCATATATACATCAGCAGAATGGCATGGCTGGGCAAAGTAACGTACCGTACGCTACTTTGAAATGGCAGAGCGCACGCCTGCTGCGAGCTTCGTGACGGTGCCTGCAGGACCCGCAGACTCGATTGCCGCAGGGATACCCGCAATCGTGTCACGGAGCTCAAGAACGGGGAGATGCCAATGTAAGCAGCAGCTCCCCATTCTGCCTAATGACAGGGCACTGATCGTCTGCTCCCTGTCATTGGGAGCAGCGGTCAGTGTCCAGGTCACACAAGCCCATCCGCCAGCCAGTTAGAAACACTCCCCTAGGACACACTTAACCCCTGCCCGCCCCATAGTGGTTAACCCCTTCACTGCCAGTGACATTTTTTACAGCAATCAATGCAATTTTAAAGCATTGATCTCTGTATTAATGCCAATGGTCCCAAAAATGTGTCAAAATTGTCTGATGTGTCCGCCATAATGTCCCAGTCATGATAAAAATTGCTAATCGCCACCACTACTAGTACAATTTTTTTTATAAAAATGCCATAAAACTATCCCCTATTTTGTAGACGCTATAACTTTTGCGCAAACCAATCAATAAACTCTTATTGCATTTTTTTTTTTACCAAAAATATGTAAAAGAATACGTATCGACCCAAACTGAGGAAAAAAATGTATTTTTATATATTTTTGGGGGATATTTATTATAGCAAAAAGTTAAAAATAATGTGTTTTTTTCAAAATTGACGCTATTTTTTGGTTTATAGCGCAAAAAATTAAAACGGCAGGGGTGATCAAATACCACCAAAAGAAAGCTTGGGTGGGTAAAAAAAGACGCCATTTTTTTTGGGAGCCACGTCGTACGATTGTCAGTTAAAGCGACGCAGTGCCGAATCGTAAAAAGTGCTCTGGTCAGGAAGGGGGTAAATCCTTCCGGGGCTGAAGTGGTTAAAGTGAAACACAAGCCAATGTTTTTTTTTGTTTGTTAGGTTTAAACAGAGTGGATTTTGGGTTAGAACATTTGTCCTATTTTAATTCTGTCCCTTTCTCCATTGGAGAGATTTCCTTTCATTTCCACCTTAGTGCCTACATGCAAAATGGTGGAAACCTTTACTAATGAAGACACAACGGGCTGAGATTTGAAACATGTATGGACAGGCTAAATCAGGGATATGCAATTAGCGGACCTCCAGTTGTTGCAAAACTACAAGTGCCATCATGCCTCTGCCTCTGGGTGTCATGCTTGTGGCTGCCAGGGTCTTGCTATGCCTCATGGGAATTGTAGTTCTACAACAGCTGGAGGTCCGCTAATTGCATATCCCTGGGCTAAATGTACCCACGTTGATTGATCAATCAACTTGGTAATACCTGCTTGCCGGATTTTACATTTGATTATCACTAGTGGCTGTTATAGCTGCTAGCAATAATTACTGTGTTCTCCTGGCGGGGGCTGCGCGGGAGGGATTCCCCTGTCAACACTTTCTGGTTGCAGGACAAAAATTAGCTTTGTCTATGGCTGGTCTGATTTCAAAAGAGACTCAAACAGTTCTCCTTTCTAAAAACATTTTTGCCTGGAACCCTACGTCTATTCTGTTTATGGGAATGTTATATTCTACTTGTTAATGTTTTTGGGGAGGGAAGTCTGTTCTTGTTTTCAGACCACAAAACAGGTACAGTTTACCATAGGGGTGCATGTATTTATCTGCACATAACTGAGGCCTTAGATACGGGGAAGGAATCTGCTTGAGAATCAGATACAGGACCTCAAGTAGACAGGTATATGAAAATATCATTAGATTGTGGACAGAGTGTGACCGTTTAGCAGCCTATGAAGTTGATTTGCTAAAGGGAAATAGGTTATTTTTCTTTGCAAAGACTACCCAATCACTTACAAGGAAAATTTAAAAAAAAAACGTTTTTTTTCGTGAACATAATTGGATGCAGAACACCTCATTGACTAAGCTCTGGTAAAAGTGTTCTGGCAAAGTACAACTATCCTTGCAAGGTGAACGGTCTATTTTCCTTTTGTAAATCATCCACAATGTCTGTGTCTGCTGGTAATTTAGACTTGCGGTTTTCACTGAAGGTATCTCTGCTTATGCATTTCTTCCATTATATGCTCTATCTGCCCAGAATTTAGAAAGGTTCAGTTCCTGTATGTCACATTATTGGGAGAAATGACATTACCTGCAGCTAAGAACTAGCTGTTAAAAGTGTGATATCTTTGATGAATAAGTTACATAAATGAACTCGGGTCATCGGCATGAAGATGCGCTATTATATGCCATGCATAACTGATAATACTCTTGAAAACTGTAAACTCAGATGCGTGAGCTAGTACATTGCCTAATGATTTTTGATCACACACATTTAAAAAGCACTTTGCAAATAATGTATGTTTATGCTTGTACCACATATAGATTAAAATAAAATATCAATGAATAAAGTTTTTTTTCACAAAGGGGCACAGGGGATATTCATGGCTCCCGCTATAAACAAAATCATGATATAACAAATAAATGGCTACCTTAATGTTGTCACTTGTTTTAGTGATGTATAAAATAATATATTTGAAAACTCAATGTGTTTATGTGGTTTGAAATGGCTCTTTTTATGGTACAGTGTGTTTAAATGCCATGTAAAATGGCATTAATGTGTCATATAAAGCAGTGTTTATTTGTAGACGAACAGTGTGTTTAGTGCAGTTTAGATGCTCATTCTCCAGCAGTTATGTGGTGCCATTTATACATTCTTAGCGAAGCGTGCTGCCAATAAAAAATGCTACTGGTGTGATTGGAAGAGGGAAAATGAATCCTTAGATGTGCATTAGCATTACACATTTCCCTGTAAATGTTAAGGAATGCATAGGGCACCATAAAAATTGATTGAGTCTTTTAAATAATATACTTTTTTATATATTAATTTATTAACTTTTGAAAAATAGCAACCAAAACAGAACTAGCAGTATATTTTTTCTTGCCTCAACTAACGCCTACGTGACCTGATATTGAGCATCAGTACTGCAACATTTCTTTCACATGCGGGATACTCAGTGAGCACTTTTAGGTCCAAAGAGACAAATTGGGGGGGGGGGGGGGGGGGCATATTAAAGCAGTAGTAAACCACTGCAATTAAAAAAAAAAATAACCCCTGCAAAATAATAGCATAATGTGCTAGTATGCATCACATGAATGGAATAAGCATGTGCTAGTATGCACCCAATAAAATACTTAGAACAAAGCCCTCTAACAGTGTGTTGTCAGCAGCTACAAAGTGTAGCTGCTGACTTTTAATCATCAGACATTGGTTTGTCCCACGAACCAGCGATGCGAGTGCAGGAAGCCTCGCTCCTCTCCCACTCCTATCCGGGGCTAAAGCTAAAAATGTTTTTTAACCCTAATGCATTCCTTGCATTAAGGTAAAAAATGCCATCTTCTTGACGCTGCCAAAGCATGTATTCCTTTTAACTGTAAATCTCCACACTCACCGACCAATGCCCTCTGGCTTTTTGTCTTCTATTTCTCTATCTGTCTGCCGATGGCTACAATTTCCTGCTCTTTCTGACTAATAAGGAAAATTGAAACACATTTAAAGGAGGCGATATTCATGGAATATTTTTATATTCTAGTACTTTGTATATGGGCCTATTCACAGAAAGATGCATATGCCATGTTCTGTCTAGTGGATATATAGACCAAGACTACATTTTTGCAACCTGGACTCTTGTGACACACACATCTAATGATATACTGTGTTATACTATGTTTATGTATCTTCATTGAGCTGATTCTTGTCTTTTAAATAAATAAAAGATTTGAAAAAAAAAGAAAAAATAAAACCTTTTAGATTTCTCTGTCCTCCAGCTTCCCTGTGTGAAGGTGAAGAGAGGGGAGAATAGATCCAGTATGGTGCATGCCTGTATCTCTTCTTTCCTCTTTTCCTCTTTTCCTCTTTTCCTCTTTACACAGGGACTCAAACAGTAGCATATTGGCTCCTGCTGTTGTCAATCACATGCAGTGAGGAGGAAGTGGGGGCAGGGCTAAGCCCCAATGTGTGCCTATGGAGCACAGTTAGGGAGCGAGCAGTAGCAGTGTGCCCCCATATCAAACAGCTTACTATGGGGACACAAGAAGAAGAGGAAGATTGCTGGCAGGGGACCCGAGAAGAGGAGGATCGGGGCCACTCTGTGCAGTCTCATTGTACAATGCAGGTAAGTATAACATGTTTATTATTTTAATTGAAGAAAAAATTAACCTTTAGTAACACTTTAATGGAAGTCATTCTCCCATGTGACAAGAGCTGACAGTAGAGTGCTCCTATCGCTACTCCCATGTTTAACACATTTTCATCTTTCAAGAATCTACTATAGTACAGACTGCTAACTGATCTAGCCCCCCCCCCCCCCTTATGCTGGCAGTCTCTTTTATATCTATATCAGTCTTTTCTCTAAGGGTCTATGCATACTGGCTTAAAAATTGCAGCTTCTACAGGAGTTTTGTGTTTTGCTAGTAGAAGCAGTTCAATGTTATCCTATGTGTCCACACACATTAGGACGTTTAGAGGTATTATAAGCTCAGCGGTTAGAGGCAGGAAAAGAAAAACCCTTCTGGTATGTGTTTTTGATTGGAGCTTTCTGGCAGAAAAAAACACTCCTATACACGCCTGAACATTGTACAAAAACTCTCTAAATCAGCGTGTTTTTAAGCACAGTGTGCATGGAGCTTTAGTCGTCAGCTGGAGTAACCAGTGCTCCAAGAAAATTACAACAGATTCCTTTAGTTGTCTAGAAAGGCTAAAATGAAAGTGGGCAAATTCTTGTAGAGGGTACTGGACTGGCAGCTCTTGGTTGCTAAACGGAGGCTCGAAGTCTCAGATGCCACATTCCAAAATCTTTACAGCAGTTATTTAAAGCTCTCAGACAAAATACCACTTCACCACCAGTGTAAAAGCCCAAATTCAGCTTAAGCATAAAACATATATAAGTAGTCCCCATCAACTCTTCAAAAAATGTAAAGCAGCTGTGGCTTCTTGTAAGCCCAGGGTAGTAAAAAGAATGCTACAAAGAGCAGGGCCACTTCATTACATGGCACCACTACCTGCACTCTCTTCTGACCCCAAAGATGACATGTACAATTAAATTAACCTTAAACCAATACATCTATACAACAAACATAAAATTATTTTAAAAGCACATATACATACCACACAACATAGCTTTAAATCGATACACATAAATATGATATTAAGGATTAACGTCCCATGCATTCATTACTACCTTTTCTGATGTTTTGGCTATTTTTTTTAACATTCTTTAAATGGCTGCCTGTACAGGTGTATAGAGCAATCTATTCATGGTGGTTGCTGTAGATTTTCCCTTGAACAGTGAATAGATGTATCCTAGGTGTGATTCATATGTTGTAGTAGGAAACATTTTTTAGATTCTTCATGTTGATTACGGTAGTTAGACTAAACATCTGGGGCTGACTGCTCCGTTCTCTTCTCTAGCACTGAACTCTGTTATGTTAGGCATGATGCCAGAATTTTGTGCAAACATTGGAGAAATTAGTGGCTCAATCAGAATTACCTTTTTTCAAAATGCAGGTGAGAATAAAAAAGAACATTATGTTCCAATTATTCTCACTTTTTTTCAATGTATTTCCAATCCTGCCTTGATTGTGAAGCCAGATTTGATTTCACACACAACGCTTAGATGTTTGTAAGTTTTATGCACATACTGTAGTTTCCAATCATTTTTGGATTAGTTGGTTGTTTTGTAGAAACAATTCTCTAGGGCCTTGTCAGAAATAAGACATCGTATTCCACCCTCTGTAGTTTAAAATTACATTCTAGACATTTTTTTTTCTGTTTTGGAAGGTTTAATAAGGTTATCTGTCAGGTTTTTAGTTCTGTTCCTAATGGGAAAGATTCCTGTCTAAGTGCTGCCTCCCCAGTGCTACCAACTGCGCTGCATACATTTTATCAGAAATCGCAAGGTAAATAGCTTTTTTTTTTTATATCTATTAGGCCGGGTTCACACTTGTATGACAAACGCTCTGACATTGGGAGCTCATGTCGCATGACGTGTGAAAATAATGTTTCCCTATGAGAGCCGTTTTAACTGGTCCGACTTTGAAAATGCTCCTACTGTTACTTTGGTCTGACTTTGATCTTACTTCATCCCATTGAATATCACTGAAGTCGGATCAAAGTTGTATCGTCGTCTTAACTGATCTGACTTTGGCATGCAACTTTGGCATGCTCTAATGACCTTGAAGGGGAACTCCATGCCAAATTTTAAAATAAAAACCAGCATGGGTTCCCCCTCCCAAGAGCATACCAGGCCCTTCGGTCTGGTATGGATTTTAAGGAGACCTCCACTCCGAAAAAACTGCATGGGGGTCCCACCATGTAATGGGGTCAAGAGCCTCTTCCCGACAACCCCTGACTGTTGGTTGTCCGTTTCTGCAGGCGGGGAGCTTATTAGAATCTGGAACCCCCTTTCACAAGAGGGCCCCCAGATTCCGCCCCCCCCCACCCTATGTGAATGAGTATGGTGTACATTGATTGTACCCCTACCCATTCACCTTAAAAAAGTGTCAAAAATAAAACACATTACAAATGTTTTTAAAGTAATTTATTAAAGCAGCTCCGGTGTCTCTTCTGATTTCTTCTCCCCTCTCCGGCTCTTCTGCCTCCTCTGCTGATGTCTTCTGCCTCTGTCGGTTATTCTCCCCTCTCTGAGTCTTCTAGCCCTCTCTGCTTTTTCTCCCTCTGTCCGCTGTCTTCTACCTTTTCTGGGTCTTCTCCACTATTTTCTTGCTCTTTTGCCAGGTCTTCTCCACTGTATTTGGCCTCTGTTCTTCCGAAGTTGACTCGATGCTCTCTAAGCTCCCTGCCCTCAGACCCAACAACCAACAGCCAGTGTTGTCAGGAAGAGGCCCTTGTCCCCATTAACATGGGGGCAAAGTGCTTTGGGGTGGGGGGGCGCAGGGCCCCGCTGCCCCAATGCACCCAACCTCCTTGTTGGTTGGGGGGGGGTGCTCGCTCGTCCCCACCCCCTAACCTTACCTACCGGGCTGTGTGCTCGGATAAGGGTCTGGCATGGATATGGGGGGGGGGGCACGCAGTTTTTTTTTGGCACGGGGATTCTCCTTAAAATCTATACCAGACTGAAGGGCCTGGTATGCTCTTGGAGGACTAACCCATGCCCCTTTTTTTTTTTTTTTTTTTTTTTTTTTTACATTTTGCATAGAGTTCCCCCTAAAGATTCATACTAGACACAGTGCCTGTTATTGTCGGGATCAAAGTCAGATCCCTGTTCATTGAAGTCGGATGCATGTTGGACTTCAAGTCATGTTCATAGTCATACGACTGTCATGTCGTACCCGTGTGAACCCTGCCTTAGAATGTAGGCATGTGACTACAAAGCTCTGTCTCCTCTGTGTAATATAGAGGTCCGACAACAGAGCTGAATCACAGAGAGCAGTGACGTCAACTTTCAATGCTTACCGCCATAGGTGTTGTCTGCAGGGAGAGAGTTCCCTCCCATCAGCCATATGCTTATGCAGAGTAGATAGAGCTTTGTAGTCATGTGACTGCATATGAAAATTAAACCGTGCAAATTTACTTTGCAATTTCTGCTAAAATGTATGCAGGGCTATGGGGAGCACTGGTGAGACAGCATTTAAAAGGAGTATTGTATAGCCTAAATGTCTACTTCAAAATAAATATTTGTCCACAGCTAAATGGTAAAATTGTAGCTGGAATACCACCTTAAAGCCAAAACCAAAAATGTAATATATTGAAGTTTACCAATCATTGGATGTGGTGGCTGCATTTGTTTTCTTATTTTTTTCCCCCCGTTTTCACTAACACACCTTCTGTATTAGAGTGTCCTCACTCTGGATGATGGAGCACAGGGGGCACAGCAGACAACAGCATTGTCTGTCCAGGGGGAAGGATAGTGTTAAATATACTAGCAGATTTAAAAACAGTAACAAACTGAAGCCAAACTCCAGCTAATACTTTCTAAACAGCTACAGCAAACATGTTTTTTTTTCTTTTGGCATAATGGTTTTACATAAACATAAGCTAATTATTGTAAGTAGCCCACAAAATGGTTTGTCTCATCTCAGTAAACCAATACATTTGCAGGAAAGCATGTTCTTTTGAAAAAAACAACAGACATATTAGCCGGTTATCTAAGTAAAAACAAAAAAAGCCTAAAAAACAAACAAAAATAAATAAATAAATGTATCCATCACATCTAAGAAGTAAGCTACAGTACAATATAATAATTGTTTGCTTTTGGGTTTACTAATACATTAATATAGGATACATTTAGTACAGAGCAATCATCATTAAGGTAGTAATATAACATACATAAAATACAAGTATACCAAAAAAAAATAGTATATCAACACAATTCACTTCTACCCAGAAAAGTGAAAAAAAACGAAACATTTCAAAACTAGAAAAAATAAATAAATAAATCCTTAGATCAAATATTTTTGCCACTTCTGTGTACAACGATCACAATAAATAAAAACCAGGTGCTTGTGCAATCTACCACCAGTGCTCTCTAGCAGCTCACCTCCAGCTTTGACTCCTGTTTTACCTGATGATTGATATCTGTTTGTTTATATATATTTTATTTGTCACATTTGGTTGCTCTGATTAATACTGTATTTATTGGCGTATAACACTCACTTTTTCACCATGAAAATCAGGTGCAAATAGCGTGTGCGTGTTATATGCCAATACTTCAATTTTAGCTGCCTCGGAGGGGACAGGGAGGGGGGTGGGATGAGCGCTATCAGATTACATACAGTGAGAATCTCATGTTTACTTGGCGGCCTCTGTAATAGGAAGTCATATCTCCTGGGCCACCATTGGGCCACTGTTCTGTCTATAATAGGAGATTCTCGCTGTATGTAATCTGTCTGTGCTCGTCCCACCCTCCTCCTTCCTGTCCCCTCTAAGCTGCAGTTGGGCATTGATCAGGCTGCACTGATGGCAATGGTGAGGCTTCTGCATTGAAGGCAATGGTAAGACTGTATTGATGTGGACTGATGAGGCTGCAGATGGTCATTGATCAAGCTGCATTGATGGCAATGGTGAGGCTGAAGATGGGCACTGACCCTTATTCTGCTTAAAATTTTCCTTATTTAAAATTTTTGTTTTTTCCCCCTGAAACTTCCCTCTTAAAATTAATGTGCATGTTATACGCCAGTAAATACGGTATATACATACTGTAAAACTACGTTAAATAGCCTACATCACATTTATGCAGCACTAGCATTACGCCGATTTATGCTGCAGCTTTCATATTAGCTTTGGAAGTGGAAATCCAGCCACATTTTTTCCGTTTTTGAATTGGAAAGGGCTAGACCATATAGAGGGTTCATATTAATACATGTGTTCTCTTGGGTTTTAGTTAGTATTGAAGGATTTATAGCTGCACTCCAGGCACTCACAAATTTAAATATATGCGTTAATAGCCACAAATAATATAAATCCATCTTGTGTGCAGAAAATGTCTTTACAAACCCAATTATTACTATATACAAGTAGCAGTGACAACTGCACTGGACTAATGATCAAAATTTATGGAAAGGCGCCAAACTAATATAGAATATATAATCAAGTACTTACATATATGATATGAGTACAGAGGCAGAATGATATAATGAAAACTAATATTACATTTGTAAAATTATTCTCATAATTGATCACCACAAAAATATAAACCAATCTAGTCAAAAGTATACAGCATATATTAAAGTGTCAAATGAAGTGACTTTAAATCAAGAAATGCAAAATCAGGAAAAGTTCAGTGCAAAAATGGTCATTAAAAATACAATTATAAGTGACAGTGCTACAAAACTTCTAAGTCCAGTGATGCTGTATTGCTCATGCAGTCCAGGGAAGTGAGTTAAATCCACCAATATTTGCAATGCCTGTTCACCTTAATAAGGAGAATATCAGGCAATGAGTAAAGCACTGATCTCCTTGCACTCTCCCTCATTCCATCAGGTTAATGTTCTGCTCACACATATAAAAGGCAATAAAACCCCTCATGGTGTAATATCAAAGATTCATTTATTAAAAAACAATGTAGTGTCTTACAGTTTGGACATCCAGCACAAATCTGAGGCCAAGTCACACACTAACAGAACGCTGAAATAATCCAAACTTCCGGTGACTTTTATCAAGTCGCGTGTCAGTGACACAACGCGTCGGCAGGAGGCAGGTGACGTCACAGCCAAGACCAGAAGTTCAGATTACTACAGCATAGAGCTGCACAATTAATCGTGGAGAATCGTTATCACGATTCTCTGCCCGCCACGATCGCAGCCCTGGATTCTGACAATTCTGACCATCAAATTGTCAGTATTGTCAGCTGAAAAGAGTACACTGTGCGGTCGACGGTGTCACTGGGAAGCTTGTGTCACTATTGTGGCCGTGGCATGAGGTTACCTGTTACGGAGCGGAGGGGATGCCAGAAAAGAATGTGATTGGTCAGTATGTTTCTTTTTCCTGGGGACTGCGCACCATCACAAGCATGACTGCAGCACTGAGTGGCACTAGCTAAATGTGAGCTGCTGCTATACTGCTTTTTTTTTTTTTTAAGAATCAGCAAATGTTTATTCTCTCCCAATCTCAATCAATCTTTCGCTCTCAATCAATCGCAATCAATCAGTCGCTCTCTCAATAAATAGCTCTCTCAATCAATCGCTCTTTCTCCTAAAAAAAAATGATGTCACTAGAATTGTGAGAGAATCGTGATCTTTTTATTCTAAGCAAAAAAATAGTGATTCTCACTTTGGCCAGAATCGTGCAGCTCTACTACAGCATTCTGTTTGTGTGTGTCTGACTTCCATAATCCAATCATAATCAAGCAAAAATGCTGTTGCTTTACTTTTCTTGCATGTGATCGGGTGCTCTTTGCAAAGTGAAGCTTTATCTCCTTTACTAAGCTCCGGTGCAAACTGTACTTGCAAAAGTGCACAGTCAATTTGCCTTTAACCAGTTAAGCCCCAGACCAATTTGCAGCCGAAGGACCAAGCCCCTTTTTGCGATTCGGCACTGCGGCGCTTTAACTGACAATTGCGCGGTCGTATGACGTGGCTCCCAAACAAAATTAAAAATAAAAATTGTGATGCGCTAATTTCAAACCATAAAATAATCGTAGTAAGCCACAAATATGCAATTAAAAAATACAAAGTGCAACTGTGCATAAATTAGTCAAATAATGCTTCTGTGCATACATAAAAGTGATAGCTAGTGCATAAACCGAAGCATTATTTGACTAATTTATGCACAGTTGCACTTTGTATTTTTTAATTGCATATTTGTGGCTTACTACGATTATTTTATGGTTTGAAATTAGCGCATCACAATTTTTATTTTTATTTTCCAGTAGTGAGAGACAACTCATTTAGTGATTGCTGCTTTTTTCTACTAGTTACTTTCCACTTTTCCATAGAGCGCAGAAGTTTTTAGATATACATCCCAAACAAAATTGGTGTCCTTTTTTTCCCACAAATAGAGCTTTCTTTTGGTGGTATTTGATCACCTCTGCGATTTTCATTTTTTGCGCTATAAACAAAAATAGAGTGACAATTTTGAAAAAAATATTATATTTTTTTACTTTTTGCTATAATAAATATAAAAAAAACAATTTCTCTGTTTAGGGCGATACGTATTCTTGTACATATTTTTGGTAAAAAAATATCGCAATTAGCGATTATTGATTGGTTTGTGCAAACGTTATAGCGTTTACAAAATATAGGGATAGTTTTATAGCATTTTTATTAATATTTTTTTTTTTTACTAGTAATGGCAGCGATCAGAGATTTTTATTGTGACTGCGACATTATGCTCGAAACATCGGACATTTTTGACACATTTTTGGGACCATTGTCATTTATACAGCAATCAGTGCTATTTAAATGCACCGATTCCTGTGTAAATGGCACTGGCAGTGAAGGAGTTAACCATTAGGGGGCAGTGTAGGGGTTATGTATGACGTTATGTATTTTTTTAATTGTAGGGAGCGTGGCCTGGCATGTGACATCACTGACCATCCTTCCCTATAAAAGGGAACAGACGATCAGTGACAGCCACCCAGGGAAGCACGGGAAGAGGTTTGTTTACACAGACCTCTCCTCATTCTTCCGATCGCGAGACACCAGCGGCGATCGGGTCCGCTGGTCCCGGCGGCGGCACGCTCCCGACCCACGGCTGGACACCTAAAGAGTCACGTACAGGTACATGATTGTGTCCAGCCATGCCATTCTGCCGACGTATATCGGCTTACCAAAAAAAGAACTTTTAAATGTATAACAGAGAGGGGAATATGACATTGATAATGATATTTATTAACAGAATGTCTAAAAATGCAAGAGAGAAATACTAATAATTCTAAAGGTTACATAGACTTGCAAGTATGCATACATGTACATTTTTTTAACGTACGTGTTAGAAGAAGATACTTTATCTTTGCTTTAAATTCCCAGTAAACATGTACCTAAGAATTATATAAAATGATTGACAACATTGACAGCAATGAATATTACTTTTAAGAAACTTGTTTGTGATGTGTAGAGATATCTACAAGCAGCAAAATACAGTTCTACAGTTACTTTTGATGTTTTCAATGTAAAAACAACAAAAAAAAAAACCCACAGGCTTCAGGTTACTGTGGTTTGCTGCCAGTGCTGCTAAGCTGTGTTATCCAAACAGTTCAAGAGAAAGTGGCTTTCATAGCGTTCCTGTTTGTAATGTCTCCTGTGCCCCACCTACACAAGTCAGCATGTAGCTGTGCGTCACTCTACACACTGGCAAATTTATAGATATGAGCTGAGTTATTGTCAAAGGAAGAGGGGAAATTTCACCATCTTGCCTTTGTGAAGTCAAGCAATGTTTGGCAGGAGAGAGATATCTGTTCCTATAGCTATGTACTGAAACTTAATTAATAACGTACTCTGAGTACCGCCTCATTCCAGTTTTGTGATCTGGAAAATGAATCATCTGCTTTGTATAGCCTACAAATGTGAAGGCATGGCCAACACAATTCATCACTGTTGCATTAGGAAATGTACTGAAATGTTTTTCTGTGTGATGTAAACACAAACTATATGATTTCCTGTTACCTTCAGTTACTGTCCTTGAGGTGTCTTAGTCTACAGTTCAGTAAACTAAACACAATATAGTGGGCACCGTATATATGTGCGTGTGCATATATATATATATATATATATATATATATATATTGTGCTGTATATATGTAGTGCTACCTCAGAAGGAGCTACTTGATAGTTTTTTTTTTTTTTTTTTTTTTTTCCAATAAAATTTTATTCCAAAAAAAACCTAAATCAGTTACAATAATAGAGATGTCATATATTTCTCCAAGTAACATAAAATGTACATAATGAAAGATCCAAGCCAGTACATATTATAGGCAAGTCACATCCATTTGTCGTCAATTAAAATACAAAAAAAAAAAAAAAAGAAATCTCCAAGCAAAAGGTAGGAAGTGCAGTCAGGGAAGAAGTATTAAACATTTTGAATCAACCATATCAGGATGGACCCAAGGTAGGTGTATCCCAATAGTAATGTAACTGGGGCCAACTCGTGGAGCATGTTTCGGTGGAAGTTCCTACCTAGCCAAGCCGATGGGTACTTATGTTCCATAATAAATCTGCTTAAACATGTAAAAGAGTAGGCTTGGATACCTTAATTTGGGCATCCAGAAAATAACCAATGGGTTGTGGTACATATAAAGGACAGGAGGAGGTGTAGGGGGGGGGGAAGAGTCGGGTTAGTAGATTGGGGGGGAGGGGGGGGTCATGGGAGTGAAAATAAGGAGGGGGGAAACTGAGAAGAGGTAAAGGGGACGAGTAATGTCTCTTCGGTCTCCGCTCTGCAATACGCGAGATCTGCCTATTATTGCTTCTGAAGGGCTAGGGTGGGAAAAGAGCTCTTTGTGAAATCCATTGGTGGAAGATAGGGAGCCAGATGTGATCTCTCAGACCCATCCCTCGGGAAGGGATGGGAGCACCCCGTCACCCAGAGAACAGGGGTAAATACCGGGTCCGTTCTCCCGACGGACGTTCATACCGCATTACGTGGAGTCGCATATTCACGCATCAAGTTCCGATACCTGTCAGTGGTAAGGAAGTGTTTCCAGCAGGCCCAAGTCTTGGAAAATTTAACTGTGGAGTCCCGAGCTATAGCAATGAGCTCCTCCATTTCTGCTATTCTATTAACTTGCTTGAGCCATTCTGAGATTGTTGGAGGGTGAGGTGAAGCCCAGTGCCTGGGAATGCACATTTTGGCTGCATTAAGCAGGGGCAGGACCAGGGTCCTTCAGTAGTGAAGGGTTGGCACATCAGAAAGATGAAACAGGCAGTGAGCTGGGGTGAAGTTAATTGTATATGTCGATATTATTTCTGTGAGTTCTCTGACCTGTGCCCAAAATGGTTGTAATACAGGGCAGTCTCATAATATGTGAAGCAAAGTGCCTGGAGCTTCCGTACATCTCCAACATGTGATAGGGTAGGAAGGGTTATATTTGTGTAAAATTATCGGGGTTCTGTACCAACGCGTCAGGGATTTGTAATTGTTTTCTTGTATGGAGACATTCAGGGAGCCCTTATGTGCAATCGTGTATATATGTTCTCATTGATCTGCCGTTATGTCTAACTGCATTTCTCTTTCCCATGCTTTAGGGGCCTTCCCATCTTTGGCAGATATATTTGCAAATAACATGGCATATGTGTTGGAAATCAAGTGTCGTTGGGGGGTTGACTGAGAGCATAGGCTTTCAAATGGGGATAAGCCTCTGGAAACCTTGGCGTTTTTCGATTTAATGTTTGTAGGAAATGACGAATTTGAAAATAGGACCAATATGGGATAGGAGCTTCAGTGTGGTTGGGGATTAGAGCGAGACGGTCTAGTATTAGATCATTGTGGAAAAAATGATGCGCTAGCATGTCGGAGTGTTGCCATTGCTGAGTTTGGGTTTTTTACCTTGACTTGGTAGACAATCTTGGCCCCTATAACGCACCAGGTTAAACAGATAAAGTTTGCAATGTTATTGACAGCACTAAAATAAATAACCAACTATAACTTAATATCAGGACATAGACACTGGATCGGTTAGTAAAAATGGAACTTAATATATGGTTATTTTACTAATTGAGTTAAACAGCTGCAGCATCATAAATGAGTAAATGGGGAATGTAGGTAACCACAATTTGACGATAGGGTCACTAATTTGTAGCAGGTTGGTGTGGAGTTCTAGGTTGCAGGTGCAATCTATATCTGGTACCTTAAAAAAAAAAACACACAAAGCAATGGCATGAATGAGAGTAGCTATGATTGTGAACAATGCTGTTATAACTTTCCTGTAACCAGAATACAGGAAAGTGCACTCTAGAAATAACTATGCTGAGACCCAGTACTGTAGAAGTCTCCACATGTTTGTTCTAACAGTGCAGATGTCTAATGAAACAGTCAGGTGCCCTAGTTCTTCAGCTGGCTAATGTTGGTGCCCAGTCTTTAGGGTACTGCACATAAATGCAGTCCTGGTAAAATATTTATGTAGTGGTAAAGGTCGCTAGTCAAATGCCTAGTCTCTGTTCACTCAGTTACTACTAGCAGCAACAAGCTCTATGGCAGCAGTGCCCACTCACTGGTCCTGGTGTGGCAATGGCCCCGCTGTTCAGATGCTCTCTGCATCTGCCTGCAATGGCTCCAGTCCTCAGGTATACAGAACTCTGGTCTCTCTGCTGCGAAGGTCTGTGTCTCACCAATAGCTTGGTCCTCATACTATGCACACTTCGATCTGCTCTCTCTGGTACCCACACAGGACCCGGATCTTTGGCCTTACCTTACGATTTTGCTTTGGTTTAATTTATATGCTGCAAAATTAGGATTAATACTTCCCACTACCAAGTTTGGTTTTCAGCAGCTGTCACAGTACAAAAAACAAATCACTGGGAACAAGTAATTATGTCAATAGATAGGGAAACCATTCTTATAAATACAGTTGTGGTTTAAAAACCTAATGAAGAGAGACACAAAGGGATTGATTTTCTAAGGTGAAATAGGCTGTTCATGGACACTGCTGCTGGTAAACGGACATTTAGCAGCAGTTGGAAAACATTTTCAACTGCTCCTGAACCCCCCTCAATGTTATCCTATCAGTACACAGGGTCATTTATAGTTGTTTCTAGTGCAACGTGCACGCCGAACCTCTTCAAAGTGACCGGCTGTGATTGAACACAACCGGTCATGTGGTAAAGAGCCAATTTCAATTGCCTCCGTCCCTGCCGACGGCTCCAGGAAGCAGCGGAGAGCGGCGGGAGAGGGGCCCCTCTCCCGTCGCTAATGAAAGTGATCTCACGGCGAATCCGCTAGCTGCTGCCATAACAACAATATCCCTCTTCAAACAGCTGACAAATAATGACTGCTAGTGGTTCGGAAGTGGTTAAGATGGCGATTCTTGATGACCCATTTCTCTCCCACAAAATTTCTTTAAACGCTTAGCTAGGGCCTTCTTGGCTTTTTTCTGGCACGACAGACATCCTAGGTAATCTTATGATATCCTTTGTCGGGCAAAAATAGATGGAAGACTTGGTCTTCCTGATGTGGCTTTTTGCTATAAGGCCATGGCCCTAGTCCTCATTTTGAACTGGTATCACAATATGTCGTCCAAATTATGGGCTCCCCTTGAGAAAACAATGGTGGCTAGGAACCTGGCAGGAGCCCTGTGGATACCTTCCAAGTCCAGAGGTCTCTCAGACTGGACTTCTCCTTTGACTTGATCGACCCTGAGTGTCTAAGATAGGTTCACTAGGACTAATCATTGTCCCATCCTTACTTTATTTATTCTTTTTCTTATTTTAATTCTCAAGCATGTCTCGTTTCAAAAGGCTTTGACTATACAGGGGGTGTTTTTATATGCTGTATTGTGTTGTTTTCACAGGGGTCTCTGCATGTTACAGAAGAGAGAACAGTTGCAGGGACTCCTGTTTTTATTAATATGTGAAGCCTGTTTTCTACATGTTATGTAGTTCATTGTATGTTTATTCCAGCGAACACTTGTTCTGTTTTATTTTTATTTTTCAGGAAAAGCAATGAAAATGTTATTATACAAAAAAGAAAAATATGTAACTGTGAATAAATTCTGCACTCAGTCTCTAACTGATGCCATTGACACAAGCCCAAAACCCATTGACACAGGGACCCAAACAGCATGCTTTTTGACTCCAAGAGGTAAAGACTGAAAATGTGAAAAAGAGTCAAGAGCACTTCCTGCTGTCTGGATAGGAGAATCAAAAGAATTCATATACTATAACTCATATTTACCTTACTAAACAAAAATAAATTGTATATTTGAGTCCCAATTGTTGGAAATAAACATAATATATAGTAAAGCACATACCGTTAAATGTAATTTTATGTTATATAGATATATAAATCTTATTGGTGTGACTCAATCTTTGCAAGATGTTTTAGAAATATCATAGTGTGCAGCTAAAATACAATAAATACAGATGAATATGCCATATAGGGCTGCAGAATGGCTGGGTAAAAAGTAATAGTAATAACAAATAAAAAAAGACAATAAAACAACCCATGAAAACAAAATAAAAGTAACACTGAATATTTCAACTCTTCTGAAACGTATGAAAATAGATACACCAAATTTTTAGATGACAAATGTCATATTGATAAACTCGAGTGAGCATTATACGTGGTATTTGCAGATATTTTCCCATCTATCTCTAGTCATAGTCTATGCTGTGATTAGAGCTGTTATCACTTTGGGATTCCTACTTCCTGATTTGTTTTGTGTGGTTTGTTTGTTTGTTTAGTTTATCTAGTAGTTTCCCTAGCTAGGTTATTTATCTGTCATATCACATATTTGCAGCTGTCTTCTTCAACAGTAGTTGAATATAGGAGTGCACGTTCCTGTGACCTTCCTTTTGCTCCCACTTTGATGCAGTAACTAACAGGAAACGTGAGCCCTGTATCAAATGTCACCAGAGATTTTACAGTTACATCCGGCTCATTAGTATACATTTTTCGCCTTGCTGACATTTCATTCACTTGCATTTAGAGTTTCTAAATGTCTGTAGAGATCATCAAACTGTAACATTTAGAGCTTAGTGGTAAATATGTATTTTCTCAGATTGTGTTTATATTGTCTTATGGAGCTAATAAATCAGCATTGCATTCACACCACTTAACCCTCACGGTGTACTTTATGAAGTTGTCTAAATAGAAATATGGCATTTACAGACTGCTAACTGCACTCATCTACTGTGTAATGATTTTGCATTAGAAAATGTCTTATTTATTACAACAATGTAATTACATGCATACAGAATAGGACACATATCCACTGTAATTCCACCTACCTCTCATTTGCAAGGAATTTTTTTTTTTCAAATATGAATTTTATTCAACTCTGGATAGGGCGAGGCCCCACATTACAAATATAAAAGCATACAGAGCCATGACTACATAGGCCAATTCGATAATGGAAACATACAGAGCAGTATATAGGTCATGTGTTCACAAACAGTAATATATCTAGTGACTGCTTCTGGAAGGAGAAATGTCCGCTAACACCAAAGCTCTTTCAGGTGTTACAGAAACAGGGCTTATTCCCCTCACTTCTTCCACCCATCACGAGGGGGGAAACCCAGAGTCATTGGAGGGGAGACAGGGGAGGGAGGGGGGTACAAAGGAAGAAGGAAGGAGAAGGGGGGCAAAGGAGAAGAGGAAAGAAAGATAGACAGGGAGACCGAAAGAAAGACACAGCGGTGACCAAGGTTAGTATCTTCTCAGAGAAGATGGGGAAGGGTTATGCCTTCATCAAATGTTGACATTCATCTGAAAATATAAACATGCTCCATATATCCCAGGTCTTTTTGAAGGCCTCTTGTTTGTGTTGTGCAGTGAGGATTAAATCTTCCATCTTCCGCACCTCTTCCACCTTCTGCAGCCAATGTACAACGGTTGGGGGAGAGTGTTGTTTCCAGTTAAGGGGGATGCATGCCATAGCTGAATTGAGAAGGTGACAAACAAGTGATCTCTTATATTTTTTAATGGGGATCGCAGAGTGATGTAGTAAGAAAAATGCGGCATCATCTAGGACAACATTGTCCGTGAACTTCTGGGTAATGCAACGGACCTCACTCCAGAATTCCAGCAATCTAGAGCAGGACCAGAAAATCTGGATCAAGGTTCCCTCATCCTCGGCACAGCGACAGCACTGGCTCGAGGACGAGAGAAAGCATCTCTGCAACCTGGAAGGTGTCAGATACCAGCGGGTGAGGATTTTGAAGTTGGTTTCCTGTATTTTAGTACAGGGAGAGGATTTAAGGGCCAGAGTGATAATACGCTGTGTTTGTGATACTGAAAATGTATGGTTCAGATCTCTTTCCCATTTTACTAGACAGGGTAAGTGTGGCGGATCTTTTGGAGTGATTAATAAAGCGTACGTTTGGGAAAGTATGTGAGTCAGCAGGTCCGTTCTCGAGCACAGGGTTTCAAATGAGGTTAGCTGGTGCACAAAATCTTGGGGTGTAGGGAGGGCATAAAGAAAATAGTGTAATTGTATTGCTTTCCAGAAGGGAAGATGGTACGGTCCCGTCGGGTTTGTAAGCTCTGAGAAAGATGGCCACCTCCCGTCTGTGATGAATTTGGCTGCATGGTCGTGGTCAGAGTCCCTAAGAGATGTGTATTCTGCAGGGTGTAGACCCGGTTCAAATCTTGGGTGGCCTAGAATTGGGAGTAGGAGGGAAGTTTTGGAAATGAGAGATGCATGGGTGGTAGTGTGGTGGCTATGTTTCAAGGTAGTACCTATTAGGGGGTGTGTCTTCAAGGCTGCAGGGAGATCCCCGTAGCACCACAATGCACTTTTCAAAGGTATGTGGAATTGGGACTGTTCAATTTGTACCTGTCCAATGTGGGACGTTGGGTAGTAATGGCGTATGTCAGGAAGTGCAAGGCCCCCATAGTGTTTGGGAAGTGTCAATTGCGAACGGCGTAGTCTAGGTTTCTTATGTGTCGAAACAAACTTGGTAAAGAGACTGTACTTGTTTAAAAAAGGAGGGCGGTATATGTATAGGCAAGGCTTGAATGAGGTAGATAAACTTGGGCAGGATATTCATTTTAAGGAGGTTGCACCTTCCAAACCAAGAGTGGAATCCCTTGTGCCACTTCTCCAGTAGCAATCGGGTCTTGGTCAGTAGGGGTGGAAAGTTAAGGTCGAACGTCCGAGATCTCGGATCTTTCTACCTATATATGTTATGGCAGTGTCGGTCTATTTGAAGCTAAAATTGGCCTGTAAGTCAGAAAGAGTTTGGGGCGGGACTGCTACACCCATGGCCTCAGATTTAGCAGCTACACCCATGGCCTCAGATTTAGCAAAGTTTATTTTCAGGTGGGAGATTGCCCCATACAGCCTAAATTCTCTGAGGAGGTTCGGTAGTGAGATTCTGGGGTTCGTCAGAGAAGATAGGAGGTCATCCATGTATGCTGAGATTTTACAGTGAGAACTACCTGTCTGGAGCCCTGAAATATCTGGATTAAGCCTGAGGAACGGTTCCAGAGAAAGGGCGAAGAGCAGGGGGGATAAAGGGCAGCCCTGTCTCGTCCCATTCTCAATATAGAATGAGCTTGAGAGGACTCCGTTCGCCTTTACCTGAGTGGAGGGGACTGAATAAATTTTGGTGATCCATCTCAGCATTTTTTCACCTAGACCTACACGCCACCTAGATCAAATGCCTTCTCGGCATCGGTATTCACAAATATGCAGGGGGTTTTATTAGCATCTGCTACTTGAAGGAGATTCAGAACCTTAATTTTGTTGTCCCTTGCTTCCCTAGTGGGTATAAACCCAACTTTATCCAGATGTATAAGGGACTGGAGATGATGCGCTAGTCTAGAGGCTATTATTTTCGAAAAAACTGTTTCAGGTCTAAATTTAGGAGGGAGATTTGTCTGTAGCTACCACGTTGGCCTGGGTCCTTCCCTTCCTTAAGGATCAGGGAGATATGGACTCTCAAAGTATCCCTCGGGAAAGTTTCTGTCCCCAGTGCGTTAAAAAATTATACCAGAAGCAGACCCAAAATTGGAAAGAGGGTCTTATAGTATTTGGCAGTAAAACTGTCCGGACCAGGGGCCTTATCCGCCTTCAGAGAATTTACTGCTACTTGTAGTTCTTCTAAGGTTATCGGTTCCTTGAGTAATTCCTGGGTCTCTAACGGGAGTGAGGGGAGCAGAGAATCAGCGATATACTTGTCTATGTTTGTCTGGCTGCAGGCGGATCCCAGTAGGTTATATAAAACTGAGTAAAAATCGCTGAAAGTTTTGGAGATTTGCTGCGGGGTTGAAACCTTCTGACCATGCGAGTTTACAACCTGTGGGGTGTAGAACGCTGATTTAATGGCTTTTACTGACTTGGCTAAAGTCTACCCACATTTATTCCGTTTCATTTGCAAGGAATTTTCAGTGTGTGTGTTTGTGTGTATTTGTGACCCCTACTTACAAACATCTGATTAGATTTTGGGTTTTGCAGCATGCATTTATACAACCCCAATTCCCCAAAAAAAGTTGTGAAGAACTTGCAAAATCTACATAAAAAAGAATGCAATGCTTTGCAAATCTCGTAAGCCCATATTGTATTCACAATAGAAAACATATCAAATGTTTAAACTGAGAAAATGTACAATTTTAAGAAAAAAATAAGGTCATATTTAAACTGATGGCAGCAACACCCCTCAAAAAAGTTGGAATAGGGCAACAAAAAGCTGACAAGTGACGCTATTAAGGAACAGCTGGAAGAACATTTTGCAGAACATCTCTCATGAGTAGACGTCTTATCAGCAGGGAGGGCTGTTGGAGGAATTTCCCCCTCCCTTCACCCTGCCCCCCGTTTACATGCTAGAAACACATACACATCCCATAATAGGTTGTTCCCAAGGCAGGCAGAAACAATACAGTGTACAGTGACGTCCTCCCAGAATTCCGCTCTTGTGCGCCCCCTGGGGCGTGCACCTGAGAACTTCGGGCATCACGGTGAATGGTGAATGGCCGCTGATCTCGGCCGTTTACCACGTGATTGCTCGGTCAAATGACAAAACGATCACTTGTAAACAAAACCGGCGTGATTTCCGGTTCCTCCCTCCCCTCTCCATCCAGTGTGAGCGGAGAGGGGAGAGATCAGTGGCAGCAGCGCTGTTGGCTGCATGTGTAGTGCCCATAGCGCTGCTTAGTGAGAGATCCATCAAAGGCTCACCCATCCATACTCTGCATACCCAGCCATACCCATCCATACTCTGCATATCCATCCATACTCTGCATATCCATCCATACTCTGCATACCCAGCGATACTCTGCATACCCAGCCATACTCTGCATACCCAGCCATAGTCTGCATACCCATCCATACCTAGCCATACTCTGCAAACCCATCCATACCCAGCCATACTTTGCATACCCATCCATACACTGCATACTCAGCCATACTCTGCACACCCAGCCATACTCTGCATACCCAGCCATACTCTGCATACCCAGCCATACTCTGCATACCCAGCCATACTCTGCATACCCAGCCATACTCTGCATACCCAGCCATACTCTGCATACCCAGCCATACTCTGCATACCCAGCCATACTCTGCATACCCAGCCATACCCTGCATACCCAGCCATACCCTGAATACCCAGCCATACTCTGCATACCCAGCCATACTCTGCATACCCAGCCATACTCTGCATACCCAGCCATCCATACTCTGCATACCCAGCCATCCATACTCTGCATACCTATCTATCCAGCCATCCTCAGCAATACTCATCTATCCAGCCATCCTCAGCAATACTCATCTATCCAGCCATCCTCAGCAATACTCATCTGACCATCCATGCTCAGCCATCCCAACCTCCCCCATCCATAATTAGGCATACCCATCCATACTCAGCCATACCCATCCATACTCAGCCATACTCAGGCGTACTAAGCCATACCCAGGCGTACTAAGCCATACCCAGGCGTACTAAGCCATACCCAGCCGTACTAAGCCATACCCAGCCGTACCCAGCCATACCCAGCCGTACTCAGTCATACTCAGCCATACCCAGCCATCCCATCTATACCCATCCATACTCATTCATGCTCACTCATTCCCATCCACGGCTCATCCATCCCCAGTAATGCTCATCTATCCCCATTCATGCTCATTCATGCCACATCCATGCCACTACAGTGCCTCACAAAAGTGTAAAAGAAAGTCAAATTAGATTTGAAATTTATGTCCCTAGAACACCTGATGGTGCTCCCTGCATGTTGGTCCTCTGTATGTGAACACACTGTGGAAAAGTCTCACACATGTGGTATCCCTGTACTCGGGAGGAGTAGGAGAATCTATTTTGGGTTGTAATTTTTGCCATGTACATGTTATGTGTTAAAAATATTGTGTAAATGGACAACATTGTGTAACAATAAAACGTGTTTTCATTTTCTTTACACATTTTCCAAAAACTTGTAGAAAAAAATGACATGTTCAAAAGACTCGATATGCCTCATTGATTATACATTGGGTTGTTTTCTTTCCAAAGTGGGGTCATTTTTGGGGCTTGTCCATTATCCTGGTACTCCAGGGCTTTCAAAAGTGTAAGAGGTAGTCAAGAAATTATATGTGTAATTTATGCTCCAAGAATGCCTGATGGTGCTCCCTGCATGTTGGCCTCTGTATGTGGACATGTATGTGGACATGCTGTGTAAAAGTCTCATATATGTGGTATCGCCATACTCAGGAGGAGTAGTAGAATGTGTTTTGGGGTGTAATTTGTGCTATGTGTATGCTGTGTGTGAGAAATAACCTTCTAATATAACAATTTTGTGAAAAAAAAGAAAAGAAAATCTTGATTTTGCAAAGAAGTGTGGGAAAAAATTACAACTTCAAAAAACTCGCCATGCATCTTACTAAATACCTTGGAATGTCTACTTTCCAAAAGGGCTAATTTGGGGGGATATTTGTACTTTCCTGGCTTGTTGGGGTCTCAAGAATTGAGATAGGCCGTCAGTACTTCAGGTGTGATCAATTTTCAGATATTGGCACCATAGCTTGTGGACTCTATAACTTTCACAAAGACCAAATAATATATACTGATTTGGGTTATTTTTACCAAAGATATGTAGTGGTATAAATTTTAGGCAAAATATATGAATAAAAATTACTAACAGAAACAAAGAAAAATGCATTTTTTTACAGAATTTTTGGTGTTTTTTTATTTTATAGCGCAAAAAAAAAAACTGCAGTGATTAAATACCACCAAAAGAAAGCTCTATTTGTGTGAAAAAAATGACAAAATTTTCAAATAGGTACAGTGTTGCATGACTGAGTAATTCAAAATGTGAGAGCACCAAAAGCTGAAAATTGGTCTGGTTATTAAGGGGGTTTAAGTGCCCAGTGGTCAAGTGGTTAAATATAAAATGGATGGACTGGTGTCTTTATTTAATCTTATCAACTATATGTATCTATGTGAAACCAAATTTGCAGGGCTCATGCTTAGGTATTAGGTGTTTTTATATTTTCTATATGTATCATATGTAATTAATTGTTTTCATTTTGTTTAGGTCCACCAGATTTTGTGAAGTTCCAGGAACTCCAAACACTTTGTAAATTTTGTGATGTGCTACCAGCAACATGTACACAAAGCAAAGGTCGCTGTGACAGTTCCTGTGAAAGATTATCAATTTGTGAAGATCAGGAAGACGTGTGTGTAGCTATATGGTAAATAATGCAGGTTTTATTTTCTTAATGATTGATGAACTGTACTTTTTTTTTTTTTTTACATTTAGTTCCTAATTAGCTAAGTCTTATTTCCGGAATATGCTGGCAAAAGATTTAAATATTTAGAACAAAACATCAGGTTTTCTTCAATGGCTGGCCCCCATAAACATACACTTATTTCCTATCTGCTCCCCTGTTGCTCCATTCAACCATCAAGAGTGAGAAAGGGAAACCTGTAAAATCTGAGATGAAGGTTACACAGGATGATTACACTTTGCTCACCCCCATGTGACAATGCTTATCCAATCACCAAGCACCGGTGCTGTCATATTAGAGGATGAGAAAACATATTCTGCATGTTTTTTCTTTGGTAAACAATGTACTGTATGTTTCAGTCATTAACATTGCTTATCACTCCACTTACCAGAATTCACGTGTACCCGACCCATGGACATTTTAACCCCGGTTGGCTTTCTTGGGATAACAACCAAAGCGGCTAAGCAGCCGCTCGGCTGTTATCCCAAGCAGCGGGAGGGGACAATCCCCCCCGCCCTCCCCGCCGCCTTCTGCAGCTCGCCAGGCTCTCCTGTCCCACCGGGAGGCCCAAACGACCAGCATGTCCGCCGGCTGGCCAGAGACCTGAATGAAGCCAGAATCAGCTTTAATCAGGTCTCAGATCTAGTAACCCAGAAGCAATGTCGTGACATCACTTCCGGTTTACAAAAGAATTAAAGGTGCCACATTTAAAAAAATGACAGCATTCAAAACAGCCAAACTTGCCATTTTGAATGCTTTTAAGTGCAAAGGAGGGATTTGGAGTCTTATAGAACCCAGATCTCTCCATAAAGAGTACCTGTCACTGCCTATTACTTTCGCAATAAAAGTGATCATAATTTTTTTTAAAGGGAAGGTTTAAAAATAAAAATAAATAAAAAATAAATAAGGGAACAATTATTTTAAAGCACCCTGTTCCTCCGTGCTCTCACGCAGAAGCAAACGCATACGTAAGTCGCGACTGAAAATGCAAACAGTGTTCAAACCACACATGTGAGGTATTGGTATTGTCGCGGTGATTAGAGCGAGTGCAATATTTTTAGCACAAGATCCCCTCTGTAACTCTAAACAGATAACCTGTAGAAATGTTTAAAGTGTCACCTATAGAGACTAGTACCGTAGTTTGTCACTATTCCATGAGTGTGCGCAATTTTAAAGCATAACATGGGGGGCTGGGTGGGGGGGTTGTGTAATGTGCAAGGGGGCTGTGTAATATGCAGGGGGGCTGTGTAATGTAAAGGGGCCCAGAAGTGCAGGGGCTGTGTAATGTAAAGGAGTCCAGAGGTGCGGGGGCTGTGTAATGTAAAGGAGTCCAGAGCTGCGGGGGCTGTGTAATGTAAAGGGGTTCAGATTATTATATTAATTTATTAGCAGGTGAATGGGGCCCTCCATGCATTCGCATGCATTGAATCCAGCCCTTAAGTGGAAAAGGGTTGCTGACCCCTGACTTAGACCTTTCTTATAAAAATAAACAAAGAAACACAAGATAATGCAGTATGTAAATTAAACATATTAATAAAAAGCAAATAAACCACTTTAAACCAAAAAAGTCAAGGTTTTTAATCCAGGTCTTACCTGCTGAGCAGTCTTCTCTTATAGGTCCCTTCCTGGTGATTCAGGCTGCGTGCATTCCTTGTATTGAATCCTGTCCTACATTCTCTAACTGCTGAACTGTAATGTTAAGGGAAATGTCACTTCCCAGATGCTCCAGTGCAGACTAGTAAGTTATTCACTCATGCCATGTCAGATTAAAGGAAGGGGGGCATCATCAAGGATGTAACCTATCAATGGAAAGAGGAAACTACCATCAATGTAAATACACTTAGCGTGTATTAAAACAACAGAAACAGCGGTTTATGAAGTGTTTTATTAGAAAATGGCTTTTAAAGTAATTTAAGAAGTCATTTTATATGGAAACATTCGAATAATTGACTAGACCTCATTATTCCAGACCATAGCCTCTGCCATTCCATAAACCAGGCTTAGGGGTGGCATGACATTGTACCCCAACCATAATTATACTGTACAGTGTATGATTGTTCCCAGATGGCAGCAGACTACTCATCCACTGTAGTGCTAGTGCCAAGTCAAGGCATGCTTTATAATTATGTACATACACCCCAATATAAAATGTAAAAAACTAAACTAAAACTTTACTGCAATATACACACAAGTAGGACACCCAGCATTAGAGGTGATTAATTCTTCCAAAGCAAATACCGTATTTTTCCGTGTATAAGACTATACTTTTTTTCTAAAACCATTAGATGAAAAAATGATTATTGTCTTACACACGGAAGTAAGCTGAGAATAGAACCACACGGTTGTGAAACTGCCCATACTTTGTCTCTGCGAACATGCTTCCCCCAATCACTAGCCTCCAATCATGAGCGAAACTGCTGATAGCTTGTCTCTGCAAACAGGCTTCCTTCAATCACAAGACGTATGTAACTGATGTCCGCTGATGCTAAACAAACCAATTGGAATGCATCCCGTTGGAGGTGGAGAGCATGTAGGCAGTGCAAAGATGCGGGTGAGGATGATCTCACATATATAGGCAATGACTAAGAAGACAGCAGTGGTGCAAAAGAATTTGAAGAAACTGGAACTAATAGTGACGAAGAAGAAAGCCGTGATGCAGAAGAGGCTGAATAAAGTAATATGTTTAAAGCTAAGTGTGATGCATAATATCATAGTACAGTGTAAGACTGGGGTGATCACACTCAAGCTGTAGGCACATTTTTAATGAGTGCGCCAGTCCAAAACTATATTTTTAAAGGCCTGGTAGCCCACTTTGATTTAAAAGATCAGAAAAGCTCACAAGAGACATCAGTAACTCATGCAGGGGTTTCCACCATTACTGCATCTAGTACAATCAAAATACTTCAGCCTATTGGCTTACTATCCTGTCACACGACTGCTTCGGGCCTCCAGCCTAGGCCTTAGGTCTGCTTCTCAGACCAAAAAAGTTTCTTAGAGTCAAGCTCTCTCCTAGCCTACTCCCAATCAACTCCTTGCTGCTCTGTCACAAACTACATCTGCCTATTGCAGACATGCAGGCTCTGGCTGCCCCATGCAGCCCCTGACTCTTCTCAGAAGAATGGGAGTCCACCTGACTCCCATGCACACACTTCCTGTCTGTTGGGTGGGGCCCTGAGCCATAGTCGGGTCACAACTAAATAGCCCAGCACACAGCTGTGCAATCAGCGTGCCTGTCTCTCCAAAATCTGGCGTAAACCGGCAATCTTTCAGGTAGCACAGGGTCCTACTGCCACAACTGGTATGTAAATGTTACCTAATTACTAAATAAAAATGTGTTCTGTTTTATGTTTAAAATATTGATTTCCTAATTTAGGGTTGGAAAAGTGGCGGTTGGCTTATACACGGGGTGTCTTATGCACAAAAAATACGGTACTTCTTTGCACACTGGTACTGACTAGTATTCCAGTGTTTCTCTTCTTTGGTTCAGCATAGTTGTTTGCCCCTCACACTTGGGTCTTTCACTCAGCTAATGTGACCCAAGTGTGAGGAGCAAACAAATATGCTGTGCAGGCACCATATGTCCTCCTTATCTACTGACGACATCATTGTAATGGTGCACAATGAAAACCTGTCACTTTGTGTTGCTACGAGGCAGGCTTGATCCACCCGCTAGCCTGTATACAATTTAGTGGAACATTTTTGGGAATTTTGCCAAGGCACCTCTGAAGAAATCTTAAGGCACCCTGCTTGAAAATGGCTGCGGTAACATAAAATTAGCTGCTGCGCTATTTAGCAACCATGCTGTATTTAAGACAGTAGGACTTAGCATTTTGCACTGGGGACACAAAGTAGGAACACTGACTCTTGACTATAATATCTATACTACACAGTGGACATTATCCATGTGCAGTGCCTATGCAGTAGTTCACCACAGAAGATGCAATAAATCTGTTAACTAATCCTGAGATTTCGGATTTCCTTAACCACTTTAGCCCCGGAAGATTTTACCCCCTTCCTGACCAGAGCACTTTTTACAATTTGGCACTGTATCGCTTTAACTGGTAATTGTGCGGTCATGCAATATTGTACCCAAACAAAATTTGCATCCTTTTTTTCCCACAAATAGAGCTTTCTTTTGGTGGCATTTTATCACCTCTGCGGTTTTTATTTTGTGCGATATAAACAAAAAATAGCGACAATTTTGAAAAAATATAATTTTTTTTTACTTTTTGCCATTATAATTATCCCCAAAAATGTTTTTAAAAAACAAATTTCTTCATCAGTTCAGGCCAATATATATTCTTCTTCATATTCTTGGTAAAAAAAATGCAATAATTGTATATTTATTGGTTTGCGCAAAAGTTACAGCATCTGCAACTATCGGAAAGATTTATGGCATTTTTATTATTTTTTATTTTGTTACTAGTAATGGCAATGATCTGCAATTTCTATTGGAATTGCGACATTGTAGCAGACAGATTGGACGCTTTTGACACATTTTTGGGACCACTGACATAAAAATGCACTGATTACTGTGTAAATGTCACGGATAGGGAAGTGGTTAACACTAGGGGCGATCAAGGGGTTAAATGTATGTTCCTTCAGTGGGTTCTAATTGTATGGGAATATGACTGAGTAAGAGAGGAGACATATCGTTGTTCCTACTTACTAGGAACAAATAACATGTCTCCTCTCCATTGACAGCACAGGGATTTGTTTGTTTACACACACAAATCCCTATGCTGGCGCTCGTGCACCCGATCGCATGTGGCCGGCGGGCACTTGCATTGGGTCCCCCGCCGTGCAGCGTGCACGCACAAATGCCCTCTGACGGGACGACGTACCCATATGGGATTTTGCACACCCGTGCCACTTTTCTGACGCATATCGGCGCGAGCCGTTGGCAAGTGGTTAAAGTAGAACTATAGTCAAAACTTATTTTTTCATTTTGGATAGAGTAAGGGAGGATTATAACTCCTCTCAGCAAGAGGAAATCCCTGCAAATAAAGGGAAATCTTTGGGGACCCCAAGGTCACCAGAACTAGCATCTCCATTGGAAGATTTCCCCTCTATTACTTTTCTGGGGACAACACAAAATTTGTGATTTTCTTTTACTTTAACTTTCAATGATAATGGTAAACAGGACAAACACAGAGGGTGAGTCTCCCTAATGGGGGCACAGACAGCAAAAAAGGAACTGGCAAGCATTCTAATCCACCTCCACTCTATCCAAAACTAAAAAAAAGTTTTGCCTTTTTTTGCAATGACTGTGGTATATAAGTGACTATATAAGTGACTGTAGTTAGACTAAGCTGAGTATTAACTTGTTCAGATCCGCGCTATAGCTGAATGACGGCTACAGCATGAACCTGCTTTGCCGGGAGGGCATCTATTTATGTTCTCCCGTACCCGAGTGGCCTGTGCACCTCCTGCAGGGCACGCATGGTGCGCTCTGTGATCAGCGAGTCTGGGACTCGGTGAATCACAGATCGGAGTAAGGTGTCGATCCCGACCCCTTACTACATGATCAGCTGTCAGCCAATGACAGTCGATCATGTGATGTAAACAGAGTCGGTAATCGGCTATTTTTTCTCCTCGCGCTGACAGCGTGAGGAGAAAAAGAAAAGCCGATCACCGGCGGCTGTGAGAGGGACATCAGTCCCAATCACGGAGAGCTGCAGCCAGCTCCTCAGTGCCCACCTGTGCCACCTGCCAGTGCCACCTAGCAGCCACCTACCAGTACCCACCAGCACCACCCATCAGTGCCCACAGTGCCACCTATCAGTGCCCACAATCAGTGCCTCATCAACAGTGCTGCACATCAGTGTCACCTACCAGTGTCCATTAGTGCCCATCAGTGCCATAAATCAATGGTACCTATCAGTGCCACCCATCAGGGGCCATCAGTGCAGCCTTATCTGTGCCCATCAGTACCGCCTTATCTGTCCCCATCAGTTCTGCCTTAACTGTGCCCATCAGTGCAGCCTATCAGTGCCCACCAGTGCCTCCTCATCAGCATATATCAATGAAGGAGAAAATTACCTGTTCGCAAAGTTTTATAACAAACTATGAAACATGATTTTTTTTTTTTTTTTTTTTTTACATTTTCCATCTTTTTTTGTTTGTTTAGCAAAAAATAAAAATACCAGCTGTGATTAAATACCACCAAAAGAACAGAATACAGTGTTGTATGACCGCACAATTGTTATTCAAAGTACGCAGCACCGAAAGCTGAAGATTGGTCTGGGCAGGAGGAAGGTTTAAGTGCCTAGTAAGAAAGTGGTTAAAAGTCTTATCCCCATGATTATCTGGGTATCAGCATCCTTAGGTCATGCTAATACGATGTATACCTTCATTTAAATACTTCATTGCCAGTCTGTTGGTTCTACAATTATATTCTGTTTTATTTATAGGAGAAGCAATAGTTCTTCTGTCACTGAGGAAACACTGTGCCATAATCCTAGACTGAAGCTGTATGGACACAAACTGGATGACTATAACACCTCAAAGTGTCACATGAAAAAGAAGAATCATTTGGGAGAGACAATGTTCATGTGCGCATGTAAAAGTGGCGGTTGTAATTCTGAGTTTATTTTTGAAAATGGTGGGTGCAATTTGTGTCTGTGAGCTCTTTTCATATATTGTTTTTTTTTCAAAGCCAAGCCCCATCTGTCTGATTATCTATCTATCTATCTATCTATCTACCTATCTTTGTACCTTATATACTTTGCCTAACCTATTTAACAGAAGGTGATTCAGTAAATTACTTATTTTGTATGGACATTGTTTTGCTTAGTCGATCGCTGTAAAATTATCCTTATTTCTTTTTGTGTGT
Source organism: Lithobates pipiens (assembly GCF_037356315.1). Taxonomy (NCBI): domain Eukaryota; kingdom Metazoa; phylum Chordata; class Amphibia; order Anura; family Ranidae; genus Lithobates; species Lithobates pipiens. Next base: position 165,961,415 of record NW_027507764.1, read on the forward strand.
AAGTCTAATGTATGGTAAACATCTCAATAAAGCTAAATTCCAGGTACAAAACATTTTACTAAAGAATGTTCTTCAATAGCAACAATGGGTATAATTCCACTTTGTGTTTACCAAATGCCTTTGCAAATCTAGTTATTACCTTCTAAAAGTAGCTGTGATGTCATCGCTCTGTTGCACATAGCCTGTGCAGGGACCAGAGCTAAGGGAGAGACCCAGCAGGCCCTCCCACTATAGGCTGCCTGCAGAAAACGATAAGATGGCAGATACAAGACCAAGTCACCATGCATAAGGAGAGAGTGACTAAACTTGATTACAGGAAGCTCCTGCACAGAAGCAAAGTTCCACTGTGAATTACTGCACAGATTTGGAAGAAATACACAAAGCTCACCAGGATGAAAGTACACCTACCTCCCCACCTCTTATTTAGACAATGGGGTAGATTTCATAAAACTGGTGCACTTAGAATCTGATGCAGTTGTGCATGGTAGCCAATCAGCTTCTAACCTCAGCTTGGCAATAAAACCTGGAAGCTGATTAGTTTCTATGCAGAAGTTAGACTGATTTTGCACTCTTCAGCTTTAGTAAAATAAACCCCAGAGTTTTCTTATCCCGGACTTTGGAGCATACACAATTAGTAAATGTGATAGTAAGTAGAAGTAGTAGGGTTGCTCAATATTTTATGTACTGTCACAGGTAGTAAAATGACTAGGGACAGCCTTATCTTATTTTATTTTACAGTGCTTTATAAAGAGGAGTTTTAGCAATGAATTCTTAAATAAGTATACAACTATTACTACTAACCAGTTATATTATTTTTTTAATTAATTTTTTCTTCCAACATGTCTTTTTATTTTTGCAGGAACAGCAAAAAAACATCATACAGAAAACATGAATCACAAAGTCATAGACGAAACCAATAGTTCTAAGGGTAATGCTTTATATTGTTACCACATATTGTTATCACACCAAAGCTGTTATTATCATGTTGGATAAGGGTTGTTCATAAAATGTGTATTTTTGGGTAAATTGATGACCAGAGAGATGCAGAATTCCAAGGTAGCTGGTTGCAAAGAAGTCATGTACATGGGCATAATAGCAATACTAGTTTGCCAAAAAGACCTTACTAGAATGGAAATGTTAAACTTGAAATCTTGTGCTTGAATCCCTACATCTGTTTGCATAGATGGCTATTGGCCTTGGTGAAATTGTGCTTTTTGTGCATCCTTTTTATATATAGGGGGTTATTTCCGAAAGGCCAATCCACTTCGCACTGAAAGTGTACTTGGAAGTGCAGTCGCTGTAAATCTAAGGGGTAGTTCTGAAATGAGTGGAAGCTCTGCTGATTTTATCATCCCATCATGCGCAAGCTAAAATGCTGTTTTTTATTTTCCTTTCATGTCCCCCTCGGATCTACAGCGACTTTACTTCCAAGTGCACTTTCAGTGCAAAGTGGATTTTCCTTTAGTAAATAACCCCCATAGTGTATGATAATTGCCAGACATAGGGGTTAATTTACTAAAGGCAAATAGATTTCAGTTGCACCCTGCAAGAGCAGTTGCCCCAAAGCTTAGTAAATGAGCAGAAACTCTCCTGACTTCCATCATCCAAGCATGTGCAAGCGATAAGGTTTTATTCACCGACTGACACAGTTCCTCTCTTAGCCATTTGGGTTGTTACGCCACCTTTAGGAGAAGACCAGGCATAACATGTTATGAACAACACAGAACTTTAAGTTCCGCCCAAGGGGCAGTCCCTTAGGTAAAAAACCCCCAGCCTGCCATGCAGCCTCAGTTTTTTTCTTTTGCCTAGTGAAGAAAAGGGACCCATCGGTCCGTGTTTTTTCTGCAGAAGCTTTGCTTTTTGCGCAAGACTAAAGATCCTGTGATCTGCTATCAACAGCCGTCTGGGTGACAGGCTGGATACCCTTATCCTTGTAGTCTCCCCAGCCTGGCCAGTGAGCGTGTGCAGGCCAGAGCTACACGCTGGATCGGCCACGACGTACCTCAGCTCCAGAAGTGGTCGGTGAGCTTTAATGTTCCAGGGCACACATATGACCGGGCTACTGATGTCTACGTCACAGCGTGCCATGGCCAGCAGCCACACCGTACTGATCGGAGAGTGGGTCTGTGATGGAATGTCTCCCAGCTCTGCAGGACTGGTAAGTACAGCTCTCCCTGCCTCGGTGGGGCTGAGCAGCTGGGCATTCCCTGGGAGGTTGATTTGGGGTCCGTCACCTCCCTCTCTTCTTTCCTTGTCCCTATCTCCCCTCCCTCCTCCCTGTGGGGGATGCTGCATGTGGCTGCTGAGCGGTGTGTGTGTCATGTGCAGGGGCTCTCCGGGGGGGGGGGGTTTCACCTGGGGGGGACTGCGCTGGCAAGCTGTGCCCTGATGTGTGTTTTTCTCTCCCTGGGGGTGTCTGGTGAGGCTGTGTTTGTGATCCCTGCAGTGCTGTTCACCGCAATTTCTCTGTCACTGTCCCTCATGGTATTCAGTGTTCAGCGGCCATCTTAGGTGAGGGTAAGGAGCAGCATGCTCTCCTGTAGCTTGGCAGCCATTTTTCCTGTGTTTTTGTCCTTTATACTGGATGCTTGGCAGCCATTTTCTTGAAGCCTGAGCACGTTTTTTGGTCAGTCTCTAGGAGAAGCATGCTTTCCTGTAGTTCGGTGGCCATTTTCCCTGTGTTTATGTCCTTTATACTGGTCACTCTGCAGCCAACTTCTTGGAGCCTGAACACGTAGATTGGTTTCAGCACCATAAGCAGCAGCTCTGGATGACACAGTGTGATCTCCTATGCACCTGGGAGTTGACAAGGGACACAGGCACTACTGGCTGGACAGTGCAGAACCAGTCAGGGTGGTGAGTCCTGCGGGAAAGAGTCCCTCAGCCAGTAGCAGCTAGGAGGGTGGGACCATCACTGTCCTAAGTCCCCATCAGGTGGCAGACAGGGTAGGGTCAGCATGGCTTCAGAAACTGGTGTTTCTTCCCCCGAAATCTAGGCAATTGCAACCGCTTCATCTGCAGAATGTGCAGTGCCTCTGGATGCTTTGTCGGCAGTCCTCAATTTGTTGCCAAGATGGAGGCAGTGCGTGGGCGCAAAGATGCTAAAAAGTGTCCCCTGTCCTCTGGTGAGAGCTCTGAAGCAGACTCGGGCCCTGCTGAGGCAGGTGACCCCTGCTCTGTCATTTTTAGATGACGCTGACCAGGACCGTTCGGACAGTGAGGATGATTCCCCGTCCAGGTCCATGCGCGACAAAACGCTTGTTGGAGCACTTATCACAGCTGTGCGTGATACCCTGAAGATTCAGGAGCCAGCAGATCCCTCTGCTGATGTAGTGGGTAGGGTGGGTAGACGCATCACACGCGCTTGTGGCTCCGTGGCTGATCTATGCATTCCCTCCTCTGAAGCTGTTACCACGTCTGCTCTGCAGAGTGGAGGCCAAGGGGATCCCAGTAATTCTGATTGCCCCAGATTGGCCCCAGCGGCCCAGGTACACAGACCTAGTGTGCCTGGTGGCAGACACTCCCTGGCGACTGCCGTTACAAGAAGACCTTCTGTCTCAAGATCCGATTCTCCATCCTGCTTTACCATCGCTTGTTTAACGGCATGGCTATTGAGAGCCAGGTGTTGAGGAACTGGGGTCTTTCAGACTCGGGGATCCCAACTATACTGAGAGCACGGAAATCTTCTTCTTGGAAGATTTATCATCGTACCTGAAAGGCCTACATCTCCATGTGTGAGGAGAAAGGATGGCATCTACTATATCCAGGATCCTGCTGTTTCTTTAGCAAGGAGTAAACCAGCGGCCCCTGGTGTCTCACTCGCTAGTGAGCACTTTTGTCCAAATATATTATATTTGTCCATATATATATATATATAATTATTATTATTATTCAGGATTTATATAGCGCCAACAGTTTGCGCAGCGCTTTACAATATGAGGGCAGACAGTACACTTACAATACAAATCAATACAGGAGGGATCAGAGGGCCCTGCTCGTTAGAGCTTACAATCTAGAAGGGAGGGTCAAGTTGAAACAAAAGGTAATAACTGTGGGAGATGAGTTGATGGAGAAAACTAAAATACAGTTGTTAGGTGTGGGTAGGGTAGATATATAATATAAAACTTGGTATCCATACTGTAGTACTGTACACAGTTATACTGTATTATACAGTATATTTGAATTCTGACTCACTTTATATATATTCTTCTGTAGGTAAAACAAAATCTTGGGAAAGTGAACCTGGAGGGAAGGTGAAAATTAAAAAATTGTGCAAATTTTGTGATATTCTGCCATCAACATGTTTGATAAGTCATGGGAATTGTACGAGCTCCTGTGATAGAACTTCCATTTGTGAGCTTGCTGATGAAGTGTGTGTAGCAATATGGTAAGGCCAAGATTTAATGTTTAAATTTTATTTTTCCGGCACTGAAAAAAAATGCATTAGCATTTTAACTGAATTGATAGTATAGCATATTTATTGCAATTGAAATAGTTCAGAGTAGTTTTTTTTTTAAACATAAAGATTATTTGTATTGCGTTTTTCTACATTCCATACATTTTTACCCATAAAAATATGAGTTATAAAATTCCCATTTAAACTTCTAATACAATGCCTTGAGTCAGTGTTTTTTAGCGTTAGGACACAGCGGGGGAGATTTGCTAAAAAATCTGGTGCACACAGAATCTGGTGCAGCTGTGCATAGTAACAAATCATCTTCTGGGTTTTAACCCCCATTCACATTGGCGCCATTTTACATGCAATTTGACTTTTCAAATCAAATGCCAATTTGCAGCCTATTTCCGGCAATGGCACTGTCCCAATCAGTGCTATGCCAACTTTATGTTGCCGCACCAATTTCCAAAAGCTGTTAGTGCGCTACTTTTGGCAACTTCAGGGGCGATTTCAATAAACATCTGTGCATGAACCCACACAAATGTCTTTTATACCCCCAAACTCACACTGAAATTGTGCGAGTTCAGCTTAACGTACCCTTATTCTCAAGGCTTATATGAACAAGTTGAAATATGAAGCTGCAAAAATGCTGGCAAAACAGAGAAGTGGCTAGTTCTGCATTTGTTTTTCAATTTTCTTTATTTTCTCCAGATGACCCTGCCGATTCCTATGCTATGGTGACAAAATTCACCTTCAGTACTATATTTATGAAGGAGCAACATTGTCAGCTTATTACAGGAAGTGTGTTAAGATTACAGAACACCTCTCCTTCTCCATATGTCCATAACATAAGGGCAAGGTGTTCTGTAGCCCGAACACTCATCCTGATAACATTGTTTGAGATAGCACTACATGCTATGTACGTGCATAGTACATGGGACAGCACTGTGTTTCTGGCAAGATCAAAACATTTTATTTGCACCTAACATAATAATAAAAATAAAAAAAAACTTTCATTTGTATATTTAGTGGAGAAGTGTTAGAACCTCGGTCAACTTTATTATCACATTCTGTGTCTCTACTGAGGAGATCTACATTCAGGATTTCACAGGGAGAATAAGAGAGGGAAAATTGCCCCTCTGAGTAGGCAAAAAACAATAGAAACCCAGCAGTGGCAACTTAAAGGTGGCACTTTGTTGTTTTTACAGATTTACAAAATATATTTAAGTAACTTTTTTTTTTATAATTGACGCATTGTAAATTTGCATTTTTTTCCTTCAAGGAGACATAATGACACACACACAACTGAGGAGACACTGTGCCATAACCCCAAAGTTCCTCTTTATGGTCACACGTTTGATGAGCACACTGAGCCATCTTGTACAATGAAAGAAAAAAAGATTGCTGGTGGGACAATGTTTATATGCTCTTGCTATGAAGAAGAGTGCAATCTAAAGTTTACAATACAAGGTTTAGGTATGTATTACTTACTTTTTATACAATCCCATGTACTTTATTAGGCCTCACACTTTTTCAGGTATATTTGCTTAGTGTTTAAAGTGTATTTCCATGCAGTTGATTTGAGAAAACCCAACTAAATATTTGTTGTGAGTTCCCATTCACACAACATATCTAAAAATAATAAAAAACAAATTGTCTTGGTTTCTACATAAAGAAATCAAGCTATTTAACCCTTTGTTTGAACAGATATTGCTCTTTTCTGAAAACTCCAGGGCTGAAAAATCTTACTTAGCTTCTTTTTCTCTGTAATGTTTATGAGAGGACTGGAGAGTTAAGCCTAAGTTTAGTTCCATTATTTAAACCAGCACAAGGGATGTAATTTACATTCAATGGGAGGGGCCCTTTGGTGGCTGCTATCTTGCAATCTTCCCACCCAGTACCTCTCAGGGGTAATCTTCTGGTGCTTTGGGGATTAATACAGCCGCTGAACTTGTCATAACCACTCATCAAGAGTGCCAATTATATCTACATATTCCACCCCCTTCCTCCATTCACAGAAGCTGTATTATAGCTTCCATCAATGAAAATCACTCTATCAATGTAGTAATTGGAAAGGGGGCAGAAGATGTAAGATTTCAACATCAACCTGGGACCACAACAAATGCTATCAGGATGGTAAGCAGGAGGAGCTCACTAGCATCTGTTCCCCAATGTCCCCTGAAGAAGTGTGAACAGGAAGTGCTCAGCTCTGACTACTTCTCAGTATAATGGACTTCTGATCACATGGGAAGATTAATAGCCCTTCTGTGATAGTAATACAGTTAAATGTAAACAAAAAATACAATAAAAATGCCAAAGAACATGGAAAACTGTACCGCAGTCTTTTGATCCAAGACAGGTATTCTGACTCCAACTGTTGCAATTGTGACTTCCTTCCTTAGACCTCTATATCTGGCCTCAATGTCACAACCACAGCAGACAATCTTCATTGGCTGAACTCTTCTCATTCTCAAATATCTTTATTGCATGCATGATGGATGAGGTAGACAATATGATGGAGTAGATTTTGGCATTTGCTGTGTTTGAATGTCAAACGTGATATTTGTTTCCGGCCTCAATGTTCATCTTGCAAGAACATAACAGGAACTCACAATGGAGAAGAGAAGTTAGATCATCCAAAAGGGAAGGATTACAGAGAAAAAATAGTGCAGTTAATACAATGATCACATGGTAGCAGCATAACCATAAACAATTAACATTTAAACAATAAAAAAATAAACATAGATTCCTTTGCATTGCCCATATAACTAAGGATAGCACATCAGCATAGCCAGATCCTTTACTTTTCTAACAGCTACAACATAACTTCCAACTTTCCCTGATTTCAAGGGACTGTCCCTGATTTGGGAAAAATCCCTCTGTCCCTATTTTCTCCTCATTTGCCCCTCAATTTGGTCTGATCTGTATGGCTGTATAGAAAATGCACTGTTTGTCTTTCAAAAAGTGTTTCCCAATGCTAAACCTTTCATCCAAATTCTAAATTGCTGCATTTGTAATTTTCAAAAGCTAGTATAAAGGAATAGTAGTGATTAAAAAAGCTTAACTAAGATTTTTTTTGTATAATTCTCCTTTAAGGGGGTGTGGCAGGGGTGTGTGTCCTATGCCTACATACTTTTGCTAATAGGTGTCCCTCATTCCCATTTCAAAAAGTTGAGAGGTATGACTACAGTAAAATTTAGTCAAGATCATATGTCCAACCTGCCAACAGAGCAAGGAGCAGAAGCACTGTCACTCTCTTCCTCTCAGCATTTTCAATGGTAGCATGGATGTTTGCTAGTGCTGGTACTCACTCTTCCAATATGAATGCTTCTGTATTGCAGGTAACTGATATAAAAGATACATTTGGACACTTACTCTGGTTGCATTTGAAAGTACATGCCATAAATTATTTTAATTATACATAACTAAATTAAAGTGGAATTCCACCCAAAAGTAGAACTTCCACTTCAAGGACTCCTAACCCTGACATGCCACATTTGGCATGCCATTTTTTTTGTGGGGGAGGGGAGGGGTACGTAGTTTTGTCAGGTACCCAGCTCCCACTTCTGTTTGTGCCACCTAGGAGACTCCTCCTCTCCCCTTCCCTCCCTGCAATCTTTTGGGACACGTCACAGGTCCCAGAAGATTACTTGACCATTCAGGACGCACAGAGCGACTTGCGCAGGTGCCTTGCATAACCGGCTGTGAAGCTGCAAGACTTAAGTATCACTTTAAGAGTACTTGTAAGCAGGTTAGGTTTCCTTTAGAATTCTCAGCCTAAGTCAACACTGTACACTATTTAGAGTATGTCACAGCAAAATAAAAAAATAAAATAAAAACACATTTAGTACATCTTGGTAAATAATGGTAAATAATGCACATTTCCACGTTTTATTCTTTCAGACATGTTTAAAGTACTGAAAATGAACTTTTCAGTTCGTTGTGCTAAAAATATAGTATGCTCCTACCTTCCTCTTTGGCATGGCAACAGAACTCTGAAGACCTAACATACGGCATCAGTTATGATAAATTACAAAGAACACAAACCTTTTCTGTGTAACTAGTAAAAAGAGAAAATGTAAATATTGTAGATATAATTGTAGATATTGTAGATATAATTGTAGATATCATTCTTTTAATGAGCATGCCACCAGTACTCAGCACATTCTTTTTCCTTGTCAAATTTGTTTATTGAATTTTCACAATTAGTGTACATAAGTACATATGGTGGCAGCAAAAGAAAAGATCACATATATGGTAATAATATTGAGTTCTAGTTCCAACATAAACTAAAAGTATTTTAACTAAAAATTTTTAGGATCTAACTACTCAAAAGATTGCGTCATACATTGTATAAGAGAGCATAAAACCAATTTAGACCAGGTTAATATAAGATGACCTCAGATAAAAAAAAAAGGTCTTAATTATTATCAAGAGTATAGTTTTTAAATAAAAATGTAAAAAAATAAATAATTTATTCTAGAATCTAAAATCTTATACTAAAATCTTATACTACATATTGGAACTATGTACAATTGGTATAATGATAACCAAGGAAATATAAGTTTTGCTACCAGAGCTATATAACGAGTAAATTGAAAGAGGAGAGAGAAAATAGGAGGAAAAAGTAAAAGAGAGAAAGAAGATAAAAAAAAAAGTAATCTTACGTAGGAGAAAAAATAAATAGGGAAGAAAAAAATGAGAGGTAGTAGGAGGGGCCCCCATAGTAGTACATGGTAATAAACATATACCATGGATATAGAGAATGGAAGTATAAATCGAGGTTTCCAAGGTCTTAGTAGGGAAGCATAAAAATTAGAAGGCAAAAAGTGAGTCACCCAGGGATTCCATATATTCTCAAAGTTGGATATTTTATCTTGAGTAATAGCCTCTGTTTTGGCATGGATCATTGCTTGATTGACTCTATTTTAAGTTTCAGCAATTATTAAGGACGGGGATTTCCAAGCTTTGGCAATTGTTTGTTTTGCGGCTGTAGTGATCTGTAATAGGAGTTTGAATTGGCGGTAGGAGAGAGTGGCCGGTTTTAAGTTTAAAAGTGCTGTTGTAGGATTAGGATTGGTAGGGATTTCAAACAGTGTTGAAATCATAACAAATAAATCTTTCCAGAATTTTTTTGCCACCGGGCAATCCCACCAAATATGAAGATGTGATCTAATATCACCACAGGCACAAAAACAAGATGGGGAATAATTTGGAGCATATTTTGCAATTCTGACAGGGACCAAATACCACCATGTGAGTAATTTTTCTCTAAGGCAGCTATGTTTTGTGAGGTTATATTCCAACGAAAACCCAAGATCCATCTCCCACTTAGCCACATATGATGGTGGGTCTGAGTTGGGTTTAGTAATAAGATGAGTGTAAAGAGTTGAAATAAGTCCCTTAGTGCGTGGGTCATGTTAATATACAGTATATTTTCAAAGCACGTTCATTTATCTAAATTAATTCTTCCTTGTATATAGGGCATAAAAAATTTTTTCATCTGAAGATTTCGAAAGAGCTCTGAATTAGGAAGTTTGTGACTTTCACATAAGTCAGGGAAAGTTTGGAATGAAGTAGAGGATGCTAGTTCACAGAGTTGAGTTAAATTAGTGGAGGTCCATGCTTTAAAAGATTTAGGGGAAGACCAGCAGAAAAGTGGATTTTTAAGAAATGATAAAAGAGGCACAACAAAGCTTAATTGAACAATCTGGGGTTAGCAGCTCATTGGTTTCTATGCAGAAGGAAGCCTGATTTTGCACTTTCCAGCTTTAGTGAATAAACCCCATTGTGTACTTAAAAGTGGGGTATGCCTGTATATGGGGAGACTGTAGTCCATTTACTAATTTAAATTGATCCTAAATGGCTAGTGTATGTTTAATTATAGGATTATTTAGGTTTTTTTGGGGGTTTTTTTCACTCGGAGGAATTAGACTATACACGGTTAGTTATTGAATGTGGGTCGCAATCTAATGATTCCAGCGCAACCCAAAGCAAAATTTCACGTTTTGCATGATATTTAGGGATATGGGCTAATTGAGCTGCATGGTAATAGGTGGTAAAATTAGGAAACCCTAGTCCCCCTTTGGGCTTTGGAAGGTAAAGAGTGTGTTTGGGCAGACAGGGTTTCAAGGAGCCCCAAACAAAAGTTAATGCTTTATGTTGTAGTATTCTGAGAAAGTATGCTGGAACAGGGATAGGTAAAACTTGAAAAAGATAAAGAATTTTGGGCAGTTTAGCCATCTTTATTATGTTAATTTTTCCTATCCGATGTAATGGTAGAGAGGACCATTGTGTCAGAAGATTAGGTATTTGACGCAAAATTGGAGGATAATTGGCAGTCAAAATGTCAGAAAGATTGGGTGTGAGAGTTATCCCTAGGTAAAGGAGGCATGTAGTGGACCTTGAGAAAGGGGTGAATGTTTGCGCTTGTTGTAAAATATGAGGAGGTAAAGATATATTTAAGGCTATAGATTTTTGAGAGTTAATAATTAGACCAGATAAGTGGGCAAAGTGATCAAGTTTACTTATAAGGTTAGGAGAAGAAATTTGAGGGGATGACATAAAGATTAAGATATCGTCAGCAAATAGGCAAAGTTTATGCTGGTGACCACTGACCAGCTAAAACTAGACCTATAATAGAGGGGTCAGTATGGATTGATTAAGGGGTTCAATAAGTCGGGCAAATAAGAATGGGAAAAGTGCACATCCCTGACGCATACCCCTACAGATGTCCAATAGGTTTGATTTATATCCAGCATATTTAACATAAGCTTTGGGATTTTTGTATAATGAGGAGACCCAGCTAAGAAAATGAGAACCAAATCCCCAACACTGCAGGGCAAAATGTAGGTAATGCCACAAAACTGTATCAAATGTTTTTTTGATATCTAAAGATAAGTGACAGATGGGTATTTGTCATGATTTAGCTGCTTGAATTAGTAAAGTAGTCCTTATAACATTATCTGCTGCTTGGTGCTGTGGGATAAAGCCGACCTGGTCTTTATTTATTAAAGAACCTATTACACTATTTAAACGAGTCACTTAGACTTTTGCTAGTAACATAATGTCAGGGTTGAGTAATGATATGGGTTAATAGTTAGAACAAGATGTATCATCTGACTGAGGTTTGGGGATCATTGAAATTATAGCCATTAATGTTTTGTGGTGAAAGGATTGATCGTTAAGGAGAGAATTAAATGCATCTGCTAACATTGGAGCAAGGATATGAGAGAATTTCTTATAGTATAGGGCAGAAAAGCCACCTGAGCTTGGATGTTTATTTGGTTTAAAAGAGTTAATTGCTAATTTAATTTTGATGGAGGAGGAGGGAGGAGGGAGGAGGAGGGGGGAGGGAGGAGGGAGGAGGAGGGGGGAGGGAGGGAGGAGGAGGAGGGGGGAGGGAGGAGGAGGAGGGGGGAGGGAGGGAGGGAGAAAGGGGGTAAATAGACAAAACATAAAATATGTTTATATGAGGTTGTGGGGGTTAAAAGGGGGGATTTCAAAACTTAATAGAACAGTATTATTTTAAATAAGTTTAGTCAGATTATACTGAAGGTGTTAAATTACTTAGTGACCAAAGAAAGGCAAAGCCTTGAGATTGAATAGGCTTCAAAATGAAGACTGACATTCATTCAGTCCATTGTGTCTACAGGATCTATATAAGGAGACGTTGTAGAGGAATTTTGTCGGCCTCTATCTTTTTCAGATTTGGAGGATTCTTGAGGGGAGCTGGATGTTGTGCATCAACGGGGGCTAGCTGAAGATCTTTCAATAAGATGTAGTTCAACTTAGAATCTACAGGAATGTTTAACACCTTGATAAGTAAAGGGGTTATAAAATGGGAACCCCCATTGATAAGAGATCTGGTGTTGCTGTAGATTATGAAGTAAGGGTTTCAGGGCACGTCATTTAACCACAGTAATTGGGGAAAGCTCAGAAAAATGTGATAAGGATGATCTTGAAAGATGAGGGAATCTATTCTTCTAGCCATGAATTGTTCTTTGATGTGATAGAAGTGGAATTTCACAATAATGTCACAAGGGGGACCTTCTGGTTTGCGTGGTGTTAAAGCTCTGTGAATCCTATCCATCGCCAAATGATCAACCGGGATTAATGGTAGCAATTCTTGGAAAAGTGCAATCATAGTAGAAAGAAGTTCAACAATAGTCTCAGGTATTCCTCATATACGAAGATTTAATCAACGTGCTCTATTTTCAAAGTCCTCTAAGCGTGTTTGCAGAATAAGGTTTTCTTCCTTAAGAGTCTCTAATTCATTATCATGGGACAGTACATTTGTTTCTATGTCATCCACTCTGATTTCTAGATCAGAAGTGTGCTGGCCAGCTCACGGTTTTTTTGTGAGACTTTCAGTTATGTAGTCTGAGGTCTGCTTTAAGGCTTTGGATGTAGGGAATCTGTTTGTTTTTCTTGTGAGGTGCTGCTGTATTCACAGTCAGAGTCATTATAGGCATCCTGAGGTAACTTCAGTTACTTAGCAGCAAGAGATGTGTCTGTGTGTGAGGAAGGAGGCTGTGCCATTTTACAAGGGCCTCTTGACTGTGTATCCTTGGCACTCTTTATTTAATTTTTACCTCAGGCGGCACCAAATACCAATTTATTTATCCCAGGGTCACTGAGGAGGCTTTTGGTAAGATTATTTTCAGTTTACCATGCCTTGCGGGTGTCTTCATGAGCTAAGGAGTGCCAAGAGATGCGGAGCTTCAGCTGGACATGTCTGTCGCCGACGACTCCGCCTCCTCCCCCCCAGCACATTCTTTTTATGCATACTATGCAACAGAGCACTTTCACTGTAGATCAGTCCTTTCTAAAAATAGAGAAGATTTTGCTCTTGAAATAATTGATTTATGATGAGCTCAGCTGGATATTCTGTCTTTTGATAAATGTTTTTGCGTTTTCATGTGTAAATCAGTTATATTGAAAACTTGCATGCCATAATTTTTGGACATTTCAATAGCTACAATAGAAAGGGTACGGAAATGTAACATTATTATTTACATTTTAATTTAATCACAGTCTCTCTGGTAAGGTATAAATATGTAATTTATATATTTTATCCCTGTTACATTCAGCCTATTCAAAAGCTTTCTTAAAATATTGAAGCTAAATGTGTACCAACAGAGCAGTAGTCAAAACGTAGACACTGACATGTAAAAGAACAAAAAAGCTCATAGACATAGGGAAAATGATGGAGTCTTCAACAGTTAATTAAACCTGTATGTACGAGGTTCCTAAAATGCTTGTTTGACTGCAGATATTGCCATGTATTAGTGCTACTACCTCTTTGAACACCACTGTGGATTGCAGGGAAACATGCAAGAGCCAACTGGATTCCCATTACACAGCCTTGGATGCAGTTAATGCAGGAGCAACAAAGTGAAAAGCAGGATTGTCTTGGCAAATCTAGGACAGTTTGCAAGTATGCAAGAACTGAGCAGGTTGCACAATTAAACAGTTATAACACTTGTCCACAATAATAATTAAAACATTTTCTTGTTGTTGTCTGTCTCTCCTGAAGATATTCCTTTTACTTCCTTCCCTGGTGAGCACACAAAAAAAGACCATTTTTGGCTGGAACTGAGAAATGAATTTAATTCAACATGAAGTTAAAGTGATATTAAAGTCTTGTTTTCTTGGGGTTAAAAATAACAAACAAGTTATACTTGCCTGCTCTGTGCAGTGATTTTGCACAGAGCAGCCTATTCTCGGATCATTCGCCAGTGCTCCTGGCCCCTTCCTCCTGCTGAGTGCCCCACATCAAGCAGCTTGCTATGGAGGCACGCGAGCTGAGCCAATGCTCTGTGTGTCCATTCACCCATGGAGCCATGGCTTGACCCTACCCACTCTCTCTCCTCATTGGCTCACTGACTTTGATTGAGCCAATGGCACCTGCTGCTGTGTCTTGGCCAATCAGGAGGGAGATTCCTCGTCAGTCGAGGTTCCCATGCAACATCACTGGATCGAGATAGGGCTCATTTAGGTATTAAGGGTGCTGGGGGCACTGAAGGTTTTTATATTAATGCATAGAATGCATTAAGAGAAAAAAACCTTTTGCCTTTAGAAGCACTTTAACCCTTTAATAAGAAATATATGAGGACATGTAATTAACCAGAAAAATTATGTGAAAAAGCTGCTTTAATCAGGCATACACTGTAGATATCTACCATTCAGGCATAAATAAGAAAGAAAAAAGGAGAAAAAAACTGCGCTAAGGTGAAACGTAAAAATTAATCATATATGAAACTCTTAAATAAGAAAAGTTTTGCTGCAGCTTAACTGTGTCACATAACTACAGGAAAAACAAAACGGAAAATATACTAAGCCGCGCTAACTTATATAAACATCAAATTGTGCAACAACTGAAAAATCGTGAACAGTTAATATCCTCTACACATAAAATAGTGTACACTTGTGTCTTAAATGACAACATATGTAAGTTATAAATACAAATCACTCATTCCTTGCAGTATAGAATCACATAACATATGCCTATATATATAAAAAACTCTGCACAAAACACACACCCAGTGTATGAACAGTGAGTCCAAGTGTATAAGTCACAGCAGACTACTTTTTATAGAAAACTGTGAACAAAAGTCCTCCACAAATGAAACATAAAAATTCAGAAAAGATCCATTACTGGGTCCATTGCAATAGTGCTTGAGCCACCACCGAAACACAATTAAATTTGCCGCTTACCAGAAGGACATGACCCCCCACTACAGAGGGTCACAAAAGGCCTTTAAATATGAGCACGTCTTCCAGCCTGGCAGGGTCCTTAGTGTTCTCCCTGCATCACCACTCCAAATAAGGGTTGTAAAGTAAATACTCCCAGGGGTCTTTCTTATAGATCCAAAAAGGACTCAGGGTGGAGACATCAAAACTTCCAGATCACTGGGTTCCCCCTCCTTGCTGTGAGTACGCTCGAGTGCAGGCGGAGCCGGAGAAGATGGGAGGGGATAAGAAGAAAGCAGCAATTCTTCTTTTATATAGTCCTGTATTAGTGTTTTATATACAGACAGTCCCCTGGTTACAAACAAGATAGGGTCTGTAGGTTTTTTCTTAAATTGAATCTGTTTGTAAGTTGGAACAGGTACATTTTATAAGTGTAGCTCCAGCCCAAAAAAATATTTTTAAGCTTTTTGGATAGCATAGGGAAGGGTTAACACCCCTTTGATGTTTGTTTTGCTGTCTGTGCCCCTGTTCAGAAGATTTCACCTCACTTTCTGTCCCAATGACAATTGGATTTAGAAAATTTTGTGGAAACAAGCCTTGGTGATAAGCATCAGTGGAGACACCTTTTTCCCATTATAATTCTTACAGGAGTCAATTTATCTCCTATATGGGTAGATTTCCTCTCTCTTCCTGTTGTCTCCCTCCATTTATAAGTAGGAGTCGTTTGTAAGTCGGATGTTTGTAACTAGGGGACCGCCTGTAAATGAAAACAGAGGTTTGGACAGTTTTCCTTATTATAAGCAGCAAATGGTCTTTCTGTGTCAGACATGATGTTTTCTTTTTGTGCTCAGCAATTAAGACAATTTCAGCAAGCCTTTGCTCAGTTCCTGCAGACAGCTAAATAATACACTGTATAAATATCACTTACCTCACATTTATCCTGGCAGCAAGCTTACATTAACTCCAGACTGCAAACATTAGCTAATGACTAGCACTACTTGCTGCGTGTTCTAGTTTTTCATTTTCAAAATTAAATTGGATTGATTGCATAATATGTCAACACTATACAAATATGAATACTTGAAAGAGCAGCAAACGGGTTTCAAGAAATGGTAAACAGAATAACGTTCTTAATCAAAATATTATTTATGGTCCATTATATTTCTAGTGTGTTCATTAGTTGAATGTATATTGTTAAGCCATACAAACTTAGTTCTATATATTTTATGTTAGTGATTGTGCACATATTTCTTGAAAACAATTGTATTTAGGGTTTTGTGTAGGCAACAATAGTAGGGAGGCAATGGTGCTCAGTGGTGGTAGAGGGGCATTGGTGCTCAGTGGGATAGACAGGGGGCAGCGGTACTCAATGGTGTACTTGTTCTCCAACAATGCCAATCAGGTTTTTGTGGCATATGCATGTTTATATGCAGTATGCATATACAGTTGTGCTCAAAAGAGAATTGATAATATACAGTATGTACCATTTTTAAAGAAAACAGTCAGTAGGCAAAACACATTTCTTTTATTACATATGGGATTCATATTCAGCTGTAGGTCATAACAAAATAGCAACATCATTAAACAAAGCATGGCAACAAGTAAACAGATTAAATTACCTCATTCCAAAAGTTGGCATACCCTTAGTTCATAATGCTGTGTATTGCCCCCTTTAGCATCAAAGACAGCCTGCAGTCTTTTGTAATAGTTGACTATTAGGGCCCCTAATTCTTGCAGATGGTATAGCTGCTCATTCATCTTGGCAAAATGCCTCCAGGTTATGCAAAGTCTTTGGTTGTCTTGCATAAACTGCAAATTTGAGATCTCCCCAGAGTGGCTCATTAAGGTCAGGAGACTGTGATGGCCACTCCAGAACCTTCACCTTTTTCTGCTGTAACAACTGGAGGGTCAACTTGGCCTTGTGATTAGGGTCATTGTAAAACTGGAATGTCTAAGTGTGTCCTTTAGAGCTCACACACACCCAAAACATTAGTGAGCCACCACCATGCTTCACAGTGGGGATTTTATTCGTGTTGCAATAGGCCTTGACCCTTCTCCAAATATAGTGTTTATTGTCATGACCATTAAGCTCCATTTTGGTCTCATCACTCCAGATTACAGTGTGCCAGAAGCTGTGAGGCATTTCAAGTTGTCGTCTGACATATTGTAACTGGTCTTTTTTGTGGCATTGGCACAGCAAAGGCTTCTTTATGGCAACTTTACCATGTAACTGATTTTTGGATCAATCTTAGTTCTGCTTGAAAGAATCACACTAAAACAGCCTACATTTCTCCTGAGGTTAAATGTGTGTTTTTATTTGTATCCCAAACAATTCCTCTGGCAGTTGTGGCTGTAATCTTTCTTGGTCTTCCTAACCTTGGCTTGGTATCAGGAAATCCCTGAATCTTCCACTTCTTAAAAAGTGATTGAACAGTATTGACCAGCATAGTCAAGGCTTTGGTTATATTTTATATTCCTTTCTACCTTTATAATGTTCCCTTTTGTTGTTACGCAGGTCTTTTGACAGTTCTTTTCTCCTCCCTGTGCCTCAGTATCTAGCCTGCTCAGTGCATCCATTTGAGAGCTAACAAACTCATTGACTATTTATACACAGACACTATTTGAAATTTAAAAAGCCACAGATGTGGAAAATTAAACTTTAATTAATATTAACATTTTAACCTGTGTGTGTCACCTTGTGTGCCTGTACCAAGGCCAAACATTCCAGGGTATGTAAACATTTGATCAGGGTCATTTGGATGATTTCATTATCATTATGATTTAAAAACGAGGCACAAAATTATGTCATAATAAATGGCCTCATGTCATTTCTATCCTTAAATTAAAGACAGTTTTTGGCATGATTGGTCACATTTTCAATATCAATGTCAAAATGTTACAATTTCTGCCAGGATATGCACATTTTTGAGTACAACTGAATATGGTTAAAGGTGTATTGTATTTCTATGGAGCAGGGACAGCAGTTGCTAAATGATCACAAAGATTTTCCAATGTGCAACTTCTCCATGTTCACTATCAGGCACTTTTTAGTTTTGAACAGTGTCATAGTAGGAAATGAATAGAGATCATCCCAAGGTGAGGGGAGGTCCCTTCTCTTAACAGTTATCTCCAGTGAAAGGTATCCTCTCCACTGTTCTGGTGAGTGACAGTAGTCACCATCAAAATATATGAAAAGACTTGCCAGAAGTTCAAACCCTTCTCCACTTTATTATACAAAACTGGAAAAAACTATTTGGCTCACTGTTCTAATTTTAAATATGTCTTATTGTTGTAAATCAAATGCACATATTCCCCAGCACAAAACAGATCATTAAAAAATGTCCAAAATCTTTATTGAAGAATGATCACATCACAGATGTTATTCAATAATCTGTGGTTTGCTGGTGAATACCGTATATACTCGAGTATAGGTCGATCCGAATATAAGCCGAGGCCCCTAATTTACCACAAAAAAACTGGGAAAACTTATTGACTCGTGTATAAGCCGAGGGTGAGACATGCAGCAGCTACTGTTACAGCTTAAAAGAGTGGAAAAGAGGGTCAACAATGCCCATCTGCAGCTGTATACCTCCCTGTGTCCATCATTGTGTCCATCACTGTGTCCATCACTGTGTCCATCCCTGTGTCCATTGCAGCCTACCTGTGTCCTGTGCATGCCTCCGTGTGCCAATCTGCAGCCTCTGTGTCCTCCTGCAGCCTCTGTGTGCCATTTTGCACCGATCTGCATGAATAAAAAACATACGGCGGCCATGCCATTCAAAAGCCGCACCTCTCCTCCTCGTCTGTGACAGACGGCGGCCATTCCACTGTTCAAAAGCCGCGCCTCCGTCTGTGATAGGCGGAACACTCAATTTCCCAGCAGTCAGTGGTCCGCCTATCACGGACATCCTCTCATCCTCGTCCGTAGTATGAGGATGAGCGGATGTCCGTGATAGGCGGACCACTGACTGCTGGGAAATTGAGTGTTCCGCCTATCACAGACAGGGAGGCGCGGCTTTTGAATAGTGGAATGGCCGCCGTCTCTCTGCACGACGCGCTGATCGGGCAGGCAGACGGCGGTGACTCGAGTATAAGCCGAGGGGGGCACTTTCAGCCTAAAAAAAGGGGCTGAAAATCTCGGCTTATACTCGAGTATATACGGTATGTACATTTGATCTGTTGCATCTCTAGTTCCAACTGGTTGTTGTTTCAGCATCAGTTACTCCCAAGCCTTATCCAGGGGAGTGTGCGATGGGAATATAGATATTATTATTGTTGTAAATAACACCAGAACTGATCATCTTTTGCAAATGTTGAGTACACAAAACTGTTCTGCTTTCCAGACCTTTATTTTAAGTTTATATTGACCCATTTTACACTCAGTACTTAACCTTAAGTACATTCTGTACTTAAGGTTAAGGCTTAGCCCTTACAATTGCCTTTTCATGGTCCAGTGAGAGTCCCTCAGTGACCAAACAGGGCATACTCACTGGGTAGAGCTTAGCGATGTCAGTCATAATTAGACCTCAAGAACAAAGGGAAAATAAATCAGAGAGAGGCACAGATGAACTGTCATGCCTTATAATGGTAATAGCATGCACATCCTGGTGTCTGCTCTTAGGCAGAACTTTGTTTTTCATTTTTTTAAGGGGAGCATAAGTTCACTTTAAAGTTTTCTTATACTTTTTTCATGTGCCACTAAAACGTATCTCATACTGAACTTATGTCAATTCATTTTTATTCATTCCTTTTCCTAACACGTAATTTTGTTTTTAGAATTCAGAAATCCTGGTGGCCCTGACACAACTATTGTTGCACTGGCAAGTCTTCTTCCACCTGTTGTCGTTGCAGTTGCAGTAATCTTCATTTTTTATTGTTACCGAATTCATAGGAAAAATAAGCTTGACAAGAAATGGGACGGTCACCAAAAATGTATCAAACATCCAAATATGGAATGTTCCATGATGTTAGATGATGACCGTTCAGATATAAGTTCGACATGTGCTAACAATCTGAATCACAACACTGAACTTCTTCCTATTGAATTGGACACCTTGGTTGGAAAGGGAAGATTTGCAGAAGTTTATAAAGCCAAACTCAAACAGAATACTTCAGACCAGTTTGAAACAGTGGCTGTCAAAATTTTTCCTTATGAAGAATATGCATCTTGGAAAATGGAGAAAGAAATCTTTTCAGATATAAACCTAAAACATGAAAATGTTTTACAGTTTTTGACTGCTGAAGAGAGGAAAACAGATGTTGGAAAGCAATACTGGTTAATCACTGCTTTTCACTCTAAAGGCAATTTACAGGAATACTTAACAAGACACATCATTAGTTGGGAAGACCTCCTACTGCTTGGTGGCTCTTTGGCTCGCGGGGTTGCCCACTTACATAGTGACCACACACCATGTGGAAGACCAAAGACCCCAATAGTTCATCGAGACTTGAAAAGCTCCAATATACTTGTGAAAAATGATCTCACATGTTGTTTATGTGACTTTGGATTATCTCTCTGGCTGGATCCATCTCTTTCAGTGGATGATCTTGCTAACAGCGGGCAGGTAGGTCTCAAAATGGTATATGAAATCACATACTGTATAAAAAGTGTTATGTGCATAAGGCGTTGTCCTTTATGATTAAAGCATTCATTGATTACTTTTGATTTGCCTATTGTGTAGTATGAGTCCTTTCTAAAGGTCTGGTGCCCAAAGGTATCCCTGTCATAACCTGACACCTGGGAAGAAAGTTTAGGGGAAAATGTCCATAATGAGGACAAAGTGTAATAAAATTCTGACCGACGTTCTAACCATTATATACACCACTATCTGTGTAGAAGAGATTTCCTCTCCCTTCCTGCCCCAAATGTTACTTGAATAGGAAGCGAAAAAAAATCTCACCAACAGAGACACAAAAATGGAAACTCTTATTAGCTTGTTGGATAAAATAGCAGGATGATATTATTATAATGCTAGATGTGCCATGTACATCCTTCTGTCAAAATTGTATTACTAAGTACAGAAGTCTAATTTCCTCTATCATGAAAGTACACACACCCACACAGGGGGTGTGTGGGCTATGTGTGTGTGTTTTTTTTTTATCTGGATTTAAAGCGGAGCTCCACCTTAAAGTGGAGCTTCCACTCATTGGAACCCTCCCTCCCTCCGGCGCCACAATTGGCACCTTTCAGGGGGGAGGGGGGTGCAGGTACCTGTACAGTACAGGTATCCGCACCCACTTCCGGCATAGATATCCGCAGAATCTACGGATATGTACGCCCCTTTCCGCAGGTCCCCCGCTGTCTGCTGGGAAACACACGGATCCCAGAGACAGCGGGGACCATCCTTATTGCCCAGCGCGACTCGCACATGCGCAGTAGGGAACCGGGAAATGAAGCCGCGGGGCTCCACTTCCTGATTCCCATACCCAAGATGACGGCGGCAGCACCCGAGAGACCGGCTTCGGGTGCCAACATCGCGGGCGTGCTGGGCGGGTAAGTGTCCTTATTTTAAAAGTCAGCAGCTGCAGTATTTGAGGTCCATGATGGCTCCCTGGGTAATCTTTGTAGCGATTGTTTGTGTGCTCTCCACCTAATTAAAAGTGGGTGTTGTTGGGCCCATCCACACCATACTATATATATGTCTTGTACAATATGGGATTTGGTTAGCTCTGAGGAAGAGGACTTGTCCTTCAAAAGGTGTCAGCCAATGTGGAGGTGATACGTCTGTAGTGATTGGTTCATGTTAGGCCTGTGTTAATTTTGTGAGTATTATGGTATCTATTTTTATCCAATAAACAGTTATATTATTATTAATTATTATTATACAGGATATATATATAGCGCCAATAGTTTTGTAGCGCTTTACATCTTGATACAGTAATGCACTAGGCTGTTGCGCTTTCTTCCTTTGTTTGTTTCTATACACCCACACAAATTGAACTGGATGGACTGGTGTCTTTATTAAACCTTACCAACTACCGTGCATCCAGAAAAGTATTCACAGGGCTTCACTTTTTCCACACTTTGTTATGTTACAGTCTTATTCCAAAATGGACTAAATTCATTATTTTTCTCAAAATTCTACAAACAATACACCATAATGACAACGTGAAAGAAGTGTGTTTGAAATCTTTCCAAATTTATTAAAACTAAAAAATGTACGTACATATTCACAGCCTTTGCCATGACACTCAAAATTGAGCTCAGGTGCATCCTGTTTCCACTAATTATCTTTGAGATGTTTCTACAACTTGATTGGAGTCCACCTGTAGTAAATTCAGTTGATTGGACATGAATTGGAAAGGCACACATTTAGGGTCCCACAGTTAACAGTACATGTCAGAACACAAACCAAGCCATGAAGTCCAAGGAATTGTCTGTAGACCTCTGAGACAGGATTTTATTGAGGCACAGATCTGGGGAAGGGTACTGAAAACTGTCTGCAACATTGAAGATGCCAATGAGCACAGTGGCCTCCATCATCCGTAAATGGAAGAAGTTTGGAACCACCAGGACTCTTCCTGAAGCGGGCCACCCGGCCAAACTAAGCAATGGGTGGAAGGACCTTAGTCAGGGAAGTGAACAAGAACCCAATGGTCACTCTGACAGAGCTCCAGCCTTTCTTTGTGGAGGAGAACCTTCCAGAAGAACAACCATCTCTGCCACATTCCACCACTGGGGTGAAGGTTCATCTTCCAACAGGTCAACGACCCTAAGCACATAGCCAGGATAACAAAAGAGTGGCTAAGAGACAACGCTGTAAATGTCCGTGAGTGGTCCAGACATAACCCGGTTGAACATCTCTGGAGAGATCTGAAAATGGCTGTGCACCGACACTCCTGATCGAATCTGATGGAGCTTGACAGGTCCTGCAAAAAAGAATGGAAGAAACTGCCCAAAAATAGATGTGCCAAGCTTGTAGCATCATACTAAAAAAAAACTTGAGGCTGTATTTGGTGCCAAAGGTGCTTCAACAACGTATTGAGCAAAGGCTGTGAATACTTATGTACATGTGATTTTTTTTGTTTTTTTAAACATTTAGTTTTTTTTCAACATTTAAACTTCTTTCATGTTGTCATTATGGGGTAGGGTTTGTATAATTTTGGAATAAGGCTATAGCATAAAAAAATTTGGAAAAGGTGAAGCGCTGTGAATACTTACAGTATGTAACTAATTTAAGTGATGATGCGTCCAGGATGTTTTAGAATGTGGAGTGGAAGTAAATCAAACTCGCGTCCATTTTACAATTGAATCAGAAGGCAGCGTAAGGAATGATGTTTGCAGTACAGTAGTTGTGGCGGTGCGGACAGCTGTGGAGAGGCTGCAGCTCTCACTTAGAAAACTGTGGGGTTGATTTACTAAAACTGGAGAGTGCAAAATCTGGTGCTGTGCATTGCAGCCAATCAACTTCTAACTTCAGCTTGTTCTATTAAGCTCTGACAAAAAAACCTTGAATCTGATTTGTTTCTATGAAAAGCTGCACCAGATTTTGAACTCTTCAGTTTTAGTAAATCAGCCCTACTGGTCCTTATCTTAAGAAGGCTGGTTGGAAAGGAGAGTTTGGGGTTTTGTAGTGCATTGAAATATGTTAATGCGCACACAATAATATATTTTATGCCTCACATTACCCTGTATTGTGTAAAAGAGAAGTATGGCCAAACTTGTTTTGACTATACTTATGCTTTTGATCTACATTAATAAAGTAGAACTAAAGGCAAAACTTTTATAAAATTTTTGAGTAAGGGAGGTTTGGAATCCCTGTATTTTTTTTTTTTACCATCTATGTATTATTGGGGAGATTTCCATTCACAGCCAAAACAGGAAGTGAGAGAAAAGTGGTAGTAAACCGCAAAAGAAGACAACAAAAAAATTATTCTTCCTGCAAGTTAAGTGCATCGCATACTAGTACATTATGAAAGACTTACCAAAATAATAGTGCTGTCACAGCTCCCCCATAGCTTCCATCTTCACCAGGTCTTCCTTCCGGGTTTGTGGGCTTCGTCACAGCTTTATCTATGGGAAACCGTCCATTGAGAGCGTAGTGCGCATGCGCCAGTGAGGTCACCGGCGCTGCTAAAGTAAATATCTCCTAAATGGTGCACGTTTATTATATATTTATTGTACTTACAGGTAAGCCTTATTATAGGCTTACCTGTAGGTGTAAATCTTTACAAGGGCTTTGCTACCACTTTAAAGTGAGAGAATCTCTGGTTGTAACCAGGGTACCAGGAACTAGTGTCCTCTATGGAAGATTTCCTCTCCATTTCTGTTCTAGTGACATCTACATTTTAGGTGTTTCACTCTCTATGGTGGCAGTAAATAGGACAAATAGAAAGGGTGAAGCTCCCCAATGGGGATACAGACAAAAAAAAACAAACAAACAAAAAATCTCACAGGAATTCTAATCCCTCTCTACTCAATCCAAAACTTAAAAAAACGGTTTGGCTTTAGTTATACCGTAACTGCTTGCTGACCATATAACTTAGATAAATGGTAACAAGGTGGCTCAGCTGCACCAGATCATGTACCTAGTATGTGATCTGACATGTCTGGGTGGGGGGGGGGCGCTTGTTGGCAACCCAGCCGAGCTGGGATTAAGCACAGCAGATGACAATCACTGGATACCGGGCCAATAGATTACCACCAGCATCCGACAATCATCCTAACTTTTCACAGAACAGGGCTCTGCCTATGTAAACAAGGCAGAGCCCTGTCCTGTCAGCAGGGATTAATAGATTTTCTTTCCTCACAAAGCAGGGAATAAAATCTATTACTTCCCCTAGTTAAAGTAGCACACAAAGTACACATAAACACTGGCTAGGCACACATTTAACCCTTTGATTTCCCTAGATGTTTAACCCCATCCCAGCCAGTATCATTAGTACAGTGATATTTTTAGCACTGTATTTGTGTCACTGGATCCCTGTTAGTGAATGTCCGTTGCAATGTTACAGTCCTGCTATAAGTCGCTGATTTCCAACATTACTAGCAAAAAAATGTTTTAATTAAAAAAATTCCAGTAAATATCCCTTAGTTTGTAGATGCTCTAATGTTTGTACAAACCAATCGATGTATGCTTATTTGTTTTTTTTTAACCAAAATAGGTAGTAGAATACACTTTGTCCTAAATTTATCAAGAATTTTTTTTAATTGGATATGTTTTATAGCAAGAAGTAAAACATTATTTTTTTTTTTCAAAATTGTCTGTCTTTTTTGTTTATAGCGCAACAAACACCAAAAGAGAGCTCTATTTGTGGGGAAAAAAAACATACATTTCTTTTGGGTACAGTGTTGCACGGCCGTGCAATTGTGAGTTAAGGTAACGCAGTGCCGTTTTGCAAAAAATGGCCTAGTCATGAAGGGGGTAAATCTTTTGGAGGTCAAGTGGTTAACTAATATTCTCCTGTGACTCATAATAGCAATGTAGCGCATCAAAACACACATTTGTGTTTTGTGGTGTGCTGCAGTGCATGTCCATTACCTTAGTGCTTCCAGGTGCACTTCAGAATGACTAGCAATGCCATGCATTAATGTGTGCTTGCTGCAGTGCTGTGTGTTGTAGTAACATTCATGACAATGCAGGCAATACAAAGGTGTAAAGCTGGCCTAACACAGTTTTCCCATTATTCATATGATTTTATGTTTACATCATTTGTGTTTCTTCCTTCAGGTTGGAACTGCCAGATACATGGCCCCAGAAGTCCTTGAATCCAGAATAAATTTGGAAAATATGGAGTCATTTAAACAAACAGATGTGTATTCCATGGCACTGGTATTATGGGAAATAACATCACGTTGTAGTGCAATTGGAGGTAACTGAACAGATATCATATTTGTAGAGTTAAATAGCAGCAGAGGTATCCTACAATATTAGCTTTGTTATGCTGTAATACTATCTCACATGTTGAAGGCTAATCTAAATTTTATTTTATTCCATTTTTTTTATTGTTGAAAATATTTATTAGTGATACAAAAAATCTTTTTCTTATTTTAAAGTTCATTCAAATTACCAATGGTGCATAATCTAATGGTAACACATACAAAATGTATTATAAAAAAACTAAGAAAATGTGTGCAGAGAGAGGTTTTGGTGAGGTAGGGTTTATCTAGTTTGGAACAAATTATTCTATAATATTAGGCTATATATTTTCTAGAAACTAGCAGTTCTGTTTTACAGTATTTTTGAATAATTTTGCAATAGATAAAATAAAGGAAAAAGAAATAAGCATACAACACAAAATGTAGCCACTTGCTTACTGAGCACATAAACACACTTCCTGCCTAAGCCAATTTTCAGCTTTCAGCGATGTCACTCTTTGAATGACAATTTTGCAGTCATGCTATACATTTTTATCATTTTTTTCACTCATTTAATCACTACTGGGGGTCTTATTTTTTGGCTACACAAACAAAAAAAGACTCAACATTTTGAAAAAAAAAAAAACTGTTTTCATAGTTATAACATTTTGTAAACAGGTAGTTTTTCTCATTCATTGATGTGTGCTGATGAGGCTGCACTGATGGGCAATGATAGGCTGCACTAATGGGCACTGATAGGCTGCACTGATGGACACTGATAGGTGGCACGATGAGGTGACACTGATGGACACTGATCGAGGCTGCGCTGATAGATGACACTGATGGGCACTGATAGGCAGTACTGATGGGCAATGATAGGTGGCACAGATGGGCAATGATAGGTGGCACAGATGGGCACTGATAGACACTGGTAGGTGACACTAATAGGCAGCACTGATAGGTGGTACTGATGATGAGGCACTGATAGGCACTGATTGGCAGCACTGGTGGGACTGATAGGTGGCACTGGTAGGTGGCAATGGTGGGCACTGATGAGGCAGAAGTGGCTCTCCGTGTGCGGAACCGATGTCCCGTTTACACAAGTCCCCAATCGGCTTTTTTTTCTCCTCACATTGTCAGTGTGAGGGTAAAAAAGCCTTTTACTGTCTTGCTTACATCACATCACATCCTGAATCGGCCCCTTACTCCGATTTCAGATCAGCCGAGTCTCATTGACTCACTGATCACAGAGCACATCGCCCGCGTGCAGACAGCGCATGCTCGGGAGGACATACATAGACGCCCTCACAGCAATTTAGACCCCCGCTGTAGCCATCTTTCGGCTATAGTGCAGGCGCGAAGAGGTTAAACACATAATGATAAAGATAAATGTACAGAATTAAATATAAAACAGGTATAAAGTAGGTTTGTTTCGTAAGAAAGAACCCCCCCCCAAAAAAAATGATTAAATAAAGGAGTAAGCCTAAAAGGATAAGCATGATGCAGATGACAAAATACAAATGTGGTATATAAGGGGAGAAATTATAAATATCAGGATAGATATTGATCCAGGATAGATTGATTGATATTGATCCAGTGATAGATCCACGAGATGTTCTTCTACTGTTAGTCAGCAGGTGGTGGGTTAAAACAGTAAGGGGATCAGTAGGGGTGAAGTTTACTAAAGGATTTAAAAACCAGCAGTTCTGGATGTGCTGTTTGCTCAAGGGCATAAATGAATTGTTTTCTGCGGCTCTTCCCACTACCCTAAACCAGGATATTTTTATTTGTTCTGATTTCTGCTTTAACAAGTCTCTACTGTGCATTGCATTATAAAAATATATTAATGGCATTTCGCATGCCACATGATTAGAAAAATTGTACATTTTACTGAATTTGTTGTTTACATAAATTAGGCTATATATCATTCTGAGGGGGTGTCACCACATCTCCTTACACTCATAGTGTATTTAGGCAGGGAGTGCACTGACATCATCACTGCTTGCAATATCATTGAAGAACGCCAATCATTGAAGGGGAATCTGCATGTGACATGACCAGCCTTTAAGTGATTCTAAAGCCTGAACATTTTTTACCTTGGTGTAGTCCCTGCAATAGAGTAAAAAACACTCAGTGTGCTCCCCCCAGCTACCCCTTATACTTACCTGAGCCTGATCTTGATCCAGTGATGTGCCTCTCTCTCTCCTCATGTGCCAATGGGGGATGAGGGGACAAGCCATGCTCTGTTTGTCAATGGACACACAGAGCTGTCTCGGGAGTGGGCACACACAAGTGGCTTGCTATGGAGGTACTCGACAGGGGGGTGGAGCAGACAGTGCCAGCAAGGGACCCGGAAAGAGGAGGATCTGGGCTGGTCTGGGCAAAACTAATTCACAGAGCAGGTAAGTATAACTTGTTTGTTATTTATTTTTATTTTTTTATAAAATGCAAAGCTTTACCAATCACTTTAAGCCCTTGTACACGCCGGTCGGAGAATCTGTCGGAATGAGTCTTATCGGACCGTGTCGTCAGATAATCCGACTGTGTGTGGTATGCATCGGACTGATTCTGTCCGAATCTCCGTCCGATCCAAATTTCCAACATGTTGGAAAGATTTCCCGACCAACTGGGCCGGACGGACCTAATCCGATCATGTGTAGAGCATTTTCATCAGACCAAGTGCCACGCATGCTCAGATCAAATTCCTACATCAAAGCTATTGGCTACTAGCCTGAATGTAGTCCCATCGTAACGAAATTACGTCATCACGTTCTGAAAGATCGGATTTTTCGCCAACTTGGCCCGACCGTGTGTATGCAACAGTTTCAGACACAATCCATTGGACTAAATCCGACGGGCAAAATCCGACGGATTTGGTTGGAAAAATCTTCGACCGTGTGTACGTGGGCTAAGACATATGAAAGGGTAAGTCAATCTCACAGACAATCTCACTGCTCTGTCTTGCATGTCTCCTCCACCTCAACTTGCTGTCCAAGTGAAAATACTGTCATGTATCTCAGCACAGTAGTAATCTACATCCCCCTGCAGTTTCCCAGTGGGTTAAAGTGGTGAAAGAAATTAAGCATATGGAGGATTTTGCCTCCTCCTTGAGGAAACAAGAGGCCCAATCCCACAACACGTAGTTCTGCTGGACTCAATTTATATTCTCCAAGAGATGAGGAGCTCATTGCACCTAGTCTTATGTAGACATGGATGCAGTGACCATTTACTGCCTCTCCCCTCCCCCCCCCCCCCCAACACACCACCCCTCCTTTTTTATCTTTTCTCCTTACTTCACTTCTTTCCTCTTCCTTGCTTTCTTTTACTCCCTTATCCCTTTTGCTATCTCTTTGATAATATGCAACTTTTTCAGCAAGGTATTGCATTCTCCCCCTGCTTGCGACATATGTTTTGGATGGTTCTCCACAACCACACCAGTCAATTTGTTCTCAGAAAATTTGCTAACCTGTTTTTTCACCATATACTGCTTGTTTTTGCTCCTATAAGCTTTCTTACCTATGGTAAACCATGTTCTGATATATTTTACCTGTTAATTCAAGACTGTAATTACTGGTAACAGCACTTGCAAGATATCATTTTGACCCTGTACAAATCATTAGTAAGATCTTATCTGGAATATGCAGTTCTCAAAAAGGATATTGGGGAACTTGAGAAAGTGCAGAGAAGAGCAACCAAACTGATAAGAGCGGCATGGAGGAGCTCAATTTATTCTCTCTTGAGTAGAGAAGATTTAGGGGGGATATGATCAACATGTATACATACATAATTGGTCCATATAGTGAACTTGGTGTTGAGTTATTCACTTTAAGGTCATCACAGAGTACAGCAGGGCACTCTTTATGTTTAGAGGAAAAGGGATTTAAAGTGTTATTAAACCCACAACAGTAAAATCAGTCTGTATATGCAGTAAAGCTTAGGTTCAATGCCCTGTGGAACCTAAGGGTTCAATCCTCTGCATTGTGTAAAAAGGCTGTTTGATCTTGGCTTTTAAAAAGGCTGTTTAATCTTGGATCCTCTCCTCCTTCCACTGTCCCCTAATAAGTCTATGGCGTCAGGCTGCACATGCTGAGTTTGGTGTGTATTGTTAGAGAGGTTTTTTTTTTCTTGAGTTGATGTGATCAGTACAAGGCCAATCAGCACTGTCCAGGCAGAGGGTCAGGGGTCTTGCAGTGTCATAAAACTCCTCCTACAAGTTTTAATCGGTGCTTGGCTGGACACTGAAGTCACAAGCCTGCTCTAACTGCTGATGAGAAAAGGTATTTAGCAGCTTATATTTACCAAAATAATTTCCATGGTCTGTGTATTGTGGGAGACCAGATATTGTAAATACAGGGTCCTGAGTTTTGTAACACTTTAATCTCCTAATACGGAGAACTGTGAAAATGTAGAATAGACTCCCTCGAGAGCTGGCTCTAGCCAGCTTAGTAGATTTCTTTAAAAAAGACTTGGATTTTTTCCTAAATGGACATACTATAACTCGATACTAACATTTGTAAGTAAATTTGATCCAGGGAATATCCGATTGCCTTTCAGAGGATCAGCTAGGATTTTTTCCCCTGCTGGAGCAAATTGAAGCATGCTTTGCTATGAAATATGGGCACTGCCATCTCCAGCTGGTATTTGAAAGTCTAATATTTCTCATCTTTGTCCATACTTTTTTTACTTATAAAGTAAAGTTGATTTACAAAAAGGAGCAGAGAGTGTTCAATTAACAAAGTTAATGTTTAGTTGGCTTAGTAAATTTGTTGAAGTTATGTTTACTTTGCATACTAAAGCATGTGCAAAGGCAATTTTAAACCCAGAGATTTGCTTGCACATAATTGGATAGTTGAAGTGAACATATTACCTAACCTATTTGAGCATTCACTTTGCATAATTAACATTTTGTGCTTCTTTAGTAAATCAACCCCTGTGAATAACTGACCAGGTATACATCTCAGGAGCTCCAACATTTCTGGTTCAATGCTAGCTGTGGGTCATTGATTTACTTAATGGTGTAACAAGCAAAATGAGAACAGCCCAGAAAGTTACACCAGACAGATCAAGGTCAGCCATTAGACTTCACATATCTCTATTCTGATACGCCCCATTTCAGGTTGTACTAAAGGCAAAATTAAGTATCACATATATGACGTAGTCTGTCACTAGTGTTAACAGAGTCATTTTTGTTTTTCTGAGTCCCCTTGTAAATGTTTGAACTGTTGGCCCTGCCAGTAAGTCTTTTTATTTTTCAACTTCCCTCTAACAAACCAAGCTGTCCAGCAAAGCTGGCAGTTAGAAGCTTGAAACAAACCATTTAACACTGACAGGAGTGCTTACAATGGTAAGCTTGTTAATCCATGCAAAACCTTTATTCAAAAAGGAAAATAAACTGTTTCTGTAACTGCTTTAAAAGTGTGAGCTGGAGCTCAGCTTTGATTTGTTAGTCCATCTAAATCTGCTAGTGCATTTAATGCCACGTACACACGAGCGAATTGTCCGGCATACTTAGTCCAGCAAACAATCCGGCGGATAGTCTGGCGGACTTTCTACCGAATGGACTTGGCCACACACAGAAAGTCCGGCGTTTGCTAGCGCGATGACGTACAGCACGTACGACAGGACTAGAAAAAGGAAGTTCAATAGCCAGTAGCCAATAGCTTCCTTTTTTGTACTTGCTTCTGAGCATGCGTCATTCTTAGTCCGCCGTACTAGCATACTGATGAATGTATTGTCCGCTGAAACTCAAGTACGACGGGAAGATTGGAGTGCAAAAATACTTTCTTAGTCCGCCGTACTTCACGCTGGAAAAGTCTGCTGAAGCCTACACACGATCGAATTGTCCGCTGAAATGCGTTTCGGCGGACTAAGTACGCCGGACAATCTGATCGTGTGTACGCGGCATAACACTAACTTCTGTAGACAGTGCTGCTGACCAAAAGGGTCTCCGTTGGTCCTCCAGAGATAGAGGAGTTACCCTAGGAGAAGAAGTGTGCTACTGGCCAAATCACCAGGTGAAAATAAAGGGGGGGAAATGAATTCTGCTTCTGCACCTAAGGATTGATAACCTGCAATACAGTATGTTTTTGTTGTGGGGCTTAGCTATGCTTTAAAGAAAATATTTACTTTTATTATTGCAGATTTATTCAAATGAATTCATAAATGCTGTGCAGAGTTTCAGCGCTTTTAAATTGTACTAAGCAAAACCAATAATTATAATGACCAAAGGGCAAGAATGCATTTTCCCCAGTACTTGAGCTGTATCTGTTTCTTGCTGTGATTTTAAAGAAGGTAATATAAGGTGAAGGCATTAGTAACCATGGCATACCATTGTAAATTATTATACTTTGCGTCTTACACAGCAGCCCTTGAACAAATTCCTGCAGTGTCTTGATTTTTCAAAACAACATGAGCTGAATGTATCTCCCCTCTTGGTATTTTCATTAGACCTAGGCAGTAGAATGGCCTGTATGAATATTTACAGGAACCATATCCCCCAAGGCTCTGATGCGTAAATTGTTCTGTCACTGTGCATTAGTTAGAGGTTACAATAACAAACTAGATAAAGTAGAAGAAGCTGAAACATTTTGCAAATATTTCAATTATATAAGCTTGCCCTCTAAAAGGTCATTTGGACAGTAACCACAAAACATTTTAATTACTGTTTTTTTTTTTTGTAAAATTAAATGTTCTCTGTAGAACATTAGAAAAGATGAATGAGGCGTCTAATAAATTGTAATGCTTGTTAGAATAATTTTTCTCTGTTTCTGGAAATCTGTTTATCTATATAAATTTGAATTGTGTGTGTGTGTTTTTACTGTATATACACACATTATATTTCATAAATTTTTACTTGAATCCATGAAGCCTAAAATTAGCCATAGATGGGTTGAGATTCAGCCATTTCAGCAGGGACCCGATGAATTTCCATCCATCTATGGGCAGGGTGGTTGTATGAAAATCGACATCTACAGTTGTGATTATAAGTTTACATACCATGGCAGAATTTATGATTTCTTGGCCATTTTTCAAAGAATATGAATGATAACACAAAAACGTTTCTTTCACTCATGGTTAGTGTTTGGCTGAAGCCATTTATTATCAATCCACTATGCTTACTCTTTTTAAATCATAATGGCAACAGAAACTACCCAAATGACCCTGATCAAAAGTTTACATACTCCAGTTCTTAATACCGTGTATTGCCCCCTTTAACATCAATGACAGCTTGAAGTCTCTTTATCTTCTCAGATGGTAAAGCTGCCCATTCCTCTTGGCAAAAGCCTCCAGTTCCTGTAAATTCTTGGGCTTTCTTGCATAAACTGAACTTTGGAGATCTCCCCAGAGTGGTTCAATGATATTGAGGTCAAGGGACTGAGATGGCCACTCCAGAACCTTTACTTTATTCTGCTGTAGCCAATGACAGGTCGACTTGGCCTTGTGTTTTGGATCATTGTCGTCATGTTGGAATGTCCAAGTACTTCCCATGTGCAGCTTCCTGGCTGATGAATGCAATTTTGCTAACATACTGCATTCATCTTGCCATCAATTTTGACCAAATTTCCTATGCCTTTGTAGCTCACATATCTCCAAAACATCAGCAATCCACTTCCGTGTTTCACAATAGGAATGGTGTATCTTTAATCATAGGCCTTGTTGAATCCTCTCCAAATGTAGAATTTATGGTTGTAACCAAAAAGCTAAATTTGGTCTTATCACTCCAAATTACTTTGTGCCAGAAGGTTTGAGGCTTGTTTCTGTGCTGTATATTATGCTTTTTTTTATTTGGGCAAGTTACCACAACACCATTATCCCGTAGTTTTTAGGGGGAACTAATCCTTCATAACGTTATCCAAAACTAAAACAAAGGTTTTGCTACGAGATACGTTTTATTTTGCTAATCAACAAATGTATTACAACAGCATGATGTGTGCTAGAATTAATCTTGAAATATCAGAATTTAGGATAGAGCTGAGGGATCAAATCTCCACGGATGTATTCTTTTTAAAATACTCACTTTTTTTGCATTTAAAATTAAGTTTTTGCTAGAAAATTACTTAGACCCCATATATTATATTTTTTTGAAAGCAGAAGCTTCTAAGAATAAAATGGTTGCAATGTTTTATGTGACATAATACTAGCGCAGCTGTTTATTAAAAGCATGTTTTCAGGAACAAATGTGCACACAAACACAAGACAATATCAACATATATTGTAACATATAAAATATGATGTTGCACAGAGTAAATAGAATCTAAACACGTTAAGGTTTAAAATTGTTCACGCCTGTGAAATGATATAGAACTGCAGTACCTAAAACTGTCCATAAGCAACGTTTTAAAAGTCTTTACAGGCTATCAGTTTAGAGTTCCACGTAATCTATGGCATTAAAATGATTGCTCTCACTCCAGAGTTCATGACAATATCTCATATGTGTAGTATAAATCATCATTTACATATGTGTACAAGTACAGGGGAACGAGATTGCTTTTAGATTTTTAAAAACGTATTTTTTTTCATTTCACGGTATTGCCATCAAGGGCTGAACAGTGTGATAACTTTTGACAGTGACAGGTACTCTTTAATGACACATCGGGGGTCTATTAGACTCCCCATGTCTCCCCTGCTTTCAAAGCATCCAATCCAACAGAGCTCTTTTGATCAGATGTTTCCCTGGCTGTAACTACCAGGGAAATGCAGCACTGTAACCTGTAACTGACAAAATCATCATTGCTTCTGGCTTCATTCATCACAGATGTTCCTACATGTCCTCTCTGTGAAGCCAAATGCTTACAGTGGTTCCGGGCTGTTTTTTTTCAAATGCTGGTTAAAAAAATATAAAAATACTAGGCTCATATCTGCAGCTGCAGCCAGGATCCTGGCATAACCGCTTGCTGTCAAGGATATATATATATATATATATATATATATATATATAGCACTAACCCCCAAAGGAGCTGCTGGTTTGATTGGGCTTACCGTTACCTTCTTCACCTTGATTTACGTCTAGTTGTTTCCCGTGGTAGATGGCCCAGAAACTTTAGAGACTGATGACAAATCCGCTTAAAGAGGAAGTAAACCCTGATGAGTTTACTTCCTCTTTCACTCTCTGCAAAGGCAAAGCATAATGGACTACTATGCATCGCATAGTAGCCCATTATGTGTCACTTACCTGACACAGGAGCCAGTGAAGTCACCGCTGTCCCCTGTAGTCTGCCGCATCCATGTTCTTGGTGGGTCTCGCAGCTCCGCCGCTGTCATTCGGCGAAGCCGCAATGACGTCACTCCCGCGCATGCGCAGGGGAGCCGAGACGCGCGGCATCTTCATTATCGAGGATGCCATGCTCAGTGCGCCTGCGAGCCTCTGTCTACGGCGCATGCGCCGTAGACAGTGGTGCCCGTCTTTGGGCAAATAACTCCTAAACCGTGTAGGTTTAGGAGATATTTCTTGGACCTACCGGTAAGCCTTAATCTAGGCTTACCTGTAGGTCAAAGTGGTTTGTAAACCACTTTAAAGGGATTTTTATTTGCAAAAACGTAGTTAACGAACAGTCTCTTAGAATAGGATCAGAGGGTTAGGAAAGAAAGTTCAGTTACTCTTAGTGTCAAAGTCAATAATAAAGGACTTGCTTACTTCGACTAAATACAGAGACTAGCCATTCACAGCTGGATGTTCACTCAAGTTGGATAGTCCCTCTCTTACAGCCAACAAGGTGCTTAAATCAGGAAAAAGTCTCTGCCACAGACTTTGTTGTAGAACATGTAGGAAACTAGGACTTGTAGAACACTCGTGTTGCACCAGTATCTTTCAGACGGTTTGGTGATACCCACGAAACTGGATTCACTTAGGTACTTCAGCCCTACCAGGCTCTTGCTAATAAGCCAACCCGTGCGTGGCCTTCTTCTGAAGAGTACTCCCCTGGATAGCTACGAAGTTGCTGGGCCTCTCCACAGCCGGCGACGGTACCGGACCACCTCCAAATTCTTTCCTTAGTTTCCTTGCCTCGGGCTAACCAGCCCCGAGACATAAAGTCGGGTGGATCCGCACCCCAGGCCATAGCCTTCCTGGGGGCTGGTCAGGAGGAGTCAGAACATACTTCTGGACCGGAAACCCCGAACCACGTGCCATGCGCATCTTAAGTACCCTCTCCCAGAAAGCACAGAAAGAGTGACACTCCCACTGGATGGGCTCCGAGAGAAAGTATCCTTAAAGCACCCAACCAGACTGTGTTTCCATGCCTGCCAGAAGAGACAGTGTCCCCTTTGGCCAGGCCAAGCACCCTATAGCCCAGTCAGACTGATGCTGAGGTGAAAATTTTGAACAATCATACCCAAACCAAACTGCAGTTTAGGTGTAACATTAAATTTCAAAACATGAGTGTGTGCTCTTCAGCAGCCGGCGCTACATATATATATATATATATATATATATATATATATATATATATAGCTTCTGAACAGCAGGCAGTTAATAAACCTTAGCTCCTTTAGCCTGGGTATACACAGCTGCGATGCATCAATGCAAACACAATAGTGCATGCCAAAAATTGTGTGTACTTTTTTTTATAATGCAGTGCATCACAAAACACAGTAATGTGTCGAGGTGCACTGCAACACACATACGTCAGTAAGACGAGTTGGAGTGATTTACAACAGTTTGCAACAGTGTAAACCCAGCTTAAGTGTTCAGGCAAATTAGATATATAATAACGTTTCATACCCAGCCTTGAGCTATCCATGCACTTTAATATTTCTCTAATTCAGCCCTGTAGTCTGAAATGATCTCCTCATTCAAAATAATAGTGTGTTTGAATCGACAAAATTTTCAGTTCTGGCTATTGTATTTTGACAACCACAAACAGTGTTTGTATCTGAACAAGAAAAAAAACACCAGCCACACACTGCTGCAATAGCACTGAACAGGTGCTGGCCCATCTCACAGCTGATGAGAGAAAAAAGGAAGTCTGGATGGCTGCACTACTTTTGAAATTACCTTTGTTTAGAAAATCACCAAACAGGGTAAAAACAGGGAAAAAAAACCCAGGGAAATAGCAGTGGAGGAGCACAGTGACCCGCTGACATGTTTCACAGGACACTAGCAGTCTCAACCACCACTGTCAGACCCACTCATATAAATTAGTCAGTATCCCATCCACAGGTGAAACTGACAGGGTAATCAGAACAAAGGGGAAAGAAAAGAACCCATCCACAAAAGTTTCTAAATAAAGCTGATTTGTACAGTAGTACAGCCACCCAGACATTTTTCTCTCATTATTAGTGTTTTTATCTGTTTGGATGCAGATACTCTTCTGCCTATAAATTTTCTGCTTGGCTAATTCAACAAAATGTAGTTAAAAATATTGATTTTATCGAGCTGGGTGGTGTTGACAGGGCCATGCATGATCAATTTTAGACAGAGTGGATTTGCAGATTGCAGGCACAGCCAGGCATTAGTTATTGGATTAGTGGTGATTAAGGCTGGGTTCACACCACAGGATGGAATGGCTCACAACAGGGGTCCCCATTCACCATTTCAGACCAAATTTTTGGCTGATTTCGGACTGGTAACAGACCAGAAGACACACAGGACTCCCGTGCAATTTGCACCAGAGCCACTCCAGAGATGTCTGAACCGACTCTATAGAGAGATGGTCGAGATGGTCACAATCTCCTGCCATGCAAATGGAATACGGAGAAATCTGCATCCAATTCGCATTAGTGTGAACCCAGCTTAAGGCTGAGAACAGTGCGCACAGCCTATGCAGTACAGGCACTGACTTTATTGTTTTCAATACAGCCCATTTCTGCATGATACTAACATAGTTCTAATGGTTAGAATAAAGGTTGCTTTTTGTTGTGGCATATTTACAATGGTCACATGCATTCAGATTGGGAGTAAACATTTTAACTTTTATAAGTCTCAGGAAACACATATGTACATTTGAAAAATAACATTAAATATTACATAATTTGCTTTTTTTTTTTTTTGTAGAAGTAAAAGATTATGAACCTCCATTTGGAACCAAAGTACGAGAGCACCCATGTGTTGAAAGCATGAAGGATAATGTTCTCAGAGATCGAGGTCGACCTGAACTTTCCAATAATTGGTTGAATCACCAGGTAATAGAAAACATATTAATCAAGTATTTATGTAGTTATGTTGTTTTTAATGTAATATTTCTGATATCCATAACAAGTGTAACAAGTTTTCTGCCATGACAAATCAGTTATTCCTGAAGTCATCTTTTTCACCTGTTCTAACATGAGACTTTAGAAAATTGTCAATAGGCTACAACCTAGCCTTCTTTTAACAGATTCTCTGTGATACCAAATGGATGTTAAGGCCACATCTGATGCCATGTTTTTGTTGTGTGGGCCTGTAAGTGTTTTGTGGCTGTTACCCACCCCTCATTTGGAAGGGTTTTGGACATCCCAATAATTTATGAATCATGTGCCCCTCAATGGAAAAAGGATATTTGGATATTTGTACTTATAATCCTTTTCTTGGAGTTCATTGAGAGATAGTGCTTTTCTACAAAACTGAGGCATTCTGGGGGTAGGAGGAGTTATCCCAAAGTGATCACTGCTTTTTGTTTGCCAGTGTCCAAAGCCTCCTGTAAGCAGCTAAATAATCCAATATTCTATGAATTTCTGAATGAACGTTAAGAAATTGATGACATATGCAATGCAGTGTGTCACTATCATTAACACAGTAGTTTTTTTTTTTCAGAGTCCCCGTTGTGACAATTTTAATACCTATTGATCCTGTCAGTAAATCTATTGGTTTTCCACTTCTGTAACAGGTCAATCTATCCAGCTAAAGTGGCAGTTAGAGGGCTTATGACAAAGCGTATAACACTGGCAGTGGTGTTTACAATGGTCTGGAATTGGGTTAAATTTTTTGATATTTTCTATTAAAGTCTCCATCTAAAATGACCCTGTTCACAGGGTGACAGTGCTGCTGACCGATTTCACTGAAATAATGAACAGAGTTGTCACCTTATTAAAGGAAATAGAAAAAATAACTGATCTTCCGATGATAATATTTTTAAGGCCAATGCTAGTGAGAGACTGCATATATGTCAATTTTGATTTTGCCCATATGTAAGCTATAAATGTATTATTTATATTTAATTTTGTATAAGTACTTGAATTTGACATGGCATCAGCATCTTGTGATATCTTGCACAGCATCAGTCAGACTGGGAAGGGGGGGAGCTATACTTGAAACCAATTAACCCACCTAGCTGTTCTGTTTGAGGGGCTATGCAAATCTCAAGGCTTGATAGACAGAAATGCAAATCCTTTGGAATGGATAACAGCTCTTACATATTTTTTTTCTGTGTATTTGGATATTTAGAGATCAGCTTTAAGCAGTAGGCAGAAAAATATAATATTTGTATTTAGTTGTACACCAAATAATTTCTGTATCATTCCCCAGGGTATCCAGCTTGTATGTGAAACCATAACAGAATGTTGGGACCATGACCCAGAGGCCAGGCTCACTGCCCAATGCGTAGACGAGAGATTTAATGAGTTAGAAAATCTCGACAGAATCTCTGAGAGAAGCTGCTCGGAGGAAAAAATACCAGAAGACTGTACAGAAAACACAAACAAGTGAAACATGCACTGCAAATACTTTGTCTTAAATAGAAATTCAGGACTGCACCATGGGCAGCGGAGGAAATCATATGCATAAAGTATGCACTGAACTTTTAACTCCAGAGACTTGACCGGGCAAGTCCCAATTGCTGCTGGAGCAATGTCATGTATGCTTCCCACAAGAACGGTCTTATCTGTGGGAGCCCAAAGCAATTATGGAATAGTATGCCTGAATCTCAACAGATAACAGTGTATTTGTTTGGTCTAAAGTAACCACCCCAATTGCTTTACCCAGAAGTCACCTCTTCTGCTCCTATGGCGCTGCCATGGAGTGATACATTTCCTCAGGACATTTTTATGTTATTTCTAATATAGCCATACTTTACTTGCACTTTATAAAATTGTGTATAAAACTACACATTGGCTTTAATGTATGTAAGTATTGTCTCTGATAAACCAAAAGTATATTACCAGGAAAATGTACAGGGCTTAGGATTATACAAGATTCATGAAAAAATCTGAAAAAAATCATTCAGAAGTCTAATGATAAGCTCTTGTTACATATTTTTGTATTTCATAGTAGGAATATTATATTTTATCAGAACCAAACTTTTTACATGTTAAGTCGAAGTGGATTTATATATGAGCACTGTACACATTCTGTTTTATTAGAATTACAGCACATGATGGGGATTGAAATCTAGATTGAAGAGTTTGGGAATTTACCCGTAACTGCTAGTAATCTACTTGAAACATCAAAGTAAGACCACATGCTAATAGATCACCTCTTTATGAGGTTCAAAAAAATTGTCTTCCAAAATGTATGTGGAAAGTATTGTATGTTTCATATATTATTATTAATCTGTCAATATTACTTTGAATACTTGGGATGACCATTTATCCTGGTTTAGGTGGAAAAATCATAATATGGGATAATAGTTGGGTTGTATTTTAAAAAGGGCTGTGTATATTTTCATATCATCAGAAGATATATTGAAATTGGCTCTCTACTGATCTGCATGTTTTTGGCAACAAATATGCATCTTGTAAAGATTGTATGTGGAAAGGAGTTGGGTGAACAAGGCATAGTTTTCTGAGTGTACACTGATTTACACACAGATGCGCTCACATGCAGCAATGATATACGAGGTGGAGACAATTTGAAAAAAAATTAAGTGCATTTACATATTTCCTTGTTTATGGGTGTTATGAATAAAACCTCATCCTACCTTTAAATGCTTTTTTATACTTTTTCTGATTCTGCTAAAGTGAATAAATGTGACCTATAGGTTTTAAGAATGCCTACTAAGCTATAGCATGGGGCGAGGTTGAAGGGGGGAATATCTGTTGCATGCTAATTTCATAAAATAAAGCAACATTATGTGCCTTAGGTGTTGTTATGATAAACATAAATTTCTTTGAATATAACATGGCATTATAGGGAAGTCCACTAATGTAAAACCATAAAGGGTTGTAATGTTAGCTATTACAAAATGGAAATATTTTATCCTAAGAGCAAGCTTATTTTAAGGGTTGCTCAAATCAAGATGAATATTATAGCTTTGAGTGGGCAAGATTTGTTGCATCACCCAGAAGCTTATCTGCAGCAGTTGGGGGGCCACCACCCATCCACAATCACTGGCAGGTGTGCTTCACAGCAATGTGTTAGTACTATGTTTTGAAAAATCCATCTACAGAGAGTGACAATGTCCTTTGGTTTATAATAGCCATGTCAGTTGAACAGAACTAAGAATTGTGGTAGACCTATCTTGCGACAAGTGTCCCTGAGAAATTGAAATAGCTTGTCTGTATTTCAGTTGCAATCATCTATGCAATACTAAGGATGTACATTTTTGAGAAATTTAATGCAATCCTGTTTTCTAAAGTTATCTTCGTTTTTTTTTTATCATATCTAAGTACATCTAATCCAAAGATTACATTATTTAACAAAAAAAAACTAATATAATGGTGACCTTTATTACATTAGAAGTGAGGTTTGCATTTATATAACTTTAAAATTAATATAATTCAGATAACTAAGCTTAATAAGTATGTATATACTCTCAAAGAATAACTAAATACCATTATTTAATAACACGTATTATAGTTTTATAGAATATATATGATTTTGTTAAGCAAATGTTTTTTCCTAAGCTTTCAAATTCCTGTCA
The DNA here is from genome assembly GCF_037356315.1 of Lithobates pipiens. Lineage (NCBI taxonomy): Eukaryota > Metazoa > Chordata > Amphibia > Anura > Ranidae > Lithobates > Lithobates pipiens. The sequence goes on from NW_027507764.1 coordinate 166,003,077, forward strand.
TGAGTTAATTTAGATAAAGAAAAAGTAGTAGAGCTTGCGTCAGCATATTCAGTAAACCCCATATAAATGAATATAATGGTGTTAAAGACCTGGCCATCAAATCTCCTGAATATTGCAAACCATCATTTATAAATAATCATTTTTTTCTTTATGTTCTTTCCCAATTTAACTCCAGTTATAAAACAATGACTAAAATAGAAAATTACATTCGTATTATTTTTGCTATCTAATCTAGAATCATCAAAGGATACTGACCGTTTTTTAGATGTAATATACAGAGGGTTCTATGTCTCCTGACAAAGAGGTAAATATAGACCCAAGACAAATATATTGTCTTATCTTAAATGATTGTCATCTTTTAAATGCTTGTAATGGAGTTATTATATATACACAGTTATAACGCTATTTCAAAACTGTTACATCTACTATCTATTTGAAACAGTTTTTTGGAGGCATTGTTAGAACATATGAGATAACCAAATTTGTAAGTTAAATAAATGTTGAAAGAATATTGGCAAATATACTAGGGTCAAGTCTATTTTTGTCACCCTAAGCTCGTTTACGCTCAACTACATTAACATTTTAACAAATATTCCTAGTGGATTTTGTTTGGACTTTGGACACACACAGGTTCTAGTTTTTTGCCTCCATAACTTTTATACATCCTTGTACCTTTATGCCTTTGGAGTGCTGAATCTTACATGAGTTTAGCCCCCCAGCAGTCACCCAACATTTTTATATGGTTGTTCTAAATCCAAAACTGATAAGATTAGCTCTAAACATAGGAAATACTGTTCAACAAACGTTACTTTTACTTTTTTTGTTCAAGAAAGAGTTTTTTTATTTAATATATAGTTTAGCTGTTGCCCTGTTTGAATACAGAGATCATGGAAGCAATTCTATCAAATGCACACAGTATAAATGTGGTAAGCATTTCAATGATATAAACTCAAGTAAAAAGTGTAGCTGAAAGGAGGAAATCCAGTATTTTAGCCAAATATACAAAGATTCAAAGACAAATCAACCAGCGCTGAACATATAAAATAAAATAAAAATATATATAGAACTCGTACTTAGATACTGCGGCTAGAATACTATAGGTCAAAATACCAAATCCCACAATAAAAATTAAAATACAACAGTACAGCGCAGATAATAAAACATGATCCACAAAATTATAATGTAAATAAATGAAATGCAGGATAGATGAGGTAAGCATCAAGAGTCCACAAGTGCAGGGTGTCTCCTTCCAGCAAAGAAAAAGTGATGATGTGATCCCTTCTACCAATGGATAAGATGGACTCTCACCTTAAGCAATGGACCCCTGACAAGTCAGACAGGTCAAAACGGCATATCCCCACCAGAGGTTAATCACAGACATCAGCATTCAAATACAGGTGCTCCGGGAGTAAATCCTTCTCATATCCCATATACCAGCATAGTTCTGTAATATGTATGTAAAAACATAAGATGACAACATCTAGTGCTCTCCGTATCAAAATTTATTAAAAAGGACAAAATAAAATGATACACTCACATGATATGGCACTGCTCTCCAGTGCCAAGCTACAGGCAAGACTTTAATGAAATCGACAAACATCCATGCACGGATCAGTGTTGTAAACAAGCGGGTGACGTCACGGCTAATGTCACGTGGTCCATACGCGTTGCATCCCCGAAAAGTAGTCGGGACTTCATCAGCGGCCGCTGCCTGTAACTTGCCACTGGAGAGCAGTTCCATATCATGTGAGTGTATCATTTTATTTTGTCCTTTTTAATACATTTTGATACGGAGAGCACTAGATGTTGTCATCTTATGTTTTTACATACATATTACGGAACAATGCTGGTATATGGACTTGTCAGGGGTCCATTGCTTAAGGTGAGAGTCCATCTTATCCATTGGTAGAAGGGATCACATCATCACTTTTTCTTTGCTGGAAGGAGACACCCTGCACTTGTGGACTCTTGAAATATACAAAGATGCAGGGACAGTTTAGTTTAAAGAGGTTTAAAACATTTCATCCTGGTTTACTGATTTTTGTCTAAAATATGTGTTTGTTATTCTAAAGGCCAACTTGATTTTGTTAACTTCAAAATGTGTTTCAGCAATCAGATCTCATTTTAATATGCATGTCTCACAGGGACTATAATGTGTTCAGGCTCACTGAGCTAAACAGTTACCTTACATTGAGGTATTTTTTAATAAATAGTTTAAACCCTAAAAAGTCATTTGAAAACAGATAATGCCTTTTTACAGGTTAGATTTCTATTTTATCAAGATAAAAAAGCAATACTGTTTTTCATAACAAAGCAATACTTGATAAAGATTCAGCATAGTGAGAGAGTAGGACCCATACATTTGCTAGATCTGAGTTTGCTTATTTTGTAATGCTTGATGTCAGGAAATTGAAAAACTGTATGCAATCTTCCTCAAACCAATTGTTTAGGTTTTATGTTTCTACAGAGCAAGGTTTCAGGTAAATGTTAAAGAGCATTGCGTGGCAATACTGTGTAGACTAGTTTTAACTGCAGATTAAAACAAGTAACATCAGGGATGCCAACGAAGCCATCTTACTAATACTAAAAGGATTACAGTAATACTAAAAGAATTAAGTATATATCCAAGAGTAGGTGTCATTAAAAAGACTTCTGTAACTGCAGTGTTGCTGTAGGATTATGTGTATGAATATGTAACTCTCCCAAGCGATATGGAGTGAACTTGAGGAAATGCTTGACACAGCAGAGTCTGAACTAAAGCCATAGTTTTCCTGAGTGATTACATGTACTACAGCTTTATGGGCAATACCTTTCTCCACGGCTGGGGCTAAGGAACAGACCGTACACTACAGAAGCAAGCTAAGTTACACAAGTTAAATACCCTATTTTGAGCGTGTTTGTTAAAGATATATGTCATGAGAACTTTTTTGAGCCCTTTTCAGCAATTATTTAACCTTAGCACTATATAAACCCAAGGGAAATGAGCAACTTCAGTTTCTCCATCTCATTAGGAAGTAGAAAGCACACTTACAAGAAGTGAATCCTCCTACATAAGCACTAAATACATACAGTGATGTTCATAGTCCAGTTGCATGCCGATTTGATGGCCCAATGCAAAGTTCAAAGGAGCAATAGAAAGACTTATAACTACATAAAGAGAATTGTAAGCTTGTTAAAAGACCTTCCTGTGGGGACTGATTCTTCAATTGTCTCAGTGACTAGATGAGTAACAAGCTATGGTGTGGTGAGCTTAAAACTTTCCAGGTCACTCAGCACCTGTCATTTTTAGCATCTGCCAGTCTTTGGCCAGCATTAAGGCCACCAAAGCAGCTTTGAATTGCCAGAATACCAGGGTGTTTGTTTGTTATACAAATATATATTGGACCCCAACAGATTGCCCTTAAAGTACAGTTCATTTATTTGAAACATTGTGCAGTTAAGCTAATCCTGAAAACTATTTGCTTACTTGGATCATTTTCTTTTAGTTCTAAAGATAAACTTCATAAAAATAGCATTTTTGTAATTAAAACTTATCTAAAACCAAAAGCAAAAAAAAAAAGTTACAGTAAATTGCAGCTTACCATTCCTTAGATGCAGTGTCATTCAAGGGACAATAATATGTGTTTATCTTGCCAGAAATACAGATACTCATGTCATTCCCCGTGAACATAAAAGAGCACAAAAACTTATCTTTATTGTGTAAACTACTAGTCCTATCAATCCACCATGTAATGGTAATGAACTGAGGCAGACAAGTTTGAAGTTCAGCCTGCGTGATAGCCAAGGCTGCCCCCCATAGATAGAGTGGAGAAAAAGACATAAGGGACAGGAAATTTATTTGCAGGATTACCAAGTGAAAATAAAGGAAAAAAGACCTGAAAAAAAGAAAGGGAGTGTAGCCATGACATCTGGACGGACTGGAAAAATTGTTGTTCTTGGGTAAAGATACCATTTAAAGGCTTTTGAAGTAATTTGTTGAAGAACTGTAAACTTTGCTATTTTATGCAAGCATAAAGGCCAAATGCATCTTTAGTAGTATATAGTATACATCAATAATTCAGCTAATTATAATATTTTAAATGATTATGTCAATTTACAAATGATTGCCTCATCTTTTTTTTATATCTTTTTTTCATACTGGGGAGGATTTACAAAAACTGGTGCACACAGAACCTGTTGCAGCTGTGCATAGTAACAATGACCTTCTAAGTTTTATTGTCAAAGCTTAATTGAACAAACTGAAGTTAGAAGCTGATTGGATGCTATGCACAGCTGCACCAGGTTCTACGCGCACCCATTTTTTCTTCCCTTTGTTTTGTTTTTTCCCGGCAAGAATTTACTAAAACTCTAGGACAAAACAGCAGGAAAAGGCATTATGTACGCATACCCTCAGACATCAGTTTGACAGCAGTGATCAAATGTAAGCTAAAATGAGGGTTAGTACCTCAGCTTCTTAGGGGAATAAAATGTTCTATCCCTGCCACACGCACAATTTTTTGCACAAACGTGTTTTTTAAATGGCCACATATGACTTCTTTTATGACACTTTTCCAATTCATATCTAAAATGGAGGGAGGCAATCTCTTCATAAACATGAACAATCCTGCCAGTTTAGATTCCATGTTGCCCAATTTTTTATAATGCATGTGTGTATCTGTAAATCTTTGCCCAGAGGTTCATGTACATTTCACACTGTGCATTACTAGGGTAAATCAGCTTTTTTCAATAAAGCATAAATTAAACTATGCATTTTAGATAATGAAATAGTGATTTTTTTTGTTATTTTCTGACTGTCATTATTTGCCAAAGAAATGAAAAAGAATACTACATTATATTATTTTGAATATATTTTTTACCATTTTTGATAAATGCAAGGGATATTGGAAACTGTGTTAAATGTGTAATATAAAACATAGGAATGTGAACTATATACTGTATATATATATATATATATATATATATATATATATAAATAAGATATCTTTACACTTGCTATTGTTTAAAGTGCCTTAAAATAAATACTATAACACGTTATCCACATTGTGCTTTTTTTTTTTTACTTATTTGTAATGTGACATGCTATATGCGCATAGACAAGATGGTTAATGCCAACAGAGGGTGATGGGATATTTGTGCAATCCAATTTCCAATTTTCAGAGAATCATTTTAATTTAGCATCTTAGCAGTCTGGCACATGTCTAGCTGATTCATAAATGGCAGATATCTGTGAGAACCAACTGATCATCCAGAACATTTTTTCTTTATTCTCTTTACGCAATTAAAAAAAAAGAAAAGTGATCCTTGACATGCACCCTAAAAAACAGAAGTCCAGATGGATTCAATCCAGTAACAGAGGGGATCTAAATTAGAGAGGGGTACATGGGAAGCTTTTTGACTACTGGCAGTCTGCTGTTACTCAGGAAATTTGAAGTTTTTATAAGCTTAAATGGATTACAGGAGGTAACAGTATTTCTATCAGCAGTTTTTTGGCATCATGTGCAATCACGGGTAGAATGTTTTTGTCATGCCTCTGAAGTGTGGCTCACAAACAGAGAGCTGGCTGCAGGAACACCAAGCTTGCTTATGTTGAGCCGTCAGCAACAAATCAGGCCTGTGATTAGTGTCTGTCTGCAAACTGCAGTAGGGTGTTAATACAAGGTCAGGTCCTAACCCCTCTCTGTTGTAGCTAAAATGAAAAAAAAAAACAGGATTTTTGTATATAATATAAAAATCTGTTTCTCAAAGTCCATTCCGGAGCACGAGTGTAGGAATTTTTAAGCAGTCTAGTTATACAGGATATGGGCACACTGGCAAACCCCAAAAAAATTCGGCCAGTCACTGTATATCCCCTATGATTTAAAAAAATAAAAATTAATAATAAAATATTTTACCCCTACTGGGTATTGTGCCCAATACAGCACTGCATTGTTGGACACAATACCCAGTAGGGGTAAAATATTTTATTATTAGTTTTTTTTTAACTTAATCCGTATGTCAATTAATTAGTTCTCAGAGTTCTGTTAATGGGAAACTACAAGAACTGACAGTCTTTGCAGCTATCGGCTTGTAGTTCTCAATCAACTATCAGGGCACTGTTGAGCACTTTAGGGAATTCTTTTTTTTTTTCCTATCACAGGGTACCATCAGACAGATACACTGACAAGTCTGCAGGAGTCCTGCGTGGCACCAGTGATCTGCTGATCATGGAGCAAGGCTTTCCAGGCTACTAGTAAAACAAATAATAAATGCACTTTTTTTTTTTACCTGCAAAAGATGGGCGTTTATTTTTTTAAGTGGTGAACTTATCCTTTAACTTCCCCCTGCCAAAGAGTTAACCACTCCAGCCAGTTCACATGCCATCAATACTGAGGGTTATTACATAATCTGGCACCATTGCTGGTGATCAGTGTTGCAGAAACTGGCACTGATGCTGGGGGTTATTATTGCCAAAACTGGCACTGATGTTGGGGATTATTGCAGAAACTGGCACTGATGCTAGAGGTTATTATTGCAGAAACTTGCACTGATGCTGGGGTTAGTGCAGAAGCTTGCACTGATGCTGGGGTTTATTAGTGCAGAAACTGGCACTGATTCTGGGGGTTATTATTGCAGAAACAGGCATTGATGTTGGAGGTTCTTATTGTGTAAACTGGCACTGATGTGTTTGGTTATTATGGAAATTGCCCTTTATGGTGGGGGTTATCATTTCCTAAACTGACACTGATGCTGGGTGGATATAACTGCAGAAATTGGCACTAATTCTGGGGGTTATTATTGTGTAAACTGGCACTTAGGCTGGCAGCTATTATTAAAGTGATTGTAAACCATCCTGTTTTTTTTTTTTCTTTAAATAATAAACATATGATGCTTACCTCCACTGTGCATCTCGTTTTGTACAAAGTGGCCCGGATCATTGTTTTCTGGGGTCCCTCGGTGGCCCTCGCGGCTCCTCCTCACATCAGATAACCCCCTAGGTGATGGGCTTTCCCAGGGGGTTATCGTGCAGGTGCGCTCCCAAGTCCAGCATTTGCGTCCATAGACACGAATGCCGGACTCGGCCCTGCACCCCGGCACCCACGTCATTGGATTTGATTGACAGCAGCAGGAGCCATTTGCTACACTGCTATCAATCTATCCAATCAAGAGCCGGGACCCCGTGCAGAGAGGGAGAGCGCGTCTCCACAGAGGGAATTACGGGGCTCAGGTAAGTAAAGCGGGGGGAACCAGAAGTTTTTTCACCCCATTGCATAAGATGCATTAAGGTGAAAAAACATGAGGGTTTACAAACCCTTTAAGGAAACTGCCATTTATGTTGGAGGTAACTATATTTAACCCCTTGATGACCAAGTCTTTTTCTGACATTTGTTGTTTACAAGTTAAAATCAGTATTTTTTGCTAAAAAAATTACTTAGAGCCCTAAACATTATATATATATATATTTTTAGCAGAGACCCTAGAGAATAAAATGGCGGTCATTGCAATATTTTTTGTCACACTGTATTTACGTAGCGTTCTTTCATGAATTAAAAAAAAAAAAGAAACAATAAAGTTTGGCTGTTTTGAATACTGACATTTAAAAAAAAATCTGGCGCCTTTAAAGCTTGAGAAAACCGGAGGTGTTGTGATGACGTCGCTTCCGGGCTACTAGATTCAAGACCCCATCAAAGCCGAGTCCTGCCTAGTTCAGTTTGGCTAGTGGCCGTGCCAGCTGGTCGCTTGGTCTTCCCACTGGAACAGAAGAGCTGGGCCAAGCCACGGAAGATGGTGGGGGGGTCTTCCCTCCCCGGAAGATGGTGGGGGGGGGTCCTCCCTCCCACCGCTTGTAACAATAGCTAAGCAGCTGCATTGATGTACCTTGGTATATGTGAGAGAGAAAGAGCTCCAAATAGTGCTTATATCGTTTTAACCACTTAAGGACCGCCTCATGCCGATATACGTCGGCAGAATGGCATGGCTTGGCAGAAGCACATACAGGTACGTTGCCCTTTAAGAGCCTGATCGGGTCACAGAGCTGAAGAACGGGGAGAGGTAAGTGTAAACTAGTGAGCTTGTCAATAATCGCCTGTTCCGTCATAGGGAATGACGATCAGTGATGTCACATGCCAAGCCACGCCCCCTTACAGTAAAAAAACACACATTAGGTCACGTATCCGCCATAATGTCGCAGTTACAATAAAAAATCACTGATCACCGCCATTACTAGTAAAAAAAAAATATTAATAAAAATGCCATAAAACTATCCCCTATTTTGTAGACACTATAACTTTTGCGCAAACCAATCAAAAAACGCTTATTGCAATTTTTTTACCAAAATTATGTAGAAGAATACATATTGGCCTAAACTGAGAAAAAAACATATTTTTTATATATTTTTGGGGGTAATTTATTATAGCAAAAAGTAAAAAATATAGAATTTTTTTTAAAATTGTCGCTCTATTTTTGTTTAAAGCACAAAAAATAAAAACCGCAGAGGGAATCAAATACCACCAAAAGGACACCAATTTTGTTTGGGAGCCACGTCGTAAGACCGCGCAATTGTCAGTTAAAGCGACGCAGTGCCGAATCGCAAAAAGGGGCCTGGTTATTTAGCTGCAAAATGGTCCGGGCTTAAGTGGTTAAACAATATTCAATTTATTTTAAAAATGTGCATAGAACAGAGGCAGGAAGTAGCTGCAGCATTGTGGTTTAATATGACATACGCTGTATTCACCTTTTAAATGTGAGTTCTATGCACATTTTTTAATAAATTGCATATTGTTTAACCACTTCCCGCCTGGCCTATAGCAGAATGATGGCCAGGAAGCGGTTCCTTTAGCCTGACTGAGCCTCATATGACATCCAGTAGGATAATAAGCGCAGCGTGGTGATCGGTGGTGTTGTGTGTTCTGGTAAGGGTACATCCTTTATTATGGTGGTGGTTATCACAAGGTGGATGAACTGAATGAACCAGCATTCAAACGCTTTTGATTAAAGTGAAGACATTACACTGATGACAGTTGGAAGACACATGGACTCGTGATTTACATTTTTATATGAAAGTGCCCGGTATTGAAGTGGTTAAAATGATATAAGCACTATTTGGAGCTCTCTCATATATAGCGAGTCATAAAAATCTTTATTTGACCAAACTTATAGAGGGAGTAAACCGTGATAGGTTTTTCTTTATTTCCTTGCAAAGTAAAATGCGATGTCCCTGCTGGTGGCTGCATCTATCTTCACCCCTCTTCCTTCCGGGGCCGTGGACTCCGGCTCTGTGACTGGCCAAAGTCAAGTGATATCACTCCCACGCATGCACACTGGTGCCACCAGTTGCGGAACAAGTCCCTTAGAAACGGCACAATCGTGCCCTTTCTTCAGTGCGCATGTGCCAATGACATTAGCGCAAGCATATATGGTAAATATCTCCTAAATTGTGCAGGTTTGGGAGATACTTCCAGTACCTATAGGTAAGCCTGTGAGGTGAGGGTATTTCTTATGGGGGGGCACTGAGATTAATTTATATGAAGCACAGATTTTTGAGGATTTGTGAAGACTCAACAAGTTAAAACTTTTTTCTGGCGTTATTCATTCATTAACTATTTAATTGCACTTAAGCACTTGATTTATATCATTAAAAGAAGAAATATGCATTCATGTATTTTTATTATTCTATTATATTATTGTTTATTCACGTTATTATGATGGCGCTCATATTGGCACAGCAGAATTGAGACACCAAGTGGTTGGATACATTAAATAAACAAGAAGGTGAATGTAGCTAAACCCATCCAAATAACCATAAAATATCACCTTGTAGCGCTAAATTAGTGTAAAAGTAATCAAATTGAAGTTACCCCTCAAACAACAAATTGTGTGAATCACAACAAAATATCTCTAAAGAAATGGAAAATGTATATATTTGTGAAAAGACTCAATGTGATAGTCTTAAAATAATAATACATAGATGAAATCAATAGTCCATAAAAAAAGTTTAAATCCTTTTCAGTGTCCATATAATACTGGTATAGCCTTCACCATACACCCTCAGTGACTGTGCCCCCCTCGTTAGAGAACTCACCAGCTGCGGCGCCCAGCACTCTCGTGCCAGGCCAGATGTGCGTTTAGATCACTCAAACGATGACAGCAGGTATCCAGCAATCAATGTATATTCTCCTTTAAGGCTTTAATGGAGCAACCCCTCAAAGCATCAGCTGCAACGCCCAGCACTCTCGTGTCAGGCTAGATGTGCGTTTAGATCACTCAAACGATGACAGTAGGTATCCAGCACTCAATGTATATTCTCCTTTAAGGCTTTTAATGGAGCAACCCCTCAAAGCACCTCAGAAAGAAGAACAAAAATCTCCCATAGTGCAACACTGTAAAAACTCTTTAATTTCAAAATTAAAATCCACTCATTAATGCACTCACATGTAAACAGCTTGAACGAAAGCACTTCAAAATCACTCCACACCTTAGTAACAACGCACTTTACTCCAAGGCATTGGTGGTCACAGTGGATACTGGTTAGATAAGTAGCATAAATACTGTCTCTCACCCTTCCTTCTGCTGTTTGGTACCTCACAGCAGAGCTCACAGTTCAAACACAGAGCACCACTCTCCCAGTTCTGTTCCTCGTATTTGATACACTGAGCACTGCAACCAAGGCGGAAGGAGGTGTCTAATACGAGGAACAGAACTGGGAGAGTGACGCGCTGTGTTTGAACTGTGAGCTCTGCTGTGAGGTACCAAACAGCAGAAGGAAGGGTGAGAGACAGTATTTATGCTACTTATCTAACCAGTATCCACTGTGACCACCAATGCCTTGGAGTAAAGTGCGTTGTTACTAAGGAGTGAAGTGATTTTGAAGTGCTTTCGTTCAAGCTGTTTACATGTGAGTGCATTAATGAGTGGATTTTAATTTTGAAATTAAAGAGTTTTTACAGTGTTGCACTATGGGAGATTTTTGTTCTTCTTTCTGAGGTGCTTTGAGGGGTTGCTCCATTAAAAGCCTTAAAGGAGAATATACATTGAGTGCTGGATACCTACTGTCATCGTTTGAGTGATCTAAACGCACATCTAGCCTGACACGAGAGTGCTGGGCGTTGCAGCTGATGCTTTGAGGGGTTGCTCCATTAAAGCCTTAAAGGAGAATATACATTGATTGCTGGATACCTGCTGTCATCGTTTGAGTGATCTAAACGCACATCTGGCCTGGCACGAGAGTGCTGGGCGCCGCAGCTGGTGAGTTCTCCAACGAGGGGGGCACGGTCACTGAGGGTGTATGGTGAAGGCTATACCAGTATTATATGGACACTGATAAGATTTGCACATGAAAAGGATTTAAACTTTTTTTATGGACTATTGATTTCATCTATGTATTATTATTTTAAGACTATCACATTGAGCCTTTTCACAAATATATATATTTTCCATTTCTTTAGAGATATTTTGTTGTGATTCACACAATTTGTTGTTTGAGGGGTAACTTCAACTTGATTACTTTTACACTAATTTAGCGCTACAAGGTGATATTTTATTGTTCTTTGGATGGGTTTAGCTACATTCACCTTCTTGTTTATTTATTCATACATTTAAGTAGCAGCTGGGAGAGGGGTTGTTGGCGCGGGGGTGATACACTTAGGTGGCAATTTTTGAGATGTGTATCAAGTTTTTTACTGGTTGGATACATTATCACTAGTGCAGAATTATTTGTTTTGAGTTTTATTTGCACATTTATATTGGGAGTGTGTTACTTGCTGCTTGCATATATCACACAGATTGTATTCTAGTTGCTTTCAAGACTACCTTTTATATTTATAAAAAGTAAAAAATATAGTTTTTTTTTTTTAATTGTCTTCCTTTTTTTGCTTATAGTGCAAAAAATTTAAAAAGCAGAAATCATCAAATCCCACCAAAAGAAAGCACTATTTGTGGGAAAAAAAGGACATCAATTTTGTTTGAGTACAACGTCGGATGACCGCGCAATTGTCAGTTAAAGCTACGCTGTGCCAAATCGCAAAACATGTCCTGGTCATTAAGGGGTAAATCCTTTCGGGGGCTAAAGTGGTTAACTGCCAATTGCGCAGTCACATTAAATGTATATAATCTTTTTTTTTTTTTTTTTAAAGAAATTTCTTTTGGTGGTATTTGATCACCACTGGGTTTTATATTTTTTATTACATAAATGAAAAAAGACCAAAAATTTGGAAAAAAATATTTCCTATTTTCTGTTATAAGGCATATCCAATAATAAAAAAAATCAACTGTCTTCATACATTTAGGCCAAAATGTATTCTGCTATATGTCTTTGGTAAAAAAAAAGAATCCCAATAAGTGTATATTATTTGGCCTGTGTGAAAGGTATAGCATCTACAAATTATTTTATACAGTGGGTAAAATAAGTATTGAACATGTTACCATTTTTCTAGGTAAATATATTTCTAAAGATGCTATTGAGTTGGAATTTTCACCACTTGTCGGTAACAACCCATGCAATCCAACCATACAAATAAAACAAATAAGTTCAAAAATGACGTTACAGTATGTGTAATAAAATGGAATGACACAGGGAAAAATGATTGAACACATACAGAAAGGGAGGTGCAAAAAGGCATGGAAAGCCAAGACACCAACTGAAATCTATTAGTAATTAAAAAGCAATCCTGACCCTTCTCAGTGCAAATTATTATCAACTGCTTCAGTCTCAACTCAACTGAGCCTATAAAAAGGTGTCTCATTACCATATCACACAAGAAACATCTCATGATGGGTAAAAGCAAAGAGCTCTCTCAAGACCTTTGCAGCCTTATTGTTGCAAAACATACTGATGGCATTGATTACAGAAGGATTTCTAAACTTCTGAATGTTCCAGTGAGCACTGTTGGCGCCATCATTTGGAAGTGCAAAGACCATCATTTCATCATAAACCAAGTGCTCCTCCCAACATTTCTGAGAGATAAGTGAAAAGAATTATCAAAAGAGTTATCCAAGAGCCAAGGGCCACTTGTGGAGAACTTCAGAAAGATCTGGAATTAGCAGGTACAATTGTTTCAAAGAAAACAATAAGTAATGCACTCAACCTCCATGGCCTGTATGCACGCTCACCACGCAAGACTCCATTGTTGAAGAAAGAGCATGTTGAAATTGTTTAAAATTTGCTGCGCAACATTTAGACAAGCCTGTGAAATACTGGGAGAATATAGTCTGGTCAGAAGAGACCAAAATTGAACTCTTTGGATGCCATAATATACACCATGTTTGGAGGTCAAATGGCACTGCATATCACCCCAAAAACATCATACCAACAGTGAATTTTGGAGATGGGAACATCATGGTGTGGGGCTGTTTTTCAGCATACGTTACTGGCAAATGTCATATCATTGAAGGTAGGCTGAATGGAAAAATGTACCAAAACAACTTTATAAAGTTCTGGTGCCATCTACCAGGATGATAATGATGAAATGAGGGTGGACATGTTCAATTTAGAATCTATGTCTGATAATCATGTTCCCACAATCCTTAGATAACAAAAATAAAAAGGTTGTGTTGCTCCTACCCCTGCTGAACAGAGCAGTTAATAATCATACAAATACATATAATAATAATAAAATGAAATTGTACATGTGTAATCTCTATAACCTATGCTGTTTAGTTAATACAGTGGCTGGGTGCATAAACAAAATTATCCTCATATAATCTTCTTCCATACAGCGATCAATACAATTGGTATAGAAAATAATCACCCCCCCCCCCCCCCCCTTTAAAATAATCACATTTTGTTGCTTTGCAGTCTGAAATGAAGACAGACATAGTTTTTGTTTTATCCAGCTGTGCAACTCAGTGCAACTTCCAAGTGAAAGACATCCAGCACGTCAGAAAAAAATAAACATAATCACTGAGTTGGAAAAAAGGCTCACCCTCTCCTAAAAATCACTTACAAACTCAACCAGATGTGCTTAATTACCTTTTCAATGTCACACAAAGCCATTTGACTTTCAACTGTGATTAGCTGTGATAATTTTGATTAGCTCAGCATGGAAAAAGCTTTCCTGGACCATTTCAGTCCCTGGTAGTGCAACTGAAGCAAACGATCAACTTTGGGGGGCAAGGCACTGTCAAAAGATCTTTGGGATAAAGTTGTGGACAAACACATGTCAGGAGATGGATGCAAAAACATTTCAAAGGCTTTACTAATAGTGATGGACGAACGTTTCGCCCGGCGGTCGTTTCGCGGCGAATTTCCGACATTCGCGGTCCGCACGTTCGAACGCCTTTTTCCGTCGTTCGCCGCGGCGGACTTACGTGTTTAATGTATACAAGAACTTTAACCTTTGGTGACACGTTTATCATGTGATACAGGACAGCCAATTGAGACATGACAGCACATGGACACTTGTACATTCCCCCTAACCTATAAATACACCCGATCCGGTGGCCATTTTACATTCTTTCTTCTGTTACGATAGGGACAGGTTCCTGTGTGGAGTAGGGAGAGATAAACCACTAGCTATTTGGTACACAAAAGTTCTTTTCAGGACTGGTATAGGTGTTAGGTGTTGATAGGTTTGCTGTGCTGCTGATTCTTGCAGCAGCCTGAGTGTCTTTTGTTAGTTTAGAGAAAGGGAAAGGACGGTGTATGCTACAGGGACAGCCAGATTAGTCTTTCATCATCATCATCATCATCATCATCATTAGCTGTTACTATCAAGGTCCACAAAAGAGCTGTTCCAGTAACCACTAATCGTTCTCTTTTTTTGCCAATTTGTATAGGGACAGGAAGGAAGCAGTGTTGTCAGGCAGTGAGGGTAATTTTAAAGACTTGCTGTTATTATTAGTTCCACAAAGGTTCTTTTCAGGACTGGTATCAGTGGTACAGTAATAGGCTTGTACATGTATAATATTCTTTCTTCCAAATATAGAAAGGATATTATACTTGACTGCTGCCCTTCTGCTGCAGTCTGCTAAACATTCACAACTCACTTGTTCCACAAAAGTTCTTATAAGGACTGGTAACTTGGTATAGGGTGCTACGGTACATAGGCTTGAGTGCGGTACAGTCTGCTGTTCTGTAAGGACCGCTATCGGTCCACAATAGATAGGGTTGACGTGCACCACTGCTGACCGCTGCCCTATACTGCAGCAGTCCTTCAGCGGTATAGGGACTGACGTACAGTCTGCTAAACACTAATACACAACCTGCTTGGTCCACAAAAGTTCTTATAAGGACTGGTAACTTGGTATAGGGTGCTACGGTACATAGGCTTGAGTGCGGTACAGTCTGCTGTTCTGTAAGGACCGCTATCGGTCCACAATAGATAGGGTTGACGTGCACCACTGCTGACCGCTGCCCTATACTGCAGCAGTCCTTCAGCGGTATAGGGACTGACGTACAGTCTGCTAAACACTAATACACAACCTGCTTGGTCCACAAAAGTTCTTATAAGGACTGGTAACTTGGTATAGGGTGCTACGGTACATAGGCTTGAGTGCGGTACAGTCTGCTGTTCTGTAAGGACCGCTATAGGTCCACAATAGATAGGGTTGACGTGCACCACTGCTGACCGCTCACCTATACTGCAGCAGTCCTTCAGCGGTATAGGGACTGACGTACAGTCTGCTAATCACTAACACACAACCTGCTTGTTCCACAAAAGTTCTTATAAGGACTGGTAACTTGGTATAGGGTGCTACGGTACATAGGCTTGAGTGCGGTACAGTCTGCTGTTCTGTAAGGACCGCTATCGGTCCACAATAGATAGGGTTGACGTGCACCACTGCTGACCGCTGCCCTATACTGCAGCAGTCCTTCAGCGGTATAGGGACTGACGTACAGTCTGCTAAACACTAATACACAACCTGCTTGGTCCACAAAAGTTCTTATAAGGACTGGTAACTTGGTATAGGGTGCTACGGTACATAGGCTTGAGTGCGGTACAGTCTGCTGTTCTGTAAGGACCGCTATCGGTCCACAATAGATAGGGTTGACGTGCACCACTGCTGACCGCTGCCCTATACTGCAGCAGTCCTTCAGCGGTATAGGGACTGACGTACAGTCTGCTAAACACTAATACACAACCTGCTTGGTCCACAAAAGTTCTTATAAGGACTGGTAACTTGGTATAGGGTGCTACGGTACATAGGCTTGAGTGCGGTACAGTCTGCTGTTCTGTAAGGACCGCTATCGGTCCACAATAGATAGGGTTGACGTGCACCACTGCTGACCGCTGCCCTATACTGCAGCAGTCCTTCATCGGTATAGGGACTAAGAGTTTTGTCACAGGGTCATTTAAAAAATGACAGGCAGAGGAAGAGGCAGGCCCTTCCGCAGGGGTGGTAGGGGTAGGGCAGGAGCAACAGGCTTGAGCCAAAGTGGGAAGTTGCAGAAGGTGCGTTCAATTACTTTAAAGGATGCACCAGACTTGGTTGAGTGGCTCGCTCAGCCTTACTCTTCTGCACCCTCCTCATCCTCTCGATCTGCACCCTCTTCTTCACTCTCTGCTATGTGCACCCCCAAAGACACTACCACCAACAACACGACCACCACCACCACCACCACATACCTTCCGCTTGAGTCACTGGAATTATTTTCCGATCCATATCAAGAGGACATTTCTGATGCGCAGCCACTCTTGGTATTGGATCAGGAAGAGGAGGTAGCAACAAGCGCTACTCAGCAGTCTGACGCCAGTACCCAGATCAGCCCAAGGAGGAGGTTGGTCCCCGGTGTTGCTGCCTACTCCGAGATCTCTACTTATAGCGGTGGGGAAGGTGACGTTGATGATGACGTGTCTAGTGATGTCACGTGGGTGCCCACAAGAGAGGAAGAGGAGGGGAGTTCAGAGGGAGATATGGACCAGCAGATAGGGAGGAGAAGCAGCAATGACTTACATTGCACAGCAGGGACAAAGCAGACTGCAAATGTATCAGGAGCGAGTCATCGACCATGTACGGTCACATCTGGCGCTCCCAGGACACCGGCACATGGCTCCGCAGTGTGGGCTTTTTTTAACGTGTCCGCTGCTGACAATAGCGTTGCCATCTGCAATCTTTGCAGTCAACGCGTTAGTCGCGGTAAGCCCAATACTCACCTAGGGACGACCGCCTTAAGAAGGCACATGAGCAGCCATCACCGAGCCCAGTGGGAGCAACGGAACACACAAAGCCACACTGCAGGCTCTCACCGTCCAGCCTCGTCTTCTACTTCTCCTTCTCCTCTCTCCTCACAATTGTCCTCCACTCCACCTTCCATCACGCCAAGCTCACATTTTTCTGCAAAAAGGCAGGCTTCCGTGGGCCTAATGTTTGAGCGTAAAAAAATGATGACGCCGGATAACCCTCTTGCCCAACGGTTGGCGGCTGGCTTGTCAGAACTCATAGCCCGCCAACTACTGCCATATAAACTGGTGGACTCGGAGGCCTTTCGCAAATTTGTGGCCATTGGAACACCACAATGGAAGGTCCCAGGAAGGAAGTATTTCTCAGAGAAGGGCATCCCAGAGCTATATGGCCATGTTCAGCGGCAAGTGAATGTATCTCTGGCACACAGTGTCGGTGCCAAGATACATCTGACCACAGACACGTGGTCTAGCAAACACGGGCAGGGAAGGTATATCAGTTTTACTGCCCACTGGGTGAACCTTCTGACGGCCGTCAAGCATGTAACCCGTGGCACCCGTGTAGATTTGGTTTTACCGCCACGGATTGCATGCAGGCCTGACTCTTCTTCTCCTCCTCCTACTCCATCCTCCTCCCTCTCCTCCTCAGCTGCCTCCTCCTTTTCCGCTGCTAGCGTCTCTTCCACTGCACCGCCCAAGCTCCCCAGAACCTATTCCACATGCCAGGTGAGACGTTGCCATGCCGTGCTGCGTCTGTTGTGCCTGGAAGCAAAGAGCCACACTGGCCCGGCACTCCTTTCAGCTTTGCGTTCACAGGCAGATGAGTGGCTAACACCGCTCAATTTGACAGTTGGTAAAGTGGTGTGTGACAACGGTGCCAATCTGCTTAGCGCATTGAAACAGGGCAAAATCACGCACGTGCCGTGCATGGCACACGTCTTAAACTTGGTCGTGCAGCGATTCCTTGTCAAATACCCTGGGGTCCAGGACATCTTGCGGCAGGCAAGGAAAATCTCGGCCCATTTCAGAAGATCTTACACGGCCATGGCTCGCCTTGCTGACATTCAGCGGCGACACCATCTGCCGGTCAGACGTCTTATTTGCGATTGCCCGACGCGATGGAACTCAACCTTCTATATGCTTGATAGGCTGCTCCAGCAGAAACGTGCAGTTAACGTCTACCTGTATGAACTCTGCGAAAGAAACGGTTCTGGGGAGCTGGGTTTTTTTTCACCGCGCCAGTGGCTGCTCATGCGCGACACATGCAGACTTCTGCGGCCATTTGAGGAGATCACCAAACTGGTCAGTCGCAGCCATGGCGCCATCAGTGACATGGTACCTTATGCCTTCTTTCTGGAGCGTGCATTGCGTCGTGTCATTGATCAGGCTGTGGAGGAGCAGGAGCGGGAAGATGAGGAAGTCGCAATGCTGGATGAATTCCCAGGGGGGGCTACTCTATCTGAGACAAGTCAACAACAGGAGTCTGATGAGGAGTCAGAGGAGGATGGTGCCGGGGCGGATGAGCAGGAGCAAGAAGAGCATGCTTTAAACCTTTCTGGGATCCCTGTTGTGCGAGGATGGGGAGAGGAGAATGAAGAGGACGACATTATCCTGGATGATGAGCAGGAGCCAGGCCACCACACCGCTTCCACTTTAGTGCAAATGGGGGCCTTCATGCTCCAGTGTTTTAATAGGGACCCCCGTATAAAAAGCATGAGGGTCAAGGACCAGTACTGGGTGGCAACGTACTTAGACCCCCGGTACAAACACAAAATGGCGGAAATGTTACCGCCGTCGCAGAGGGCTGTCAGAATGCAGCACTTCCAGGCCTTGCTTCGAGAAATGCTGCATTCTGCTTTTGCGTGCGCTGGCAGAGGAGCAATTCCCACTCCCAGAGAAGGATTTGCGGGTACCAATCCAACAGCGCCTGCAAGAAGAGGCCGGTTTGAAGATGTGTTGGTGACTTCGGATATGAGGTCATTCTTTCAGCCGACCCATCGACAGGTGTCATCCGGATCCAGCATCAGGGAACGCCTAGACCGTCAGGTGTCCGACTACATTGGGTTAACGGCCGATGTGGACGCTCTGAGGAGTGATGAACCCCTAGACTACTGGGTGGGCAGGCTTGACCTCTGGCCAGAGCTTGCCCAATTTGCAATCGAACTGTTGGCTTGCCCCTCATCCAGTGTCCTGTCCGAAAGGACGTTCAGCGCAGCAGGGGGGATTGTGACCGATAAGCGTACTCGCCTAGCTCACCACAGTGTTAACTACCTCACATTTCTAAAAATGAATGAGGCATGGATCTCGGAGGAATTCAACACATGTGACCAGTAGACCATGTATATGTCTATAAACTATTTTTTTAATCAAGCACACAGACCTTCTTAATTCATTTGGCTCACTTCCTTGACCCAAAAAAGCACACCGTACTATATGCCCCTACCCTCCTCTTTGAAGAGGTTGAGCGGTGTCATATTTCTACTGGGGCTGCTTATGATATCCCTGTGCTGTGCTGACTTCCTCCTGGGGGTTCTTATTATGAAGGGATCACACTATCCCTGTGCTGTGCTGACTTCCTCCTGGGGGTTCTTATTATGAGGGGATCACACCATCCCTGTGCTGTGCTGACTTCCTCCTGGGGCTGCTTACGGTGCTGCTGTCAGTGCTGTATGTCACGGTGCTGCTGTCAGCGCTGTATGTCACGGTGCTGCTGTCAGCGCTGTATGTCACGGTGCTGCTGTCAGCGCTGTATGTCACGGTGCTGCTGTCAGCGCTGTATGTCACGGTGCTGCTGTCAGCGCTGTATGTCACGGTGCTGCTGTCAGCGCTGTATGTCACGGTGCTGCTGTCAGCGCTGTATGTCACGGTGCTGCTGTCAGCGCTGTATGTCACGGTGCTGCTGTCAGCGCTGTATGTCACGGTGCTGCTGTCAGCGCTGTATGTCACGGTGCTGCTGTCAGTGCTCTGTATTACGGTGCTGCTGTCAGATGCCTCTATCACGGTGCATGTGTCATTCCGGTATGTCACGCTGCTGGTGATCATCTCCTGCACCCTCTTCTTTGCCTACCCTGGTCCCTGACCTTCCCTCTCCTCCATTGCCTTCATTAGCTCCATAGTCCTGAATTGTTAGAACAATTTCCCAAATAAAATAAAAATGCTTGTAGTTATCGATCCCAAATTCACCTCATACATGTATTATGTCATTGTCCAGATGGTGGGACTACGTTTTACCCCCTAATAATTACCACGTGGCCGCAAATTCGACATGAAGGTTTGCAAAGTTCGCCTCCCATTGAAGTCAATGGGGCCCGCGGCGAACGTTCGGTTTCGCGAACGTTTGGGTCCGTTCGCATTTCGCTTTCGCGAAACGTCCCGTCGGAAGTTCGTCCATCACTATTTACTAATGCCTAGAAGCACAGTGACTTCCATCATTAAGAAGTGAAAGATATTTGGTACAACACAGACCCTCCCTGGATCAGGGTGTCACTCCAAACTAGAAGAAAGAGGTGCTTTTTATGTTTACCCACTGTAGTTCATAAATGATAGCCCACTCTTTTATATCAATCCTTCTTATATTACGCAAGGTGACTCCCACCACCATTCACATATGCGCTCACCTCCAAACATGACCTGTCAGTAACCAGGTCAAGCTAATACTTTCCCACTTGTAATGCAGACAGCGGGGCTGTGGCTCCCGTGTCAATTCCAGTTTCAGCAAATGTCATCCGAGGGCTCCTGTTCACACCGGTGTGACTTGTTATGTGATTTGACAGTTCCAAAATGCATGCCAAGTTTCTCCCTATTGTCAGCAATGGAACCGTTCAAATTGCCATGACTCATGTTACAGCGACTTTGAAAAAGGTCCCTGCACTACTTTTTGATGATTTCATTGTGACTTGTATAGACTTCTGTTGTATGAAGTCACAAGCCGCAATGAAATTGGCAGTGCAAAACACGGCTTTGAAATCATGCTTGAGTAGCGCGATTTTCAAGTCGCATTGGTGTGAACTGAGGCTTAATCTACTGCACTATGAGGGTATCCCATGTTGTAAAAGGTTATCCTCAGAGATAACCCTGCAAATGTAAAGGACCATACACCTAGAATTTGGAAGGAGTGTGTAATATCAGAGGTACTAGAGGGTATAAGACTGAGAGTGTTGGAATGGAGCCTAGTTTTGTACCCTAGTGTGGGAAAAGAGTTGTTTGACCTAGTTACTGACAAGTCACGTTATGCATATGTGAATGTGTGTAATGTGTGCTGCTTTTTACTAAATATCTCTTTGCTTCTTACCCCTGCTTTGCAGTGATAAGAAACAGAGAGATGATTCCCTCTGTACAGAGCCCTGTGTTGATTGTCAAAACAGGGCTCTGAGCTGTGATTGGACACAGCTGATCAACAGGTCTCAGCCATGAATCATTGGCCGGGAAATGCTGACTAAGCCCCACAGCAGAACTAGTGCTTGTGCACCCCCTGAACCCAGAATAAAGCTATGACATTACCGCACCTGTACGGGTCACCCTACTGCAGTATATGTTCTGCGGTGGGTTGACAAGTGGTTAATTTATGCATGCAGCCTAGCTGGTGAGGAAAGGGGGGTGGGACGAGTGTGCCCCCCTCTCTTGAACTATACCAGATCACATGCTCTCAACATAAGGGGTGACTGAGGGGACCTAGCAAAGCATCTAGTCCCCATATGGATGAGGACATGGCCCACTTTCCCACAACTCTTGCCCAGTTATTGTGGGGGTCTACAGGTGGGGAGATTTTCTGATTCTGGAAGGCCCTTTCAATTAAAAGGCCCAGGGCCAGGGACTATATTTGAGCAGTGATTTCACTGACATCCCCTTGGTGTTTGTGGTTCCTTGGGATGCTTGCACCCATGTCTTCCACAGGAACCAGTGACAGTGGGAAGCTGTAATGTATAAAAGTGGTAGAATACCACTTCTATATATTATTTCCGGCCCCTGATGAACATGGGGCCAGACTAGCTCAAGTCTGAGCATTTGTCTGAACAACCAAACACACAAAGTTCAGTCTGAACAGTTGGCTCTTTTGTAATAATAATGTCCAAAAGCTAAGATCGAAGCATAATGTTCAATCCATAACTCAATTAATGTAGTTTCTCCGCACTGCATGTGGTAAAGAGAAAAGTTGTAGCAGCGCTGAAAAATGCTTGAATAACACAGGAGTCAATTAATAACCATATGATTAAATGGTGTGATGTCACAAATAGCAATGATGCATTGATCAAGCTAATAATAAGTTCAATTGATAAATTGATCAAAATAATAATGGAAATCAAATAAAAACAAAATGTATAAAATATAAAATATTAGAAAAAATCATATGAGTGAAAAATGGAAGTCCTTGAATGTGAAAAATCGAAAAGTCTAAATAAATTCTTCCCTCCGTGGCAACCATCCAAATTGATAGATCGAGTGGTCGAACCCCAACTATGTCATTGTATTGACGAAACGTGCATCGGTAGGAGTTTGACGTGCTGGCGTCTCCATGTACTAGGTCTCTTGGATGGGTGTCCATGCACAGAAGGGCTGGCTATTCGCTACTTTGTAATTTTAATTCTGTAAGTGCAATACTTTAAAACTTCCCATTAAATTGTTTAGATGGTATTACGCTATGGTGGATTTTATTTTTTGGGTTACCAATGACCACCCCTGGAGTTTTATTGCTGAGGAGAGCCTGTTGATGCACTTCCTATAACCGGTGGAGTGTGGATTCCTAGAGATATCTTCCCTGTCTGTGAGATTAGAGTAACTTTGTTACTTCTCCTGTGAAACACTCGATCTACAATTTTGGATGGACACAGAGGGAAGAATTTATTTAGACTTTTAGATTTTTCACATTCAAGGACTTCCATTTTTCACTCATGATTTTTTATTCTTTATAATACTTTATATTGTATGCTTTTTGTTTTTATTTGATTTCCATTAATTAGTTTGATCAATTTAACAATTTAACTTATTAGTTTGATCAATGTATCTTTGTTATTTGTGACATCACACCGTTAAATCATATGATTATTAATTGACATCTGTGTTATTCGAGCATTTTTTAGCGCTGCTACAACTTTTCTCTATTTGCCTTTGTGTGTATCTCACCTTTAGCAGCTGCTTTGTTTTTGTTTCTCTTTTTGTTATAGCGCGGTAATCACCTTTCTTTATGCTATGTGGTAAAGGTCTGCAGATAAACTCCCCTGTTCTGTCAGTTTTCAAGAGCCAAGCCTGAGAGGGGTCCCCTGTTTAGATGTCTCATGTGCAGTACTATAGAAAACATGTTCAGTTCAGTATGTCAATATTTGGAAAAAAAAGCATATACAGTATGAAAAAATTGTTGACTTTCACGGTATAAGGGGTACTTCAAATATATGAGCTGATTAAACTAAAATGATCAGAAGTTCATGGTGGAGGGGTATCTAGCAACTTGTGAGGTCAAGCTCATCTTGGAAATAGAGCGGGGGGAGGGGGAACCCAGATCTTTTTCTTTTTCTGTGGAGGTGTGTTATTGTAGAAGATGAGGCAAACTTGGAAAGGCCCATCTACAGTATTTTTTTTGGACAATGCCTAGATAAGGGTTTCAGAGCCCACGTCTTCTAAATGGCAGGACGATGGTAGAGTGCTGGTCTTTGGCAATTCCCTTGTGACCAATTTGTTTACTCTGTAATAATGAAATCTGACTATAATTTGGAAAATGGAATGGAAAGCCCTTCCAGGTGAGCAGACTGTAGGAATCAATGTGCCCTGTTATGTTCTAGCCCAGCCTTTCTCAACCTTTTTAACATGGAGGAACCCTTGAAATAATTATCTGGTTCCAGGGAACCCCTGCTAATAATAACCATAAATACAGCTCACGTTACATTAGCATGACAGTCACAGGGAAGAATGCTCCTTATATTTGTGGTCACTGGGAATATTCTTCCCTTTAGAGATGGCTGAAAAGATCAGTGGTAGCAATTGGGACTTATCTGAGAGGTAGAAAATGCGTATTTCTCTAGGAACCTCTAGCAACCTCTGATGGAAGCCTAGTTGAGAGAGGCTGTTCTAGCCAGTGTTCACCGATGTCAGGAATAATGTCCTTAAGAAAGATTTGTAGAGCATTTTCATAGCGGAATTGCTATGGGGGTGTACGGGGTGCGGTCTGCACCTGGCTGCCACCTGCCAGAGGGATGGCACCAGGCTCGGACTGGCACTGGCTGCTGCCTTGAGAGGGGCGCAGTGGCTCCCTACACTTCCTCCTTCCACTTGGGGCAGGGACATGTGTGTGGACAGAGTTGTGCTGACCTGAGGTCTGTAAATAATAGGAGAGAGATTTACACTGAGCATAATCACACTGGGCAGATTCACACTGCAGGGATTATATCAGAAGGAGATTTACAATTGGGGGGGGGGGCATTACACTGCAGAGGATTACACTGGGGGGATTAAAGGGGGGGTTACATAGGAGAGTACAATGATGGCGATTATGCTGGGGGAGGGTGAGTACAATGGGGGGGATTATGCTTGGGGAGTTTACAACTGAGTAGGAATACACTGAGGGGGTTTTACATTGGTGGGGTTCCACTGAGCGGATTTAGACTGGAGAGATTGCAATGCAGGGAATTACAATGAGGGCATTTACATGGGAGGAGTACAATGGGGAATTATGCTGGGGGATTTACATGTTACGAGATTACACTGATGGGGAGTACTTTGGGGTGGTACAGTGGGGGGATTTACACAGAGGAATACACATGGGGGATTGTGCTGGGGGGATTTAAACTACATGGATTACACTATGAGGGATTAAATTGGGAGAGTACACTGGGGGATTTACACAGGGGTAAATACTCTGCAGGGGTTTCACACTGGGGGAATTACACTGGGAGGATTACAGTACGGGAGATTTACACTTGGGGATTACACTGGGCTGCTCAGTCTAAAATGTGTCCGCCTATTTTTTGTCCCAGTCCGGGCATGGAGGACACCTTCAAGTAAGAAGTGATATCAGACCCCAATGGTGTCACTCGAATCTGTGACAGAGCAGGGATTTGTGTGCCAGCACTGACCACATTATTTACAGGTCCCAGTTTGGGATGCCCACCATGACCATGTGGTAGCCCCTAGACAGGAGAGAGTGTCTACTGCCCTGTTCAGCTCCTGCAGTCACTCTGCAGCTGAAGGACAGAGCATTGTGCCAGGCTGGTTGGGGGCTGCCCTGATACACATGCCTGCTTAGTGCCACGGTTGAGGGTTAACACCATGTTTTACCACACCAGGTGACACCAACCCTAGTGACGCCACTGCATTTTCAACATCCATTATAGACTCTGGTAAGCCTCAGATCAGAAAACAATAGCATTTTGATATATATTCTAGATCATCACACAGTCCAGTTGTTATTGGAGATCATGGATCCAATTTTTGTTCTGATTAATTCGAGCAACAGTGGAGTCAGCTTTGCTTTTTATAGCTTCAATGCATATGCCAAGATCCTTGAGGGGAAATTTACTAAAACTGGTTAACACAGAGTCTGGTGCAGCTGTGTATCGTAACAATCAGCTTCTAGATTTAATTTTCAAAGCTTAATTGAACAAGCTGAAATTAGAAGGTTATCAGTTACTTTGACCAACTGCACCAGTTTTAGTAAATCTCCCCCTTAATGTCCTCTTTGATGTCAAAGATAACTTGTTTAAACATTTTGGCAAGTTCTTTATCCAGCAAAGCTGATATCTTAACAAATATTGCTTGGCTATCCAGCAGATAGGTCATACTGTGTAGAGTAGCCTTCAGGGTCAGGGGGATTAGGGTTCTTAGGCCAGATATCATGCTGGGATAAAAATATATCTTCCAGAGTTTTATCAACCAGGGAAGCAGTACAAGCAGGGGACTTTGCCTTGGCCAAGGAAGCCTTTCCTGATAGCTAAAGAAGAGCAAGAGTGTGTACCAACTCTGTCACTTGCAGTCATATGTGAGCCTGGGTTATGCTGTGCTTCTGTGTTGTGGCCCCATCTTGCTTGCAGCTGCTGTAGCCACAATTGTGTGTATTGCATGTTACCTCTTGCCATCGATTTTAGTACCTTGGTAGTGGGTACCCTTTAACTATCTGAATCCCATTCAAGGATATTTGGCCAGCTCAGTGCAGAACATGTGGGTCAAGTAGCCATCACAATGCATTGTATGATTATGCTCTCTGTATTTTTCTTTATCCATAGTTATTAATGTATTAAGATATTTCCCACACACAGCATAGGTATATATGGATGCACACCCCAAAACACATTCTGCTACTTCACCAGAGTATGAATGTATGTTTGAACGTAATATTCTTCCGGTGACATCTGTCATTTGATTCATGTGGGAAGTTAAATGGATGTCCACTGCTGATTAGCATTTCACATTTCTTGACTAGATTTATTAGATACAAACGTATATTTACCTATAATCATCTGGGGTCTAAAGGCTTTCTTATTGTCCTTTATTGCTGGTAAGACTTGGAACAGGCTAGGGATTGGGGCTTGGGATACTTCAAGTGAACAGAGGACACATAGTAAACAGAGGACAGTCTTTTCAGTATTAGTAGTGGCTAATAGTGAACAGTCCAAGACCCCATATCTGAAGACCATGGGGCAAGCCTTTGGGCATCTGGTTACCCTGTGCCAGTGCACAACTATCTGTACCCAGAGCTGTGTCCTGCAAACAGTCTCAGGGATAAACGTACGGTTAGTATTACCACATTCCTAGGACAGATGCTTCCTTCCAGCTTCCTCCAGAAACAACCAAGTGAGTGAGATGGTGCCTCCCAGGACCAGATCCCTTGCAGTCAGCTTTAAACAAATTCCATCTGAGCCTTTGATCTTAGGACCTTTGAGGACTCCTAGAACAGCTGTTCAATGGATGATCTGTCTCACAGCAACCCTTCTGGGCAGAAGGAACCCTGCTCTTCAGTGTCTCGGACTATTTATCTGCATTCCGGCCCCTGTAGAATATTATTCTAAATTTATAATTTGGCATTCATAGGAATTATTTGATTTTTTTGCAAGCTTGCAAAAGATTTGATTTTTACGATTAATCATAGTTAATATTAAAATGTGTGGATCGTCTTGAGTGATAGTGTCAAGTTCTTCAGTTAAGACTTAACCAGAGATATTTCTGGAGTAATGCAACTAGCTGGAGGATGGGTATATCTAGTATCTCTGGTATAGGGTATCTTGAGAGTCAGGAGTTTACAGGAATAGAAAAATAGAACTTAGAATTTTAAAATATGCACAGTCAGTGGGAAATAACTGTATTTGACCTATCAAAAAAAGCTGATAATTCATATTCTTTATCAGTTGACTACAGGACATTGAATAAACATCACAAATAACAAAGCAGCTGTTCCTGTTAATTCTAACATCAAGTTACATTTGGATACCAAGGCCAAGGTGTTTATTGTACTGGAAGTTTCTAATAATAATTCTTCCATCCCTTTAGCTAAAAGTTGTCAGTACAAGCTTTGTTTTTACATTACAGAAAGAGAACTATGCATTCACTCAACTAGTAAATGGTCTAGGTATCAGTGATAGTGTAGTTCATGAGTCCATAGCGAAAATACTATCAAAGTTCTCAAGGCCAGAATGTATTTGTCAGCATGTGGATACAATTATACTAGGTACACAGAATATTGATGAACATATTGCTTTTTTGTCTGAGTAAAATTAAACACAGAAAAAGTTCAGCTGATGAAAAGTCAGCTGAAATACCTTTACATACAAATTAGTCAAGGAAAGAGACAATTATTGCAAGAAACAGTTCAAGCTATTATGTCAATTCCAATTCCAACAACTCATAAGGCATTGCATCGATTTTGGAATGAAATAAATCATTGCAGAGAGTTCACAAACGATTTCACTGAGAGAGTTAAACCATTATATAATCTTTTGAGAAATAAAGTTGATATAAACCAAAGAAGAAGCACACACACCACTTCAGGCAACGTTCTGGTGTATCCAACTCCAGGTACAGACCCCGACTCACCACCGTCCTTAGCATAAAGAGGAAGAAAAAATGATCGCACACTAGAGCCAACAAGATACTTGCTGAATAAAGACTTTATTCAGCAAGTATGCTGTTGGCTCTGGTCTGCGGCCTTTTCTTCTTCTTCTTTAATAAAGTTAATATAGTTGACCAATGGGGGTCCAAATGAGAAAAATGCCTTTGAAGTGCTGACAACTTATATGCAGAATGCTCCAGCATTAAATACGGTAGAAACTCATGCGTCTGAAAATGCAATCTCAGTAACTTTGTCTCAAATAAAAAAAGAGTCAGGTGTGAAGTAACTACTAAGTGTTTATTATGCAATCAAAGCAACAGAGAGAATAGTGAAGTAAAACAAGATCATATTAGAGGCACCTGACTGCTCACTAAAAGGAATTTTTGAGGAAGATGATTTCTGAGAATGTAGCAGGAAAGATTAGATCTTCAAGTCAGTGTGAAGCAATACACTGGGCAAAATAGTATAGGGCTGCTTTCACACTCATGTGCTATGGTTTACCCACACTGAGGGTGCAGGGCAATGTACCTGCAGCTTTCCTGCGGGTTTACTGCGCTTAGCCATAGACTTATATAATATCCTGCAGGTTTGGTGCACTTTCTGCATGCACGAGTTTTGCTGCACTTTCAGAAAGTGAGCCACACCTGCAGGATATAATAGAAGTCTATGGCAAAGCACCACAGATTAGCATCATAGATGGGCACTGATAGGGTGCACTGATAAGCACTGATGAGGCTGCACTGATAGGCGGCACTGATGGGCACTGATAGGTGGCACTGATGGGCACTGATATGCAGCACTGATGAACACTGGTAGGTGGTAATGTTGGGAACTGGTAAGCAGCACTTATGGACACTGGTAGGCAGCATTGATAGGCGACACTAATGAGGAGGCACTGATAGTCACTGATTGGCAGCACTGGTGGGCACTGATTGACAACACTGGTGGGTACTGTTGTGACGGCGCTGATTGGCTCTTTACCTCAATCTGTGATCAGCAGTGTCCTCCAGACACTGCGATTACAGAGTACAGCACCCACACCCCGCAGAGGGAGCACATCGGGTGCCATCATGGCACCCCATCATATGATGGCATCCCAGAACTAGCCAGCTGCGCTGTAGCCAAAATTCGGATAGTGCGCGGTCGGCAAGTGGTTAATAAACATAAAGAGGTTTTTGGACCAGACCTCTCCTTTTGTACTAAGGTATCTTCGTGGATGGAGGAAAAAAAACACCTACTTATCCCTCCATTTTATTACCAAATGCTCATCACTGTTCAAACTTGCTGACTCCCTGCTTATTTTCAGCTTTCTGTTAACAAGCCTTTGCAGAAAGCATTTGCTATTTAGTCATATTGTACCACAAGTTACAGTTTGCTGTAGAAAAATATGTCTGAAAAAGTGGCTCACTGAAATAGAAATTGTCCACATAGAGGTGGTCTCCCTGATGGAATATTTATAACATGGGCATTCACAGGGCTCCAGATAGCTATCTCTTCCTCTCTACGTAGAAGTCATATGTGTACCCTGTTGCCCTCTCTCAAAGGTTATATATCTTCACACCCCATACCTGACATATTTACTGTGGAGATACTTATTAATGATAGGTCTGCCTATGAAAAAAATGAGGGGCTCGTCAATGCACATATTTTTTGGGAGATATACATTTCAAATCATTATTCAGAAATTTTTTTGGAGCCATATGCAGGGTCACTTTGAGGCGAGAACAGGGAATCATCAGTGTCATTGCAATATATAAAAAAAAAGCTCATTATTTATTGATAGCATGTCTTGGCCACAACTAAAGACTATATAATTGTATATGGTGAATTAGGTGTGTGGCCCTGCAGTTAGGAGTAGAACTGCAGTTAATTTTTTTTCAATTCCTAAGTTTAACTTAAGATCGAGAAAGGTTTCAAATTCAAAAAGAGTGATACATTTCCTCTCAAATGGCTGGGCACAAAATACATTTTGGATTACTGCCAATGAACTGTTGGTAATTTAAGTTACATTGTTGTGCAATGAAATGTAATAGTTGTTTGGTAAATAAAAAAATAAATATAACATTACATTGGGGAAAAAAAATCAGTTCTCACCTGAATAACTGGTTGGGTTGTAAACTGTGGGGTAGCAGGCTCTACCATGGTCAGGTAGCTGCGGCTACCAGATTCCTGCAGCAAGAATTGGCGGATTTGTTTTTTTTCACTGTATCTTTATATCTCTTTTATTTATAGCACAAGGGACAACATCCCTTATGAAATCATGGGCCATGACAGGTCCAAGATCAATCCAAGATCAGTTTGATCAGATGCAACCCTAGTAGTGAAAATGTTTTGAAAGTGCCTCTGGGACCTTACTCCTTGTGCTTGAACTACTAATGCTTGCCACTTCACCAGGGTGTACCACACTGCTGGTGCTTGTTACTTCATTAGGATTTACCATGCTGCTGGTGCTTTCCTGCCTGTATTTGCCTGCCTGCCTGTATGGATTTTCAGTGCTTGGCAACATACTACGCCAAAATATTTTAGCAGAGAATCCTTCATGCTCTCTATCAGAGGTGCTGGTAATGAACTGTTGCTTTCCACGGGTTCACTCTCAGAATCTGAGGTCTCCTCCCTGCTGTTCTCATGAGTCATATTCAGAAAGGCTTTCTCTTTAGCATAAATTTTTTGGAAATGTGTGGTGGTGGTCCATATTGGTACCTGATGAACTTGCACTGGTACTGGTTGGCAAGAAGTACAGTTGTTCCAGCTACCAATGGTACAAGTTGACACTGTACTGGTGTAGCTGGCAATCAGGTTACTGGTACTGGCTTACACTGGTGCTAGTGACACAATACTGGTGAGGCAGCAATCAGGACACAACACATGACTCATCCAAAGTTCTGCCACAATACATAACAGACCCTTAGAAGGGGCCTGCTGTGTATTTTGGGGCACCTCTGGGGTCTGTGCACTGTTTTTTCCTTTTAAAAAAGAATCAAAGAGGGGACAGCAAGTTAAAGTCATTTTACTCCCAAAAACATAAAATTATGACATCTCACCTTTCAATTTCTTAGATGTGGTGGCTGCATTTGTTTTCTTTTTTTTTGTTAGGCATTTTTCTTTATTTTCACCTGATGACCCAGCCAGTAAGTATGTTATTGTCCAACTTCCTTTAACAGACTAAGCTGTCCAGACAAAGTAGAACTAGAGGGTTGAGACAAACCATTTAACAATGACAGAGGTGCTTACGAGTGATGAGCTGAAATGTCCTAGGATCAGTTCAAGCAGGGTTTGGTGAATCTCAAAAAAGTTTGGATGCTGATCTTGAACCCCACAGAAATTCATGTGAGCTGAATCTCTCAAATTCAAAATGCACATTCTCTGGGTAATAGGCAAAGGTTGTCAAAAAAAATTGAAATGGCGAAGGGGTGGTCGATACTGCCCTGGGGAACATGTACCAATACAAAAAAAAAAATACAACTAAAGATAAAATGACACACAGAACCTAAAGGTCCCCCAAAATAAATAGCAGGCCCATAAGGATCTGTTATGTACTGGGGAACTTTGAAGGAGCCTGTATATGCTCTTTTTTTTTGTTTGTTTTTTTATTTTAAAGAAGCTGACAAATTTATCTGTTTGCAATTTAAACTTTGTAATTTTTTTCTTTTTGAAAATGTTTTGACTGTAGCATGTCCTACAGCAAGAACAAAAAATGTGTAGAGTCCCCACCTCCCAAATGCATACCATATGCAAAAAAATAAAAAATAAGAAAAAAATATGTGGGAGTTCCCCCAGAAAATATAGCAAATCAAATCATTATTCAACCAAAAAAATAATGTCAAAGCAATAACTCCAAAGGCAATAATAAACCCAAATAAAAAAGCCAAATAATAACATGTAATCTCCTCCAATTCTGCAGCATGGTTGGTTGACAAATGGCCGTTCAGAAACAAATTGAAAAGTGAGAAATTAAAAGTGTGAAATGAAAAGCATGAATCAACACTCGCCAAACTTCTACTAACACAAAATTTACAGAAGGAGCCCAAAGAGTGGTGCTAAAGAGCTGAAAACAATCCGATCATGTGTACAAGGCTTAACACTACCCTCTCCTCAGCCTCCTGTAGCCGAACAGGTACTAGTCAGGAAAATATGAAATATTGCATATATATATTTTCTATTTCTATATGCAACCAACAAGTAAATGGAGATGCAAACATATATACAGATTCTGTTTTATTGACTTTTTAGAAATCCATTAATCTTGGTGAACCCTGTGTCATGGCTGTAACTTATAATAAAATACATAAAATAGAGATTTATATTGTAAGGTCTGCTGCCCTCTACTGTTAGCTGCTAATATCACAGTCTTATGTGTAATTATGTATTAACACATCCTGTCTCCTGGAGGCTGGCTTTGAAAAACTCCAGAAGGAGGAAGTGAAAAGAGGTAGAAGAGCTCACCCCTCATGTCCACGTACAGGAGCCACATTACTGTAATACTGTAATTTATCCAGACCAGACTTAGAGACTATTAGGTTATTGTTCCTGCGGCCTGGTTGTTTACATGTAGTTATCTATAATGATCTGAATTCTGGTAACTGACAAGTATCTGTCCTTTTGTTGTTATCTCAAATACACAATACCAGATACCTAGGTCTGTGCTACTATATGTGTGTAGTGGTCATCTTCCAGTATATTAGTGGGTGAACCTGTTTATTACAATAGAGTTTATATGTAGCACTTATTTTTTTATTTATATACAGCTCCTTTTATTTTAGTTAATCTGCATTTAAAAACATGTTACCAGCAGTTTCTTGCACATTTGTACCAGATCAGCTATTTTCTATCTTACCACTTTAGATGTAGCTTACAAATCTTTTCTCTGGCTGCACTGATATAAAATGCTCTACTGAACTTTACAAAATTGTGCTGAAGACATCTAATGATATAGCATCTGACATCAGTGGTATTTCAAATTGTACTAAGTATTTTACAGTTCATTTAAACCAAATCATATGTAGGACATTATTGATCTTAGAGATATTTTTACTGAAACAAGCCATGATGATCCTTTGATTTTAATATGAGAATTTTGGCTTAATTTCTAAAGATTTTTATATACATATCAATAACTGGCTAAGTAATATGTTATAATTTGATTCTGTAGAATTATCAATAATGTCATTGATTTGCACATAAAAGCATACACATAAAGAAAGAGTATGGGTTCCAGTAACCAATATGCAATTGTACATTTCAAATAAAATAAATAAGGAAGACTTTTAGAGAAATACCAAGTATGGATACTTTGCATAGTTATATTGGTTTAGCCTGGACAATGTAACTATGTATAAACCACACCTGGTTGATGTCCCTGGTTGATGGAAATCATGAAAGTAGTCACTGCTACTCTAGTGATCTCCATTTGCTTTCAGGTCCTGAGCCGAGTGCTGACCTGTGAACACTCCTCATCTCCAGGAATAGTGCTCTGTATACCACAAAGAGAGCTAGAAATAATGCAACTAATAACAGCCAACATAGGTAGAGAGCATGCTGCATTTCTAACCAGGACCATTGTATATTTTTGTACTTATCAAACATATAAAAAACTATTTTAATGAAATATGTAACTAAACAAAAAGAAGCAAATAGGAGCTGTTCATTGCCAGTATCTATATATACACTTAAACAGACCTACATAACCAACATTTTTTAAATTAACCACTTAAGGACCAAGCCTCTTTCTGAGGTTAAAAACATTTTTTTTTTTTTTTGCTAGAAAATTACTTAGAACCCCAAAACATTATATATTTCTTTTCTAGAACCCTAGAGAATAAAGAGGCGGTCGTGGAAATACTTTCTGTCACACCGTATTTGCGCATATTTTGAATTAAAAAAATAAGACAACAGTAAAGTTATCCCAATTTTTTTTTGTATTGTAAAAGATAATGTTATGCGAAGTAAATTGATACCTATCATGTCACGCTTCAAAATTGCGCCCGCTCGTGGAATGACGAAAAAACTTTTACCCTTAAAAATCTCCATAGGCGAAGTTTAAAAAATTCTATGGGTTGCATATTTTGAGTTACAGAGGAGGTCTAGGGCTAGAATTATTGCTCTCACTCTACCGATCGTAGCAATAGCTCACATGTGTGGTTTGAATAACGTTTTCATATGTGGGCGCTACTCATGTATGTGTTTGCTTCTGCACATGAGCTTGGTGGGACGGGGCGGGGGGGGGGTTGTTTTGTTATTGTTTCTTATTTATTTTACCTTTTATTTTTTATTTTTACACTGTTCTTTTAAAAAAAAGTGTCAATTTTATTCCTATTACAAGGAATGTAAACTTCCCTTGTAATCCCTTGTAATAGAAAAAAAGCATGACAGGACCTCTTAAATATGAGATCTAAAATGCAATACACTACACTTACACTAAAATGCAATAAAAATAGAAAAATTTGTCATTTGAAAAAAAAAAAAATGGCCCTATGGGCGGAAGTGACATTTTGATGTCGTTTCCACCCTGCAATGATATGGAGATGGGCAGGGGCCATCTTCCCCTCACTGGTCTTAATGTCAGGCTAGGGAGAGAATCCGATCGCCTCTGCTGTTACCGATGGCTCCGGTAAGTGGAGGAGGGCACCGGAGCACCGTGCTGCTGATAAAAGTGATCTTGCAGAGAATCTGCCACAAAGACCACTTTTATCTTGAAGTGGACCGCCCCCGCTGTAGAAGAGGATATAGGGGTTATGGCAGCTAGCTGTGGGAAAAAGTAGAACTTCCGCTTATCCGTCTCCTCCCCCTTCCGGTGCCACATTTGACCCCTTTATGGGGGAGGGGAACGGGTACCTTTTTTGACAGGTACAGTTCCCCACTTCTGGGAAATGGGGCTGCAGCTCGGTCTCTCGGATGTTCGACCCCCTCCTCCTCTTCCTCCACCGCCGCACCAATTAGAAAGCGCAATGTGCTTTGCGCATGTGCAGTAGGGAACCGGCTGTGAAGCCGGGAGGCTTCACTGCCAGGCTCCCTTACCAGGAATGGCAGCAGCTGCACCCAACAGCCGATCTGAAGATTGGATGGGGTGCCAACAGCGCGGGCTCCCTGGACAGGTAAGTATGCATATATTAAAAGTCAGCAGCTGCAGTATTTGTAGCTGCTGATGTCAATTTTTTTGTGGGGTGCTGGACCTTCTCTTTAAGAAGGCTATTGACCTAACCCAGAGATTTTTGTTAAGATGCATAACCACAAACTGAAATAATGAAAAAAAGCCTGTCTAACACATAATATGTTTATTGAATTTCTGTCAGGGCTGGCTTAGCCCTTTCTCCTCTGGACTGGCCGCTCAGCTGTCGGCTAATTGCCAGCTCTCTTCTCTCTCCACTGTTACCAGCTGTTTCCGATGATGCTCGTCTGGCCAGCCTATTTAAAGTCTCCAGCTCATTTCTCCATTGCCTTCACGTTTGGTCACATCACTAGGAACCATCTCCTGCTGTTGTTTCAACACTGGCTTGCTGACATCCCTCCTGGCTTCCATCCTGCTTGCAGTTGCTCACCTTGGATCCCTGACATCTGGACTGGCTGATTTTCCCAAACTGGTTTATGAACTTTGGACTGGCTGACTACCCGATCTGGCTACTGGACTCTGGCTTGCTTGACTACGCTTTTTCCTATTTACCTTTTTATTTTTATTAATAAACAAGTGTGATTTGATTGTACTTCTGTCTCTGTCTGTTTCATGGTTCCTGACAGTACGTGAAGGCCATGAATTCAGAAGATACAGTCAATACACTTGTTGGTAATATTTTTTCCAGATTGGATGAGTAAGATCACTGCATGGATCAGTTTGCCATGGCGTTACAAACGCTCCTGAATCACACGGCTTACCTGGAATCTCCCACGGTGGCTGCTCCGGTACAACCTGAGTCACAGGCCATCCCTGCTGCTCCGCCAGTCTCTGTGCAGGCACCCGCCTCGAGTATTACCTCTATAAGAGGTATGTCTGGTTCTGCTCCGCTTCCCCAGTGATTTGGGGGCGATCTTGTTCAATGCAGAGGGTTTCTCAATCAGGTTGAGATATACTTCGAGATGCTGCCCCAGGCGTTTCCCACGGACAGAAGCAAAGTAGGTTTTGTGATATCTTTGCTTGCTGAGAGAGCCTTGGCCTGGGCTAACCCTCTATGGGAGATGCAAAAACCTGTTGTCTTGAGTTACCCTGAGTTTGTGGCTTCCTTTAAAAGGGTTTTTGACGCCCCCGCACGCTCCGCTTCTGCTGCCAAGTGCCTCATGTCCATCAAACAGAGTACGAGAACTGTTGCCGACTACGCCATTGAATTCCGTACTCTGGCAGCAGAGGTTGCTTGGAACAATGAGGCCCTCATAGCTGCTTTTTCTCATGGTCTCTCGGATTCCATCAAGGATGAGATAGCAGCCCAAGATATACCCACTGAGCTGGAGAGCTTGATCTCGTTTGCCATCCTCATTGACTCCAGACTCAGAGAAAGACTTTCTCTTAGGGAGCGCTTGCGGAAGCCTCCTGTACGTTTGCCTCCAAGCTTTGTAGTCCCACCCATACCTCCCTCACCTCCCATGCCTCCTGGTACTGAGTTGGTCAGTGAAGATGAACCCATGCACCTGGGTTTCACGCGTCTCTCTCTGCGGGTGAGAGAGCCTTTAGGAGGAGGGAGAGATTGTGCCTTTATTGTGGCCAGGCAGGTCACTTTTTAAAGTCTTGTCCTACCCCTCCAGGGAATGCCCGAACCTTGAGGTCCTGTCATGGACAGACCTTAGGTGGCGTTGTTTCGTCCCCAGTTATCCAGAAGGATAAGCCCCTGGTTTCAGTCACCCTTTCTTGGGCTGAGTCGTCATTCGTGATACAGGCTCTAATCGACTCTGGGGCTGCAGGCTTGTTCATTTATGCTGCTTTTGTTTTTCAGCACTCAATTCCGCTGCAGCTGCGTGACACTCCACTTGCCATTGAGGCTCTTGACGGGAGACCTTTACAGCCTGCCCACCTGACTCATGAGACGGTTCCGTTGTCCATAGCTGTAGGGGCTCTTCACCATGAGATAATCCAATGCCAAGTTATTTCCCCACCCAGATTTCCGCTGGTTATTGGTTATCCTTGGTTACAGAGGCACTCCTGGTCATCACAATGCAGTGAGACATGCTTCCTGAAGGTTTCCAAGGTACTGTGCACTGCTTCACTCCCCTCCCTGCTGGAGGAGTACCGTGATTTTGGCGATGTATTTGATAAAGGTCAAGCTGGTAGTTTGCCTCCACACCGCCCTTATGATTGTGCAATTGACCTTCAACCTGGTGCCATATCTGCTCGTGGCGGAGTTTACCCTTTGTCGGTCTTGGAGGATAAGGCCATGGAGGAGTATGTTGCTGACGCACTTTCTCGAGGTTTCATCCGCAAATCCTCATCTCCTGCTGGTGCTGGTTTCTTCTTTGTGAAAAAGAAGAGCGGTGAACTGAGACCTTGTATAGATTATAGGGGTCTCAATTGTGTCACGATTAAGAATGCCTACCCGATTCCATTGATTACTGAGTTATTTGATCGCCTCAAGCGAGCAACGGTTTTCACAAAGCTTGACCTGAGAGGGGCATACAATCTTGTGCGCATTAAGGAGGGCGACGAGTGGAAGACTGCATTTAATACCAGAACAGGCCATTATGAATACCTGGTAATGGATTTTGGCCTTTGTAATGCCCCAGCAGTTTTCCAGGAATTTATTAACGATGTCCTCCAAGATTTGTTGCAGTTGTGTGTGGTGGTGTATCTCGATATCCTCATATCTTCCAAGTCCCTGGAGAGTGTAGTGGCTAACACTCAGCAGCAGTCTTCAAGGGATGGTTTTCAGCCCGAGAAACCCAAGGAGTTGTACGTGGCTGGGAGGAGGTAGTTAGGGGTCATGTGTGACCAAAAGGACTCAGAATCGAATGCCTCTGCAAACTTATGCTGCATGGCCTCCCTGGTTCTGCAAAGCCTGCAAAAGGACCCTATGATTCATGGTATCAAGGAGAGGGGTCATTACTGGCTTGCAACCCTTCTTGATCCACGTTACAAGGGTAAGGTTGCAGAACTCATCGTACCTTTGCAGAGGGAATAGAGGATGAAACATCTTCAGGAGGCCTTGAAGAAAGGTTTGTGCAATGCATTTCCAGGCCTTGGGAGGTTACCATTTGCTGAGGCTTCGTTCAGTCAGAAGAAGAGCGGTTGAGAAGGTGGCCGGTTGAGTGATGCCTTTAAACTATTTTGCAGTCCTCAGCACCAAGGTCTGATCGGTTCAAGCAACCATCACCACTGTCTGCATTACATGGTGCAGGAATATCTAGGAGCAAGAGCAGACTTGGAGACCTTTCTAACAGAGCATCCACTGGGTTACTGGGTCTTAAGGATGGGCCACTGGCCATAACTTGCTCAATATGCAATTGAGCTACTGACCTGTCCTGCATCCAGAGTGCTTTCTGAACGCACATGCAGTGCACCTGTCCACATACTCTGTTGATAGGCTCACATTCATAAAAATGAATCAGTCTTGGATGAACAGCTATGAAGCACCTGATGCTGATGTAACTCATTGAAATTGCTATGGATGCGGGATCCCTTGAAGACTGCCTATGCTAACTATCCT
The DNA here is from genome assembly GCF_037356315.1 of Lithobates pipiens. Lineage (NCBI taxonomy): Eukaryota > Metazoa > Chordata > Amphibia > Anura > Ranidae > Lithobates > Lithobates pipiens. The sequence goes on from NW_027507764.1 coordinate 166,041,818, forward strand.
ATTCCTCTTCAATCTTGATGATGCTAGGTTCCAACAATATTTTCGGTTTAGGCCACCACCACAATTTCAATGCAGAGGCCATTCCTGCGCCCAACAAGAGTAAATCCGTCTGATTTTTTCCAATGGATGTTGGCCTAAACTCGTCTTCAATACACATGGTCGCACAAATCTTCTCCCACTCTCAGGTGTCTTCTCCCGCTCTCTAGTGACTTCTGCCAGGCTCCTCCGCTATCTTCTTCCAGCTCTTTTACTAGTGTTGGCCCGGTCTTCTCTCTCGTCGTCGTTGTCTTCTTCCCTCTTCTCTCTTCCGGTGTTGACATCGGAAGAGGTGACATCACCAGGTGACATCACCCGGTGACCACGCCCCATGCCTATAAAAATCACTGCGCACCACGCACACTGCATTACAGCCAGAGAGAGCGCTGTGTTAACATCGGAAGAGAGAAGAGAGGAGAGGACAACTACGACATTGGCGATGAGGGAGAAGACCTGGCCAGCGCTAGTAAAAGAGCTGGAAGAAGATAGTGGAGGAGCCCGGCAGAAGGCACCGGAGAGCGGGAGAAGACACCGGAGAGCGGGAGAAGAGGCTGGAAATCGGGAGAAGAGGCCCCTGAAGTCGGAAGAAGACCCCCAGCGCTGCCTAATAAATTACTTTAAAAACCTGTGTAGTGTGTTTTTTTTTGTATTGACACTTTTCCCCCAGGTGGATGGGTAGGGGTACGATGTACCCATTACTCATTCACATAGGGTGGAGTTCCGGGATCTGGGGGCCCCCTTATTAAAGGGGGCTCCCAGATTCCAATAAGCCCCCCGTCCGTACACCCCGACAACCAACGGCCAGGGTTGTTGGGAAGAGGCCCTTGTCCTCATCAACATGGGGACAAGGTGCTTTGGGGTGGGAGGTTCGCAGGGCGCCCTCCTTCCCAAAAGAACCCACCCACATGTTGAGGGCATGCGGCCTGGAATGGCTCAGGAGGGGGGACACTTACTCGTCCCCACCGCCTTTCCTGACCAGACGGGCTGCGTGCTCGGATAAGGATCTGGTATGGTTTGTGGGGGGACCCCATACCATTTTTTTCAGTTTGGGGGGGACCTAGCGCAAATTTTTTTTTACATTTTCATGGGGTTTCCCTTCACGATTCTTAGCACACAAGTCACACCACAAGTCGGATCATCTTGATCCGGCTTCTGGTACGACCTCTATTCAAATCAATGGGCTCCCATAGGGGACCATTGATTTTGAATAGAGACAGAAATGCTGGATGAGGCTTAACACAGCGTTAAGCCTCATTAATTTTACACCTTTTGCAGGCGTCTGACGTTTTTACAGCTCTAATGCTGGAGCCTCAGAACGCACTGGTCCTGGGTTTTTTTTACAGCTTCAAAACGCCTATGTCATTTGCAGCTCAAAAATGCCTAGGTGGGCATGAAGCCATAGACTAACATGGACAGACGTTTTTAAGCTGCAAAAAAATGCTCAAAAAAGCGGCTGTAAAAACGTCTGTGTGCATGAAGCCTAAGCATTATTAAAATTACTGCTCTTGAAAAAACAGTGGTTTAAAACTTTTTTGCATTGATACATGTCCCCTGGGGCAAGACCCAGGTCCCCAAACACTTTTTATGGCAATAACTTGCATATGAGACTTTAAAATTTGCACTTTTGATTTTTCACGTTCGTGTCCCATAGACTTTAACTGTGTTTCCGTGTTCGAGCAAATTCTTTGCCTGTTCACATGTTCTGCTGCAAACCAAATTGGGGGGGGGGGGGGTATTCAGTTCATCCCTAGTCTTAATAGAAGAAAGTTTTATTAATGTTTTTCATATGACAATTTTAACTACATCAAAAAGTGGAAGCATTTTAACCACTTCCCATCCGGCCACTGCACATAAACGGCTGGTTGGGTGCTTCCTCCTTCTGAGTGGACATTCCTTCAGAAGGAGCGGAATCACGTGGGCATGCGCCCACACTCCCACGTGATTCCGATGCACGTGTGTCTCCCAGAAACGCCACATCTCGGAATGGCAGGAGGGCCCTGTGATTTGACCTCCTGATCCACACGATAGCTGTGCCTAAACACAGCCACCATGATGTAAACGATGGGGGAGGGGTACCATTAGACAGGGCATTTCCCGGCTGTGTGCCCGCGCAGCAGCGCAATCCCAATCTGCCTGTGCCCCGCAGAGACAGGAGAGTGGTACATCACAGGGGGGCTCTGTGATCAGCCCTCCTGATCACATGATGACGGTGTCCAATCACAGTCATCATGTAATGTAAATAGAGAGCTGTTGTAACTGCTCTCATCTCTTCCTCTCATCACACAGAGCATGTCAGGGAGGAGAGGAAGAGAGATCTGTGCTGCAGCCAGGAGATCAGTGAGTTTTTAGCTGTTTGTCTGCTGTTTACCCACTGATCACCCAGCCAGAGTCCCCAAAACACAGTGTCCCCAAAACAGTGAAAACACCTGTCATACAGTGAACACCTGCCCGCCAACAGCTGGAACATCTGTCCGCCAACAGCTGGCACATCTGTCCACCAACAGCTGGCACATCTGCCTGTCAACAGCTGGCACATCTGCCTAACAACTGCCGCCAAACATCTGGCACATCTTCCGCCAAACAGATGGCACATCTGCCACCCAACATTTGGCACATCTTCTGCCCAATATCTGACATATCTGCCGCCCGCCATCTGGCACAGCTGTCTGCCATCTGCACGCCAACATCTGGCACATCTGCCTGCCAACATCTGGCACATCTGCCTGCCAACATGGTTAAAAGATTCTACAGCGCAGTGGAGGCTCTCCAGATACTCCAGAGTATGTCGTACGAGAGTAGCGGGGAACTCTCTCTGTCAGACCCGGATAGCGACTATGAGCCAGTGGAAAGCAGTGGCTCCGAAGTGGAAACTGAGGAGGATAGAATCCTAACAAGGATAATCGGGAGGTATGAGCAGGTGCAGACATCCACCAACAGTGCAGCACTCCAGGGCATCCACCAGCAACGCAGCATTCCAGGATGATAAGCAGGCATCCACCAGCAGTGCAGCACTCCAGTGCATCCACTAGCAGGCACCCACCAGCAGCGCAGCACTCTGGGATAGGCAAGCATCCACCAGCATTTCTGAAACCTTCCTAGAGGATAGGCCAGATTCTACCAATGGGGCATCCCATCAGCAACGAGGCAGGGCCCATACTAGCCTCCCAGATGTTCTACTGTATCCAACATGGCTGTCCGATACATCAGTAGAACCTGTAATTCCCCTTTTTACAGCCCAGCCAAGCCCTCATATACAGTTGGAAAATGTAACCCCAATTTATTATTTTCACTTATTTTTTTACAGATGATCTCCTAAATTACATTGTGGAACAATGTAATCTATATGCCAGCCAACATATCGCCATCAATCCAAATTCTTCATATCCTCGTCCTTTTGTTTGGAAACCCTCACCATAGAAAAATGTAAAATTCTCCTTGGCCTAACCCTCAACATGGGGCTGACAAAAAAAAATTAACTTCATGTCTACTGGTCTACCCAACCTATCCACCACATGCCGGTCTATTCGTCATTGATGCCCAGAACCCGTCACGAGATGATTATGAGATTTTTACATTTCAACAACAATGCCCGATGCCTCCCTCAAAATCATCCCAGTTATGATAAATTATTCAAAATTCGGCCCCCTTTTTCTTGCGCCAGCTTCAAGCAGATGTTTACCCCCAATATAAATATTTGTGTAGATGAATCCCTAGTACACTTCTTGTGGTTGAACTAGATGGACTTATGTCTTTTTTCAACCTGACTATGTAACTATGTAACTCCTCCCTGGAAGACTTGGAATAAAGCAATACCTCCCCAGTAAAAGAGACAGATGTGGAGTAACATTTTATAAGGTATGTGACAGGGCCACGGGTTACACGTATGATTTTATGAGGGAAAAGACAGACAGCTAAACCCTCCTGGATGCCCTAACTACATGGGAACAAGTGGCAAAATTGTCTGGCAGCTGATTGAACCATTGCTTGGGAAAGGTTACCACCTATATGTAGACAATTTCTACATGAGTCTCCCACTTTTCCGCCATCTGTACCAAAAGAAGACTGTGGCCTGTGGGACAGAACAGACCAACCACAAAGGCTTCCCACAGAGACAAGAAATTTAAACAGGGTGAAATGGCCAGTATGCGGGCTGAAGAGGTACTAGCAATGAAGTGGAGAGATAAAAAAAGAGATGTCTAAATCCTTTCCACAATGCATGATGACATCTTGGTGGAACTGCGGAGAAGAAGAGGCCCTGTCCAGAAAGCCAAAATGTGTGCATCAGTATAACCTTTACATCGGGGGTCGATATGAATGACCAGCTGATGCAACCCTACTTGGCCACCAGGAGATCACTGTTTTGGTACAAGAAAGTTGCCATTTATTTGATGCATCTAGCCCTGTTCAATTTGTATATTATTTTTTCTAAGTGCACCCAAAGTTCCCTAACCTATCTAAAATTCCAAGAAGACGTTATCACAGCCTTTCTCTATCTCCATGGCCAAGCCTCTCAACTAATTTGCTCTGATACATTATCTAGACTCCATGAAAGACAGTTTCCCAAAATCCTCCCTCTTACCCAAACAGGTCGCAAACCCCCCAAAAAATGTTGTGTGCTGTCAGGAAAGGTTCCCTCCGCTGGTAATATCGATCATTTGGTGTGCAGTACTGAGATCCACCAGCAGGTGTCTCCTGGCAGTTTGGAGCTGTCAGAAGAGCTTTTCCCTGCTGGAATTGTGTCATCTCTGGTCCCCAGTACTGGCGTCCACCAGCGGAGGGATCCAGGCAGTGTGGAGCAGGTATTATCTTCTGCAGTCAGGCGTCACATGACTGATAGCAGCCATTGTATAAATACCCGGAAAGTGCACACACACCTTGCCCTGGTATTGTCCTTGTGCCCTGACCTGCAGCCTGTATACCTGATCCCGATCCTGATCCTTGTTTCCTGCATCCTGCCTCCTGAACCTGTTGCAACCTAATCCCTTTCTCCTTGTTCCCCCATCTGCTGACCTCCTATTTATGACCCTGGCCTGGCTTGACTACAATTCTGGTACTCCCTTTTGCTACATATACTGGTTTGTTTGTTTATCTTCACTGTCTGGTTGTTTGGTTTGTTCACTCAGTTTGTATTGGTGGTGTGTTCACATTTATATGCATTTACTCTAATAAACTTACTTTCACCTATTTACGTCTGGTTCACTCTGACGCAGTCACATAGTTCTGGTCACTTCTAGTTCATGACATGTGCGTTCAAGTAGAGGAATTTGCCGTGACACCTGATACTACTGTCCCCAATGTCCCTCCCAGCCAGGCCTCTGTATTGGAGAGTGCTATAGGAGCTATCATACTTCACTACACTATTAGTAAAGTGAAGATGATTCTTCATTCTGCCATTTCTGTGAATGACTCAGACTGTTAACGACTATGCCTCAGCCAAATATGCTTCTGCCTGCAACGTGAATTGACCTCGGCCTGTTAACTGACCATGCTTTTTGCCTGCCTCCTGAACTGCCAATGTACAGCACAGGGGTCTCACATATATGAGGGGCTCCAGAAAAGTTTTTCCAAGTGGAGAAAATGTTTTTCTCTGGATTTTTCATTTTCTCGGATTAGGGCCTGGAGACTTGGAGGCTTCATAGAGATTTGAGTGTAAAGAAGCCTCTGCCCCTGTCCTCAGGTCTTACCTGATCAAGGCCTAAATGTTAAAGAGCTGCTTGCTGCCACCTGAACTGGTCATGCCTCTGCCTGTTACCTGAACTGCCTGATAAACCATGGACTGTACTGAACTATGTTCATACTTTTCGATATCTGCCTGCTGCTTGGACAATTCCTGAACGTTTCCTTCGGCTGTCTGGACCAATGCTTTGACTGCTCTGGAATGGTATTCCTGCCTGCTAAAACCACAGGCAAGACTTTTTTTTTTACCCTTTGCTCAGCAGAATGTATTTTGTGGTATAATTCTTGCTGTGTACATGCTATGCGTTAGAAGCCTAAAGGTGCTACTTGCATGTTGGGCCTATGCATGTGGCCAGGTTGTGGAAAAGTCTCACACTTGGGGTATTGTCGATCTCAGGACAAGTAGCAGAATGTATTTTGGGGTGTCACTTTGTCTATGTACATTCTATGTGTTAGAAAGATCATCTAAATTGACAACTTTGTGAGAAAAAAAAAAAATATTTTCATTTTCTTTCCACATTTTCCAAAAATTTGTGGAAAGAAATGACATGTTCAAAAGACTCATTATTCCTCATAGAATATACATTGGGGTGTTTTGTTTCCAAAATTGGGTACTTTTGTGGGTAATTCCATTGTCCTGGTGCTCCAGGGCCTTCAAAAATGTGATAGACACTCAGGAAATGAAATGTGTAATTTATGCCTTTAGAATGCCTGATGGTGCTACTTGGATGTTGGGCCTCTATATGTGGCTAGGCTGTGGAAAAGTCTCACACATGGGGTTTCGCCATACTCAGGTGAATAGCAGAATGTATTTTGGGGTGTAATTGCAATTATGCCTGCACCATGTGTGAGAAATAACATGAAAATATGACAATTTTGTGAAGAAAAAAAAAATATATTTCTTAATCTTCCAAAGCATTGTGGGAAAAAATCACTATGCCTCTTCCTAAATACCTCCAACTGTCTTCTTTAAAAAAAAGGGTTCATTTGGGGAGTATTTGTACTGTCCTGACATTTTAGGGCCTCAAGAAATGAGATAGGCCATCAGTACATTTTCAATAATGCATAGCATAGTTTGTAGACTCTATAACTTTCACACAAACCAATGATCATGCACTTATCAGGACATTTTTACCAAAGACATGTAGCAGAATAAATTTTGGCCTAAATTTTAGCCAAAATTTTATTTTTTGGGTTTCTTTTAAAACAGAAAGTAGAAAATTTAGTTTTTTTAAAAAAAATATTTGCTAGTTTTTTGCTTATATATAAAAAAAAAAAAAACATTATGTGGTAAATAAATACCACCAAAAGATAGCTCTATTTGTGTGATAAAATTAGAAAAATGTAATTTGGGTACAGTGTAGCATGACTGAGTAATTGTCATTCAAAGTGTGAGAGCACTGAAAGCTGAAATTTGGTCTGGGAAGGAAGGGAGTGAAAGTGCCTAGTATTGAAGTGGTTAAACATTCAAGTTATGCCACTGTGGGTTGACTAATGAGTCATGACAATTAATTTGCCATTTTCATGGTTTCACTTTTTGTTCTTATTAAGGTATATCACTGACAACTCAGAAGCTGGAATTCATTTACATTGAAAACGACAATATATGATACCGATTCTCTTGATTTGGTGCAAGATTTAGATCCCTTCCTGAAGTAAGTGGCTGGACTGGACATTTCTTATGTATCTATACATAAAGTTCTGTGCTAATAGACCAATAAATAAAAAGTCTTAAAGAAAAAGTGATTTTAAAAATATAGTCCTTAAGTGAAAAGAATGAAAAAATCTTACAATGTGTAAAAGGGTCCCACTTCTCCCCTGGAACCAATAGCTGAACAGTGAATCAACTTTCACCTCCTGAGAAGGAGACCACCACCAAAGAGAATCAGGTGTGCTCTTACCATGAATAGGAAAGATGGTGCAACGATTGGGGCATACACAATGTTAAACAAAGAGCATACTATGAAGGATAGTCATAAATATCAATAAAGGAAGGTTATAGCAAATGGGTAAAAATGTTTTTTTTATCTCTATTACATCTTTACTTTTAGCCAGGTATCCATAACACAGTAGTTTCTTTTAGTTTTTTGTCATATGTTTTTAGCCCCTTTAAATCTTCTTGTAAACATGAGACATTGTCACGTGTTGTCGGCTCTAGTCTGGATGGGCCTATAAAAGATTCACACTTCTAGTAATGAATCAGATATGAAGAAAATGTGGAAGCTTTAAAATGTGTCATCTGACATGCCTGGCGTTACTTCCGGTTTCCAGACTATCCCGAGTGCATTCCACAATGGTGCGCATGCTGACAAGCAGGAACCAGGCTAGTCCTACCATCACCTTGCTAATACACCGCTGCAGCCTGCTAGGATGCTCCCCTGGACACAGTTCTGGAACCTACAGTGACTTTACAGTGACACCTTTACTATACATGCTCTATTCTCACAGATGTCATGTGAGTAGCCAATTGGCTTTGTATTTAATAAATTGTTCCCTTCATACTGCACTTAGTCTGGTGCACATTGTTCTTTTTACCATGCTTTTACAAAAACACAGGGATCTTCCAATGAAAGAAAGATCAAACAAGTTGGTTGTCATATGGTTCTCCAGAACATGGACAGAGTGACGTGCTTGTGTCATCTTGTACCGGAAGTGAAGAGAAACACCATCTTCGTTATCTGGAAAGTTTATTATCCATTGCACAATACATTTTTAACAATGTGAGTGACATTTTAAGATTTAATAAATGTTTTAAAGGGTTTTAGCCCTTGTACACACGGTCGGAGATTCCAACAGAATGTGTCCGATTGGACCGTTTTGTCGGATATTCCGACTGTGTGTGGTCTACATCGGACTGTTTCCATCGGAGTATCCGACGGACCAAGTTTTCCAACTTGTTGGTAAAATTTTCCGACAAAATGCTCCGATCGGACATACTCTGATCATGTGTAGAGAATTACGATGAGACAAAGTGCCACGCATGCTCAGATTAAATTCCTACACCAAAGCTATTGGCTACTAGCGTGAACGCAGTCCCGTCGTAACGAAATAACGTCATCACGTCGGATTTTCCGACAACTTTGTCCGACCGTGTGTATGCAACAGTTTCGGACAAAATCCGTCGGACAAAATCCGACGGATTTGGTTGTCGGAATCTCCGACCATGTGTACAAGGGCTTACACTATTCAGTTTGTGTATCTTGTCTTATGCCAACTATTGATGTTTGAGGGAATGGCCTGGCGCTCATAGAGCAGTGATGGCGAACCTTTTTGAGGTACGCCATCAATTTTTTTTTTCAAGTGCCAACACTGCAATTAGTGAGATAAAGGAAGAAATGGCTGCTCATCGACTAAAATCCAAAATGTAATTTATTGATCACCAAGATTACATCAAAGGACACCAAGACACAGGTCTTGTAGATGCGTTTCACACAGTACAGTTGTGCTTAATCATTACCAATTGCCTGCAATTAGCGGGAGAGGGCTGAGAGAGAGAGAGCAGGGGCTGAGAGAGAGAGAGGGCTGAGAGAGAAAGGGTTGCGAGAGAGAGGGCTAAGAGAGAGTGCTGAGAGAGAGCACAGAGAGAGAGAGGGCCAAGAGAGAGAGGAGAGAGAGAGCTCAGTGAGAGGGCTGAGTGAGATGGCTGAGTTAGAGGGGGCTGAGAGAGAGGGGGCTGAGAGAGAGGGCAGAGAGAGAGGGCAGAGAGAGAGGGCAGAGAGAAAGAGGGCTGACAGAGGGAGGGTTGAGAGAGAGAGGGGGCTGAGAGCGGGCAGAGTGAGAAAAGGAAGATAGAGGGCAGGGAGAGAGAGGGCAGGGAGAGAGAGGGCTGAAAGAGAGGGTGTTGAGAGAGGACACAGAGAGAGGGCTGAGAGAGGGCAGAGAAGGGGAGGAAGAGGGCAAAGAGAAAGGGCAGAGAGAGAGAGGGGGGGACAGAGAGAGGGTTGAGAGAGAGAGGGGGCTGATAGAGAGAGCAGAGAAAGAGGGCATAGAGAGAGAGGACAGAGAGAGACAGAGCGGGCTGAGTGAGAGGGTTGACAGAGAGAGAGGGCTGAGTGAGAGGGTTGAGTGAGAGGGCAGCAAGAGAGAGAGAGAAGGCAGAGTGAGAGAGGGGTGAGTGAGAGGGTTGAATGAAAGGGCAGAAAGAGAGAGGACAGAGAGAGAGAAGGCAGAGAGAGAGAGAGGGGGCTGAGTGAGAGAGGGCTGAGTGAGAGAGGGCAGAGAGAGGGCTGAGTGAGAGAGAGGGCAGATAGATAGAGAGCAAAGAGAGAGGGCAGAGAGTGAGAGAGGGATGATTGAGAGAAGGCTGAGTGAGAGAGGCCTGAGAGAGAGAGTGCAGAGAGAGAGGACTGAGAAAGAGGGCTATGAGAAAGAGGGCTGAGAGAGGGAGGGTTGAAAGAGAGAGGGGGCTGAGAGAGAGGGCAGAGAGAGGGCAGAGTGAGAGAAGGAAGAGAGAGGGCAGGGAGAGATAGGGCAAAGAGAGAGAGGGCAGAGAGAGAGAGAGAGAGTGGGGGCAGAGAGAGATGGGGCTGAGAGAGAGAATGGGGCTGATAGAGAGAGGGCAGAGAGAGAGGGCATAGAGAGAGAGGACAGAGAGAGAGGGGGGCTGAGTGAGAGAGGACTGAGTGAAAAGGGCAGAGAGAGAGAGAGAGAGAGAGAGAGGGCAGAGAGTAAGAGAGGGGTGAGTGAGAGAGGACTGAGTGAGAGAGGGCTGAGAGAGAGGGCAGAGAAAGAAAGCGCTAAGTGAAAGAGGACAGAGAGAGAGTGGGGTGTGAGAGAGGGGGACACAGGGAAGGGGGCTAAGAGAGACAGGGGGGCTGAGAGGAGAGCGAGGGGCAGATGAGAGTGAGACCGCTAGCTCTGTCCCTGAGGTGTCCAGGCTCTGGAAGGCATCAGAGATGCTGCGCTGGCTGCTCGCCTCTTTGGGGGTTAGGAAGGCAGTGAAGCTCTTCAGGCCTGTAAACTTCCCAACGGAGGCTACGTGGCTGCCCACTCACTCGTGCGCATAGATTCCTGCACCTTGCCACTGCTTGCTGCCGCACTCCCACTGCCACGAACTTGCGTGCCCACAGAGATGGCTCTGCATGCCAGCTGTGGTATGCCTGCCATAGGTTCGTCATCACTGTCATAGAGTGTCGCCCATGTCCATGGATGTTCTGGAGAACCATGTGACAATCATATGACAACCACCTTGTTTGACCTTTCTTTCATTAGAAGGTTCTGGATAGAGCGCACATAATTCTCTTTGGTGGAGGTCTTCTTCTCAGGAGGTGATGGTTGATTCACTGTTCAGTTATTGGTTTCAAGGGTGAAGTGGGACCCTTTTACACATTGGAAGATTTTTTTTCATTCTTTTCCTGAAGAACTATATTTTTTTAATCACTTTTTATTTAAAATGTTTTATTCATCTATTAAATCCCTTTATGTATAGCTATCCAATTGAATTAACCATGGTTTGTTTGCAGCCTAATACCTTAAGGAGCGTTTATGTGTTACACAAGCGCGGTTTTCTTTATATTTTTTGGTTTCTTATGTAGCCTCACACAAAAGGAGTTTATAAGTGTATTTCTATTTTATAATTGTAAAAGTCAACCATACTATGCCTTTTGCTGTCCCATCCAGTAGTAACTGTACCCAGAGGCTGTTGTAAGCCTCAGTGAGTACAACAATATAATAACAATTTTTTTCTACTAATATATGGAGGTAGTGCTAGAGAACATGTATTGATGGACTTTTCGCTTGGTGGGTGACAAGCGAACAAGCAGTACAAATTTCGGTGGTGGCATTTTTTTTCTTCTTTATGCTGATCAACGGATATCAGGCATTGTGATTTACATAGATCTACATTGCTGAATGCCATGACTGACAAAGAATTTACAATGAGGGGAAATTTATACCTATGTCTAATTTTTACTACTCATGTAAAGTCCAGTAAGAAAGTTTAGCACTAACTCTGCACTTTTTGTTTCTTTTTAAATATGAGCATATTTAACAAGAGGAATGTGTCTCTGACTAGATCCAAATAGCTAGAGATTATATTCTACCTGTTTATTTAGAATCATTAACATCATAGTAAAACAATACAAAATAAAACACCAGCCAGGGGACATACAAACTGTAAATCTAAAAGATTCTTATGTAATATTGTCTGTTTACTAGACAAAAAAAAAAAAAAAAAAGTTTGCATCAGATTTGCGGTAGGTTACACATTTGCCCCAGTGGCATCACCTATGTAAAATTTGTGAAATTTGTGAAATTTGAAACATGAGCTAAATGATCTGATTTCCAAAACATTTTCTTCCATCTGAAAGGGTCTAATTTTCAATTTTGCCCCCGGCCAAACACATACTGCGTTAAAGCATCCAATTATTTAGTCATGATCTAACCGCCCAAAGTCATATCTGTCAGTTAGCCATTACACTCAGCTTTCTGAGGCATTGATGCTTAGGTAAATTGAGAAAAAAGGGAGTATCTAAAAAAGAATGCAAACAAGTTAGCTGCCAATGTACAGTATGTTTATTACATTTTTAAATGGTGCCCCAGATTGGAGATTGTTCTCTATTTGACTGAATTTAGCTATGATGATCTCAAGCTAAACACATACATTATTGATCTGGCCGATTGAAAACATGCTGCTCTATTGCACCACATAAAAGTTTTGATTATTGTAGAAGCCTGAGATCCATGGACTGTCAAAATAACAGATATTAGCAGCAGGTAACCTGTATCTGTGGGCAGGGCCGCTGATAGAAATCATGGGGCCCCGTACAGCCTACCTGACGGGGCCCCCTTCAGCTCCACCCCTGGCCCCACCCATGGTCCCTCCTTCAGCCCGCCTTGTCCCAGCCCCTCCCCAGACCCCGCCTTGAAACAAAGTGCAGGTTTGTCTACAAGTGATAGGCATAGCTGGCACCGTCTGCAGCACATTACGGCATTGGCGGCACTGTCTGTAGCACATTACGGCATTGGCGGCATGGGTGACACTGTCTGTAGCACATTACGGCATTGGCGGCACTGTCTCTGCAGGCAGCACAGGCGTTATGGGCCATAAAGCATGTGCTACCGGCAGACAGTGCCGCCAATGCTGTAACGTGCTGCAAACAGTGGCAGCCGTGACACTAATGGCATAACGCATGTGCTACTTGCTGACAGTGCACCCATGCCGCCAATGACATATTGTGCTGCAGACAGTGCCACCCATGCCGCCAATGGCATAATGCCATTGGCAGCATGGATGGCACTGTCTCTGCAGGCATCACATGCGTTATGACATTAGCGTCATGGGTGGCACTGTCTGCAGCACAATATGGCATTGGCAGCATGGGTGGCACTGTCTGCAGGCAGCACATGTCTTATGGGCCATAACGCATGTGCTACCTGCAGACAGTGCCACCAATGCCATATTCTGCTGCAGACAATGCCACCCATGCTGCCAATACCATAATGTATATATGCTGCTGCATCAGTAGTAGATCTTGAATTCCCCCCCAAGCAAGCACACACCTGTGTCATTTTTAGCTGGGCTTCATGAGGCACTTCTTCCCTGATCCTGCTGCTGCCTGGACTGGAGTGTCCAACTGTCCACAAATGATTCCATTCAGATGCGATCATGTCAATGATGCCAGCTACTTATTTTTTGTGTTCTGCCACCGCCGCTCGCCTCACTGGCACTTCTCGCAAGAGGAGGGGGATGAATCACTCCACGGCGTCAAGGGGGATGGCACGATAGAGGACACACTGGCTGGGACTTGAGCCACAGCCAGCATGAAGAGCGGGGTCAGAAGAGGTATTCTTCCGCACCCGAAATAGAGGAAATAGTCCCTCCCCTGCCACCACCTAGTCTGCAGATAGCTATCTGCACACAAAAAAAAACTTAAAAATAACCAGGGGGTGGTGGTTGAACCGGATCGGCCATGGCTGGAGGATTTTTTTTTTTTATTTATCTGCTCAGCTTGCCTGGGCCCCCCTGCTGGCCGGGCCCAGTACAACAGGGCCAGTCGTACTGGCCTATCAGCGGCCCTGTCTGTGGGCACTTTCATGTCTTTGACTGCAGTTTTGTTTCTGAGCCATACTGATAAAAAGTGGCTTAGCATGGTTTTCCTATGTGGAATAATTTGAAATCTCTGCTCTAATTTCAGTAAGTATAAATTATTCAGTAACTCTGCATAGTATGGTAATTCATAACTGAATTATTGCATATTTGGCAAAAAAAAAAAGATTCGGGGGAGGATAGTATAGCTAGACATATTTGCATTGAATAAAAAAAAATCACTTTTTTTATTTCTATTGGTTTTAACAGATGCAAAGGTAGGTACAAATTATTTTATTTTTCTAAATGCACCAAACTAGTGAGCAAAGTGCTAAGCATCTTTCATTCTTACAGTTTTAAATGTGATAGTCACTTTCAAGCTACATTTCAACCTGCAAAAGGAACTTATCTTTTTGTATAGATTGACCCCTTAGAAACATGGAAACACACACAAAAAATATATACATGTGAGTTGTTTAACCAGCCAAAAGAATTTCTGTCCATCCAGTCTTGGGATTGGCTGCATGTTTTCCTTTACTTGCACTTCTTTTTGCCACCTCTCTCTGTGACTGGTCAGGGAAATGAGAAGCACTCCAATAAGACCATTTTCTGCTGGTCTGCTTTCAAATTTTAATATCATTCTTCTTGCGCTGTGATACATCTGACTTTCTTCCTGTGCTGCTTTTTACTCTGAATTTTGCTGTACAAGGACTTCCAAAAGGCAAATTTTGCTACTATTTAAAAAATATATTTAACAGTGTAAAATGGTCTTATGTAGGGGTTTTCCTACTAATTTGCCTCTCAAGGCAGCACTGAAAAGTCTCCCTATTTCTTTTTTTGTTCATAAGTTTTTATTAAAGGTCAATAAGACATACAAAGATATATAATTTTGAAATGTTATCAAAAGTACAGAATGAATTAACAAGTAGTTAATTTAAACATATGAACTTTTATGTTTCTACAACTAGCATATAGAGCCCAAATAATGAAACCGGGTAAACATTTTAATGATAATTCAGCATCAAGAAGTATTTCTTACCATATGTAAAGTTGGATTAACTGATTTTTATACATACCCTTATGCTATGTTAGATTTTATGAATATTATTTTTTATTTATTTATTTTTGGGGCGATATTATAGTTTGTAGAACATAGCTCAAGAAAAAGTATATAAGTAGGGGAGTGGGTCAGGAGGGGTATGGAGGGAGGAAAGGGAAGGAGAAAATGAGGGGGGGAGGAGAGCTCCAGACTCTCCTTTCTCTCAAGCCACAATGCGACAGATCAATAAAGAACTAGTTTGGGTTAAGAGCATAAAAAATGGGTATGTTGGTCCCGATTATCCTAGAGGATCATGAAAGGGACCAGGATAGGTAGCAACAGGTAAAGTGTTTATACTTTTCTATTTTCAGTAAAGATGTTATGATGAGACAAATTCATCCGTCGTTTGCTTGATATGCCTCTGTTGTTTTAAAGTGTTGCCAACTGTACCATGTTGATGTAAATTTGGGTATCTTTTCGTGTAAGATACTGATAAGTTCTTACATTTTTTCTATATTGTTAATTCTACGATACCACTCCTCTTTCTATATGATGTTATTTTAGTGGTAAACACAATTGAGGAATAATTGGTGTGGATATCTGATGATTTTTATGTACTGATTATTGCTTTGTCTTTGTAAAAAATTTTGTAAATAAAATTATTTTTTTATTATGTAGTTGTAATCCATGCCTAAAAAGTCCATAGCCCATTTTTTCTCCTTTTTTCTCCACTGCTTCTCTTTCGTTGGGGCAATTGGAGAGCGCCAATGGTATGGGATGCAGTGTCTTGCTGCGTTTATCATGAACATTGTTAGTGATTTAAAATATTGCTTTTTGGGAATGGTGGTATGGTGAAGCAGGTATACTGCAGGAGAGTAGTCTACATTATCAGATGTGACAGAGAGGATAGTGTCATGTACTGTCTGCCAAAGTGTTTGGATTACAGGACACAACCACCAGATGGGGAGCATTGATCCATCTGTAGCGTCACATCACCAACATCTGTTAGGAATTGTGTTTGAAAATTTATGAAGCAACACAGGGGTTCTATACCATCTTGAAAAGATCTTAAATCCAAACTCTTGGGTGGCTATATTAAGAGAGCCCTTGTGAATGTAGAAGCAGATTGTTTCCCATTCAGGGTCAGTGATTATTATATTTAGATCTTGCTCCCATGCTGAGCATGCATTACCGGTACTTGAGAACGCTGTTTGATCATTAAATAGGGAGGAATACAAAACTGAGGGGATATGTCTTAGGGTTTTTTTTAGAGCAAAGTTCTTCCAAAATGGACAGGTTTTTCATCCAGTATTGAACGGTTTCCTTCCTGGATGAAAAATTCTCATTTATATGTATGTCCAATGCGATATGTGACTCGGGACAATTTAACATTAAGGTCCTCTATTGAAATGAGTACACCTTTGTTAAACATATGTGTAGCTAGTACATCTCTATGGGGCCAAATTTGTACAAGGAAATTATCATTAGTGCCTGGGGGGAAGTCTGGGTTTGCGCATAATGGGGTAAACGGACTTAGCCAGGGAGTGGGATTAGTAGCTTTGGTCGAGTTATGAAATACTTCTAGTGTGGGATCTATTAAGGGGTGACGCTTTGCTTGAGAGAGTACATGTCGTGGGTGTAGCCATGGTACTGATCTCAGGCTTTGGGGAGTGATTGAGTGTTCTAGGGTGACCCAGTCTTTTACAGTGTGGTGAATGTTCCAGTCCCCAATCCGGGCCAGATGTGTTGCCCAATAGTAGCGTGACGTTGAAGGTCAGAGATCGCTATTCCAACTTTGTGTTTTAGAAGAGTGAGTCGATCAAATTTGATTCTCGTCGTTTGTTTCTTCAGATGAAGGAGGAGCAGGTTTGAGGAATGAGGATAGAATGGGGATGGGAATGGTTTGTAATAGAATGGTCATTTTGAGAAGAGAGGTCCTGCAAACCAAGAGAAATTGAGAGTGTTCCATCTTTTCAAATCTTCTCTCATTTCTTTTAGAGCTGGAACAAAGTTGTTTTGGAAAAGGTTAGAAAGGGATTTTGAAATTTGAATTTCAAGATATTTAATTGAATCCTTGGCCCATGAGAAGAGGAAATTATTTTGACATTATGTTACAGTCTAGCCTACGGTGTCCTGAGGTAATATTATGTTCAAGGCGTTTTTGAGTAGTTTATCTTTAGGTTAGAGAAAGTCTGGAAGAGTTTTAGGCCTTTAAGGGGTTTGGTATAGAGATGTGCGGTTCAGATAGAAAGAGCAAGATCTCATCAGCGAATGCTGTGAGCTTATACGTTTGTTTTTTAATTGCTATCCCTTTAATATCTGGGTTTAGTCCGATTCTGTTTAGAAGAGGTTCAAGGGTAAGGACAAAAAGAAGTGGGGAAAGGGGGCAGCCCTGTCTAGTTCCGTTGTGGAGGTAGACAGGTGACCGTTAATGTGTACTCGCACAGTAGGTGTTGAGTACAGTGCTCTTATGTATGACAACATTAAATTGGGGAATCCAATTCCTGTGAGTACCGTGTTGATATAGTCTAGGCCATCCTGTCAAACAGCTTTTCTGCTTTTTCATTTTGATTGAGCCAATAAAAAAAAAAAATCAATACGTGAGTACTTTTGGTGTAATGGCGAAAAATATGTATAGTCTTAACCTTGTGGATTTAGCGTTCTGCAGGTATCATGCAGCATGAGGCTTTGGAGTTTCAATTTGATCTGTTTACATGCCCTATAGGGCATAGCACAGGTCCCTTTGGATGTGTCCAGAAGTAGGTTAAGGGGGACGTTAAAATCTCCCCCAAGAATTAGAATCCCTGCTGAAAAAGAGGACAGAAGGTCACAAGTTTGTCTAAAGAATGGAACTTGTTTGATGTTGGGGGGCATAGAAATTGGCGATTGTGATAGGCCAGGAACCTATTTTCCCTTTAAGGAAAATATATCTACCTGCCTGGTCCTAAATTTTGTCCATTACTTGGAAAGGAGTGTTTTTGGATATAAGGATGGATACACTCTTTGGCTTAGATTCTGTATTTGCTGAATGAAATGATAAAGAAAATTCTTTATCCGAGAATTTAGGGGTTTTGTCTGTCAATAAGTGAGTTTCCTGGATGCATACTATATTTGCTCTGAGCTTGTGGAATTCTCTGAGCAATTGTGAACACTTTTCGGGTATGTTTAGGCCTTTGGCATTGATGCAGACCATATTCAGTGAAAGAGGAGTGGAACGCAGGTTATGTGGAGCAATAATGTATAGTGAACAGTTGGATCGGTTGTGAGAAAGTTCCAAAGTTCGATTACAGGTGTGATCCGTATTCAGGTTTGGTTTAGTATATATCGCACAGTTTTTATTTTGCAGAGAGAGAGGGGTTTCGCATGGGGGAGGGGGAGGAGGATTGGGAAAGGGGGTTCAGGTGGGGGAATAGGTACAAAGGTGTGTAAGAAATCTGCTGAGAAAACAAAAAAGTTGTTAAAGAAAAAAAGGGGGGGGGGATTGATTTACCCGTGGAAGAAATAGACCAGCTATGCTTCCTATTGGGTGTAGGTGATCCGGGTAGGTCAGAGAGGAAGAAGCTTTCTCTCTGGGTGGATTTGAGGTCTAACTGAGCATGATGTGTGACAGAGTCCTGCGAGTCCTGCAAGTTTGGAGCTGAGTTTCTGTAGAGCATAGTACGGGGGTTTATAAACTGTGAAGATTTTTTTTAGAGCACTTCAGGCTATGGATAGGGTGTAATATAGGATTTGTGTATGTTTGTCATTTGGACAAGGTTTGTAAAAAATGTTTGGCCCTGAGGTGTATACTAGGGGAATTAATGAGATGGATAGGTAATGGTTTTCTCCCTTTTGAGATGTTATTTCACCAGGTCTTTAGACCCCCTAACTGATTTTGAAAGGGTGTTACTTTTGCTGAAACCAGGAAAGGTAGTAAAGATGGATAAAACTTCAAACAGAAATCTATAATTAATCTACAGATATCTACAGAAATCTTCTTATTGCTTATATTGTCAGGGTCTGAGATCTTAACATGACAACTTTTCTAATACAACTTAAACTTAAGTGAACCTGAAGCTTGTTTTTCACACTGGGTCCTATGTGCTAAGTGTGGTAGATTTGCATGGCATAGATACCACTGCATCTCCACTGCTTCCCAGCAATATCGGTTATAGTTGACAGATCTCTCATGTTGTTTGGTTTTATTGTAGTTTAATACTTGATAAATATCAATGCTTGCAAGTCAAAAACAGACATAAACTTCTACAATTCAATGTTTACACCTAGAAAATTGCATGCATGCAGGAGTTTTGTTGTCTTAACTGGACAAAATTCAAATGCTTTGATACCATTACTATGGTCTTATGTAGGTGTTTTCCTACTAACGTTGCCTCTCAAGGCAGCAATGAAAAGCCTCCCTATTTCTCCATAATAAGCATTTCCTTCCCACATTTTTCTTGCTCTATGGTAGTAGCAGTTCTGGTTTTATCTTACAGCTGAACTTCACCCGAAAAGGGATGTTCTGCTTTTCCAAGTCCCCTCCCCCCTTACCACTGTTGGACACATTTATTTCTTTTGGGAGCAGTTATCTGTGAAAACCAGGTGATCCGAGTGGAAGTTTAGTTCCCCCCCCCCTTTGCCTGCAGCCTTCAGGGACACATCACAGGTCCCAGAAGGCTGTGGAACTTTTACCTTAGTAAACATGCCAGCGCTGGAGACCTGAGCACTGGCAGAGAACCAGTCCGGATGAGGACAGCGCTGGATCTCTGGACAGGTAAGTATCCTTTTATTAAAAGTCAGCAGCTACAGTATTTTTAGCTGCTGAGTTTAGTTGTTTTTTTTTCTTTTGGGGGGTGGGGGGTGGGTCTGAAGATCCTACTTAGATTCCTTTTTCATTAAGACCGTTTCTGATTGGAATTAACATGAACCTACCTTCTTGGTGGTGCCATTGCATCCCCTCTCATTTCACAGTATTTGCGGCATAGACTATTGTTGCAATATTTTGTAATCTGAAGCCTGTGCCTTTTCACTGTGACAGTAATATAATTAGATAGATAGATAAAACTTCCTATGTAAGCTCATTTAAAGAGGAAGCAAAGTCAAACAAAAAAAAAATACACCCTACAAAGCAAAGGCATAATGAGTTGGAAAGCATAGCATACTAGCTCATTATGAATAACTTACCTGAGATGGAAGCCCCCGAAGCGACCCTCGTTCTTCTCCTCCGACGCCACCATCTATCCCGGAGTGACTTCCGGGTATCCGGCACTGTGACTGGCCGGAGCCGCGATGACGTCACTTCTGCGCATGCTCGTGGGAGCTGCCACTAACGCCATGATCACCGTTAGCAGCGGCATGCTCAGTGTGCCTGCGTGCTGTTAGCAGCGGCACATGCTCCGTAGACAGCGGTGCCTGTCTTTTGAAAATATCTCCTAAACCGTGTAGGTTTAGGAAATATTTCCTGCACCTACAGGTAAGCCTTAATCTAGGCTTACCTGTAGGTAAAAGTGGTCTGTAAGGGTTTACAACCACTTTAAGATGATAGTAAATTGCAGGCACCTAATGGTACAATGTTTATCTTAAAGTGTATCTAAATCTAAAAACAAAAAGAATGGTGCTATATTGCACCTGTTCTAGTGGATATATTACAATGTAGTTATCTTTTTCATATCTTTTTCATGCTTTATTGCTTCTTATTTTCACATTCATTTTTGTGAATAACAAACTGCTCTCCATGGATGGCTATGCTTTTTTCTGCACTGTATCTATGGGGGCAGCCATGGTTGTCACACAAATTGAACTTCAAACCTGTCTGACTTTGTTAATCTCTATTACATGATGGATTGATGGGACTAGTTGCTTCTGTTTAAGCTCCCAGGAATCAAAACGTGCACTGCATTTCTGGTAAGAGTAATGGGCATTTGCTGTAATTGCTGGACATTTTCTCAGCCTGTAAAAAATAAAACAAATGCAGCTAGCACATCTAAGGACTGGTAAGCTACAATATATGTTATGTTTGTTTTTGGGTTTACATATGCTTTGAACAGGGGCTGACTGGCAACTTTTGGTCCAGGGGGCAAGTACAACCCAGAGGCTTTTAAATCAAATCATATGTGGTTGGGGAGGCCGTAGTTCCCCTGTCTACCTACAGGGCTTAAACATATGTCATAGTCATAATTATTTCTTAATGCTCACTAATATTCTAATGTTGAATCCTAACTGCTGGGGCTGGTCTCAGGCAGCAGTTGAAGCCCTATGTTCAGCCTGCACATCAGATACAGACACCTCCCAGGGTACACAACAGTTGATCTGAAGGCAAATACTAGCCTTACGCACTTTTTAAGACCTGACAGGTTATCTTTTAATGCAACAATATTTAATTTAGTCAGCACACAACAAAAACATGAGTAAAAGACATTCATAGAAAGATTCCAATACTTGTCATTATGAAAAAGAGGTTTAGGTATTGCATTATTTAAACTAGCAGTGCGAACAGTCAATAAAGACCACAACACGTTCTTCTGTACATATTCATTCACTATCAAAGATCTAATTATTTTGTATTAAAGAAAAACAAGTGATAATGGTTTAATACCAATCAATCATATATGTATAATAATAAATTAAATTGATTGTTTCAGGAGACAACTCGAGTTCATAAAAAAAAGAAAAAAAAGAAAAAAACAAAACAAACTTGATTGCATTGTGAACAGAAAAATAAGTGTATAGTTATTTTGTTCTATAGGTAGACACAAACTATTTTTTTCCTGAGTCTTTAAATTTATATTCTCTTTATTCTGTAAAACTATTGCACAGTTACTTTGAGTCTAACTCCAGGCACATTCAAAATAAAAATAAAATTATCTCCACAATGCCTCCACCTATGGAGTATCTGTTGCTCTTTTTTTTAGGGGATAGGTCAGCATACACTAATATTTACTTTACACCATGGTCCATTCAGTGATAGAAAGTAGGAGGGCATTCCTAATAGAGGCCACATCCCACCCTGAGGATGTGGTCATCTGTCCTTCACTGATTACAGGTGTGGTGACATCCATGAGAAGGTCCTTGAAAAAACAGGTCAGACATTAGCATGCAGAGAAACTAGTTTTGGTGGACCAGTTATCAGCAGTGTAGTGTAAGGTCAGTATTACTGTATGTTAGCTATCCCCTAGAAAAAACGAGCAATACATTCTTTATTGGGGAAGGTGGATTTAATATCAAGTTATGTTCTATTATGGCTGGGGTAAAGCTTTAATTCTACTATATGTGGAAACAAGTTTTTCATTAACTATATATATATAATCCACTGAACTATTTTCAGTGGAATGGGGTTGGAAGACTTACTGGGATAACTAATAAAGCCTGCGACAATGGGCTTTGTTCACATCAAAGTTGCTTCTCTCTACATGAAAGATTTATGGAATACAAAAGCAGCTTTAAGCAGGCCATATACACCTGTCAATGAACTCCAGATGATATCAGCAGCATCTCAAACTGATGTCAAAAGCAAGCTCATCGACACAGACCCTCACTTACTCCTTTTCCTTCATTACCATAAAGTGTTCATTTCAAAGCTTTGCATCAGGTAGTTCTACATCCAGCCACTCTGCCTGGGAGGAGTGTGTATCAGAGAATTTTGTTATTCAAGGCATTGGGAAATTCCTCTGATTTTGAGCCCAGGCAAAATGACCAGAAGGTGAAACTGTTCTGTGCATGATTGTTGCAATTGTAAGTATGCTATATTTAAATGTGTTATGTCCTAGCTGACCTTGGGTATGGATATCCTTTGATACTGTATGCATGCCTTAGATTATAACTAGCATAGAAAAACTGCCTGAATATTCCAAAGGACACTAGCATAAATACCATCAATTGGCAGACATGTGCATTTAGAAAAATTCCATTCCACTATGAATATTTGGCATAAGCATACTATAGGGTTTATAGAAAAATGTCTAAACGCGTAACTGAACGTAAACTGTAAGGGTATAGCCTGTTTTATTCTATAAGCAGACAATATATTGTAGGGCACAATTATTGTCTCTTGTTCTTGTATAGAATATGCTTGATTATGGTCAGGAAAATAAAATTATGTGGCAGTCTAGCCTACGTCTATACTACAGTGTATGTTTAGTGTAAAATGCTGCAGTCTCTCTTTTGTCAAGCCATATAAGAGCAGCACATTGTGCTGCTGTGCCACAGCTACAAGTCTTTGCCGAGCAGTTCAATCTCATCCAGCACAAAGTCCATATCTTCACGGCTCACTTGGGGGCTGATGACAATGTGGCGGAAGAAGTTGACTTTGTCACGGTGTGGTTGATATCCCACCATCATGCTTCCTTTTCTCATCATCCTTTCTTTAATTATGGGTGCAACCTGAAAAAAAAGATAAAACATTTAAAAAAAAGGGAAAACAAACATCTATTTCACAAGTTTTTGTTCTGCATCTGAGTTTATGGTCTCAAAGATCAGTCTGTACCATATTGATACTGGAGGTCAATGTTGGGTAGAGAGAGGAAGATTAAATCAACCCAACTACTAGTTTCTTGTATATATAAGAAAACCTGGCAATAAGATTTATAAAAATTACTTTCCAGTTCTGCCCTTATGCTGTATTCAATATAAAGGGCTCATGTTGCTAGATTGCACATTTATTTATATTACACTATGAAAAATGCAAAAGGAACACCAGAATGCCTCTTGATGATGCAAGGATAGTGGTGCTTTATGTCTGAGAATGGACCTGAGGATCTCAGCTGAGAGATCTAATAGTTTAAAGAAGAAGTGAACTTCCTTTACTGACTTCTACCTATAGGTAACCCTATAATAAGGCTTACCTATAGGTAGAGTAAATATCTTTTAAACGTGTACTGTTTAGGAGATACTTACATTACATGCAGCCAGTAAGACTCCTGGTACATGTGCTCTGAAGAAACGGCCATTTCTTCAGAGCCCTGTGCCATGAACGACAGCTTCTGCATGCATGCACACAAGTGACGTCATTGCGGCTCTGGACAGTCACAGAGCCGGAGCCCCCCAAACCAGAAGCAAGATGTCTGAAGTTGGGAGCCCCTGCAGAGCTGAGATTGTGACACTGAAACAGCTTCATTTTAAGATAAGTTTCACATAATGTGCTAGTATGCGACGCTCATGTGTACGCAGTATTACAGAAAAGTAGCCTGTATTGAGCCTGAGTATTAGAAATGGTATACAGGAGATCAGACAATGGCCCAAAGGGGAGAACAGAAATGTCAAATGTGTCAGAAGAGCTCTGGTTCCAATGATGCTATATCCAGAGCAGATGTCACCGACTCGGATTATAGACTGCTAGTCTAGCATCATTGGAACTGAAGCTCTTCTGACATATTTGACATCTCTGTGTTCTCTCCCTTTGGGCTTCTGGCTGATCACCTGTACGCATTTCCAATACTCAGGCTCAACATAGGCTACTTTTATGCAACTGATACTATGTTTTATATTGGATAAATGACAAAGATTTTACTTAACTCAATAGCCAGATGAGTATGGGGTAAAGGCAAGGATGGGATTACTGTTAACATGTTACTTTGCTGTACATGGGAAAAGCACAGGCTCAATAAAAAAAAAAAACATCCTGCATTGTTAACTCCCCCAGATGATTCCAAGAAAGGCAAAGGAGTCTTATAAAGAACGATAAAACAAAGTAAGGTAAAACAATCACCTAACAATTCAGTGAATGAAAAAACATCCAAGAGGTGCTGAAACTTCGTAGTAAGAGGACAAAGATGTTTGGAGAGCTCACTGGCTCAGGTTAGGCTGCTCAAAACAGACAGGGCTACCTTCCAGTGGGTACTCAGCTGGTTACTAGAAGAAAACATTATCCAATGGAAGGAGCACAAAAACAAAGGATTAAAAAACTATAAAACAGCAAACACATGGGGGGGGGGGGGCAGAAAAAAAAACTCCTGCTTCATAAAAAAAAGTCTGATATTCCTCGATTTTCATTTCTATGCATGTGTACATGTATGTGTGTATTTATGTATGCACATACAGCAATCCACAAAAATGAGTACACCCCTCACATTTTTGTAAATATTTTATTATATATTTTCATGTGACAGCAGTGAAGAAATGACACTTTGCTACAATGTAAAGTAGTGAGTGTACAGCTTGCATAACAGTGTAAATTTGCTGTCCTCTCAAAATAACTCAACACACAGCCATTAATGTCTAAACTGCTGGCAACAAAAGTGAATACACCCTTAAGTGAAAATGTCCAAATTGGGCCCAATTAGCCATTTTCCCTCCCCGGTGTCAACTGACTTGTTGGTGTTACAAGGTCTCAGATGTGAATTGGGAGCAGGCATGTTACATTTGGGGTTATCGCTCTCACTCTCTCATACTGGTTACTGGAAGTTCAACATGACACCTCATGGCAAAGAACTCTCTGAGGCTCTGAAAAAAGAATTGTTGCTCTACATAAAGGTGACCTAGGCTATGAGAAGATTGGCAAGACCCTGAAACTGAGCTGCAGCACAATGCCCAAGAAAATTACAGTAGTTTAACAGGACAGGTTCATTCAGAATAGGCCTCGCCATGGTCGGCGAAAGAAGTTGATTGCACGTGCTCAGAGTCATATTCAGAGGTTTTCTTTGGGAAATAGACGTATGAGTGCTGCAAGCATTACTGTAGAGCAGCCTTACTCAACCTTTTCAGCATAGAGGAACCCTTCAAATAGTTCTCTGGTCTCGGGGAACCCCTGCTAAAACTTAGAAATCTACAACTCATGATACATTAGTGTGGTGGTCAGTGAGAGGAATGGTCCTTATACTTGTGGTCATTGGGAAGAATTGCCTCCTTACAGATAGCTAAAAAGATCAATGGTGTCAGTGGGAACTTATCTAAGAGGCAGAAATTGCCCAATGCTGAAGGAACCCCTAGCATCCTCTGGAGGAACCATAGGGTTCCATGGAACCCTGGTTGAGAATCACTGCTGTAGAGGTTGAAGGGGTGGGGGGTCAGCCTGTCAGTGCTCAGACCATATGCCTCACACTGCATCAAACTGCTCTGCATGGCTGTCATCCCAGAAGGAAGCTTCTTCTAAAGATGATGCACAAGAAAGCCTGCAGTTTGCTGAAGACAAGCAGACTAAGGACATGGATTACTGGAACCATGTGCTGTGGTCTGATGAGACCACGATAAACTTATTTGGTTCAGATGGTGTCAAGCATGTGTGGCGGCAACCAGGTGAGGAGAACAATGAACAGTGTGTCTTACCTACAGTCAAGCATGGTAGCAGGAGTGTCATGGTCTGGGGCTGCATGAGTGCAGCCGGCACTGGGGAGTTACAGTTCATTGAGGCAACCATGAATGACAACATGTACTGTGACATACTGAAGCAGAGCATGATCCCCTCCCTTCAGAGACTGGGGCGCAGGCCAGTAACGACCCCAAACACACCACCGCCTTGCTAAAGAAGCTGAGGGTAAACATGGTGGAAATCTATGGGACACGAACATGAAAAATCAAAAGTGATAATTTTAAAGGCTTATATGAAAGTTATTGTCATAAAAAGTCTATGGGGACCCGGGTACTGCCCTGGGGGACATGTATCAATGCAACATAAAGTTTTTAAAACAACAGTTTTTTCAGGAGCAGTGATTTTAACCTCTTGCCGCCTGGCCTATAGCAAAATGACGGCGGCAAAGTGGTTTAAAAATCCTGACCGGGCGTCATATGGCGTCCTTAGGATTTTGAGCCACTGCGCACCCCCGGGGGCACACATCGTGGCGATCATTGTTGCGACTGTTGTCAGTCTGACACACCGCAACAACAATCTCGGTAAAGAGTCTCAGACGGAGACTCTTTACCATGCGATCAGCCGTGTCCAATCACAGTGTCAGTGTCAGCCGGTGATCGGCTTTTCCTCACTCGCGTCTGTCAGACCCGAGTAGAGGAGAGCCAATCGGCTCCTCCTCTGACGGGGGGGTCTGTGCTGATTGATTATCAGTGCAGCCCCCCGAGGATGCCCACACTGGACCACAAGGGATGCCACCAGACCACCAGGGATGCCCAGCACCAGGTATGCCACCAGGGATGCCAGTCAGTGCCCACAATGGATGCCAATCAGTGCTCACAATGGATGCCAATCAGTGATTGGCATGCATTATTGTTTGGCACTGATTGGCATCCATCAGTACAATATAATACAATACAATGCCGCCTATCAGTGCCCATCCGTGCCACCTATCAGTGCCCATCCATGATCATCCGTGCCGCCTATCTGTGCCCATCTGTGCCACCTATCCGTGCTCATCCATGCCAATCTGTGCCATCTATCAGTGCCAATTTGTGCCACCTATCAGTGTCCATCCGTTTCACCCATCAGTGCCACCTATCAGTGCCACATATCAGTGCCCATCAATGCCACCTCATCAGTGCCACTTTATTGGTGCCACCTCATCGGTGCCCATCAGTGCCGCCTTATCAGTGCTCGTCAGTGCAGCCCCATCAGTGAAGGAGAAAACGTACTTATTTACAACGTTTTGAAACTGAAACAAAAAAAAACATATTTTTTTTCAAAATTTTCAGTCTTTTTTTATTTCTTTAGCAAAAAATAAAAACCGTGGAGGTGATCAAATACCACCAAAAGAAAGCTCTATTTGTGGGAAAAAATTATAAAAATGTCATTTGGGTACAGTGTAGTATGACCGCGCAATTGTCATTCAAAGTGCGACAGCAATGAAAGCTGAAAATTGGTCTGGGCAGGAAGGTGTTTAAGTGCCTGGTATTGAAGTGGTTAATAATGCTTAAAGTGAAACAATAAAAATGAAATATTCCTCTGCGCAATGTGTAGAACAGTGCTGCAGCAAAATGACATTTCTAAAGGAAAAAATTTCATTTAAACTTGCTTGCGGCTGTAATATATAGCCGGCTCCTGGCAATATAGATGAAAAATAGGATTTAAGGAAAAAATAGACGTGGGTTCCCCCCCCCCCCAGTCCATACTGGGCCCTTAGGGTCTTGTATGAATTTTAAGGGGAACTCCATGCCAAAATGTAAAATGGCATAGGTTCCAACTCAAAATCCTTACCAGACCCTTATCCGAGCATGCAGTCTGAAGGACAGGATGGGGGGGGTTGAGTGAGAACACCCTACTCCTGAACCGTACCAGGTCACATGCCCTCAACATGCAAGGGTGCTTTGGAGTCCCCCCCAAAGCACCTTGTCCCCATGTTGATGGGGACAAGATACTCTTCCCGACAACCTTGGCCATTGGTTGTCAGGCTCTGCAGGTGGGGGGGGCTTATCCAAATCTGGAAGCCCCCTTTAACAGCCCCCAGATCCTGCCCTCCATATGTAAATGGAGATCGCATACATTGTACTCCTACCCATTCACCAAAATAAGTCAAAAAGTAAAAACTGCAATAGACAGTTTTTGACAATTCCTTTATTAAAAAAGAAAAAAGTGTTCCATCCTTTGTCAACCCGATGGACCCGAAAAATATAAAACAAAAATGAAAAAACTCTGCCTCCATGGGAGGCCTCCCGCCCACTGCTTTCTTTTGACAGCTGTTATATAGGCAAGGGCGGAGCCACCCACTGACGTAACCGGATGATGTCGCATGATGTCAAAAGGGGCAGGGTCACTTGGTTACATTGTCGAGTGGCCCCGTCCTTGCCTATATAACAGCTGTCACAGCCAAGAGACAGCAGTCGCGGGGAGGCCTCCCATCAAGGTGGAGCATTTTCATTTTTTTCTATTTTTTCAGCGGCTGACTGAAGATGGATGAACACTTTTTTTTTCTATTTGAATAAAGGAATTGTCAAAAAATTTCTGTTGTGGTTTTTAGTTTTTGACACTTTTTTGGTGAATGGGTAGGGGTACAATATACCTGATACCCATTCAAATGGGGGGGGGGTGGGATCTGGGGGCCCTTGTTAAAGGGGACTTCCAGATTCCGACAAGCCCCCCACCCCCCCTCCTGAACCATACCAGGCCGCTTGCCCTCAACATGGGGAGGCTGCTTTGGGGTGCCCCCAAAGCACTTTGTTCCCATGGAGTCCCTTTCCTGGCCTGCTCAGACAAGTGTCTGGTATGGATTCTGGGGGAACGCTACATCAATTGTTTTTTACATTTTGGCATGGAGTTCCCCTTAAAATCTATGCCAGACCCAACCACTTCAATACACTGTATTAAATACTCTGCACTGCACTATATACCCTGCAAATACATATACAGTACTCTATTTTTGTTTGCATATGTTTCACACTTCCATGATTCAGATCATCAAACAAATTTTAATATTACACAAAGATAACCCGAGTAAATCCAAGATACAGTTTTTAAATTATTATTTATTAAGTGAAAAAAAGCTGTTGTTGGGACAAAGCAATGCTGTAAACAATAGACAGAGGAAAAGGATATTTCTTTCTTGATCCAATTTGTTTGAGGATTATGGGCCTGTAGCCACAGAAGTCCCAGAATGATGGTGGACATAGGTGAACATATAACATCAAAACAGATGAACTCTTGGTGACCAGAATCTGTGACGGTGAGGATGGGTCGGGAAAGATCAAGTTCAGGTACGTAAAAGGGGAGCTCCTGCATAACAGGAGGTTTTACACCTAAATGCATTGAATGTTTTAAGGTGAAAAACCTTGAGGGTTTTCAACCCCTTAAATGTATCCCTATTGATTACCATGGTGGAAAGTCGCACAATCTCTAGTGAGATATGGGAGGAAAAAAAGGGGGGAGGAGGGTCAATTCTAATTTCAGTTCCCAAAGATGTGATCTGCATCCACATGCATTTCACAGTTTTGTGTCATTCTGTACCAATTCACTTGTAAAAAGCTTCCTTCCTGACTCCCTAGATCAACACTCTGTGCTTTTATGAATATCAATATGTTTTTGTTGATATAGCAATCAGACATTGAATCCACTTTTACCACAACCAAAAAGACTTCAGTGGGTGCAGATTCCCAGAAGCATCACCAGAACCAAAATACTAATTTACTATGCTGCTGCTTGGTGTTTATTGCCAGTGTTGATTATAAAAGTCATACAATTATTTTAAGAAAAAAAAAAGAATATAATAACATGCAGCTGTATATACAATTGTAAAGAGCTTACAAAAAAATAATAATCAATTAAGCAATACCGAGCATTTCAAACCTCTATATTAATTTAAGAGACTGAGGTTTACATTATTTAAGAAGTGATTCAGAAATGACTAATATGTTGATGGATAGATACTCAATAGAGGAATTTATAGAATTAATTTATAGAATTACTAATTTTGTTAAAAAAAATGTTCAAAAGCTAAGACCTAAATATTTCACAAGATTGTGTCTTCTGAGATTTATAATAATACATTTTTACAAAGTAATGCTCAGTGCACTAGTCATTTATCACATGAGAAGTTGGCAGAAAATGCCTTGTATCATTAAAGAAAGCATGTTTAACACTTAACCAACTTAAATGGATTAGCTGATTCAGAAACAGGTATTTAGTTAAGAGGATGTTTGCCCCAGGCTAACGAAAACCAAGGGAGTATTTTGTTATTTAATAATTCTTAAACCTGTACTTAAAATGTATGTAAACCATAACTGTGAACTGCTCTAATTTGCTCCCTTTTGATCTGCAAAATATATCATTGAAAGTGTTTTGCAAAAAAAAAACCTATTGATCCAGTTACAAGTCTTGTGAGCTAATAACCTCCTGTGCTTTTTGCCTCTGCTGACTATCATCAGTTAACATTTTTTCTGGCTATTTCAGCAAACTACAGAACATCTCCCCCATGTTATAGAAAAGAGGAGAGGGGGAGGTGTACTACAGTCCTGTCCTAGAATGACAATACTGCTCCTACATAGAAAAAGTACAATTAATGCATTGTCACCCATTGATGTGTGTTACTGGCAGGATCAGTGAAAAAAGGATATAAAAAACCTGAAATAATAAACAAATTCAGCCATCACATCTGGAAACAGCTATTTATAAGACATATTTGCTATTGGGTAAAAAAAATAAAATAATGGCCATGTGATAATGGCTAAACATTATGTCTCATAGGAATGTGGATCCCAACCATTCTGTTTTTACAGCTGCTGTGTATTTTACCTTAAATCTTGCTATATTTAAAGTGAGGTGACAATAGATATAGATGAAAGAACTTTTTTTTTTTTAGGAATTGGAATTTGTGTAAGATTGGGCCAGTTTGCTCTGAATGGGAAAATTCACACTTTGGGTCTACTAAGTAAACCAGTAAATTGGTCAAAATAGAAATGTACCCATTCACCTGGCCATTGTAGAGTGAACAGTGGACCCTCCAACCAACCAGAACAACAACATTAAATAAATAAATAAATATTATTGATTATGCAAACGTTTCTAAGATCTGGCATTGGAAGATAAGACATATTTTTAGTTTTCAGTCTGGCATTCAGGACATAATTTTTTCTCTTGATATGAGGACTAAAAATATCAATTTATCAATAACAGATATATTTTTTTTAGTTACCTGGTAGCTTCAGCATTTTGCTGCAGATATCTAGTCTTTTATTTCTAATATTAATTTTTCCCGAGAAAATTTAACTGTTTAAAATGCTTTAAGTCATTTTCCCACTGTATAATGTGGTTAACTGAGAGTACAGTATACGTTTTATAATTCTATAAGAGAGTTTGATTACCTAACAATGCAAGTGAGCAGTGATGATAACAGAACATCAGTATATGGGGACATACTGTATTTAAGATTGCCTCACAAGATTATTCTGTATATAGCCTAGTGCTGGGCTACAACAACATGGAGAAGGAACATTGCTCTTTACTTGCTTCATTCCCTCTACCAAGATGCTGAAGTTGTGCTGCACTGTTCTCCTCCAGCCAGTGGATTTTCCTCTAGCTGATGAAGGAAGAGCTAAAGTATATCATTACTCAAAATCACTCCTCAGTGTTCACAGTTGCGATGACCATGGCCTCTTTTCCTCCTAAAATTCTGCAGGCCTATATTGTAACAATACCAAAGCCATGTAAGGAACCTACCTCTCCGGCCAATTATAGACCGATATCGTTATTGAACACAGATATTATACACAAAAATCATAGCTCGCCAACTGACCCCTACATCCGATGCAACAAGAAGAGTCCTGGACATAATACAACACGTCTAGGTAGGTCGGGTGCCTTCTCTGCTAGTATCTTTGGAATGTGGAGTAGGCATTCGACCCTATCCATTGTCAATATATGATCAAAACTCTTAGGAATTCTATCTGAAACTAGCTGAAACGCTCGTCCTGAGGCGCAATCGTCACATCCGGTAGGCCACGTCCCTGACATTTCATCATAAACTGACTTCTTCTGAGAAGAAGTCATGCATTTCAGCTTGCTGGAGATCCAGGAAATCATGCGCCTGTGTATACAGCGGACATCTCAGAGTCTTCTGGCGGCCGGAAAGTCTAAAGGCACAGTGCACTTATATTTTACATTTATGCTCTTAAAGTAAAAATCTTATGGTATGCAGAACTGCATGTGTGGGGGTTTTGTTTGTGACAATAAGGTAAACGGGATTACACTATGTGGATGCCCCTTTGTTTTTTGTATATGTCGGGAACACATCCCATGCTTGGCTCAAATCTGGTGGAGAGAATCTGGAAAAACAGGGAGAAAGTGGATAAAGTAAAGATCCTTTTGCTCAAAGGCATGCATTTTATCGGGGTCTGGTGAGTGTATCCCCATAGGGGGAGCTTCGTTGCCTCATGTGGTGGTATTTGGTGGAAGCTTCAGACAAAAGTGCAGCAAGGACTTTTTCACTTGAACCACTTGTGCATCTTTCCTGTTTTTTTTTCCTGGGACTTTATGAAACTACATTGATTTGATTGAAATAATTGCATTTGAGTGTTCATAATGTTTGATGAACATAATTAAGCACTGCTGCAATATTTTAGAGTCATTTATTTAATATAAGATCTCTTATTTATTGCCTTTTACAAATGACTTTTTAAAAATAGTAGCTGCTTTTAGATTACCATTACTATTTTTTTTAACTTTAGATAATTTACATTCATAAGGCACAGAGTGGTGATATCTTGGGGGCACAGCGTATACACCAAGTTTTCTTACAGAAAACTCCAATCTTCCTACCCATAGACTTGGAGCACTAATGGAATCCCCTACCTAGGAATCCGGCTAGTATCTGATACTTTGTCAATGGCAATCAGCTTTCAAAGCTATCTACAGGGCCTCCAAATATGCCAATCACTGGGAACTGTCACATAAAATTGCCCTCAGATGGTATCTTACTCCATATAGAATGTCTAAATATCTTGTTTGACAACCCCCATTATGCTGGAGAGGATGCGGAATGGTGGGACAGCTAATGCACATGTTTTGGACATGTAAACATCTAACCAGTTTCTGGAACAAGGTATTCTGCATCATTTCTGAGACCACTGGGATCATCCCCCCACCCTCTCCAGCTCTGCCGATTCTAAACAAAGGTATTGATCTATTCCCTCCCGAATGCCAAATAATTGTAACTCACATTTTGTTAGCTGCTTGGATGCTGATTACTAGAAGATGGAAATCAAATTTACCACCTAATATGTTGGAAGTGATTGATATGATAAAGCAAAATTTTGTTTTTGAAATGGAGTCTATGGACTCTATGGGCTAAAAACCATTAACCTTTAAAAAACGTTAACCTTTGGAACTGTTAAGAGTTTAATAACATTATATGATATGCCAAGTATTTCTTGTTCTTTGTCTATTAAGCCTGACCAGAACGCCTGACCGACATAGTGGCTTAATGTTCTACTGTTCTAGAGTTTTAGTATCCTAACCTCTTTTTGTGTTTTGATTCCGTTTTATACCCCTGGCACTATTCGCCCGGACTGTTGTTTATGTACCACACATATAAGTATGCAGGAGCCAATTTCCAGTTCCTTAAAGTTTGATGTTGTGATCACCCCCTTGGGGTACTATATACTCACTCTTTGTTGTAATTTGTGATACTATAATTTTTCTTTAATAAAAACTAATGAAACATAAAAAGGGAGAGCTAAAGTCAAGTGAGCCCATGGACTTTATTACAGTGTGCCTGGAACCCTGGGAGGTATGGTCAGAAGATGACAGCCATGTAAAGGAACTACAGGTTCCAATAGACTCTGTAGGTACAATGTAGGTACAACATACTTCCATCAGCAGTGAGTGACTACATTTTGCTCAATATATCAAGCTACCTGCTACACTTTACTTTGGGAAATTTTCCTGCAGTGGTATTTAACACCTACTTGTAGGATCAGTCAGTGTTCTGTGTTTCGATATATGATGGAGAGTTTTATCTAAAAGTATTGGATGACAGTTATTTTTTCTCTTTGGAAAATCAATAAAAATGTATTGAGAGGAAAACTATACAGCACCCTCTCACACTTCATTGCATGCGAGTTTAAAAAAAGACTATCATCAAGTTCATCAAAGCCTCTTAAAGGGCCCAAAATATAGCTGGCAGAAGAACAACCCTAAGGACTGCCCTAAGGAGCCATAAGATGCACACATTCCTGATGTTTTGAATATGGAATAACTTGTTTTTATTGATGAGATCAGTGAAGCACATAATATAGCACTGTGGGTGCTTTGCCAACGTGAGTGGAATATTATAGAGATTTGAACCCCTTGCCCAATGACATAACACATATATTCTCACCACAGGGCTAGGCTTTTTTCTGTGGGGCCTCATATATGCATACCTCCCTTTGAGATATGGGTTTCACCGAGAGCCAAGGGCCCCATACTGATGATCGGGACCCAGAACTCCTTTTTCTGGGTCACCTGATCGCTGTGATAGCCTATGATTGCCTACTACAGTGATCAGTCACTGTGAAGCCCGCCCCTGTGTTTCTCTCTCTGTAAATTAAAATAAATAACATTAAAATAAAAACAAAGTAGAAGTACCTAGATCAAGGTTTGATCTAGGTTAGTACCAGAATCAGTGTTTGGGTCAAGTAAGGGTCAAAGGTCAGGTCAGTGTATGTTGGGCAGGATTTATATATTTTTTAAATTAGTGGTGTCAAAAAAAAAGAGCAAAATGCGCACTATTGCGTATGGGCTGTGCTACGGGTACAAACAAAAAATAACATACACAAATGTGGTGATCGTCAGGAGCAGGAGAACTTTTTTTTGGGTTGTTCTTTGGTGGTAGGTTATAGTAGTAATAAGAAACATACAGCTATTTTTTTTATTTTTTTACTATTTTGGCCCAGTTTTATTTTTTTTATAATAGAAAAAAAATCAGGAAATATCCGTAACCATTTATTACCAAATGAAAGCCAAATTTGTCCTGAAAAAAACAAGGTATAATCCACCTGGATGCAAAGTAGTTCCTTTAAAGGTCCATTTAAGGAGGTGAGCAGGCAGCACGCACCGAATCCTTACATATATAACAAGAAAGATTTTGTAATAATATAATATATAATATAATATAATAAGAGTTGCTTATGTATATTGATATAATGGAAGTGGAATTCTGTAGGTTTTTCATTACCTCCCTCGATACAGTGAGCACTAGATATTTGTCATTTTTTTGCATGTATTTGTACCCCGCGAGGGGGCGATTGCAACAGGTGGAGGAGGAGAGGACAGAAGAGGTGTGGTTGAGGCTTCCCTATGGTCTTGAGGACACATGCGTTTATGGCCTTGATGCTGAGGTCCACTGAGGAAGGTGAGCACATACTGTATATTGCACTTAAGTTGTTAAAGGATAGGAAGTATTGGAAGAATATGGAAATTTGCTCATATTCTTGATATTGGTGAATGACTATTTAACAAGGAAGATTTTGAACTATGCAGCTTTTTTTATTATAATTTTGCACTACGTCATGTTTTCATATTTACAGGCCCTACCCAGTCAGTCTAGACCTAGCATAGCTGCCATTAGTGCACACTGGCAGTATAGTTCCAGCAGTATAGTTCTGGCAGTTTGGTAGATCAGTTATTGCCGC
The DNA here is from genome assembly GCF_037356315.1 of Lithobates pipiens. Lineage (NCBI taxonomy): Eukaryota > Metazoa > Chordata > Amphibia > Anura > Ranidae > Lithobates > Lithobates pipiens. The sequence goes on from NW_027507764.1 coordinate 166,077,553, forward strand.
TTACTGTTTCACTTCACAGGGGGTGTTATTACCGTTTATGTAGATTTGGGCATTAGATGCCATCTTACACTATGCCTAGTCTTTACTGATAATAACTGTGTATGCTAGTTAATGTTATTCAACTAATTTCTGCGCTTGCCTTGTTACCAATAATATTGGGCGGTAAAGTTTTATTAAAACCTGGTTTGGTGCTGATAACACTACCACTGGATACTAAGTATTAATTTCAGTAAGTTTCTGTGATATTGTATGTTTGTACACAAAAAGCAGGTGTGTCAGAGGGGTTTAGGATTTTGAGAATGTCAAGGCAAAAAGCGAGAAGACCCATCATATTTAGCGGCTCCTATGAGGGTAGTGCTACATGTACATGTGCTGTAGCCAGTGCTATTTAATATATACATGTTATTTTTATTCTCCCCCTCCCATGCTGAATCATGAATGAACTGTGATTAACCACAATTTTTTGGAAGGCTGAGTTAAATTTTAACTTGCCACACCCAGGCCTGATCACTGCCAGACCCGATGAATCAAGAAATCACATAAATAGAAGCTGTCTGACAAAGTGAAGCATGCTAACAGATCACAAAAAGCCACATATCATGCCACAATCTAAAAAAAAAATCAAGAACAGATTAAACACAAAGTAATGTACATATACCTGTCTAGTAAGTGAACCACAGGGAGAGCCATTATCCACAAATGGAGCTAACTTGGAACAGTGGTGAACCTTACCCAGAGTGGCCAGCCTACAAAAATTACTCCAAGAGCATGACAATGACCCATCCAGGAGGTCATAAAAGAACCCAGAATCACATCTAAAGAACTGCAGGCCTCACTTGCCTCAGGTAAGATACCAGTGTTCATGATTCAACAATAAGAAAGAGACGTGGCAAAACTGGCATCCTTGGGTGAGTTCCAAGGCCAAAGCCACTGCTGACCAAAAGGAATGCAAAGGCTCATCTCACATTTACCAAAAAACATATTGATTATCCCCAAGACTTTTAGGCAAATATTCTGTGGACTGATGAGACAAAAATTGAACTTTTTGGAATGTTTGCATCCCGTTACATCTGGCATAAAATGCATTTCATAACACAGCATTTCATAACAAGAACATCATACCAACAGTCAGACATGGTGGTGGTAGCTTGTAGGTCTGGGGCTGCTTTGCAGCTTCAGGACCTGCACAACTTACCATAATTGATGGAACCATGAATTCTGAGCTCTACCAGAAAATCCTAAAGGAGAATGTCCAGCCAACAGTTTGTGACCTCAAACTCAAGTGCACTTGGGTTATGCAGCAGGACAATGAATCGAAACACAACAGCAAGTTCACCTCCAAATGGTTCAAACAAAGCAAAATTTAGGTTTTGGAGCGGCCTAGTCAAATCCCAGACTTAAATCCAATTGAGATGCTGTATCATGACCTTACATAGGCCATTCATGCTGGCAAACCCTTCAATGTGGCTGAATTAAAACAATTCTGCAAAGAAGAGTGGGCCAAAATTGCTCCACAGCGATGTGAAAGACTCATTGCCAGTTATCACAAATGCTTGATTGCAGTTGTTGCCGCCAAGGGTGGCACAACCAGTTATTAGGTTTAGGGGGCAATTACTTTTTCACATAAAGAAAGAAAAAAAAAATGTTTGATGATCTGAGTCATTTAAGTTTGACAAATATGCAAAAAAAAAATCAGAAAGGGGGCAAATACCTTTTTACACAACTGTATATATCTGAAACAGAGCTGAAAACCGCCAGAGGCAAAGTATATAGGACGCTATCAACATACAATATTGCTTCCAGGATTAACAGCTTTTTTGCACTAACAAAATGCTTTTAATGGTATATATTACAGGTCAAATAAGACCAAGTAAGACAAGTTCATTCGTAAAGTTCACAAATGCTTTAACCACTTTCAGACCGGACCAATTTGCTGGTCAAAGACCAGACCACTTTTTGCGATTCGGCACTGCGTCGCTTTAACTGACAATTGCGCGGTCGTGCGACGTGGCTCCCAAACAAAATTGATGTCCTTTTTTTCCCACAAATAGAGCTTTCTTTTGGTGGTATTTGATCACCCCTGCGGTTTTTATTTTTTGCGCTATAAACAAAAATAGAGCGACAATTTTGAAAAAAACGCATTATTTTTTACTTTTTGTTATAATAAATATCCCCCAAAAATATATAAAAAAAATTTGTTTCCCTCAATTTAGGCAGATACGTATTCTTCTACATATTTTTGGTAAAAAAATCGCAATAAGCGATTATTGATTGGTCTGCGCAAAAGTTATAGCGTTTACAAAATAGGGATAGTTTTATAGCATTTTTATTAATAATTTTTTATTATTATTTTTTTTTACTAGTAATGGCGGCGATCTGCAATTTTTATTGTGACTGCGACATTGTCGGGGACCCATCGGACATTTTTGACACATTTTTGGGACCATTGTCATTTATACAGTAATCACTGCTATATAAATGCAGTGATTCCTGTGTAAATGACACTGGCAGTGAAAGGGTTAACCAGTGGGTGGCAGTGTAGGGGTTAAGTGTTCCTAGGGGTGTGGGGGGGTTGGGCTTTCATTTAGTGTACACTGATCTCTGCTCCAATCACATGGAGCAGAGATCAGCGTCACTAGTTGCTAGGCAGAATGGAAAAATGTTGTTTACACAGCATTTCCTCCATTTGGCCGCTACGTGAGACGATCGCGGGGATGCCCGCGGCGATCGAGTCCGCGGGTCCCACGACGCGGGTCCCGTGGCAGGGCGGCATCGAATATTGGACGTACCTGTATGCCAATATGCCTGCCCCTGCCATTCTGTCGACGTATATCGTCGTGCGCTGGTCGGGAAGTGGTTAAAGTACACTCTTTTAATTAACAACAGGTTTTAAATCTAAACTCTGGGTAAGGATAAAATGATCTCCCTGGCTCCCCCTTCATGTGTTGAACATAAAATGGAAAGACAAGTTTGCAGGCAATGACAGGGAAGCGGGTACTCCCCTGTCATTCTTGTATGTAAGTAAATCATGTAAAAGTTCCAGAGTGATCACACTATTCTCTTATAATTTCATAGAAAATTTTGTATGATTTCCATATTTCCATATTTTCATAACAGAGCAAGCAAAGACACGAAGAGGGAGATTTACTAAAATGGCTGCACATAGAATCTGGTGCAGCTGTGCATAGTAACCAATCAGCTTACTGGTTTTATTGTCAAGGCTTTCACATGGGCTTGCCTGTTTGGCGGACTCCGCTTGTTGAGCAGGGGATCGCTCCGCTGATCACCACTGAGCAGACGTATGACAGGTCTGTCTCCGCTCACTGTGCTGAGATGGACCTGTCAGAGCCCCGATTGGCATTATGGGGAGATCGGATGAAAAAGGACCACCAGTCCATTTTCATCCGATCTGATCCTCCAGATGGATGGAAAATAGGGTCACCATCCATGTGGATTTCACGGACAGGATCGGATTGGAGTGCAGCAGGTGTCAACAAACATGTCACCGCTGACATCCGCTGCCCCATAGGAGTGAATGAAGGCTACGATCAGGTCCACCTGTCAGTTTTTAAGAAGCCTGCGTGAAAGGGGCCTTGATTGAACAAGCTGAAGCTACAAGATAATTGGTTACTATGCACAGCTGTACCAGTTTCTGTGTACACCTGTTCTAGTAAATCTCCCTAAATTTGTTTTAACTTTAACCTCCCTGGCGGTATGATTCAGTCTGGAATAAGGTGCTGAAAGCGGTACAATTATTTTGCATGGAAATCTGGCTTTTATGTTGTAGTCCTGTAATTCTTAGGAATAACGCTCTGAAATCTCTTCAAACCAGAGTCTAGCGGACATCCCGGGTATGATAAAGTTTATAATATAATAAAGAATAATAAAAATTATTCAATAATGTAATCAAATCCAAAAAAAACTGAAAAAGGGACATGTTTTGGTTGCTATGGACAATCTCCAAATTCCAAGCAGTAAAAAACTGTATTTATAATATAAAAGTGCATGCAGGGCACTGCACAAACCACTAGGGACAAACGGGGTGTGTATTTTTTACTACAGCACTGTAATCTGTAAGATTACAGTGCTGTGTGTGTTTTGTGTGTTTTTACTTTTTTGAATTTGCCGCCGTTCTCCGCTCCCGTGTGTCGTAACGTTGCAGGGAACGGAGCTCGGCGGCATTCGGCACTGTGAATCGAGCGGAGGACAACTCGATCACACAGCGCGGCGGACATCGCTGGATCCAGGGGACAAGGTAAGTAACGATCCCTGTGTCCTCCCCTGCATCGAGCGGTGCAAACCCGAGTCTGGCTCGGGGTTACCACTATTGTAATGAAAATCCCAACCCGAGCCAGACTCGGGATTACCGCTAGGGAGGTTAAGGCCGGGTTCACACCGCTGCGATGCGGGAACGTCGCGAATCCGCAGCGGTTTCCCGCATCGCATTACTCCCGCCGGCAGTTCACACTGCCCTATGCGGACGGCTGGGAGTGTCAATGATATGTTAATGACACCCCCAGATCCGTCCGCATATCGCAGTGTGATCTGCCGACTCGCACAGGAATCGGATCGCATGGTGTGAACCCCCATGCGATCCGATTCTGTTGCGGACCAAAAAAAGGGTCCCGTGCGAGTTTGCTGCGGGAGCGATGCAAATTCAGCCATACTATCTGTTTGGCTGAACTCGCATCGCTACGGAGATCGGATGTGATTTGCTGTGCGAATCACATCCGGATCTCCCCCCGCAGCAGTGTGAACCCAGCCTAAGTGTCACTGCCATAACAAAGATCTCTGTTTCTTCTCAGTGCTCCTGAAAGCATTAACAGACTGAACTAAGCAGAAAGACAGGCACAGCAGGCCATACAGCAAGTCTGCTTCACTGACACCTCACATACAACTTTAAGAGTCTTGAGCTTCTAGTCAGCTGATTGATGGCCCTAATGATATGGGGTGGGTAAGGGATGGAGGCAGGAGCTGCAGGACCCTGATCAATGGATGTAGGTTCAGAAGGGCAGAGCAAGGTGGAGAGATGGTGAGTTGCCTCAGCATGAGCAGCTAGGACCTTCCTGTTCCCATCACCATGTCAGAGCTGCCTAATTACTGAGTGGGCAGTGAGCTGAGCAGTCAACCATCACAAAGAACAGCTGAGTTTACCAGTCTTTGCAACAGCAAATAGCAACATGAAAAAGAAAGAGCTATTCTAAAGGCAGGTCCTGATAAAGGCTTTCAAGAGAAGGGGACTGAAAGTAAGCTTTCTGCTACACTAGTGAATGTTATGATTTGTTCCACGGGTTTAGCTTTAAATTATGAAGTAATAAACAACATGAAACAGTGATTTAAAATCTAACCTAGTTGCAAAACAGAGAAGCACATACCTACTATTGCTTTAACATTTCTACATGACCTTATATTTTCTGTGGTTCAGCAAATTAGGTCATCAGAAACTATTCTGTATCTGTAGGGACCCTGCAATATGTTGCTGTGTCTTTAAATGTATGTTTGTTGCTAGGCTATAACCAGCCTGAGAATGTGTTTACCTTTTTTTCTAGGCTCTGCAGGTCTTCCCTAAGCTCAACTGGTTGATTTTGTCTGCCTGATACTATGAAGGGGGTGCTAGTTACCATAGTGGGAAGGCCAATCACAGAGTTATGAATATAACTTTAACCCAACCAATCCCTGAGATTCTTAGTAAAAATGATGGTACATATTCACAGTTATGATACATATTGTGGGCACTTTGCCTTTTTGTCTCTCCTGGATTTCTGCTTGGAGAGGATACCTGCACAGAGTGATCTTTTCATGGGGGTTGCCTTAGCTTGGGGCATGTGCTGGAGGCCCAAGGATGTTGGCTTTCTTGATGGCGGGTATATCTATCTATCTATCTATATATATATATATATATATATATATATATAGGATGTCCGCCTGGAGGTTGCATCTGTATAGAATCTTCTTGCTAAAGCGTAAGAGGGATTCTTTGACCACAAATCAAGGAATGTTTGACTATCAATAGCAGGAGAAGTCTGGCTGCTCTCACAAGGCCAGTTATGACTAAATGGCTGCTCCTAAATGGCCTACTGCTACTCTCTAAACACTTGTCCTAATTTTTTTTTTATTCTGCACCATAAACCCTTTGCCCTTGAATTTAGTTAAACAATAAAGAGTACAATGACTAAAATGACTGGTGCCTAACTTACATTTCTCCTAACCATGCACCAAGACCCACCACACCTTGAGATAGAAATTTTAGCCCATCACACTACTTAGGGTGAAATCCTGCATCACCTCTAGATAAGTACTACATATATTACAGGAACTGACAGAAAGAAATATTTATATTTGGAATTATACTTGAATTTAAAATGTTATAGATTTTTTGTTTTCTTTAAAAGTCACATTTGTACTATTACATACAGCAAATGTTCTCAGAGCTAACGTTGTTAAATTTGAGCTGACATTCTTCATTTTTGATGGCTTGTCATTTTTAAATTGTCACATTCAACAGCAAGTTCTAGGGCAGATAAGGATAAAAACAGGAATGTATAAGAGAAGGTCAAGGAAAAATAAATGAACTGCTGTAGTGAATAAAATAAATAAATAAAAAATAAAAATAAAATAGTGAATATAATTACTCCACTATGTTTTTTAAGTGCAAACACAATAGTCTTGTCTGCATTGTAGCTATAATACGATATGCATAGTCCTTTGTTATTATTTGGCTATTCAAATCCCCAGTATTTACCTGTGAGCTATGAAGTAATTAATGCAATATCCCATACCAAAAATATAATTCTGAATTAAAATATATTGGTACATTTACAAAGCACGGTTTTCAGTTTCAGATTTGGACTCCACATCCATCCAAAACCTAAACAGGAGTCAATCCATAAAACTGAAATTCCAGGAATATATTTGAACACAAATGAAGACAATAATATACAGGTATTTATTAGAAATACAGAATTTATTGTTAAATTCACTATTGAATGTATTTGTTCTAATATTAACTACCTGTAATGCCATGAACAGCAGGACTGAAACTGGAAGTAGGCTCTGCCGCAGCAACCTTGTCCTGACAATGTACATGATGACAGTAGGAAAGGGTAGGGTGACCTCATTGGGGTGATGCTGCTCAATTTTCTAACTAGAAGTTGGAGGCAGCTGTATGGTTGCTGAAGTGGAGGTTGAGGACCTAGCTTTCCTCTCTGGCAGGTAAACTAGCTCCTATAAATATATGAATATATGTATTTTTTTCAGTCCAGTAAATTTTTATAGTTTTTTTCCAATCCAATACATTTTTATTGTTTTAAAATCAGAAAAGACAACAATATAACGTGTACATTCACATATAAATTACAGGAATTCACCTACCAGCCCTTTTGATGCCAGGCGGTGGGGCAGAGTTTATGTGACGGGCATGATTGGCTATTACAGCGGTCACATGATCGGAAAGCTCCTGATAGTAAGTAGCAATTGGAAGCTTTCTGTTAGGTGGCGGTAACTCAATCTCGGGACAGGTTTCTTTACATTTTGGTATGCAAATATGCGGCATCTCTGCATCAAGACCCACGCACCGAAAGGCCACATATTTGCATAACCTTGGTGCTAAGAGGTTGAGAATGGTCAGAAAAAGAGAAAATATCCAGTGAGGGGTAGTTGTGTGGAGGAAAATAAATGCCTTGTTGATGTCAGAGGTCAGAGGGGAATGGGCAGATGGTTCAAGATGATAGAAAGGCAACATTAACTCAAATAACCACTTGTTACAACAAAGCGATGCCGAATATCATATCTAAATGCACAACTTATCGAACCTTAAAGCAGATGGGCTACAGCAGCAGCAGACCCCACTGTTTGCTACTTCTGTCAGCTAAGAACAGGAGGCTTCAATTTGCACAGGTTCACCAAAATTGGACAAAATAAGATTGGTAAAACATTGCCTGGTCTGATGAGTCTCAATTGCAGCTGCGACATTCAGATGTTAGGGTCAGAATTGGGCATAAAAAACATGAAAGCATGGATCCATCCTGCCTTGTATCAAAGGTTCAGGCAGATGGTGGTGGTGTAATGGTGTGGGGGATATTTTCTTGGCACACTGTGGGCCCCTTAATACCAATTGAGCATTGTTTAATGCCACAGTCTACCTCAGTATTTTTGCTGATCATGTCCATCCCTTTAAGACTACAGTGTACCCATCTTCTGATGGCTCCTTCCAGCAGGATATCCAACAGGCGCCATGTCGCACAGCTCAAATCATCTCACCACTGGTTTCTTGAACATGACAATGAGTTCACTGTACGCCAATGGCCTCCACAGTCACCAGATCTCAATCCAATAGAGCACCTTTGCTGGATGTGGAGGTCCTGGGTTGATGTGGTTACACGTGGTCTGCGGTTGTGAGGACGGTTGGATGTACTCCCAAATTCTCTGAAAAGCGTTTGGAAATGGTTTATGGTAGAGAAATTAACATTCAATTCAATGGCAACAGCTCTGGTGGACATCCTGCAGTCCGCAAGCCAATTGCACGCTTTCTCAAAACTTGCGGCATCTGTGGCATTGTGCTGTGTAGAGTGACCTTTTATTGTAGCCATCCTAAGGCACACCTGTGCAATAATTATGCTGTCTAATCAGCATCTTGATATGCCACACCTGAGAGGTGAATGGATTATCTTGGCAAAGGAGAGGTGCTCACTAACACAGATTTAGACAGATTTGCGAACAATATTTGAGAGAAATAGGCCTTTTATGTACATAGAAAAAGTCATAGATCTTTAAGTTCAGCTCATGATAAATAGAGGCAAGCACAAAAGTGTTGCGTTTATTATTTTGCTTAGTGTATATATATATATATATATATATATATATATATATATATATATATATATGACTATATTGCCAAAAGAATTGGCATGCCTGCCTTTACACACGCATGAACTTTAATGACGTCCCAGTCTTAGTCCATAGGGTTCAGAATTGAGTTGGCCCACCCTTTGCACCCTTTGCAGCTATAACAGCTTCAACTCTTCTTGGAAGGCTGTTCACAAGGTTTAGGACTGTGTCTATGGGAATATTTAACCGTTCTTCCAGAAGCGCACACAGAAGGTTTTTTCACCTTTATGCAATGCATGCAAGTAAAAAACCTTCTGCCTTTAGAACCACTTGAATTCTGAAGGCTACTTTCACACTGGGGCGGGCGGGCGCCGTTGGTAAAGCAGTGCTATTTTTGTGCCGCTTTAATGTCGTTTTAGTGGCAGGGGTTAAAACTGCCCTGCTAGCGGCTGAAGAAGGGTTAAAACCGCCCGCCTAGCGCTGCTTTTCTGGCAGTTTGGCAGTGCTGCCCCATTGTTTTCAATGGGCAGGGGCTCTTTAGGAACAGTGTATACACCCCTCCTATAGCGCTGCAAAGATGCGGCTTGCAGGACTTTTTTTTACCGTCCTGCAAGCGCACTGCTCCAGTGTGGAAGCACTCTGGGCTTTCACATTGGAGACACAGGAGAGGCTCTTTACAGGCGCTATACAGGCGCTATTTTTAGTGATGTAGCACCTGTAAAGCGTCTCAGTGTAAAAGTAGCCTTAATATGTGTAGGAGTATTTTTTACAGGCTGGTTTAGAAGGGCTTGCCAAAGGGATGCATTTAGATAAATATGTGTTATAGAATTGATAAGACTATATATTCCAGTCAATCAGTCCCTGCCCTCAAGGAGCGTACAATCTATATTTTTTTAATGTGTTTTAATGTTTGCCAGCTTTAATAGTGAATTTGGTTTAGAATTTGAGACAAAGCAATTAAACGTCAGGTTACGTTCCAGGGGCGCTTCATACATACATTTTGGCCAAGAATCCCATATTTACCTATGTCTGTGAGACCCCCAATGTACAGTATATCACTCATATTAGTAGTTACTGTTTAAACTACAAACTACTAGTTCACACACTAGCAGGCCTCTGCTTGCTAATGTCATAAAAACCTGAACGCCCATTAAATCCTTAGCTAAAAACACCCTGCACACCAAATAAAGAATGGAAAGAATTTCAATTAAAGAAGTAAAGTGTTCTTAATAGACTGATGATAATACGCAATGACAATTTCCTAGCCATTTGCATCTACTGTGGTCAAAAGGTCTCTATAGTGAAAACTGTTTGCCTGCTTTCATGGCTTATGACCAGTACATCTGTCAGCTGATTCTCACATACACTAATACACTTAGGCTAAATTTCTAAATAAACTAAGTGAAGATTCACCTCAATTACTCAATCAATTTTCCAATTATGTGAAAAGAAAATGCTTAACACAGCTACAATTTAATAGATGAAGATTCTCAACATCTTAAGTAAATCAGCTTCACTACCTCATACCCTGTGCATTCCCTACCTTAGTTCAGCATTCAGTTGCAATTTTTAAAGTCATTACTGTATTTGCAAAATAGAATATTTTTCACATTTCCTTTAACACTTTGGGGTTGATTTACTAAGACTGGAGATGTGCATGGTAGCCAATCAGTTTCTAACTTCAGCTTATTCAATTAAGCTTTGACAATAAAAACTGGAAGCTGATTGGTTTCTATGCAGAGCTGCACCAGATTTTGCACTCTCCAATTTTTAGTAAATCAACCCCTTTGTGTTTTTAACTCCTAAACATTTTCACTTTTAGAAGAGCAGGTTTTATTTTAATAATGTCTTGCAGATTAAAACTTAAATCATACTTTCTGCATACATATGTATGCATTTTGAAGCCTATCTACGAGATAGCTCTTGATTTTGACTACCAAGACTAATGCATGTATTGGCAAGTGGATGATGTCAGATTTCAAACATCTGAGGAATAAGAATGCACCATTAGAAAAAGCCATTATCAGGTTGTAACATGAATATGAGTATTTACCAGGACTATAATTACAGCAGACACTGAAGTAGCAAGCTGAATACAATGACTTATCTGTCCTTAATCTGTATATTTTCTGTTAGTTCAAATGTAAAGTGAGGTTTCAATAGATCTCCTTCACTGTCTTCTACTCAAAGCAGGATATACTATATATATATATTTATATAAAATATATACTGTATATATATATATATATATATATATATATATATATATATATATCAGGGTATAACACGCACTGGCGTATAACACGCACCCCAAGTTTAGGAGGGCATTTTAAGGAAAAAAGTTTTAGGAAGGAAAGAAAAAAAAAACTTACATTTAAATGCCCGTCAATGCAGCCTTATCAGTGTGCATCTGCAGCCTTGTCCATCATTGCAGAATGATCAGTGTCATTTGCAGCTTGCCCAGCATCATTTGCAGCTTGCCCAGCGCTGTTTGCAGCTTTGCAGTGTCATTTGCAGCTTGCCCAGTGCCGTTTGCAGCCTTGCCCATGTTTAAATTTCCTGCCCCCGAGACAGACCGAGTGAGCGCCGCCGAAAAAGACCGAGCGCCGCCGAACAAGACAGAGCCGACTTGCTCGGCTCCGCTCGTAGTCCCCGCCTTCCTGCTGTTTCTCTAGCGAGCGCTGGCGAAAAAGACCGAGCCGTCTGTACTGTGTATTCGGCTGGGCTCCGCTCACAGTCCCGCCCAGTATGGGCGGGGCTGCAAGCCGAGCTGAGCCGAGTACACTGTACAGTCGGCTCGGTCTTTTTCGGCAGCGCTCGCTCCAGAAACAGCAGGGAGGCGGGACTACGAGCGGAGCCAAGCAATTGGCTCTGTCTTGTTCGGCGGCGCTCTGTATTTTTTGGTGGCGCTCAGTATTTTTCAGCGGCGCTCAGAATTTTAGACTCACAGACAGTGGGGATCGGCGTATAACACGCACCCATGACTTTCCCCCGATTTTAAGGGGGAAAAAGTGCGTGTTATACGCCGATAAATACGGTGTATATATATATATACAGTTGTGCTCATAAATTGACATACCCTGGCAGAATTTCTGATTTCTTGGCCATTTTTCAGAGAATATGAACGATAACACAAAAATGTTTCTTTCACTCATGGTTAGTGTTTGGCTGAAGCCATTTATTATCAATCAACTGTGTTTACTCTTTTGAAATCATAATGACAACAGAAACTACCCAAATGACCCTGATCAAAAGTTTACATACCCTGGTGATTTTGGCCTGATAACATGTACACAAGTTGACACAAAGGGGTTTGAATGGCTATTAATGGTAACCATCCTCACCTGTGATCTGTTTGCTTGTAATTATTGTGAGTGTATAAAAGATCAATGAGTTTCTGGACTCCTGACATACTCTTGCATCTTTCATCCAGTGCTGCACTGACTTTCTGGATTCTGGATTTTGACTCATGGGAAAAGCAAAAGATTTGTTAAAGGATCTGCGGGAAAATGCAGTTGAACTGTATAAAACAGAAAAGGAAAAGATATTCAAAGAATTGAGAATGCCAATTAGCAGTGTTCAAACTCTAATCAAGAAGTGAAAACTTAGGGGTTCTGTTAAAACCAAACCACGGTCAGATAAAGCAACTGAAATTTCAGCCACAACTGCCAGGAAAATAGTTTGGGATGCAAAGAAAAACCGACAAATAACTTCCCACTTCAGGTGAAATATGGGACTCTCTGAAAACATGTGGTGTGGCTGTTTCAAGATGCACAATAAGGAGGCACTTGAAGAAAGATGGGCTGCATGGTTGAGTCGTCAGAAGAAAGCCATTACTATGGAAATGTCACAAAGTATCCCACTTACAATACACCAAAAAACACAGAGACAAGCCTCAAACCTTCTGGCATAAAGTCATTTGGAGTGATGAGACCAAAATTTTGCTTTTTGGCCACAACCAAAAACGCTTCATTTGGAGAGAAGTCAACAAGACCTATGATGAAAGGTAAAGCATTCCTACTGTGAAACACGGAGGTGGATCGCTGATGTTTTGGGGATGTGTGCGCTACAAAGGCACAGGAAATTTGGTCAAAATTGATGGCAAGATGGATGCAGTATGTTATCAGAGACAGAAAAAGTGATAGTAAAATTCAAAATTGTATAGCAGCCACTGGTGCAGAGGTAACCTTCCAGCGGGGGCCCCCATTGCGTTGACAAATCTCTAAGTGGGGAATTACCCTCACTTTGTAGATATTTTCTTTAACTTCCTGTTGCATTTCTGGGAAAGGGAGTACATAGAAATCTCCCATACTTTATCCAAGAAAAGACTTGGATTTACAAACATTTTTTAATCATAAAGGGCAAAACTTCAAATGAAATGACACATACAGATACAAGTTCACCATGGATAAGATATACTGTGCATCAAAATTGCAATAAGGTTCTAGGATAATAGTGTAAAGAAGCCCCTCGCCTTTTCATGAAGAGTAAAATGGTGCATGCTTGTGACATAATGTATATGCAAGGAATGCTCTATATATAAACCAATATGCTTTCCAACAGGAGGAAGAAACAATAATTCCCTAAACCAGTTTAATTTTTAATTATTGCCTACAATGAATTTTGCCCATCATAGACCAATTGTTTTGTGTTAAAAAAAAAAGATTATGTACTTTTATGTAGATAGTTGTGCATGTTAGCAGCTTTTTTATAATGCGTTTGAGGCAAATTGTTTGTATTTGTCCCAGTGTACTGTATCTAACTGGACAGCTACTCTATAGTTTTTTATAAACTGTACTGTATCAAGCGCCAATTATTCTTATTTCTTCTTATTATTTTGTTACATTACAGCTACACACACACACATATATATATATATATATATATATATATATATATATATATATATTTCATGAAACCCTTACAGTAGGTAGATGGTGATGCGCAAGGACTCTGTAAAACCGTTACAGTGATCAAGCTAACACACTGTTCTCAGTCAATCTGCAGTCGATAAATACTTGGACTTAATAATTTATTTAGCACATGTTAATTTGTGACTAAGACATTTGTTATGTTATTTCTATAAAATTAGTAGCAGATTCAAATGGGTTGCTTGTTTTTTTTTCTTCTTTTTATGACAATTAGCAACAATACTATAATTTGTCAGATGTTGTTGTGGACAATGAAAATATAAATTGTCTGCAATGTCAAATGTGTCTCTTATTATAGCTATTGCTTTGTGAAATCTGGCTTGTTTATTAAGATTGGAGCTTACTTTGTTTGTTTTTAAATAGACATACACTTTAGAGGCTAATGGGCTCTATTTACAAAGCAGTATTTTCTTCTTTTAACATTTCGGTAAAATATCTCAGCATTTTTCAAGAAGTTTTTTTTGGCATTCACAAAAAAATGCTACAAAAATTCCCTATTCATTATTTTATGAAGTCCTATTTTAGTAGTGAAAACGTGAGTTCATTTTTGGCGGGAGCCAGTGTATTTATTAACAGCAGTAAATACTGCTTTGTTAAGGAGGAAATTTAATGGATGTTAAGAAGCAGGCGGCTGCCGAATCCTTAACATAAGCTTAAGTCATAAGCTTCCAGCAGGGTCCCCCCGGTGACAGGTGAATGTAACAAAAATAATTACTGACATAAAAAAAACAGGGAAAAATGGTGTGGGGTTCCCCCCAAAATCCATTCTAGACCCTTATCTGAGCATGCAGCTTAGCAGGTCAGAATAGGGGGGGGCAATCGAGCTCCCCCCTCCTGAACCATACCAGGCCACATATCCTCAACATAGAGGATGCTTTGGGGCAGAGGGGATCTGCCCCCCCCAAAGCATCTGGTCAGTGGCTGTGGGAGTCTGCTGGCGGGGGACTTATCAGAATCTGGAAGGCTCTTTGTGGCATCACAACTGGGGCATGTAGGCAGGGCCGTCTTTAAAGCAGGGCAAAAGGGGCAGCTGCCCTGGGCCCTGTCATTGTTGTGGGGCCCAAAGCAGCTGCCTTATACTTGCCAACTATCCCAGTTTACATTCCCTTGTCCCTTGAAGTTTTAGTCCTGTGCTGCTACTAATGCTGCCCAGCTCTGCCCTATTGTTGTGTACAGGTGACTCACCTGCAGACCTGTGTTTACATGTAAATACTGGCATTCATATGTAAATAGAAGTGACATGCATATGTAAATAGCTGAGGCCAACTGCATTGATATGTAAATAAAGGCAGCATTCATAGGTATATCATGCCCCCCTGCAGTGAGGAGAAGATGTGCTGTAACCTATAGCAACCAGTGAGCAGTATTACTGTACAGCAATCTCTAGCAGCCAATCAACAAGCAGAAATGTGCTGTAACCTCTAGCAACTAATCAGTGAGCCTTAAGGAGTGCTGTAAGCAGTAATAATATGCTGTAACCTCTGGCAACCAATCGCAATCGCTGCCTGATCTGATACAGTAAACTGATTTTAAGTCTAGCTGCTATTTATTGTATGTCTCAGAGAAGGTGGAGAGCAAAATTCCATGGGGGGCCCTAAGAAAATTTTTGCCCAGGGTCCAATCAATATTAAAGACAGCCCTGCATGTAGGTTGGTGATGTAACAATGCTGATGTCACCGAGTGGCCCTGCCCCAAGTTTATTTACTGGTAGGAGGTGGTGGAGTTGTCATTTGGCGTGAGCCTTTTAGGGAGTGGAGCTTTATTATTCGGGTCAGCGGTGGCCACAGGTATCGTAAATGATGTTGGATCTACAACACTGGACATTGTTTGTTTTTTATTCTTGTGTTTTTAATAAAGGACATGTCTAAAACTGCCTTCTGTGTTTATTTACACTACACTTTTTTTTTGGGTGAATGAGTAGGGTACTATGTACCCCATTTACATAGGGAGGGGGCTGGGATTGTTAAAAGGGGCTTCCAGATTCTGATAATGCCCCCCGCCTGCAGACCCCCACAACCACTGGCCAGGGTTGTGAGAAAGAGGCCCTTGTCCCCATCAACCTGGGTACAGGGTGCTTTGGGGTGACAGAGTCCCTTCTGCCCCAATAACCACCCAATATTGAGGGCATATGGCCTGATATGGTTCAGAAGGGGGGATGCTCACTCACCCCCCTTTCCTGACCTTCTAGGCTGCATGCTTGGATAGGGGTCTGGTATAGATTTTGGGGGGAGGGAACTGTGGCATTTTTTTTTAATATTGGTGGGGGGGTACCCCTTAAAATCCATACCAGACCCAAATGCCCTGGTATAGATTGGGGGGGGGGAACCCAAAGCAGTTTGTTTCTTGATTTTTTAACATCCGTAATTTTTTTTTTTACATTTAGCCGTCAGTGCGGAAGCCCGCTGACAGATGATGACCTATTGCTTGTTAAGGATGCGGCGGCCACCTGCTCCTTAAGAACCATGAACCTTTATTGGCGAGTGCGCCTTCCTTATCATACAATAAGTTTTATATAAGCTGTTTTTCTGCACTATGTTCATGATCCTTTTTCTAAAAATTCAGCAAAGAAACATTAACATTAAAATGGTAATTCCCTATACTTTTGGAAAATTTCCTTTCATTTACTGTTGTTTTCCAGGTCAGGAAGCATTTGGAAACCTTCCCAGCAGAACACAAAACAAAAAAATGACCCTTCCTACTTTATACCAAAAAAAAAAAAAAAAAGTCATGACAATACATACTATGACAATAATGTCATAGAGTCATACTAAACACAGTGCCACCTAATTTATTTACAATTAATAAGACAAAATCATCAGACCTAACAGTTAGCTTTTAACACAAAGCAGGACATGACAAATTACATTACAACATTCCAGTCACAGCTTCTTTGATCGGGCACAGGTCATTAAACCCATTAGGATGATATCTCTTAAGTCAGGCCTGCTAATATCCATCCTAAACTTGTGATGTCATGGATCCTATAGCATGGATCTCAACAGGCTGTACTGTGGTTGTAACTGATCATAATTAAGAAAATTAGAAGCAACACCCAATTGGGTCTGACTGTACTACTGTAGACCTGACATTTTAATACAACCAATCTCCCAAACTCTACACATAAACTATTATTCCAGTTATGATAAAATTTCATTCATAACCATCTACCCAAATGTTTATGTAAATATCAATTTGTTTAAGGCCCCTTTCACATGAACGGACCGTCTATCCGTTTTTCTTCTATCCGTCAATGGACGACGATGCATTCCTATGGGCAAACGGATAACCATCCATTACCATTTGTTAACCTCTGCTTCTGATTTTATCCGTTTTTTTTTTAATGTACAAGGCTACGTCAAGATCTGTGAAAATGGATATTAACTGACGTTAACAGGCAATGTCAACGTCAACGTCTGATCAGTTAAGATCCATTTTAGGAAGTACAGGAAGTACATTGGAAGAAGATCCACAAGGAGAACCATGGCCAGGGATGTCTCCCAGGAGCAACTAATAAACCTGGTGCATGAAAGACCAGGCTTGTGGGACTCAACCTGTCAGGACCACATTGACAGAGTAAGAACACAGCAACTATGAGATGAAATATCTAAACTTATAACACCAAATTGTTCCACCGTGACTCGCAAACAGCATGATAAGCGTGGTAAGTGTTGCCCAACTGCAGCATGCTCTCTTGTCACTGTTTTTATGGAATCACGAGATTATGGAAACGTGAGTTATTTACTGTTCAGTCTCTCACTGCAGCAGAGAAAAACCATGTGGCACTATTGGGGTTATTTACTAAAGGCCAATTCACTTTGCACTACAAGTGTAAACTACAAGTGCAAAGTGCACTTGAAAGTGCACTTGGAAGTGCAGTCACTGTAAATCTGAGGGGACAAGCAAGTAAAATAAAAAATAGCATTTTAGCTTACACATGATTGGATGATCAAATCAGCAGAGCTTCCCCTCATTTCAGATCTAGCCCTCAGATTGCACTTCCAAGTGCACTTTCAGTGCAATTTCAAGCGCACTTTGCACTTGTAGTTTGCACTTGTAGTGCAAAGTGGATTTGCCTTTATAAATAACCCCCTATGCTTTGTATGTATTGTTATTTACCGTTTGTAGTAATGCATGTGAATTTGAGGTCAGTGCACATCCTTTCTGGCCTCTCTGAAGTGTGCGCACATTGTCCCAGAAGGACATCATTTTTGTGTCTAATGCTGTCCTTGTTGCATGCTTAATTTGTGGTGACCGAAGCATAAAAATATTGCTGTCCATCTGAATATGTTGATAGCATTTTGTGCACATGATGTTTAATATTGTGAATAGGCAAGGGCATGCTGACTCCTCCACAGACAATGGAGTCCTATTGGTTATAGGTTTTTTTTTTTAGCCACTTTACTCAAAATCAAAATATTTATGCAAATTTTTTCTCAATGTGTGTTTACAGGATTCAAAATTAACAGAAGGTGGTGTTGTCAGAGAGACTGTTTTTGAAGAGATTTGAATGATGAGGAAGAGTGTACAAGAGGTCCCAGAGATACCACAAAGAAAAAATGAGTCTTCTTTGAAATGTTGTCCTTCCTAAGGAAAGTCATGGACGTTAGACCGTAAGTGACGTTTGGATGTTCCATCTAGAAAATGAAAAAAGCAGGTCTCCATATAGTAAGATTTTGTGACCAAATGCTCCTCCTTTTTATTGTAGTACATCAAACTTTTCAGAGTGTGAGGAGAACACTGAAAATAATGAGATAGAACCAGTGCAGACAGGTGAGCAAGCCACACAAGAGGGAGAAGACCAGTCCCAGTCTGCGGATGAGACAGCACGTTTGAGTGCATGTCCAAGCCCTTCACAAAGATCTATACATGTAAGAATACTATTGAATACTAAGCATTATCTGTACACCAAGGCATCATTGCTCAATTGGCATATTATTCTCTACAGGTTAGTCATGACAGGCCAACAACATCATGATCCTCGCAAAGTGCCAAAAAGCCTAAAACCTGAGAAGGACAAAGCCGTGAAGTCCTTCATGGACAAGATGAACTCCTTTAAAAGACAGGAGAGTAAGGATCCATTCTGTGATAACTCAAATGCATCCTTCCTGGGGGCAATTTATCATACAGTGGAAAAGAAGTATTCCTGCGCCACGTCAGGGAAATAGAGGGAGATAGGGTACTGCTGCACACACTGAAAGGGAAATATCTGAACCCCGGGGAATAATGAATAAGAAAGGTAGTGGTGCGCTGTACACAAAAAGGATATATCTATTGATAAAAGCAGTATATAAAATTCGCAATGGGGGGATATCCAGTAAACAATACAGGTCTGGGTATGTCTATGTGACTAGTTTAAACAGCAACACTCATTTCTACTAATAGTCCACAACATAAATACATAAAATAGTGAAAATTCATATACAATCCAAAGTGCAACGTGTTGCGATCCTGTAGTCGCATAAAAGTGCAAATATTCCAATGTGCCGCTGTGGCTGATAAAACAGTAATGTTCGTTGCTATTAGTGTAAAATCTACAACATGAAACCGTGAAACAATATAAACAAGAAAAGAGAAAAAACACAATATAACATTCAAAAGTGCAGCGTGTTGCGATCCTAAAATCGCATAAAGTGCAAGTGTTCAGCTGTGGTGCACATAGGCAAACCTTCAAACATAAATGATAATTAAGTGACAAAAAATATAAGTTTATCAGACACAAAGTCCGTTTTCAGTGCAAAGTGCTGCGATTATTCTCAAAATCGCATAGGGTGTGACCTCTTCAACAAGATATACGATGTGGAGCTGTTGCAATGGGAAGGGCAGTGGTGCTGGTGGAAGGGGATATGGCCTTGGTGGTCCCGTATATACCAGTAATGGATGTCCCCTTACCTTACCGCTGTAAGGTAACAGCGTATATATAGAGATCTTTTTGGGATCCTTTTAGCGGAGTTTTCCCTTTAATGTGGGGTCCCCAGGTCCTGACCAATGATATGGTCCCTTTAAGGGGGTTTCCTCTGTGGTATTGCAGTCAGGGATCCTCAGTGGTATGGCATATACATGGGTTTAAGCAGAGATGGAGGAAGAATACTCCATAGTGTAAAGTGCTTCAACAGGTTTCTTGTTATTAAAACAGTTTAAAAATACTCACAAACAAACAGTCTGTACAAGCAGTGTATAAACGAGCTGCGGGCTCGGTCTACGTCACTTCCTGGTTGCTATGTCCGACACGTGTTCGTCACGGGTCACGTGACTTCATCAGGGGAACCATCAGAGCACCATCAGAGAGGCAGATGAAGATACATATTTGCATATTCTGCCAATGTTTCTCAAGCTAATAGCCAAACCAGTTCTGGTTCTTCTTCCCAACCTTCTACTTCATTTTCCCCATTCCCCCACCTATTTTTATGAGGATTTGTAACCTGGGTTTTATGTTAAATTAAGAGATTTTGGAAAGTGAATATTTTATGCTTTGTTAAAAATTTGACAAATAAAAAAAAATTTAAGTGAAAAAAACTTTATTTTAAACGGGTTATGCAGAATAATAAAACTAAAACTGTTTTGAATATATCAGCTTTTGTGTCTTTTTATGCTATCAAAACATAATGAAATAACCAAAAATAGCAAACATAGCACAAGTAATTTTCATATGGCATCTTTGGACATATTTGTACAATTATTGAAATTTGCACTGCATTATATTATATTGATATTGCCATGGAACATCTCCTGGTGGAGATAGAAAGTAGTCGGCAAATTGTTCCTGCATGGCAATGTAGGATCTCCTTACATGTACTCTGCTGTACTGTACGGAGAGCACGTGGAACTCTTCCTTTTCCTCAATGTGGATGCCCTCCTTATCCTGGACAATATTATGAAGTCCTGAATTATTAACTCAGCATTCTCAAGACTGAGTTGCAACGGTGTTTGGAAAACACGCCTTTTACTGGCTAATATGCCAAATGTATATTCAATGAGGTTTCTTGTGTGGCTCAGCTGATACTTAAAGATCTTCTTCTTGTCATCCAGATTACTTCTGGCATAAGGTCTAAGCAGATATTGAGAAAGTGTGAAGGCTTCATCTGCAATAAGCAAGAAAGGCAGGTCTGGTCCTTTAGTTCCAGGCAGAGGCTTATCAGATGGTATGTTGAATCACCCTTCTCGCAGTTTTCGACCCATTACAGACTAGGACACTCTGGAATCAGAACTGCTGTCATATGCCTAAATATCCCCCAATGATAAATTTCTAATTGCTATCACAGATAGCCATGAGGACCAATGAAAAATATTTCTTGTATTTATGAAAGCTGGACACGTATATGCACAAACAATGTCACGCTGTCCCAAAAATTGTTGGAATCCATCTCACAATGCAGATAGCACACACAAGGACAAGGACAAAGGAGGGACACAGCAAGGACAAGTCACTCACTGAAAACTGCAATGCAGCATGGGAGGAGCAATGTTTTCTGGGTAGTGTCATCAAAGCCACAGAAACTACTGTAAACAGATTGAAACTGATGCAAAAATGGATGTAAGCGGGTAAATTAACAGATGTAAACAGATGTTAATGGAGCAGAAGATGGATGAGAATGGATATTAATGGAGCAGAAGATGGATGGAGACGGATGAAGCAAAGGATAAGAACTGATATGTTTTTAACCTGGCTAAACTGACGGTGCCCGTGTGAATGAGGCCTAATTCCAAATATGAGTATGCATAGTTTACAGTAGGCAAATTAGTCACATTATTTTTCCTTGGCAAGTTAGGCATCTGGTTTATACTACATTTAGCCTCCATCTAATTGTGATTTCATCTGTACAACAATACAGATTGGTTGTCAGACTGTAAAACATAGTTATCTAAAAATATTGATGCAATCGGAAAAACTGAAATATCAGAATACTTCAACACCCCCTCAGGATACTTCTTTAGGAACCAGAAAAGATGGCTGCATCTGAAGCTCATGAGCTCTAGTAAATCATTGAAACTGCAAAGGATGCTGGGAGAGTCATTTATGATAGAGCTAGTTACTATGTCGTATTGTAAATTAATTTGACTCTACATGGGAACCAAGGATCAGGCAACATTTTCAAGTTTTTATAACTATTTATTTTATTATTGCTATTGTCTATTATGTAATATCTTTCTGTAAATGTTTTCTTTTGCTCACGCCGATATACGTCGGCAGAAGGGCACGTACATACATATTAACATACCTGTACATTGCCCGTGCTACGATCTCCATAGTGTGATCTCGGGTCCTGCGGACTTGATGTCCGCGGGCATACCTGCGATCGTCTCATGGAGAGGAAGAACGGGGAAATGCTGATGTAAACAAGCATTTCCCCATTCTTCCTAGTGACAGGACACTGATCATAGCTCCCTGTGATTGGGAGCGGTGATCAGTGTCGTGACACATGTAGCCCCTCCCCTCACAGTTAGAATACATCCCTAGGACACACTTAATCCCTGCAGTGCCCCCTACTGGTTAACCCCTTCACTGCCAGTCACATTTCCACAGTAATCAGTGCATTTTTAATCGCACTGATCACTGTATAAATGTAAATGGACCCAAAATAGTGCCAAAAGTGTCCGATCTGTCCACCATAATGTCGCAGTCACAATAAAAATCGCAGATCGCCGCCATTACTAGTAAAAAATGTTTATAAAAATGCCATAAAACTATTCCCTATTTTGTAGACTCTATAACTTTTGCACAAACCAATCAATAAACGCTTATTGCGATTTTTTTTATACCAAAAATATGTAGAAGAATATGTCGGCCTAAACTGAGGAAAACATTTTTTTTATATATATTTTTTGGGGATATTTATTATAGCAAAAAGTAAAAAATATTGAGTTTTTTTCAAAATTGTCACTCTTTTTTTGTTTATAGCGCAAAAAAATAAACCCTTCAGATGTGATCAAATACCACCAAAAGAAAGCTCTATTTGTGGGGAAAAAAGTACGTCAATTTTGTTAGGGATCCACGTCGTATGACAGCGCAATTGTCAGTTAAATCTATGCAGTGCTGAATCGCAAAAAACGCTCTGGTCTTTGGCCAGCCAAATGGTCCAGGCTGAAGTGGTTAAGCAGGTATAGCAACAGTTTTTTTCCTTTTTGGATAAATGTTTTGCATAACTAAAAGCTAATCAAGCACCTCTATCAGTGGTAAATGGTTTGACTCAATCCTCTAACTGCTAAATCTGCAAGACAGCATATTTATTTAGTTGAAAATTAAAGAAAGAAAGCCTGAAAAATAAAACAAATGCAGCCAGGCATCTAAGAATTGGTAAGCTGTTTTATAATTCATGTTTGCTTTTGGGTTTAATTTTGCTTTAAACGATGAGTTTGGAAAAGTCAAACCTCTACTGATAGAGTTGGCCCTAAATTAGCTAATTAAAGAATTGTCCTCAAACCTTCTGGCTTTTCTTTACCTGGCATGTACCCACACAAGTTACTTTTTTTTCAAAGAATTGTGTAGAACCATGAAAATCAGGACATTTGGAATATATGTTGGTGCAATTTTTAAAATATATGTAAATCCAAATATTGAACTATTTTTTTTTTTGTTCTCTCTTTTGGTCTGTTAAATGGCATTAAAAGCATTTTGCAATATCTCGTCAATAAGTTTAAAACATCAACTGTCAAAGGTGTCCTGTGTCTTGTGCAGTTCTTATGTTAGCTTAAGTAGGGTAATTAGTCTTGAAAAAACATATTGTTCACAAAAATGCTGTGTCTTGTCAGCACATTAGGAATTAAGTGCATTTCTCAAGAAATACAGGCATATTAACAAGTACATTTCTGCACTTGCATGGTCTTTGATGGAATAAAATTTGAGGAAATATGCATGTACCGCAGAGATGTACAGCATAATTTTTTTCTATTTTCATTGGCCTAAAATACATGTCATGCCACGTACACACAATCGGAATTTCGACCAGCAAAAGACCGATGAGAGCTTTTCATTGGAAACATTTTTCCCACCAGCAAAAATTTGAGAGCATGTTCTCAATTTTCCTGACGGAAAAACTTTCTATCGGAAATTCTGTGTGTGTGTATGCAATTCCAACACTCAAAAACTCACGCATGCTCAGATTCAACTACGAGAGGGAAGCTATTGGCTACTGGCTAATGAACTTCCTTTTTCTAGTCCTGTCATATGTGTTGTACATAACCGCATTCTTGGCGGTCGGAATTTGGTGTGACTGTGTGTAGGCAAGACAGCTTGAGCGGAATTCCGTCGGAATGCCATCGGGAAAACCATCAGACCTTCTTCCGACCATAATTCCGATTGTGTGTACGTGGCATCAAAGAAATTGCAAGCATAGCTTCTGCATTTATTTAAGTTTTACATGAATATTCATCACGAGATTCTCCTTTTTTGCTCCTTTATGAATTGCTGCTGTCTTTCATAATTTAGCATACAACTTATCATAAAAGAGTATTGCTGTAAAGTTTTTAGCATTAGATATGGCAGCAGCAGTGCTATAACGTATAAAGTTGTATAACATGAAAAGAACACTGAAGACACTTTAAGTGGCTGAATTATTTAATTAAAGCTGCAAAGTTATCATTATCTTATACACAGGCCCCCTCTCATCTTTACCCTACCGTTAAATAGTTTTCAGTGGAAATCTTTAAAAATACAAATAAATTTAAAAAAAGAAGAGCGTATACGTTTTATTTTCTTTTAAAATGCATCTTTTGGTTGCTTATTTCTTTCCTATCATTTCTTATTTTTCTACAGCAGTAAGTTTTGCTTGCTTGGCCTCTGGTGTACATAATGCACACTGCTCATGTGAATTCAAGTACACTCTTGACCACAAATAAAACACTTTACTATTGTTCAAGTAAACCTGTGCCATTTAACTGTGGATTTAATCGTAACAAGAACACAGCAGGGAAGGTTAAAGCCTTTCATTTCTTGCACATTCAAGCCTCACGTTAGCAGATAACAGCATAATGATCCAATTTATTCTATCAGCACTGTACCGTATTTTCTGCCTTGTAAGTAAATTTAAGTTGATCCCAAGGTGTCTGAATGGTTTCCAGAGATATTCCTGTTCACATTGTATGTTGCAATGCTGCTTTTATAATGAGCCATATGGAACATCACAACGATACTAAAAAGCTGGTCTGTGCCAGGCAATGTTTAACATATTTGTTTGTCTGGAGCAAGTTGGAAGCAGAGAAATCTCTCAATGCTGTAGAGATTGAAGAGCCATATGTGAACTCATTAATTTGAAAAATTTTCTCAGGCAGAGTTAGAATGTCTATGGCAAATGCTGTGTGTCATGCATGCCATATATCCTAACTACATTGATATAATTGCATTTTTGTGACAAGGAGACATCATCTTAGACTTGAAAAGGATCCAATTTGTTGCTCTCACATAAATGGGTTAATTATTGTAAGAATGACATACCTTACATTCTCAGCCAAAGGAGGTGGGCAACAATGCAAGCAGATTAAATGTGAATCCTATTAGAATCATCGTCTCCAGCTATAATTAGCAGGAATTAATGAGTAATTAATTGGAAAACTTAATATGACAGATGATTAAAAGTGGATGGAAACCCTAATTATGATCTTCGCCTATTTGTTTCCATTTGGCCTGCTAAATTTACTGTATAAAGTGTTTGCCAAAGAGCCAGTATGGCCATGTGTCCTGTGCTCTCTACAGTATTATTTCAGACAACTATGTCAGCCCAAATAACTTCTGTGAATTGCAGGACATCTTCCTCTATGTTATAGAAAAAACGAGAGGGGGAGAAGTACTGAAGTCCTAACACACCTTCTGTCCTTGGGTGACAACGCTGCTCCTCCATAGGTTTAGCAAATGTATCATCCTAGAACAAGAAGTGTATTGCTCGTAGCATCATCAGGTGAAAAAAAAAAAAAAAACTGAAAGACTGATGCCGCATACACACGACCGGACTTTCCAGCAGAATAGCTCTGATGGAATCATTTCGTCAGATAATCAGATCGTGTGTGGGATAATCCGATCATTTTTAAAAAAAAAATTCCGCCGGACCTAGAAATAGAACATGTTTCAAATCTGTTCGACGGACTCAATTCCTTTCGGGAAAACCACTAGTTTGTATGTTGGTCCGATGGACCAAATACGACGCAATCAGTGTTAAACAAGTAATAAGCCCCCCTCATGTCTAGGAGGCCAACAAGTAGAGGCAGATGTTCCCATGGCACTGTAAGGGGGCCAGCGGCGTCTGTGTCCACAGGCAAAGGTGGACGTGGTCTATCTTCAGGCAGGGCACCATTTCCTCTGTTTAGTGATGTTGCCCATGCTATCCAGCCACAGCATGCAGAGGAGGGGGTAGACTGCTTACTAAACCATCCTTATCCTCTGTCACCCAAGCAGAGACTAGTCTGCAGTACACCGCAGCTGCCAGAGTGACTTATTCTGCCTCCTTGTCCACAGCTACCCGTGCCATCGCCCCAGCATCATTCATGGAGGAGTTAGCTGAGTTTTTGAACACAGAATCAGCCACTTGCTCCTTGACGATGCACAGGCATTACTTGATTCTGATGTAGGTTCTGAGGTTGAGGAAGGTAGGAACATGAGCCTACAGAGAGGGGAGAACACTGGCAAACAACAAATTGCCAGTCATGTTCCCCCAGCCACAGCGTATTGCCAAGTTGGCTCCAGTGATGATGAGGATGGAGGGGATGATGATGATGATGAGGTCACTGACATGACTTGGGTGCCGGATAGAGCACAGGAGGAAAGTGATGGTGAGGCACAACCCCAACGAGGCAGCCACCATGGAAGAGTAGAGAGCAGCCACCGTATTCCATCACATTGTGAAGTGGTTATCTCCTGGTCAGCTTCCCACCACTCAGCAGTGTGGGCTTTTTTTTTAGCTTATGTGCAGTTGATCACACTGTTGTCATTTTCAAACTTTGCCTCAAGCAGATCTAGCGTGGCAAAAACACCAGCCATTCAAGCTCCACATGCTTGACAAGGCATTTAACCTTCCACCACTCAGCCCATTGGCAAGAGCACCTGAAAGCCACACAAAAGGGACGCAATTCTGTTCCTCCTCAATCCTCAGCTTCCAGGTCTACCCCCGCTATATCTCATGACCTCTTAGCAGCCTCCACTAACAGGGATGATGGTATAGCAAAAACTATCACAGGTCCTTGCAGCATGAAACCAGCAGAAACAATCCAACAATGTGGCTAGCTGGTCACAGAGGCGATAAAAGACTATATCATATTTAATCCCCTCTATGGCTTTGGAGAACCGGAGCAATGCTGTGATGTCACTTCCGGTCCAGGGTGTAAGTAGACTATTTTTTTTTCATTTAAAGAAAAAGATCAACATATTTTTTTTTGTTGATTTTTTGCTTTTAAAAGGTAAAGGAGAAAATTGGGGCTTTTTTGACCCAGATCCCTCCATAAGGAGGACCTGTCATCCTTATGTCTATTATAAGGGATATTTATATTCCTTGTAATAGAAATAAAATTGATCAGAAAAAAATTAAAGGGACAGTGTAAAAATAAAATAAAAAAGTGAAATTTTATTTAAAAGACCCCATCCCTCCCTGCTCGTGTGCAGAAGACGAACGCATACGTAGGTCTTGCATGCATATGTAAACTGTTTTTGCATCACACATGTGAGGTATTGCCGCAAACGTTAGTGTGAGAGCAATAATTCTAAAGGTAGACCTTCTCTGTAACGCTCAACACTGTAACCTATATACATAAAGTGTTGCTTATGGATTTTTTTAAGTATCGTAGTTTGTCGTCATTCCGCAAGCATGCGCAATTTTAAAATGGGACACGTTAGGTATCTATCTACTCAGCATTGCATATCGTCTTTCACATTTTACAAAAAAATTGGGGTATATAGTATGTTTTTTTTTTTATTCATTAAAGTTTATATATTTTTTAAAGAAATTGCATTTGAAAACCGCTACCAAATATGCGCAACATAAAAAATTGCAATAATCACCATATTATTCCCTAGGGTGTCTGCTAAAAAAAATGTATAATATTTTGGGGATTATACGTAATTTTTTTGCAAAAAATTGTGATTCAAATTGTAAACAAAAAGTGTCAGAAAAGGCTTGGTCTTCAAGTGGTTTTATATATATGGCTTTTTTTCAGCTGGAACCTGGTGAAACGCTCTTACGCGCTGGTCCCTCCCTACGCTGCTCACTGCTGTCACTTCTAAACAGAGAAGCCCAGCTTCTCTGTTTAGAAGTGACAGTACTTCTCTCCCGGTGGCAGAAAACCCTCCCTGCTATACACATGACAGCAAAGGAGAGAGTGGGGTATCCTTCAGTGTGGTTGCCATTCTGAGCAAGTACACCGACTCCTGTCTACTATGAACAAACATCCCCTACCCTGTGATCTACTACCAAAAGTGATCCTCTGTAATGTGAACGTTGCTTCTCTCCCCACAAGAAGTGCATACACCCCCCTGGCTTCCTATTAGCTGTCGGCCCTGAGACACTGTGCCTCCTCCAGTTCATGGAGCAGGCTGATTACAGCCTCTGCTCTTTGAAGGACAGGTGTGCTGCTGTACCCCACCTGTAATGGAAATGTTCAGGAATTTAAGATACACCAATTCCACTGTGGTATGTGACACTCAACATGTACAGTACATTTACATGAGCACACTACAATCACACAGTATACACTGCACACATACACATAACATCACATCACCTCCCCCCTCTTAGCATCAATGCCCCCTTATCTCTACATTGATCCCCAAGGTCCCCTCTCTCACCCCCAATTAGCATCAATGCCCCCCTCCCCCTTAACACCAATGGCTTCCCTCTTCTGCATTTATCAACAATGCCCCCTTTCCCCTGCTCAGGACCATTAGCTCCCCTCCCCCCACTTAGCACCAATGCCGCCTTCCCTCCACACTGATCCCCAATGGCTCCTCCCTTCCCCCACTTAGCACCAATGCCCCCTCAACACTTAGCCCCAATGCTCCCCTCACCCCCACTTAGCACCAATGCCCTCCCTCTCCCCAACTTAGCACCAATACCCACTCTCTCCCCCACTTAGCACCAATGCCCTCCCTCTCCCCCACTTAGCACCAATGTCCACCCTCTCCCCTACTCAGCACCAATTCCCTCCCTCTCCCCCATTTAGTACCAATGCCCTCCCTCTCTCCCATTTAGCACTGATGCCCTACCTCTCCCCCATTTAGCACCAATGCCCTCCCTCTCCCCCACTTAGTACCAATGCCCACCCTCTCCTTCACTTAGCACCAATGCCCATCCTCTCCCCCACTTGGCACCAATTGCCCCCCTCTCCCCCATTTGGCACCAATGTCCTACCTCTCCCCCACTTAGCACCAATAGTTTCCTTGTCCCCTTCTTTAGCACCAATGTCCTCCGTCTCCCACCACTTAGCACCAATGCCCTCACTCCCCCCATTTAGCACCAATGTCCCCCCTCTCCCCCACTTAGCATCAATGGCTCCCCTCTCCCCCTATTTAGCACCAATGCCCTCCCTCTCTCCCACTTAGCACCAATGGCTCTCCTCTCCCCCATTTAGCACTAATGTCCTCCCTCTCCCCCACTGAGCACCAATGGCTTCCCTCTCCCCCATTTAGCACCAATGTCCCCCATCTCCCCCCACTTAGCTCCAGTGGCCCCCCCTCTCCACGCTAGTCCTCAATGTCCCTCCTCTACCACCACTTATCCTTAATGGCTCCCCTGTCCCACCACTTAGCACCAATGGGCCCCTCCCCTACATATACCCAATGCCACCCCAATTACAACAAATGTCTCCCCTCTCCCCCCAGTTATCCTCAATGTCCTCCCTCCCCCACTTAGCACCAATCTCCCCCCCCCCCCCCGCTTATCACCAATTTTCCTTCTCACCCCCAAATTAGCATGTGCTGTGCCCCCCCCATTTAGCACCAGTGCCTCACTAACTTAGCACAAATGTCATCCATTTCCCCCCTTCTTAGCCATAATGCCCCCTCTCCCCAATTAACATTGTACTCCTACTGTAAGTTGTAGTTGCTCTCCAACAGCCCCCCTCTCCAATACTCTGTAGGTGGGGAAAAGCGGATTTGAGGGTGGAAGGAGGGCTCTGTACTGGAAGGAGGAGTTGTAAACTGGCCTATGAGATATGCATTTCACTCTGTATGTAGCACACTCATGAACTCTGCACTCTGTACGCAGTGTACTCCTGAACCCTGCACTCTGTATGTAGCACACTCCTGGACTCTGCACTCTGTATGCAATGCACGCCTGAAATGCACTCTGTGGTATTTAACAATGTCCCATTAAGATAATCCCACTGTTAGGCGGTAGTGTGATGGGGGCTTGGTTGAGTCTGCACCTATCCTCTGAGGAAAAAAAGCCCTGCACATATATATATATATATATATATATATATATATGTATATATATATATATATATATATATATATATATATATATATATATATATATATATATATATATATATATATATATATATGTGTATGTATATATATATATATATATATATATATACACACACACACACACACACACACACACACACACTCATACATGTGTGCTTAAGCTTTGGGGTGCAACCCCTAATGCAATAGGCTGCACACACATATGTTTGCATCAAAGGAAAAAAATGTGTATACAATTCGTTTTAAGACTTTGTAGCCAGACCATTCACTTCAACAATGATCTTCCTATAAGGTTATGTGTGCACTTAATATACTTGATGCATAGTATTTGCCTATTTCCTGTTATTTTCTTGAAAGAGCTTCCCTTTTGTTGACACCCAAAAGCCCTAAGATTGCTGGTGGGTGCTGCCATTTTGGATATGATGTCACCAATTACAGCAGAGTTACATGTGTTGCTACATAAAAGGTTAGTAACAAGAC
The DNA here is from genome assembly GCF_037356315.1 of Lithobates pipiens. Lineage (NCBI taxonomy): Eukaryota > Metazoa > Chordata > Amphibia > Anura > Ranidae > Lithobates > Lithobates pipiens. The sequence continues at coordinate 166,108,195 of NW_027507764.1, forward strand.
ACTCCCAGGTGATGAGAGGACTAGGACATTCAATAAGGAAGGGGGCTGTGCTAGGGAATTTACTCTTCTTGCAGTAGAAACATTTTAAAACAAGTTCAAAGGAAGCCATAAATAATTGTTTATGGAAAGGAAAAATGCTGCAAGTAATTTAAAATACTTGATTTCTCTGTGCTTTTGCCTGCATTTTTGTACGTTGGTGACAGGGACTCTTTGGGGCAAATAGTCCAGTCTCTTTTTTGCTAGAGAATATAGTGAATGCATGTATCTAAAATGATCCCAGTCATATATTTGCATTTCAAACTTGCAATTTAAACTGTTATAAAAAAATATTCAATATTTGTACATTTCACAGGGCAGCTAAGACATTTTTACTTAAGCTAAAATTAATTTAAGAGGAATGTTCTCTACTCTCCAGATACCATTATTATTGTTGGCAGGATCACCCCTTTCAGTATCGGGAAATGAAGGTGTTCCTGCCAACAAAATGCAGTTACTGCCTTCAGAATAATGTTTCTTTTGTAGGAAATGCATTTCCACTCTGGATCATAATTCTCCTGTGGACATTTGGCTGAATGAAGTTATCTTGTGCTATAGGCATGTCTAGGACGAGGCCAACAAAACTATTAATACTGGTTCAGACATTGAAAGCTGAATTCAACTTATCTTGCATAACAATACCAATGCAAATTTTTTATATACAATCAACACTGTTGCTTAATGAAACCAAGAGAAATTGACAATTATGATGCAATGGTTCTGGTTGCCATTAGATATTCTCATTTATATCTGTAGTAGATGACAGTTATATCCATATATGGTAGATCTGGACCCACTAAATATTTGTATACATTTTTAATACAAGTATTTTCTTCTGATAAAATGTCAATATTTATTAATATTTATTTCAGGTACTAATATAGTGCCATCAATTTGTGCAGTGATTTACATATACATTGTACATTTGCATCAGTTCCTGCCCACAGGACCTTACAATCTAAGGTCCCTAACTCAAATTTTCACATACATATACTAGGGCCAATTTATACAGGATCCAATTAACCTTCCAGCATGTCTTTGGAGTGTGGGAGGAACTTCACACAGGCACAGGGAGAACATGCAAACTCCAGGCAGGAAATGTCGTAGTTAGGATTCTTATGCTGCTAGGCTAAATTGCTAACCACTACACCATTGTACCACCCCATTATTATTAGGTTGCAAACATTTTTTAGAAATGCTTTAGACTCAGTTCACACTACCCCGACTCCAAAGTCACAATACTTTCGGTGCAACTTTGGAATCTGACTTTGACACGACTTTGATGTGACTTTTTACACTCTGTGGCATTGAAGTCGTATCAAAGTCGGACCAAGGTAGTGCAGTTAACATTTCTAAGACAGATTGTGTAGTATCAGTTAAGCTCTCATAAAGAAACATTGAATTTCACATGCCTTCCAATTTGTCACAAGTCAGATCCTATGTTGCATCAGTGTGAACCGAGCCTAAAAGATTTTTATGATTGTTAACAGAGAAACATTGTAACATGAACATGTATACCAGCAGTTATTTTTCTACTTGGGCCTCATCTTCTGCCCCTTATCAAAACCTTGACCATCTCCTGCCCCTCTATCATGTTAAAAGTTTGATAAAAGATAAGTACTTACAGTAGTCAAAATGCAATATTGGCCAAAAACTGGCATCACGAAGGACGAATGCCCCATACACATGATCAGAAATTCTGTCAGAAAAAACGTGGATGTTTTTTTCCGATGGAATTCCAAGCTTGCCTTGCATACACATGGTCACACAAAAGTTCTCTGAACTTTCAATCGTCAAGAGCGCGGTGATGTACAACACTACGGCGAGACAAGAAAATTATGTTTAATGCTTCCGAGCATGCATGGAATTTTTTCCGAGCATGCGTGATTTTTTGTGCGTCCGTATTGCATACAGACGAACGCATTTTCAGATAGGAACTTTTTCCGACCGAAAAATAGAGAACCTGCTCTCGATCTTTTGCTGGCTGGAATTCTGCCATCAAAAGTCCGATGGAGCATACACCCAGTTGTAATTTCTGACCAAAAGCTCACATCCAACTTTTGCTGGCAGAATTTCTGATCGTGTGTATGGGGCATAAGTGTTCAAATAACCATACAGAAAGATGCCCTGTGTGATTATGGCAGCTAACATATGCCATTTATCCAAACATCTCAAAAGCTGGGCAGTAGTTCAATGAAAACCATGTGTAAGATCATACATTCTTTGTTTCAAAAGTAAATAAGGAACCACATGATTCTTTTCTATACCAAATTCCACTGAAAGAATTACATTTTTAGTGGGGTAAGCATTATGAATAAATATGTAAAATTCCTCACCACTTCTTGCTGTAAAAATGCCACTCTACCCAAATCTAATAATTTTGTTTTTGACTGTTCTACACATATTGGACACAGGCTGGGGAGCTTTACTTTCTACACACAACATACATCTGGATTACTGTAGGTACTGAAGTTTCCAAATACAACAACGTGCCATGGTCATTAGAAAGAGAATTCACACTTTTTGTTTCGTTTTTTTTATATACTGTATATTTTATGTAGTGCATTAGGAGGTATAAAACTGGTTTGTTAAAAGAGTTGAAAAGTAACAGACTTTCTGACTGAATCAACAGTAGCCTATTAGTAAGTCTGGGGGAAAAAAAAGCCTAAAAAGGAAATGAATGCAGCCAACCACATCCATGGATTTGTAAGCTGCAATATATTACATTTGTATTTTGGGGTTTAGATATACTTTAAAAAAGCCATTGGGATACACCACTAGTATCGTCAATAGAAAAAAATGATGGCGTGTACACACGGTCGGATTTTCCAACAGGAAATGTTTGATGTGAGCTTGTTGTCGGAAAGTCCGACCGCATGTATGCTCCATCGAACATTTGCTGTCGGAATTTCCACCAACAAATGTTTGATAGCAGGTTCTCAAATTTTCTGCCAATAAAACTTGTTGTTGTAAAGTCCAATCGTGTGTACACAAGTTCATCACACAAAAGTTCACGCATGTTCCAAAATCAAGCAGAAGGAGCCACACTGGCTAATGGACTTCCTTTTTCTCATCGTACGTGTTGTATGTCACCGTGTTCTCATGTTTGGAATTTTTGGCCAACATTTTTGTGACTGCGTGTATGCAAGACAAGTTTGAGCCAACATCCTTCAAACAAAAATCCATGGTTTTGTTGTCGGAAAATCTGATCGTGTGTACCTGGCATAAAGCTGAGTATACACCATTGCACTGAGGCTGTCATTTTGAATAGCTCCCCAATGCACCTTACCAACACACTGGTGTTGTAGAGCACCACAACACATGGTAACATGTGTCATGGGTTGTGACCTGAGTTACAAAAAAATTGTAAGGTACATTTTGGTGTATTAGGTGAATGAATAAAATATTTTGCCTTAACACGCATTTAATAATGTGCTGTAACAATGGGAATCCAGGCTTAAGCATTACTTTTTGGTAAAAAGGTTTAAAATATGTATTGTGCAGCTTACCAGTTCTTTTTATAAAGTCCTCAACCTTGCAATTTTTCCAGTAACTCATTTCCTGTCCTACGGTGACAATGCACCGACATTTTAAAGAAGCAGTGTTGTCACCCTAGGACAGGACAACTGACCTCTTCTCTTCTGCATACGTAAGGGGATGTATTCTGCAGCCCTCAAAACTGGGAACAGTGCCAACTTATAAAAGTCCAGCACAGGAAGTTATTATCATATTAGACTTCTGCCATAATCAACATGTATTTTTTTGCTAAAATGTTTAAATGGTATATTTGACAGGTAAAGAGGATTAAATAAGAGAAGTTATTTGTTAGAACATACACAAACCTTAAATATCAACAAAAATGTTTAAAACTAAGACATTTGTCTATGAAAAGATGATTCCATGCACTCATCCACGTATACAGAAATGACTGTACATGTATTTGTATATTAAGTGTGTTTTTTTGGTTTGCTAGCTGTTCTGAAACACTTAAGCCGCGTACACACGGGCGGACTGTATGGCCAACTTAGTCCGTCAGACAATCCGACGGACAGTCCGTCCTACTTTCGAATGAACGGACTTGACCACACACGGATGCAAAACAGTCCGTCGAAAGTTTGCGCGATGACGTGTACAGCACGTACGACGGGACTAGAAATAGGAAGTCCAATACACAGCAATGCAACCTTTCGCCGTGTAAATCCTTTCTGAGCATGCGCCATACTTAGTCCGTCCAACTAGCCTACTCACGAGCGGATTGTCCGCTGAAACCAAAGTCTGACGGACAATATTACGGAAATTCCGAAATACTTAGTCCGCCAGACTGCACGCTGAAAAAGTCAGCTGAAGCCCACACACGAGCGGACTGTCCGCTGAAATGTGTTTCGACGGACTAAGTTGGCCAGACAGTCCTCCCGTGTGTACGCGGCTTTAGAGTTCAGCTGTAGTGTAGATAAAATATACTGTTTAAAAATTGTAATTTCAGATTGGTGTTGGCTACCTCTCTGCACTGTGCCTAAAACACATTTCAAGGTTAAGTAAGGATATTCTGTGGAAAGTTTGTCTTCCCTCTTTTATTTAATCCATACTTACCTAATAAAGACTGTTTCCAGGCAAACTGGCAACCCATTATAATGATCTGTACACTTCAGTTACCTCAGTGGAGCAGATGGGAAAAGTACCAGTTTTATAACAGAAGGAACTTTTCCAATTTTTCTTGTAAGGTTTCCCCCTGCCTGTCCACAGAAAAGTGTTACGTATAAAGCATTATGTACAAAATAATGTCCTACTCTGTAAATAACATTAGGATTTAATAAGGATTTCAGCAACCATAAAAATGCATAAAGCCGCAGGCTAAGTACATTTATAAAGGTCACTAAGCACCTAGGTGAATGTTAATATCCTTAATGATTTATTTATAATAGACTGAAGTTTACAGTTCTGCAGACTGGCAGACAGACACTAACATGCACAGCCTGGAAAGGACAGCCACAGAGAGACAGACAGACAAACATAAATGTCGTTGGGAGTTTTAAATAATGTTAGTCTTTGTCACTTTTAAAGACAGAACCAATGCCATTGCAAATAATCAACCAAAAGAGAGCAGGGTTTTGAGTAGAATGGGGGCATTATCTTAAAGAGAACCTTCTTCTTTACACACCTTACATAATTTTTTTTCCTTGCCTATTACAAAATCAGAAACTACATTTTTTCCCGTCCTAAATATTTCTTTTGGCGGACACAGGTTGGCTTTTGCACATTTTCTACCCTAGTTGAAAATGTTGTCTCCACCCTTCCCAAAACCTTCTGGACTACATATGTCATCCATCACAGGAGATTTAAGGGTAATCTTGGGCATTGGAGGGTCATGTAAAAAGAATGTGAAAAAATTGCAGCAGACAACGCTGGATTAGTTGTGTGTTTTTTGAGGACAACCAACAGTACAGGTCAGAAAGGGGGATAAGGTCCTTTTAGCTTAGCATGAAAGTGAATGGGGCCTAATTTGACAGTGAGTGCCCGTTCACACAGGGGCGACGCGACTTGCAGAACGACTCACAGACGCGACCTGCACATGACTTCAGCGCCGACTTGCAAAACGACTTCTGTATAGAAGTCAATGCAAGTCGCCTGAAGTCGCCCCAAAAAAAGTACAGGAACCTTTTTCTAAGTCGGAGCGACTATTAGAATGGTTCCATAGTACAGAACGGAGCGCGACTTGTCAGGCGGCTAAGTCGCCTGACAAGTCGCGGTAGTGTGAACGGGCATTGACAGTTTTCACACTCTCTGTTTAGCGTGTTTTGAAGTAAGTTGCAGGTGATAACCCTTCATTGCCTATGTTCTCTTAATAAAAACACACGTTTTTAAGACCTTTCCTTGAAAGGTAAGACCCCTTTTAGTTTCCATAGTTGTACATATGATATTCCTTTACTCTCCTCTACTACTAATTAATGGGGCGTTCACAGGAAATTCGAGCACCTGTGGAACGCTTCATAATGATTAGCGAGATTGCAGTGCATTGACCCCATCCCCTTTGGACGTCATGTTACATCACGTAACATAACGTCATAGGGGGCAGGGTCACCCATTTACGTCACCGGGTGGCCCGCAGTGTTAATTTTGGCAGCAAATTTAGAATTAGTTTTAGTCTTAGTCTTAGGACTAAAATGGCATTTTAGTCCCATTTTAGTCTTCTGCAATTGTTTTAGTATTAGTCATAAATTAGTCGACTAAATCTCCAGTACATTTTAGTAGACTAAAATGCCCTACGTTTTAGTCGACTAAAATCTCCAGTACACTTTAAACTACTAAAACTTTGTTTTTTTTAACAGTAACGTTTTTATTTATCTCCAATGGAAGATATATTGTCACATATAGTTACATACAGACATAAAGCATTATTTAATAATGGACATTACAGTATACTCCAAGGCATAGAAGTAAAGCAGTGCATTACAAACAGTACAACACATAGAATGCCAAGTTAAAATTGTATAGGTCTACAAGAGGCTCTTATATACTCACTTGCTCATATGAGTTAACTTATGTGGTTGGACATGGGGGATTAATACCGGTGTAACTCCCCTGGGGTGGGGGGGTGTATCGTAAGAGTAGGGGGAGGCCCCAGACACAGTGTACTATGGTAGCTAGGCATGGGGCTAGATTCTTGGGAGACCTGTATGACATCAGCTCCATGCACAGTCCTTGGCTTAATGGGACTTCTTCTCAAAGTGGGGTGTCTTTTAGCTTTTGACCCAAGCGCCCCATATTTTCTCAAACTTTTTTGGACATTTACAACTCATGTACTTTAGTTTGTAAAGAGGGAGGGTGGAATCAATCAGAGCTCTCCATTGCGCAACTGTGGGACCCACCTGTTTCCATTTATTTAGGATAGTTTTTCTGGCATAGAACGAGGCATAAAACATTAACATTCTTTTGTGTGTGATAGGTGTAACAGTGTCACAGATACCCAAAAGGAGGATGAGAGGGGCAACTATTATGTTTAGTCCTCCTATAGAGTTAATGTTGTGAACCACATCTTTCCAGAACTGCTAGATAAGGGGGCAGGACCACACCACATGCAAGACTGTACCCATTTCAGTGGTGCATTTTGGACATCTATGGGATTGAGCTGGGTATACTGTATTCTTGATAGCCTTTGGGGGGTGTAGTATGCCCTGTAGAGGAACATTAGCTGGATGTATCTATCCCTAGCTGAGATGATCAGAGGGATATATTGTTGGATCCCCTCCTCCCAGTCATCATCTGCAAGGGTGGGTAGATCCTCTTTCCATTTATGGAAGAGTTTAGTCCCTCTGTCATTGTCCTCACAAGATATTCAAAGATACAGCAAGGAGAGGATTTGATTGGCATTACTGGAAATCAGAAAACACTCCACCACATGTCACTGTAGTTTTATTTCACCAGGGAATTGGCTTGTGCCTCGTGCCACAATTGCAAGTATTGGAAAAAAATCTTCAGTGGGAGTTGGAAAGTGTGTTTCAAGTAATCATAAGAGAGAAGTCTACCCTCTGGCATAATCATTTGTAGTGTCTTAATGTCATATCCAGCCCAGGCCACTGGGTAGTATGTGATTGGGTGAACCACTATCTTACTGTCACCATCACCGCTGCCCAGTAAAATTGTTTAAAGCATGGAAGCGCTAGTCCACAACAGGAGAGGGGCAGTTGCAAGGCAGTTTTAGCCACCCTGGGGGCCAAGCCAGTCCAAATAAAGGTGTTCACCACCTGGTCTAACTTTTGAAAAAAGGAAGTGAGAATAAGGACCGGAGTGCTTCTAAGTGCATAAAGAAATTTGGGGAGAAGCGTCATTTTGAGGAGGTTAATCCTCCCCACTGGTGTCAGGGGCAGAGATTTCCAAGTCAAGCATCTACGTGTGAGTTGGAGAATTGGGTACATGTTTTCCTTCAGATATGAAGAAAGATCTTTCTGTATTTCAATACCTACTGTAAATATCTGAATTTAGCAACAGACGTCAGGGGTATGTGAGCCACTGGGGGGGAAGTGAGTGGGATAGTGGGAAAATTATTGATTTGGCCCAGTTAAAGCGGACCCCTGAGAAGGAATCATACAGGTTTATAACACATAGGGAAGCCCTAGGGAAGCCGAGGTGTCCGGGAGACGGAGGAGGGCATCATCTGCGTACAAGGAGAGCTTTTCCATCAGCGGCCCCACCGCTATCTCCCCTGTTGCATCGGAAGATCTTCTTAGGAGATCCAGTGGTTCGATGGCCAGGGCAAATAGTCCTGGGGACAGCAGGCAGCCCCGCCTAGTACCTTTATGTAGATAACTGACTCTAGCTGAGGGTTTTTTGTACATTAGTTATATCCAGGAAATAAATTTAGGACCAAAGTTAAACTTCTCAAGGACCCACCTGAGAAACTCCCACTCAACGGAGTTGAAAGCCTTCTCGGCATCCAGAGAGGCCACGACACGCTGGGACCCTGTAGCAGTTGCATAGGGTATGTTTGCGTACAGACGATGCAGATTGATGTCTGTACCCTTGCCTGGCATGAAGCCGGTTTGGTCACCGTGAACCTGGGAGTGGGTGACCAAGTTGAGTTGGTTCGCCAGAATCTTGGTAGGAAGCACAGAGCTCAGGGTCTTTATTAGGCTTAGGGATCACCAGTATCACTGCCTCTGACATAGATGTTGGGAGGCATGCCTCCTCCAATATAGTCAAGAGTAATTCAAGAAACTGGGGGATGAGGAGTTCACTATTAGCCTTATAAAATTACACCGGGAGTCCATCAAGGCACGGGGTTTTAGCAGGTTGGAGTGGAGCAACTGCTGTCTGTACCTCTTTGATAGTTATTGCATCAGCTAATCTAGTGCGTGCAGCATCTGAGAGGGTTGGAAATTCTATTTGGGCCAGAAACACCTGCAGAGTAGCTGGTGTAAAGTTTCCTCTAGATGTGTAAAGTTGTTCGTAGCATTGTGCAAATCTAGCGTTGATTAGCAGCGGGTCAGACTGTAGATCTCCCTCAACATCTCTAAGTTTAGCAATGTGAGCTGTGGTGGAGCGTTTCCTAGTAGAGGAAGAGAAACAGGAGCTTCCTAGTAGAGGTGGCTCTTAGTACCAAGATTTCTTTGTACAATGATTGCATGGCTGCATAAGTCCCTGCATCTCTGTTAAACACAACTGGATTCTAAGGCCTGAGCCGGTCTTTCTGCCTCCTCCAATGCAAGCTGGTGTTTTTTCTTACCCTATTGATAATCATGTGACATTGCCCGCATGTGTAGGCCTTATAGGCATCCCACAACATCGGCGGGGGAGCCGGTCCCCCTGTTGTGTTTCCAAGAGGTGCCTATCTCTCCCGCAATCTCAGGGGCAACATGTTCATCCCCTACCCAGGAACTAGAGAGCTGCCATAAGCCTGCACCAGCTGGTGAGTTTGTTGCAAGTTTCAACAGTAGGGGAGCGTGATCTGAGATAACATGGGGCAAGAGTTTAACCTCCTAGGTGTGGGAGAGCTGGGGGCCACTGGCATAGAACAAGTCTATCCCAGAGAAGGAAGCATAAGTTGCAGAGTGGCAAGTATATTGTTTTTCTCTAGGGTATAAAGGGGAAAATGTGGGACTTTAAATGAAGCATATGACAGAACATTGGGGAAAATGTATAAACGTATTTATTGTCAAAAAGTATATCTAGCACATAAGGTTTACATGCAAAATTCATATATGTACAAATCACGATAAACAATTAATATATATACATATATAAAAGATAAAACAAGCACGTGGCCATTACTGCTATACAGGGCTCCATGTACTCAATTCGTATATAATAACAGATATACTGTAGAAATAGAAAAAGGCAGAATGGTAAATAAAAGTCATGACTGCATCCTAAATAGGGTAGACGCGTTTCATTGTATGAACCATTCTTCAAGGGCGAATGCGTCAGCATGTCTAAAAGAATACATAGTTACCAATGAATCCAAGGGTATACTTCAGGGATGATATAAATATGTAACATAAAAATGAGAGGAAGTATCCAATCCTAAGACTTACATGGAGCTAAAAAGCAAAACATGCGGTATGTTGGAATCCGGGACCCGTGGGGTAGCCCATCCCGGGAAATGAGGTACAGGACCCATAGGCAGTGCAGACGCACAGGAAGTGTTCCAATATATTCGTTTTTTGTACATATATGAATTTTGCATGTAAACCTTATGTGCTAGATATACTTTTTGATAATAAATACGTTTATACATTTTTTCGCAATGTTCTGTCATATGCTTCATTTAAAGTCCCGAACGTTTCCCCTTTGTAATTGATTTAGGGATGGAGACACATCAGTGCCTCATTTAAAGTCCCACCCATTTCTTTTTCATTCTCTAGGGTTTCGCCACCTCCATACATCACTGAGGCCATACACGTCTGCCAAGCGTGACAGTGGGAGGTCAGTGGCTAAGTCAGGATTAAACTTGTCTTAAGCTTGGATTTGGGGGCATATTAAAATCCCCCGCCAGCAGAATGGCAGCAGTTGGATAGCGGGCCACTACTAGGGTTCATTTATGGAGGATATTGAGGGCAGCCGGAGGGGGAATGTAAATCCTCACAAGGAGCAGCTGAAGCCTATCACACATTGCATGGAGATGAACATATCTCCTCTCTGGATCTAAATTTAGATCTAGGAGAGTAAAGGGAAGACTTATGGACCAGAATACTAACTTCTCTAGAGCAGGAAGAAAATGTTATGTGGCAATAGGAGCCCACCCGGGCTTTTTTAAGAGCCATTATCCTGCTCCCTTTTAGATGCACCTTCTGCAATATACATATGTTAGGGCTGTATTTCTTAAGGTATTTAAATACTAGGGATCTTTTGAGCTTGGAGTTCAAGCTACGAACATTCCAAGATAAGACATTAAGGGGAGCCATTAGCTTATTGTAGGGGAAACCTGGGAGCACCGGATCAACTTCAGTAACATATATACAGACACCATCATTTCAGCAAGCATTGTAATGGTCATTCACATATAAGCAAAGTTATATAGACCACCCACTCCCTAGAAAAAAAGAAAAAAAAAGGAACGAAAAAACAACACGAAGAATTAACATATAGGCGGGTAGTGTCCCCAACCCCCCATCACCCCCAAACGTGGGGACCCACAATCAGTGCTGTTCAAAACTGGACAGATAAGGGAGCTGGTGGGAGACTTTGCAAACCATGCAAAATAGAAATGGGACAGGTAAGATCATACTGTAGTAAGAGGGGGGCATTTAACCATCAGGGTCATCCTCTTGGTACTGTCTCCGGCCAGCGAAACGTGTCTTCAGGGGAGGTGAAGAAACGTACTGTCTCCCCATCCTGAACCCTCAGTCAAGTGGGAAACAACATGCTGTATTTGTTCATGTTGCAGAGGTTGAGCTTCAGATGGTCGAAGGAACTCTGCAGCTTTTGCGTGTCGACCGAGTAGTCGGGAAAGATCATGAGTTTTGCTTCCTCGTGGTGCATCTTTCTTGCTTCCCTTAGGACCAGTGAAATTCAGGAGCCTAAGGATAAAGGTGCATGGAGGAGCTCCTGGGGGCCCTCGTGTAGCAGACATTCTGTGTGCCCTCTGAAGGACAACGAAAGCAGAAAATTGGGCACATGGGAGGAGGGCCCTCAGCAGGTGTTCTGTAAATGCTGTAGGATCGGCACATTCCACTCCCTCTGGTAGCCCCGTTAAGCGGAGATTATTCCTGCATGTCCGGTTTTCGGCGTCCTCCGCACGTAACTACAGAGTTTTCATCTTGGTCTTCAGCGTGTGGAGTGAGGCACCATGTTCCTGCAGCATGTCTTCCATGTCCCCCACGTGGCACTCAGCCTCTGTCAGTCTGGTTCAGAAGCAGTCCATATCTCTCCGGATCAGGCAGATATCAAGGTGCATAGTTTGTCAGGTGATAATGGCCTGCATCAGGGCACTGAAGTTAGTCTGCTCCCGCAGCTCAGGATCTGTGTCCTCCGTCCATGTTAACTGCCTTGACAGGAGGAGGCTATGCCTTGGGAGTTGTTTTGGGGTGTTATGGACCTTGCGGGACGCTGAAGCACCCTTCCTCTTGGTCATGCCAGTCCCATCTGAAGTCACCCCCATTTAGCTCAGGATGTGGATGGCGATCTGCAGGCAAATGGGTGATATTCAGAAAAAGGGCTCAGAGCTCTCTTAAGGCACGTCTGCTCTGGTGGCCACCTTGGACACGCCCCTGACTAAAACTCATTTTAGTTGTCCAAAATCGAATGGGTGTAATTAAATTGTAATTTATTTAACACTTATCTACAATTTCCAAACTTATTATATACTGCTGGAGTGAAAAACCTAATATGCTATTATTTATGCTATTATTTATGGTATTGAGATATGAGCACTACAGACCAGTGTGAATTTTGAAGTCAAATTTAAATTTAGTTTTAGTCTTTTGATTAAAATGAAATTTTAGTTTTAGTCCCATTTTAGTCTTTTGGCTAAAATGCCATTTTCAATATAAGATGGCCGAATGGCCCGAGTCCAAGCCTGTTTGTGGTTAGCAAGATGACCAATCGATACCCAGGCCCAGTATGTGTCCCACCCCACTAACTGAGGGACATATATCTCAATGGGCCAAATAAAAAACGCACAGTAAAAATCCAAAGGGGACCAAGCACCGCCTGACGGCCGATGCAATATGAGAGAATAATTGGACCATAATCAAAAATGTTCTTAAATATATAATTAATATATAAATACTATTGGTTGAAAAAGGCAGAGGCAGAGTATATAGCAGCGAGGGGCTTTAAAAGCCATACCTGTCATATTAGTTGGCAAAGACAGCTAAGAAAAGGCAAGAGATTAATAGGTGCCAGAAGTTAACGGAATGACAGCAGAAAAGTGTAATTATTAAGCATAAAGAACGAGGAAGAAAATCTGTAAGGAGCAAAACTGTATTGGAAAGCCTACAATTGGAACAACAATAAAAAGCAAATGAAGATAACGAAGAACAGAATTTTCTATTCAGAGTAGTAGGCAGAATAAACTGGAGTGATAGAGAATTTGCAGATCTGGGTCAGACTATTGCCTTGACAAGGTTCTTCAAGTCCACTTCACCAGCAATTTGTCTGATGTTCTAAAGCAATTTAAGTATTTGAGTTTTTATCTGATCAATTTTTTTTTTATTTTACAGCTGTGTAATTTTATTTTTACTTTCAAAACTGGGCATGTGCTTCAAAACTGGTGGGCAGGTCTGCCAGGTGCCAACTTCTGCAGTGCTCCAAAATGTTGGCATACCGTACACTCAATTAGACTCTAACTAAGGAGTTACCTATAATACTATATTCCCAATGCTAGACTAGAGAGTCTGGAAACCAGTGTTAAGCACAGCTTATCCAACTTTAACCCTTGAGGGTTGAGGGCAGTTTCAGTTAAAAAAAATAAAATAAAAATCTGTAGGTACAATGTAACCCTCATTATTGCCCTGTGTGCCTCAGGCTTCCACAACTGGATTTGTACATGTATCCCCTTGTCATCTTCTGTACTAATTCTAATTTTGCTAAAACTTAATAAAACATATTGAAAGGAAAAAAAAAGTTTAGCATAAAATCACTTGTGGCCTGTTTTATCTTCTTAAATGTTGAGGGATTCATTATTTTGTTAACTTTTTAAAGTGACACTTAATTCTAAAATAAAAAAAACCTTCTATTTAAGTATGCATTCCTAACTCAAAAACCTACCTTCTATTGTTCTCAGGTTTACAAATTCTGATTTTCTTTTCTTTGCTGTGCTCTGACTTCCAGTTTAGAAGGTGGCTATGTTTATTCTCCATGATCCCTCTGTATGTAGGAATGTAACCACACTCTGTTGCTCACGCCTGAGATGGACTAGGGACACCGAACTATGGAGTATTAGGTTTGTAGTGTGCATAGAGTAGTGCCCATGACTGCAACTAACCTGCACTGCTCATTCCAAAAAAACAGAAGTGGGGGAATGACGTTTGGGAGCTCATGGAGGACATTACAAGAAGACAGAATAATACAATAAGGAATTATATCTTGAAAAGTAGATTACGGGCCATTAAGTTGAGGATGTATTTTGGAAAAAAATTGGAGAATAAAGATACTGTATAATTTAGTGACACTTTAAACAGTGTTAGTATTTTTTTACATAAAAAAACTTCCATCTTGCTAATTAGGTTGGACCCCAAAAAACACTTTACCAGCAGATAAAACAGAAGTAGCTACATACCATGAACCTGCTCACCCAAATACTGTAACCGGCACCACCTTTTAAGAGGTTTAGTGGGGTGAAAAAAGCTGGTTTCCATCAATACAGGGCTGATTTTTTGAAAGTGGTGGTGGGGGCATTTGTTTTGCTCACTAATAATAAAGCATCAACCCAAAACTATAAGACAAATAGGGTTGTATTAATATAGTAGGGAACCTATATATAGTAGGGAACCTGGACCTTTACAGGTGGTCTTCATGCTCGTGGCTCTGTTTCTCTGTAGATACCATCCTCTGTGTATTGTGTGTTTATGGCCAAAAAAAAACAAAAAACAAGACTACAGAAAATAAAATGACAGGCAAGATCCAAAGCACCAAATGAGTTAACAGAAAGCACATTTTGTGTTTAATGCTGAGGTTTATTGTTTAATAACCAATATCTGCACAAACTGGGGCTGTTGCATAAAAACTGGAGGAAGGAAATGTGAACAAAACAACTGTTGTCCATACTGACCAATCACATTAATTTTTTTTTAAAAAGTAGGGGTGAAATCTAAATGGGTAATATAGGAAAACTTTTCATTTCTTAGTTTTGATATATCAACCTCATAGTATTTATAGTTGTCAGAAAAGCAAATTTGATCAAATATATTATTTCTGAACGCTAAAGTTCTATCTATAATGTTGCTATTTAATACAGAAGAGTGATGAAAAAAGGCCATTTACTTTATTGGTTCCAGGACAGGCAGACACTTTTACAATGACATTTGATTTGCCAACAAGCTACAAAACCAGATAGTTCTCATAAAGAGCTATTTACAACATGAAGCAACTGCCTGAGCGCTGGGAGAAACAACACAATAATAACTTGGCTCTTCGGCAAACAAAGATTTACAGCTTTGGACATTTTTTATTTTTTATTTGAGGCATCTGTAAGTTGGATGATCAGTGATTAGAGCTATGGCCCAGAAAAAAAAAATAAGTAAAGAGGTTAAACAGTGTGAAGCCTAGCAAAGCTCAAAGGAGTGTAAAAGGTGAAGTACAATGCTTTTCTTCCTTCTGGTCCTGTCTTGGTTCTGATAAAACAAAAATTGCTCATTTTGGTATTCTTGTAAACCGGAGTACTGCACCACAAAAGGATGCAGCTTAAAAGGCATGTTGGTATAGTGTAAGCCCTTGTACACACGGTCGGAGATTCCGACGGAATGTGTCCGATCGGACCGTTTTGTCGGATATTCCGACTGTGTGTGGTCTACATCGGACTGTTTCCATCAGAGTATCCAACAGACCAAGTTTTCCAACTTGTTGGTAACATTTTCTGACAAAATGCTCCGATCGGACATACTCCGATCATGTGTAGAGAATTCCAATCGGACAAAGTGCCTCGCATGCTCAGATCAAATTTCTACACCAAAGCTATTGGCTACTAGCATGAACGTAGTCCCGTCGTAACGAAATAACGTCATCACGTCGGATTTTCCAACAACTTTGTCCTACTGTGTGTATGCAACCGTTTCGGACAAAATCCATCGGACAAAATCTGACGGGCAGAATCCGACGGATTTGGTTGTCGGAATCTCAGACCGTGTGTACAAGGGCTAACACCTTCTTGGAGGCCCCAGGGGCTACATTTAGAAATATTTAGATTTAGAGGAACCAATATACCCTGCCAGCTATAGTATCCTGACAACCAACATATGCTGCTGTCAGAATACCCAAATAGTGGCTGTTTCTGATTGGATGCAGTTGTTGTTTGACTAACAATTTTCTACCCGGCTTCTTCAAATTTGCACATTGTAAGATGTCACTTTGCAATGTGCCAAATGGGCCATCTACAGCTTGTCACTACCTGACCGAATTTCACATTGTGTATGGCCATATTTACACTCCCACTAAAAACCACCAAGTGAATCTCAATTCTTTCCTTCAATGTTAATCTTTCCTTCATTGCTAATGCACATTGTTCAGGGAGAGAAGGGTCTCTGTGGCCACATGCAAAAATGAAGTTTTTAATTACCATTTAGTTCTTTACTTTTACTGGCATATGCTCCTAACTCTAGTTCTCCCCCAATCAAGAAGAGTAGTGTGGACGTTTAAAGGGCTTTCCCCAGCTAATCTCTTAAAATGTACAGACCATTGGCTTCAGGAACTTTCCAGCATTATTTATTTTGATGCTGTTAATATCCTAACCTGCTATAAGGCAAAAAGAACGATTGAGGTTCTCCTAATCTCCATTTGCACAGTCTAGTTACATTTTTCATTGTTAGTTTATAAACTGAGAACAATGAACAACTGGCTGATCATGAATATTTAGTAGTCACTTAGTTAAAAAAGCTTCACATAAAGGTTATTTTTTTTAACCCAAAAGTTAATTGTGTGGAAATGAAATTGTTTTTTCAAGCAGCTACTAATTTCTAATCACTGGACACCAGATGTAATATTACAATTAAATCACCTAGATGAAAATCAAAATGTCACAAATTAAAAGATTTTTCCCTAAATCCCTTGTGTTTTTAATTTTTTACCTTTATTGATATTGGAAGGCTTACTATTAGAACTTTACCACGTGAAGTCAGAAGGACAATATAATAGCAAACATAAACATTGCCTCTGGATTCTATCTTCATCAGAGTGCTCCCATGTTCGCTGTATGTTGTAATTGTTGTTAAAATACTTTATTAGAAAATTATATGAATTTTATTTTTATTTTTTGAATATGTATAAACAATTTTACTCATATTATGATTAGTATCATCATTATTAATTATAGTAGCATTAACAGTAGTAGTATCCCTAGTTTTCACTCTGATATATTGCAAAGTACATGTGCAGTTCTGACTTGGAGCAGCATTGGAAAATGATGCTCTAGATTTCAACACCATCTAGTGAAAGCATTTGGAAACTGCATGCAATTTCCATATGCATTTTTTTTTAATTTAAAAGTTACCACAATGTATGTCTTAGTGATTAAATATAGAGCATTGCTGTTTTACATTTTTTTTTTCGAAATGTTTAAACTTTAAATCTATGAGCAGGCAAAAAATGCTTTGCTTGGCTAGACCTGCAGAGAATTTCTAGAGACCTCAAACAAACCTACAATGTTGAACAGACTGCTTACTGTAGGTGATAGGAATATTATACAATATGATTTCTGGTGGTTAAAGGTATATACGTGATGATATAATGAGAAATAAAAATCTATATAAAAAACCGCGCTAATCAGCACCAGGAGAGGCTTAAGCAAATCAAAATAAAAAGCTCTGTATGAATCTAAAGTACCTGCATGTAAAAACACTACATAGGCTGCTGCCCCCCGGACGAAAGGAAACCCCTTAGAAGGGTTCCTTTTAAAAGTGAAATAATAAGAATATTATCGGGTTAATTGGCGCTACCTAGAAGACAGGTCTCCATTACAAAAAGGGGCTTATGGAGAATCAATGAATGGGGAGCCAGGGTACGGTCTTTGCAAAAAGCACAGTATTCCCTCTCACCCTATTTATAATGACACTGTATACTGCCGACCCCAGAATCACATAAAGAGCTAAGGACACCAAGAAAAGCCCCAGCTCCGCCCAAAGGAAGATTTGAATCAAACACTAAATGTAATAAATCTGTGGGCCATCATAGAAAAAGGGGTCCCAAAACATTAATTACTAATGACGGGAATTACCAATCAGACTCATTAAAATAATACTACAAAACAGTAGAAAATCAGGAACTAATGATGTTAGAACAGGCTAGGATCCTTCCCTAAAGAATATCTATTCAAACACACATTCTCAAGTATGTTAAAAATACAGGCCAAACGATCATATGTGCCAAACTACATATGCAACCTGATGAAATTAAAATTAAAAGTCAAATCGCCTGAGATACGACAAATTACATTCAGTGGCAGGCCTATTAGCAACAATGAAGGAACCCTTTATCAGTATAAGTGAAAAAAGATATATATGTATATTTAAAGTACCGTGCGCTAATGGGCAAACTGGGGCCACATAAGTGTACCCACCAGTGTATAGTGCCGAAAGGTGACAGGCCTATTAGCAAACAGTAATGAAAAACCCTTTAACAGTATAAAGTGAAAAATATATATATATATATATTTAAAATGCCGTGCACTAATGAACAAACTGGGGCCACATAGGTGTACCCACCAGTGTGTAATGCCGGAAAAAATATATATTTGTGTATATAACCTCAAACAGTATTAATATTAAATCTGTGTATAGTGAAAACCAAAAGGAAATTGAATGTGTAAACAAATAACTGAAAATGTGAGCTGTTCACACCCCAGAACCCAAATGGTTAAAAAATATATATGTGTGTGTATGTGTTAGTGCATAAAAAATGAAAATGCAATAATGCAAAATTTTTTGGCGATAAAGGCTAAAAAACACATGTGCGAAGTGCAATAACACCTAAAATGGAAAAAGTGAAATAGATGAAAAAAATGAAAAAATAAAAATAAAAATAACAATAAAAATAAAAATAAAATCTGAGGATGAGTAACAAAAACTATATATAGAACATAAGCAAAATGGCAAATATATATATGTGAAAAATAAGTCCCAAAAAAATGAAAGTTCAATGGTATTAGTCCAAGGGATCCTAGAAAAAAATTTTTTTTTCTAGGATCCCTTGGACTAATACCATTGAACTTTCATTTTTTTGGGACTTATTTTTCACATATATATATTTGCCATTTTGCTTATGTTCTATATATAGTTTTTGTTACTCATCCTCAGATTTTATTTTTATTTTTATTGTTATTTTTATTTTTATTTTTATTTTTTCATTTTTTTCATCTATTTCACTTTTTCCATTTTAGGTGTTATTGCACTTCGCACATGTGTTTTTTAGCCTTTATCGCCAAAAAATTTTGCATTATTGCATTTTCATTTTTTATGCACTAACACATACACACACATATATATTTTTTAACCATTTGGGTTCTGGGGTGTGAACAGCTCACATTTTCAGTTATTTGTTTACACATTCAATTTCCTTTTGGTTTTCACTATACACAGATTTAATATTAATACTGTTTGAGGTTATATACACAAATATATATTTTTTCCGGCATTACACACTGGTGGGTACACCTATGTGGCCCCAGTTTGTTCATTAGTGCACGGCATTTTAAATATATATATATATATATTTTTCACTTTATACTGTTAAAGGGTTTTTCATTACTGTTTGCTAATAGGCCTGTCACCTTTCGGCACTATACACTGGTGGGTACACTTATGTGGCCCCAGTTTGCCCATTAGCGCACGGTACTTTAAATATACATATATATCTTTTTTCACTTATACTGATAAAGGGTTCCTTCATTGTTGCTAATAGGCCTGCCACTGAATGTAATTTGTCGTATCTCAGGCGATTTGACTTTTAATTTTAATTTCATCAGGTTGCATATGTAGTTTGGCACATATGATCTTTTGGCCTGTATTTTTAACATACTTGAGAATGTGTGTTTGAATAGATATTCTTTAGGGAAGGATCCTAGCCTGTTCTAACATCATTAGTTCCTGATTTTCTACTGTTTTGTAGTATTATTTTAATGAGTCTGATTGGTAATTCCCGTCATTAGTAATTAATGTTTTGGGACCCCTTTTTCTATGATGGCCCACAGATTTATTACATTTAGTGTTTGATTCAAATCTTCCTTTGGGCGGAGCTGGGGCTTTTCTTGGTGTCCTTAGCTCTTTATGTGATTCTGGGGTCGGCAGTATACAGTGTCATTATAAATAGGGTGAGAGGGAATACTGTGCTTTTTGCAAAGACCGTACCCTGGCTCCCCATTCATTGATTCTCCATAAGCCCCTTTTTGTAATGGATACCTGTCTTCTAGGTAGCGCCAATTAACCCGATAATATTCTTATTATTTCACATATACGTGATGATAGTATCAGCTGGTGAATATGTCATAATAGTGTTTGTAGATTATATTGTATTTTTAAAACTGTGGCTGTAGGATTGTAACATATACTGTATTTAAGACCCCTTTCACACTGAGGCAGTTTTCAGGCATTTTAGCACTAGAAATATGCCGTGTACACATGATCGCACATTCCCACAACAAAATCCATGGGACTTTTTCAGACAGATGTTGGCTCAAACTTGTCTTGCATGCACACGGTCGCACAAAGTTGTTGGAATTTCCGAATGTCAAGAACGGGGTGATGTACAACACAGAGGACGAGCCAAGAAAAATTAAGTTCAATAGCCAGTGCGGCTCTTCTGCTTGATTCAGAGCATGCTTGGAACTTTGTGTGTCGGAATTATGTACACACTGTCGGAATGTACGCAAACGGATTTTGTTGTCAGAAAATTTGAGAACCAGATCTCAAATTTTGTGCGACGGAAATTCCTATGGAAACTGTCCGACTGAGCCTACACACGGTCGGAATTTCTGACAACATGCTCGGATCGCACATTTTGCCGTCGGAAAGTCCAACCGTGTGTATGCGGCAATAGCCTCTAAAAAGCACCTGAAAACTGCCTCCCATTCTCTGCAATGGGTGCTTTCACACTGGGGTGGTCCGCTTGTGGGACGTTATAAAAAGTGCTGCAAACAGCATCTTTGGGGTGGGTTGGGAGCGCTATAAATAGCACTCCAAAAAAACACCCCTGCTTATTGCAATGAATGGGCAGTGCTTACGAAGTGTCTTGAAAGTGATTTGAAACTACAGCAAAACTGGACTTTTTACCTTTTTATTAAAGTAAAATCTGTCCCGCTAGCGGCTGAAAAATTTTGCAAAAGGGCTGCTAAAACCCTGCTAAACCATGACAAGAAGGACCGGCGATTTAGCGCTGTTTTAGCGGCGCTGTAGTGTGAAAGGGGTATTAGTGTTGTCTAAGGGATTATATAAAAGTGACCGAAGGAATATGTGTTGTCATTGTGGCTGGAAAAATATTATATACATAAAATATTTACGTATGAACAACATTTACAGTCTAATAGTCAAATGAATTATAATATTTTTGCCCTTGCCTCAATTTATGGGCTTAACCCAAGCTACCAATGTTTTATGTTTATGAAAGGTGTCAACTTTCATTGTTCCATAAAAAAGGCTTCTACAGGTTTCAGATGATGAGTAAAATAGAAATAAAACAGGAGACAACCACATTCACAAAATGACATCAGCTAGAAGGGAGCTTAGTTTGTTCAAGTGCTTTGAAGAAACTCCATGAGTGTAAACTGTAGGATGGGCGTTCTAATCAAACCGGGACTTTTAATTTTACAGGTATAATAAAGGGATGCTAGTGGGCTGTACTACTTGCAGTAGTAAGTGGCAAGTGTGCCCTGTTACTGATAGGTGGTGCACATGTCGTGGACCAGTCCATAGACCGTTAATCAAGATGGCAGACAACAGTGTTAGTGCATGCATGGAACAGCATTTGGTGATGAAGTTTCTTGTGAACGAAGGTGTAAAACCTGCTGATATCTACAGAAGACTTCAAACACAGTACTGGGATAAGACATTCAGCCGCAGTAAGACATTTTAATATTGTAAATGTTTCAAAGATGGTTGGACATCTGTCAGTGATGATCCCGGCCGTGGTGTTTCCCAGTCCACAGCTGTAATTCCTGTGAACTTTCAGCACATGGAAACCAGACAGGATGCATAATCAGATGTGAAATTGCACAAGATACACATTTTTCTCTGGGAATGGTGAATGCAATCATTAACGAGTATTTGAATTTTCGAAAAATGAGTGCATGCTGGGTACCAAGACAGCTTTCTGCTTTTGACTGCCGCAGAAGAGTGGAAGAAATGGCAGAAACTGCAGAAAAAAATGGCCTGGCTTGATTACTAAGGGTGTCCTGTTTCTCCAGGACAATGCATAAGCTCAAACTGTTCACCGCACTACATACACATTACAGCAACTTGGCTGGGATGTATTGCCACATCCCAATTACAGCAAGTGATTTCCACCTGTATAGACCTTTAAAAGAGTTCTTTGGAGGTCAGTATTTCAGCACATATGACGAAGTGAAGAAGACTGTCCTAGGATGGTTCAGGTGTACTGACTATCTTTCTATGCCAAAGCTTTCCAGGTATTAGTTAAATTCTGGGATACGTGCCTACATGTAGCAGGGGAGTATTTTGAAAAATAAATGCAGTTTCCACTTCTTGAAATTTGATCTATTATTATATAAACTCAAAAGTCCTGGTTTGACTTGAACGCCCCTCGTAGTTTATAAACTGTCTGTTCTGAAGTCCCAGTTTGTAGTTTCTTTAAGGGAGTTGTAAAAACAGAAGGTTTTTTATCTTAGTGCATTCTATGCATTAAAATAAAAAGCCTTCTGTGTGTATCAGCAGCCCCAGCACTCCCTAGTACTTAACTGAACCCCATCTCTATCCTGCTATGTCCTATGTCCAGGACTCTCCCTCTTGATTGGCTGAGACACAGCAGCAGTGCCATTGGCTCTCACTGCTGTCAATCAAATCCAGTTAGCCAATCAAGAGAGAGAGAGTCGCGGGGCTGAACCGCAGGTCTGTGTCTGAATAGACACACGTAGCTGCAGTTTGGCTCAGGTGACCCCATAACAAGCTGTTTGCTGTGGGGGTACTTGACAGGAGGGAGGGGCCAGGACTGCCGGTGAGGGACCCAAGAAGAGGAGGATCCAGGCTGCCCTGTGCAAAATCATTATACAGAGCAGGTAAGTATAACATGTTTGTTATTTAAGAAATAAAAACCCAAAAAACAAGACTTTACAATCACTTTAAATTGTGCTTTTAAAGATATTACACTTCTAGGTTAATAACCCCAGTGCATGCTGGGACATTGGATACAACAACTCTATGGTGTCTTTTTTATGAGCTTTTGCAAAGATCTTCTGCTGTTTTTCTTAAGATAAATATGTTTTTAATTTTATCCCGTTGGTTTTATAATGTAGACAGCACAGCCAGGTTCTGACCTCTCAGTTTAGGTAACACACTTGGCCAAAGACCTCCACAACCTGAAGAAGTGTCAGCAAAATACTGATGAGGTTATCCCTATGTATTCTCTTTCTAACAGCCAGATCTATTTGAACTATATGTAACTATATGAACTAATTGTAATGTGATAATACCCAATTACAGGAAGTGCTACCCCTGGCTTACAGTGCTACATCTGCCCTATTCTCACTTAGTCTACATCCTGCTGAAAAATGATTAAGGGAAGACTAAAATAAAGGTAGATTAAAATATGAATACACTTTTTCTTTAAAGATTACATAGCTGGGTTAAATGTGAGTATTTTATACATGGGTTTATGTTTACTTTATGTCATATTACAAACTGAGAAATATCTTTTAATGAAATAAGAAGTGTACAAAAGATTGGGTGTTTACACAGGTAAATACTTTAAAGCAGATTAGCTGTAGTGTTCTTGCTTATGGACAACCAGTCTAGAGTTTTCAACTAAAGTGTTCTGGATTTCTTGAGACAAAATACAAGAGGTCGATTTGCTTCCACAGTACAGTAGTTGACTAAACTTCCCCAGTTCTGTTTATCAGATTATAACTATAATGAATGTAACAACCATGCTACTGGAAAGAAGTAATTAAAAGAGCAAATGGGTCACCGTGGAAATGTAAATTTCATTTAGGATCTTTTGCTTAGCCAGAAATGTGTTTTTGTGTTATAAAGGATGTGATCTAAACTGAGGTCTGAAAAATGTTTAGAAACAAGTAAACACCAGCCAACTATCCTGACAGGAAAAAAATTATGTTTTATTGGCAGATATATGATTTTGAAAACATAAGTCAAAGTTAAAGAATTAGGCAAGCTATCCTGGAGAGTCATCTACGTGGGGAAAAAAAATAAAAAGTCCAAATGTATTGGTCTACTCTCCAGTGCACAGAATTCAGTCCAATGTGCCAGCTGAGGTGAGCAGAAAATACAACACAAACACAATAGGGTTGATTTGCTAAAGGCACAGCGAGCGCAGTTGCTCTAGATCTTAGTAAAGGAGGGGAAGCTTAGCATTCAATTATGTACAAGCAAAAGTGCTTTTTTTTTAGTTTCTTTGCATGTGATTGGGTACTCTTTGCAAAGTGAAACTTTACCTCATTTACTAAGCTCTGGAGCAACTAACTGCACTTGCAGTGCACAATATATTTGCCTTTAGTAAATCAATCTCCCTGTCTTTCCATTAGATATACTATCTAGGAACTTTTTGTGTCATATCAGAGAAGGAAAACAGTGATTTTAACCAGCTGCCATCATTTTCTTCTGGCAGGTCGGCAGAATCCCGTGAACCATCGTAGCTATACGTCGGTTCACGGGATTGGAATAGCAGGCGCGCACCCACGCCTGAAGTGTATTAGAAACTGTACACACTGTATGATATACTGTGTACACCGTCTGAAGTGTATTAGAAACTGTACACCAACTGCACTGTATTATATACTGTGTATACCACCTGAAGTGTATTCGAAACTGTATTATATACTGTGTACACCGCCTGAAGTGTATTACATAATTTACATCACCTAATGAACTGTATATATACACTACACTGAATGCAGAGTATATACAGTACCTCACAAAAGTGAGTACACCCCTCACATTTTTGTAAATATTTTACTATATATTTTCATGTAACAACACTGAAGAAATTACACTCCCGTACCTCAGCTCCCGGGATGGACTACCTCACGGGTCCCAGGTTCGAACATACCCCATGTCTTGCTTTTTTAGCTCCATGTAAGTCTTAGGATTGGATACTTCCTCTCCTTTTTAAGTTACATATTTATATCATCCCTGAAGTATACACTTGGATTCATTGGTACCTATGTCTTCTTTTAGATATTCTGACGCATTCACCCCTGAAGAATGGTTCATACAATGAAACGTGTCAAGCCTATTTAGGATGCAGTCATGACATTTATTTACCATGTTCCCTTTTTCTATTTCTACAGTATATCTGTCACTATATGTTAATTGATCACATGGAGACCTGTGTACCAGTAACGGCACATGCTTGTTTTACCTTTTATGCATGTACAGTATCTCAGAAACGTGAGTACACCCCTCACATTTTTGTCAATATTTTATTATATATTTTCAACACTAGGGATGAGCTTCGTGTTCGAGTCGAACGCATGTTCGACTCGAACATCGGCTGTTCGCCCGTTCGGCGAATTCCGAACGTTATGGGCCGTTCGCACCAAATTCGTGTGGCGCTCACGGCTCACGGCTCACGGCCCACAATGCACTGCGATGGCGCAGTGCATTGCTGGCTCATGATTGGCCAAGCATGCACTGTGACCCCGCATGCTTGGCCAATCACAGCGCCGGCAGCGAGGAGAGCCATGATTGGCCACAGGCAGGATCATAGCTCAGGCTGTGTAGTACACGCCCCACACTATATAAGGCCGCCAGCGCGGCGGCCTTGTGTAGTGTGTTGGCATCTGTAGCAGTTAATGGGTGTTCTGTGTACCTTCAACATAGTATACACCGATCGTTATCGGCCGATTTTTCGTTCTTGCTCTTCTGTAGTGGTTGTTGTCTGCGTGCCCTGACCGCAGTATACACCGTTATATTCACCTATATATCTAGCGATCTTGCTCATTTTAAATAGAGCTCTCAGTCAGTGTTAGGAGATTGTGCATGCTGTCTGCGTGCTCTGAACGCAGTATACACCGCTATATCCACCTATCTAGCTAAATATCTTGCTCGTTTTAAATAGAGCTCTCAGTCAGTGTTAGGAGATTGTGCATGCTGTCTGCGTGCTCTGAACGCAGTATACACAGCTATATCCACCTATCTAGCTAAATATCTTGCTCGTTTTAAATAGAGCTCTCAGTCAGTGTTAGGAGATTGTGCATGCTGTCTGCGTGCTCTGAACGCAGTATACACAGCTATATCCACCTATCTAGCTAAATATCTTGCTCGTTTTAAATAGAGCTCTCAGTCAGTGTTAAGAGATTGTGCATGCTGTCTGCGTGCTCTGAACGCAGTATACACCGCTATATCCACCTATATAGCTAAATATCTTGCTTGTTTTAAATAGAGCTCTCAGTCAGTGTTAGGAGATTGTGCATGCTGTCTGCGTGCTCTGAACGCAGTATACACCGCTATATCTACCTATCTAGCTAAATATCTTGCTCATTTTAAATAGAGCTCTCAGTCAGTGTTAGGAGATTGTGCATGCTGTCTGCGTGCTCTGAACGCAGTATACACCACTATATCCACCTATATAGCTAAATATCTTGCTCGTTTTAAATAGAGCTCTCAGTCAGTGTTAGGAGATTGTGCGTGCTGTCTGCGTGCTCTGAAAAAGACGGACGGCAAAACAAATTATACAGGGGTGATAACCCTTCCCTATGTTTTCCAAAAAGCTTAAAAATAGTTTTTTTGACTGGAGCTACACTTTAAAAATGTACCAGTTGAAAATTACAAACCGATTTAACCTAACACAACAAACCTACACAGTCCCCGTCTTGTTTGCACCGCCTGTATACTGCTGTTCTGAGTATATAGGGCCTGGGGGCCACACATATTTCCTTTTTTTAATATGGGTACGGGGTTCCCCTTAATATGCGTACAAGACCCAAAGGGGCTGGTAATGGGCAGGGAGGGCTACTCATGCCATTTTTCTCAATGATTTTCAACCATATTGCAGGAACCAGATATAACATTAAAACCGCAAGCAGCTTTAAATGACGTTATTTCTGTTAAATGTCATTTTGTGCAGGGACTGTTCTAAACACCGGAAACACGTGGCACTTCACAGGCATACTACAGACACCCCCCAGGCACCATATTTAAAGGAATATTTCACTTTTTTTTTTCATTTTAATCGTCATTAAAATCAGTGCTCCCGCCAAAACGGACGTTTTTAAAAGTTTTTTTTGCAGTGACCCATGTCCCCTGGGGCAGGAGCCAAGTCCCCAAACCCTTTTTAGGACAGTATCTTGCATATTAGCTGTTAAAATTAACACTTTTAATTTCGAACGTGCGAGTTCCATAGACTTCAATGGGGTTCTAACGTTCGTACGAATTTGGGGTCCGTTCGAAAGTTCTGGTGCGAACCGAACTGGGGGGTGTTCGGCTCATCCCTAGACAACACTGAAGAAATTACACTTTGATATTATGTAAAGTAGTGAGTGTACAGATCATATAACAGTGTAAATTCGCTGCTCTCAAAATAACTCAACACACAGCCACTAGTGTCTAAACCGCTGGCAACAAATGTGAGTACACAAGTGAAAATGTCCAAATGGGCCCAACTAACCATTTTCCCTCCCAGTGTCATGTGAATCATTAATGTTACAAGGTCTTAGGTGTGAATGGGGAGCAGGTGTGTTAAATTTGGGGTTATCGCTCTCACTCTCTTACTGGTCACTGGAAGTTCAACATGGGACCTCATGGCAAAGAACTCTCCGAGGATCTGAAAAAAAGAATGCTCGCTCCACATGAAGATGGCCTAGGCTATAAGAAGATTGCCAAGACCCTGAAACTGAGATGCAGCACTGTGTTCAAGACCATACAGTGATTTAACAGGACTGGTTCCTCACAGAACAGGCCTCGCCATGGTCGATCAAGGAAGTTGAGTGCACGTTCTCAGCGTCATATCCAGAGGTTGTCTTTTGGAAAGAGACCTATGAGTGCTGCCAGCATTGCTGCAGAGGTTGAAGGAGTGGGTGGGGGGTCAGCTTGTCAGTGCTCAGACTATACACCGCACACTGCATCAAATTGGTGTGCATGGCTGTCATCCTTGAAGGAAGATTCTTCTAAAGATGATGCACAAGAAAGCCTTAAAACAGTTTGCTGAAAACAAGCAGACTAAGGACATGGATTACTTGAACCATGTCCTGTGGTCTGATGAGACCAAGATAAACGTATTTGGTTCAGATGGTGTCAAGCGTGTGTGGTGGCAACCAGGTGAGGAGTACATGCCTACAGTCAAGCATGTTGGTGGTAGTTTCATAGAGTGGGGCTGCATGAGTGCTGTAAGCACTGGGCATTTCATTGTTCATTGAGGGAACCATGAATGCCAACATGTACTGTGACATACTGAAGCAGAGCATGATCTCCTCCCTTCGGGAACTGGGCCGCAGGGCAGTATTCCAACATGATAACGACCGCAAACACACCACCAATACGACCACTGCCTTGCTAAAGAAGCTAAGGATAAAGGTGATGGACTGGCCAAGCATGTCTCCAGACCTAAACCTATTGAGCATCCGTGGGGCATCCTCAAATGGAAAGTGGAGGAGCGCAAGGTCTCTAACATCCACCAGCTCCATGATGTCGTCATAGAGAAGTGGAAGAGGACTGCAGTGGCAGCCTGTGAAGCTCTGATGAAACCCATGCCCAAGAGGGTTAAGGCAGTGCTGGAAAATAATGGTGGCCATACAAAATATTGACACTTTGGCCCCAATTTGGACATTTTCACTTAGGAGTGTACTCACTTTTGTTGCCAGTGGTTTAGACATTAATGGCTGTGTGTTGAGTTATTATGAGGGGACAGCAAATTTACACTGTATACAAGCTGTACACTCGCTACTTTACATCGTAGAAAAGTGTAATTTCTTTAATGTTGTCACATGAAAAGATATAATAAAATAATTACAAAAATGTACGGGGTGCACTTACTTTTGTGAAATACTGTATGTATATATATATATATATATATATATATATATATATATATATATATATATATATATATATATATATATATATATATATATATATATATATAGGTAAATTTAGCTTACCTCCTCTGTAAACAGTGGACCAGAGGTAGATTGCTTAGGGCTGCCCAGTCTTTCATAGGCTGCTGTTTTGCTACTCCCCCTGACTTCTAGAGCAGTGGTATTCAAACCCTGTCCTTAGGGTCCACTAACAGGCCAGGTTTGCAACATAACTGAAAGACACCACAGGTGATATCATTTGCTGCTTAGTGATTGCAGTATTCTTGTCTGCATCACCCCCCAAGGTAATACCTAAAACCTGGCCTGTTAGTGGGCCCGAGGACAGGGTTGATGACCACTGTTTTAGAGGCTTATAGAAGTATAGTAGGAGGAAAGGCAGAAAAAGCAGCCTATGAAACACTAGGCAGCCCTAAGCAATCAACCTCTGGTCCACTGTGTACAGAGGAGGTAAGCTAAATTTACCTATCAACCTGGTCTAAACTAAAAGGGTGCTACATATATATTTTTAGCATTCCAAGGAACTATATGAACAATATTACTCAGTCAATCCCTGGGAAGATAAGCTGAGAAGGTGGAGGGGAGCAAATAACTAGTCTAAGGCCAGGGCAGCAGGCTTCCTTGTTCATCGGTTCAGTCCTGCAGAAGGACACCCTTTTTCAGGGGGCCTATGAACAGACCCATTGTCCGTGGATCAAATAGGGAAGGAGGAAGCTCACTGGAGAGAGCCAAGAGGTATTTTATGGGAAAGAGTCCAACTGTTGGTGGTGTGAGTCTACAGCTCCCTCACTGGGAAGAGCCTATGGATATTGGCATGAGGCAGGATCCTGTGACTAAGTGAGTAATTAACTCTCATTCCCGAGGAGAAGTGACAGTGTGTAACTTTTAACATCCTGAGGGAGTACAAGTCATCAGAAGCATTAGGAAGGTGGGACATTCAGAATGCAACCAAAATTGCAGTAAGCATTGTGTAAAGTGTGAAAATGGAAAGCAAAAGGGTTAATGAGAATTTGTAAAGAATAGCCATGTGTAAGAATTTAAATCTTTGCTTAAAGCTGAAATAAATTATTAAACATGAATACAATCATGCATTGATTAAAAAAAACATTAAATTCAACTCATTTAAATGTCTGAATTTAAAATGTAATGTTAAAAAATTATTTGATTTTATGTTAGGTCCTTATTAGCCTCTGTACAGCAGTGCACAGAGTGGGAGAGGGTGAGGGCAGCATTTAGACCCCTTTCACACCACACCGCCGATAGCGTGGGTGGTAAAACGCTGCTATTTTTAGCGGCGTTTTACCGCCGGATTTGCGGCAGATTTGCGGCGCATTTCGGGCGCATTTCAGCCGCTAGCGGGCGCTTTTACCCCCGCTAGCGGCCGCGAAAGGGTTAAAACCGGCGGCAATACGCCGCAATAGCAATAGTATTACAGCGCTGCCCCATTGATTTCAATGGGGAGCAGCGATGGAGGAGCGGTAAACACACCGCTCCTTCACCGCTCCAAAGAAGCTACTGGCAGGATTTTTTTCTGACGTCCTACCAGCGCACCGCTGTAGTGTGAAAGCCCTCAGGCTTTCACACTACACACAATGGTGCAGCTTCTTTAGGGCGTTTTGCAGGCGCTATTTCTAACGCTATAGCGCCTGCAAAACGCCCTGGTGTGAAAGGGGTCTTAGGGTCAATGTTTTCATGTATATTGCAAGAAACATGAGGACTAGTGGAGAAAGCAAAGAGATGATCCAATCAGTCTGTTACAGCTCAGTCACTGGGTGAGGACTAGACATGTGCATTCGTTTTCGTCCGAAAGCATTTTCGTCCGAATTTCAGGTATTTTTGTTTTCGTTTTGACAAACGATAACGAAAGCGCAGAGTCCGAAAAACAAAAGATCCGACATAAATAAATGCTTTATTTTTGTTTTCGTTGTTACAACAGTTTGATATAGAATAGGAGATTCGATGTGACTCTGACAATAACAATCTGTGTCTATTGAATATGTGGTCAATTAGTGGTCTATTAGTCCAAGATTATATAGAGAAAAGATTGGACAGAGAGAAAAGATTCGACATAGAGAGAAAAGATTTGACAGAGAGAAAAGATTCTGGAATTGGGTGGGGGAAGTAAAATAAAAATAATGATAATGATGAATGTTATTGGCTGATTTTAACCAAAGAGGAGGAGCAGTAAAATAGCTAGAACTAAGTACACACATACAGCCAACTTACTTTCACTTACGATTGCTAGCAGAGAGAGACACACACACTGAATCATTTCAGAAGACAGTCAATCTTAGCTGGTCCGTTTAACCACTTCCCGACCAGCGCACGACGATGTACGTCGACAGAATAGCACGGGCAGGCATATTGGCGTACAGGTACGTCCAATATTCAATGCCGCCCTGCCATCGGGAGCGCGCCGCCGCCGGCGCGCTCCCGCGCTGGTCGGGACCCCGTGAGTCCGGTCGCGGGACCCGCGGACTCGATCGCCGCGTGCATCGAACATGGAGCGGCCGAATGGAGGAAATGCCATGTAAACAGCATTTCTCCATTCTGCCTAGCAACTAGTGACACTGATCTCTGCTCTATGTGATTGGAGCAGAGATCAGTGTTCACTAAATGAAAGCCCAACCCCCCCACAGTTAGTAACACACCCCTAGGAACACTTAACCCCTACACTGCCACCCCCTGGTTAACCCCTTCACTGCCAAGGTCATTTACACAGGAATCACTGCATTTATATAGCAGTGATTACTGTATAAATGACAATGGTCCCAAAAATGTGTCAAAAATGTCCGATGGGTCCCCCACAATGTCGCAGTCACAATAAAAATCGCTGATCGCCGCCATTACTAGTAAAAAAAAAAATTATAAAAAATTATTAATAAAAATGCTATAAAACTATCCCTATTTTGTAAACGCTATAACTTTTGCGCAGACCAATCAATAATCGCTTATTGCGATTTTTTTTACCAAAAATATGTAGAAGAATACGTATCGGCCTAAACTGAGGGAAAAAAATGTTTTTTTATATATTTTTGGGGGATATTTATTATAACAAAAAGTAAAAAAGAATGTGTTTTTTTCAAAATTGTCGCTCTATTTTTGTTTATAGAGCAAAAAATAAAAACCGCAGGGGTGATCAAATACCACCAAAAGAAAGCTCTATTTGTGGGAAAAAAAGGACGTCAATTTTGTTTGGGAGCCACGTCGCACGACCGCGCAATTGTCGGTTAAAGCGACGCAGTGCCGAATCGCAAAAAGTGGTCTGGTCTTTGACCAGCAAAATGGTCCGGTCTGCAAGTGGTTAAATTGTCACTTGTCAGAGAACTCAAATTATTATTAAGCATAAGCACAGCAGCAGAACAATAGTGAAGCAAGCTACAGTTCAACTTAGCTTTTTCCTAATACTCTGTTGCTATTGTGTTAATGTGAGAACCTTATAGGGATACTAGTGTTGCTGCTAGTTTTTGCTGTGTTGTGGGAGGGGGGGGGGGGGTTTATTATTATAGAATCTTGTTACCTGTCTGATCAGTGATCGCTATCACCAGTCCACCAGTTTCTGTTTGAACGAGTATATAATATATGTATAGAAACACTTGTAGATGGCCCAGGAATGTCCTCCAATGCCTCCATGTAGCTCTCACAATGAGTTGTCGCCATATTCGTTATTATCAGTCACTCACTATCTGACACCTGACACTGTGAGACTTAGACCATTCATTCAACATGAACGAGGGAGATTCGACAAAGCAACGAAAAACACACACGTTTATAATAATATTCGACGGAGCATCGAAACTGTACGACGCTTCAATCGTACATTTCCGGAGTCAAATGCTCCACCTATAGGCTATATAGAGATTAGCAGCTCCGTTGAATCTTCTTTATACATTCGACAGACACCATAAGCCTTCAAAGACAGATTTGACCGTAATTCATGTGGATTTTTGGACTAATGCAATTTTTGAACGGAAAACTAAATAAATAAAAACGAATTTCGGGAGTAACTAAATAAACGAAATTCCGAAACAAAATATTTCACTCTGCACATGTCTAGTGACGACTGGGTGGTGACCTTGCTTTGCTTCATAACTGTAGTAGAGAGTTGGGTCATCAACAAGTTGTGCTGCATGGCAGGGATGATTTAATCCCTAGGATGACTAGCAGACAAGCCAAATTAAAAACTTGCCTTTTTTTAACTAAAATGTACAGCTATATTATTTGCATTTCATTAGTACATTACTAATTCAGGTAATTAATTCAGCCTTTATTGAGTGGGTCAAAAGGGAGCTTGTTTCTTTTATCTTTTATCTGAACGAACAACATTACAATTTATACAAACAGACTGAACTCAATGGCCCCTGTTGATTTTTTTAACCTTGTTAATAAAGTTACAAGTTCCATCTCTCAAGTAGTTGGTGATCTGTTGTGTCAGACAATCATCACTGTTCTGGAGAGGTTTTGTTTAATTAATGAACTAAGCAATGACACTGCAGTGTACAAGACCTATGTCTACCACTAGCGAGCAAAGAGGTTGCTCTGATCTAACTATACAGATATTCCCAAACTGGAAAACAGACATATTTTCACGTTAAAGAAGCTTCAAAGAGTTATGATTTGCAACGTCTTAGGCCATTTCTGTGGAATTTTGTCTGTTTGTGTGACATATTATCTATTATTGGTCCACAATAAAAATAAAACAATAACTGTTTGCTCTAATCGTTCCCTCAACTAAAATTCTTTAATTTCCTACTTCACTAAGACTTTTTGTTCTCTTGAGGTATTTTTACTTGAATAGAGTAAATAAAAAGTATGCTATAGGTCAGTTAGAAAAAAAAAAGTGCTTTATTTCCAAAATCAAAAATTCAATCTAAACTACCAGGTTTATATCTTTAGAGTTCCTCAGGCAAAACTATTTGATTTCAAAACAACACATTATTTTCTAAGGGAAATGCAGTACAAAGTTCAACGGAAAAAACACATCTGACAGAACAAAAAGCTATTTCTTTTTTAATGTTCGAGAATTAATGCACTATTCAAATTGGTATATACCTTTTACAACATTATTCCTTTGCTATAGCTAAAAGGGTCATCCTGACAGTGTCACTGATGACTAACAATTTATTTACTACTTATATTGATTTTATATTTTGTGATTTAAATAGACTATCTATATCTTTAGCTAGCTATTTATTACAATTCTATATCTATATATCGCTGATGACTAAATGTATTCACTGCTTTTAGTGATTTTGTATTACTGT
The DNA here is from genome assembly GCF_037356315.1 of Lithobates pipiens. Taxonomy (NCBI): domain Eukaryota; kingdom Metazoa; phylum Chordata; class Amphibia; order Anura; family Ranidae; genus Lithobates; species Lithobates pipiens. The sequence goes on from NW_027507764.1 coordinate 166,142,353, forward strand.
GATGTAAATTGAATATTGATATCTTTCCTTATTTATTACAGATTTAGAGTAATTAAATCTGAGCTTTTTAATTGTTGGAACTCATATTTTTCTGGTTACTTATGTTGCCTTCACATTATTATCTCACCCTGTCAGTAAATGAAAAACCCTAAACAGGGCTTTCTGAAAAAGGGGTGAATATATACTTTTCTTGCTGCCTGTGCCATCAGAAATCTCAGCAGAAGTCTGCTTGGAAACTATTCCAGAAGCATCAATCTTCTTGGTCCCTAGGTTGTTGTCAGTAGTTCCTCTGACCAACCTGAATTGCCAATGGGGCACTGAAGTGATGTTGAGAAGGCTTATAACCTATGTCAGACTTGTATTGCTGTATTTGATTCAAGTTATTTGGGCATCCAACTATCCTGGTGACTATTGTCACTGTGGCAGGTGATATCCAAAATTGATAGTTTTCACCAGAACAAGAATCAAAGGGAAATCTCCCGATGGGGACATCTATTTCCATCTTTAGAGAGTTTGTTTTTCCTAACTTCCTTGTTGCTTCTTTTGGACAAGAAATTAGGCAAACTATCCCTAATGGGACATAGACGACTGTAAACAAATGCATGGGAATGTACCCATTCCTTGTTGTCCAAAAAATGTCTTTTGATAAACTATAAAGCTATAAAGCAAAACTTTATGCAAATAATTATTCTTTGTTTTGGATAGGATGGAAAATGACCGTTGAATTTGTCCCAGTTTGGAAGGACTCCTGATTTTCTTTTGCAATGACAGTGGTCACTGGGACAAGAGGTGAGAAGAAATCTCTCCAGCAAGGCCATACATAGCTCAATCCTTGCTCAGGTTTTCCCTGCTGTATGTGTTCCAGTTGTGGAGGTTCTCCTTATATCATGCCAGTGACAGTAGTCACCAGTACTGGAAATGAGGGCAAATAAAATAAATGAAGACACCAATGGCAATGAAAACTTTAAAGAGGTTCAACCTTTTCTCTACAAAGTCTAAAACTAAAATACTACATTTTGAAGTTACACTTTCATTTGCATTTAGTTGCTCTCCAAGCAAAGATTTAAATACACCTATAGAATGCATATAAAAGGAGATATTCCACCTGCCATAGTATTTGCATTTCTGTTTATCTAATTGTGAGATTAACACAGCCCTGGCACACAGCACAGTCATGGTGATGCCACCACTTACAGTTGTGGATTTTCTGGTGTCCTCACCTTTGAATGACTAGTGAAAGAGCAGCAGCAGACTGATGAGGCTACCTCTCTTCTCGTTCTGTTCGTCCCTCCTCAAGTTCTTTGTCAATAAATTGTATTTACAAGACTTTTCCCCCCTCTCTCAATCTGACTGGTGCTGAACAGAGGATTAGAAGAGGCTAATACCATACCAAACTAATTACACTAGTCACATAAAATACATTAAATTATGTATTAATATGTGTGTAGGCAGGTCAAGTTTCCCAATTGGGAAGGTTAGGGTTAATTGTGTTTCTCAATCCTTTCTTGGCTTTCCTAGATCTGACCCACTGGCTCTGTGCATTATAAAACAGACAATGGTCCATACACTAGAGACTCAAATCTCGAAGCTTAGGGACTCACACACTCTCAAGAAGTTTTTCGGTATCGCTGCTGGACTATGTCCTGTTAGGCTGCTGAATATGCTAAGTCTGAGATAACAAGTGATGCTCATCTGCCCTCAGCACTCTTCTACTGTTGGAAGGAGCTGCTGAGACTTGCAGTCCTCCTAGAAAATGCCAATCTTGGATACTCCAATTATGAACTCTTTTCTGTGTAGGTATGCTGGAGCAGCCCCAAGACTGAGTTTGTGACTAGGAATGTTAGGAAAAGACTGCACTTTATGTTGAACTATTGTGTTAACTTATTCTTTAGTAAAGCTTTCAAAACTTTGCCTTGGCCTGCTCTGAAGTTTCTCAAGGGTTGTAATGCAAGAAACTGACACATATAGTCTATAGCTCATGTCACTTATTCGCAATGTGGTATGAAGATAACAGTACAAGAGTTTATACAGTGTAAAGTACAAGCAAGTGGTTACTAAGGGTAATGAAGGGCTCTCCAGCAGCCCGTCCTAAACGTGAACAAGTGGCAGGTGGGATAGCTTCTAGCAGGATGAGTTGTTTCTCCCATAACAAGAGGCAGATCAGCACCTCAGAAGTTTCCAGCTTATACACAGGTACAAAAGAGGAAGAGTTAAGCAAGTGCATGCATTGAGTTAGCGATAGGTGCACAGCGGGCTCCATATCGTTACTGGGAAAGAGGTAGCGGTGATACACTGGACAGGTGGAAAGGGCAAGGGCTCAGTGTGTCCTTCCTAACTGCACAAGTGACCATAGTAATGTGTATTACATTGAGAGAGAGTTTATTAGCATTCAGTCGTCTGTTCAAATAAAGGTACATCATGTGTAAGGCAGTGACCCTACTCAAAGTGCCTAGTGTAGCCCAAAATAACCCACCCTGGGGCAGGCCTCTCCTGTGACCCTTACTTGGCACTCAATGAGAAGGGAAGGAATGGAGGATGAAGCTACCACCTTGTGGCATATCATCCTGCCCTCCTAACATTTGTATTTTATATGTACTTACAGTTTAGCTTTAAGTTTGAAAGAAAGAACTGATGGGTTGTGACAGATTATGTCCTGATGCTCCCCATGGTTTGATCATGGTTGCAGTGTGATGCAATCATAATGCTTTTTGTGATTAAACTGTAGGACACTATAATTCAAATTCCTTTAAAGTATATCTAAAGCCAGAATTTTAGTTTTTCAATCTGGATAGAGTAGGGGAAAGTTAAAACTGCAGTTAGTTGTTAGTTTTCCTTTTTTGCCATTTTTTGCCATTTCCCTTCAATTACTGTCCTGTAGACTCACCAGGAAGTAAGAGGATATTTTTTAATCCAAAATTCCAGTTACAGCATTGGAAGATTTGCCTTTATTCCATTAATGGTGGCAACTGAAAATATTGAATTTACCTTAAATTGTATTCCCAGCGAAACACTGGTGATCAGGGCAGTTAGAGTGAGGACAGAGGCATAGACAGCATGGAAACTTGACAGTGGTTCGAACCCACTCAATTCAAATCTTAAAAATATATCCTTTAGTCTTATTTCAAATGTATCATTTTAGTATACACAGATTTGCATGGACAAAGCAATGAACACCAGATTAAAAGAATCTCTATGACTAATGAGGGGAATAGCAGCTTCGGCCATATCCAGCCTTTTCTTCATGATAATGCATCATATAAATAAACATATTCAGTACAGTAATGCAAACAGTATGAGCAGCCTTTTTAATTAGTATCAGATCAGTCAACAATAAAAGCTGAATTCTGAGCTCTATATATATATACAGTATAAACAACACATTCTGACATTATAATCTACAATTTATAAGTATTGAACAATGAAATGCAAATTTTCCAAAATGTCTACATACATTTGTTTGATATTTAGTTGACCAAAGGTATATTTGGTTGATGTTGGCTTGCCACACTACAAAGGAAGCTTAACCACTTTCAGACCGGACCATTTTGCTGGTAAATGACCAGAGGTCTTTTTACACTTTGGCACTGCGCTGCTTTAACTGGTAATTGCGCGGTCATGCAATGTTGTACCCAAACAAAATTTGCGTCCTTTTCTTCCCACAAATAGAGCTTTCTTTTGATGGTATTTGATTGCCTCTGCGATTTTTATTTTTTGCGATATAAACGTAAAAAGACCGCAAATTTTGAAAAAAAATGATATTTTCTACTTTTTGTTATTAGAAAAATCCAATAAACTCAATTTTAGTCATACATTTAGGCCAAAATGTATTCAGCCACATGTCTTTGGTAAAAAAAAAGTCAATAATTGTATATTTATTGGTTTGCGCAAAAGTTGTCACATCTACAAACTAAGGTACGTTTTCTGCAATTTACGCAGCTTTTAGTTTACGACTGCCTATCTCATTTCTTGAGGTGCTAAAATGGCAGGGCAGTACAAAACCCCCCCAAATGACCCCATTTTGGAAAGTAGACCCCCTAAGGAAATTGATAAGAGGCATGTTGAGCCCATTGAATATTTTATTTTTTTGCCTCAAGCGATTGAATAATGACAAAAAAAAAAATTTTTTTTTTTTTTACACAAAGTTGTCACTAAATGATATATTGCTCACACATGCTATGGGCGTATGTGAAATAACACCCCAAAATAAATTCTGCTGCTTCTCCTGAGTACGGGGATACCACATATGTGGGACTTTTTGGGAGCCTAGCCGCGTACGGGGCCCCGAAAACCAAGCACCGCCTTCAGGCTTTCTAAGGGCGTAAATTTTTGAGTTCACTTCTCACTACCTATTACAGTTTTGAAGGCCATAAAATGCCAAGATGGCACAAAACCCCCACAAATGACCCCATTTTAGAAAGTAGACACCCCAAGCTATTTGCTGAGAGGCATGTTGAGTTCATGGAATATTTTATATTTTGCCACAAGTTGCGGGAAAATTACAAACTTTTTTTTTTTTTTTTTTTTTTCACAAAGTTGTCACTAAATGATATATTGCTCACACATGCCATGGGCATATGTGAAATGACACCCCAAAATAAATTCTGCTGCTTCTCCTGAGTACGGGGATACCACATATGTGGGACTTTTTGGGAGCCTAGCCGCGTACGGGGCCCCGAAAACCAAGCACCGCCTTCAGGCTTTCTAAGGGCGTACATTTTTGAGTTCACTTCTCACTACCTATTACAGTTTTGAAGGCCATAAAATGCCAAGATGGCACAAAACCCCCACAAATGACCCCATTTTAGAAAGTAGACACCCCAAGCTATTTGCTGAGAGGCATGTTGAGTCCATGGAATATTTTATATTTTGCCACAAGTTGCGGGAAAATTACAAACTTTTTTTTTTTTTTTTTTTTTTCACAAAGTTGTCACTAAATGATATATTGCTCACGCATGCCATGGGCATATGTGAAATGACACCCCAAAATAAATTCTGCTGCTTCTCCTGAGTACGGGGATACCACATATGTGGGACTTTTTGGGAGCCTAGCCGCGTACGGGGCCCCGAAAACCAAGCACCGCCTTCAGGCTTTCTAAGGGCGTTACAGTTTTGAAGGCCATAAAATGCCAAGATGGCACAAACCCCCCCCAAATGACCCCATTTTGGAAAGTAGACACCCCTAAATTTAGGGGTACACTAGTGAGACTAGGTAATAAATGGCGGGTGCCCTGAAACTATAAAAAAATAACTAACCAACCAGCGTCACCTGTAACAGTTATATGGTGATCACTGGTGAAAGGGTTAACTAGGGGGCAATCAGGGGGCTTTATGCGGTAGTATATGGGGGTCCCTGGCGCTATAAAAAGCTGCGGCGAACCTAAATACCTACCTGCCTAACTAGCGTCACCTGTGACACTAATACAGCGATCAGAAAAACGATCGCTTATTAGGCTGGGTTCACACTGGAGCGATGCGGGAACGCCACGAATGCGCGGCGGGTTCCCGCATCGCATGCCTCCCGGCGGCAGTTCACACTGCCCTATGCGAACTGCTGGGAGTGTCAGTGAAATGTTACTGACACCCCCAGATCAGTTCGCATATCGCAGTGCGATCTGCAAACTCGGATCGCATGGTGTGAACACCCATGCGATCCGATTCTGCTGCGGGCCAAAAAAAGGGTCCCGTGCGAATTTGCGGCGGGTGCGGCGGGTGTGGCGGGTGCGGCGAATGGCTGAACTCGAATCGCACAGAGATCGGATGTGATTTGCACTGCAGTGCGGTGCGAATCACATCCGTTCTCATAAACCGCTGCAATGTGAACCCAGCCTTAGTGACACTGGCGACGGGGGGTGATCACGGGGTTAAACCTTTATTGGGGGGGTTAGGGGGGTACCTTAGAACTAAAGGGGGCTAACCCTAACTGCCCTAACAGTTATTAGTCACAAATGACACCCGCCGGGTGATCAGGGGGTTAAACCTTTATTAGGTAATAAATGGCGGGTGCCCTGAAACTATAAAAAATAACTAACCAACCAGCGTCACCTGTAACAGTTATATGGTGATCACTGGTGAAAGGGTTAACTAGGGGGCAATCAGGGGGCTTTATGCGGTAGTATATGGGGGTCCCCGGCGCTATAAAAAGCTGCGGCGAACCTAAATACCTACCTGCCTAACTAGCGTCACCTGTGACACTAATACGGCGATCAGAAAAATGATCGCTTATTAGGCTGGGTTCACACTGGAGCGATGCGGGAACGCCACGAATCCGCGGCGGGTTCCCGCATCGCATGCCTCCCGGCGGCAGTTCACACTGCCCTATGCGAACTGCTGGGAGTGTCAGTGAAATGTTACTGACACCCCCAGATCAGTTCGCATATCGCAGTGCGATCTGCAAACTCGGATCGCATGGTGTGAACACCCATGCGATCCGATTCTGCTGCGAGCCAAAAAAAGGGTCCCGTGCGAATTTGCGGTGGGTGCGGCGGGTGTGGCGGGTGCGGCGGGTGCGGCGAATGGCTGAACTCGAATCGCACAGAGATCGGATGTGATTTGCACTGCAGTGCGGTGCGAATCACATTCGTTCTCATAAACCGCTGCAATGTGAACCCAGCCTTAGTGACACTGGCGACGGGGGGTGATCACGGGGTTAAACCTTTATTGGGGGGGTTAGGGGGGTACATTAGAACTAAAGGGGGCTAACTCTAACTGCCCTAACAGTTATTACAGTCACAAATGACACCAATGCAAAAAAAAAAAAAAAAATGACATTGGTGTCACTGTGACTGGGGGGCAGGGGTAATTGGGGGGGTGATCGGGGGGTAAAGGGGGGGTGTGAGTGTGCCTGGCATGTTCTACTGTGTGTGTAGAGTGTTGGTGCAACTCACCGATCCGCTCTCCTCCGTGTCGGAACGAAAAATACCGACACGGAGGAGAGAATACATCACTTCCTCTCCTGTGTTTACATTACAGGAGAGGAAGTGATGTCACGGGGGATTCCTATTCGTCGGGAGCGATCGCGAGGGGGTGGCCATGAACGAATGGCCGTCCCCTCGTCCGGGATCGCTCCCGCACGAATACCGACCGCCGCAGGCACCGGGCGGGGGCCCGATCGGGCCCCCGACCCGCGGGAGGCAAGGGACGTACATGTACGCCAATATGCCTGCCCGTGCCATGCTATCGACGTACATCGTCGTGCGGCGGTCGGCAACTGGTTAATTTACCAGGACCCTGCTAAAGTCATACAGTGCCCAGTAAAAGTTTGTGTGCATCTGTCCTTAACTGCATCCTTCAGCATAGTTTATCTGTCAGCAAATGCCCATATGCATTTGTCACTGTTCATACATCTTTCTGCATGTGCATTTTTGTTCTAAGCCAAATCCAGGGTGTGTCCTATGAATGAATGACTTGTATAGCGCTACCTATACGAACTGAATCGCCTCAGGGTGCTTTTCTTGCCACCGGTGTCCATCTGCAGCTATTTATGCGGTCCTTTAACCTGTAGAGTCCCGACACACTTGCCGCTGACTGCGATGGGCGCTCGGCTTTAGAGCTCCTTACCACACTGGGTCCCCACAGCGGCTCACAGCCACATAGCCAGCTGACTTCAACCCCAAAAGGGGCCACACATACCGAACAGTTTCCAGGCTATGTCCCGCAGGAGGAACAAGACACCAGGCCCCTGCCATCTGACTGAATTCTTCATGCAGTCAGTGGGTAAGCACAGCCAGCTGGCGCCTGGGAGAGCGGCTGCTCTCCTCCCCCACCTCACACACAGGCACAAGATGTCCAGCCGGTACTGGATACAGAAAACCTGGCTGCCATGTAGGAATAACTCTATACCAGGACCTCTCTGCTGCAACATCTAAGATGAGGAAAGAATTTACCCCCATTACTGCGGTACTGTAAAACCACAACATTGTCTACCACTGGGGTTTCCCCAGCAAATTGCTGGTCACATACCAGAACGAAGAGGTCACCATTACATCCCTGAAAGATTGCTACAAAATGCTGCACAATTGGGGCCTGGCACCCCCACCAACTGCAAGACCTCCAAGTAACAACTCAACCCACAAAACCTGATAAATTATTGGCCTCTTGCCTTACAAAGTACCTGGATACCGATTCCGCTGCCTTACACTCGCTGTCTAGTTTTCCACGGCTAATCTGACCTGAGCCCCGGATAGTGGACTATTATGTTATATTTTGCTTAACTGTTTGATTCATTATCTTTCAGTTATCAAACACCGCTGGCACAAAGTGTGCTATGTTCTGTGTGGTCACTATCTCAATCACACAGAACGGTAAACGCTCCACCATGTTACGTATGAATACCTTCATTTTATCCCAACCCAAGTGCCAGGAAAAGATCAAGCAGGAACTATTTTTGAACTACTGAATTATTTTGTTCATAATGTGAACTCTGTATCGAACGATGTACTGCTATGGAACACACACAAAGCCTTCATGAGAGGACTTCTCCTCAAGCTTGGGGCCCATGAAAAATGTATGCGAGCTGAGAAATATAACAACTTTCTTTATCAGATATGACAACTTGAAAAATCAAAAAAAACCTCCCCTAACGATGTAGATACTGCATGTTTACACAGCCTTAGAGAAGAACTCTGCACCTTCTTTTTATGCCTCGTTTGACTACCACATTAAATGACTAAACGTTAATTGGTGCGTGTTGGGAAATAGACCAGGTGCTCTCCTAGCCAAACAAGTGAAAAGGAAAGCAGCCGTCTCTAAGATTCCATACATGCACACGGCGCAAGGACATAGGGTTAGCAACCCAAAAGACATTGCAAACTGCTTCAGGGACTTATACTCATCCCTGTATAACTTAAACACCTCCACAGCAGTTCCTAATCCTGAGCCCACTCAAATCTCCAGTTTTCCTACCTACCCTAACCCCTGACCAACTAGTGGACCTTAATGCTCTAATATCTGAAACTGAAATTATAAAAAACTATTTGCTCCTTACCCCTACACAAAGCTCCAATCTAGATGGCTACTGGAATGAATACTTCAAAACCTATGCAGATATTCTATCCATCTATGAAATTCTTTTAAAATAATTAAATAATTTTTATCGTATTATGCAGACAGGAAACATCCCAAAAGAATCCTTAGAGGCCCTTATTGTTACCATCCCAAAACCTAGTAAACCTCACAATGACCCAGCCAATAAATTCAACAATCAAAATATGGAGCTCAATACTTCAGCAATCAAATGGACTCTCAAAAGAAGCTGTGGAGACTTTTCCCCCAACATCGCTAGAAATCCTATGCTTTGACCTGTCCATAGCGCCGGAGCCACCACAATTGGGGATATCCTACACAATAAAATTTCTGTCCCTTCCACGATCTCCATAAAAAAATATATCATCCCTGACAAGGACTTCTTCAAGTATCTAAGAGTGCGGTATGCCCTGGCCGCTATCACCTGGTCGGACCATTCCCTCACCACAGACATCATCCAAAGATATGAGAAACCTGCAATCCATGTTAAAGGATCCTCACATTTCTACAAGGCACTTGACTTCACACAGAATCCCAAGAAACTATTTTCAATGGAGAAATGGGAACAAACCCTAAATTTCTCGAAAGACCTAACATCCTGGCACCAAGCTTCTTGCTTCACCCTGAAAGTTTCCAGATGCCTCTCACACTGGTACTACACACCTAAAAGATTAGCCTGGTTCTTGCCCCTACATCCACCTGGCTGCTGGAGGGAATGTGGAGGCACCGGATCTACAGTACATATCTGGTGGTCCTGTCCCTCGCTCCTTCCCTTTTGGCAATCTATGCAAACCCTTTTCTACAATCTCACAGAAATTTCCACGAAGATCACACCTGACCTAGCATTACTTGGAGTGGGACTAGAGGCTTGAGACTCCTTATACCAAGCTGTCCTCACACACATCCTAATTGCGGCCAGGCTCTCTATAGCCAGAAACTGGAACAGCAACTCTTTGCCCTCTATTCAGGTGGTACACCAAGTTCTCACCCAAAATCTCCAAAGCAAGCCTAAACCTAACCAAATTCCAAAAGAACTGGGCCCCCTGGTTAATCTACTCCAACCTGGACATGACCTGACATCTGATGACACTAGCCTCTTTGCTAACTCACATCCTCCTCCGCTCAACTTACCTGCTGGTTAAAGCTACATACTACCCAATTAAAACTCTTCCCATGTCCCCTCCCCCCAATAGGATTGATACCCCGGACTGTCGATATATAACTCCTGGAGAATATTATGAAAAGACTGTACATGCTTTGTTTTTTCTGTTATGCACCCGCTGTACTACATCAGCATTGTCTTAAAACTTCTGTACTGTGCATGTAAAATATGTAATACCCAATAAAACTTTAAGTAAAAAAAAAAGCCAAACCCCAGATCAAAGAATTGTATCTAAAACAAATCTATTAGATGGCTTTGGTAATGGAAGAACACATTTTTGAAAAATTGGCTTCCCACATAGCCTTTGTATGCTAAGACTCTGTCCTTAAAAACATGGCTGTATAGTAAAACAACTTTGTGTAATAAATAAACAGACTGAATTATTAAAACAGTGCATAGAGCACAATGATGTAACCAACTAAATTCAGTTTTATTGTGGTGCAATCATTGATTGTCATAGGTTACCACATTTTGTATTATTTTGTGAGCCTAATAGAGTTCACATGAATCATTCATGTAAAATAAAGATATGGCAATATAATCCTGATGTTGAAAACAACAAATCACAGCTGATTCTAAAATTCCATTTTAATCAGTTTTAATTTTTTATATAAACCTTCTACAATCTAAGCTGATTAACGCTAGAAAAGGATCCATATACCTGATAAATATGTAAATATAGTTTGCGCAGAAACATTTACTGAATTCTTCTCTTTTAGTGGCTTGCATTCATTCACATTTACCACATGGGGGAAGCAAAAACTTAATAAGCTATAAACAATGACAAATTTCCTGTATTTTTCTTCTTTTATAGCTACGACTTTGATGGAATTTAGTATTACCTGGTTCAGACGCTGCCAGTATTCTGGTCCCTTCTCCATGTCTCTTAAGCTTGGCGGAATGTACCAAAAGCATATATTTGCATACTCTGGCTGTAAAAGAAAAACAAACATGTTAAACTGTAAAATGTATAGAAAAATAGTAATTATCATTTCTCTCTGCTCAGAAAATATAACAGCAGAACATAAATATAAAGCTGTAAAGTTTGCCTAAACTAAAAAAAAAAAAAAAGCAAAAATGTAATTTATTGCATCGCACTAGACCTTAAATGTGTTGGCTGCATTTGTTTTATTTTATTTTTTTCCCTCAAACTAAGTACATGTTCTGCAGGAAAATACCTGTTGATACAAATCAAAACCAAGATGTCCTTGTAACTTTTGGTGCTCTGAACCTAAATCCTTTTTTTGTGGACTAAAAAAACACCTGCTATAGATAAGTGGAGGGGGGGGGGGGATTTTTTTTGTCCTAATACACTTCCTATCCTATGGTGACTATGTTACACCTCCACAGATACAGTACAGTAAGTGAGTGTTGCCATCCAAGAACAAGAAGCATGCTACTGGCTAGATCAACAGGTAATAAATTACACTTAAAAATAAAATCATGAAAGAAGAAACAAAATAATAATACAGCGATGCCATCTAAGGATTGGTAAGCTGCAATACATTACATTTTTTCTACATCATCTTGGGTTTAGATAATCTTTTATTAAACTGGAAAAAAAAGTAAATAAAAAAAATGAATACTATTGGAATTGCTGACTTGCTTTTAGAAGATACAGTCCCTGGGTCTGAACTACATGCTCATTCATTCAGCAGCTGTTGAAGTCTGAACTTCTCTACTGCATGTTTGTTTTGAGCCAGAGACTCACTTACAGTAGGTAGTGATGCATGATTAGGATAAAGACCCATAGACCAACATAATTCTACAATAATATCTCATGAGAGTGACATATTATAGCATTTAATATTAACATTTGGCTGGAGTATGCTAAATAAATATACAGAAAAGTGAATGCATTCGCCCTAATGCTTGGTAAGAGTTTGGGGCGGAGTTAGATAACTGATTCTTCATCTAGACAGATGAAGCCAATAAAATAATATATTTTTCTCTAAGAACTGGACCACTTAATACAGATGCATATCCCAGTAGCTCTTCTAAAACAGCACAACGTTTTGGACAACGGGAATTTTGGTGCCTTTGGTGGTAGCCTATAGTGAGGATTTATGTGTGACTTATGCCCAGGGCTGGACTGGGACAAAAATTTGGCCCTGGACTTCATCATGGCCGGCCCACTTTAATTTTGAGTGTCTCCATCAACACTTCCCCTTACATCAGAGTGTCCTCCCTCTCCTCCCCCCTCCCACGTTTACTCACAGTTTTAAAGACAGCTTCTCGTTCTTCTCTCCAGTCATGTGATAGTGACAAGTGATAAGGGGAGAGAGGATGGAACGTCTGCCAGCTGTCTATCTGCCTCTGCAGGCTGGAGGGAGCAGAAAGCCTAATGCTCTCTCCAGGAAGTGACGGCAGCTGCTCCTCCTAACAGGTGTGAAATCACAATCACTTACTGTCAGAGAGAAGTGGCTCCAGGACTGCACCTTACTGGCCCACTGAGCCATCGGCCCACCGAGAAACCCCCTGTAGTCCCAATGGCCAGTACATGCCTGCTTATGCCGCATACACACGACCGGACTTTTCGACAGACTAGGTCAAACGGTCTTCCCGACTGACTTTCGGCGGAGGTCCAACAGACTTTCTTAACAAAACGGACTTGGGCACACACGACCGGACTAAGTCCGTTCAAAAGTCCATTTGTTGTGAACGTGAGAACGTAAACGGGACTAAACAAGGAAGTTCAATAGCCAGTAGCCAATAGCTGCCCTTGTATTGTATTAAGTCCATCGGACTAGCACAAAGACGAACAGTTTTCACAATTTTTAGCCTGTCTGACTTGAGTCCGTCGGATACCAGCCCACATGTTTGGTGTAACCAGGAGCAGGTCATGCGTTTTCTTTCCTAATTTGAAAAACAATGCAAAAGTATAAAATCTAACCTGTTCTGTTTGGTTTTGTAGCATGGTGCTTTAAAGAGACCCTTTCACCATCTTAAAAAATGATAGTTAAGGGAGGAAGTATTTTACATGCTTAAACAAATTAATGCGATATGATTTCTGTGTCACTACTACTAAACTATAGTGCTAGTGTGCTTCTGAAATGTAAAATGCCCATGGCTGCAAACAACTGTTATGTGTTCCCACACCAAAGGTATACCAATAGTATATGTAAAGTAAAAGATGTTGTGCTGAAAAATAATAAAGCATTATGTGTATATCTACTGTATACCTTAAATACTTTGTGTTTCAAAGTGTAAACCATTATTTATAGAAATCCCCTTAATTCCAATGCCTATAGTAAATGTCTATCACCAAAAACAACGTGTAATATTTCGTACTCTCTGAAGGCCAGTCAAGTTCCTCCACCTCAAACTCACTCATCAATGTCTTTATTGACCTTGCTTTGTGCATCGGTCCAAATTATTTGGTGCAGGGGGATTATGGTGTGGGATTGTTTTTCAGGGGTTGGGCTTGGTCCCCTATTTCCAGTGAAGGGAACACTGAAGGCATCAGCATACCAAGACATTTTGGACAATTTCATGCTCCCAACTTTGTGGGAACAGTTTGGGGATGGCCCCTTCCTGTTCCAACATGACTATGCACCAGTGAACAAATAAGGTCCATAAAGACATGGATGAACCAGTTTGAGGTGGAGGAACTTGACTGGCCGGCACAGAATTCTGACCTCAACCCTATATAACATCTTTGGGATGAATTAGTGCAAAGACTGTGATCCAGGCCTTCTCGTCCACATCAGTGCCTGACTTCACAAACGATCTTCTAACATAATGGTCAAACGTTCCTATAGGCACGCTTCTAAAAGCTTGTGGACATCCTTCCCAGAAGAGTTGAAGCTGTTATAGCTGCAAAGAATGGGCCAACCCAATATTGAACCATAACTAAAAAAACACTACAGCACTAACACTGTGCCCATCCTATAGTGATAAAATAACATATACCAGGTAAAAAAAGAAGTATTGAAAGATACTTATTCCCGGAGGTATAGGAATAAACATGTAAATTAGTAGAACATGGCTGACACTGTGGTGCTGGCAAGGCTGCTTTCATTTGTGGGCTGGAAATCCACAATCTGTAAAATAGGAAGGGAAGGGAAAAAATAGCCAAACCGGCATAGTGTAGCACAATTTATTAAGTAAAATACCATATAAGACAAATAGAACTCACAAGTGGGTGAGGGGGAGAGAGAGGATGACAGTCCGCAGTGGATTGTAATGAACTGGGAGGTGTGTGGTGGTCCTTGGTGGAGAAGAAAGCTGGCTGTGGTGGGAAGCAGAATGAGCCTGGAGTTTGTGCAAGGGACCGGTGTCAGACTACTCTGTGTGGCTGTGATAGTATATCCAGAAATATCCAAAACCCGCTCCAAGTGGCGCACACAGCAGTTGGACGGACAGCTCCTCTCACTACTCCAGCTGGACACATCATCTTTGGGTGGACATCTGATTTCTGGATATACCATCATGGCCACACAGGGCCGCTGGTCTCCCTGCATGTTCAGGCTCATCTTGCTCCCTACCACAGCCAACTTTCATCTCCACCAAGGACAATCAAACAGCTCCCAGCTCATTACAATCCATTGCGGACTGTCATCCTCTCTCTCTCCATCATCCACTTGTGAGTATTTTTGCTTAATAAATTGTGCTACATTATGCCGGTTTGGCACTTTCTTCTCTTCCAACTCAACATTGAACCCTATAGACTAAGACTGGGATTCCATTAAAGTTTATATGCGTGTAAAGGCAGGCATCCCAATACTTTTGGTAATATAGTGTATGTTTAAAAAATTTAATTTCAATAGTCAAACTTTGACCAGTTGTCATGAATGCTGATGCATTTCGATTTTGGGAACATTTTCCTCGTTTGATTTACAGCATATGCATGTTTCTTTACACCCTGAACCTATGGTGCATTATTGTTTCTAAATTCACACCTGTTTAGTAAACTGCAGGTTACAATTTCCCCCTGGTTGATCATTTGGGTGATTACCTATTCAGCTAAAATACTATACTATAGTGTTATTTGGGTGACATCACACCCAAGATGATTTAGTGTCATTCATTTATTTTGAGGGGCCCTTTTGGGATTTATAAAACCTGAAACTAGCAATGGAGAGGTCTGTGCCAAACTTAAATTTGGGATTTCATTTATGACATGACCTAGTTCAGAAAAGGGAATGTGGTTCATATTGCTCATATTAACCTGCCATGTACTAGTTTTGAACACTGTAGTTTAGTCAGATTATTAAAACATTGTATAATAATTGGGTTCTAAAGCATACGCCTCACTATGCTCTTTGATTTTGTAATAAATTATTAGTGTTTTATTTCAAGTATTTCATTTTGAGATCAAATCACTTAAATTGACATTAGTAGAATGACTTAATTAAAAGATAAAAGAGAAAAAACATTACACACCTCCCAGAGAAGTTCAAACCCGTCTCTTTTCTTGATTTCATTTGCTAGATATCTGCAAAATAAAGGAAAATGACAGCTTATATGTGATGGCCAGGGGTATGGAACATTATCCTTTCCATTTTTTACGGACATCAGGTGAATATTAAGAAGAACGTGGAACCCTAAGGCGTGTATGTAACTTTACTTCTAATTGTTACATGAACATAATGAGATAGGAAAGAATATGCATAGAATATAAAATGCCATAGAACGAGGAAATATGAAGAAATTCTACACTTACAAAGACACCAGAAATTAGAAGTGAATGCAATTTTCACATAATACTTCATAAATGTTTCAATAAAATAAAAACATAAGCTACTGTACATTCTGCAATTGGAGCTGATGCAAACTCAGACTTATTAAAGAGTGACCTTTGTCTAATTAAAAGCAAGGTTTTGAAATGAAATAAGAAACCAACCAGGATCTCTTCTACTTATTTTCCTAGCTATGCTGATATGCAAAGCCAGTACCAGACACTATTAGATACTGTAAGGCAGGCCATAGATTGCTTAAAGGCAGCGCTATTGTGTTCTACCAGTGCAGAGCCTTTCTTGCTGGAAGAACATATTTATTAGTGTTGCAAGCCATGCTAGGAATTAATTGCTTGGGAAAATCCAGACAGGCTGACTGTACTCAACTCGATCTCTGCTCAACCGTCTGAATTTCGATCCATGCATATCCGGCTTAAGTCAACCTCCAGGAAAACAGCTAAATACTGCATGCAGATACCAGTTACCAAGGTGTATAGAAGCCTCCACCTAACAGCTGACAGTCAACTTGTCAGATTTACAGTGGATGGAAATGTGTGTAAAAACCACTAAAGCCACCAATGTACTACATACAGTGGTAACAGTAAACTGGCTAACGTGTAACTCCACAATTGTTGATTAACAAACCATCCCCTATTGGTGATGTATGTATATTTCAAGGGTTTCAATAAACTTTGTAGGAGGGTCCTACCTTTTTCCTTACTGTAGAAATAGCTGTTTGTCTTATGATGTGCTTTCCACAATAATTCCTACAAGGGAGGGTTTGCCTTCGTTATATTCACCTGGTACACTCACAGTGTTCTGATGAGGAAATCTGCAACAAGCGCTAGGGGGATGTCTCAACAAAATTTAGATTTCTTCTGTAGGGGGGTGCCTAAAACTTTACTTGAAGCTTTGTGGAGACTCTTGATGAAATTGGTCAGCCAATCTCAGAAGCAATTACTTTTCTGGGGGCATGAATGATGTACAGAGCGCCCTTAGGCTGTCATTGTATTTTTATGACAGTTTTAGGAAGTTAGAGAAGCTGAAGATTTAAATACAAAATGTGAATTTTAATAGCATTAAATTGTAAACTGGCTTGTGGATCATTTTTATATACTATTTGAATATTTTTAACAAAAGTGGAGTTAAGGATATAGGTCAAGGACTTGTTTTGAACTCCAAAAGATCAATAAACAACAGCCAATATGCTAACAAATGCTTACCTCTTGGGATGTGTAAAAACTACAGTCTCTGGGGAGTACATAAAATGGAAAAAGATCCAGTGGATGCCAGTTCTGTTTTGCAAAAATGCTTTGGTAATGAGAGAGGTCAGAGACATAAGACCAAACTTGTTTTAGCTGATAAAAAGTCCACTTTAGTTTACCACTAGTCTTTACAACAATGATGTGTAGCAGGTCATTTATAAATGTGTAACACATTGAATCTGAAGAGAATGGGCTTTGACAGCAGATGTCTATGCCGGTTAGGTACAAAAAATGTGCGCACAGTGAGTAAAACCATCTAAAGACTGGTCTAATGAATCTAGACGTATCTCTGGCCAGGATTTAGTGTAAAAAATGTGGTTGTGTAGGCAACAAGTGTGGAGGAACTGGGTAATGTTATCATAGGCACAAGTTTATTTTTATTGGGTAAGGGGGCTTGTGCAGAGAAATTTATATTTTTTTCTGCATGGTGCAGTAGAAGCAGATTGTGTATCTAGGAAGTTACTGACTGGTTCCTACTGAATTTTCTTTTACTTCTTAAAAGCTCACCTACAAACAACTGCATGCAGCTAATGTAACACCATCATATGTGAATAGAAGCCGTTAAAGAAGAAGTATAGCCAAAGCTTGTTTGGCTGTACTTCTCCTGTGGATCACTAGAGTGCAGTTTGACCAATTCTCAGCAGGCAACAGGATGAAGCACTCTGTCGGCTGACATCACAGAGCTGGTCCGGGGTGGCCATTCCTTCAGAGCAAATGCGCTGATGACGTCATCAGCTGCATATGCAGTAATTGTCTCCTAAACGGTGCACGTTTAGGAGATATATACAGTACCTATAGGTAAGCTTTATTATAGGCTTACCTAAAGGTACAAACAATCGATGGAAGTTTACTTCCACTTTAATACAGCATCAACCCTGCTTAGTACACTTACATGCACATTTTTAAGGACCTCATCAGGAGGTTGTTCCAAACATCTAGGAAAACTAATCACAGTTTTTCTGTGGATTTAAATTGCCACAGTTGCTTCTGCCTCTTCATGTAATTGTAGATAGACAGACTTAGTGATATTGAGATTGTGGCTCTGTAAGTGTTATACCTTCTCTTCCAGGACTCCTTATTCTTATCTTTGCTAAAGATAGTTCTTTATCACTCTGTTTGGGGTCATTATCCTGCTGCAGCATTGAAGAAACCATTAATTCTGACCGAATCCCCAACTCCATACAGAAATTCCACCTGAAACTTGCAAGGAACCTCCATTATGCGTCACTGTTTTCAAATTTGAACCCATCAGTCCAATACACCTTATGCCCCTTTTCTGCACACTAGTGTTAAGTGTCAAGTCTTTTATAAAGACCACTTCTGACCAGAATCCTTTGGATTGTACATGGGTAGACCAGGATTCCTTTGGTTTCTGTTAGGTTTGAACTGATGGTGTCACTGAACATGGTCTGATTGTAAAGGGAAGTCAGCAGGATACTGTATGCCTTTCATCTGCTGCAATACGTTTTCTTGGTCAACCACTGCATTTTTAGCCCCCAATGTAACATTGTTTGTGTTTTATTCTGCAGAAGAGCTAGGACAGCACACACACATATCTTCCCTGAAATGTCTGCCTGGGAGAGTCATTTTTGATGTTGTAGGACCATGTTGTGTGCTATTGTGTTGTTGCTGTGTTAAGTCTGGCCATTGTACAAGATTTTTTTACATTAAATCCTAATCCTACCCCCTCCTCTTGCACTTTTGGACACTTTTTTTGGAGGGAGGGGAGCAGGTACCTAGTTTTTCTAGTTACCTCCTCCCACTTCTGCTCAGATCGCCTAGAAGATCAGATCAGAAGTTCAGCCCCATCTTGCTTTGCCTGCAGCAATCTGGGACATTTCACAGGTCCCAGAAGGCAGCAGGACCATTTACTAAGTGCAGCAAGGTTCGCACATGCGTTGTGAGAAGCTGGCTGTGAAGCCGCAAGGGATCACAGCCAGCTTCCCAAAGTAAACATGCAGCCACTGAGGACCTGAAGACTGGTGCAGAATTGGCCTTAGTGAGGATGGTGCTGGGTCCTTTCACAGGTAAGTGTCCTTTTATTAAAAGTCAGCAACTACAGTATTTGTAGTTGTTGACTTCAAAGTTTTGGGGGGCACTGGAGATCCTCTCTAAAATGTCTTCATTGATCGTAACTTGTTAATAGAATATGGCTTTTCCTCACCCAGTTTCATTCTTCCTAAACAACTGATTATGTTTGATTTAGCAGTTGTATTTTAACCTATACAGTAGGTTATCTTATTGATCATTAACACCTTTTTGATATAATTGTCCAATCATACACTGGACATGTGCCTAAAACTTCTTCAAAGAAGTGTGCATGCGTGTATGTGTGTGATTAGACTTGTGTACATGTGACTACTCCATTCCTGTCAAATGGGAAGTGGCAGTCCAGGTGGCCAGAATCTGAGATTTGCTGAGCTGGGAAAACCACCACACATTTGTAAAGCACAAAGTTATGCTTTAAAAATACTTCCTACTCAATACTTAGCTGTTTTCATTGCTCTGAAATGGCAGAATGCATTAAAAAAAAGGATGAGAGATTAAAGGACAGAAGATAAAAAAAACTGTTAGCCCTTGTACACACAGTCGGACATTCCGACGGAAAATGTCCGATCGGACCATGTTGTCGGATAATCCGACCGTGTGTGGGCTCCATCGGACTGTTTCCGTCGGAATATCCAACCAACAAAGTTTTAGAGCTGGGCTATAAAAAATTTCGACAACATGATCCGATCGGACCTTGTCCGAACGTTTGTAGAGAATTCCGATCAGACAAAGTGCCACGCATGCTCAGATCAAATTCCTAGACCAAAGCTATTGGCTACTAGCCTGAACGTAGTCCCGTCGTAACGAAATAACGTCATCACGTTACGAACGATCAAATTTTCCGAAAACTTTGTCCGACCGTGTGTATGCAACACCAGTTTCGGACAAAATCCGACGGATTTTGTTGTCGGAATGTCCGACCGTGTGTACAAGGGCTTAGGAGAGCCTTGTCTGGTGACATATCAAAGTCTAGTTTGCTAAATACTTTTTTTTTTTTTCAATAATCCTTTTGCCAACGGTCATATAAATTATAATTTATCTGGCACTGCTATCTCTTCTGGATTTGCGATTCCCTCTTCTCATCACTCTCCTCTGTGTCTGACTCTGGGACTACATGTCCCATGATGCTTTGCACACAATATGAAAATGCGCATGTATGTGTATCCATCAAAGGCTTTCTGTCAACACCCCTTCTCCCAGAAGTAAGTACATAAAATAGTTTTTTAGAATCTTATTGAATCAGGGCCACAAAAAATTACAACCATATGGATTACAATTTCTAAATGGATTCATCCCTGTGACAACTGCATTGCAATTATTAGGTAGGCCATACATCATTAATTTACTTTTCATTCAACCAGGGGGTTGAATGAGAAAAAATGAACCGATTCCTCCATTCACACATTTGATGTGGATGAGGAATCAGTCCCACTGCAGCTATTGTATTCTGCTGACAGCAAGCCTTTCCCATGATTGATAGATTGACTTGTGTACAACCAGCAAGCCCATACATGGATCTAAATTCAGTTGCAAGTTAAAGTTCATATGAGATTGTAGTCTTGTTTGTTTTCATTGTTAACCATTTATATATTTTGTGAGTTTGGATAATAATGCCCTTTTTAGAAAATACTTTAGCATCCTGTATAGAGTGTGCCCAGGATGGCAGATATATTTCCCCACTATATGATTAATAGTTCCTTGAAGAGAGAGCTCAAGAGACATTGTTATTACTTAAGGGTTCTTATCTATGCAAGGTGAGGGGTTCCGGGTATGCCTGTTGGAGAGGACTGATTTTTAGTAATGTTTCGATTGTTATATCATCATAGGAACCCAAAATGTTGCATGTTCAAACGGTTTTGAGAGGGAAGAGCCTACAAACCTTGATTACAGGGATTCTGGTCCTGAAGTGGTCTTGTCAACATGCAACAGAGGAAGGTGTCTATGAGGTAGTGTGGAGTGGTTTCACATCTGTGAACAAGGGTGGACTCTCTGGGAACCCTAAACCCCAATATGGGACCAAGAGACTGGCTGTGAGCCTATTGTATGGTTTTCTTTATACCAGGACTGAGAACTGGGTGCTTTACTTTTGCTTTTGCTAAAGAAAGTTACTGTATTTGTGCGTGACTCTTTTGAGAGACTAATGAAGACTATTTACTTTTAAAAGTGGCTTGCTGGTGATCTCAGGCCCTTTATATGACAATCTTTAGATTGTCCATTGGTATTGGAACCATTGGTATTTAGCATTTAGCTAAATCTATCTGCCAAATACCATTTAAAAAAATATATGTGGGCAGTTATGACATCTGTAAAGAAAACCTGATTGTGTAAATTAAAAGATGAGCTTTGCTAACAGCTCCAGTACATAATGTTTTCAGTCCTTTAGCTCCTCCACTAATTTATTCTGAAGTACTGGTAGATTGATATTGATAGTGACAGTCAGAATATCCCAGTCTTCAGAGCAAAACAGTGACATGTTGCTAGCATTTCTAACATTGTAGGAGTAAATCTGCATTGAAATCTGACTTAATAATGTCTTCTTATTCCTTCTATCAAGAAAAGACAAGAATAGCCATGGCTGAGATGGTGTTTTTTTTCTTGCTAATGATTTGACATTTGAAACAGATGCAAGCAGAAGAAAAAAATAATGTCAAGGGCTGAGATGTTCTTTTTGTTAGTTTATGTATTGATACCTATAAAATGTTGGTTATTTTCATGCAGAAATATGGTTTATGATCTATAGTAGGCAACCCACAAAGCTACAGCTGTTTTTACACATCAGAAAAAGTTAAATATATAAAGGGCTAATGCACATGGGCACAAAACACCATTTCAGTGGTGTTTGGCATTTTTTAATTTCTCTGAACAGAGCTATATGGTAGCCCAGTGTTTCTCAACCTGCACACCATCTGGGTTCCCCCAGAGTGCCATGAGCAGGGACCCATTTTATACTGATTCGCTGTAAGATGTTACTAGGGTGTGGGCAGGGCATCCATGAGCCAGGTAAATGGAGCTCTAGGGCCAGGACTCACAATGTCATTTGTTGCTGGTGATGGAAGCTGGCTCACCCACCTCCCCACCTCTGGAGCACTGCTGGAACCAAAAGGCAGGGCTCTGATGTTAAAAGCACACTGTGTGGTCGGGGGCTCTATGATGATAAGGCTGTGTGACTGGGAGAAGTCAAAGAAAAGTTTAACATATAAAGGGCTAATGCGCATGGGCACAAAAACACCACTTTCAGAGATTTTTGGCATTTGTTTTTATTCCTCTGAACAGAGGTATCAATAGCTCAGTGTTTTTCAACCTTCTAGGTTCCCCCAAGAAGTCACAAGCAGGGACCCATTTTGCCCTGATCAATGTTAAGAGTTGCTATGGTGTGGGCGGGGAGTCCATGTGCACCATAACTGCCAATGTCACTCTAGAGCCAGGACCCATGGTGTCATTTTCTTCTATGGTGATGGCAGCTGGCTCATTTGCGACATAGCAATGCATGACATAGATGCAGGGCAAACACCATGCACAGCATTCAGAAGGAGACAGAAGTCCACCTCCTCCAGACCTCCTCCATCTCCCACCCACTGCAGCACTGATGGAACCAAAACGAAGGGCTCTGATGTGCAAAGGTGACTCCGTGATTGGGGGGCTGTAATGAGGGGCTCTGTGAATAGGGGGCTCTGTGGTCTGGGACTCTGATGTGATAGTGTATCTCTTGTGTGATGTGAGGATATCATGTATAGGGAGGACTCTGATGTCATGGGGGCTCTGATGTAAAACAGGACTCTACTGTAATGGTGGGACCTGTGACGTGACAGAGAAACCTCTGATGTGAAGGGGGGCTCTGGTGTGAAGAGGGGCTTAGAAACTTAATCATAGCAGTTGTGTGCATTGTCCCGGGCTCATCTTTTCCATTGATAAGTAACATTTACGTTTTTTTGCATTTTAGACTGGGATGCTTCGAGATTATGCATACTTTAAAGGCTTCTGTGACTAAAAAGTGTTGAGAAATTATGTCTTAGCTAATATTATTATGCTCACTATGGCATCTACACCTGTACTCTTTACCATTTCAAGAATCTAAAATAAAGCTAAGGAAAATATATCTAATAATGGGACTTCTTTTATTCTATATTTAAAAAAAGTGAATGAAACCAGATAGGGAAAGGATGTAATTTAAGATTTCTTATGAATTCACAAAGCCCTCCTGAGCAGAGGCAATGCCAGAGAACTTCATAGAAAACAGGCCCATACCCCAAAATGAGCAGAGGTTTAGCCTTCAGTTACAAAAACAGATGTAAAATATCTTTTGGCCAGGACTGTGCTGGGGGGGGGGGGGGAGGTGTCGGCTGCCCGAAGCAACCATTTTTGCCTCCCATTCACAGAAAAGATGCCCGTTTTGGCCGCAGTAGTGCTGCCTAGGTGTGTGTGTAAGCTCGGTAACTTTAGCCAGTAAGCCCTGGCCCGACCACTGCTAACACACAGTGTTCAGGGATGCTGAGCTTGCACTGTTAACACTGTGGCTGTCTGTTTGATAGGCGAGCGGCCAGGCAGAGAGCCAAGTAGCATTCCAATTTTTTTTTTTTCTGCCACTAAGCTGCTATGAGAATGGAGTTTATGAGGGCCTCATTGGCTGCATGGTTCTAGTTGTGGCCAAGTGTACGTGCCAAAAATTACCCTCTACAGGTTCTTTTATTTTTTATACAGTTTATTAATCAGTACCAGTATTAAAAATAAAGAAAAGCCGCTCAGAGCAAGGATCCAATCACATGAGCAGCAAACTACATTTCTAGGGAAGCTTCTGGGAAACTTATGCGGAACAAGTATGCAGCACACAAGTATTGGAGACAAATCTGAATTCTTTGTCTCTACACTTATTTTGGATCAATATCTCTACGAATTGAAGTCAAAACATTTACATGGCACACAGGCAGCTATGCCTCCAGGGATATGTAACATGCATATCCTGGGAGGCAAAAACACAGTTTCCCTCTTTGTAATGGGACTTCAAACACATAAGAGAGTAGCAAATGTTTGCATTAAAATACAAAGTTTAATTACCATATTTATCGGCGTATAAAACGAACAGGTGTATAATACTCACCTTAAGTTTAAGAGGGAAGTTTCAGGAAAAAAAACGTTACACAGCTCCCCAGCATAATACACGTACCCCCTGGCATAATACCTGGACCCCCTGCATAATAGATGGACCCTCTACATAATACACAGACCCCTGCATAGTACACAGACCCCCTGTATAGTACACAGACCCCCTGCATAGTTCACAGACCCCCTGCATAGTACACGGTCCCCTTTCATTATAAAGAAACATCCCCCCCCTACACTCCCAGCGCTGGGACAGGGACAGTGCTGCAAACCTAAAGTTGAGAAAACTCCACACTGTCAGCCCCTTCTCATACACCGCTCCTCCTGTGTCACTCTCTTTGTAAATCAAAGATTCTAAATACCTCCATTAATGCCGCTCTCTCTCTCTCGTGGACCTGGTCATGTGACTGCTCTCCTCTCTTTCATTGATGGCCATGTGACCTCTCTCCTCCTCCGCTAAAAAGCTACACACGAGGAGAAGGTGGAGCGTGAGGAGGAGTGCAGCCACAACGAGCAGTGTTAATTAAGGTATTCAGAGGCTTAGATTTACATTGAGAGTTACACAGGAGGAGCAGTATATGACAAAGGGCTGGCAATAATGTTTTCTGAACAGTAGAGTGTACTGACAGCCCTGTCCCATGGCCAGGAGAGGCAGGCTGGCCGGCCTGACACCCTCCCAATAGGTTGCACCCGGGGCAAACCGCCTGATCCCTGCCCCCTGTTGGTAAAAAAACTGATCTCCGTATATAACACGCAGGCACGGTTTACCCTCTATTTTCAGAGTAAAAAATAAATATGGTATATCAAATCAGTTTACAAAAAATAGAAAAACATTAATGATCAAAAAATATATCCCGGAAAGCACAGCCTAAGGCGTCTGAAGTGCATGAGTAGGCAGAGATGGGCATTTTTATAAAAATAAGGTAAAAAAAGACGAAAAAAATGCATTACATAAAGGGGATGGAAGGAGGGGAGGACTGCCTGGAAAGTAGCAGAAGGTCCAGCACTCTTTACATTCTGGCTTGCCTTGTGTCAGAAACGGATGTGTGCCGTGTGTCAGAAACATGACTGACATGCACGGGGAGCCTGGGCCAGGCATTTTTATAAGAAAAAAGGTAAAAAAAATAAAATGTGCACTTACAGAGGTTTGAAGGGGGATGGAGTGGAA
This sequence comes from Lithobates pipiens, assembly GCF_037356315.1. NCBI lineage: Eukaryota > Metazoa > Chordata > Amphibia > Anura > Ranidae > Lithobates > Lithobates pipiens. The sequence continues at coordinate 166,167,793 of NW_027507764.1, forward strand.
GGAAGTCGCGGAAGAGGGTAAAGATCAGCTTTAAGGTTATCTTTAAGAGCACTCTTTACATTCTTGCTTGCCGTGTGTCAGAAATAAATTCTTTTTCTATACTAACTAAAACTGCTTATAAGGATAAATGTCATCAACATGTTCATTGCTAAGCCATATAAAAGCAAGTAAAATCCAAGGATTTTTGAATTGAGAAAAATGGACTTGTTCCTTTTATTCATGACAGACATAGATGAGATTTCCCTGATGGATCTTAAAAATAAAACTCCAGCTAATAACATAAAATTGATGTAACTGCACCATCTCTAGGATGACTTGAATGAATGAGTCAGTGAAAAAATGACACCTGTGACAACTTTAACACCTCGGAGCTGGCCTCTTGCAGTGGAAAAGAACTGTCCTTAAGTTATAAGGTCAGAAGACAAGCTCTGAAAGCCAAATCTATTTTCAGACACATAGGCACATTAGCTCTGTATCCTTCAAGTAATCCCCAATGTAATATATCAACAAGACATGAGCAGTTCAAACCAGCCGAAACAGCTGAAAGCTTGGAGAAAAGAAATTAAAAAGAAAAAAAATAGCTAACAGAACATCCTATTATCTTGAATGAAGTTCAAATCTGAATATTTTGTGTAGTTGAATCAGATAACATCAAGGCTACAAAAGTTTTAACTGCTACAATAATCTCATTAGCAGAACTGTTTTCTGTAGAACTAAATGCAGTAATGAGTGCAATATGTTAAAAGGTTAAAGCCCATAGATAAGTAGACAAGAAGTATTGCGAAATGTTCACTGAAAGCTTATTTTTTCATCTTGGATTCAATTACAGTTTGACTACAGGATGATAGGGGCATTTAATTATGGTGTAAATGCCGAATGATAGACTAACTTTACTTATTCCAGTTCAGTAACAAAGTAATGAATTGAAACAAAAATCTCTACAACCTGCTCAGAAGAGTAGTGGCTATGATTGCAAAGTAACCCTGAAACTGTGAATCGTAATGTGATAACTTTGGAAACAGCCCTTACATGTCAAACAGAAAAAGAAAAGTTATTTTTTTGCAAATTTCCTGCCTACCCAACACAGTTTTAAAGTGCCTCCGCACTACAGAGCTCCTGACAGCACCTTAGTTGTATTAGCCCCTGCTGCACTGGAAGATTATGAAAACGGGGGGAAGGGTACAAAAAATTAAAATTTCTCCTAAAAAAGAGGAATAAGCAAAAGGGACAGATCATACTAAACATAAGTTATGTCCTTTGTGCTGATTTATATGTTTGTAATTTAGGATAAACTTGACTAGGGTAGTTCAGATAACTAACTATGCCAAATCGAAATTGTACCTACCACTAGCACTTATTACCAAATAAGGACACTGACACTGTATTAGATGTAAATGGCCGGTTCGGCCTTTATTAATGTATTTATCGGTGTATAACATGCACCCCAAGTTTAGGAGGGAAGTTTAAGGAAAAAACTTACATTTTAAATGCCCATCAATGCAGCTTTGCACACTGTCCATCTGCAGCCTTGCACACTGTCCATCTGCAGCCTTGCACACTGTTCAACTGCAGCCTTGCACACTGTTCAACTGCAGCCTTCCACTGTCCACCTGCAGCCTTCCACTGTCCACCTGCAGCCTTCCACTGTCCACCTGCAGCCTTCCTCAAAATTGCAGCATGTTTTCATTTCGAATTTAGCGCCGCCACCCCCACCGCCAAGATCTTCGGCTCCTAACACCGCTGACATAGACCGAGCCGAGTGTACTCGTGTACTCAGCTACTCTCGCATTAACGCCCACATACCGCCCCTTGGCCCGGCTCCTATGATGGACACAACACCGGTCCAATGGCAGGACGTAAAGGCTAAGAGGTGGGACTGGGCGTTACTGCGAGCGGAGCCGAGTACACAGTACACTCGGCTCAGCTAATGTTGGTGGCACTCCACAGACAGCACAGATCAGTGGGGGATCGGCGTATAACCCGCACCCATGATTTCCCCTGATTTTAAGGGAAAAAAGTGTGTGTTACACGCCAACAAATACGGTAACTCAAAACCAAAATAAAATATAAACATTATAAATACTGCAGCTCCAATCCGCATTACAGGTTACTACTCTGTAGTTTAGACTGGACCAGACCGAGGAGGAAGACTCCATACCTGAGATGGGTCCCACCGTTTTCTCAAATACCTCATGTTGTATAGTAACCCTGAAACTGTGAATCGTAATGTGATAACTTTGGATACAGCCCTTACATGTCAAACAGAAAAAGAAAAGGTTTTTTTGCTAATTTCCTGCCTACCCAACACAAATAGTTTTAAAATGCCTCCGCACTACAGGTGGAAAGGGCCGGCAAAATTGAACGCTCTTGATTAGAGCTCTTGACAGCACCTTAGTTGTATTGAACTTTGGGAAACGGCTCCAATAGAACCACGTTTTTTAGGAACCCAGCCTCCCACCAAGCCGTTGGCCATGGATCCGCATTCCATTGCCCTTGAAAGTTAGTACCATAAACTAACGACCCTGCCACGTCTGTGAAAAGGACAAAATCTGCATTGCTGACCGGTCTAGACTGCCACAGTGAATGACCATTAAAGGATTCCAGAAACAGGTCCCAGACCCTAAGATCATCCTGCAGAGTCCTGGACAGCCTCACATAATGACTGGGAACCCCGGCACTGCATGCTACCGCTGAAAACCTCCTAGAGAAGATTTGGGAATAATTCTGAAAGCAAAATTCAGCTTGCCTAATAATGATCGCAACTCTTTTAATCAAATCTTCTGTTGGCCACTCGCTTGAGTCACCTCCCGCCTAAGGGCCACCAATTTATCATTAGGCAGTCTATATTCCATGGCCACCGAATTGATGGTTATCCCAAGAAAAAACAACTTCATGGTTGGTCCTTCAGTATTGTCAGCAGCTAACGGAATACCGAATACCTCGGGTAGGTGCTGCAACGTCCCTGGTAATATCCCATAACATCTGGCCTTCAGTGGACCAATGCACAGGAAGTAGTCCAAATAATGAATGACCGAGTTCACCCCGCTACCTCCATAGCAGCCCATTCCAGAAACAAACTAAATGCTTCAAACAGGGCACAAGAGATGGAACAGCCCATCAGTAAGCAACAATCTACAAAGTAAGACCCTTGCCAACAACACCCTAGTATGTAAAAACATTGGGAATGTACTGGCAGCAGCCAGAATGCCGATTCAACATCGGATTTTGCCATAGGGGAATCCCTTAACATACTTCCTAACCCAAGAGACGACAGCATCAAAAGATGTATAGGTAACCGCACAAACCTGCTGGTCAATACAATCATTCAATGAGCTGCCCTTGGGGTAAGAAAGATGGTGAATCATCCTAAACTGCCCAGCTCCTTCTTCGGAAACACACCCAATGGGGAAACCCCCAGCCCTGACAATGACGGATCAGGAAATGGGCCTGCCATGCGAACCAACGCAACTCTCTTGAACAGTTTGGCCAACACAACACATCTTGATGCAAAATCGCTGACCGTAAATTCTCGGAAACAGGAGGAACCTCCTGCACTGGGAATGTGAAAACCTTCCCTAAACCCTGACTTCAAAAGGCCCACTGATACCTACTTAGAAAAATCAGTGACATTACCGGCTCGACCCTTTCCCTATTTAAAACAATGCATGAGGGGATGGGCAACGCTGCACCCTGAGCATTCGTGCTAGAATCATCACGAGCTGCCAAACCAACATGTTCCCTTGTTAAACTGCCAGCATACCCCCATTCTCCTAGGGCCCGGCAATCCAGAGGTGGAAGCATCACTGCCCCCCCAGGAAAAAACTGATCCATAGCCCTGGAAGAAATCATCAACTTCATCCATGGACTGATATATTTGTGATCCCACCGGTTGGAGGGACGAATGGCCTTCCGCTGGCGAAATTGCTCATCATATAGGAGCCATGCCAGGACCCCATACACCCTGTGCACTTTACTGATGGCCTCTAAGTAGCAAAACAAAGCCAATAATTCTCGGGGCCTTTTTTCCCTATCACTCTCGCAAAGATCGCAAATGTCTGTAACCAATTTGCGAATGTACGCGGAATAAGCCTATACCTCCTATTTTCTTTCTCCTCCTTTTTTCTTTCATTCGGCTTCCTCCGATCTAAGTTCAATTTTGAAAAAAATTCCACAAACTCATCCTTATCTGTCTGTGTTACCATGACCACCTCCTCCAGCTCCTTCTGAGGGGCAGTACCAACTGTGACAGGAGACTCCCTAACCTGAGGGGGGGACATGGCCTAACTGGGGCGACACTACACTCTCAAAGTGGCACAGTAACTCCCGCAGGGAATCTCATAGCCCCACCCCCAACTCCAGGCACCCCCCCCATCCCGTGGGACACTGATCACTCCTACTCCCCACAGTAACACTATGTATTGGAGAATCCTAAGAGACATTGTCAAGAAGGTCAGCCCAGCCACCTGTCCGCTACGGAAGGTTCGGGCTGCAAAGCCCCTGTCATGAATGTCTGTCGGCGCACGCGGGTGCGCGTTAACGCAGGTGGGCGCACGCGGGTGCGCGCCAATGCAGGTGGGCGCACGCGGGTGCGCGCCAACATAGGTGGGCGCACGCGGGTGCACAGATGTCCTGGTGGGCGCACGCGGGTGCGCAGATGTCCTGATGGGCGCACGCGGGTGCGCGTTAATGCTATTGGGCGCACGCGGGTGCGCGCTGGTGTTGCTGGGCGCTCGCGGGTCCGCGGATCCGCGGGAGCGCGCGCGGGCGCGCGGGAGCGCGCCGTGACGGCCCTTGGCGCCAAAGGGGTTACTTAAGGGGACCTGTTGCCTTGCCTCCTTGCTGTCCGGTCTACAGCGTTCCTGTCGTGACCCCTCTGCTCCTGCTTACTTCCTGCTCGTTCCTGTGACCCGGCTTATCCTGACGACCCCTTGTTTGCTGCCTGCCTCTGACCCCGGCTTGTCTGACGATTCTTCTGCCTGCTGATTCGGTACCTACCTGCCTGCCTGTTCCTGACCCGGCTTGTTCACCACGTTATCCAGTCTGCTGTCCCTCCACGGTGCCAGTCTTCCGGTATCCTGCCTTACCTGCTTACGGGTCTGACGTGAGGAGCCGTACTACAGAACACCTTCCCCGCTGCTCCAGCGTGTGCGTCTTCTGCTGATCTCATCGCTTGCTGGTCGCTGTTCCTGCTGCATCTGCTCCTCTCCTGCACCCGGAGCTTTACACCTGTGTCCTGCTTGGCACTTGTGCCCCTTCCGTGCTCTAGAACCTCTGTATCCTCTACCAGGAGTTCCTGAGCCGGAGGAATAAGAGTAGCCGCTCCCAGCATCCGTGGGCTCAACCACCAGGTATGTGACAGTACCGGACAGCCATGTCCGAGCCCACGTCGGGAGCTTCCCCGATGGATGAACTTTGCCGCCACCTTGCCGGTCTCACTCAGGCTGTGAAGAACTTACAAGAAGGGTACAACCGTCTGGAGGGTCAAGTTCAGGCTTTGTCGGCATCTTCCCCACCTTCATCAGGTTCAGCTCCCCCTCCGTCCGTGGTAATGATGCCACCCGAACCAAGGGTCCCCACGCCTGAGAGGTTCTCAGGGGATCGAAGCAAATTCAGGGCATTCCGTAATGCCTGCGGTTTATTCTTCGCCTTGCAACCCCGGACTTTCTCTCTTGAAGCCACCAAGGTGGGGTTCGTCATCTCCTTGTTACTAGGGGAGCCTCAGTCCTGGGCCCACCGTCTTCTCGAGCAGAAGCATGCCTCTCTTGATAACTTGGACTCCTTCTTCCTGGCAATGTCCCAACTTTATGAGGACCCTCAGTTGACAGCTACCGCAGAAGCGGCCTTGCACTCCTTACAGCAGGGCCGAAGACCTGTAGAGGACTATGTAACTGAGTTCAGGCGGTGGAGTGCCGACACCAACTGGAATGACGCCGCCCTGCGCTTCCAATTTCGTGCAGGTCTCTCTGAAAACTTAAAGGACGAGCTGGCCCGTGTGGGCATCCCAGAGACTTTAGAAGCTCTCATTAACCTCTCCATACAGATCGACAGGAGATTAAGAGAACGGAGATCAGAACGCTCTGCCGGTCCTTCCCGTCCAGTTTGGATGCTTCCACGAGTCCCCAGTTACCCTCAGCCAGCTTCCTCTGCTCCGGTGTCTTCTTCCTCCGATTCCTCCGAACCTATGCAACTTGGTCTCCTACGGCCCTCTCTCACGCCGGAAGAACGTCTGCGTAGGAGGACTAATAATCTATGCCTGTACTGCGGGGAACCAGGACACTATGTAAGGACCTGCCCAGCCAAGCTCCGTAAGTGCCAAGCCACTACCCCTGTACCTGTACCCACCTTACCTGATTATGCTTCTCATCTGGCTGTTTCCGCTCTCTTACAGCTTCCAGGAAGGAGTATTCGGGCCACTGCAATTATTGATTCTGGAGCCTGCAGTGGCTTCATGGACTTGACTTTTGCCATCAAGAACCACGTTCCCCTGCGTCCACGGGCGAAAGGACTTTCAGTACACCTGGCCGACGGATCTGTTCTTAAGTCCGGGCCAGTTACTCAGGAAACAAGACCCCTGTTGACTACCATCTTGGAGAACCATCAAGAACTTTTATGCCTGGACATTATTGATTCTCCCTTATTCCCAATCATCCTTGGCTTGCCCTGGTTGAAGGCCCATAACCCTCAAGTGGACTGGTGCACCGGGAAGATTAACTTCTCCTCTCCCTACTGCAACCAGCATTGCTTGATTAAGCCTACCGATACTCCCCCTTCTTTGTTGTGCCTGGAAGCTGACAAGGAGATTCTCCAATCTGTCCCTGAGACCTACCACGAGTTTTTGGACGTTTTCAACAAGAAAGGTGCCGAAACTCTCCCGCCACATAGACCTTACGATTGTCCGATTGAGCTCCTTCCGGGGGCCGAAATCCCTTTCGGAAGGATTTTTCCTCTAACTGAGCTGGAGTTGGGCACCTTGAAGACGTATATTGACGAGAACTTGGAAAGGGGATTCATCCGACCTTCTACCTCCCCCGCGGGAGCCGGAATCTTCTTTGTAGAGAAGAAAGACCACTCTCTGCGCCCCTGTGTTGATTATCGGGAACTGAATAAAATAACTATCAAGAATCGGTACCCTCTACCTCTGGTACCTGAACTATTCCAGAGACTAGGGACGGCGGCGGTATTTACTAAGCTGGATCTCCGCGGGGCCTATAACTTGATTCGTATCCGAAGTGGCGATGAGTGGAAGACTGCCTTTCGCACCCGGTTCGGGCACTTTGAGTACCTGGTCATGCCCTTTGGGCTATGCAATGCACCTGCTACATTCCAGCACTTCGTGAATGACATTTTCAGGGACTATCTTGACTTGTTTGTTATAATTTACCTTGACGACATCTTGATCTTTTCCTCTTCTCTGTCCGAGCACCGTGAGCACGTCAAGAAGGTGTTAATCAGATTACGTTGTCATAGCCTGTACGCAAAACCAGAAAAATGTGTGTTTGAACAGCAGAGTATTCAGTTTCTGGGCTTGATTATCTCTGTGGAAGGCATTCAAATGGACCCACAAAAGGTTTCCGCCATTCTGGATTGGCCTGCTCCCTCTGATAAGAAGGGCGTTCAACGTTTCGTGGGCTTCGCCAACTTTTACCGGAAATTCATCAGGGGGTTCTCTACCATAATCTCCCCCATCACGAAGCTCACGAAGCAGGGCTATCGGTTCCACTGGACACCCGAAGCTCAGGAGGCTTTTGTGGCCCTCAAGAAGCTGTTCACCTCGGCATCAATCCTAAAGCACCCTGATCCAGCTCTACCCTACATCTTAGAGGTCGACGCTTCTAAAATTGCGGTTGGGGCTATTCTTTCACAGAGGCAAGGTTCCAAGGCCCTCCTGCATCCGGTGGCATTTTTCTCCCGCAAGCTTTCGGAAGCCGAAAGGAATTATGATGTGGGAGATCGGGAGCTGTTGGCTATCAAATCGGCACTCGAGGAATGGAGGTACCTTCTGGAAGGAGCAGCACACCCCATCCTCATTTTTACAGATCACAAGAATCTCGAGTACCTGAAGGTCGCGAAGAGGCTAAAACCACGTCAGGCCAGGTGGGCACTCTTTTTTACTCGATTTTCTTTTCATATAACCTACAGACCTGGGTCGAAAAATACCAAGCCAGATGCCCTCTCGAGGATGTTTTGCGGACCTGAAGCCTCTTCTCCCCCGGATACTATCCTATCTTCCGGGAATTTCCTTTTACTTCAGGAAGACCTGTTGGACCAGATTAAACGGGCCTCTCTCCATGCCTCTCCTCCTTCTGGTGTCACTCTGCAGGCAAGAGACAATCTTTTGTGGCATCTGGACAAGATCTTTGTACCCCAGGGGGTACGGGTAGCTGTTCTCAGCGCCTGCCATGACCATAAGTTGGCCGGTCATTTCGGGGTAATCAAATCACTTGAACTCCTGCAGCGGACCTTTTGGTGGCCACAACTGGCAAAGGACTGCAAGAATTATGTGGAATCCTGCACGGTCTGCTCAAGAAACAAGGGCAGCAGATCCAAGGTCTGGGGTCTGCTGAAACCCCTGCCTGTCCCTGAAAGACCATGGAGGATGATCTCCATGGATTTTATTGTTGAACTGCCTCTTTCTGAAGACCATTCTACCATCTTCGTAGTTGTGGACAGGCTCTCAAAGATGGCACACTTCCTTCCCATGAAAGGTACCCCCTCCGCTGCTGAGACTGCTAAGATTTTTGTTAGAGAAATTGTGAGGCTTCATGGGATCCCTGCGGACATTGTCTCGGATCGGGGGGTACAGTTTACTTCAAGATTCTGGAGGGCGTTATGTGGTTCCCTGGAGATCAACCTTTCCTTTTCCTCTGCTTATCATCCGCAGACTAATGGCCAGACGGAAAGAACAAATCAAACTTTGGAACAGTACTTACGTTGCTTCTCATCTTTTTCTCAAGATGATTGGGTCTCCCTCTTACCTCTCGCTGAGTTTGCCTACAATAATTCTGTCCACTCCACCACCAAGCAAACCCCTTTCTTTGCAAATTACGGATTTCACCCCCTGTTTCTAACAAATAATCTCCCGGAATGTTCGGTACCTGCCGTTCAGGAAACTTTGACCTTCTTCAGCAACAACAACAAGCTTCTTCGGGAAACAATGTCCAGAACTCAGGAATATTACAAACGGATCTTTGATAAAAAGAGGAGAGGGGAACTTAGCCTGGAGCCTGGGGATCAAGTTTGGCTGTCAACCCTGAACCTAAAGCTGGCATGCCCCTCCAGGAAACTGGGTCCAAAGTTCATTGGTCCTTTTCCGGTTAAAAGGAAGATCAACAGTGTAGCATACGAGTTGCAACTACCAGAGTCTTTCCGGGTCCATCCGGTTTCCCATGTGGCTCTTCTTAAACCCGCTGTCCCAGATCCCTTCGTTGGCAGAGACGTTGGTCCACCTGAACCTGTCCTGATCGACGGAGAAGTCGAATTCGAAGTAGAGTCGATTCTGGACTGCAGGAAGAGACGGGGACAGGTCCAGTACCTCGTGAAATGGAAAGGATACGGTCCTGAAGATAATTCTTGGGAGCCGGAAAGTAATATTCATGCTGAAAAGCTCATCCGGGCCTTCAAGAGAGCGCACCCAGTTAAGCTGGCCCAGTTGGGCATCCGGGGGCTGCCCCTTGGGGGGGGCAATGTCAAGAAGGTCAGCCCAGCCACCTGTCCGCTACGGAAGGTTCGGGCTGCAAAGCCCCTGTCATGAATGTCTGTCGGCGCACGCGGGTGCGCGCCAACGCAGGTGGGCGCACGCGGGTGCGCGCCAACATAGGTGGGCGCACGCGGGTGCGCAGATGTCCTGGTGGGCGCATGCTGGTGCGCAGATGTCCTGATGGGCGCACGCGGGTGCGCGTTAATGCTATTGGGCGCACGCGGGTGCGCGCTGGTGTTGCTGGGCGCTCGCGGGTCCGCGGATCCGCGGGAGCGCGCGGGCGTGCGCGTGCACGCGGGAGCGCGCGCGGGAGCGCGCGGGAGCGCGCCGTGACGGCCCTTGGCGCCAAAGGGGTTACTTAAGGGGACCTGTTGCCTTGCCTCCTTGCTGTCCGGTCTACAGCGTTCCTGTCGTGACCCCTCTGCTCCTGCTTACTTCCTGCTCGTTCCTGTGACCCGGCTTATCCTGACGACCCCTTGTTTGCTGCCTGCCTCTGACCCCGGCTTGTCTGACGATTCTTCTGCCTGCTGATTCGGTACCTACCTGCCTGCCTGTTCCTGACCCGGCTTGTTCACCACGTTATCCAGTCTGCTGTCCCTCCACGGTGCCAGTCTTCTGGTATCCTGCCTTACCTGCTTACGGGTCTGACATGAGGAGCCGTACTACAGAACACCTTCCCCGCTGCTCCAGCGTGTGCGTCTTCTGCTGATCTCATCGCTTGCTGGTCGCTGTTCCTGCTGCATCTGCTCCTCTCCTGCACCCGGAGCTTTACACCTGTGTCCTGCTTGGCACTTGTGCCCCTTCTGTGCTCTAGAACCTCTGTATCCTCTACCAGGAGTTCCTGTGCCGGAGGAATACGAGTAGCCGCTCCCAGCATCCGTGGGCTCAACCACCAGGTACGTGACAGACATAGAAGAGAAGGAACAGCTGACTTACCAGGCTGCAGTGGACAAGAAGACCCTCCAGCCACTGATCTCGACACCCCCACCTCCTCTAGGGGATACACCGCCTGCTCCCCCTCCTCCGAGTTGCTTGGCGCCTCTGCCGCTTGTGTCACCACCTGCCCGTGTGGCCTCCACCGGTTCCCCTTCCTAGGCAACGCAGGTGAATCCTGCAGTGGTGGACTGACATCCCCTTGAGGGCTCCGTTCTCTGCTGCTCTGGCTCTCCTTGATGACGTCATCAGCCCAGGGGTATTATCTGGACTAAGGCACTCAGGAGGCCTAGACCTCCGAGCCCCTGTGGAGGCAGGCCTCGGTTGAGGGGGTCCTGCCTCACCCCTTGCAGAGATGATGCAATCTGACTCTGGACCCAGTCAGTGCTATGTATCTCTGCAGCAGCTCTGGGCTGGCGTAATAGCTGTTCTTATTCACTAATTTCCTCTCTAACGCAGGAAACGCAGCACCCGGCTAGACCGACGATGTTCCACTGCGATTTCTGCCTCAGACTGATGTGCCTCTGCTCCATCCTCTGCTCCATCCCCACACTACTATCACACGGCTCCTTCCCATTTCCCCATGACTCCTCAAATACGGTAAGAGCAAGTTCTTTTTATCTGACCAGCACCTGACTTAACCTATTCTAGTCTGGTAATTACTTCCACCCCGTCATGTATGTCCTGTGCTTAAATTCACATTTAACCAGGTCAGTACTGGGCACTTTCACCCCCTTCTTGCCCAAGTCACTTTTCAGCTTTCAGCGCTGTCAGAATTTGACTGACAATTGCGCGGTCATGCAACGCTGTATCCAAACAACATTTTTGGATTTTTTTTTGCGACAGAGCTTTATTTTGGTGGTATTTAATCACCGCTGTTTTTTTTTTTTTTTTTTTGCTAAACAAACAAAAAAAGACCAAACGTTTTTCTTAGTTTCCTTCACTGATGTGCGTTGATGAGGCTACACTGATGGGTGTTGATAGGCTGCACTGATGAGGTGGCACTGATGAGGTGGCACTGATGGGCACTGATGAGGAGGCACTGGTATGCAGCACTGGTAGGCAGCACTGATGGGCACTGATAGGTGGCACTGATAGGCACTGATAGACAGCACTTATGGGCACTGATAGGAGGCACCGGTGGGCACTAATAGGCGCAGTGAAAGGCACTGATAGGTGGCACTGATGGGTGACACTGATGAGGAGGCACTGATGAGGTGGCACTGATGTGCACTGATGATGAGGCACTGATATGCAGCACCAGTGGGCACTGGTATGCAGCACTAATAGACAGCACTTATGGGCACTGATAGGAGGCACCGATGAGCATTGATAGGCGCCAATGATAAGAGGTACTGATGGGCACTGACAGGCATCACTGATGGGGACTGATTGGCAGCACTGACATGCATCACTGATGGGCACTGACAGACATCACTGATGGGGCACTGATAATCAATACAGATGTCCCCACTGAGGAATGACGCTCATCGGCTCTCCTCTCCTCACGCACTGTCAGCGTTGGGAGAGGAATGCCAATAAACTGCATTTCCTGTTTACACTGTGATCAGCTGTGATTGGACACAGCTGATCACAAGGTAAAGAGCCTACATCATAAGTTCTTTACTGTTTTTAGTGCTACGCTATGTCTGAGGGACAGCGCACCACCAATCGCCATGCTGTGTGTCACCCAGGGGCTCGCATGAGTGGCGCATTCTGAATGATGTCATATTGCTATAGGCCAAATGGGAAGGTGCTAGACTATGGAAGAAGTAGTCCTGGTGAGTACCGTATATACTCGAGTATAAGCCGAGATTTTCAGCCTCTTTTTTGAGGCTGAAAGTGCCCCCCTCGGCTTATACTCGAGTCATCGCTGTCTGCCCGCTCGATCAGCGTGTCGAGCAGACAGACAGCGGCCATTCTATTCAAAAGCCGCGCCTCCGGCTCCGCCTTCGCCTGTGATAGGCGGAACACTGAATTTCCCAGCAGCCTGTGTTCCGCCTATCACGGACATCGTATCATCCTCGTACTACGGACGAGGATGATACGACGTCTGTGATAGGCGGAACACAGGCTGCTGGGAAATTCAGTGTTCCGCCTATCACAGGCGAAGGCGGTGGCGCAGCTTTTGAACTTTACAATGGCCGCCGACGAAGAGGGCACGGGACGGCACGGCACGGGACGGGACGGGACGGGGGCAAGGCAAGGCACGACACGGGACGGATGCAAGGCACGGCACGGGACGGAGGCAAGGAGGCAAGGCACGGGACGGAGGCTCGGGACAAAGGTAGGCTGGACACACACACACACACACACACACACACACACACACACACACACACACACATGGATGGAGACACACACAGGGATGGATGGATGGATGGATGGATGGAGACACACACACACAGGGATGGATGGATGGATGGATGGAGACACACACACACAGGGATGGATGGATGGATGGATGGAGACACACACACACAGGGATGGATGGATGGATGGACACACACACACACAGGGATGGATGGACGGACACACAGGGATGGACGGACACACAGGGATGGACGGACACACAGGGATGGACGGACACACAGGGATGGACGGAAACACACACAGGGATGGACAGGCATGTCTCACCCTCGGCTTATACACGAGTCAATAAGTTTGCCAGTTTTTTGGGGGGTAAATTGGGGGCCTCGGCTTATATTCGGGTCGGCCTATACTCGAGTATATACGGTATATATATATATATATATATATATATATATATATATACATATATACAAATATAAATGCTACAGGCAATTTCTCGTGTGCTATGTATGCCTAACCCCTACACACTACGGTGTTGATTTATTAAAGGCAAACCGATTTTTAATTTTGCAAGGGAATTTTCACTTTGTGTGGGAAGTTTTCCTTAGCTCAATGAATGTTGTGAAAAATTCATTTTGCGGAGGATAATCAATTACATGGAAGGAAAACAGTAATTTTTGCTTACACATGAGCAAACTATAGAATCCAACAGAGCTTCACCTGATTCACTAGGCTAAGGGTAAAATTCCTGTGCAAAATGAATATCCTATTTTCATTTAGTAATTCAATCTCTATATGTTGGACAGTGCATACATCCGATCATTGCACTTTATATACTTTTGTATGTTGTTTACATTGCATGTCATGTATTTTAGCTGATGCATTCTTTATCTGCTTGCCACCCACCCACAGCAGTTGTACTGTTAGTGAGCGCAGGCTCCAGGCTGGATATTGTACTGGTATGTCTTGGCCCGTTTTCCAGGTTTGGGTCCTGTGTGAGTGTGGTCCCTGCTGACCTGTGCTGCGTGATCAGACACTGCACGAGTTTGGCAGCTAATTTCAGTAAGTCAGAGTACATGTTTGCATTCATGGTTCCCACAATGAACTGTAGCTCCCCAGTGCCGGCAACACTCAATCAGTCCCAGACCATGACACTCCCACTATCATGCTTGACTGTAGACAAGACACACTTGTCTTTGTACTCCTCACCTGGTTGCTGCAACATGCTTCACACCATCTAAAAATAAGATTATATTGGTCTTATCAGACCACAGGACATCATAATCCATGTCCTTAGTCTGTTTGTCTTCAGCAAACTTTTTACAGGCTTTCTTGTGCATCATTTTTAGAAGAGGCTTCCTTCCAGGACGACAGCCATGCAGACCAATTTGATGCAGTGTGCGGCATATGGTCTGAGCACTGACAGGCTGACCCCCCACCCAATGCTGGCAGCACTCATATGCCTATTTCCCCAAGACAACCTCTGAATATGACGCTGAGCATGTGCACTCAACTTCTTTGGTCGACCATGGCGAGGCCTGTTCTGAGTGGAAACTGTTCTGTTAAATGGCTGTATGGTCTTGGTCACTGTGCTGTAGCTCAGTTTCAGGGTCTTGGTAATCTTCTTATAGCCTAGGCCATCTTTACGTAGAGTAACAATTATTTTCTTCAGATCCTCAGGGAGTTGTCTGTCATAAGGTGCCATGTTGAACTTCCAGTAACCAGTATGACAGAGTGAGAGCAGTGACACAAAATTTAACACACCTGCTCCCCATTCACACCTGAGACCTTGTGACACTAAGTCCCATGACACCTGGGAGGGAAAATGGCTAATTGGACTCAATTTGGACATTTTCACTTAGGGGTGTACTCACGTTTGTTGCCAGCTGTTTAGACATTAATGGCTATGTATTGAGTTATTTTGAGGAGACAGCAAAATGTAAACTGTACAAGCTGTACACTCACTACTTTACATTGTAGCAAAGTGTCATTTCTGCAGTGTTTTCACAGGAAAAGATATAATAAAATATTTACAAAAATGTGAGGAGGTTTATCCACTTTTGTGAGATACTTTATACCATAGTTTGTAGATGCTATACTTTTTTCTATACTCTTTTCTCAACTATATCGCAAAAAAAAAAAAAAAACATGGCGATCGCCGATCAAGATCAAATACCACCAAAAGAAAGCTCTATTTGTATGAAAAAAAAGATAAAAATATAATTTGCTCACACTGTTGCTTGACCATGCAATTGCCAGTTAAACTAGCATGGGGCTGAATAGCAAAACATGCTTTGGTCATGAAGGGGGTAAAACCTTTGTTAACTGTATCAAAAGTTCCTGGCTGCTAAGTAATACTCAAGTAATTTAATTCTCGTTATGTTAGGCTTAGACAAAGTGTTAACGTTATGTCTATATTTCATGTCCAGTAAAGCACATATTATGGAAGAGTTTAATATTTTTTTAAATGACCCTTATCTTGAAATGTATGTGTTTGCAAGATTCTTGTCTGTGGCACAATAAATAAAGTTTATTTAAACCCAAGAAGAAAAGATAATATATTGCAACTAACCAGCAGGGGCGGACTGACAACTCATGGGGCCCCAGGCAATAGGAGATTATGGGGCCCCCTGGCAATAGGAGATTATGGGGCCACACGGTATACACACACACAGTATACAATCACACAGTATACACATACATGTACACACAGTATACACAGACATGTTTCTATTAGCAGAGAAGGTACTGGAGAGGTGGGGCAGCTATAATCTCAGGATTTTTAGACCAAGAGGATGTTGGTAAGGGACATTTCAGAGACAGATGTAAAAAAAACACATATTTTTACATACTTTCCATGGTTTTACTGAGGCTGGCAACTCTGATGGGGACCTCTAGTGGCCTGGAGCCCTCGGGCAGTACCCGAGTGGCCAAATGGTCAGTCCGCCCCTACTAACCAGTGGATGCCATGGTTGCAATGAGTTGCACATCTTTGACAGAGGGGACAACTGGTTTGTAAGAGGTGTGAATGAGGCCATCTGCCTTAAGAGCCACCCTCCTTCAACAGGTGTGGCTGTCTTCTAACATAATGCTGCTTCAATGTATTTTTCCCTTGTGTTTTCACAACAATTAACTACTTCACTCTGTAATTTGGAAGTTTAACACCTATGAAGCCTTCCAGACACCAAGGATGGGATTATGTACCTAGAACAATCAACATCTACCTCCTAATTGAATTAAATTGATTGTAAAGTTTTGTTTTTTTTGTTCTATTAAAAACAACAAACATGTTATACTTACTTGCCCTGTTGCAATAGATTTGCACAGAGCAGCTCAGATCTTCATCTTATCCGGTCCCTCTTCAGCTCTCCAGGCCCCTCCCTCCTTTGAGTACCCCCACAGAAAGCAGATTGCTATGGTGGCACCTGAGCCGAATCACAGCTCCTGGTGTCCATTCAGACACGGAGCCCGAACCTGGCCAGGCCCCCCTTCCTTCTGATTGGCTGACTGACTTTGATTGACAGCAGTGGGAGCTAGTTAGGAAGGAGAGTCTCAAATGGCCAAGACACTTTTGGACAGAGAAGGGGCTCAGGTAAGTATTAGGGGGGCTGGGGGAATGCATTAAGATAAAAAAAATTCTAACTTTACAATTCCTTTAAGATGTCTGTACTACCTATTTTGGGGTACTTCCTGATACTCATTAGAACTGAAAAAGTGTCTTGAATAAGCTACAAAGCTTCAACACCAGAGAATAAATTCAGTTAAATGTAACTAACTACTACTAGTTACAGCAACATGTATGTTTTTTGCTTTTGGGATAAAGGTTTTAAATCGGATGTTAAAAAGAGATCTTAAAAAAAAGATCTTCCTGGAAGATAATGACATAATGTGTTAGTATGCACTACATACTAACACATTATGACAGTCTTACCTAAGAAACGGATTCCTCCAGCTGTGTCCTGTCACCACTGACAGGGATTCCAGTCTTCCTTCCGAGTTCACCGGCTCAGGTTGTTTCAATGGCCGAGCCACAATGACGTCACTCCAGGGCATGTACGCAGAAGTCACGCCCATTGAACAGCTTTCTCAATGGATGGCATGCCCTCCATTGACAATGTAGTGCGCATGCATCGGTGATGTCATGGCTGATAAAGATGTACAGTGGGTTCTGCCGATATTGTGTCAATCTCACCACTGTTAGCAGTGAGATTGACCCCCGTGAGCCCCATCGCGAGAGCCATCACCGAGCTATGATGCTCCTCCTGCTCGCTGCCCCCAAAACATTCCTATGGATGTGCGGCATCTCGTGGGGGTGGCGAGAGTGAGAAGCACAGCTCGCAGCAGTGATTTCCAGTGCAATCCCATCCCATCGCGGTGGAAACACAATATCGGTGGCACCTACTGTAAATTAAAAAACAACAGATCAACTGGCAGTATCAACAGGTAAATGAAGCTAAGGGCACATACAAAAAGACTTATGTGTTCATGGTAGTGAAAGACCATATTACATATGTCTCTAAATATAAGGAGCTGTGCTAGCAAATGATTAAAACATTTTTTTTTATAATTGATTACTAAAGTGAATAAATTAATCACCTGTGCAATAAAACAATTCTAATTAAAAATCCTTGATATTAAAAATAATATGAACCACCTACACCCATAAATGTGTGAAACACTACCAAATATAAACCACAATTTCATATGACATGATAATTAGTGAAAAAAAATCAACTGAGAAAATTGAATTAATAAATTAATTAATTAAAAAAAATATTAAACTAATTAATTAGTGATGGCAAAATTAATTATTGACTAATTTAATCCAAACAAATTATAGTCCATATAAAGCATCCAATCCAGAACTAAAGAGATGCATGCAAACGTGTCAACGAAATCTCAGTGATAAAATCCAACACACACCCTATCCTATGGAATGTACTGTGAAGTATAACCAATACCACCACCAAAAAAATCTCTGGCTGCTTGCCAGAACTCTAGGTCCCTATTACATGGGACCCAGAAACGCAATAATTAATCGTCAGGGTTGACACTCAGGATGGAAGGAATACAATCACTCACTCTCAGCCACGGGATATCAGGCAACAATAAGCCGTTTCACATATAGGAAAGAAAATGCTCACATAGCATAAAACCCTTTGAGATTTATTGTCAAAATAAGCAGGTATACACTCACATTATCCGGATAATACAATGGCCATAAAAACACACATGAGCTGGCCGTCTCTCAGCTACCGCCCGTTACTTCCAGGACTGGCGTATAACGCGGTGACATCAGCACGCCGCTCCTCCCATTTTACATATCACTTAGGTAATTTTTATTTTGCTTATATTTCCACTTGAAAGTGCATTTCCACTTTTTCAGAAAAGGTTGGGTTTGAGAAAATCCCACTTTATATTTGTTATGTGTTCCCATTCACACAGGGGTTGATTTACTAAAACTAGAGAGTGCAAAAACTGGTGCTGCTCTGAATAGAAACCAATCAGCTTCCAGTTTTTTTTTTCAAAGCATAATTGGACAAGCTGAAGTTAGAAGCGGATTGACTACCATGGACAGCTGTCCCAGATTTTGTACTCTCCAGTTTTAGTAAATCAACCACAGAGTCCCTACCTAAAAAATAATATAAAAAATATTTCTTACTCTTTTCGATGTTTCCAAGAAGGCTTCAGGGCAGATTACAAACATTTCTGAAGAATCTCACAGGGGTTGATTTACTAATAATGGAGAGTGCAAAATCTGGTGCAGCTCTGCATAGAAAGCAATCAGCTTCCAATTTTTTGTCAAAGCTTAAAGTCCACCGTAACACTAAAATACCTGCATCTACAGACATCAACAATCTAAAACTAATCTACAAGAGGGTGCTGATAAGTAGTGAGCCTGGGTGTACTCACCAATGTGTCTATATTCAATGGTGCAAAAATCAACTACCTATGATTTTAACTTATCTTATCTTCTTATCTTATCCAAAGTGAACATGGCAGCACCTCCAGAAAAATTCAAGAGCATAGTAAGAGGAAGAGCATAGGACCATATGTGAAAGGGAAAGATGAGAAGCAGATCCATGATGAAATGTTACAAACTTGGATCCCAAAACCTGAATCCCAAAATGTTTGTCTTTTGCAGGCACAGAAACAGGCCTTCCACTGGGTTTCTCACTTTCAACACCGAAATGGCCAGTTTTAAAATTGACAACCCAACATTTAACTGTAGTATATGAAGGGCCACTGTCACCCAAAGTTTGTGACATTTCATCATGGATCTGCTTCGCACCTTTCCCTTTCCCATATGGTCCTATACTTTCCACAGTGAATTTTTCTAGAGGTGCTGCTATGTTCACTTTGGACCTGAAAGAGAAAGATAAGTTAAAATCATAGGTAGTTGATTTTTGCACCATTGAATATGGACAAATTGGCTAGCACACCCTGCAATTTACAGCTTCCTAGATCAATTTTTTCTGAGTAAGGCTCAATATCTATCAGCACCCCCTTTCGTACCTAGACTTGTAAAGAAGAAATCAGTATCTTAATCTTTATCTTAAATCATAATTTTACAGCCATTGTTGGTTGTTTCCTCTGCAGAGCTTCCGCCGCCAGAGATCGGATAGTATCAGCTTTAAAAAAGTTATGTATACTGATTTCTTCTTTATAGGGCTACATAGGTTGGTGTTAGATCGTAGATATCTGTAGATGCAGAGACTTTAGTGTTAGGCTGGACTTACACTTCACTTTAATTGAACAAGCTGAATTTAGAAAGTGATTGGATATCATGCACAGCTGCACCAGATTTTGCAATCTCCAGTTTCATAAATGAACCTCACAGTGTTTCTGTCCTTACAAAGACAAAGTTAGGCCAGCCTATATATCTCTAATGCCCTGTAGACACGGTCAGACATTCCGACCACAAAATCCATCAGATTTTTTCAGACAGATTTTGGCAGAACCTTGTGTTGCATGCACAGGGTTGGACAAAGTTGTCAGAAAATCTGATCGTTCGGAACGAGGTGACATTCTTTGCCTATGACGGGGCTGCGTAGAGGCTGGTAGCCAATAGCTTTGGTCTCGTAATTTAATCTGAGCATGTGTGGCACTTTGTCCATCGGAATTCTCTACAAACGAGATAGTCAGATCAGATTTTTTTAGTTGGAAAATTTTAGATCCAGCTCTCAAACTTTTTCTGCCGGAATTTCCAACGGAAAAAGTCTGATAGTGCCTACACAAGATCGGATTTTCCGACAACATAATCCGATCGGACCTTTTCCGTCTGAATTTCCGACCGTGTGTACAGGATATAACCCTTTGTTAGGATAGACAGTGTTCAAATCTAGTTTAGAACTGATAGGGAGATCTGCTAGCACAGAACAGACACTGTAATTATAATAACTGCTCAACCCCTCTGCGTTCCACAGGAAAATTTACGTTAGGAGTAAAATGTAAAAAGTGAAACAGAAAGTTTTGAATAATTTTTAACTGCTTGCTGACTGCAACACATATTTTTACTGCGGCAAGGCGGCCGCTCTGTGCTGGCTCATGCACCTAGTATGTGATCTGGCATTTCAGAGTAAGGGGCTGTGCTGTGATTAGACAGAGCGCAAGCTGATCAGGGGGTGCAGGCCAATGGATGTCTGCCAGCACCCACTGATCGGCGAAAAGAGAAACAGAACAGAGCTCAGCATATGTAAACAAAGCAGAGCTCTGTTCTGTCAGCAGGGATGTGATGGATTTTATTTATATGAAGAAATTCAATTTTTACGTTTTTTTATTGGATATGTTTTATAGTAAAAAGTAAAAAAAATATTGTTTTTTGTTTTTTTTTCAAAATTGTTAGCATTTTTTATTTATAACGCAAAAAATAAAAAATCCAGAGGTGATCAAATACCTCCAAAACAAAGCTCTATTTGTGGGGGTGGAAGGGCATACATTTTATTTGGTTACAGCGTTGCACGACCATGCAATTGTCAGATAAAGTAACGCAGTGCCATATCACAAAAAATGGCCTGGTCATGAAGGGGGGTACGTGCTCCACAGGTCAACTGAATAAAGTTATGCTAAGAACAACATATACCATATATTAAGTAGGCGTTACCACAATTAGGCTGCAAAACTTTAAATACAATTGAAAGTATATTTTGCGTGTACAAGGTCTATGGAATATATGTGCAGTGTATACAGTGAAGAAATAGCTTACATAATTATACTATATGAATATTGCAAACTAGAACCCTTGCATAAGCATACCAAGACTGGAGGTTCTTTTTAAAGCAGCAACCAGCAATTGGAAATGCTGCCTATGCCTTTGGTATGAAGTACAACAGATTATATCAGCGTAGGATTGGTGTCTGGCATATGGGATGCTAGGGATGATGTATGTAGGAATTATTTTGTCAATTTATTTTATCTTTCTCTCTTAGGTGAAGTTTGATGTAACACACATTTACCCACTGAAAAAAAAGGCAATGCAAATATAAACATTTAAAATTATGCGAGAATGAATACATTAATTACCAATCTAAAGGACAGCTGTAGTCAAAATATTAAATGTACATTGTAAATTATATTTGGTTACCTACATTTAATATTACCTTCTTAATATGAGAAATATAAGTATGTGTGCTAGTGGATAGAAATGATTTCCTAGCACCAGAATAGATTTGCAGTCTACAGCATTTCATATTTTTATTGTCGAATCAGATTACAGTTAGCAGAAGCAAGTGGTGCCCACAGCTTGCAGAGAATCGTGTACATGACAAGAAGGCTTTTGATATTATTGAAGATTGGTAGACCTCAGGTTTTAAGAAAATACGTTTTTTTTTAGTTGTATACATGCATTGTGAGACCTTAGTTAGGCCACTTACTAGTAGTCTCACTGGACTTAGAGTAAGACTTTGTGATGTCACTACTGTGGCACCCCCTGACTCCCAGAGACATATAGGGATCCTCAAAGACAGGGTGGGATAGCACTTTGCCCCAAGGCTTAGTGCATGTTTTATAGCATCCCGGAGCACAGTTCTGCTCAGACTCAGGTCTCCACTAATAACTTTTCAGAATAGGAAACTTTATTCATTTTACCACAACTAGCATAAGGCATACATTAGTGATTAGTGATAGTGGTGGGCTTTAGAAACTCTGGGGTTGAGGTACTAAAGGCAAATAGGCTGCTTGATTTACAAGGGAATTTATCCAAGATTTACTGAATGTGGTGAAGGCAGCTGGCACCTAGACTGTGGTCCCACAAGCTGGAAAATCCTTGTGCAGGACGCAGCTGAGTGTGACATTGTTATGCAAGTGACAGCGTGGTGTCAAATTGAGCAGTTCTTTGTCACGAGTTGGTGAGAAGGGCAGGGGTTTGACATTCACTTTTGTTACAATAGGCAAAATAAATACAAGCAATTTTGGCTAGGAATACTGATGTTCAAACATCAGTACTGTGTGCAAGTAGCCTTAGAGGCTCCTTTCCTCTTGTACTCTAGTTTGAGTAGAGCTTCCTGAATTCCAGGCAAGACATGTCCAGTACTTGACCCAGGCCTAACCTTTGCCCTCCCTTCTCAGCAGTTCTAGGGGAATAGCAGCACTGACAGTCCTCCTTTCCAGGCCTAAGACCCCCTGTTTTGGATCCAAACTAGAACAGCTCGGTACCTTGTTTCTGTCTCCCTGGCCAAATTAATCCTTAATATAAAAGTGTGCACACTTGAAGTCAGACGCTGACACACACGTAGTTCAGTATTCAGATACTTCTCCTTTTTATTTCCTGAACTCCGGCTGATATACAATAAGCCGGATATCTTACTATTAAATCAAAAATTAGATGAAAGACAGCGTGTACAAACCACAAATTATACATATTCATTATTGTGACAAAGGATAAGCTTTTTAGCTGGGTTATGTCTAAAAAAGGGAAAAGCAAACTATTGTAGCTAAAATAGGGTCTTGTTCTCAGCCCCCTTCCTCTTGGGTGTAGTGTCACTGTGCCGAGAACAGGCGCAATCTTCTTTTTTGACGTTGCTCTTTTTTTTAACTCTTGCAGTTTCGTTTCACATGAAGGGAGAAGCTGGCAGACATCTTAATTATGATTAAATGAGTATGATTAAGGTTGATAGCTGAATTCCAGGCAAGACAGCTCCAGTACTTGACCCAGGCCTAACCTTTGTCCTCCCTTCTCAGCAGTTCTAGGGGAATAGCAGCACTGACAGCACTCCTTCCCAGGCCTAAGACCCCCTACTGGAGGTAAACCTAAATATATGTATATTTCTCTAACTTGCACCACTGGTAACAAAACTCCAAATGGTTGGCCAGATGAGAAAGCAACTATTCTTCTTACTGCCCTGGAAGCTCTGAGAGGAGGAAGCAAAGCCTTTTCCTGACAACCAAATAGACCACCTCCACATATTGACACGATAAGTCTCTGCCTGCAAATCAAAAAAAAGGCTTCCAGCAGCATACAAGCACAAAAATACAAAATAAAGTCTGCTTAGCTTCAGCACAAAGTTAAAGTAAAAAGGCACATACAGGTCATGGATGGGTCTTCGCCCCAAGTGTTTAACAGTCCTTGTTGAATCCTTTTAGCAGCCTCCAGCAGACTCACAACTCTTCAAGACAGGCATCTTGGACGACACAGTGGTGTAGTGGGTAGCACTTTCACCTAGAAGTAAGAAGGGTCGCTGGGTCAAATCCCAACCACGACTCTACCTGCCTGGAGTTTGCATGTTCTCCCTGTGCCTGCGTGGGTTTCCTCTGGGTACTCTAGTTTCCTTCCACACTCCAAAGACATGCTGGTAGGTTAATTGGATCCTGTCTAAACGGTCCCTAGTATGTATGAATGTGAGTTAGGGACCTTAGATTGTAAGCTCCTTGAGTGTAGGGACTGATGTGAATGTACAATGTATATGTAAAGCGCTGCGTAAATTGATGGCGCTATATAAGTAACTGAAATAAATATTCACCAACTTCTCCTCACCACCCCCTTCTAGCACTACTCCTGCCTTTAAGAGCTGCTTCCTGGAAACTCTTAAACCCATGTGTGCTGCAAACCCTGTAGTCAGGGATGGAGGCTCTTTCCCACCCAAATATCACTTCAGAGTCTCCAAAATTCCGGGTCCCAGATCCCCGCCTCAACGTAGAGGTGCTGGAGGCACCATTCGACACCATACAATGGACTCAGCAGAGGGCATCAGCATTCTGATGTTGTTTCCTGGGTCTGTGCTCTACCCTGAAATTAGACTCCTGTAGAGAAAGGAACCACCTTGTCACCCTGGTATTAGTGTACTTGTTTTGTCTCATCCAGATTAATGGGGCATGGTCTGACACCAGGCGAAACCTCCTACATAGGAGAAAAGATTGTAGGGAGTCCAGAGCCCACTTGATGGCCAGACACTCCCCCTCTACCACAGCATAGTTTTTCTCTGCTGTCATCAGCTTCCTACTCAAAAAAACAACTCATTCCCCATTAACCTCTTGAGACAACACTGCTCCTAAGCCCTCACTTGAGGCATCTGTCTGCACCACAAACTCTTTCGCAAAATCAGGAGCCACAAGCACCTGATGCTGGCACAATGCCACCTTAAGCTTCTGAACAGCTTCTTCAGCATCCGTATTCCATTTGATCATTACTAACTTCCTGCCTTTTTTTAATTCAGTCAGTCAGGTGTAGCAATGATAGCAATGTAGGGGACAAACCTTCTTAGCTTCATCCCTTTGGAGCTCTACCCATAAGGATTAGTCCTGTTGTATTGACTGCCTATCTAATTTCTTGAAGCCCTTAAATGTCAGAGCAGTACAAATACCCCACAAATTACCTCTTTTTGGAAAGTAGAGAATCCATAGTATTTAGTAAGAGTCCTGGTGAGTTTATTGAAGTTGTAATTTTTTTTGTCACTATTTTTTGGAAAATGAAAACAATTTTTCTTCTCACACAAAGTTATTTTTCCCACACAGCATAGGCATACTTATAATTACACCCCAAGCACATTCGTATAATCCTCCTGAGTATGGGGATACCATATGTGTGAGACTTTTTACCAACCTAGCCGCAAAGAGGGGCCCAAAATCCAAAGAGCAACTTCAGGTGTTCTAGGATCATAAGTTACACATGTCATTTCTGAACTACCTATTAAATTTTAGAAGGACCTGGAGCACCAGGACTGTAGGCACGGATTAGGGACAATATGACTGGTGTGGTGGTAATCAGATACACTGTAACTGGTGTGGTCGTGGTCAGGGACAATATAACTGTGTGGCAGAGATCAGAGACACTGGGGTTGATTTACTAGAACTGGAGAGTGCAAAATCTGGTGCAGCTGTGCATGATGGCTGTGACAAACTCAACAGGGACAGAGGTTTTTGGAGGGGACTAAATTTTGAGGAGCCTACAAGCATTTAGAAAGATATAATGTTATGTAATGCACAAGGACATTATTAAGGTCTATAGTATGCCTGTAAATTGGCACATGTTTCCCGTGTTTAGAACAGTCCCTGCACAAAATGACATTTCTAAAGGAAAAAAGTCATTTAAAAGTACTCACGGCTATAATGAATTATCGGTCCTGGCAATACAGATAAAAGAAGTCATTGAAAAAAATGGAAACTGATACAGCTGCAAGAGAGCTTGTTCTTTTAAAAAACAAAAGACTAATGCCGCGTACACACGATCGGACTATCTGGCGGACTTGGTCCGGTGGACCAGAGTCCGCCGGACAATCCGCCCGTGTGTGGGCTCCGGCTGACTTTTTTCCCCCCAAAAGTCCGGCGGACTTAGAAAGAAGTTTTGACTCAAAATTGTCCGCCAGACTCGGCAGTCCAGAGGACAATCCGGCCGTCTGTGTGCTAGTCCGCCGGACTTTTGAAATTAACGGACTTTCCCGCACACGGTGAAAAGTCTGTTCATTTTGAACGTGGCTACAGGTAGATGGGACTAGCAAAGGAGGTCAATGTCGCCGCCTCCATCGGCGAGATTGACACGTCGCCAGCCCCGTCACCTGGTATGGACTTAAAGGGGAAGCCCTACGCCGAAAAATGGCGTGGGGGTCCCCCTCAAAGTCCATATCAGACCCTTATCTGAGCAAACAGCCCGGCCAGTCAGGAAAGGGGGTGGGGACAAGCGAGCGCCCCCCATCCTGAGCTGTACAAGGGCGTGTGCCCTCAACATGGGGGGTGCTTTAGGGAAGGGGGGCCATGCGGCCCCCTCACCCCAAAGCACCTTGTCCCCATGTTGATGAGGACAAGGGCCTCTTCCTAACAACTCTGGTCGTTGGTTGTCGAGGTCTGCAGGCAGGGGGCTTATCAGAATCCGGGAGCCCCCTTTAATAAGGGGGCCCAAGATACCGCCCCCCACCCTATGTGAATGAGTATGGGGTACAATGTACCCCTACCCATTCACCTGGTCCAAAAAATGTAAATAAAACACAACACAAGGTTTTAAAATAATTTATTGCACAGCTCCGGGGGTCTTCTTCCGTCTTGGGGAGTCTTCTCACCGGACTCCTCCACTATCTTCTGCTAGCTCTTTTACTAGCGGAGGAGCCTGGCTTTCTTTTTTGTCACCACCCGGGGGTCTTCTTCCGACTTCAGGGGTCTTGTCCCCCTCTTCGGTTCTTCCCGGGCCTCTGCTTTCTTCCTATAGCTCTTTTACTAGCGGTGGCCCTGTCTTCTGTCACCGCCACCTCTTCTTCTGACTTTGGGGGTCTTGTCCCCCTCTTCGGTTCTTCTTGTTGGGCCTCTGCTTTCTTTCTACAGCTCTTTTACTAGCGGTGGCCCGGTCTTCTGGCACCGCCGCCTCTTCTTCCGACTTCGGGGGTCTTGTCCCCCTCTTCGGTTCTTCTGTCGCCGCCGCTGCCGCCTTCTCTTCTTTTCTTCTCTTCTTCTTCTCTTCTTCTTCCTTGAGATGTTGACTCGACGCTGTCTCTGGCCATAATGACAGGGACGTGTTGTGCGACGACTTCGTGCTGCACGCTCGGATAAGGGTCTGATATGGACTTTGGGGGGGACCCCATGCCATTTTTTCAGCGTAGGGCTTCCCCTTTAAGTCCATACCAGGTGACGGGGCCAGCAATGTGTCAATCTCGCCCATGGATGCGGCGACATTGACCTCCTTCGCTAGTCCCGTCTACCTGGAGCTGCGTTCAAAATGAACAAACTTTCCTCCGTGTTTGGGCAAATCCGTTCATTTCAAAAGTCTGGTGGACTCCCACCATAGTCCGCCGAGTTGTCCGCCGGACTTAGCCTGCCGGAAAAGTCCGGTCGTATGTGGGCAGGTCCGTCATTCGGAAAGTCCGGCGGACCTCAGCTTCAAAGTCCGGTGGGTGTTCCGCCGGACTAGGTCCACCGTACTAAGTCCACCAGATAGTGTTTACGCGCGCATTACTGTCTGGATCACCAGATGAAAATAAAGTAAATAAAGCCTAAAAAAGAAAATGAATGCAGCCATCACATATAAGAATTGGTAAGCTGCAATATAATAATTGTTTGCTTTTGGGTTAAACAATGCTTTAGGCTCCATTCACACTTGTGTGACTTGACATGCAACTTTGGACATGAACGTCGCACGACAAGCTGTTCCCCAAGTTTTCCAATGATAACCATTCATATACGTGCAACTTAAATTTGCAGCAACTTCAAAGTAGTTCATGTACTACTTTGGTCTGACTTTCATGCAACTTGAGAGTCATAGACTTCAATGTTAACAATTAAAAGTCTCATGAAAGTCATACCTGAATATTATACAATGCAACAGTTGTCCATTATCACTGGCCAAAGCCAAAGTAGTAGCCAAGTTGCACCCATGCATAGTTGAGTCAAAGTCACACCAAAGTTACACTCCAAAGTTGGCGCAACTTTGGAGTCGTACAAGTGTGAATGGAGCCTTAAACTCGCTGGATTGGGTGGCACAGTGTGTAGTGGTTAACACTCTCACCTTGCAGTAAAAAGGGTCACTGATTCGAATCCCAACCACAACACTACCTGCCTGGAGTTTGCATGTTCTCTTTGTGCCTGCGTGGGTTTCCTCTGGGTACTCCGGTTTCCCCCCACACTCCAAAGACATGCAGGTAGGTTGATTGGCTTCTGTCCAAAATTGGCCATAGTATATCGATGGGGACCTTGGATTGTGGGCTTCTTGAGGATAGGGACCGATGTGAGTGTGCAATGTACAGGGATAGGGACAATTGTAGACACTCACTCAGGTTGAACTGGATGGACTGGTGTCTTTATTCCACCTTACTAACTATGTAACTATGTAACATCACTGGTGTGTAGCCCATTTTCTTCCCTAGCCTGGCTGACACACCAGTATACCAAGAATGCCAAAAGAAAACATTTTTATATATATTTCAATAAAGCAATGTTAAAAGTTCAAGAATTGCAAAATAGCTGACGGTGCACCGGCTGGTGGTTTGGGAATATTAGGGTCCATGCACATTTGTGCATTGTGCCAGCATGGGTTATAATACACATTGCCTTAAGGCATGGCAGTACTTCTGATCTATTTGCAGTGTGTTGTGATGCCATTTATTGTGAATGGCACCCTAACACATTGTACATTAAGGCCTAATGCATTGTAGAGCACCAAAACATATATACCACGTGTTTTGGTGTACTGCATCTCTAGAAAGGGGTCAAATATTTTTGGCTTTTTCATCCATTATGGTGCATTGGCAGCCTATTTATAATAAATGGACTGCCCTAAAGGAATGCAAGTTCAGGAATGCCATAAACACATGGTAAC
Source organism: Lithobates pipiens (assembly GCF_037356315.1). Classification (NCBI taxonomy): domain Eukaryota; kingdom Metazoa; phylum Chordata; class Amphibia; order Anura; family Ranidae; genus Lithobates; species Lithobates pipiens. The sequence goes on from NW_027507764.1 coordinate 166,196,469, forward strand.
ATATGTGCACTAAAGCACCACAAGTGTAAATAGGTCCTCAGCGAATACAATCTAGTAGTTGACAGATTGATCCACTAACCTCTCATTTAATTTGCTTCAGTGGGTCACATAGAATGAGGTTCAGTGACACCACTATCCACTGTCTCATGACCTGTACTAATGTCTATGCTTGCTGAAAATCCAAGAGAGATTGTACTGAAATATCTGGCAAGTTCCTTCATCAAAATACTGAATAATAATGTTTGATGATAAGAACCATTGAGAGAATGTATGAAAAAAGTAATACTAATCTGGGGTTATAACAATTTGAGCTTAAGGGAAAAGCTCTGGTGTTAACTTCCTTCAGATCTCTGTGTATATCTTCAGGCGGATTTCTAATTATTTCTCCCATGCTAACTGCAACAATAACAACTTGATAGTCAACGGAATTTAAATATTATTCTTGAGACCACAGCTCTGAACACAAGTTATTAGTCTCAAATGTTTATTATTCTGTATCTATATAATTACCAATTCTTTCAACGGGAAATAATGTATCAAATCACATACACACTTCCATGGACGTGGAGGGACCAGATAGAATATGCACTACTGAGTGTACTAGTAGCATCACTGCAAACCTTAAACATGGACATATGACCATACAATTTTTAGATATCATGATGGCCTAGACATGCCTTAATAATGATGCATTCTTGTACCTTGTATCATGCAATTATACTTGTAGAATGTGCAACTGGAGAAAGCATACAGTCTGCTTTATATTTAAAGCTTATTTTTATCTGTAGATCAACAAACAATAGAAAGAAGACATTGGTTTGCGTTTGATGAAATGTGCTCAGCTTTCTGACTCCTCTGAACATTTCATGGATGGACACACTTCCCCTATAGTTCATTTGCTGAACTTAGCCAGAAATGTCCATAGGTGGGCATAATAGGGAAACAAAACACAAAAATGCCATTTGTAACATTAAGGCCTGGAAACTCACTTATACCTTACCGATTATCTATCAATAAGTTGGCTATGCAGAAGGAAGGGAGCTAATGTCACAGCAGTCCAAGTGACCACTATGGAACCACAGAAGCAGTAGATCACTTCCCCAGTTAAGCATCTAAAAAGCCTTATCTTTATACATAGACAGCATTCATTCTACTGACTATACTGATGGTCCTGTGGTTTTCTACCACTTGTCATATATTTAAAATGGCCAGTGTATTAGGAAGAACAGGACTATCTCTGGACCCAAGGATTAGGCCAAGCTTATAATAAAATAACAATTTATTAAGAAAAAGACATTGTTAAAATTGGTTTGTACACAAAGTAATTTGAAGACAGCTGATTACAACTGTGCATAATTAATACAGTTGGTTCCAAGAGAGTGGATGAACCTCACAAATACTGTGGGGAACTGAGATGTAGATCGTGACGCAGTCCTCTACATGTTTCGCAACTACAGCCGCTTCTTCAGGAGGAGTCAGTCATAATCATCTACAAGGTAAATACAATCTCATAATCATATAGTCCTAGAAACAGCGATACAAAATAATATCGTTATATCGCTGTTTCACTCTATTTTGCTAATAAATACTTTCTATGACTATATGATTAAGAGATTGTATTTACCTTGTAGATCAGGGATATGCAATTAGCAGACCTCCAGCTGTTCCAGAACTACAAGTCCCATGAGGCATAGAAAGTCTCTGGTCTTAAAGAAAGAAAGCCTCTGGTCTTAAACGCATTTATTTGATGAAAAGGGTAAATATTGGATATGTGTTTTATGTCCATATCCATTTTTTGGTAGTTCATTATAATAAAAATTATCCATTGTTGTATTAACAGAAATACTAAAAACCCCCTGAAGAAGACCATTATTTGTCCTGGGTTGAAATGCATTGGGGTATTTCCATACATCGAATGGATTTTTAAGTGAGAAATATGGGAACGCTATGTTAAAACATTCCAATTGTATAGCAATAGATTATGTAACAGGATTGTTGTACCTCTCATCAATATTTGCTTTTTGTGTGTACCAGAGCCAATAGTTTAATTGTTGGTGTAATAATCTCTGTGATGTACGATTACTCCATCATTCTGTGTTAATAAAAATGTATATTTTTTTAAGTAAAGATGTTTTGCATCTCTCAAATTGCTGCTAAAAAAAAAACATGGGGAGTTCTTTCTTGAATTTTTTTTTGTTTCATATTTATCGGGGTGTGCAGTGTCCATAGACCCAAGATATATGTCCATTCCCTCTTTTAAACTATAGTCCTATTCTTCCTAATACACTGGTGGCCTGCTTTGGGCAGCCCTAGGTATTCCTTTCCAAAATCCTCTTACTAAGAATGATGGTACCTGCCCCTGCCTCTAGAATAATGTGTTTGAGGCAACCCCTTACATATACTTAAAGTGGTCGTTGAGCCAGTGTAATATCTTTACATAATCCTCTGTGTTTCATAATGTTGGTTGCCCCTGTGTCTGTTATATAAAAAAAATGTCATTCTATACCCGATTTCAGAGCGGCGATCAGCGCTCATGTGACTGGCCATCTCTCTCCTCTCTCGATCTGACAGCTACAGTGGGAGGGCCCGATAATCCTCTGCTGACATCAGTCAGGGCTCAGCAGCCATGATAAACTGTGGTCAGTTTACAGAGGAGAGGGCAGAATCAGGCAGGATCAGCCAGGTATGTAAGGTGAAAAGGGGCCAAATCACACAGCACAAGCACTGTGCTTTATAACATGTTTTAAAGGAACAGGATCAATTTTTTTAGGGTAACATATGCTTTAAGTGTGTATTTGATTAATGGATTCCTTTTAAGTAAAAGAAAATTGGTGTCATTCTACTGTACAGAAATGGGTAACATATTGGCACTATACACATAAACAGTAATAATAATAAGTACCACAGGTAAAAACTATTTGTAATGGATCCCTGTAGCACTCCACTTGAATGCTTCTGCCAGTACACTAAAAATTAGAAAATCCTGTTGCGCAACACCTCGCTAGGAGAACTGAGTATAAACTATAGAAAGCTGCTCACATATAAAAGTGTTCTCTCCACTCAAAATAGAAATACATGGGGTGTAGTATGTGGCGCTAACTAAATTAATACTAAAAAATAGTCTTAATAAAATAATATGTAGATAAAAAATTAGGTAAATGTAAATTCATACAGTGCATACAAATGTGTAAAGAAGTAGCAAAACTACTAACAGCAATAAAGTGCATAAAATATCAATATGACATAAATAATAAAGTGCATCAACAATGACGAAATACAAAATATATCAGTTACAAAATTCATGCAGCCTTGCAAATAGTGCAAGATCACATGACGTATTACTGCCAAAATTCCAAAAAATTATTTAAATAACCAGTGCATAAAAAATGAAGTGTATCAAAAATGACGATATAATAAAAATATTTTATTTATTTTATTAAGACTATTTTTTAGTATTAATTTAGTTAGCGCCACATACTACACCCCCTGTATTTCTGTCAGTACACTGCTTCTTCCAATCTGGATCCTCAGATATCAAATAGTACAGCTATATATTGTAACCAAGAGCCAGACGAGACTAACTTAGTTACAAACTGAACATGGAACTGTTTATTATAACAAGAATACAGTCTTATATACAATTCAGAATAAGGTTCCCCCCCCCCCCCCCCAATCATATTATCCTAACAATACAATTGTAACCAGAAACATAAATTAACATGAGCTAATTAACTAATCATTTAACCAGCCTAGGTGACTTAGAGATATGACCTTTCAGGTCAGCCTTGCCGTCTTTTAGTTCAGAAGACACAATACACACTATCATAAATATAAACACAGGACGCCTTCACATAATAGCAGAAGTTGAAGAATTAGCAGACGGTCTGTATCCTACATTGTAGACCATGGATTGCAGGCGGCATGACAACAGTCTACAAAACTCTTACAATGTTCCATCATTCTGATACAGTGAAATTAATGTATCATACATTTCTGGATGGATATTGCTGATAAATATTACTGTTTTTAAGTAATCTGAACCACATTCTCAGTGTCCATTAAATAGTTGTCCATTTTCTCAGTCACCCTGTGCCCCTAATAGACACAGGGTCACTTAGACATAGGAGGTGCATGGGAGCTGGAACAAGGGTTTCCCAACCTCTCCAAGGTATTCTGGGTTCCACGGGCCTACCGCCAAATGTGACTCCCTTCACACTTTTTATACAAACTAACATGGCTATGAATATCCTCTGGAAGGCCAACACCAATCAGCTTGGTGTTTTCTTGTCCACTTACTATATATTCAAGATTTGTTTCCCAGTACTATTATGCAGAAGGTTAATCTAGGTTAACTAAAATAATACTATGTGAAATATCCAGATGCCATGCTGCCATTTTAACTTCAAGCTCATTATTCTAATATAAGTTATTAAAAGTAACAACGAGATTTGATAGCAATTAAAAGAATACAGTCTTAAACTTCTAACAAAACGCATTGCTGCAATTCTGTATTAAAAGCAGTGGGAAATCTCTCTTTCAAATCAATACCATTATTTCATTGTCTAGGTATGCTTCAAGTCTGCTTTTGAGATGTGTTATTAAAGTACAATACACTGCTTGTAACACATGGATTACTAATACCAAAAGTCTGTTACTTCTTAGATGATACATAGAACATTAATGACTAGACTGCACAAAACAAAATGCTGGGTAATAGTTTATTTACCCATGTTGACCTGCATTTAAATTTAAAACAATTCAGCCACCTAATTATGTGTATTCCACAAACAGCGATAGAGATATCTGCTTCATGCGGACCACACTAGACATCAGTTTTAGGTACTGCTAAGATCATTCAGAATTCATTGACAGGCACATTTGATTTGCAGTTGATCTCCTTGTGACCTGCATTTGACCTGCTTCAATTGGGTCTTTGTATTCTCAGGGCCATCTTAATAGCAACATGGGCCCCTGGGCAAAGTAATGCACTGGGTCCCTACAAGTCTGCCACAATTTACGCACCAACTCTCAAAAATGAAAGCATAAATAGCTGATAGATTTGAACATATATTTCTTAGTATTTTCAATAATATTGATTTTAAAACAATAAGAAAACATACCATAAACCAAAGACTAATCAACACAAATATCCAAACAATATATAAAGTTTTGAAGAACCAAAATTTCAGCCTATACACAATATAGACACAAAATACACATGTCAGTTTACATCCACCACTCCATAGAGGGCAATGGGTGGTTTGATTGGGTCTGTCTGTGTGAAGAGCACTTTAGCTGACAAGATAGGAGCTGGAGGTGTACGCATGCTACAGAATTCCCAAGATATAAAATACAAATAGTTCATGTATTTGAACATACTCTATATTTGCTTTCTGGCTGTAAAAATCTGGTTGTTTATTCAATAAGCCAGAATATGCCAAAATGAAATGTAGGTTTTGGGTGAAATAGCCCTTTTACAAACCAATCCTCAAGAAAAACTGGTGACCACATGTTGGTGATATAGGGTGGATCAGAATAAACATGTAATTTTGAAAAAATGCAAAATTAAGTGTATGTTTTACAACAATGCTATTGCCCTACCTTGATAATGCTAGGGCACGGTTTACTCGCTCTTCAAGTCCTATGGTCCCCAAAGCTTTCCACATCAACCAGAACTTGAAAGCATCTGCACGCCTACTGCATTGAATGGATTTGTCTCCGGTGTCATATCGAACATCATAGAATTTATCCTGCTGGAAGAGATAGGTGGCTTCTGCTGAATGACACCTCTTAAGTAGATCCTGAAAAACAAAATTATCCATATATTAGGAAAAAAACAAAGCCAACAATGCCTGATACTTTTTTAAAGTGTAAAGTAAAACAAGGGTAAAGAAATATAAAACCCTTTAAACTTGAACTTAATACAAACAGCTAAATGCATAGTTTAATACATGAAATATTTTACATGCCAAATGATTTTTATTTCTGCTCATACTGTATATTCTAGTTGTCCAGGATTTGCGGTCAATCAGATATTGGAGCTGCATTGTAGTCCAGGATTCATTGGGCCTGAGAGCAACAGATATACTCCTCTCTTTGCACTCCTATGATATAAACAGAGTGCTAGGGTACCCGTAAGAGACGAGACGAGTATACACCACTACCATAGGTTCAAGACAAAATCTATGTGTTCGAGGTACGCGGTCCCAGTGAATTAATGGTGGAATTCACCAGGCCAAATTATTTTCTACAATAATGCATCGCCTTGTCAACTGACTTAGAAGCGCCAATAAGATGCCTTTTGATAAGCCAGCAACCTCAATATAAAATGGTGAGCTTATAACAGCCATAATGTCAATGTGCTTTATTTGTGATAGGGAAAGCAAAGAGGGAATGGCAGACAAGCTGCATAGAGTTTAGTGTTGCCCTGTAGGCACCGGCAGGTCTGTTAAAGTAGATGTAAATCTTACTGAAGGTCAAATAGGTAGCGAAATGCTCTGTATCTAAGAAAAGTTGGGGTCGGGAGAGAAGAGATTTTACTTTTTTCTTCCTTTGTTACATCATAGGACAGGAAATCATCATGCTGCTGATGTTCTGCAGTCTCCGAACAGCCTGTCCCTGCCCACATAAACTACAGTAATAACAGGCTGTATGTGTATTTTTTTACAGGGCATAACCCCTAATTATTGCTGGCTGCAATACATTTTTTCACATGCCTTTTTAAATGGTGTCTGAAAACATGCATGCTGGGTTGGTGACTTCACAAGGTGGCTCCGCCCTTACCTATATGAGAATTGTCAAATGGAAAGCCAGGCATTTGGTGGTTTGCCTTAGTTGACAGTAGAGCGTTTTTCTTTTTTGGGTCAGCAGTGGCAATGGCACTACATCAGGGGTCACTGTTTTTTACATTTTTGTAATAAAGGAATTGTCAAAAACTCTCTTTTATTACTTTTTGGCACTTTTTAGGTGAATGGGTAGGGTACCCCATATGCATTCACATGGGGGGAGGGATTTGGGGTCCCCTTCTTAAAAGAGGCTTCCAGATTATGATGTGTCCTCTGCCTGCAGACCCTCCACAACCACAGCCCAGGGCTGTAGGGAAGAGACCCTAGTCCTCATCAACATGGGATAAGCTGCTTTGGGGTAGGAGGGACAGAGCACCCCCCTTCCGTAAAGCATCCACGACCCCATGTTGAGGGCATGTGGCCTGGTATGGCTAAGGGGAGTTGTGCTCACTCACCACCCCCCCTTTCCTGGTCTGCCAGGCTACGTGCTCAGATAAGGGTCTGGTATGGATTTTGTGGGGATCCCATGCTGTTTTTTTTTTTTTTTACATTTTGGTCTGGGGTTCTCCTTAAAATCTATACTAGACCCAGAGGGCCTGGTATGGATTGGGAGGGGGCCCCATGTCGTTTTTTTTAACATTTTTTATTGCCGCAATGGTATTGCTTTAGCATGTTCTACACATGCTACAGATGCGCCACTTTACAGGCCGCCTAAGGGGACCCTCCATGCACTATATTTAAAGGAATTTTCATTTCATTTTCATTTATATTTTTGCACTTTAAGCATCATTAAAATCACTGCTACCATAAAACAATATTTAAAAAAAAAAATTGCATTGATATATGTCCCTCAGGGCAGTAGGGATGAGCCAAATGTTCGAGTCAAATGTAGGTTTGACTTGAACATCAGGTGTTTACACACACAGATCCCGGTTCTTGGTGTGTCAGCAGCGATCGCAGGAGCCCGGCGGTGATCACAACCGCCGACACTCACATCGGCTATGGGGCGAGCAGGGGGCGCGTGCCTCTAGCCTTTGCCACAGGAAAAAGCGACGTTACATAACGTCATAACATAACATCATAAAACTGCGTCAGCTGGTCGACAAGTGGTTAATGGGTTGATTTTTTAATTAAGTGAATTTTGCTCTTCATATCTCACAAGGGCTGCTTCCCTTATATATACTTGTTTTTAATGTTATATCTTTATGCTTTTGATGAAGGCTTGAAGGCCAAAAAGCACCAGTTTTTTGGATGATGTTATTGCTGTAAAAAATATTTTCTATGGAGAAGCTGTCAGACTGTACGTTCTACGGATTGTGAGCGTAATCAGCCAGAGCGCCGACTACTCTATACTACTCTACACACCAACTATACTATATAGCGGTAGAGGTTGGGTGAGTTTTTCTCTTGCTATATAATGCAATATCAACTTAACAAAACTGGAGTTTTCCTTTAAGCTGGGATGTCCATCAATTATTTCTGTGTTATGTATTACTTTGAGTGCTCCTAACATCCTAGCAAATTTAAACAGTATACATAATGGCTGTGACATATATGAACGTGTTTAGTCAAAATTTCTGTTTATCTTACTTGAGGGCCAGCTTCTAGTCTTGACTTTAATAATCATATTCAATAGAAATTACATAGCATGCTGCATTTCTTGCATTATTCCTAGTTTTATAAATAATGAGAAATGTAGCAAATCTTATTGAACTGTGATAGATTTTTTTTTCTTGCTTGGCATAATGCAAACCGAACCAGTCTCTATAATGATTGTGTAGTCCCCAAAGAATTGCCATCTGTTTCAAAAGCATTCTTTTTTATGCTATACATTTGCTCCTCTGTACATTTTTTGCAATAAAACTTGACAGTATTTCAACAGTACATTAAATACTGACAGAGAAAAAAAACAGTTCAATCTATTTCAAGTGCTAGACAAATTATACTTTGCTGGGTTTTGGAAAAGAAAAAACAAACTTTCATTTTCCTTATGTTACATTCCAAACATTGTGCTTTTCTGACTAGGATAATATGAAAAGGTCACACCTATGGAAGTACAAGTAAAATGTTTAAATTATTAACTCTTTATTCCACAAGTGTATTTTTATAGAAAAGCATGCACATGTTGCAGGACACATGCACAATATGTTTTCTGAATACAAATTTTCTCAGTTTTTTGTTGAATCTGGCACCTCTGCCATTGTTCCAGGTGGAATGGCATGAGTATTTATACATTCATACATTTAAAGGACTATGGGTTGCTCAGTTTTAGATCCACCAGCTGTATGCTTTAAAGGTTACCTCCAGGAACACTGTTAAATGCACAGGTGAAAGGCATAAATAGGAGCTGTCCTTTCTGCCAGGACTGAGGACTGGATAAGAGATTTGCCTTAAAAGGGTATTCTTCTTTGGTTATTGAAGCAGTACAGGGGCTTTTCATGTTTTTACTTTTGGCATCTTAACATTGCCTTGAGTTTTTACATACTTCTTGCATGTAGTGGGCAATTGTAAGTAAACTCAAACTAACCCACTGCCCTGTCAGGGGCGGATGCAGGGGGGCAACGGGGAAATTGCCCCCCTAAGAAATTAGTGTTGGGTCGGCGGGTGAGTGAGTGTGCGAGCAAGTCGGCGGGTGAGTGAGCGGGCAGGCGGCTTGGTAGGTGAGTGAGCGGGCATGCAGCTTGGAGGTTGAGTAAGACAGTTGCCAGGTGAGCGGGCTCGTTGGCCAATCAGCGGGCCCGCGGGTGGGGGTGCATAGAGATTACATCATCTCTCACCGCCCGCCCTGAATCACTGCAGTTCCACCCTCACTGTGCAGCCCCGGGCAGCAGAGAGATTGCATCATCTCTCTGCTGCCTGACTTCACTCTGGGACACAGCGACTGACAATCCCGACCTTAGCAGGCAAGTGACACAGCAAGTGACAACTGTAACAGGCAAGTGATAATTCGCAACTTGTGGCAGGCAGCATGGCAGGTGGCCTGGCAAGTGACAATCCGCAATGCGTGGCAGGTGACGGGGCAAGTGACAATCCGCAACGTGTGGCAATTGACATGGCAAGTGACAATTTGCAACGTGTGTGTCATGGTTATGCAGTGATCTTCCTGTGTTTGCTTACCTTCCCTCATGTCTTCAGACTAAGGTCAGCCACTTCCACCTGGTGGTTTATATAACCTCTCCTCTAAGCATGGCTCCACCCCAGGCCCTATCAGGGAGCCCTATATTAACCTGTGCACTGCAGGCCATCAGTGCTGATCAACCATTGTGTATTCCTTTGTGTGTTAGCTTCCTGTTTCCTGTCGTGTGCTCTGCTTCTGTTTTCCGTTACTGACTTTGACGTGTCTTGACTATCCCTGTTTGCCTGTGATCCTGACCTTTTGGCGTGTACCTGACTATTCTTCTCTGCTTGTGGCCCCGACCTTGGCTTTGTCCCTCACTATCCCTATCCTCCTGTTGCCTACTGTGGGTGTGAGCTGAGGGACCCTGGGGGTCGCGACCTAGAGCCAGTTGTAGCCAAGTCCATCCTCACCACTAGAGGCGCTGGTGAACACCTGCTGGCTCTTAGACTCCGCGCCCCAGGGAATCTTACGCTCTAACCCCAGTGGGATCTGTCCCCCGTCTGCAGCAGTCAGCCGTAGGGTCCACAACCTTGCGGTGCACTCCTGATCCCTACGGTGTGCACCTGTCACCTCGCCTCAAGGTGACCTGACAGTGTGGCAAGTGACAATCTGCATCTTGTGGCAGGTGATGTGGCAAGTGATAATTCACAAATTGTGGCAGGCAAGAGACAATCCGCATATGTTGGCAGGTGACGCGGCAAGTGACAATCCACATCTGAAGACAGGTGACGTGGCAAATGACAATCCGCATCTGAAGGCAGATGACGTGGCAAGTGACAATCCACATCTGGTGGCAGGCGACATGGGCAAGTGAAACGCTCAGTCTTTCAAACCTTTCTCAGCCTTTCAAGCCTGCCAATTTCCACATCTGGAATGTGAACAGAGGACAAGGCTTGAACCTAAAGCTCTGTCCAATATAAAAATCTTTTTTGCTTCTGTTTCCATGACAAGACTTCTGGTTCCTTCCTGATAATTGATATAATACATTGCTGTGGCCCTGAATCTGATAAGATGGCCTTGCTTCAATGCAGTTCAGTGCTGAATAGACAATGAGATTGCTTGGAGCTCAAGAAATTGGCAGAAAGACAAGTCTGTCCAAGTCCCCTGCCCTGTCAGGCTGTCTAGGGCTCCTCCCCAGCCTGTCCCATATGCAACTCTTTCAGGATAAAGCAAAGGAACAATTTCCACAACTTCAGAGCAGGATGACTGAGAAATAATGTCAGGCATAATCAGGTCTTGGGTGTAGGTACACTGGTTTATCAAGAGATTGTGTCTTCTTGTCCCATGAAGCCAAAATTTTGAGTTGCAACAGAGGCTACTCTCAAGCTCAGACTCTCCTGCAAAAGACAACTCCTGGGCAGTGCAGTTTGAATCTGGGAGTGGAGAATCCTAAATTTGTCTTGCAGAAGAAAAACTCTTGATCAAGCAATATCCAGAACAAGAACCAGTTATTCCAAGTGATCAAGCTGCTCTAGCTCTGACTTCCGTAAGTTCAGGATCCAACTAAACCTTTGTAGAGTTTGGACAGTCTGTAGGAAATTGTCTGACAGAGTCTCTGCTCACTGTGCTCCTCTGCTCCTCTGCTCCTCAACAAGAGGTCATCTAGGTATCCCACTAAACGATAACCCTGGGAATGCAGGAGGGTTAGCACTGGATCTAGTAATTTACTAGTTGGAGCCCAGATGAAAGACTAAGCAGAAGAGCAAATCACAGGCAGCATTGATGTGCTGAAAAACTGGGTGCAGTTGTTGGGCATCATTAATGTTTAGATGGCCACAGGGGCTAGAAATTCTCTCTAATAAAGGAAGGCTATGACAGACCTGGTGATTTCCATTAACATTTTTTCAACTTGTGCCTTCACATATAAGATAGGATGAATGCCCCATTAGGCTTTGGAAATGGTGAACAAAATAGAAACCTTGAAACCTTTCCATTTTTGGTAACACGACAATGACTCCTTGCCTTATTGTGGTCTGCTAGCTCATGAAGAGACACAGGAAAGTTGGAGGGCATAAAATGAGGCAGAGATTAAAACTTTAGCTTGTAGCCCATGCAAACCAAGCATTTTACCCATGTACTTGAGATGCTTTGGGCCAGGTGTCTGAAAAGACCAACATACGTTCCCACACTATTGAAATTAGGTGTGTTCCCTTATTGCAAAGGAGACCTATTTGCTGGTTTGGATGATTTTGGAGTCCAGGACCTGCAACTGAACTGGGTATAGACTTAGGGTTGTGTCACGGGTTTATCCTGGAATTTCCTACTTTTGAAATTCTTACCTCCTTGCTGCAGTGATTCCGCTGGACCTATGATTCTACTCACATGTGCTGCTGGCTTCTGTGTTCACCTATGGGCGTTGTCTGCTCTACTGTGGATTTATATCCCTTTCCCTGCTATCACTTCCCGGTCTGCCTCCCAGTCTGTGTCTCTGTATATAGACATGCTCAATGCAGCTCATGCTGCCTGAGCAGCTTCCTTGTTTCCCTGTGCTCCTGCTTTCCAATGTATTAATTGTATTCTGTGTCTGACTTCCTGTGTACCAAGCATGACTTAATCTACTGTTTTTGCCTGCCTGCCTCCTGTGTGCCCTGACGCCGGTTTGTGTCCCAGATCCTCTGCTGTCTCTTGCCATCTGTACTTGGCACACGCGAGTGGTCATGGCATCTTTATCTGGGAGCCGCAACCTTATTCCAGTCTGCTGCAAGTCCATGGCCCTGGTGAAGAAGCTTTAATTTCCCCAGGCCTCTAAGTCCAGCCTGCCAGGTTCCTATGATAGTGAGCCCTTCCAGACGGCCAACTCAGGAAACCCTGAGTTGGCCATCTGGAAGGGCTCACTATCATAGGAACCTGGCAGGCTGGACTTAGAGGCCTGGGGGAAATGGAATACATTTTTCTTGGGTTCAGAGGCAGAAGGAGTTTGCCAGTTTGAGGCTTAGGTTTCTTTTTCTAAGACAAAATTGTACTTTTTCTGCTAGTAAGATCTTTAATATTGTTGTCCAGGGAAGCACCAAAAAGACATTCTATCATATGGTATACACAGCAAGTGTTTTCAGCATTATTGTTCTGAAAGTTAACATTTAAAGTGGTTGTAAACCACCGTGTCTGGCCCTTATTGCATTAAAGCCTCCAAATGTGCAATACAGGGTTCATTCTCCTGTAATGTATGTGATGATGCTGAGCCTCTGCAAACAGTCCAGAGCTTCGTGTGGAGGAGGAGAGCGTGGGTGTCAGTCAGAGGAGGCATCAGGAAACAGCCTCTTCTGTAATCCCTAATGCTGCATACACACGATCGGAATTCTGGCCAGAAAAAGACAGATGAGAGCTTTTCATCGGAAAATGCGACCGTGTGTATGCTCCATCGGAATTTAGCAGTCGGGATTTCTGCCAGCCAAAAATGTATAACGTTCTCAATTTTCCAGACGGAAAAACCTCCGATCGTGTGTATGCAATTCCGACACGCCAAAAATCACACATGCTCAGATTCAACTTCGGGATGGAAGCTATTGGCTACTGGCTATTGAACTTCCTTTTTCTAGTCCTGTTGTACGTGTTGTACATCACCGCGTTCTATTTGGTGTGACTGTGTGTAGGCAAGACAGCTTGAGTGGAATTCCATTGGAATTCCATCGGGAAAACCATCATAGCTTTTTCCGACGAGAATTCTGATCGTGTGTACGCGGCATTAGACATAATCAACAATTAACCCATGCAGTGTGGGAGAGGCACCACTGCAAAAGTGGGATTTGTAAGCTTGTGTTCTTGTTGTGCTTTAAGGCTTGTTTTCAACAGATGCACTTTCTTGGCTGCGAAACACATGTCTGTAAACTTCAGACATGAAACATGAACATAGCATATCCCTCTATAGTGTGTACTTGTCTCAATTAAGGAGCACTGAGTCTAATCACTTCTGACAAGCTTTTCTTACATCAAGAGAAAAATTGAGATTTGGAGGGACCTCCAGCAGATTGACAGCCTCATCTCTGTCCCTGTGAGCTGTGTGAAGTGGGGTGTGTCCCTTCCCTGTAACCAGCTCTCAGAACTCTCCATACTGAGCTCTGCAGTGTGTAATTTTTGCTCTTCGCCCCCTTTTTTTTCTGAACTCCCAGACAAGCTTTTAAATTCAGCACTTTGAACTGTTGTAGCTAAGGGAGGGCAGCAGATAAACAGATACAACGTATGCAGGAGGATTTATTTAATCACTGTGTATCACCTGAGGTCAGTCACTTCACTGGGTATTTGTAAGGGTTTACAACCTCTTTAAGCCAAGTAGTTCCTATATTAATCTATATAACCCATCAAAACTATAGTGTAAAACTCAAAACGTTCCATAACTGAATGGTCAAAAAGGATAGTTTATAGTTTGTTGGACATATGCTTAGTCCATATTCCTAGAGCCTAAGTAATTGACATGACCGCTACAACAGGATGCATAGCAAGGCCTGCCACAGAGAGCAACATCTTTGAATTGGCTTCCAGTCATTTGTAAACCTGATCCTCTATCAATGGAACATTCTCAATAGGAATAGTCAGTGTTTTAAGATGACAAGAAATGGCTAGATCCGCAATGGGAATGGCCCACTTATTAAAGTATAACTAAAGGCAAAACTTTTTTTTTATCTTTCAATAGTGTGAAAAGGGATTAGAACACCTGTCAGGTTTTATTGTTGTCTGTGCCCTTGATTTGGGACAGATAAAGAAGGGAAATCTCCCCTATGGCCCACTGCCCACAGATGGCAAAAAACATAATTGACAGGAATTACTGTATATTACTGTATAAGCCTAAGCCTAAAATGAAAAAAAGTTTTGCCTTTAGTTATACCTTAATAAATGCCTCCTTAAAATGATTTTACTCAGCAAAGCATTTGGGAGGAAAAACAGTTTGTCAGGAGTGGTATAGTCTCCATACAGAATAGTTTTAATTAAGGATAAGAAGTAAAACAAATGCCAAAACATTAAAAAGTAAAAATTATTAAACTTTTCTAATAAAAACAAATACATCCATTCTCATAGGAATAATGCTAGGAGTGGGAGGGGTAGTACCTGGTTTGCAAATGGCTTTTTTTGGTTTGCTAGTGTCCAATGCCTCATAAAGGCAGTGGTATAACACAACTGTCTCTTTTTTACTTATGATTTTGTGTCCCGTAACCACTTGACCACTGGGCACTTAAACGCCCTTCCTAACCAGACCAATTTTAAGCTTTCGGCGCTCTTACATTTTGAATGACAATTACGCCATACAACACTGTACCCTTATGAAATGTTTGTCCTTTTTTTCACACACATAGAGATTTCTTTTGGTGGTATTTAATCACCATTGTGTTTTTTGTTTTTTGTATGCTGTAAAAGAAAAAAAGACTGAAAATTCTGTAAAAAAATGAATGTTTCTTTGTTTTTGTTATAAAATTTAGCAAATTAGTAATTTTTCTTCATAAATTTTTGCCAAAATGTATACTGCTACATATCTTTGGTAAACATAAGTACAAATTGGTGTATTTTATTTGGTCTTTTGGAAAGTTATAGAGTCCACAAGCTATGGTGCCAATATCTGAAAATTGTTCACACCTGAAGTACTGATGGCCTATCTAATTTCTTGAGACCCTAACATGCCATAAAAGTACAAATACCCCCCAAATGACCCCTTTTTGGAAAGAAGACATTCCAAGGTATTTAGAAAGATGGATAGTGAGTTTTTTGAAGTTGTAATTTTTTCCCACAATTCTTTGCAAAATCAAGATTTTTTTCTTTTTTTTTTCACAAAATTGTCATATTAGCAGGTTATTTCTCACACACAGCATATGCATACCACAAATTACACCCCCAAAACACATTCTGCTATTATTCTCGAGTATGGCGATATCACATGTGTGAGACTTTTACACAGCATGGCCACATACAGAGACTCAAAACGCAGGGAGCACCTTCAGGCATTCTGGAGCACCCAGGCCAATTCTGACATTTCTCTCCTACATGTAAAAATCATCATTTATTTTCTAGAAAATTACATAGAACCCCAAAACAATATATATGTTTTTTTTTAAAGACATTTTTATTTGCGAAAATAACTTGTACAGCTATCTTGGATGACATACTTATACATGCAAGTTTCAGAACAACAAAGACTACATTACAAGACACCAGTCCATCCATAGTGAGTGTCTACAATTGTCCCTACCCTCAAGGACCCCACAATCCAAGGTCCATATTCATGTACTAGGGCCAATTTGGGACAGAAGCCAATTAACCTACCTGCATGTCTTTGGAGTGTGGGAGGAAACCAGAGTACCTGGAGGAAACCCACGCAGGCACAGGGAGAACATGCAAACTCCAGACACGTAGTGTCATGGTTGGGATTCAAACCAGCGACCTTTTTACTGCTAGGTGAGTGTGCTAACCACTTCACCACTGTGCCGCCCTAAGGTAGATAAGTAAGAACAATTCTACATAGATTATGGCTAGCTATTAACAGGTCTCTCAGATTCTCCAACCCTGCTAACCTCTAAGTATAGTTGCAGTCTTAGCCCCCGTACACACGGTCGAACATTCCGACCAAAAAATCCGAAGGATTTTGTCCTAAACTGGTGTTGCATACACACGGTCCGACAAAGTTGTTGGAAAATCCGATCGCTTGGAACGTGATGACATTCGTTTGTTACGACGGGACTATGTTGAGGCTACTAGCCAATAGCTTTGGTCTCGTAATTTGATCTGAGCATGCGCGGTACTTTGTCCGATCGGAATTCTCGACAAACGATCGGAAAAAAAGTCCAATCGGATTTTGTTGTCGGAAAATTTGAGATCCTGCTCTCAAATTTTTCCAGCGAAATTTCCGACGGAAAAAGTCCGATAGAGCCCACACACGATCGGACCTTTTCTGTTGGAATTTCCGACCGTGTGTACAAGGCATTACTCTGGTTCTATGGGTGTCCACCCGTAGAGGGAGACTAATACAGGTAGTTGGAAGGGCTTAAGTTATATGTGGTCAGTGTGAGACTAACGCGCATAGGAGGTTTACGGCGTTAAGTCTCCTATTCAATAGTGAGCCTAATCTGGTTCTGTAGAGGGATGCGGGCTGTAAAATGCTGTCGTGAAGAGAACCTGTGTGTAACTGAGGTCGTTGTTCTGCTGGGGGAAGTATCTAAAAATGAGGGGTCACTGTGATAATTTCTTATTTTAATTTTTCATTTTCTTTTGGGGGGAGTGTGGGGGTAGGGGGGGTTGAGAGGGTAGGAAGAAGGTTAAGGGGCAGAAGTGAGGTGGGAACAGGGGTGGAAGGAAGAGGTGGGTGTAGGGGAAGAGAAGAAAAAAGATAGAGGAAAAAAAGTCCCTTGTCATCCTTCTCAATTCAATCTCCTCTCCTATTGTTACTGGCATCTTATTCCTATGTGGGGAGGCATATGAAGTTTCTCTTCATTGTCCCCGTTACCTTATGGTGAAGTTCTGAGAACTCTGGAGTACGCAGGTGTGGTCCGGTAGTGTGTCCAGCATGCACATTTTCTGCCAAATTTAGAGGGTATGTCTTGTGAAATGTGGATTAACTCCTCCATCTCTGCTGTTTTGTTTATTTTGTGGAACCACTCTCTGATTGTGGGTACTTGGGTGGTACCCCAATGCGTAGGGATACATTGTTTTGCAGCATTGATCATATGCATTGTCAGTGAATTTATGGAATGTGCTGTGTTTTTGAGAGGAGTGATGGAGGAGGAATTGGCCTGGGGTGAGGTCAAGGTCATAGGAAGTTACTTGAGATGTGATTCGACATACTTCTTTCCAAAAGTTTTGTAGTGGGGAACAGTCCAACCACATATGTAAAAGGGTTCCCTTTTGTTTGTGGCATCTCCAGCAATCACTTGGGATAGAGGGATAGATTCTGTTTAGTAGAGCCGGTATGCGGTACCATCTAGATTGTAACTTGAAACCATTTTCTTGTGTGCTGACGTTTAAGGACCCTTTATGGATGTTTAGGAAAATACATTCCCAGTTGTCAGCTGAGAGTGAAAGAGATACATCTTCTTCCCAGCGTGTACAGGAAATTCCTGTGTTAGGGTTTAGGTCTTCAAAGAGGAGATTGTGTGTGTTATTAATTCCCGGGAGAGATCACATAGTAAACGGCTGCTATCAGCGGCCATTTACCTTGATCCATGATGGTCACGGATGCTCTCAGATTTATCCAACCGGCCGGTTGGCAAGTAGTTAATAAATAATGAAGAAATGTAAAATTTGTGCAAAGCATTAGAAATAATTTTTCTAACCATTTAACCTAAATGATCATCGCAAAAGTTGAAAATTTTGAATGTGTCTCCTAGGTTATCACTCTTCTTCTCATTGGAGAAATTACTCAAGTAGACATAGACATTACATTATAGTTTGATTTTGCATCCTCAAATGATTTTGTTTTCTAGAAGAATTCATAGCTAAACATGCATTGACTTATCAACTGAGCATGTATGTTTATGAACCGTCACATCTAGCATACATCTGGTGAATAAGCAAGAGGTACAAACCCAAGCAACTGGTATTACCTCTAGATGGGTCATCCCTCTTAGGCTAAAATTAAGCCTTCAATTACAATGCTGAAATGTTTACATGTGTCTATGCTAGATGAGCCAGGAAAATATGTACAGTAAAAAACTGTTTTGAAAATGCTGAGTGCTGAGACTTTGACTAAGAAGCTGAAAATGAGAAAGCCTTACTGATTATACGGAACAGTGGACTCACTAAAAATAATGAATTCATACAAGTCAGGACTTTCTTTCCTCTTTGATAGGCATAAGCTGATCCAAGTAGAAAATTACTTTTTTGACTGCACAAGTGCAGTAAGAGTAAATCGATTAATTTATTCGACAAAGGGCGCTTTATGGTTCCTTAAACAAAATAAAGGAAACAAAGACAACAATAGCTCTATTCACTGAAAATACTAAAAGAGAGGAGTAAAGAATTTTGAAACATACTAAGATGAGCATAAACTGAAACAAACACACAAGATAATAACATAGCTAAGATGTGAAGTAATGTGCCCTATATTATATACATATCAAAAAGGATAATATCAATGTGAAATTTAACAAAAGTGGCAGTGGGGAATTTCACTCTTACCTTCTTGCCTATTAATATTCTGCTCTCTCAGTTTCTACCTAAGAAATCTACCATGCACAGATCTGACCGACCACCAGAATTTGGTTGATTGAGAAGTCAAAACTGGACTTACTGTATATAAATAAAATGTGACTTTTAATGGGCAAAAGTTAAATGTGTTTAATTAAGTTAATTAGCAACATTTTTGTCTATACAGTTGAAATGACAGCTTAAATAAAGTTTGTTAAAGTTTGTTGATCGGATTTAATTTTAAAATGGCAAATACTATGGCAATCTGAATGAAAAAGATTTGATTTTTATGATGTGTCGAACTTGGGTAATTTCAGTTCCTAATTGTCATGTGTATGGCCAGCTTTAAGCCCTGTAGGTAAAGATGAGAGAACTAGTCTTAGCCCCTGTACACACGGTCGGAGATTTTGCCAACCAAATCCGTCGGATTTTGTCCGTCGGATTTAGTCCGACGGATTGTGTCCGAAACTGTTGCATACACACAGTCGGGCCAAGTTGGCGAAAAATACAATCTTTCAGAATGTGATGACGTAATTTCGTTACAATGGGACTACATTCAGGCTAGTAGCCAATAGCTTTGATGTAGGAATTTGATCTGAGCATGCGTGGCACTTGGTCCAATCAAAATGCTATACACATGATCGGATTAGGTCCGACTGGCCCAGTTGGTCGGGAAATATTTCCAACATGTTGGAAAATTGGGTCGGACGGAGATTCGGATGGAATCAGTCCGATGCATACCACACACAGTCGGATTATCTGACGACATGGTCCGATAAGACGCATTCCGACAGATTCTCCGACCGTGTGTACAGGGGCTTAGTCTTACAGATTGAGATGCAACCAAGGTAAGGCCAATAAACTGGGCTAATGTTCACTAGTATTGAACAATCTGTTTATTTGTTTAATGTTCTTATATTTAACTTATAATAGGAATAAAGGAAAAAAAATCCCCATCCTCAGATATATCAGCCTGGCACCATAGGCATCTCACCAGGAATGTTTTAGGAGGATAGGGCTACAAAAAAAAAAAAATACTAGCCTGGTGCCTAAAGTGGAGAAGAAATATATAAGAGGTTAGCTCATGTATTGTTAGCCAGGTATCTTCTACAAAGTGACCACTTGCAAAATTAACAAGGGGGGCTGCACCACACAAACTTTGTAATTGCCAAATTGTTTATACACTAGAATAAAATGTGAAGAAGTAATAGGATAACAGAAACCCAGATCTTTTTGGATCCTAGCAATGCTCCTATGGTCAACCTTATATTCGAAACAAGCTAACATGAACATAAAACAGTTCAACTGTCTCAGTTAAATAAAATCAGCTCTATTAAGAAACCACATTCATTTTGTTCTTTCTAATCAAAGTCAGCTGTTGGGGGAATCTACGCTAATTCCTTTTTATCCATAAAAGTTTACACAAAAGAAAGAATAAGTAACAGCATAATACACATCTTTGCCAAACACATTTACACCAGTTCAATGGGGGATGTTTAGCTTCCTATCATTTGTCACAAGAGTTTAAGTATGTATTCTTTGAACCATGCTGTTACAGTACCGTACTTTCATAGTATGTAATTGGCATACTATGAAAGTAAACACATGCTCAATTTATAAAGCTGGCTTATCCATAAACCTGTATTATATATTATATAAGCTTGCAACCTACTCATTCACCCATGGTATCAAAGTAGGCTTTATTTTATTCCAACCCAGGTCTCAAAGTTGTTATTTTGTCTGGAAACTCTGTTGACTAAAATACATATGACACATGGACAAGCCAATACAAAGTATCACACTTTATCACAGACGGTGAAGATTCTAGCCAACTTTCTGGAGTATGGGAGATAAGGGATTCTTTTTTATTATTGTGTTACTTATCTGACTGCAGACTAGTCATTACAGATGATAGTAATGTGAAATGAGTCCCAGACTTGGTCGCAGCCTGCTGTGATAGAAATTGATGTCAGTATCTCTGTCACAGCAGAATGCACAAGAATTCCCTTCAATTTCATCTATGTTTATTGAATGCATTTTGCATTGCTAACAAAATGGGCTGATTTTGTCAAATGTATTAAGCTGTTTTTTTAGCAGTAAATATAAATACGCATGCATTTTTATGTTTAAATCTGCCTCCAGCAGCTTTTGATATTGTAATATTGGGGTTTATAAACATTCAAATAAAATAATATCCTCTTATTCTAAAAATTGTTAATAGTAAAATGGAAAAAATTGTATATTCACTGGGTAGCAGCTGATAGCTAAAGCAGGATGTATGTGTATTATTTAGTCAAGAGATTACAGTTGAATTAACTCTGTCAAGAGAGGGAGATAGAGGAAACTTTTGTTGACTTCACTTTTTGAAATCACTCTTTGCCTGACTGCCATTCTCACTCTCTTGCTTTGATACTTTAAGTCTCCGACCCAGAACAGGTATATAGATACTGTATGAAGTTTTTACTTTACAATGTCTTTGCATAGAAAGTGGGACTGGTTGATAGAGGATAGGAGTCAGTGAGTCTGGATTGTAAGGGGAGGGAGAGATTGAATTGTGGAAGAGAGAGAGGAAAAACAGAAAAGTGGATTGTGAAAGAAGGGGGAAAAGGTAGCAGTGAGCTCAGATTGTTGAAGTTGGGAGAGGTGGCATAGGGACTGGATAATGGGTCAAATGTTCTCCCTTTTTAGAACTAGAATACACAATGATTTATAATGGGGTAACAGGTTTGAAAAAAAAATAGGGAAGCCCCATATATGGCTTAAATTTCAGGTGATTCCTGCTGAATTCGAAAAAATCTGAGCCATGGGTGGCCCTGTCAGCACCAACCGGCTTATTCTCTTAAAAAAGGATCTTAGTGTTTTTGGTATTTAGACAGCTGTAGGTGCTGTGACTGTCTGAATACAATAGATGGCAGGGGAGATTCAGTTGTGGGCTGAATGAGAAAAATCTATGTATGTATAGTTAGCAGTCGATAACAGCTAGTAGGCTTTATATAGTTATCTGTTCCTGGTCAGAAAGGTGATTACAGTGCCTGGCAGTCAAAGTTTTCAAACATTGATTTAGTTAAGATCTCTGCATTCAGTCACATGACAAGTTAAAGCCACAAAACAATTTGGTGCTAGAAGACTTTCCTCAAGTCAAGTAGCTATATAACACTAAGTAGATGCCATTGACTGCAGGTGCTACTCTGATTAAGGTGGATCACTAGCCTAACATATGTTATTTGTATGTCCCTTGCCCAGTTGTCCCATGCTAATTGATCATGGTGTAGGTCAGTGATGGCTAACCTTGGCACCCCAGATGTTTTGGAACTACATTTTCCATGATTCTCATGCACTCTGCAGTATAGTTGAGCATCATGGGAAATGTAGTTCCAAAACATCTGGGGTGCCAAGGTTCGCCACCACTGGTGTAGGTGGAGGAATGAAAGGAGAGCTAGCTGGCACTAGGATATTAGGGGAAAAGTGAAAATGGAAACTTAATGCGGACCAGCAAGGACAAATAGAAGAGGCAAAGTGGCAGGTGATTGTATACAAGTGATACAGAACAATAAATAAGGCTGATCCTTGGGAGAATAGGCTGAATGGGTTTTTCAACGCAACTAGGAAAAGGGAGGACAAATGTGGCTTGGAGGAAGTTTTTAACTTTTACAATTGTCCTTGAAGCACATTGAAAAGCTCTCTCTACACACCCTCTTTTACCACATGGTAGTTTTCACATTTCATTTGCATTGGTACTTGTTCCCCATGACAGCACTGAGCTCCTCATTCTTTTTTAACAGTAGTTTGCTTATCAGTCCTAAAAATGGGCAGAATTTACTGACAGAAGTTGTGGAATCAGGACACCCATGCTCTGCATGAGCTGCATAAAAGAGCCCTCTGCAGTGCTGGACTGCCAGGGTGATACGAGAGGAAGCCTAGATGAGGATACCTTGCCACCTTACCTTGCCACACTGGAATTTCAACTGCAGGTCTGTGGTTTGTGCGAGGAAGGACAGCCTCTGCGAGTAACACCTAATACTAAAATTACTGTAAAATCTGGGGAAGATGACTTTACTAACTTAGGAGACTTTGAAGTGTTCTACACCTGTGTGACCACTGCATAGCAAGTTATAAGAAAGAGAAAAGTATTCTGCACTGAAAGCTATTATTACTTAATCTGAATTGTTAATGTACTGAAATATGCCTGCAACCTTCAAAATTCTGCTGGAGTGACATTTGCTCAGTAAAGCAGTGAAAATACAACTTGTCTGGGCATTTGTTTATTTTGGATAATAGACCTCAGGAAGGAATATAGGTGTGATTGGACTTCAGGCCAGGAGAAAATAACACAATATGGTGGCGTTTCCCTAAAACAAAAGGTGGGTGACTGTCCTATGCACAAAGAAGTGGGGCGGGTCCAGGGTTTACATGGTTCAGGATCCACATGGCAACAATAGTCAACCAATACATGTTTTTATCAAGAGTTATAATGCAGTGTGTAGAGTGAATTCAGGTGCAAGGTCTTTAACCACTTGGGATCCGCGCTATTGCAAAATGACGGCAATAGCGCGGACCCACATTTCCGGGACTACGTCTATTGACGTAGTCCTGGTTACGAGCGGCCTGCGCGCCCCCTGAGGGGCGCGCGCGGCGCGCTCTGTGATCGGCGAGTCCGTGAGACTCGCCTGATCACCGATCCGTGTAAGGGGTCGATCCCGACCCCTTATCACGTGATCAGCTGTCAGCCAATGACAGCTGATCATGTGATAAAACGGAGCCGGTAATCGGCTAGTATTCCTCCTCGCGCTGACAGCGCGAGGAGAAAAAAAAAAAGCCGATCGCCGGCGGCCGTGTTCGGGACATCAGTCCCGATCACGGCCAGCAATATAAAAGGACACCTGCCCCCTGCCAGTGCCCACCTGCCACCCGCAGTGCCATCCTGAATAAAGTAAGTGCCCCCCTGTCAGTGCCACCCAGCAGTGCCCATAGTGCCCACAGTGCCACCCAGCAGTGCCCACAGTGCCACCCAGCAGTGCCCACAGTGCCACCCACAGTGCCACCCAGCAGTGCCACCCACAGTGCCACCCAAAATCTGCCTCAGGTGCTGCACCCCAGTGCCGCCCATCAGTGCCCAGCAGTGCCGCCCATCAGTGCCCAGCAGTGCCGCCCATCAGTGCCCAGCAGTGCCACCTATCAGAGCCACCTATCAGTGCCACCTATCAGTGCCCATCAGTCCCATCTATCTGTGGTACCTATCAGTGCCCATCCGTGCCACCCATCCGTGCCACTTATCCGTGCCACCCATCCGTGCCATCTTATCTGTGCCCATCTTTGCCCATCAGTGCCGCCTTATCTGTGCCCATCGGTGCCGCCTTATCTGTGCCTATTAGTGCCGCCTTAACTATGCCTATCAGTGCCCACCAGTGCAGCCTATCAGTGCCCACCAATGCAGCCCATCAGTGCCCACCAATGCAGCCCATCAGTGCCCACCAATGCAGCCTATCAGTGCCGCCTAATCAGCGCACTTCAATGAAGGAGAAAAATGACCCGTTTGCAAAATTTTATAACAAACTATTAAAACATGATTTTTTTTTTTTTTTTTTTGCATCTTTTTTTGTTTGTTTAGCAAAAAATAAAACTCCGAGCTGTAACTAAATACCACCAAAAGAAAGCTCTATTTGTGGGAAAAAAATGATAAAAATTTCATTTGGGTACAGTGTTGTATGCCCGCGCAATTGTCACTCAAAGTGCATCAGCGCTGAAAGCTGAAAATTGGTCTGGGACTGAGGGGGGTTTAAGTGCCCAGTAAGCAAGTGGTTAAATATACAAGTAAAAGGGCATCATTGCAAAGGGCCAATATACTTAAAAGAAAATATAGTAGCATATGGCAACCAACCAGTTTTATTTTA
Source organism: Lithobates pipiens (assembly GCF_037356315.1). Lineage (NCBI taxonomy): Eukaryota > Metazoa > Chordata > Amphibia > Anura > Ranidae > Lithobates > Lithobates pipiens. Next base: position 166,221,365 of record NW_027507764.1, read on the forward strand.
CTATTAGCAGAAGTTAATTTTTCTGCCTGTCCCTATCTTTCAGATTACTATTCTTTGTATTTTTTTATTGACAAGCCAGATAAGAGACATCTATACTGTGGTTATTACTTTTTTCCAGTGCAGTTGCTTACCATGTCCATTGGGCAAGAGGCATACATATGTGTTTGTGCTGTCTAAAGATTAAAGCAAACCTGTTACTTAGCTATAAACAAGCACTAAATTGATGCTACATAATTGATCCCAAGAACCCAGAAGACCAAAAGACAGAGCAGTTGTTAATGTAAAATGTAAAATTGCCCTCCTGCCCTCCCAACCTTGCTATTGGTTCATCAGTGTGATGGGTATTCTAGCAGAACAAAAGATGGTCTGGGTTATGGGCTCCTAGGGTGCAAATGAACAAAACTGGAAGGTATGTGCAGGCAGCTGTGTTTGCCAGTATTTTTTTATACCACCAATTTAGCCATTATAACTGGGACGAGAAATGTTATTATAGTATTTTTTTCATCTTGGTGGATATTTTAATTTTCTCACTGACTAATTTAATTTACTGTTTGAATGTGCTTGTGTTGACCTAGATAAAACAAGTTTGTGATCAAAGCCTAATTAATTTGGTAGCAATGTTGAAGATACTTAGTACAAAAGATCACTGTGGTCGAGATTCATAAAAGAATTCTCTAATTCTATCCTGTAACAAAGAACAGATTATCTAATAAATCATGCATAAAACAGAACCAATAAAATAATCAAAACTGAAAGAATGAACATCTCTGTTTTGTATTTTTACCTATTATTCAGATAAATTACTTTACCTGTGTATGCAACATTGTATCTGATTAAAAAAACAAGCCTTTAATTTGATCATTTGTCATAAGGGAAACCATATTTCACAAACTTTTGTTGATAACAACATACTTTACTGAGATATAAGGGCAGGTATAGCAGGAATGCAATGCATTTTAGGAAAACCAATTCATTATCGTTGCTCCAAAATTAGTCTGATCATTTATTGGCTAATAGTTGATAATAATGGCATCAAATTAACATAACAAGTGTAGCGCCAGCTCCTGAAGAGCATGCGCTATGTGTTTTTTTTTTTCTCTATTTAAAGTTCCTAGAACCGCAGTTTGGTTTTGGGTTTAATTATACCAAATTATGGTTTCAGTACCAGTCTAGCTGGATTGCACTGTGTTCTGTTTGGCCACAGGTGGCGCTGTCATCACTGGCAAGTGTGAGAACGCAGTTCAGCTGGGCGCATTGACTGCCACTTTTTCTCGGAACCAGCCCAGTGGGAGTGTCATCTTGCTGTGCATTCTGGGAGAGGGTACTTAACCACTTAACAACCGACCCATAGCCGAATGACGGCTACAGGGTAGTTGTTTAACTCTGGGAGTCCAATGATGGAGTGATCACTTGTAAACAAACCGGCATCATGTTATGACGCCGGTTCCTCCCTCCCCCTCTCTGTACCGATCGGTACAGCGGAGGAGGAAGAGATCGGTGTCAGCAGCGCTGTGGGCTGCATCTGCAGTGCCCACATCACTGCTCACCAAAAATTAACCCCTCAATACCCTGCAATACCCTGCAATACCCTGCAACACTCTGCAATACCCTGCAATACCCTGCAACACTCTGCAATACCCTGCAATACCCTGCAACACTCTTCAATGCCCTGCAACACTCTGCAATGCTCTGCAACACCCGCCAATACCCTGCAACACTCTGCAATACCCTGCAACACTCTGCAATGCTCTGCAACACCCGTCAATACCCTGTAACACTCTGCAATGCTCTGCAACACCCGCCAATACCCTGCAACACTCTGCAATGCTCTGCAACACCCGCCAATACCCTGAAACACTCTGCAATGCTCTGCAACACCCGCCAATACCCTGCAACACTCTGCAATGCTCTGCAACACCCGCCAATACCCTACAACACTCTGCAATGCTCTGCAACACCCGCCAATACCCTGCAATGCTCTGCAATGTTCTGCAACACCCGCCAATACCCTGCAATGCTCTGCAATGCAATACTCTGCAACGCCATACTCTGAGATACCCAGCCATACTCTGAGATACCCAGCCATGCTCTGAGATACCCAGCCATGCTCTGAGATACCCAGCCATACTCGGAGATACCCAGCCATACCCAGCCATAGTCGGTGATACCCTGCAATGCCCAGCCATAGACACCCCCCCCCCCGCCACCCTCCGGTGCTTCTACTGACTCGCCAATACGATCAAAGCCAGAATCTTTTTTTTTTTTTCAGGCTTCCCAGCTTAGAGGTGAGATGCGGGGTCTTATTGACCCCATATCTCACTGTAAAGAGGACCTGTCATGTCATATTCCTATTACAAGGGATGTTTATATTCCTTGTAATAGGAATAAAAGTGATCAAAAAATTTATTTTTGGGGAAAAAAATGTCAAACTAAAATAAAGTAAAATGAACAATAATAAAAAAAAAATGTTTAAAGCGCCCCTGTCCCCATGTGCTCGCATGCAAAAGCGAACGCATACGCAAGTCCCGCCCACATATGAAAATGGTGTTCAAACCACACATGTGAGGTATCGCTGCGAACGTTAGAGCAAAAGCAATAATTCTAGCCCTAGACCTCCTCTTTAACTCAAAACATATAACCAGTAAAAAAAATGTAATCGTCGCCTATGGGAATTTTTAAGTAGCGACGTTTGGCGCCATTCCACGAGCGTGTGCAATTTTGAAGAGTGACATGTTAGGTATCGATTTACTCAGCGTAACTTCATCTTTCACATTATGCAAAAATTGGGCTAACTTTACTGTGTTTTTTTTTTAAGCACAAAACAGTTTTTTTCCAAAAGAAAGCATTAAAAAAATTGCTGCGCTAATACCGTGTTCTCTAGGGTGTTTGCTAAAAAAACATATATAATGTTTTGGGATTCTATGTAATTTTCTAGCAAATAAATGATGATTTTTACATGTAAGAGAGAAATGTCAGAATTGTCCTGGGTGCTCCAGAACACATGATGGCGCTCCCTGCATGTTGGGCCTCTGTATGTGGCCACGCTGTGTAAAAGTCTCACACATGTGGTATCGCCGTACTCGGGAGTAATAGCAGAATGTGTTTTGGGGTGTAATTTGTGGTATGCATATGCTGTGTGTGAGAAATAAACTGATAATATGACAATTTTGGGGAAAAAAAAAAGTTAAAAAAATCTTGATTTTGCAAAGAATTGTGGGAAAAAAAACAACTTAAAAAAACTCATCATGCCTCTTACTAAATACCTTGGAATGTCTTCTTTCCAAAAAGAGGTCATTTGGGGGGTATTTGTACTTTTCTGGCATGTTAGGGTCTCAAGAATTGAAATAGGCCGTCAGTACTTCAGGTGTGATCAATTTTCATATATTGGCAACATAGCTTGTGGACTCTATAACTTTCACAAAGACCAAATAATATCCACCAATTTGTACTTATTTTTACCAAAGATATGTAGCAGTATAAATTTTGGCCAAAATTTATGAAGAAAAAATTACTAATCTGCTAAATTTTATAACAGAAACAAAGAAAAATTCATTTTTTTACCGAATTTTCTGTATTTTTTCTTTTATAGCACAAAAAATAAAAAAACGAGCGGTAATTAAATACCACCAAAAGAAAGCTCTATTTGTGTGAAAAAAAGGACAAAAATGTTATATAGGTCCAGTGTTGCACGACTGAGTAGTTGTCATTCAAAATGTGAGAGCACTGAAAGCTGAAAATTGGTCTGGTTATTAAGGGTGTTTAAGTGCCCAGTGGTCAAGTGGTTAAGGTACTGACACCACGTGCTTCTGGGGACCGGTCCAGAAGATCTTCCTGTCTGTTTGGTCCTGGTCCTCCTGACCAGCCCCCATAACTCTTATGGCCTGGGGTGCGGATCCATCCAATTCTGAGTCTCTGGACTGGCTAGACCGAGGCAAAATAACTGGAGGGAGGATTCGGAGGTGGTCCGGTGCCGTCTTATCTGTGGAGAGGCCCAGCAACTGAGGAAGCAACAAGGGGAGGACTCTTCTTGAGACGGCCACGCTGAAGGCTGGCTTCTCAGAAAGAGCCTGGAGGCTTAGTTGAAAGACCCCAAGTGAATTTACACTTGTACGGTATCGCCGGACCAGCTGCAAGATACTGGTACCTTATGAGGGCTCTCTAAATTTAACTACAATCTTCAGTCTACATCAAGTCTTTGGCAGAGACTTTACTACAAGTGTTCTACAACAAGTCTGTGGCAGAGACTTTACTACAAGTGTTCTACAACAAGTCTGTGGCAGAGACTTTATTCAAACGTTCTATATGCAAGTCTATGGCAAAGGCTTCGCTTTATCTGGACACTCTATCGGCTGCTAGGCCTATTGAGAGGAGGTATATCCGGCAGCTGTGAGGATACAGTTGTGAGTGGCTATTCTCTGGATTTCTATAGTGAGAGACTTCCTATTTTGAGTAGTTCCAAGAGAACCTGAATTTTATCCCTAAAGCCCTCTAACCCTCATTGAGAGACTGTGTTTTGTCTACTCTTTTTTGCAAATAAAAATCCTTAAAGTTGATCCAATGTCAGTTTCTACAATTCTTTGGGTCATCTACCTCGGAAAACCCCTAGACGTACCCGAGGTCAAGAAGGTAACGGTAAGCCCAACAAAATCAGCCACTCTTTCAGGGGTCAGTGCTACACAAACAATATTCAAGACATGATGAGCTTTAAATGTGTTGATCATCATATTTTGCTAAATAATCTACTGAATCTAATAAAATATTGCTAAAAATATCTACATTAAAAAATGATTCTTTATGGTTCAAAAATAGAGCTGAACACACTTGAGTTTGGTTTGAGCATGGTCCAGTGAAGTGAGTAAAGTTCAAGTGCCCAATCCGAACCCCAATGAAGACAAAGGGAGTCAAAAGTTAAAAATCAGTTCTGGCCAAAAAAACTCACCAGGCCCTTATCTGAGCATGCAGCATGGCTGGTCAGGGAAGGAAGGGATGAGCATACATTCTTCCTTCCTGACCCAATAAGGATACCCAATGTTGATGTGAACAAGAGTCTCATCCCAAAAACACTAGGTTGGTTGTTGTGGGGGGTCTGTGGGTGGGGGGGCTTATTAGAATCTAGAAGCCCCTTTAACAATAAGGGGCCCCCAGATGCCCCCTATTTATTCACAAAAAAATTTAACTAAGAAAGGAAGAAACCCAAATGTTTTTTTACAAGAGCTTTATTAAAAAATAAAAATCCCCCAAAATGCCCTTGTAATTCCATTGTGAATCGCCTCTTACCAAATATTCACCAAAAGGAAAAACCTGACATACCCGGTGCACACAACTGATCCCGATGGTACTCAAATACCCAAATGACAGCTCCATGCACTATCCTTAATTATATAAGGGAAGAGGTTGGAATAGCGGTGGCATCATTGACCAAATACCTACTGGTGTAGATCATGATTAGGGATGAGCCGAACACCCCCCGGTTCGGTTCGCACCAGAACTTTCGAACGGACCCCAAACTTACGAACTTTAGAACCCCATTGAAGTCTATGGGACGCGAACGTTCGAAATTAAAAGTGCTAATTTTAACGGCTAATATGCAAGATGCTGTCCTAAAAAGGGTTTGGGGACCTGGCTCCTGCCCCAGGGGACATGGGTCAATGCCTAAAATGTTTTTAAAAATGGCCGTTTTGGCGGGAGCACTAATTTTAATGACGATTAAAGTGAAAAAAAAGTGAAATATTCCTTTAAATATCGTGCCTGGGGGGTGTCTGTAGTATGCCTGTGAAGTGCCACGTGTTTCCCGTGTTTAGAACAGTCCCTGCACAAAATGACATTAAACGGAAATAACATGATTTAAAACTGCTTGCGGTTTTAATGTTATATCTGGTTCCTGCAATATGGTTGAAAATCATTGAGAAAAATGGCATGGGTAGCCCTCCCTGCCCATTACCAGCCCCTTTGGGTCTTGTACGCATATTAAGGGGAACCCCGTACCCATATTAAAAAAAGGAAATGCGTGTGGCCCCCAGGCCCTATATACTCAGAACAGCAGTATACAGGAGTGCAAACAAGACAGGGACTGTGTAGGTTTGTTGTGTTAAGTTGAATCTGTTTGTAATTTTCAACTGGTACATTTTTAAAGTGTAGCTCCAGTCAAAAAAACTATTTTTAAGCTTTTTGGAAAACATAGGGAAGGGTTACACCCCTGTATAATTTGTTTTGCCGTCCGTCTTTTTTCATCTCACTTGCTGTTGTCTCCTTGCGTTTGCAAGTAGGAGATGTTTGTAAGTTGGATGTTTGAAAGTAGGGGCCTGCCCTATATGCTCTGCAGAAATGGCGGAACAAGGTGTTGGTTTTGCCACAACATTGTAAGCCCTCACAGTGACTCTTGGTGGGTGCTGGAGTACCCTGCTGTGAACAATTATATCAAGAATTGTAATTACATGCCATTGTTGAACAGTGGTAGAAAAATTGACCTTTGGTGGTTGTGGTGCTGGGGCCACAACACTATAAGTCCTCACAGTTACTCTGGGTGGGCACAGGAACGGGCCCTCCTGTGAAATATTATATCAAGAATTGTAATTACATGTCCCTGTTAAACAGGGGCAGAAAAATTGGGCCTTAGGCCCTGGTGCTGGTGCCACGACACTGCAACCTCTCCCATATACTCTAGTTTTATTGCAGGAATTAGCCCTGCTGCAAAGCATTGCATCAAAAATTGTAACTAAACGCCCCTGTTAAACAGGGGCAGAAAAATTGGGCCTTAGGCACTGGTGCTGGTGCCACGACAATGCAACCTCTCCCATATACTCTAGTTTTATTGCAGGAATTAGCCCTGCTGCAAAGCATTGCATCAAAAATTGTAATTAAACGCCCCTGTTAAACAGGGGCAGAAAAATTGGGCTGATGGCATCACCCAGAACCAGAAATGTTCTTCCAAAATATCAGCGGAGGAGGAAGAGGATAGACAATCAACATAACAGGACAGTCACTCAGCATCAGTATAGGCAGTCTTGAAGGGATGTGATATTTCCAAAAAAAACTATTCGGTTACATCAGCTTCAGGTGCTTGGTAGCTGTGTGTTATCCAAGACTGATTCATCTTGATGAAGGTCAGTCGATCAACTGATTCGGTGGACAGGCGCACCCTGTGATTGGTAACAAAGCCACCAGCAGCACTGAAGGTGCGTTCCGAAAGAACGTTGGATGCAGGACAGGCCAGTAGCTCAATTGCATACTGTGCAAGCTCTGGCCAGTGATCCATCCTCAAGACCCAGTAAGCCAGAGGATTTTCGGTGGAAATGGTGTCCAAGTCTGACCTTGCCCCTAGGTATTCCTGCACCATGTAAATTAGACGCTGGCGATGGTTGCTGGAACCGATCATACCTTGGGGCTTCGGACTAAAAAATTGTCTGAAAGCATCAGACGGCCACCTTCTCCACTGCTCCTTCTGACCGATGCCTCAGCAACACGTTGTCCAGGACCAGGAGTTTGTAACCTCCCAGTCTCTGGGAACGTGTTGCACAGACCTTTCTGCAAGGCCTCCCGGAGATGTCTCATCCTCTGCTCCCTCTGCGATGGCAAGATAAGTTCGGCAACCTTACCCTTGTACCGTGGATCAAGGAGAATGGTCAGCCAGTAATGGTCCCTCCCCTTGATCCGAAGAATACGAGGATCCTTCCGCAGGCTTTGCAGGATCAGGGAGGCCATGCAGCGCAGGTTAGCTGAGGCATTCGGTCCGGAGTCCTCTGGGTCACTAAGGACAACATGATCTGCAGCTACCTCCTCCCAGCCATGTACAAGTCCACGAGTTTCTTGGGACTGTAAATCATCCCTACAAGACTGCTGCTGCTGCTGATGCTGAGTGCCAGCCCCCACCTCCATGCTGACACAATCATCCTCCTCTTCCCCCTCCTCATCCTCTTCCTGTGTGATGGGTGACACAGCAGGAACACTGTCTGGATAAAGGGGGCCATGAGAGGCAAGGAAGTCCTCCTCTTCCTGCCTCTGTCCTGCCTCAAGTGCCCTGTCCATTATTCCACGCAGCGTATGCTCCAAGAGGTGGACAAGAGGTACAGTGTCACTGAGGCATGCACTGTCACTGCTCACCATCCTTGTGGCCTCCTCAAACGGTGACAGGACAATGCATGCATCCCTGATCATGCCCCACTGGCGTGGTGAGAAAAAACTGAGCTCCCCTGACCCTGTTCTGGTGCAGTAGTCGCACGGGTACTCATTGATGGCCCTCTGCTGCGTGTGCAGCCGCTGCAGCATGGCCAACGTTGAGTTCCACCTGGTGGGCATGTCACATATAAGGCGGTTCTTGGGCAGGTTCAACTCCTTTTGGAGCTCAGCCAGCCGAGCACAGGCATTAAATGATCGGCGGAAATGCACACAGACTTTCCTGGCCTGCTTCAGGACATCCTGTAAGCCCAGGTACCTGCCCAAGAACCGCTGCACCACCAGGTTAAGGACGTGAGCTACACAGGGCACATGGGTCAGTTGTCCCTGCTGGAGGGCGGAGAGGAGGTTGGTGCCATTATCGCAAACCATCATTCCTGGCTTAAGCTGGCGTGGCGTTAACCACCTCTCGGCCTGCCCCTGCAGAGCTGACAAAACATCCGCCCCAGTGTGGCTTCTGTCCCCCAAACAAACCAGCGCAAGCACGGCATGGCATCGTTTTGCCTGCGTACTTGCGTAGCCCCTGGAACGCCTATGGAGCACCGCTGGTTCTGAGGACAGAGCACTGGAAGAGGCCATGGAGGAAGAAGAAGAGGAGGGGGTGGAGGAGAGAGGTGTGTCACAGCCAATAGTAGCATTTTGGAGGCGTGGTGGCGGAACAACCTCCAACACTACTGCACCTTGTCCTGCATCCTTCCCAGCTGCCATAAGAGTGACCCAATGGGCCGTGAAAGACAGGTAACGTCCCTGTCCATGCCTGCTGGACCATGAGTCAGCGGTAATATGCACCTTACTGCTGACCGCCCTGTCCAGCGAGGCAAGGACATTGCCTTCCACATGCCGGTAGAGAGCTGGAATCGCCTTCCGTGAGAAAAAGTGGCATTTGGGGACCTGCCACTGAGGAACCGCACATTGTGCAAACTCACGGAAGGGGGCCGAGTCTACCAACTGAAAAGACAGCAGTTGAAGTGCTAGCAATTTAGCCAAGCTAGCATTCAACCGCTGGGCATGTGGATGGCTGGGAGTGAACTTCTTTCGCCGGTCCAGCAGCTGGGGCAGGGACATTTGCCTGCTATAATCGGACGTGGGTGTACTGCTAGCAGAGTGCCCGGAAGCACTTGGCTGTGACACACCTAATTCTACACCTTCATTCCTCTCAGAGCAGGTTTCAGAGAGGACTGAAGGTCTAGTGGGGTTGGAGATGCCAGCTGATGAGGAGCAAGGAGAGGTCCGCTTTGTTCTTTGGTGTGGGTCTTTGAGGTACGCTTGCCAACGAGCTGCATGGCAGGTCAACATATGTTTGGTCAAGCATGTGGTGACCAAGCGGCTGATGTTTTGGCCACGTGAGATACGCTTGAGACATATGTTGCAAATAGCAGCGGTGCGATCTGATGCACTCGTCTCAAAAAAGGCCCACACCAAAGAACTTTTAGAATAACGTGCAGAGGCAGCGCCCTGCACAGGTGGAGCTCTGCGGTGTGATTCAGTCGGTGTGCTGCCCCTAAGCTGGCCCCCGGAGGGCATCCTGCCTCGCTGGACATGTGCCTCCTCCTCCTCCTCTCTCCTACCAGGCACCCACGTGGAGTCAGTGCCCTCATCATCCCTTCCCTCTTCATTGCTGTAGCAAACCTGGCAGTATGCTGCAGCTTGTGGAACATGACTGCCAGATTGCTGTCCTTCTTGAGCATCCCCTCTCTCTGCATTCACGCTACTGCCTTCCTCTAGCTGAGTATCATCATCAGAGCCTACAAAACACTGGGCATCCTCCTGGAGCATGTACCCAACACTGTACTCAAAGAGTTCAGGAGACTCCTCAGGAGGACGTGGTGGGTCTAGGAAAGGAGTCACTGATGATGACATTGAGACGAGGGAAGACGATGCGTTGGCAGCTGCTTTGCTAGTACCCTGAGACTGGGTGAGAGAGGATGAGGAGGATGAAGAGGGCTTGGTCATCCACTCTACCAAGTCGTTGGCATGTTGCGGTTCAACATGTCCAGCTGCCGAAAATAAGGACAAGCGTGTCCCATGGCCACGTGCTGATGATGACGATGCACCGTGTCCACGACCAGCACTGTTGTCTCTAGACACAGAGCCTGCTTGCCCTCTTTTATCGGCTCGCGCCTGTCTGCCTCTCCTTGCTGGCCTTCCAGACATGGTAATGGCCTGAAGGGAGTTGGGTAAACCAGCAATTGAGTAGTGTATATTGTGCTGGAGGCACACAACACCCACTAACTCCTGCAGATGCCTTTATTATAGAACACCAGCAATAAAGGGTAGATAAAGGGGTATACTGTACTGGAGGCACACAACACCCACTAAGCCCTGAAGATGGCTCTATTAGAGAACAGCAATAAAGGGTAGATACAGGTGTATATTGTGCTGGATGCACACAACACCCACTAACTCCTGCAGATGCCTTTATTATAGAACACCAGCAATAAAGGGTAAATACAGATGTATACTGTGCTGTGCTGGAGGCACACACAACTTCCAATAACTCCTGCAGATGGCAGATGGCTCAAATAGAGAAGAGCTATGTATGTGGATATAGCGGTGTGTACTGGGTACAGAGCATGCAGACAGCACGCACAAGCTCCTAACTCTGACTGCAAGCTCTATTATAAAAGATAGATATATCGCTAGCTATATAGGTGAATATAGCGGTGTATACTGCGGTCAGGGCACGCAAACAACCACTACAGAAGAGCAAGATCGAAAAATCGGCCGATAACGATCGGTGTATACTGTGTTGAAGGTACACAGAACACCCACTAACTGCTTCAGACGCCAACACACTACACAAGGCCGCCGCGCTGGCGGCCTCATATAGTGTGGAGCGTGTACTACACAGCCTGAGCTATGATTGGCCACAGGCATCCTGCCTGTGGCCAATCATGGCTTTCCTCGCTGCGGGCGCAGTGATTGGCCAAGCATGCGGGGTCACAGTGCATGCTTGGCCAATCATGAGCCAGCAATGCACTGCGCCATCGCAGTGCATTGTGGGCCGTGAGCGCCACACGAATTTGGCGCGAACGGCCCATAATGTTCGGAATTCACCGAACGGGCGAACAGCCGATGTTCGAGTCGAACGTATGTTCGACTCGAACACGAAGCTCATCCCTAATCATGATTTTGTGAGTGTAAAAAAACAGGCCTGAACTGGGCTAGGTCCTGTTAGCAGAGTCAAGTTAGAACAGTGCAATCATGAAATGGCATAGGGGACGTTTTTCAGGACTGCAGAGAGGGGTCCTGCATAAAGGGGGGATACTGATTCATTGCCGCTACTTATTTTTGTTATGTACAGGGCCTAATTTTCTAAGATGGATGTGTTATTCCAGTTTTGTTTTTTATTTAAATGGTTCTTAACCAGTTCATGACCACCCTAGCAGTTTTTCTGCTACAGGGTGGCCGCTGTGCACAGAATCGCATATATATATATACGTGATCCCACACTTTCAGGAAGTAGGCGTGAATGTGCAGCTCCCTTTCGCTGTGAATATGCACAACAGGAGCTTATCAGTGGGTACTGTGGATACTGTGGACTTGATATCCGCCGGCACCCGCCGATCATTCGCTACAGAGACAGAATGGCAGTCTGTCTGTCAGTAGGGACATTGATCCATGCATTCCCCTAGTAAAAGCACCTCCCACACAGTAAGCAAACACAGGCTAGGCACACATTTAACCCTTTGATTGACCCTGATGTTAACCCCTTCCCAGCCAGTGTCATTAGTACAGCCACAGTTCAAATTTTTATTACTGATCACTGTATTAGTGTCACTGGCTCCAGAAAAGTGTCAAAAGTGTCAGATAGTTTTCTGATTTGTCTGTCGCAATATCGCAGTCCTGCTATAAGTCGCTGATTGTCACCATTACTAGTAAAAAAGAAATAAATAAAAATTCCATAAATATATCCCATAGTTTGTAGACGCTACAACTTTTGTGCAAACCAATCAATACATACTTATTGGGATTATTTTTTAATCAAAAATATGTAGCATAATACATATTGGCCTAAATTAATGTAAAAATTTGATATTGCCATTTTTTTTATTGGATATGTTTTATAGCAGAAAGTAAAAAATATTGTTTTTCTTTTTTCAAAATTGTTGGTCTTTTTTTGTTTATAGTGCAAAAAAAAAAAAAAAAACGCAGACATGATCAAATACCACCAAAAGAAAGCTCTATTTGTGGGAAAGAATGACATACATTTTATTTGGGTACAGCGTTGCACAACCGCACAATTTTCAGTTAAAGCAACGCTGTACCGTATTGCAAAGAATGGCCTGGTCATGAAGGGGGGTAAATCTGCCAGCGCTAAAGTGACAATTTAATTTAAAAAAATAAACAGTACTAGTAGCAACTTGGGTTGCCTTCAGCAACTTTAATTTTCTCCTTGAATGCCTCAAATGTTAGGATGTTCTTATCAGGCAAAACTGCAGTTTCTTAGTAGTGAAGGAGCATGTGCATCCTGTCCCATTTTAACCCCCTACACACCCATACTGGCCATGTCATTCATACTAAGTCATCATCATGATGGGCCTTTAGGAATGTGCAGGGGACAGAGAAGGAGAGTGAACCAATCACAACCCAGAAATGCTGTAGCTTTGTCTATTCAGAACATCCAGGCATTTTGGTATAGTGGTGGAAATTAAGCTTCAGGTATGTGCAAGTTTTACCTGCTAGCACCTTTATTTATTTTTAAGTGACAGAGTCTCTGTTATATTATTTGAATTGATAATATTCTTCTAAAATAGTTCAATGTGCAAACATAAAAAAATCACTTTAGTGACTTGTTTTTTTTTCCGCATGAAATAGACATTAAACTTTTATACTTTTTTTTATTATGAATTGTAATTTTTTTTTCTCACACTTTTTGATGCCTATGTTTCTTAATAGATCCACACTAAAACTTAGTTATCATCACTAACCTGAACCTTTTGGTAATTTAAAGAGAAGAAAAAAACTACGCAATAACTTTGATCTTTAAAGTAACAAAGATGTATGTGCAGGAATGCTTTTTGAGAAGTAAAAATACTACAAAATCAAACAAAAGGTAAATAGCACACGGAAATAAAAATACACCATGCATTATGCTTTTGTGAATTAGCAATCTTGAACCACTTTGAAAGAAAAGAAGCTAGAACAAGGTCACAGATTTCGAATGTGGTGAATGCTTTGTTTAATGGAGAGATGGAGTTACTTTAAACATTTTCTGACAAAGTGTGTAAGAATTCAGAAGTTTATGTTCTTCCCAAGTTAAAAGGCGTGATGGTTGAAAGTAAAATAGGGACTGTGTTGAAGACAACTAGGGAGGCTTAAAGTATAAAGTAGAGCGACATGAATCGACAGACATCAGTATGAACCTTGGAGCTCTTGGAGCTGCAAGCTTTTTAATAAAAAAAAAAGAAAAAAAACCCAGAAAAAAAAGTTAGGGCACTAATGGGGCAGAAATTCGATGTATCTTTACTTTAATCAGTTCAGGGAGCATGCCCTGGGGTGGGACACACACATACTCACTGCTCACATTTTTTTTGGGTGAACGGAATCTAATTCATTGTCTGCCCTATTATTATGCTTGGTTTAAGTCTGCCTGTCAAGTTCTATATTCTATTGGTTCTGCTATCATCAATTTATCTACAGTATCAGGTCTAAACCTGCAGTATGTTGAATTGTAGTCTCAGGTATATGTGCTTGTTTGCTTAATTACCATGTCTCTGCTTCGGTTCTCAATAACCATGTCAATTAACCATTTGACCTCCAGAAGGTTTTACCTCGTTCATGATAAGGGCATTTTTTTTGTTATTCAGCACTGTGCTACTGCCAATTGCATCATCATGCAACACTACATAAATGGAATTTATGATTCTTTTCCACAATAAGAGTATACTAATTGGTTTATGTGAAAGTTATAGTGTCTACAAACTATGGTATATATACTAGAATTTACGCAAATATAGACATTATAATGTAATTCTGGTGATCAGCGACTTATAGTGTCACAGGTTGGCAGGCAATCAGGCGCTAACAGACATAGGCTGGGGTAGTCATCTGACACTGATGTTGCTAGTAACACTAATACAGTGAGCTTCATAATAATTAGCTGTAAGGCACGCTGCTCCCATTTGGATGTATTTTCGCAGGGATCCATTAATAACATATTAGTATAACGTATATAGTAGACATGTGCATTCGTTTTCGTCCGAATGCATTTTTGTCCGAATTTCAGCTATTTTCGTTTTCGTTTTGACAAACGATAACGAAAGCACAGAATCCGAAAAACGAAAGATCCGACATAAATAAATGCTTTATTTTCGTTTTCATTGTTACAACAGTTCGATATAGAATAGGAGATTCGATGTGACTCTGACTATAACAATCTGTGTCTATAGAACCTGTGGTCGAATGTGCCTAACCTTACCTCTATTAGTCCAAGATTATCTAGAGAAAATATTCGACAGAGTAAAAAGATTTGACAGAGAGAAAAGATTCTGCAAGTTACTGTCCTAAAAAGTGTTTGGGGACCCGGGTCCTGCCCCAGGGGACATGTATCAATGCAAAAAAAAGTTTTAAAAACGGCCGTTTTTTCAGGAGCAGTGATTTTAATAATGATTAAAGTGAAACAATAAAAGTGTAATATTCCTTTAAATTTCGTAGGGGGGGGGGGGGTGTGTCTATAGTATGCCTGTGAAGGGGCGCATGTTTCTGGTGCTTAGAACTGTCCCTGCACAAAGTGTAATTTATGTAGGAAAAAAAGTCCTTTAAAATCACTCGCAGCTATTATGAATTGTCGGCTCCGTAATACAGAGAACACTCATTGAAAATCATTGATAAAAAATAAATAAATAAATAAATAAAAAAGCGTGGGGTCCCCCAAATTCAATTACCAGGCCCTTCAGGTCTGGTATGGATATTAAGGGGAACCCTGCCTCAAATTTAAGAAAACATTTGACGTGGGGCTCCCCCTAAATATCCATAACCAGACCCTTCAGGTCTGGTATGGATATTAAGGGGAACCCCACGTCAAATTTAAAAAAAAATTGACGTGGGGGTCCCCCTAAAAATCCATACCAGACCCTTTATCCGAGCACGCAACCTGGCAGGCCGCAGGAAAAGTGGGGGGATGAGAGAGCGGCCCCCCCCTCCCTCCTGAACCGTACCAGGCCACATGCCCTCAACATTGGGAGGATGCTTTGGGGGTCTGTGACCCCTCAAAGCACCTTGTCCCCATGTTGATGAGGACAAGGGCCTCATCCCCACAACCCTGGCCGGTGGTTGTGGGGGTCTGCGGGCGGGGGGCTTATCAGAATCTGGAAGCCCCCTTTAACAAGGGGACCTTGTTTTTTCACACTTTTGAAAAATTCCTTTATAAAAAATAAAAAAATATAAAAAAAAGATTCCAGCGGTGCTAATCCACTCTTGCTATCCAGCGACGGACGATCATCTCTCCAGCGATGGCTGATCTGAATCAGCGCAGCGAATCCATCCTTCTTCTGTCTCCACGGAGGAGACACTGCAAGGATTCCGGCGGCCTGACGTTTCTTATATACGGAGTGCGGGGCCTCCCGTCACCTGACCCCGCCCCCTCTGACGCAGGGGGAAACCCGGGGTTCCCTGTGACGTATGGGTGACACCGCACCCCTCTGATGTAAGACAGGCAGGTTTCCGTTACATCAGAGGGGGGCGGGGTCACCCATACGTCACGGGTAACCCCGGGTTTCCCCTTGCGTCAGAGGGGGCGGGGTCAGGTGATGGGAGGCCCCGCCCTCCGTATATAAGAAACGCCAGGCCGCCGGAATCCCTGCAGTGTCTCCTCTCCGTGGAAACAGAAGAAGGATGCTGCGCTGATTCAGATGAGCCATCGCTGGACCCCGGAGAGATGATCGTCCGTCGCTGGATAGCAAGAGTGGATTAGCACCGCTGGAATCTTTTTTTTATTTTTTTTTATTTTTAATAAAGGAATTTTTCAAAAGTGTGTTTGTCTTATTTAACTATTTTTTACACTTTCTTTGTGAAATGGTAGGGGTACTTTTGTACCCCCTTACCATTTCAAACAGGGGGGCTGGGATCTGGGGGTCCCCTTGTTAAAGGGGGCTTCCAGATTCTGATAAGCCCCCCGCCCGCAGACCCCCACAACCACCGGCCAGGGTTGTGGGGATGAGGCCCTTGTCCTCATCAACATGGGGACAAGGTGCTTTGAGGGGTCACAGACCCCCAAAGCATCCTCCCAATGTTGAGGGCATGTGGCCTGGTACGGTTCAGGAGGGAGGGGGGGCCGCTCTCTCGTCCCCCCTCGTTTCCTGCGACCTGCCAGGTTGCGTGCTCGGATAAAGGGTCTGGTATGGATTTTTAGGGGGACCCCACGTCAATTTTTTTCTTAAATTTGAGGCAGGGTTCCCCTTAATATCCATACCAGACCTGAAGGGCCTGGTAATTGAATTTGGGGGACCCCCACGCTTTTTTTTAAATGTATTAATTAATTTATTTATCAATGACTTTCAATGAGTGTTCTCTGTATTACGGAGCCGACAATTCATAATAGCTGCGAGTGATTTTAAAGGACTTTTTTTCCTGCATAAATGACACTTTGTGCAGGGACAGTTCTAAGCACCAGAAACATGCGCCCCTTCACAGGCATACTATAGACACCCCCCCACTACGAAATTTAAAGGAATATTACACTTTTATTGTTTCACTTTAATCATTATTAAAATCACTGCTCCCGAAAAAACTGACATTTTTAAAACTTTTTTTTGCATTGATACATGTCCCCTGGGGCAGGACCCGGGTCCCCAAACACTTTTTAGGACAGTAACTTGTAAATTAGTCTTTAAAATGAGCACTTTAGATTTTGAACGTTGGAGTCCCATAGACTTTAATAGGGTTCTAAAGTATGCTATATACTAGCTCCGTCGAATCTTCTTTATACATTCGACAGACACCATAAGCCTTCAAAGACAGATTCGACCGTAATTCATGTGGATTTTCGGACGAATGCAATTTTTGAACGAAAAACAAAATAAATAAAAACGAATTTCGGGAGTAACTAAATAAATTAAGTTTCGGACGAAAACGAAATTCCGAAACGAAATATTTTACTCTGCACATGTCTAGTATATAGATTTCCTTAGCTGTCAATGTCTGGAGACTGGTCCCTACACCCAGGGTTGTTCCAGGACCTGTGTCACTGGTAGGGGACACTGGATGTGGAGATTCAGTAACATACTAGACAGGTTTGTCTTCAGGTACAGAGATTCCTTGCGAAAGCATTGTCCACCCTTATGTGAGATCAGTACTCCCTACTCTATGCCTTTTGGCCCATTAAATTTCTTACTTGTCTGTTTTGCAGAATTCAGATGGAGGACATTCAAGTGATATTCATTGCTCCAGGATGGCCCTGGTCGATGTGGTGATTCTTGTAAGACTCCTGGTGCATGCTCTATGGCAGGGATATGCAATTAGCGGACCTCCAGCTGTTGCAAAACTACAAATCCCATCATGCTTTGCCTCTGGGTGTAATGCTTGTGGCTGTCAGAGTCTTGTTATGCCTCATGGGACTTGTAGTTCTGCAACAGCTGGAGGTCCACTAATTGCATATTACTGCTCTATGGACTTTACCAGAACATTCATATCTTCTGTTTGAAGGACCAATTTACCTTCCTGCTCATGGCCGCTGGCTTTAATAGCATGGCTGTTAACCACTTCTTGCAGGGTGCTGCCTGAGTCCAAAGGACTCAGCTGACCACAGATCATGGTAAAGGGCCAATCACAGCGCCCCTTTACCACGTGGTCAGCTGTGTCGCTGATCATGATGTAAATACAAGCCGGTTATTGGCATTCCTTTCCTCATGCTGACAGTGTGCGGAGAGGAGAATAGAGCTGATAACTGGCTTGTTTTGAAGGGACATCTACACTGATAAGCAGGGCACTGATTATCAGTGTTGTGATTATGAGTGCAATCCCACCAGTGCCCACCAGTGCTGCCTATCAGTGCTGCCAATCAGTGCTCATCATTGCTGCCAATCAGTACCCATCAGTGTTCGATAACAGTGCCTATCACTACCCATTAGGGCCGCCTATCAGTGCCCATCAGTGTCACCTATTAGTGCCCGTCGGCGTTACCTATCAGTGCCCTTTAGTGCCACCTATCAGAGCCTATCAGAGCCCATCAGTGCCACCTATTAGTGCAACCTCACCAGTGCCTGCCAGTGCGGCCCCATCAGTGCCACCTATCAGTGCCCATCAGGGCCGCCTCATCAGTGCCCATGAATGCAGCCTCATCAGCGCACATCAGTGAAGGAGAAAAATGACCTGTTTGCAAACTTTTTAACAAAGTATGAAAAACTGTTTTTTTTTCAAAATTGTTGGTCTTTTTTCGTTTGTTTAGCAACAAATAAAAACCCAGTGGTGATTAAATACTACCATAAGAAATCTCTATTTGAATGACAATTGTGCGGTCATGCAACTCTGTACCCAAATTAAATTTTTATAATCTTTTTCACACAAAGTAAGACAGAGCTGAAAGCTGAAAATTGGCCTGGGCAGGATGGGTGTAAAAGTGCCCAGTAGGCAAGTGGTTAAAGCCCAGGTTCTGAAAACAAATGGCATCTCTGAATTAGTGATTCTATTAATGTTAAAAACTAGGGTGCCTAATTCTCGCAAGATTTATCATCAGATGTAGAAGGCATTCTTCACTGGCATGAGTCTTGAGGCTTTCATCCCTGGACTCTCTCCTTCCTACAGCTGGATCTAGACCAGCGCCTGGTTCTGAGCACTATGAAGGGTCAGGTTTCTTCTCATTTTATCCCTTTTCAGAAAAACATTGGCTTATCGTTCTCTGATTAAAACCTTTGTACAGGGCATGTGTCATGTAACTCACTCCGTCCATTTCCCTATAACCCAATTTTTTTAAATCTGGTAACTGTATGCCATTAATAACTGTTATGATAGTAATTCAAATATGAATTTATTTTTCTGTTTAAATCACCTTAATTTATATTTTTTACACATTTACATGCAGACTAAACTGTCCAGGAAAAGGGAGTATTAGAGGAGAGGCCCCTTTCACACAGGGCACATCCATTTTGACGGACTCTGCTTTGCTCAGTAGGGGGATCGATCTTGCTGACATCCGTCGCTCTATAGGCGAATGGCGCGTCCGATCAGATGTGCTTGAAAAACGGACAGGCGGACTTGATCGGACAGCATGTGTGAACTTACACAGCACTGCACCACTACCCAATCCCCCCTGTCCCTGGAGATGACAATCCCCTGCACTGACAGCTCGTATTGCTGCTGTACAGAAATCCCATCGGCTTTCTCTCCTCTTCGCCCGCGATGACAGGAAGGATACGCGGGTTCTGATTACCCGACGCCGTCACATGGGCGGGACTGAGGGGGGTGAGGAGGGTGTCCTGTGTAAGTTCACCTTACAGATTTTTTTGTAAATGTGAACTTACCCTTTAAACAAAATAGTTGTAGCTGCTTGAAAAGTGGCATATGGAGCTGGGCTTTAGTTTGTTTGTTGCCTACTAAAAGAGGAAGTAAACCCTGATGGGTTTTACTTCCTCTTTTGCTCGCTGCTACAGCCTGCAAATGAAAAGCATACTAGCCCATTATGTGCCACTTACCTGCAAAAGAATCTAGCAATGTCCCCTGTGTGGGCAAGGTCCATCTCCTGGCCCTCTTCCTTCTGGGCCGCAGACTCCGGCTCTGTGATTTGCCGGAGCTGCGTGACGTCACTCCCGTGCATGCGCATGGGAGCTGTGACTAACGGCACAGGCTAGGGAAAAAAGGGCACCTAGTTTTGTTTCTTCCCCGCGCCTGCGCCGTAGGAATTTTCGGTGGACTACAAGTGAAATATCTCCTAAGGGCGCACGTTTAGGAGATATTTCTACCACCTATAGGTAAGCCTTATTCTAGGCTTACCTATTGATAGAAGTCCAAAAAGTGGGTTTACAACCACTTTAAACTCCATTTATGTCCATCTAAGACTACCCTCTCAACCGGGCAACAATGCTGCTGTGCTATTTTACTGAAAAAAGAACAGCACTGTCACCCTAAAGGAAGTGGAAAAATAAATACCTACTGACAGGATTATCTGGTAATAAAAGTATGTCAGAGGAAAATAAAAGCTGCAATGTTAGTGACACATTGAATTATATGGAATGTGTCAGGTTTATTGTATACTTTTATTTTCTACTGTGTTCTACTTTAATTATTGTCTTAAACGTTACATCAATCGTCACTTTTTCAATGAACATAAAATTTTAGTTTTCTTTGTGTTTAGCGACAAGCACAGTTTACTCTGAGCTTTGCACAACATTGCCTAAATAAACATTTCTCATCTATCTAAACTTCATTTACTCTGCCACATTCCAAAAGGCAAGTAGGGAATATCTACCAAGGGTACAGCATAGTATAATTTACAATATTCGTGCTGTTTTATGTGGTTCTAATGCTTTCCAACATCTGCATCTTTACGTTATTTTTTGTTGCAATACATGACTAAAAATGACCTATTAAGCTAATAAGAAGTCAGTAAGCTTGGTCTCCGGATTGCTTAAGTGCAAATATATCACAAAGTAGGGAAAGTAAAAAAAAAAAATAAATAAATAAAAATTAAAGAGAAGCAGAGTGCTGTACGGAGCACTGTTCCTAGAATAGCCACATCTAGCCATCATGTAAATCAAAGAGTGAGTAAACAGTTAAGTGCAGCAATCAGCCTACAACTTCTCCAGAGAGTTCAGAATTTTTGAGCAGCCCTGTAAATGAGAGCATCTAATGAGTTAGATGGCTTTCATAGACACTTCTTATTTTCTGCACTGATTAATACACATTTTGGAAGCATGTGAATAAAATAAATGTAATTTTATTATAGTAAACTACCCTGACCATTAGATACTGGGGACATCAATTGATTTGGAGGGGACCTGATTGGCAGAATTGAATGGGAACATATCAAAGGAATTAGTGGGCTCTCAGTGGGCTGTACTAGAAAATATAATGTAAGATTTGAGCTCGTTATGTGAAAATACACAGACACCAACTAAGTGTCATCAGGGATTGAACTATTAAACAAAGTACAACAATATCATGAAATACAGGGAGAAATAGGGTTGCTTGTTTCCATCCTATTTCAAATCAAAGAGGAAATGTTTACTGCAACTGGTGAATAGTGAAATACAAATCAGCGTCTTCAAGTTCACATGCTGAATAAAAATAAAGGTCTTGAAAGTAATCATTGAAGGGTCATTTGGGTGTATTTACTAAAGGAATAGAAAATCGTCACAGTACAAAGTGAATGCACACTTAGCTTATTGGATAAGATGAAGCTGTGTTTAATCTGAACACCCAATCACATGCAAGGAAAAAAAAAAAAACAGAACTGTACCTTGCATATAGTTGAATGATTGAAGCAAACACAACTTCACCCTATTCCCAGAGTCCAATGAACATTCACTTTGAAATGTGAATATCCTCTACTGTTTTAGAATAACATCCCCATTATATCTTACGATGGGTTATTTTATTCTAGGGAACCAAGTGCAGTATTTTCTAACTATCTGGCCCCTTTCACACGGGGTTGTCCATTTTTACTCATCTGCTTGCTCAGCGGGGATCTCTCTCTTGATCCCCGCTGAGCCTGAGGATGACAAGTCTGTCTCTGCTCACTGTGCAGGGACAGACCTGTCAGATCTCTGCTTTCCTCTATGGGGGATCGTATGAAAACAGACCGCTTGTCCACTTTCATCTGATCTGATCCACCAGATGGATTGAAAATAGGGTTTCCATCCTTCCAGATTTAGCGGATCAGAGCAGATCAGATATCAGTGGACATGTCACCGCTGACATCCGTCAATCCATAGAGGTTCATGAATTGTCCGTTCGGGTCTGCCTGAAAAACTGAAAGGCGAATCTGAATGGTCCACTCATGTGAAAGGCGCCTAAAGGTTTATTACCTTAATGCATTTTACTCATTAAGGTAAAAAACCTTCTGTGGTGCAGGATTCTAACAGCCCCCCCTTCTTATACTAACCTGAGCCCGATCTTGATCCATTGACGTGCACAAAAGCAGTGGCTCTTGTTGCTGTCTCCCTCCTCACTGGGCAGATCATTAGAAGCGGTAGCCATTGGCTCCCACTGCTGTCAATAAAATGCTGCGATGAGGGAATGGGGGGGCAGACAGGGCGGCTTGGAAGCAAGCCCGTATGAGTGCCCCCATAGAAAGCATCATTAAACATAGCCAAGTTTAAACCAAATATCTCAAATAAATACTTTAGAGGTTGTTTGGATATTGGAAACTTTTTACATATATGGTAGGAATGTCCTAAACTAAAACAATTTTGGTGTAATATATATATATATATATATATATATATATATATATATATATATATATATATATATATATATATATAATTATTTTTATTATTTTTACCTTATTTGGAAAAAAAAACCTCTAGAAGCCTTATTAAATCTCAAACCAAAAAACATTACCAATACCAAATTCCGTCTTTTGACATTTTTATTTACTGCTGCTAAACAAACATTGGCAAAACCATGGTTGTCTTCTACTTCAAATTCCTCTTCGGTCAGGAACAAAATTAATTGGTTTATGTCAAATTAAATACTTGCTACTATTGTTTGTGATAATATAGACAAATTTGAGAAAACATGGGCCCCATGGATTACATCTTACTTACCACAATACTGTGATAGATCCCTTCTACATTTGTGATATATTCTTAAAAACTCTTGTACATTTGTTATTTACCCTTTTTTGAATATTATTTATTCCCTTTCTTAACCTCCCTGTATCCTCCCTGTATCCAGCGATGCGATCCCGAGTGTGGCTCAGGGTTACCGCTCGTGGTACTGAAATTGCAGCCCGAGCCAGACTCGGGATTACCGCTAGGGAGGTTAACTATTTATAATTATATGCATTTTAATATACTATTTTTTTATGTATATGATTTGTACTGCTTTTCTTTCTTGAAAATAATACAAATATTTATCAAAAAAAGAAAGAAAGTGGCATTCCAATGGACTTTGACACCCCAATATCAGCTTCCGGTGGCATCACTTCTGGTCTTATTATTTCTGATTTTAGGTGCTGAAAGCAGTACAATTATTTTGCATTGACATTTGGCATTTTATATTGTAGGCCTGCAATTCTTTGGAATAACTCTCTTAAATCTGTTCAAACAAGAGTCTAGTAGACATCCTGGGTATGATAAAGTTTATAATATAATAAATAATGATAATAAATAATAATAAAAATTATTCAATAATGTAATCAAATCCAAAAACACTGAAATTTGCTCATTTGCAGAATTGTCGCTGTCATTAGATTTAGTGTTTGATGATGAATTTCCCCACAAATCGCTATTGCTCAATTCTGCAAGTGATTATAATTTATTATCGCTGTTTTCTAGTTGGTCTAAAATCACTTTTGACATAAAGGGACACTTTTTGGTTGCTATGGACAATCTCCAAATTCCAGGCAGAAAAAAACTGTATTTATAATATAAAACTACATGCAGATCACTGGCCAGACCACTAGGGATAAAGGGGATGTTTATTTTTTATACAGTACTGTAATCTGTAAGATTACAGTACTGTATGTGTTTTGTTTATTTTTACTTTTTTGAATTTGGCGCCGATCTCCGCTCCCGTGCATCGTAACGTCGCAGGGAACGGAGCTCTGCGCCACTCGGGCACTGTGTAAATTGGACGTAGGACAGCTCGCACACACAGTGGGGGGACATCGCTGGATCCAGGGGACAAGGTAAGTAACCTCTCCCTGTATCCTCCCTGTATCCAGCGATGCGATCCTGAATCTGGCTCGGGGTTACCACTCGTGGTACTGAAATTACAGCCCGAGCCAGACTCGGGATTACCGCTAGGGAGGTTAACTATTTATATTTATATGCATTTTAATATACTATTTTTTTTACGTATATGATTTGTACTGCTTTTCTTTCTTGAAAATAATACAAATATTTATCAAAAAAAGAAAGAAAGTGGCATTCCAATGGACTTTGACACCCCAATTATCAGCTTCCTGTGGCATCACTTCTGGTCTGATGCCAGCTTGTGGTTCACGCTGGTCATGGCCATGATCATTGGCTTCTTGCTTCCTGGCTTGGATCCCTGGATACTCCTCACCATCTGTGCTTGTGGTGACTTCCAGTAACAAACTCCAGGACTGGCAATCACAATACACATGCTCATCTGATTCTGATAATTTGTGAGTGATTAATTTGCTTTTACCATTAAATTTGTGATGCTGCACTCAGTCTGGCACCCGTCTGTTTCTGTTACTCCTTATCCACAGAGTCTACTGCTTCGCTCTCAGGGAGCTGCCTCCAGGTGCTTAGAGGAATATACTATGGACTAATATGGACTACTTATTTAGTGTTTATACATAATTTTATATACAGATTTTTTTTTTATGTGTGTGTATATATACATATATATATATATATAGTATTTGCATCCAGGTGTCCCATCATCATTGGTCTAGAGCCACTGTTGATTTTTGTTTTTGTATTCATACTGTGGCCTGCATTTTATAATTGGACTTTAAATGAAAAAAAAAGGTAATTAAGTGTGCAGACATCAGACTATCTCTCATTGTTTATTTTAGATGTTTGCTTAATTTCATTGTTGTCTAGATCTCCCTATAGTGCCTAAAATATTTTTTCTCATGATGTCATGCTATCAATTCATTTTTAAGAACAAAGTAAGCATACATTTTTGAAAAACATATCTGTAAAAGCTATAGGATAATGTTATTATCAAGACTTAAAATGAATAAAATCATATTGTTCTGCTCACCGAGTTGTCTTTCACCAGGAAAGCGCAACACTGGATCCCAGCCATTAACATTTTATGAGGATTCCATGCAACTGAATCAGCCCTAGATGGAAAAAAAGTTTTATTGTGAATTTAATTACAAAGCATCAATTAGGCATAGTTTTTATCTCCCCAGATAGTGTAATCGTGCACCCCCCAAATACCCTCCTAATTGCTGTGACCCATGTTCATAGCTGTATTTATTTATCATATGCACAAAATTTGACACCTTAATATTCCACCCAGCTGATTATAGCACAGTGAAACATTATTAAGACAAGCTATTCTAGCCTGACTTGCTACCATTTTACAAATAGACCTACGGTATCAAAGAGTCATACAGCCCTGGGGGTCACACTTAGGTTTGTAACCTTTAATGGAAAAAAAAAGCAGCAGCCTTTAAAACAGGAGCCATTTTATACTTTAAATTCCATTGGCAAGTATCCCATATTTACTAACAAGAAGACAACTCCAGTCTGGTGGAGATCAAATTACCAATACGGGTCATATTAATGTGCCAATAATCTACCAATTATGGTTACTTTACAAGAAGGCAAATATTAGAAGGTGAGGTGTCATTGCGCCAGAATGGTGCCAGCATTTGGGAAGAAATAAAGTGTATGTTTAGCCAAAACACTTTTTTTTAATAGCGGTGTCTTTGCTAGGGAGATTAAAGCCTCTCATTTTGACCAGCTGACCATTATCCCCAAGAGATAGAGTGATGGGAAATCCAAAGTTTTAGCATTGTAGCCAGAACAAAAAGTATTAGTAAATATTCCAAAAAGGATACCTGTTCTAAAAAAATGTGGCTATACATACACTTTAAGCACACCAGACATGTTGTATAGATAGCATTGGAGCCATGCTTCTAGAGCTTTTTCTCCAGGGCCTACATCCTCCCTCCATCCTTTATTTTGAATACGTTATTATCTTATTATCTACTATATTCACTGTTAGGAAATAGGGACAGCAATTTCCCTATACTCAGTTTTCCTGCAGCCGTGTATTCTAATCTTTGCCTTTATAAATGGCATGTGTAGTGTGCCCCTGGTCCCCCATCTGAATTGTTATTAAAGGTACAGATATAATTCAGTGATGCAAAGAATACATTAAAGCTTTCACAGTGTTTACGGTGCTGCGGTCTGCGAGCTGTGTGGCTCAAATTGATATGAGCCTACAATGTTCACCAGAAGACGGTGAGAAAGCAGCCAGAACAAGTGGGAATTGTCCGCACACCACCCAAGAAAAATTTCTCCTGGCATGCCTCCCATAGGTAGTTTGGTCTCTTCTCATTGTGGTTCACAAGAAACTTCAAGGATCCATAGTGATGGTGGAACACCACAAGGAAATAGTGGTGCCAGGGGAGTGGTACAGCTCATATTATTATCTTCTCCCAGACCTTTGAGAATTACGTCCAGCATCTGGACCAGATGTTTACCTGACTGGCACAGTACAGGTTAAAACTTAAGCCCAGTAAATTCTGTCTATTGAGGCAATGGATCCAGCACTTGGAGCATATTGTGGAAGCTGGAGGAATTTCCCCTGGCCTGGCCAAAGTCTAGGCAGTGCAGGACTGGCACCCCCAAAGACTGTTACTGAGCTACGCACCTTTCTGAGACTAGTGAGCTACTATTGAAGATTTTTCCCGAAGTTCGGTCAAATTGCCGCACCAATTACACAGTTGCTGAGTAGGGATGGGCGAACAGTTCGGCCCAAGCAAAAGTTCGGGCCAAACTTTTGTTGTTCGGACGTTCGGCGAACAATGAACAATATGTGGTGTTCACGGCAAATTTGAAAGCTGCAGAGCCCCGTTAAAGTCTATGGGACACTGACATGGAAAACCAAAAGTGCTCATTTTAAAGGCTAATATGCAAGCTATTGTCATAAAAAGTGTTTGGGGACCTGGATCAATGCAAAAAAAGTTTTAAAAAGACAGTTTTTTCGGGAGCAGTGATTTTAATAATGCTTAAAGTGAAACAATAAAAATGAAATATTCCTTTAAATATTGTGCCTGGGGGGTGGCTATAGTATGCCTTTAAAGTGGCACAGTTTTCCCCTGTTTAGAACAGTACCGCAGCAAAATGAAATTTCTAAAGGAAAAAAAGTAATTTAAAACTGATCGCGGCTGTAATAAATTGTCGGGTCTCGGCAATATGGATAAAACTCGTTGAAAAAATGGCATGGGTTCCCCCCAGTCCATTACCAGCCCCTTTGGGTCTGGTATCAATATTAAGGGGAACTCTGCATCAATTCTTTTTTTTTTAATTCATACTTATTGTTTCACTTTAAGCATTATTAAAATCACTGCTCCTTAATAAACTGTGATTTGTAACCTTTTTTTTGCATTGATACATGTCCCCTGGGGCAGGACCTGGGTCCCGAAACACTGTTTATGACAACTTGCATATAAGCCTTTAAAATTAGCACTTTTGATTTTTCATGTTTGTGCCCCATAGACTTTAAGGGTGTTTGTCCAAATTTTTTGCCTGTTCACAAGTTCTATTGCAAACTGAACCGAGGGCGGGGTGTTCGGGTCATCCTTGACCTCACCAACAGGATTTTGAGATGAAGCTGGGCTTATACAGATGGGAGTTTACAAGGCCTGGGAGCTGTGCTAGCTTAGGTACAAGATGGCTGCAAATGGGTGATCCAGCCACAGCCTCTGACCTACCAAAGAGAATCCCCATAACTACAGTCTTTTCAAATTGGAGCTGCTGCCTTAAGTGTGAGCTATAACCAAGCAGTTTGCGGAGAATATTAAAGGGGCTGACATAGAAATGTATACAACAGCCCTCTCTGCTATACAGCCACGCTAGGGGCATTTGAGCAAAGGCAGGTCGTTCGCCTGGCACACTTGAAGTATAAGATCCAGACCTAGCGGTCATGCTGATGCTTTGTCCAGCTATCTGGTGGAATGCCCAGGGAAGGATGTGGACATTTTCTGAGAAGAAATCAAGGTAGCCCATGTGCTGCCCACAGCAGCAACTTCATGCTCACTAAAGAAACAAGGGATAATTCCCTAGGTGGAATCCACTGAAATTTACAGCCGAGAGGAATGGGTGCTGATTCAACCAAAGGACTGAGACCTTATGCAATTGCAGTGCTTCCTCTCTTGGTGACGTAAGCTCTTCTCCTGTTAGTGCCTGAGACTGTCTAACACACCTGGAGGGATACTGAAACAATGGGATCGACTTAAGACCTGGTTCAATGTACTGTATCACCAGGCGCAGATTACTACAGGACAGCAGAATATGCTACAAATTGTGTTCCTCCAGTCGCAAATCCTCCAAGCCTGCTGAGTACCACACACTGTGAGTTGGGCTGACCAGTCTGAGTCTGGTCACTTCTTGATACTTTTTCTGCCTGTGACTGGTGAAATAGGTCCAGAAGGTCTCCCAGGAGTGCGAGACTTGTTCTGTACTGAAGTCCCTGCCCAAAAGAACCATGCCAATGACTATTACCACCTCAGAGCCCCTAGAACTGGTCACCATGGACTTTCTAGAAATCTCCATATTGCCCTCGAGATATTGCTATGCCCAGGTTTTTGTTGACCACTTTACCAAGTTTGCAGAGGTAATCTCCACTAGGGATCAAATGGCCCCAACTACGGCTTAACTGTTTTGGGAGCATGTAGTCCAACCCTATGGTTGCCCCAAATGGATACACTTAGACCAAGGCCCAAACTCTGATTAAGTGATTATGTTCCAGCTGTGCCGCGGTATCAGGATTTCACACACTACCCCCTGCCATCCATGAGGTAAGGGAGATTGTCAGAGGTTTGACCCTGCTGGCTATGCTACAGACTTTCAAACAAGGGCACTTAGACAGATGGCACCAACATGTGGGGGCTGTGGTGTGGGCCTACAACAACAATGTGCACTGGGCAACTGGTAACACGCCCTTCTTCCTGATGTTTGGGGGCTATAGTTGGCTTATGGTGGATCTCTTACAGGGCTCTCCTGAAGATGTGGCTACCCAAACATCTAGCACCTAGGCATAGGAGCACTGAGTTAGACTACAGAAAGCCAAGCAAGTGATGCTAGATAGACACAAAGGCTTGGCTGAAGACTCTGTTCTGGAGGATCTGCCGTTGCGAACGAGTGACTGGGTGTTGGTGAAAAATACAAAGAACCTTTCCCGCCAACTTCAGTGTATGATGTAATCTCAGAGGGACCTAATCCCGTCAAGAGATGTCTCCATAGTAACCTGTTAAGGCCCTGTGTGTTAAGTGGAGGAGATCCAGAGATGATTGATCCTGTTGATGTCCCACCTGTACAGGAAGTTCCAGTTGAATGGTATCTTCTTCCTCAGTTGCTCGAGCCTCCAGCCTTTCCTGATCTGGAAGCAGAAAGCCCCAGTACAGCAACTATGGATTGTCCAGCCACTCCTGCAAGTTCCACGGACTGTCCAGAATTAACAGAGGATTTGCACTTGGGCCCATGTGGTGGGGGTATGAAAGGTCTTATTGACCTCCAACTGCCTCTAGCCGCAGAGTCACTGTCAGAACAGGATCTTTTACATCCTGAGGACACTGTTGCCCGTTGGGCGTTGCAATCTAACTGTGGTCAGCTTCCTGCAAGATACTGTGATTATTTTGTTGTTGTTGTGATTATGTTGTTTGAACCTGTATCTGCATTATTCCTGTTACTTCTTAATGTGTTGTGATGCTGAGGGCATAATCTATCAAAGAAGGGGGAGTGTAGGCAGGTGCAGTTGACTTTTTCTACTGGAAGTGGTGCTCAACTGTGGCAGCAGGGGGAGAGGCAGTTGAGAGCAATATAGTTCTCTATGGGTCCTGGGTCACTGGTGAAGCTATCTGATTGGATGTGATTCTAGCACTCATCTTGGGTCAGGCGGAGCCCTGGCTCCCAGATCTGGCCTTCAATTTGCATGTGAGTAGTATAGGGACAGAAAAAAAAAGTATAAGGACAGGTTACCTGTCTGACAGGGAGAAGTTAAAAATGAGTAGAGAAAGGATAGAGACATACCATCCTATCTGGAGACCTGCCCAGGCCACATTCCACCCCTCAAGACAGACGCAGTTGGTGCATCTGAGACCTGCTATGCCACACACTACTGTTACTTGCCTTGTGTATTCCCGGTTGTGTGCCTTCCTGTCAGATTTGTTGTAAAATTACTGCATTCTGCATTAGTACAAGTGCTGTTCTTTACAAACAGATTGGGACCGTTGAGATTACCACTGCCGCACCAAGCTACACCTCCCCCACAGGCTGGATTTATTATATATAACAGCAAAAGATAAAGTAGAATGTGTGGATCCAAATGGATCCACCAAAACACCGAAGCATGGGGATTTTATCTGTTGAGCCACTGAGGCAATAATACTATTTCAGGGTATATTAGGTGAACTAATTGCACTTACCGGCTAATACCGTGCAAAAGCTTTCTGTATTTTCTTGACATTAAAGCTGATCCGCCCCAGGAAGCCTATAAAATATAATCATAATCAATATTACATGCACTGTAAATATATATAGAAAAAGGTCGATATGAATAATATTAACAATGTGTGGTAAGGCTGTAAAAACCTAGTTGTAGTTGTAATTATATGTGCACATTAGGGCATTTCTATTTGCTCATTACATACTCAAGCTCTGCTCTTTGCTTAGTAGTGCTGCACAGTAAATGTGTTTTACTTTACCTCCCTCAGAGTGCCAGTCTTATAGTCAAGCATGACTGATTTAAAATAATGTTTTTCACTGAGCTTATATCTGACTACTGACCGTGTAATGTGAAATTCAGATGGTCAGTATAGGAAAAATATAAATATTTGTGGACATTAATTGGATCGGAATGCAGGAAAATATGAATACATATAAAACATTGCAAAAATAACTCAAACTCATTGTCAATGACATGCTTTTCTTTTGCCATCTACTAATAAAAAAGTTAAACATGAAATATGTTCAACATAATTATCTTTCTAAAATACATTTGCTATCACAGTGGTTCACATGAATAGTTTAGAACTTAGGTTCATTGAGATGCCCGTCAGTTTATCAAGGAGTATTGAATGTTTGTGAGAAACAGGAGCAAACATGCTAATCAATACTGATATAGTGAAATTACTCCTGTAACAATAATCATCTGGTACTGTGGGGGGGGTCAGACCTTTAATGTATTCATTCATCCTCCATTCATACAGCACTTTCCACTGCTGGAAGCTATAGTACAGCTTCTATGAATGGAGGAGGGGGTGGAAAGGGCAGGTATACTCTGCACCCTACGACAGGTCCAATGGCTCATATTAATGTATGAGGGCAGCAAATGATTGAAGATCTAAATGAAGATAGCAACCACTAGCACAAGGGAGACTTCTCATTCAGTGTATGTACCATCCCTTGTGCTGAAAAAAACAAAAAACTTAATATTTGAGTAGTTTTGCCTGCATTGAGATGAATTGTGGTAGAGATGTTAAACTCGTTATGATGGCTTTATAACTGAAGTTCTGAACTTAAAGGGACAGTAAAGTTTTTTTTTTTTTTTTAAATAACAAACATATCATACTTACCTCTACCGTGCAGCTCGTTTTGCACAGAGTGGCCCCGAACATCCTCTTCTGGGGTCCCTCAGCGGCTCTCTTGGCTCCTCCCCACATCAGATAACCCTCTGGGAGAAGCGCTCTCCCAGGAGTTTACCTTGTGTGCAATGCATAGGATGCATTAAGGTGAAAAAACATGAACCTTTAATGTCCCTTTAATCATTGAGTCTGAAGTTGATAATTTTCTCTTGGCAAAGTAAATGATCACTTAGATTAATGAATACAATTAAGGTTTATTCGCTTTAATCATTTAATCACATACCAAGTACATTTCTATTTTGTTTAATTATTGATGGCCTCTGGTGAGTTGTTATACCCACTGCTTTCTTATATCTGCGGGAGACTTCAACTCTAAAATCTTCCCATCAGAGTTCCTATCTTTGCTCTGGTCATTACAAATCTAGACTAGGAATAGTAGGTATAATAATTAACAATACATGAAAAAATTATACCGTCTGTAATAGCAGCAGTGGGCTGTCAAAGCCAGCTATAATTCTAGAATGATATACTAAAAACCTGCTAGGTCGTTCAACCTTCAGCCTTATATTTACCTGAGCCTGGTCTTGATTTAGTACTGGGCACAGAGGAGCAGCTCTCTCCTCCATTGGCTCCTGGTGCTGTCAATCACAGCCAGTGAGGAGGGAAAAGGGGGAGGGGCAAACCACACTCTGTGTGTCAATGGCCACACAGATCTTAGATCTGGAGCAAGCCTGCACCAGTGCCCACATAACAAACTGCGTTCTATGGGGGCCTTTGGCTGGGGGAGAAGACAAGAGCACCAGCAGGGATACCAAGAAGAGGGGCATTAGGTCCGCTCTGTGCAAAACCATTACACGGAGCAGGTAAGTATAACATGTTCCTTATTTTAAAAAAATATATAGTTTTACAATCACTTTAACTTTGCCAAGTAAATATTTACTAATCTTGTAAATATGAGGAAATTGTGTTAATTTTCAATATCTAATCATGTGCAAGAGGAAGAAGAAAAAAGCCAAATTGTTCCATACATTTGTTTTAAAGGATTACAGTGATTGCAGCTACAACTTACTCACAGAGTCAAATGAATATTCACTTTTTCAGTTGAATAACGTATACCCCTTCTACCCTATTAGGTTAATTAAAAAATGGATGCATTATTAAAACAGCATCACGACTTCATAAACATATCATTTTTCATTGCTTTTAAATTATATAAAGGCAACAGAACACAAGATAAGTAGTGGAAGCTGTTTGCAAAATATATATTTTTTATTCCCACCTTAACATAAGGTTTTTTTTAAAAGCTGGAGGTCCTTCTCATGAACCAGGTAGAATGGTAGAGTGAGGTAGAATAAACTCCGCTTAGAGAAGGAAGTTATGATGAACAGATTATTTTAAGTATATTTTAAAATAAACATAGTAGTGAATATATTCAGTCTTGCAAAAAAAGATAAAGTTAAATATATTTTGCATAATATAGTTTTGACAGCATAGCTGAAGCTTGAAAGCGGTCAACAAAAAACAGCCAAAGCTGAAATGTTGAAGCAACTCTGGAAATATCAACATTACATTATATCTCACTTTTATTTATAAGTATATATGATTGTAAATATCAAAGATGTATATTAAGAATTGGATGTGCTTATTTCAAAGCTTTGTAAGGTTTTTGAACAGAATAGTGTATCATCTGGTAACTTACATCAACATGGAACCAAAGTTTATGCCTCTCACAGATGTCTGCTATATCATCCAGAGGATCAAATGCACCTAACACAGTAGTACCAGATGTGCCAATGACAAGGAATGGCGCAGCTCCCTGTAAAAATGGATTGAGATAAAAGTTACACATTTTGTTTGAATCTTTTATTCTGATTTTGGCATCTGCAATCATATTTGTTAGTACAATCCCCTTTAACAATTGCACAGCATCACGTGTAATTAACCTTAAATTCTTGTGAAAAAAAGAATAAAAATACCCTGTAACTGATGCTCTGAGTCTGTCTATCTATCTATCTATCTATCTATCTATCTATCTATCTATCTATCTATCTATCTATCTATCTATCTATCTATCTATCGATCTATCGATCTATCTATCTGTAAAATACAAGGTCTGATCCCCTATGAATACTGGATGCTTTTCTGTCTCTGGTTTAATACTTCTTGGGTTTCTGAACCCAAACAAGTATGAGGATTAGATCATAAGATCAAAGTTAGAAACTCCTGAATCAGCATGATAGACAGACGACTAGCATTTTTAAGAAAAGGTCAACAAAAGCTACCTCCGTATTCTCTCAGAGAAAGTTTCTTTTACTGCAAAAATAGAACTGTAGGCAGATACAAAGGCCCATATTTAAAGTGGTTGTTAAGCCCCTCTAACCTGTATACACCATCAGCACTGCCCCCTATTGCAGTGTCCCCCTCTGTGTATGATTTATAAATATTTATCAATTGTATTTTTATTGAAAACATTTTCAGAGAGAATTTACAGAGGGAAGTATAACAACAAATGATTGTCAGTGTCAACAATGTTACAGGCCGTAGGCCAAAGAGCAAGGAAAGAAAAATAAGCAGAAAATAAACAGAAAATAAACACAGTAGTATAATGGTCAGGCAATATCAGGTCACAGGCTCAGTTAAAGCAGTAGTGCATCTAGCAACGGGGGGGACGGGGGGGGAACGAGTCAGGAGGGGGGGTGCAGGAGAGAGTCCAATGGGTGGGTAGGCCAGATAGCTACGTGTCTGCAAGAAAGGCATAGCCAACCACTGGATCTGGAGTACGCTCTTTCCGGGGAGGAGCCTATCCCAGACTGAGGCATCCTCGGGAAAAGAACATATACCAGCGAGAGGGGGGGGGGGTAAGGAAAGACATCGGTTAATCCTCAGGGGGGGGGTTGTAGGGAGTCCCGGATTAAGGTGGGAATGGTCCCATAAGTCCCAAACTCGGGAAAACCTAGGCAATGTATCATGAATAACCGCGGTAAGGTGCTCCATCCTGCGGATCTGTTCCAGTGTTTGCAATATCTGTGGGAGTGTTGGCGGGGACTGCGACAGCCATCTGACTGGTATGGCCCGTCTTGCTGCCAATAGAATATAGCCTAAGAGTTTCTGAACAGTGACAGGCAGGTCAGGAAAGGGTAAGCCTAACAGAAAGTGGATTGGGGTTAGAGGAAGGATGGTGTCGGACAGTTCTTGCAAATATACATGGACCGAGGACCAGAAAGGTTTAATGAGCGAACATTCCCAGAAAATGTGAAAAAGAGATCCAATAGCCTTCCGACACCTCCAGCAGAGTGGGGAAGCCCGGGGATCGTATTTATGTAGGAGCTGTGGGGTCCTGTACCAAAACATTAGGATTTTATATATTGTCTCTTTCTGTTCTACACAGCGAGACGATTTAGAGGCAGTCTCCCAAATTTTCAGCCACTGGGGGGTGGTAATGGACTGGCCAAGAAGCCGAGACCACTTACGCATATAGAGGTGACCTGGGCCAGAGAAAGAGGGAGAGGCCTGTAAATACTTGTAAATCTCAGAGATGAGTCTCGTTTGGTTTGGACCTTGGGAGCAGAGAAGTTCAAAAGGGGTAGGGTTATTCAAGGTTAGGGTGGGGTTTTTGGAGCTAAAGTAATGTCTGATTTGAAGATAGGAATAAAACAAACCCTTGGGGACCTGAAATTTCCGTTGGATGTCAGCGAAGGATAGGAGCGAATGTGTAAGTGGATGTACCAAATTACGAAGTTGGAAAACGCCCGCACGCGTCCAAGGGAGCATGCGTGGGTAAGACAGGCTGTCCGGGATGTCAGGGTTGAACAATACGTTTAATAATGGCGAACATGGAGAGGCCAGGGAGAAACGCTGGGCACATTTCTTCCAAATAGAAAGTGTAAAGAACATGGGGCTGAGAGAAAGGTTCCTAAGTTGATGTATGGAGGTTTCCAATTCCGCCCAAATCAGCGAGCAGGGGTGGACCGGGGTGGTAATGCTCATTTCAATGTCAGACCACACACTGGATGACATTCTATGGGACCATACTATGACCGGTTTCAAGTGCGTAGCATAATAATATTTAAGGAGGTCTGGGGCTCCCAGTCCACCCCTAGCTCTGGGAGTGAGCACTACGGAACTAGCTATCCTGTGGGCCTTATAGCGCCAGATAAAGTTAAGGAAGGACCTCTGAGTCGCTTTGAGTTGGGACATGGGGACGGGGATCGGCAATGTTTCAAATAGGTATAAAAGTCGTGGCATGATGGACATCTTCAGGACATTGATGCGACCCAAGAGGGAAATGGGATACAAGTCCCATTGTCGCAAGAGTCGGTCGATGTCCCGAAAGAGTGGTGGGAAATTCGCATGATACAGGCTAGAGTAGGAAGAGGTAAGGTTAACCCCTAGGTATTTGAGGGAGGCCGTACACCAACGGTAAGCGAAATTGCGCTGCAAAGAGACAAGATCTACGGGGGGAATAAGGATAGGTAGAGCTTCCGTCTTGGTAGTGTTGATTTTATATCCAGAGATCGAGCTAAATTGGTGCAGGAGAGCATGTAGGGAGGGAAGGGAGGTAAGGGGTCTGGTCAAAGTCAGTAGAATATCGTCAGCATGTAGAGACAATTTATACTCAGTTTGGCGTAGTTGTACCCCTCGAATATCAGGATGGTTACGGATAGCCGCTGCCAGGGGTTCCAAACAGAGAATAAAGAGCAAGGGGGATAATGGACAGCCCTGCCTAGTGCCATTACTGAGGGAGAAGGATGGCGATAAGTAGGAGGAGAGTTGAACTTGCGAAGAGGGTCTGGAGTACAGTGCCCTTAAGGCGGCGACGAAGGGACCTGTAATGCCAAAGTGAGAGAGCGTGGCAAACATAAATGGCCAGCTGAGTCGATCAAATGCCTTCTGAGCATTAAGGCTCAATATAAGAGCTGGGCGGTTCGTTTTGTTTAGTAAGTCAATCAAATCTATAGTACGTCTAGTATTGTCTCCCGCATGCCTAGCCAGTACAAAACCGACTTGGTCTTTATGGATAAGTTGCGGTAGCAAACGAGACAGCCTGATTGCCAATATTTTGGTGAAAATTTTGTAATCGGAATTTAACAGCGCGATAGGCCTGTAATTGTCTGGGAGGGAGGGGTCTTTATCTGGTTTCGGGATCACAGATACGTGAGCATGGAGAAACTGGGGGTCAGGAATGGTGCCTTTCAATAAGGAGGAGACTAGGGAAAGAAGGTGCGGACTCAGCAATGGAAGGAAAGTTTTGTAGTAGGAGTAAGGTAGGCCATCAGGGCCAGGAGCTTTTTGAGTGGGAAGATGCTCCACAACCGCAGCTAGTTCCTCAGGGGAGATAGGAGAGTTTAAAGACGGGAGGTAGTCAGGGGAAAGCTGGGGGAGGGGCAGTGATTCCACGAAGGAGTTAAACTTCTCCTGGGTGAAAGTGTATTGATCATCAGTGAGTAGACAGTTATACAGCTTATGGTAGAAGTTACCAAACGTCTTAGACATTGTGAGAGGGCAGTAAGTGGAGGAACCGTCGGATTGTTTAAGGGAGTCAGGATAGGCTTGGAAAGGTCGAGGTTTAAGTTTGTTTACTAGTATTCGGTGGGGTTTTTTAGAGTACTCGTAAAACTTCTGTTTGGACCATAAGAGAGATTTGTCTATCTTCTGCAGATCAAGTGATCTAAGGAGGTTGCGTAGGTAGACAACAGTCCGAAGCCCTGACACTGTGGGAGAGGAGAACAAACGGTCTTCAGCCTTGCGAAGCTTGAGAAGAGCCGAGGCTCTTTGGTGTGCGGCGTCTTTTTTGAGTCGGGAGCTTATTGCAATACAATGCCCCCTGAATACAGGTTTATGCGCCTCCCACAGCGTCGAGGGCTCAGAGACGGAGCCAGCGTTAAGCTCAAAATACTCCTTAAGGCATGTGGTCAGTTGAGCTTTAGTAGGCCACCCCACGCCTTCCATAGCTGGAAAAATTAATTCAGCCAACTTTCAAAAAGCAAACGTAGCAACAGGATGAATAATAACATAACAGACAAAAAGCAATATACTGAAGTTGCAAACAGTGGAAAAAAGAGCATTAAACAATAAACAGTGCACCCCATGGGCGTCGGGGAATAAGTGTGGGGGATCTGCCATGGCATAATAACATAAAACTGCACCATGGAAAATCCAACAAGGCCCCATCCAGGGGGGTAGATAAGCTCAGTCTTGTTCCGATGCAGTGTCCCTCAAGTCGGGGGTCTGAAGGAAGGTCTCCGTTGATGGGTGAGGTTGGATCTAGAAGGCTTTGGTCGAACTGGGGTCCATATCCGGGCAGGA
Organism: Lithobates pipiens; assembly: GCF_037356315.1. NCBI lineage: Eukaryota > Metazoa > Chordata > Amphibia > Anura > Ranidae > Lithobates > Lithobates pipiens. The sequence continues at coordinate 166,259,244 of NW_027507764.1, forward strand.
AGTGCGGACGGCCGAGGTGTAGAGGGAAGCGGAGTAGGTTCTTCGTCTGGGAGAGGGGGGAGTCCAAGGCTACGCAGGAAGGCGTCGCTTTCATGTAGGTCATGAAGAGAGAACTGAGTGCCTTCTCGGGTCACTGAGAGGCGAAAGGGGAAACCCCATCTGTATGGAACCTTGTGGGTTTGGAGATGAAGCGTCAAGGGACCTAAATCGGGAGCAGTGGCCGCTGTCATGTCAGTGGTAGCCCATCCCTCCCACAGTTAGAATCACTCCCTAGGACACACTTAACCCATTGATCATCCCCTAGTGTTTAACCCCATCCCTGCCAGTGTCATTTATACAGTAATCAGTGCTTTTTATAGCGCTGATCGCTGTATAAATGACAGTGGTCCCAAAAGTGTCTGATGTGTCCGCTAGAATGACGCAGTCACAATAAAAATTGCAGATCGCCGCCATTACTACTAAAAAATAATAATACTGAAAATTACATAAATCCATGGCCTATTTTGTAGACTCTATAACTTTTGTGCAAACCAATCAGTGTGATTTTTTTTACCAAAAATATGTAGAATACATACATATTGGCCTAAACTGAGAAAGAAATAATTTTTTTTTATAGCGTAGAAAATAAAAACCACAGAGGTGATCAAATACCACCAAAAGAAAGCTCTATTTGTGGGAAAAAAAGGATGGAAATTTTGTTTGGGTGCCGAGTTGCACGATCGTGCAATTGTCAGCTAAAGCAACACAGTGCCGTATTGCAAAAAGTGCTCTGGTCAGGAAGGGGGTAAATTCTTCTGGGGCTGAAGTGGTTAATTTGCTACCTATTCAGGTTCTGGCATACTGTCTTGACTTTAGACAGTAGTCAATTAAAAATATAGTATTTCATTTGTATTTTTTGCATTGACTCTATGGCAGTGCCCAGTTCCCCAATGCCCTTGTAATGACCCTCTGTCTATAACCTGAAGTGTTTTGCCCTCCCATAGAAATTAATGGGATTTGGATTTATATTTGCAATTCATAGACATCACTATGGAGGAAGGAGACCTAGTCGGATAAATCATGTTTTCTTTTGCATCATGTAGATAGCTAGGCACATGTGCATCATTTACCTGGGGAAGAGATGGTACCAGGATGAAGTATGGGAAGAGGCAAGCTGGCAAAGACAGTGTGAGGCTTTGGGCAATATTCTGCTGGGAAGCCTGAGGTTCTGCCATTCATTCTGCCATTCATGTGGATGTTAATCGATACAGACCACCTTGCTGACCAAGTATACCCCTTCATGGAAATGGGGTTCCCTAATGGCAGTGGCCTCTTTAAGCAGGATAATGCACCCTGCCACATTGCAAAAATGGCTCAAGAATAGTTTGAAAAACACGAGTTCAAGGTGTTGACTGGGCCTCCAAATTCTCCAGATCTCAGTCCAGGAGATCCCACCTCATAACTTGCAGGACCTAAAAGATCTGCTACTGATGGCTTGGTGCCAGATATCACAGAATACCTTCAGAGGTCTAGTGGCATCCATGCCTTGATGGGTCAGAGCTGCTTTGAAGGTAAAAGGGGCTGTTCTGGCAACAAAAGAGGGAGCGGCTCAATATTAGGTGGGTGATCAAAAACGTTTATTCTGATCTGTGTATATATTCTAAAGTTTGTAGACTCTACAAGATTCACACAGACTAAATAATATGCATGGATATGTGTTTCTTTCTTTTTACCAAAGAAATGTAGCAAAATAAATTTTGTCCTAAATGTATGAAGTAAGATTATTTATTTGGAAAGTTTTATATTTTTAGAAAACGTTCAGCCTTTTTTCCTTTATTTAGTAAAAAGTAAAAAACCTGGTGGTGATTAAATACCATCAAAAGAAAGCTATCTGTCTTAAAATGTTTTATATAAAAGTAATTTGGGTACAATGTTGCATGTCTGAGTAATTGTCATTTAAAGTGTGACAGTTTGGAAAACTGGCTTGGACTGGAACGATTTGACAAGATCTAAGTCAAAATACTGAAAATTGTCAGTTACTTACCGGTAACTGCTTTTCTAGGAAATTTTCCATGACGGCACACCTGAGAGATAACGGTCCATCTAACAGATTCTCAGTTCTACCAAAGTAATAGGCTATCCTGGTGCAAGAAGACAACTTTTCCTGTAGTACTTACATCAAACTAGGGGTGGCAAGTAGGCCTGCCATCCTGGAAGATTTTCTAGAAAAGCAGTAACTGACAATTTTCTCTAGTCATCTTCCAGGACAGCATACCTGAGAGGATGGACAAGAAGTTCAAGGTCTACCTTTGGGTGGGACCACTGCTTGTAAGACCTTCCTTCCAAACATCAGATCCAGAGGCTGAAAGCAGTTCCACTCTCATGCTTTAGGAAGGTGTTCTACTTCGCCCATGTGGCTGTCTGACAGGTCTTTTCTATTGAGGCCCCAGCTCTTTCTGTCCGCGAGGCTGCCAGAGATCTTGTGAAATGGGCTTTAAGGTTTACTGGTATTGGGAAACCTGTCTGCTCATAAGCCATTCCTATAGTCTGTCTGATCCACCTAGCCACTCTAGACCTAGATGCCTGCCCTCCCTTCCTAGGGCCGCTAAATAGAATCAAAAGTTGACTTGATTTTCTGAAGTCTTTCACCCTATCTAGGTATGTCAGCAAACACCTCCTGACATCTAGTAAATTCAAATTTTCCTCTCTCTCGTTTTTGAGTTCTCGCAAAAGGAGAGCAAAATGTTCTCTTGAGATCTATGAAACTGGGATATGACCATGGGAAGATATAGTAGTTCTTGTCTCAGCAACACCCTATCTTCCAGTACTAACAGAAAAGGCTCTTTAATTGACAGTGCCTGCAGGTCTCTTACCCTTCTGGCTGTAGTGATGGCCAGTAAAAAGGCTAACTTAACTATCAAAAATTTTACTGAGATCCCCTGAGCCGAAAAGGAGCTTTTTTCAATGCCTCCAGGCCAGCGTCAGATTCCATGGTGGGAATCTATTCATTTTTACAGGGGTTAATCTCTCCCTCTCTAGTAGAAATATTTTAATCAAGGACTCTAGAGCGAGCCTCTGGTCCAGGATTACAGATAGGGCTGCTATCTGTACCTTCAGGGTGTTCAGGACAGGAAGGATACTTGGCTCCGGATCTGCCATTTTAGCCTAGTCCGGAAATACGCCCAGAAGGCTCCTTGCCGGGAAGGACCCCGGCCATTGGGGCTGAGAAGAGACTAAACCCAGGCTGGACCCTCAGCCCTCCCTGGCTTTGGCATCCAGCTACCAGGGGGGACCATCCACTACCAACTTCAGGTCTGACAAGAAACAGCAAAAGTTTCGCTGCCGAAACAACTGAGGTGCAGGAGGAAGGGAGGGGCTTTTTAACCTCATGTGTTTATTGTGTTTCCTGTCAGGTGGACCAGCCATCTTTCATGTATTCCGTCCTGGAAGATGACTTGAGAAATCTAGGTAAATACACAGAACCAACAACCAAAATAGGACTAACTGGAGATATTTATCTTTTCTGTCGCATAGCAAAGCAATGGCGAACAGGAGCAAGGAGACACACCATGAGACAGAAACAGGGTTACAAAATGCATCATTACTCTTTTGGCTGTTCTAATGTCAGACTAGGACTAAATAAAACTCAACCCTGTCCACTTCTTAATTTTGTGTCTGTTCCGAGTGAAAATCGGTCCCATCTCCAGTAATAAATCTGAACGCTGTCGCACCTCTCTGTCCAAAAATACAGATGCACAAGTCTATAAACCTGTCAAAGATTCTGTGCTGAAGGACACACAGCCTGATTTGCAACTAACAGTGACACTACTTTGCTTGATAAATGCCCCCTATTATGTTAAGTTCAGAATTGAAAGCAAAAAAAGTTACTTTTAAAAACATCTTTTAGTTTGAACACATTACCTCCTCTTTTGCTTTTTGTATCTGCTTTTCGAGTTCTTCTGGAATCATCTTTCCCCTAAATGGCAAAAAGAATAAAATTGAAAAGACACAATAAACATGGATAGAAATTTATACAAATGAGTAAACACATTTTGGTTAATGGAAATCAAATAAATGAATGCAGAATAAATAAATACAGCCATAAGAAATTAAATAATAAACATTAAAAACCACAAAATACATTTAAAGTGACCTAGATCTTCGTAGAAAGAAACTACAAAGAGAAAGAAAAATCTCACCACTAAAAGTGAGTTAAAAAAAAGTCCCAAAAAAATTAAAAATAAAAGACATTTTGAAAACAACGTCACAATGTAATAAATAAATCAAGTAAAAATGATTTCCCCTTCGGCATATAACAGTAGGTAACCATGTTTAAAAGAAGGAAAACATGGTATAACATATAAATAGGTCTCAAGTTTTGCAGAAAGCCATGCATTCAACACATTATTGATTAAAAATCTCATACAACCTGAACATTTCCTATTTCATATACTTACACATTACAAACGAGGACACATATGGTGAGGCACAGAAAGTCAATATGTCATATATCTTGAGAAGCTGTATGTGTGGTCATTATTATTATTATGAGAATTTGATTTAATGATTAAGGACTTTGAAACATGCCGTTTTGCACTTTGATAAAATGTGATGGATAGATGTGTGGATGTATGTACAGGAAACCTTTATAGAGCTGGTTTAAAGCTTGGAGCATCTTAGTAAAATTTTTGTTCTTGGCATATATATTTTTTGTTTACAGAGCCAGACATATTTGCATCTGCTTAGTTTGCTATATTAGGTCACTGTAATCTTTCATATATGCATTTCACATTTTTTTTAAACAGCTGATCAAACAGTAACACATACTGTTTAGCTCACCATAGGAAGCTAAATGTATGTTATACTAACTATACTGATGTAAATTAGAATTTGGGCAGATTAGAGTTTGAGAAAAAACTGAAAGATGAGCACATAAAAAAAAAATACTTTGCTGGCAGCTTGATAATTGTGTTCCAGTGATCAGGTTTGCAAGGTTTGGATCAGATTTATTTAAAATTAATAAATAAATCCCCACAACCCATCTGACACAAACAAACTCCTTTTTTTTTATTTCTAAATTCAAAACTCCTATTCTACTCTTAAATAGAAGTCCATATATAATCCACAAGGGTGTCAGATGTTCATTACAAAATAAGAGAGTGGAATTCTAGGGGACTCTCATATCCTACTTCTACACTGCCTACTAAGGGACTATAATGTTAACATAGTCCCCCCGACCCAGTCAGGGAGGATTATTCATCAGATCAGCTGATATCTGTTGTCTTTGAATAAGCTTGATCCTGGCCAAATGCTTGCACACACATATAATCTAGCTCAGATTCAAGCCTTGGTTTACTGTATTTTTTACATGGTAATGTTTTGGCATACATTTCCTTTCATCATTTTGTTTTTTGTCTGGTAAAAGATAAGTGGAGCTCTAGTTAAAATCTCCAATCCAACTGCACGTCACTGTCCTTAGCTGAAAAATTTGTAACGCTATACATCCTTTCTATAGTAGGGCAGGCAGCGTTTTTATCTGCTGTGCCCTGTTCTTATTAAGTCTGCATTCTATTCAGTGTGTTGGTGCTGGCCAGTGGCCATTACGAAAAAAAAAGACTGGTCACGGCACATGAACTAAACTAGCTATAGGCCCACTGTAATTATATAGTCTGTGTCTATCAAATAGATGGAGTGTGGAGTGTTTGTGTGTCATAGATCTAGATTTTATAGGTAGAGGTATACACAGAGTTATTAGAATGGGGTGCTGATGGTTTGTCATAGTGGTAGCTATGTTGGACATGGCTAAATGAAATTAGGGTATTGTACACTAGAATATCATAGGAAGTACCCTTGGTGGAACTATAGCAAGGTTAAGGGCAAGTTAGGGAGTTACTTGGGGAGCATATAGAGCCCAGGGCTCACATTCTGCATTTGATTCCTGGAGTTTTGTGCTGTACCTATAGTTTTGATTTACAGTAATATTAAAAATGCAAAATTATTTAGGGTGACATCGATAATACTCAATCATCCTCATACAGCCTTTTAATTTGTAATTAGGCACAATTTAAAATCTACTCCAACTTCTAACAACAGCAAGGCATACTTTTTGTTGTGAGTAAAGCAAACCCAAGTGCTGCTATTGTTGATATCTTCCTGAAAATACTGGTTATCTGGCTATTTTCTGTCCTGCTGGCTTTAATAATTTCTATTAAAGGGGGATATGATCAACATGTATAAATACATAGGTGGACCATATAGTGAACTTGGTGTTGAGTTATTCACTTTAAGGTCATCACAGAACACATGTAGACACATGTCGGGAGGAAAAGAGATTTTATCTCCAAATATAGAAAGGTTTCTTCACAGTAAGAGCTGCAAAAATGCGGAATGAACTCCCTCAAGAGCTGGTTCTGCCCAACTAAGTAGATTGCTTTAAAAAAAAAAAGGCATGGATTCTTTCCTTAAAGTACATAATATAACTGGAAATATATATATTTATAGGTAAAGTTGATCCAGAAAACACCCAATTGCCTCTTGGGGGATCAGGAAAGAATTGGTTCATGCTTTGCTGTTTTTTTTGCCTTCATCTGGATCAACTGTGGGGATAGGATCGTAATTTTTTCCCTCTTTTATTGGTTGAACTAGATGAACAAATATGCATATCAGAAAAGTCACACAAACTTAAGAACTTCAGCTCCAGGTTTCAAGGTCAGTGACTCAAAGTACTGAAATATGAGGATCAAAATAATAGCAAAGCAAACAGCATCTTCAAAAAGAGACGACAGCAGTGGAAGCGTTCATGTTTTTCTCACTTTCAGTTAACTACTTCTATATTCTTCTTCCATAAAACATTGTATTTTAAATAAATAGCTGAAATTGTTGTACATCTGATTTCTGCGAATACACACAGAGAGAATGCACACAAGTACTTGGATGTCATTGACTGTCACCTTTATTTAGTTAGCATGTATATTTGAATGCTTTCACCCAAAATTATCACAATTATAAAAAAGCAAAAGCACTACATCTTTACCATAAAAACAAAAGATAAAAGATACCCATGCACATAGTTTTGGATATAATTTTTGGTGAGGATATCAGAGCTTGGTGAGTTTGCATTCAAGGTGACACCAAGAAATAAATCCACCCCATGCTACAATTAATTTTTCAGTATTGTTTATGTGTATAAATACAGATGCTCACACAAAAAACAAAACATTTTCTGTGCACTTTATTGCCCTCAGCTGTCTGTAAATAAGGATAACATTTTCAAAGGTAGTGCGTGTGTGTGCGTGCGTGCATGGGTGCATGCATGCATGTGCATATATATATATATATATATATATATATATATATATATATATATATATATATTATGGGAGGGTCTAAAGAATAAAAAATATGTTTTCCTTTTTTTTTGTTTAGTACATACAGTAAAAAAAAAATTTTTTTTCACATGATTAAAATTACACTAACCAGCTAAATTTTAGATTGCATAAATAGCTAAAGGAGTCCAAGGAGTAGCCCATTACCTCCCTTGCTCTGTTTAGATGGAAACTCTGTTCTGCATAAAAATTCAATTAGAGAAATACAATCAAAAAAAGAGAAAATATACAGATGTGCTCTTTAAGGAGTCTCACAATGCGTTAAAAATCATAATGGGTGTGCAGTATTTTTTTCTGTCTATTTGTAAAATATAAATAATAACAGATCTGTGTTTTTATTGTAATAAAAAAGAATAATAATAAAAGTCAGTAAAAACATTAATCATAAAGCAGCCATAGGAGCAAAAGTCAACTTTACAAAATACATCTGTATTTTTTATGAAGCAGGTGGCTTTTTTTCCTAACTCCTACTCTACAAATAATATATTATATTTGTTTTCCAGCTATCTGATGTCAAAAAGTAGGAACAATGTTTATATGTTATATGATATTTATAGGGGTTGTCATCACCTCCTTTCAGAGAAAAACAAAAAGCATACTGGTAAAATCAGCAGCCTCTTGTAATAAAAAAAATACAAGTAAATGAAGCTTTAGGTTGGAGTAAACAGGGGTTCCAGATATCAGTTGCTGCTTTCTGCTGGGTATGAGAAGGCGAGCCTAGATCTATAATAGTTATCTGCTGCAAGGTGTTTCATAGTCATACTAACTAGCTTCTCATGGAGAGACATAAAATAATATAAATGCTGGCATAAGTATCATATTAATTATGTGAAGAAATTTGGGGGGAAGGTTGGTCAATTGAAAATACACTGTGGGGAATGGGACTTAATAATTAAATATGTTAATTTCAATCCAGATAAGATTTTTAACAAAGTGGGTTATTTCAGCACAAGTGCTTATATTCTGGAAATCAAACAATTCCCACAATTTTAATGATACTGATGAGTTTACGCGTTTGGTTCAATGTTGTATTATTCCATTGAGACCCATTTAAAACTTTTTATCCTTGACACTGCCTTTCCTTCTGATGAATCTATCTGCCAGAGAAATTGATAATTGAAAATGCAAACTAGATTCCAACTCCCATTCTTTCTAAAGCAAATAACTGTCATGAATATGCTTATAAAGCATGTGAATGACACTTTGTAAAATTGCAAACACTTTGTATAATTAAAAAAATGAAGGTTTAAATTGCATATTCACTTACTGATGATCAGCCTTAACAAAATACACATTGTGTGTGCCAATACCAAGGAAAGCAGCTGCCTTCTTCATGGAGTAGTGACACTGTTGAAAACAAAATAATGACTGTACATACAAAAGAAAAATTTACAGCAAAATATCAGACTTACTCATATCAACTAGTGGGCAATACATTGTGACGTGTTTGGCAAAAGCAGTTATATACTGATGTAAGGTACTGGCAACATTTGTCTGGCTTTCCAACTGAAAGGGACACACTCAAAGATTGGTCTATTTTGCTGGGATATTATTTGCATCCATAATATATATGTAAAAAACTTTTCAAAAGCAAATCATAGCTGGAGAAATTTCCTACTGTGGAAGAGAGACACTTTTCTAAGTAAAATTGACTTGCTGTTCTATAATCTCGCTGAAATACACTGTAGACAAATATTTACACTGGTTTCTTTCAGCACAGGATAGTTTAGTCTTCATCTTAGGGGATCTTGTTGGTAAGTATGCAGACAAGCGCTCAAGGTGCACTTGTGCTCTGACTATGATCAATAAATGAATTACATAGACTTAACAAGCAGGGAAAGAGCTTTAAAAACCCACCCTTTAGCCACTTGTAAATTTAATTAATATAACCACTTAAGGACCAAGCCTCTTTGTGACTTGTTTATAAGTTAAAATAATATTTTTTTTTTTGCTAGAAAATTATTTAGAACCCCCATACAATATATATATATATATTTTTCAGACATCCTAAAGAATAAAAGACACTGGGAAAAAATACACTTTTTGAATTTAAAAATAAAACAGTTAGCCATTATTTTATTTCTATATTGTGAAAGTAATGTTACGAAAGGTGATACCCAACATGTCATGCTTCAAAATTGCACCAGCTCATGGAATGGGGACAAACTTTAGCACGTAAAAATCTCCTTTTAAAAAATGACTGCCCTTGCTCTAAATATCACGGAGATAGCTTACATGTGTGGTTTGAACACCGTTTTCATATGCGGGCACGACTTACATATGCATGCGAGCTTAGCGGGATGGGGCGCTTTAAATTTTGTAATTTTTTTTACACTGTCCTTTTAAAAAAAAATTGGGTCACTTTTATTCTTATTACCAAGGAATGTAAATCCCTTGTAATAGAAAAAAACATGACAAGACCTCTTAGCCCTTGTACACACGGTCGGAGAATCCGTCGGAATGTGTCTTATCGGACCGTGTCGTCGGATAATCCGACTGTGTGTGGTATGCATCGGACTGATTCCGTCCGAATATCCGTCGGACCCAATTTTCCAATATGTTGGAAATATTTCCCGACCAACTGGTTCGATCGGACATACTCCGATCATGTGTAGCGAATTTTGATCGGACCAAGTGCCACGCATGCTCAGATCAAATTCCTACATCAAAGCTATTGGCTACTAGCCTGAATGTATTCCAATCGTAACAAAATTACGTCATCACGTTCTGAAAGATCGGATTTTTCGACAACTTAGTCCGACCATGTGTATGCAACAGTTTCGGACAAAATCCGTCGGACTAAATCCGAAGGACAAAATCCGACGGATTTGGTTAGCAGAATCTCAGACCGTGTGTACAGGGGCTTAAATGTGAGATCTGGGGTCAAAAAGAGCTCAGATCTCAGATCTCACATTTACACCTAAATGCAATAAAAAAAAAAAGAAATGTTTTTGGGTTTTTTTTGCAGAAAATTTTTAAATTTAAGACCATCTAATGTTATGGAGCTGAGTGGGGGCCATCTTTCCCTTATTTGGCATCCAGACTCAGAGGGGAAAGGACGCAACCAGTAAGCTGCGGAGACGACTGGACCCCCGCCCCCGATAAAAGTGATCTCATGGCAAATTTGCTGCAGAGACCACTTTTATCTTAAAGAGGATCGCATGCCATTGCTGAAAATACCAGGCCTATGGCAGCTAGCTGCTGTCATAACAACGGCATTTAGCATCAAAGTACCAATGAACAGGTACGCAGATTTGCATAAAATGGTTAAAATCCTCAAAGACTACAGAGACTCTAAGAGTGTCAAATGGTTTCTAGCAGCTTAGAAACAGCTGCTGTTTGTTTACAGGGTTGGGTTAAAGGGCTGGCAGGCTACTGAGTCCCTTTTGTCATAGAGAAAAATAGGGCAAAGTTGTTTTTTGTGCCCCTGTTGTGAAAATTTATCGATAAGTTTTCTGCAATGCCTATAGCTACAGAGGTGAATGAAGACTTGTTTTAGAATGTTTTTTTTACTGCTTGTTCAGAATATGTAAAAAAATGTGTGTGAAGGGTATGGGTGATCTTAATATTAGGGCTCCCCAGTAGGGAAGTTTAATAATAGGGTTGTGTTTCAAAGAGTTATTTTTATGAGGTCCTTTAAATAGGGCATCACTCTCTGTGCTTGGAAAATGCTTCTCAAGTATTGAAAGGTAGTGATGGACGAACTTCCGACGGGACGTTTCGCGAACGCGAAACGCGAACGGACACAAACGTTCGCGAAAACGACCGTTCGCCGCGGGCTCCATTGACTTCAATGGGAGGCGAATTTCGCAAACCTTTAGGTCGAATTTGCGGCCACGGGGTAATTATTAGGGGGTAGCACGTAGTCCCACCACCTGGACAATAGCATAATACATGTATGAGGTGAATTTGGGATCGATAACTACAAGCATTTTTTTTTTATTTGGGAAATTGTTCTGACAATTCAGGACTATGGAGCTAATGAAGGCAATGGAGGAGAGGGAAGGTCAGGGACCAGGGTAGGCAAACAAGAGGGTGCAGGAGATACAGAGCACTGACAGCAGCACCGTAATACAGAGCACTGACATCAGCACCGTGACATACAGCGCTGACAGCAGCTCCGTGACATACAGCGCTGACAGCAGCTCCGTGACATACAGCGCTGACAGCAGCTCCGTGACATACAGCGCTGACAGCAGCTCCGTGACATACAGCGCTGACAGCAGCTCCGTGACATACAGCGCTGACAGCAGCACCGTGACATACAGCGCTGACAGCAGCTCCGTGACATACAGCGCTGACAGCAGCTCCGTGACATACAGCGCTGACAGCAGCTCCGTGACATACAGCACTGACAGCAGCTCCGTGACATACAGCGCTGACAGCAGCTCCGTGACATACAGCGCTGACAGCAGCACCGTGACATACAGCGCTGACAGCAGCTCCGTGACATACAGCGCTGACAGCAGCTCCGTGACATACAGCGCTGACAGCAGCTCCGTGACATACAGCGCTGACAGCAGCACCGTGACATACAGCGCTGACAGCAGCTCCGTGACATACAGCGCTGACAGCAGCTCCGTGACATACAGCGCTGACAGCAGCTCCGTGACATACAGCACTGACAGCAGCTCCGTGACATACAGCGCTGACAGCAGCTCCGTGACATACAGCGCTGACAGCAGCACCGTGACATACAGCGCTGACAGCAGCTCCGTGACATACAGCGCTGACAGCAGCTCCGTGACATACAGCGCTGACAGCAGCTCCGTGACATACAGCGCTGACAGCAGCTCCGTGACATACAGCGCTGACAGCAGCTCCGTGACATACAGCGCTGACAGCAGCACCGTGACATACAGCGCTGACAGCAGCTCCGTGACATACAGCGCTGACAGCAGCTCCGTGACATACAGCGCTGACAGCAGCTCCGTGACATACAGCACTGACAGCAGCTCCGTGACATACAGCGCTGACAGCAGCTCCGTGACATACAGCGCTGACAGCAGCACCGTGACATACAGCGCTGACAGCAGCTCCGTGACATACAGCGCTGACAGCAGCTCCGTGACATACAGCGCTGACAGCAGCTCCGTGACATACAGCGCTGACAGCAGCTCCGTGACATACAGCGCTGACAGCAGCTCCGTGACATACAGCGCTGACAGCAGCTCCGTGACATACAGCGCTGACAGCAGCTCCGTGACATACAGCGCTGACAGCAGCTCCGTGACATACAGCGCTGACAGCAGCTCCGTGACATACAGCGCTGACAGCAGCTCCGTGACATACAGCGCTGACAGCAGCTCCGTGACATACAGCGCTGACAGCAGCTCCGTGACATACAGCGCTGACAGCAGCACCGTAAGCAGCCCCAGGAGGAAGTCAGCACAGCACAGGGATGGTGTGATCCCCTCATAATAAGAACCCCCAGGAGGAAGTCAGCACAGCACAGGGATGGTGGGAGCCCCTCATAATAAGAACACCCAGGAGGAAGTCAGCACAGCACAGGGATGGTGGGAACCCCTCATAATAAGCAGCCCCAGTAGAAATATGACACCGCTCAACCTCTTCAAAGAGGAGGGTAGGGGCATATAGTACGGTGTGCTTTTTTGGGTCAGGGAAGTGAGCCAAATGAATTAAGAAGGTCTGTGTGCTTGATTCCAAAAATTGTTTATAGACATATACATGGTCTACTGATCACATGTGTTGAATTCCTCCGAGATCCATGCCTCATTCATTTTTAGAAATGTGAGGTAGTTAACACTGTGGTGAGCTAGGCGAGTACGCTTATCGGTCACAATCCCCCCTGCTGCGCTGAACGTCCTTTCGGACAGGACACTGGATGAGGGGCAAGCCAACAGTTCGATTGCAAATTGGGCAAGCTCTGGCCAGAGGTCAAGCCTGCCCACCCAGTAGTCTAGGGGTTCATCACTCCTCAGAGCGTCCACATCGGCCGTTAACCCAATGTAGTCGGACACCTGACGGTCTAGGCGTTCCCTGATGCTGGATCCGGATGACACCTGTCGATGGGTCGGCTGAAAGAATGACCTCATATCCGAAGTCACCAACACATCTTCAAACCGGCCTCTTCTTGCAGGCGCTGTTGGATTGGTACCCGCAAATCCTTCTCTGGGAGTGGGAATTGCTCCTCTGCCAGCGCACGCAAAAGCAGAATGCAGCATTTCTCGAAGCAAGGCCTGGAAGTGCTGCATTCTGACAGCCCTCTGCGACGGCGGTAACATTTCCGCCATTTTGTGTTTGTACCGGGGGTCTAAGTACGTTGCCACCCAGTACTGGTCCTTGACCCTCATGCTTTTTATACGGGGGTCCCTATTAAAACACTGGAGCATGAAGGCCCCCATTTGCACTAAAGTGGAAGCGGTGTGGTGGCCTGGCTCCTGCTCATCATCCAGGATAATGTCGTCCTCTTCATTCTCCTCTCCCCATCCTCGCACAACAGGGATCCCAGAAAGGTTTAAAGCATGCTCTTCTTGCTCCTGCTCATCCGCCCCGGCACCATCCTCCTCTGACTCCTCATCAGACTCCTGTTGTTGACTTGTCTCAGATAGAGTAGCCCCCCCTGGGAATTCATCCAGCATTGCGACTTCCTCATCTTCCCGCTCCTGCTCCTCCACAGCCTGATCAATGACACGACGCAATGCACGCTCCAGAAAGAAGGCATAAGGTACCATGTCACTGATGGCGCCATGGCTGCGACTGACCAGTTTGGTGATCTCCTCAAATGGCCGCAGAAGTCTGCATGTGTCGCGCATGAGCAGCCACTGGCGCGGTGAAAAAAAACCCAGCTCCCCAGAACCGTTTCTTTCGCAGAGTTCATACAGGTAGACGTTAACTGCACGTTTCTGCTGGAGCAGCCTATCAAGCATATAGAAGGTTGAGTTCCATCGCGTCGGGCAATCGCAAATAAGACGTCTGACCGGCAGATGGTGTCGCCGCTGAATGTCAGCAAGGCGAGCCATGGCCGTGTAAGATCTTCTGAAATGGGCCGAGATTTTCCTTGCCTGCCGCAAGATGTCCTGGACCCCAGGGTATTTGACAAGGAATCGCTGCACGACCAAGTTTAAGACGTGTGCCATGCACGGCACGTGCGTGATTTTGCCCTGTTTCAATGCGCTAAGCAGATTGGCACCGTTGTCACACACCACTTTACCAACTGTCAAATTGAGCGGTGTTAGCCACTCATCTGCCTGTGAACGCAAAGCTGAAAGGAGTGCCGGGCCAGTGTGGCTCTTTGCTTCCAGGCACAACAGACGCAGCACGGCATGGCAACGTCTCACCTGGCATGTGGAATAGGTTCTGGGGAGCTTGGGCGGTGCAGTGGAAGAGACGCTAGCAGCGGAAAAGGAGGAGGCAGCTGAGGAGGAGAGGGAGGAGGATGGAGTAGGAGGAGGAGAAGAAGAGTCAGGCCTGCATGCAATCCGTGGCGGTAAAACCAAATCTACACGGGTGCCACGGGTTACATGCTTGACGGCCGTCAGAAGGTTCACCCAGTGGGCAGTAAAACTGATATACCTTCCCTGCCCGTGTTTGCTAGACCACGTGTCTGTGGTCAGATGTATCTTGGCACCGACACTGTGTGCCAGAGATACATTCACTTGCCGCTGAACATGGCCATATAGCTCTGGGATGCCCTTCTCTGAGAAATACTTCCTTCCTGGGACCTTCCATTGTGGTGTTCCAATGGCCACAAATTTGCGAAAGGCCTCCGAGTCCACCAGTTTATATGGCAGTAGTTGGCGGGCTATGAGTTCTGACAAGCCAGCCGCCAACCGTTGGGCAAGAGGGTTATCCGGCGTCATCATTTTTTTACGCTCAAACATTAGGCCCACGGAAGCCTGCCTTTTTGCAGAAAAATGTGAGCTTGGCGTGATGGAAGGTGGAGTGGAGGACAATTGTGAGGAGAGAGGAGAAGGAGAAGTAGAAGACGAGGCTGGACGGTGAGAGCCTGCAGTGTGGCTTTGTGTGTTCCGTTGCTCCCACTGGGCTCGGTGATGGCTGCTCATGTGCCTTCTTAAGGCGGTCGTCCCTAGGTGAGTATTGGGCTTACCGCGACTAACGCGTTGACTGCAAAGATTGCAGATGGCAACGCTATTGTCAGCAGCGGACACGTTAAAAAAAGCCCACACTGCGGAGCCATGTGCCGGTGTCCTGGGAGCGCCAGATGTGACCGTACATGGTCGATGACTCGCTCCTGATACATTTGCAGTCTGCTTTGTCCCTGCTGTGCAATGTAAGTCATTGCTGCTTCTCCTCCCTATCTGCTGGTCCATATCTCCCTCTGAACTCCCCTCCTCTTCCTCTCTTGTGGGCACCCACGTGACATCACTAGACACGTCATCATCAACGTCACCTTCCCCACCGCTATAAGTAGAGTAGGCAGCAACACCGGGGACCAACCTCCTCCTTGGGCTGATCTGGGTACTGGCGTCAGACTGCTGAGTAGCGCTTGTTGCTACCTCCTCTTCCTGATCCAATACCAAGAGTGGCTGCGCATCAGAAATGTCCTCTTGATATGGATCGGAAAATAATTCCAGTGACTCAAGCGGAAGGTATGTGGTGGTGGTGGTGGTGGTCGTGTTGTTGGTGGTAGTGTCTTTGGGGGTGCACATAGCAGAGAGTGAAGAAGAGGGTGCAGATCGAGAGGATGAGGAGGGTGCAGAAGAGTAAGGCTGAGCGAGCCACTCAACCAAGTCTGGTGCATCCTTTAAAGTAATTGAACGCACCTTCTGCAACTTCCCACTTTGGCTCAAGCCTGTTGCTCCTGCCCTACCCCTACCACCCCTGCGGAAGGGCCTGCCTCTTCCTCTGCATGTCATTTTTTAAATGACCCTGTGACAAAACTCTTAGTCCCTATACCGCTGAAGGACTGCTGCAGTATAGGTGAGCGGTCAGCAGTGGTGCACGTCAACCCTATCTATTGTGGACCTATAGCGGTCCTTACAGAACAGCAGACTGTACCGCACTCAAGCCTATGTACCGTAGCACCCTATACCAAGTTACCAGTCCTTATAAGAACTTTTGTGGACCAAGCAGGTTGTGTATTAGTGTTTAGCAGACTGTACGTCAGTCCCTATACCGCTGAAGGACTGCTGCAGTATAGGGCAGCGGTCAGCAGTGGTGCACGTCAACCCTATCTATTGTGGACCGATAGCGGTCCTTACAGAACAGCAGACTGTACCGCACTCAAGCCTATGTACCGTAGCACCCTATACCAAGTTACCAGTCCTTATAAGAACTTTTGTGGACCAAGCAGGTTGTGTATTAGTGTTTAGCAGACTGTACGTCAGTCCCTATACCGCTGAAGGACTGCTGCAGTATAGGGCAGCGGTCAGCAGTGGTGCACGTCAACCCTATCTATTGTGGACCGATAGCGGTCCTTACAGAACAGCAGACTGTACCGCACTCAAGCCTATGTACCGTAGCACCCTATACCAAGTTACCAGTCCTTATAAGAACTTTTGTGGAACAAGCAGGTTGTGTGTTAGTGATTAGCAGACTGTACGTCAGTCCCTATACCAATGAAGGACTGCTGCAGTATAGGGCAGCGGTCAGCAGTAGTGCACGGCAACCCTATGTATTGTGGACCGATAGCGGTCCTTACAGAACAGCAGACTGTACCGCACTCAAGCCTATGTACCGTAGCACCCTATACCAAGTTACCAGTCCTTATAAGAACTTTTGTGGACCAAGCAGGTTGTGTATTAGTGTTTAGCAGACTGTACGTCAGTCCCTATACCGCTGAAGGACTGCTGCAGTATAGGGCAGCGGTCAGCAGTGGTGCACGTCAACCCTATGTATTGTGGACCGATAGCGGTCCTTACAGAACAGCAGACTGTAACGCACTCAGGCCTATGTACCGTAGCACCCTATACCAAGTTACCAGTCCTTATAAGAACTTTTGTGGACCAAGCAGGTTGTGTGTTAGTGATTAGCAGACTGTACGTCAGTCCCTATACCAATGAAGGACTGCTGCAGTATAGGGCAGCGGTCAGCAGTAGTGCACGGCAACCCTATGTATTGTGGACCGATAGCGGTCCTTACAGAACAGCAGACTGTAACGCACTCAGGCCTATGTACCGTAGCACCCTATACCAAGTTACCAGTCCTTATAAGAACTTTTGTGGACCAAGCAGGTTGTGTGTTAGTGATTAGCAGACTGTACGTCAGTCCCTATACCAATGAAGGACTGCTGCAGTATAGGGCAGCGGTCAGCAGTAGTGCACGGCAACCCTATGTATTGTGGACCGATAGCGGTCCTTACAGAACAGCAGACTGTACCGCACTCAAGCCTATGTACCGTAGCACCCTATACCAAGTTACCAGTCCTTATAAGAACTTTTGTGGACCAAGCAGGTTGTGTATTAGTGTTTAGCAGACTGTACGTCAGTCCCTATACCGCTGAAGGACTGCTGCAGTATAGGGCAGCGGTCAGCAGTGGTGCACGTCAACCCTATGTATTGTGGACCGATAGCGGTCCTTACAGAACAGCAGACTGTAACGCACTCAGGCCTATGTACCGTAGCACCCTATACCAAGTTACCAGTCCTTATAAGAACTTTTGTGGACCAAGCAGGTTGTGTGTTAGTGATTAGCAGACTGTACGTCAGTCCCTATACCAATGAAGGACTGCTGCAGTATAGGGCAGCGGTCAGCAGTAGTGCACGGCAACCCTATGTATTGTGGACCGATAGCGGTCCTTACAGAACAGCAGACTGTAACGCACTCAGGCCTATGTACCGTAGCACCCTATACCAAGTTACCAGTCCTTATAAAAACTTTTGTGGACCAAGCAGGTTGTGTGTTAGTGTTTAGCAGACTGTGCGTCAGTCCCTATACCGCTGAAGGACTGCTGCAGTATAGGGCAGCGGTCAGCAGTGGTGCACGTCAACCCTATCTATTGTGGACCGATAGCGGTCCTTACAGAACAGCAGACTGTACCGCACTCAAGCCTATGTACCGTAGCACCCTATACCAAGTTACCAGTCCTTATAAGAACTTTTGTGGACCAAGCAGGTTGTGTATTAGTGTTTAGCAGACTGTACGTCAGTCCCTATACCGCTGAAGGACTGCTGCAGTATAGGGCAGCGGTCAGCAGTGGTGCACGTCAACCCTATGTATTGTGGACCGATAGCGGTCCTTACAGAACAGCAGACTGTAACGCACTCAGGCCTATGTACCGTAGCACCCTATACCAAGTTACCAGTCCTTATAAGAACTTTTGTGGACCAAGCAGGTTGTGTGTTAGTGATTAGCAGACTGTACGTCAGTCCCTATACCAATGAAGGACTGCTGCAGTATAGGGCAGCGGTCAGCAGTAGTGCACGGCAACCCTATGTATTGTGGACCGATAGCGGTCCTTACAGAACAGCAGACTGTACTGCACTCAGGCCTATGTACCGTAGCACCCTATACCAAGTTACCAGTCCTTATAAAAACTTTTGTGGACCAAGCAGGTTGTGTGTTAGTGTTTAGCAGACTGTGCGTCAGTCCCTATACCGCTGAAGGACTGCTGCAGTATAGGGCAGCGGTCAGCAGTAGTGCACGGCAACCCTATGTATTGTGGACCGATAGCGGTCCTTACAGAACAGCAGACTGTAACGCACTCAGGCCTATGTACCGTAGCACCCTATACCAAGTTACCAGTCCTTATAAGAACTTTTGTGGACCAAGCAGGTTGTGTGTTAGTGATTAGCAGACTGTACGTCAGTCCCTATACCAATGAAGGACTGCTGCAGTATAGGGCAGCGGTCAGCAGTAGTGCACGGCAACCCTATGTATTGTGGACCGATAGCGGTCCTTACAGAACAGCAGACTGTACCGCACCCAAGCCTATGTACCGTAGCACCCTAGACAGACCAAGTTACCAGTCCTGATAAAGAGCTTTGTGGAACAAGTGAGTTGTGAATGATTAGCAGACTGCAGCAGAAGGGCAGCAGTCAAGTATAATATTCTTTCTATATTTGGAAGAAAGAATATTATACGTGTACAAGCCTATTACCGTACCACTGATACCAGTCCTGAAAAGAACCTTTGTGGAACTAATAGTAACAGCAAGTCTTTAAAATTATCCTCACTGCCTGACACACTGCTTCCTGCCTGTCCCTATACAAATTGGCAAAAAAGAGTAGGCTGGAACGATTAGCTGGAACAGCTCTTTTGTGGACCTGATAGTAACAGCTAATGATGATGATGATGATGATGATGAAGAAAGACTAATCTGGCTGAGCTGTCCCTAAAATAGCAGCATACAGCGCTCTGTCCCTTTATCTAAACTGACAAAAGAAACTCAGGCTGCTGACCTAACACCTATACCAGTCCTGAAAAGAACTTTTGTGTACCAAATAGCTAGCGTTTTCTCTGTCCCTACTCCACACAGGATCCTTTCCCTACAGTGACAGAAGAAAGAATGTAAAATGGCCACCGGATCGGGTGTATTTATAGGTTAGGGGGAATGTCCAAGTGTCCATGAGCTGTCATGTCTCAATTGGTTGTCCTGTAACACATGATAAACGTGTCACGAAAGGTTAAAGTTCTTGTATACATTAAACACGTAAGTCCGCCGGGGCGAACGACGGAAAAAGGCGTTCGAACCCGCGGACGGCGAAAGTCGGAAATTCGCCGCGAAACGACCGCCGGGCGAACCGTTCGGCCATCACTATTGAAAGGTAATGTACTCATTTCTTATACACTATATTATCAAAAGTATTGCCTTTACACGCACGTGAACTTTAATGGCATTCCAATCTTAGTCTGTAGGGTTCAATATTGAGTTGGCCTACCCTTTGCAGCTATAACAGTTTCAACTCTACTGGGAAGGCTGTCCACAAGGTTTAGGAGTGTGTCTGTGGAAATGTTTAACCATTCTTCCAGAAGAGCATTTGTGAGGTCAGGTACTGATGTAGACAAGAAGGCCTGACTTGCCATCTCTGTTCTAATTCATCCTAAAGGCATTCTGTCACATTGAAATCAGGACTATATGCAGGCCAGTCAAGTTCCTCCACCCCAAACTCACTCATCCATGTCTTTATGGACCTTGCTTTGTGCACTGGTCCAAATCCTTTGGTGGGGGGGATTATGGTGTGGGGTTGTTTTTTCAGGGGTTGGGCTTAGCCCCTTAGTTCCAGTAAAGGGAACTCTTAAGGTTTCAGCATACCAAGACATTTTGGACAATTACATGTTCCCAACTTTGTGGAAAGCCCCTTCCTGTTCCAACATGACTGTGCACCAGTGCACAAACAAGGCCCATAAAGACATAGTTTGGGGTGGAGGAACTTGACTGACCTGCAACAGAGTCCTGTCCTCAGCCTGATAGAACACCTTTGGGATGAATTAAAACAGAGACTGTGAGCAAGGCCTTCTCGCCCAACATCAGTGCCTGACCTCACATATGCGCTTCTGAAAAAATAGTCAAACATTGCCATAGACACACGCCTAAACCTTGTGGACAGCCTTCCGAGAAGAGTTTAAGCTGTTAAAGCTGCAAAGGGGTGGCCAACTCAATATTGAACCCTATTGACTAAGAGTGGGATGTCAGTAAAGTAAAGTTCATGTGCGTCTAAAGGCAGGTGTCTCAATACTTTTGGTAATAAAGTGTATGCTATCAAAAATAGATGGTACCATAGAGCAACAGGCTGCAAATATAAATATAACATTTATTAAGCAAACAAACTATTCAACATTTTTTTCTTCAGTGACTTGCCTGATCCACTGGCTTGCATATTTGCTTGTCTACGTGCCTATTTATTGATTACGAAATAAAAAAGCAAACCCCTATTAAGATTTGAGGTGATAAATTGGCCCTTTAGACTCTTTTGTAGGTTTGGTGCTGCACCATTGAGGATTATATTTAATAAGGGAAACATTTGATGCACCCTTTCTTTGGCCTCCAGTCGGTGAGTGAAACAATCAATAGAATTCCTTTAAATGGAATCATAGGGAATACTACATTTTCCAACAAAATAATGAATGAAACACCCTTCAGTGGTAGCTGTCAGGTAGTATTAGAAATAGACATATTCTCATGCACATTACAGAATAGGAGTTCATGCAGTTTAAAAAGTTTGCTACCTGGGAGTCCCCTTTTTCACGTGTATGCAAAGGGTGTAAGCACCCTATTCTATATATAAAATATAGGAAAGTTATTTCTATTGCTTGTAAGTTTTATTTCTATATATAAAAATGATCTATTATTAAAGCTGAACTCCAGGTTCATAAAAACACAATTTAATTCAGTTATGGATGCATTAAAAAATCAGTTTGAAACTCATTACAGAGTATTTTTTAAATAGTACTAGCAGAAGTACCTGAAATTGTCTTGATACCAGTCTTCTGTAATTCTGTAATAGTAGCATTAGGAGACGGAGGTGCAGCACTTTAAGCCAATCAGTCTTTACTGCATCAAACAGTAGTGTCCATCCAGCACTGATAGTAAGAGAGAGTACAGGGATGACCTCATCAGTGTGCTACTGCTGCTTCACTGTCTAATCACAGACCGGGGTGGATCTTAGATCAGCTGTATAACTGCAGTACAGTCTGTAGGGAGGTCACATGAAGTGCAGGACAAGGCTATACAGTTTGGCAGGGCTGTCTGGATCTAGGACTGGCTGAACAAATTAAAAATCTTTTAGCAGTGAAATAGTATCATTTGTGAAATTCAGTCTGGAGTTTAGCTTTAAGTGAACCACCTTTTTTTTAGGTATATATAGATATATCTATATATAGATATCTCTCTCTATATATATCTATATATAGAGAGAGATATTTATATAGAGATATATCTATATATCTTTCTCTCTCTCTCTATCTATCTATCTATCTATCTATATATATATATATATATATATATATATATATATATATATATATATATATATATATATGAGAGGGAGAACCGCACTCAGTTTTAAAGTTAGTGCCAGCAAGCAGGTCTTCCCACCAACTTAACATATACGAATAAAGTTCAGAGGTTGCTACACTTCAAAATCGTTAATTTATTTTTCAAAATCTTCAAGAAAGGTTACATAGCAAAAAAGTAATTCCAGACAAAAATATTTCAAGAATCGTTCAGACAAAGATTTCCGTTTCGGGCTTGTTTGCTCACGCCCTTCCAGATAGATATGTTCTGATCTGAAGAAGGGCGTGAGCAAACAAGCCCGAAAACGGAAATCTTTGTCTGAACGATTCTTGAAATATTTTTGTCTGGAATGACTTTTTTGCTATGTAACCTTTGTTGAAGATTTTGAAAAATAAATGAACGATTTTCAAGTGCAGCAACCATAGAACTTTATTTGTATATATATATATATATATATATATATATATATATATGGATAGATATATATGGACAGATAGATATACATATATATATATATATATATATATATATATATATATATATATATATATATATATATATATATATATATATATATATATTATCACATAATTTTATATTGTAATATAATTACTGGGATTCAATTGTTTGTAAGTAGAATGATAAGCAAGTCCACTGAAATAAATATGAAGTGCCTACATTTATTAATGTATTGAAATGATATGTAAAATCTATCTGTACATATATTTGAGCATCAAAAAGAAAAGTAAACTCTTTAATTATCTATGTATTTATGCAATATGCAGATCGATCTAACACGTTAATTAAGGTCACACATGAAATGCTGATATATTTAACTGCAATATGATGACAAATTTTTAAGCCAAAATTATATACGGCAATTAAGTAACATATACAAACAGTACAACTGTATTACAAAACTGTAAGAACCGTAGTTGAATTAAATTATGAAATCTTGCTCACCTGGTCCTCTGAGGTAAGGAGACATATGCAAGAAGAATATTTTGTTGTCTTGGGGATGTGTGCTCCACTTCACTATATTAATGTTCATAGTTCTAGGTCAGGTATACTGTAAAGTTTGCATGTGCACATCTCATTCAGTTTTTAAGTCATTCCAGCAGCCAGCTGCATCACTGGAGATACACTATCCAGTAAGCCAGTTATAACCTTGGTAAATCAGGTCCAAATTATTTAAAAGCCGCATGTACAACACCTGCACGTCGTGTAACCACAAGGAGGCCATTGTGATTGTACTTCTGTGCACCCTATGTTTGTTGAAGTGATCCTTTCTATTTTGTTATATGATTCAATCATTTTTATGGAAGATGAGTCAAGGCTAGGCTCATTCCATTTCTGTTTTAAATAAAAAGTACACAGGCTGATTAAACAAGGAGATGCAAACAGTCAGGCTGTGTAGTAAACATTAGCACCATAACAAATAAAGATATTTCCTATTTGGTGCAGTAAGAACAATTAAAGATCATTACTGGTTGCATGTTTGGGTATATTGATTTGCCCTATTGAATGTAAACCATAATTTCGTATTGGAATTACAGTGTGTGTGTAAATGTTTCTTTAACAAGCCCACAGGTATTTTGTGTGTTTATCCAATAATAAGAAGGGCTTAATTTAAAGAGACTATCACTGGGGGGACTGAGACAAGGGATGAGGTAGTTGCTGCATCTTTGAAGTGCAAACACTTAGAACTGTCTGTACCTACCTGAAGGAATTAGCCAAACCTTCTTGTAACACTCCAATGTTGGGCCATTCTGATAGGCAAAGATGTGACACTTTCAAGAAGAGCTTGCCATTGATCTCCAGTCTGACACATTACCGGCAGCCTTACTGGCTCAAAGGGATGTGTAGGATGTAAGAATGGGTGGATGCGTTGTGTCAGTTTATAAAGTGATGAAACTTTGCCTGTTAGATGACCTGTGGAGTTAGCCATGTTAGGAAGGATTTGAGGGACTGTTTGCCCAATCCTCCTAATGGCAGGGACCTCTTAGAGCCTTTCCTAAAAATGTATTAGTTACTACAGTTTTACAACATCTTCCCATCAAATATGCCTTTTGGCTCATTATATGGCAAAAAATGTTGCGTACTGAGAATTTCTCATGCTGTTGTAACTAATTTAATTTAAACCTATGATAAAAAAATGCTATAAAAAGCCACGCTAAGGTTTATACTTGGTTGCTGCCACCCTACAGATCCTCAGCCCCCACTAGAAGGCTGTGGATGTGCAAATAATTTATAAAGAAGTTATAGGGCACAAGGCGCTACCCCAAAAATTATATGAACTAGATCAATATTTGGGAGGGGTTTCCAAATTCCTCTCTACCACCGGAGGAAAAAACCTCCTAAGCAAAAGGAAGACCGGACTGACTGTGTCTTCTCTGATAATGAGAACACGCTACGTATATTTTATCGGACTATAATATCCCATAGGGCTATCAAATTGTATAAAGCATTTCCCTATACTGAGAGCGTATACACACCATACACTTAAAATGGGCAAATTGGACAACCCGTCCTCTGCATACACACTCCCAAAACTATTGTATAAGGCAATACAGAATGTTGGGATGGATTAAACAAATTAAAAATTATATATTACAATTACTTATAATTTTTCATTAACAGCTCAGGAGGAGCCACTGTACTAACTAGCCAACGTTAGTACAGCAATCTCCCCTGCTGTTCTATTGCGTTCTGACAGGACGGCTCTCCCGCCAAAACACTCTGGTCAGTGCTCTCAGCCATTGGCTTGGGAGCTGATCAGCAGACTTTTTTCGGTCATGCCCCTTCAACAGAAGCCAGATGACCGGCCCACTTCTGTCAGACCAACTGCAGTACACACAACCGAAAAAGAGGCCGGCTGATGCCACCTGACATTTGGCCCCTGTGTACTAGGGTTAAGCTTTCGGTTACATTACCAGAACCTAAGGGTGAACTAGATGTTTAAATCTGAAGGGTGCTACATAATTCAGAAGAATTTGTATAGCACAGACCTGAAGCAGAGAAAACAGGGTTGAAGTAAACAACTGTAAGATAATTGGTTGCAGTGGATCTTAGGGTAGATAAAGATTAAATCTGAGAATTGATTTCAACATAACTACAGTGTTTGCTGGATAGCATTTATAGTTATTTGATTAGTTTCACTTGCCTAGTAGTGCTTTTTATGCTTTCATTAGGGGAACATCTTGAAGTGGACCTGAACTCTAAAAGACGCCTAAGTAGTACCTTCAAGATGTATATTTTGTCTTGAATTCCTCCTGGGAAAAAAGGCAGTGAACTGTATCTAAGGGTACTTAGCCATGCCCATAACTATGGTCTCATATCTAAATATCTACTTTGTGAGGGCACTGCTCCTACTACATTGAACTTATTTGGGAGTGTTAATTGATGTTGTTACTACTGTGCTGCTTTTAGGAGAGAGAAATGTACTACTTACATCTCTTTGCTTCTGCTTAATTCATTCTGTGGATCTCTGCCTTTCTTGCTACTTCCTTAAGATTCCCCCACCTGTTATCGGATCAAAAGTTTGAGTAAACAAAGCCCTGCTCCTCTAATAAGATGGTCACCACCACACAGAAACACAGGAACACATAGGGGGTTATTTACAAAAGGCAAATCCAGTTTGCACTGTAAGTGCACTTGAAAGTGCACTTGTAAGTAAAGTCACTGTAGATCTGAGGGGGACATGCAAGGAAGATAAAAAAACAGCATTTTAGCTTGCACATAATTGGATGATAAAATTCGCAGAGCTTCCCCTCATTTCAGATCTACCCCTTAAGTTTAGGGCCACTGCACTTCCAAGTGCACTTTCAAGTGCACTTGCAGTGCAAAGTGGATTTGCCTTTCATAAATAACCCAAATAGCTCCTAATTGTCCTTGATTTGGAGGACTTGACCCTCATTTGGAACAAAATCCCTCTGTCCCTCTTTCCTCCTCATTTGTGCCTCATTTTGGCCTGATGAATATACCTATATAAAAATGCACTATTTTGTCTATCAAAAAGTGTTTTGCGGTGTTAAACCTTTCATCCAATTTCGAAATCATTTCATATGTAAATTTCAAAAGCCAATATCAATGAATAGCAGTGATTTAAAAAAAAACAAAAAACACTTAGTTTAATCAATCATTTTTTGTGTAATAATTCTCTTTGTAACAGGGGGGCACAGCAGTGGGTATGTTCTATGCCTACATACTTTTGCCAACAGGTGTCCCTCTTTCTCACCTCAGAAAGTTGGGAGGTATGCCTAAACCAAAAAAGCAAAAATGTAATGTACTGCAGCTTACTAATTCATAGATGTTGCAGCTGCATTTGTTTTCTTTTAGTATGCTTTTTTCCTATTTACCTGGTGATTTGAGCAGTAACACTTCCTGTCTAAGCCCTTGTACACATGGTTAGGCATTCCGACGGAAAATGTCCGATCAGACCGTGTTGTCGGATAATCCGACTGACAACGTTTTAGAGCAGGGCTATAAAATTTTCCGACAACATGATCCGATCGGACTTTGTCTGATCGTTTGTGGAGAATTCCGATCGGACAAAGTGCCATGCATGCTCAGATCAAATTCCTAGACCAAAGCTATTGGCTACTAGCCGCAATGTAGTCCTGTCGTAACGAAATAACGTCATCACGTTCTGAATGATCGGATTTTCCGACAACTTTGTCCGACCGTGTGTATGCAACACAAGTTTCGGACAAAATCCGTCGGACAAAATCCGTCGGACAAAATCCGACGGATTTTGTTGCCGGAATGTCCGACCGGGTGTACAAGGGCTTAGGGTGGCTATGCTTAGTCCTTCACTGTATCTATAGGTGAGTCTTGTAACCACTTTGACAGAGACTCAAAAAACACAGGACAGGAAAAAAAAACAACTGAAACTGTTATTGCTTATAATAGACTGCACCATGAATGTATTTTTTTATGTTGTCCAATGTTTCAATTTAAGAGCAAGGCATTGTATGCTATTAATGAGGAAAATATCAGCTTGAGGAAAACCTACAGGCTAATTCTTTGTCTTCTTAGTCCCTCTTTTGGGCACAGTTTCCAGAGTCTAGTCTCTCTTCAAAAAAATTCTGTTTTGTATTTTACCTAGTCTTGATTTTTATTTGAATTCCCCTTGGGTTATGAAATTGTCTTGTTAATCTAACAAGTATCCTCTGATCTCAAATAACTCTTTTTTTTCTCAGGGGTTTAAGCATAAATGATTCTCTTTTTTTTATAGCAACAGTCATGAAATGTAAATTACATTCCCCAGTCTCAGATTTTCCTTAAGCTTCCTTATATCCTATGCTATTTCAATACAAATATGCAATATGTAAACTGACTGCTGAGATGATCATTTAGGAATTTTACTGACATTGTATATTTAATACTGAAGAAATGTATTTTATCATAAAAGCGAAAACGTGAAAACAAGGCTTAATTATAGCTTTCAATATTTATGTCCATTCTGGTATTTGGCAGCTACTGATTTATATACACTTAAATAAGTTCCAATGATCTCTGAGTTGTACCTCCCAAAAGTGTATAGGTCCTTGGGTTTCTAATATAAACCAATATGTTTTTTTTTAATGAAAATCGTTTCTTCATTTTTTTAAACAAGAATAAAAAATGCTGATTACAATCTGATTGTTTTCCATGGTTTTTGTTTTAATTTTCTCTTATATGATTTTAAGAATCCTTTTTTTTTAGACTTGGAAAGTCATGTCTTTAAATTTCACAGTCCAGGCTGTTAGCTACATTAAATATTTATTGCATCT
The DNA here is from genome assembly GCF_037356315.1 of Lithobates pipiens. Lineage (NCBI taxonomy): Eukaryota > Metazoa > Chordata > Amphibia > Anura > Ranidae > Lithobates > Lithobates pipiens. The sequence continues at coordinate 166,287,260 of NW_027507764.1, forward strand.
GTGGTGCATTTGCTGGAAGTTTTAGGATTATCATTTAAATAATAAATCTCTCTCTTTCATAGCCTGTTGTTTTTCTCTTTCTCCTTGAGGTGTCATTTGTTTCTAATCTTATATGTGCTTAGATTGCCTTACACTGAATGCTTTAAAACATACATATATATATACATACTGAACTGCTACATATACTGTCACACACACCTTTTGAATATTTCTTGAAAAGTTCTTTCTTTCCTCTATTGTGTACAGGCATACCCCACTTTTAAGTACACAATGGGGTTTATTTACTAAAGCTGGAAAGTGCAAAAGTAGGCTCACGTCTGCATAGAAACCAATGATTTTCCAGGTTTTATTATCAAAGCTTAATTGAACAAGCTGGGGTTAGAAGCTCATTGGTTTCTATGCAGAAGTGAGCCTGATTTTGCACTTTCCAGCTTTAGTAAATAAACCCCATTGTGTACTTAAAAGTGGGGTATACCTGTATAGAATTGCAAGCACTTATATACCAACTTATTTAAAAAAGACTCTGTCACTGGGAAGGAGGGTAAATTAGCGGTGTAGGTGAGGGCACCACAAACCTTCAGTAACCTCCCAAACCTTCCTTTAACAGCGAAAACTCAAGCTGTTCTAACAGATGACGTTTTGTCCGTTTCTGATAATACTAAAGCTTTTCTGTCCTTTCTAGTGCTTTTCGATAGGCCATTGAAGCTGCCCATCGTTGAGGCAGGCTATTAGGAATGTGTGCAGATGGAGTGCAGTGCCAAACTGGCAAATGTCTGTTTGGCCGTGGAAGGATTTTTAGGCCAAAAGCTTCTTCAGGAAAAGTGACATATATTTACTATATTTACAAAGTTCTGGCAAACGTGGCAATAATTAAAAAAAGTGTGGGAATGTGTTTTTTTCTTTAATCACACTTACCTAGATGCTGCATCTGTCCCCCGACAGCTGTAAGACTGAGAATCGTGCAATCAAAGACCGCACCGAGCAGAGAGTTGGTGACTGTCAGTAAACCAGCTCTGTGGAGGTGGTGGGAGTGGCTGGCTCAGGCTCTCAGGGGCTTACTAAGAGGCTGAGCCAGGGGCCTGTCCAAGGTGGTGGGCAGATCCTGAAGCCTGCTGTCTGCTGCAAACAGGTCACAAGAGTGCAGAGCGAACTGCACTCCTGTAATCCCCAGGAGAAGTACAACCAAATTAACTTTGTCTGTACTTCTCCATTAAGGCCTAATGCACACTGGGTTTAAAAACTGGGTTTAAAAACCTATTGTTTTTACAGGCGTTTGGCTTTTTTTTAGCCTGTAAAAGTACCTCTATGTTAGCCTTGGGATTATTTACTTAAACTGGAGAGTGCAAAATCTGAGACATCTATACATAGAAACCAACCAGGTTCCCAGATTTATTGTCAAAGCTTAACTGAACAAGATGAAGTTAGAAGCTGATTGGTTATTACCAGGCACAGCTGCACCAGATTCTAAGTGCACCTGATTTAGTAAATCTCCCCCTATGAGTCCAAGCACACATAGGCCCCTTTCACTGAGGCGGTTTTCAGGCACTACAGCACTAAAAATAGCGCCTGAAAAACCACCCCTTTCGCTCCAGTGTGAAAGCCGGAGGGCTTTCACACTGGAGTGGTGCGCTAGCAGGACGGTGAAAAAAGTCCTGCTAGCCTCATCTTTGGAGCGGTGAAGGAGCGGTGTATTCACCACTCCTAAACCGCTCTTACCCATTGAAATCAATGGGGCAGCGTGGCTATACTGCCGGTAAAGCACCGCTGGGTGGTTTAACCCTTTTTTGGCTGCTAGCGGGGGTTAAAACCGCCCCGCTAGCGGCCGCATACTGCCGCTAAAACGACGGTAAAGCATCGCTAAAAATAGCGGCGCTTTACCGCCGATGCCGGCACCGCCCCAGTGTGAAAGGGGCCTTGAGCATTTACAAACATATTAAAAAAAGAGCTTACAGGTTGAAAAAAAAAAAACATATGCACATTAGGAGAGTAGCTGAAGAGTAGAAATAAGGCTTAACATGCCTAAATGCATGTAAACGTATCTAAATGTGCTTAAAAGCTAGATACAATTATGTAAATTTGAGCATTAATGTATTCCAGTGGCCAAAATAAATTATTATTCTGGCCTATGAACTCCATTAACGTTCAATCAAGCTTAACATGCTTAATGTGATGTTCAGCTTAAAAAAAATTATTAAAGGTCAGCAGCTACAAATACTGCATCTGCTGACTTTTAATAATCGGACACTTACCTATCCCAGGGTCCAGTAATGCGGGGGGATTGAAGCTCCGCTTGTCTCCCCCTCCGCTTGGCGGCGCCGTAATTTTAACTGTGGGCGCCCAGCTGTGGCTTCACTGCCAGGCACACACTGCACTCGCGCGAGCCGCGCCGAGCACCGTGACTGGCTGCGCAATCATCTGGGATCTCTCACCTGTCCCAGATGATTGACAAGAGGGAGGGGGGAAAGGCAATCTCCCTTCCTGCGCAGAGGGAAGTGACGTCAGGAGCCCAGGCACTGAAGGAGGAAGACTACGAGGGACCCCCTAGCAATAGGCATTTAGAGGTGAGTAAAAAAAAAATTTCTACAAATGTTTTTTTTTTCTTTTTTTTAAGCACATTAATAATTTTTTTTTTGGGGTGGAACTCCACTTTAAAAGCACCTAAACATGTGTGCAATACGCTGCTACTGTATAGGCACATTTTTAAGGTAACTTTTCCTCTGCCATGAGTTCTTGCTTTCAGAGGAGCAAACCAAATGCCCTGTTTTATGAGGCCTTATAAAGAAAATGCATACATTTGGAAATATGTAGCCATAACACAATAAACATGATATTGCATTTAGACATAGTTTTAAAGAGGTCTGTTCTGTCTTTTGAAGCTGTTCTTTTTCTAATTTTTTACTGTTTGATGCCTAGAACAATTACATTGCCGTACAGCCAGGAGGCAGTTGTGCCTGAATGTAGGTAATACATGGAACAGTACACAAACGTCTGCTAAAGGAACTTGATGCTATGAAATAGGAATGCACATGACCCTTTTGGACTTTTCAAGCCACATATACTGTACTGTATAAACTTTATTTTACATTTTAGGTATAGTTCAATACAAAGACTAATTCATATTTGAATCGATCTATTAGCTTTTAAAAATGTATGTTTTTTTTTATCATCTCTCTCCCCACGTCTTGCTTTGTGAAAGTGCTTTTTTGATATGCTGTACTGCATTTTCTAAAATAAAAGTAGTAAAAAATATATCTAAACGGAGTCAAATGAAAATGTTTTTGAGGCCTCATCCAGGTGTACCAAAACGTGGTTTTGGGTGAAGTTTGGTGTGTTAAAGCAGAAATCTAGCTAAACCACTATATACATAGTTGAAAAGCATACACAGTGCCGACATAACATCCTTTAGTACGCAAGGCACAAAGGCTAAAATGGGAGAAAAACAAGGTGCGCCAAAAAGTGCAGCAGAAGATGCAACAAATGGTATATTTAATTAAAATCAGTCAAATGGCTACTCACACTAATAGTAAAGATCAATAGGCATATAACAATATGGTGGATGGTGGTGTGTAGATGTTAACATGAGAGGAGAGGAACAACCGGCAAGACATCCGTCTTCTCATCTCAGAACCAACATGCAACATACTCGGAGTTGCATTGGAAGTGATGTTAGAAAATGGAGATAACGTTTCAAAGTATCCACTTCTTCATCAGATCTAAATGGCTATTTTAGCCATTTTTACACCCCACTTCTCCTGAAGCTCCCCCTCTTATGCCTACCCCTTGGTCCAGCCCTGAGCCTGCAGTACACATTTTACCTTTAATGTGTAAGATGCAGGTTTGTTTAGTTAGTCTTGTGATTCCCTGGACAGTCAGGTAGCTACTAAATTCACCTTCAGCTGGCTGTGTCACCTCTTTGCCTCCAACCTGCTCTGGGACCAGGAGAGGAGAGATCATCCATCGCTGGACCCTGGAGAGGAGTTCACCCATCGCAGGATACCGAGAGTGGATTACCAACACTGGAATCTTTTTTTATTTCTTAATAAAGGACTTATCCCAACGTGATCTGTGTGTTTTATTTTTTATTTTTTACACTTCCTTTGTGAAATGGTAGGGGTACAATGTACACGTTACCATTCCAAACATGGGGGGCTGGGATCTGGGGGTCCCCTTGTTAAGGGGGGCTTCCAGATTCCGATAAGGCCCCCACCCGCAGACCCCCACAACCACCGGCCAAGGGTTGTGGGGATGAGGCCCTTGTCCCCATCAACGTGGGGACATGGTGCTTTGAGGGGTCACAGACCCCCAAAGCATCATCCACATGTTGAGGGGATGTGTCCTGGCACAGTTCAGGAAGGGGGGCGTGCTCTCATCCCTCCCTCTTTTCCTGTGGCCTGCCAGGTTGCGTGCTCGGATAAAGGGTCTGGTATGGATTTTTGGGGGGAACACCACGCTATTAAAATCAGTATGGTATGGATATTTGGGGGGAACCCTACATAATTTTTTTTAAATTTGACGCAGGGTTCCCCTTAACCTCCCTGGCGGTACGATTATTTCGGATTTTAGGTGCTAAAAGCGGTACCATTATTTTGCATGAAAATTTGGCGTTTTATATTGTAGTCCTGCAATTCTTAGGAATAACTCTCTTAAATCTGTCCAAACCAGAGTCTAGCAGACATCCCGGGTATGATAAAGTTTGAAAAATTAAATCATAAATTATAATATAATAAATAATTATAAATAATTGTACCAAATAATAATATAACAATAATAAAAATTATTCAATAATGTAATCAAATCAAAAACACTGAAATTTGCTCAGTTGCAGAATTGTCACTGTCATTACTTTTCAGTATTTGATGACGGATCTCCCCACAAATCGCTATCGCTCAATTCTGCGAGTGATTCTAATTTATTATCGCTGTTTTCTAGCTGGTCTAAAATCATTTTTGATGTACAGTGACAGTTTTGGTTGCTATGGGCAATCTCCAGTTTCCAGGCATAAAGAACAGTTTTTATTATATAAAACTGCATGCAGGACACTGGGCAGACCACTAGGGACAACGGGGATGTGAAATATTTACATACAGCAATGTAATCTGTAAGATTACATTATACTGTATGTTTACTGTTTGTTTCACTTTTTGAATTTGGCGCCGATCTCCGTGCCCGTGCTCGTACAGCGGGGAGACAACGCTGGATCCGAGGGAGAAGGTAAGTAAACCTCCTCCTGGATCCAGCGATGCAGTCCCGAGTCTGACTTGGGGATACCGCTCTTGGTATAAAAAATCCACCCCGAGTCAGACTCGGGAATACCATCAGGGGGGTTAATATCCATACCAGACCTGAAGGGCGTGGCAATTGAATTTGGGGGGACCCCCATGCATTTTTTTTTTCAATGACTTTCAATGACTGTGCTTTTAAATGACTTTTTTTTCTTCAGAAATGACACTTTGTGCAGGGACAGTTCTAAGCACGGGAAACAAGCTCTAATTTACAGACATACTATACACACCACCTAGGTACGAAATTTAAAGGAATATTTCACTTTTATTAAATGCATTATTAAAATCACTGCTCCCGAAAAAATGGCCATTTAAAAAAAAAAAAAATCATTGATACATGTCCCCTGGGGCAGGACACAGGTCCCCAAACACTTTTTATGACAATAACTTGCATATAAACCTTTAAAATTAGCACTTTAGATTTCTCCCATTGACTTTTACAGGGTGTTCCGTGGCTTTTCGAATTTGCCTCAAATTGTTTGCTGTTCGGCGAACAGGCGAACAGGCAATGATCGAGTCGAACATGAGTTTTACTCGAACCCGAAGCTCATACCTAATGGACATAACTTTTGGTTTGTCAAAAAATGTGTCAAATATTTGCATTCTTTCCTCTTTTTACACAATCAAAGTTCTTGGAACTTGATCGTCAATCCTAAAACCTATTCTGTAATATGTCTAATTTCACACAAACTTCACCAGTCTAGCAAGTCCTAAAAGTGTGCATTAGGATACAAACATGTACATACATTTTTACTTAGCTTAGTAAGTGTGATAAAGATAAGTGACATTTCACTGTTCAAAAAAATACCCAATCATAAAAATACCCAATCATATGCAAGAAAAACTAAATAAACAGTATTTTGCTTACACTTTATTGGATGATTGGCATCAGCATAGCTTCACCTCATTCGCTAAGCTAAATAAAATATCACAAAGTGAACATGTTCTACTCTTTTAGAGAATCAACCTCAATGAATGCATACATGCACCTATTCAATTTCTCAGCAGAATATTGAAGAAACTTAGACTGCTTCATAATTGACCTGGTTAGGATTTATTTAATCATAACCAGTTTTGGTTTATTATACTATGCCTGAGCTGGCCACCAAAGTTCTAACATATAGGCAGACCTTACCATATACCATTGATTTAGAAATGAAACAAAGTCTGATGGAGGTGGCAGTAATCATAAGGTGATGATCCATGTCCCCATTCGTTGCTGCAGCCCCTAAAACCTCTGCTATTCCTAATATGATAAGAATAAACACACCATCCAGTGTACTAAAATTGCATTACTTGATGTCTAAATAACCTGTCACTAGGCCTACACATTGACAAGTGGGGTGGGTGGATGTAACTATGCCAATGAAAATACCAATTCAGCAATTGATATTTTCATAGGCACTTCAGGGGGCTCCAGTGGCCAACAGGACATGAACTGGCACACTAAGGTCTCTTTCACATGGGCATAAAGAACAAGTATTTGCTTCATGTTATTGAAGATTTCCAAATGTTTTGCAATGTCAATGCCTGGTGTATAGCATAAATGTGCATGGTCTAGCACATATAAAATTCAGAGTTGCTTTGCTGTGCTTTATTTTTGAGCTGTGCAGCAGCTTTTGGCTGGCATTAGCAACTTGCAAAGCTTGCCAAATGCCTCAATTCAAGTTAATAACAACATGTCTCAAACACCTGGCAAACACACCTTAGACCCTCATACGGCTTTTGGGAAGGTTTTGTTTATTTAATTTACTTCCGAAGAAAAAAAAAAAACAGTTTAGCAATGCATTCTGAAAGCTTTTGACAGTGCTTTAAAAACTACAACTACAATTGCTTTAACACATCTTTGTGAACAGACCTAAAGGTATGATCTGGGGTCTTATCATGACTTCATTCCCCCAGAAGCCTAAGGGCTCTTTCACTGATCGGCCCCGTGGATATCCTCTTGCTCAGCGGGGATCGCTCCGTTGATCCCCACTGAGCAGGAAGATGACAGGTCCGTCTCTGCACCGCTCTCCCCTATGGAAGATCGGATGATGACGGATCGCAGAGTCCATCGTCACCCAATCCAATCCGATGTGGGATGGAAAAGTAGGTTTTTCCTCCGTCACACTTTTTTGGATCAGAGAGGGTTGGATGTCAGCGGACATGCCACGGCTGACATCCGACGCTCCATAGACCTCTATGGTGCATCCCTTCAGGTCCACCTGAAAAACTGACAGGCAGACCTGAACGGATCGGCCGTGTGAAAGAGCCCTTACTTTTTTTATTTATTTTGTAGAACACAGGCTAAATTACCTTAAAGAGGAAGTAAACCCTGATGAGTTTACTTCCTCTTTCATTCCCTGCAAAGGCAAAGCATAATGGACTACTATGCATCGCATAGTAGCCCATTATGTGTCACTTACCTGACACAGGAGCCAGCGAAGTCGCTGCTGTCCCCTGTAGTCCATCACATCCATCTTGTTGGTGGGGTCTCGCAGCTCCGCCACTGTTATTCGGCGAAGCCGCGATGACGTCACTCCCGCGCATGCGCACGGGAGCCGACACGCGCGGCAGCTCCGTCACTGAGAATGCCGTGCTCAGTGCGCCTGCACGCCGCTGTCTACGGCGCATGCGCCATAGACAGCGGTGCCCGTTTTCGGGCAAATATCTCCTAAACCATATAGGTTTAGGAAATATTTCTTGGACCTACAGGTAAGCCTTAATCTAGGCTTACCTGTAGGTCAAAGTGGTTTGTAAGGGTTTACAACCACTTTAAATATTTAATTGTTCATTTTGCTCCTATATAGTTATTACTTGATACATTTGCATGTTTAAATTGCAACATGTCAAAACAAACACGTGGATTTGATCCAACTAAATCACAAAGGATGAGTTTACCCTTATTAAAACAAATAAAAAATGCACATATTTTTGCAGAAAAAAAAATTTGCATTTATTATCTTTTCCAGTCGGAGCTTGGAAAGCATAGCACCCACAATCAGTAGATCACAGGTACAATGTGGGCTCTTGCAGACATGTCCTCTGGCTTTTAGACTGTACCTCTGTATGGGCTTTCTGTTTGAAACCCGAAGGCCATGTCAATGGACTATGAGAGCGCTCATCAGTGCCCCCTCTGCCCACTAAAAGTACAAGTCCATCTGCTGCGATACAGTTGGTTTATATAGTTTATTAATTCACAGGAAACTATGAATTAATGACATGTGAGTGGAGCCCCATCTCACTGTTCTTAAAAATGGACGAGTCTAGGGAGAAGAACCCCTACCCGCTGTCATGGGGAAAGAGCAATCAAGGGGAGGGGTGGCAGGAGCTAGAACATGTTACACATTCCACCCTAAATACGGGTGGAACAAGTGACATGTTCTGAAGGTGAACTTATCCTTTAATCAATAAATCAATCTGTGAATTCATATTTTGATGTTGATATATATATATGTATGGTGCTGTATATTTTGGGGGGTGCAGCAAGCAAGACACCCATTGCTGCCCCCCTGGTCCCCCCACCATCCCCACACTTACCCCATCTAGCAGCTTTGGCTCCTTCCTGCATCTCCTTCTCCTCGGTGGCAGCTTCCTCCTCAGCGGCTTTACCCTGCATCTTTGGCTTCCTGGCAGCTTCATCCTCGGTGGCTTCCCTCCTCCTTCCCTCAGCAGCCAATACAATCACTTCTCCTCTCGGCCTACTTCCTGATTGACCAGGAGGAGAATCAGGAAGACAATAGCGAATAGTAATTTGCTATTATCACACAACTGGGTGGGTGCAGGGTGCAGTGCGCTGTGCCCCGAGTCCACCTTTTTTAAGCCAATTAGAGCCTCAAGATCTAATAATGTACTTAAAAAAAAACATTGATATCCATGCATCTGGCGCCCTGCATGTAGATTAGGGGATTAGGGGCCAGACAAGTTGATTGGGGGGCAGCGCCCCTGCATATATATATATATATATATATATATATATATATATATATATATATATATATATATATGTGTGTATATATATATATATATATATATATATATATATATATATATATATATATCAACTAGAATTTATCGAATACGTTTAAATAAAAGCCAATTTATTCTCATGTGTATTCATTTTTCATATCAAAATGTTTTAGCTTACCTGTATTCCTTTAGCATTATATACCTAGATGTTAATTCTATTGTTTTGCAATATTATAAGTAACAAAATGAAGTAGAAAGCAAAAAATCTGATATTATGCTTTTTAAAGAGGAAGTAAACCCTGGTGGGTTTTACTTTTTCTTTATTTCCCGGCAAAGGTAAAGCATAATGGGCTACTATGCATCGCATAGTAGCCCATTATGTGTCACTTACCTGAAATCGAAGCCCGCTATGTCACTGTTGTCTCCACTAGCAGGGAGCATCCATCTTCAACCCTTTTCCTTCCAAGGCCGCAAACTCCGAGTCTGTGAATGGCCGGGAGCCGCCAGTCATAGCGTTACCCCTATTAGAAACTGCACGATGTGCCCTTTCAAAAGTGCGCTTGCGCCAATGACATTGGCGCACGCACTATAGTCATCTGCTCTGGTCTTTGGTAAATATTTCCTAAACTGTGGATGTTTAGAAGATATTTCAAGCGCTTGCAGGTAAGCCTTAATATAGGGGTGTACAACCACTTGAAGGCTAAGGGGAACTGAAGAAAAGTCTTAAGTGTAAACATGTTAAAGCGATAATATAATCAAATTTTTTGCAGAATACCCGTTTTGAAAAGGTAAAGAAATATCAGAGCATGATTGTCTTGATTGATGTTCAGTTCAAAATGCATAGGGCTGGGTTTAGGAAAATTGGAGCAAAAGTGGAGCAGCTTCCCACAAAAATACATATTCAAAGTTTAATTTTTCATTCTTTAGGCAAATGTATTGAAACTTACTATTACTATTACTACTAGTGTTCATCTGCTCACTTTCATGTGGTCATGGGTAGATATACAAACATTTTTGTAAATTCACTCTACCCTGATTTGTTTGTGCTTCAAGGTGACCTATGCTGAATCTTTATTTGCTGATCCATTGTGATCCATTTGCCCTCTTCTTCTTATTGTCATCAATTACTCACACGCCCTTGAATTTAGTAGTTCTAGGTCAGAAGTTAAATGTATTCTTTCAGTGCTTATCCAAGATGAGGCTAATCATCCATGAAGGGAAAGTTTAATACGCAGTCTTTACTGTCACTATCCATATTTTAAATGATAACAAATACAATGGCAGTGGATCTTGGGGATATGGCTCTAAGAGAGGTTGCAACTCTACTGCAAGGCATCCCTGTATAGATACAATAAATGCCTACCTTAAACACAGTCATCCACACAATTTGGCACAATTTAAATGACTTTTTTTCCTGCAGAAATGACACTTTGTGAAGGGACAGTTCTAAGCACAGAAAACATGCGCCCCTTCACAGGCATACTATAGACACCCCCCAGGTACGACATTTAAAGGAATATTACACTTTTATTGTTTCACTTTAAGCATTATTAAAATCACTGCTCCCGAAAAAACTGCAGTTTTTGAAACTTTTTTTTGCATTGATACACATCTCCTGGGACAGGACCCAGGTCCCCAAACACTTTTTAGGACAATAACTTGCATATTAGCCTTTAAAATTAGCACTTTTGATTTTGAACGTTCGAGTCCCATAGACTTTAATAGGGTTCTAAAGTTCACACGAAGTTTAGGTCTGTTCGCAGGTTATGGTGCAAACCGAACCGGGGTGGTGTTCGGCTCATCCTTAATGCTTAATATGCCTTGAGTACACACTGAGGCTGCATTGCAGGAGTATACTGCTTTACTGTGATTATGCCCATAGTAAGAGCTATCCTTACAGAATTTGTTACCCTGACATTATATATTCCTGATATGTGCCTGCTGTACCATGTACTTGTATGAGACAGTATCCTGATCTGTTTGTATTGCTTCCTTTGTGTGAAATTCCTGATGTTCCTGACAGTCCCTCTGCTTTCCTAAAAACTGACCACACTAAGCAGGTGAACACTTCGTGGTCAGTTCTCTAGCTATAATAGGAACTCAGTGAGCTCTCCTCCAATGATCAAACTTGTGCTGACATGCCTCCCCTGTATAGCCTCTCACTGGGAAGCTCAGTGTACTGCTGTTTCTCCCCCCCCCCCCCAAGCTCTTATGCAGTTGAGAACAGAGGGAATGTGATCACTTAATAAAAAGGGAAAAAAAAGTATTTATATCTTTTTTTTATATCTATACAAAAATGGTTTGCTTTTCATTTATATTTTAAACTAAATGGCTTATTTTAAAAGGTGTTTGTTTACAATCACTTTAAGATAATGCTCAACACCAAGAGTATTGGTAGTTATAGCCATATTAAAATGAATGAATACTGTACCTCTTCTGATGTAAACATTACAAGTCGTGGAGTATTTGAAAGTCCATGCTTCTTTATGTCAGGACAGTGTTTGTATCTTGCCATATTTACAGCATACATATTTGAGACTGATCCACCTATAGGAAACAAATACATTTTAGTGCATATACTATCTGTGCTCCTTCAGAACAAACTTTGAGCTGCAGGAAAGCACTGTCATTTGGGACAGCATATTAAATTTTTCTATAATAGATGAACCCTCAGCCAGCTGAGCCTTACAAAACAGATTGTAATTGCCTATTCATTGGAGAGCTGTTTTTAAATGCACACTTTAAAGCAAACCTGTACTCCTTTTTAAACTTAAACATAGAAGCCCTGCCAAAGCATAGACATGATAAAATAACTATTACCTTTTATATTTTTTTCTGGGGCTTTGCTTTTTCTGACTTAATGGCTTAAAGAGGAAGTAAAGCCCAAAAAAAAAACTACACCCTGCAAGGCAAAGGCATAATGAGCTAGTATGCATAGCATACTAGCTCATGATGAATAACTTACCTGAGATGGAAGCCCCCAAAGTGGCCCTTGTTCTCCTCCTCCAACATCGCCATCTATACGAGAGTGACTTCCGGGTATTGTGGCTCTGGCGCTGTGACTGGCCGGAGCAGCAAAGACGTCACTCCCGCGCATGCGCGTGGGAGCCACCACTAACGGCATGATTGCCATTAGCAGCAGCATGCTCAGAGCGCCTGCGTGCTGCTGTCTACGGCGCATGCGCCATAGACAGTGCTGCCTGTCTTTTGCAATTATCTCCTAAACCGTGTAGGTTTAGGAGATATTTCTTGTACCTACAGGTAAGCCTTAATCTAGGCTTACCCATAGGTAAAAGTGGTCTGTAAAGGTTTACAACCACTTTAACCCTGACAACTGCCACTCTTGTGAGGGAGATACCCTCTTGGATAGATGTCAGATAGATGGAACAGGAATCCCAATCAAAGACATCCTCTGTGCTGGCAACAACCATAAACCTTTTGACCTCTCCTCACTTTTGGTTCAGGTTCCAGTGGTCACCAGAGAAAATAGAAATTGTGAATCTACCCAGAAGTTCACAAACAGCATTAGAAACCCAACAATAGTTATATATCTTTGGCATCTTGCATACTGCAGCTTGAATAAGCTCAGTACAGCTTTTTTTTTTTTACTGAGATAAAATGCAGCCCATAAATTGTAATGTACCTATGCACACAGGCACATAAACAAGCACCGTGCATTCATCAGTAAAAATAAAATCGAAAAATCTGCATTTTTCATCAGTAATTTATGCCTCATGCACTCATTTTTTATAAATGTAGGCCACTACGTATCCTGCTACATATTTTTAGTAAAATAAAAAAAATAAACATAAATTGAATGGTTTTCACAAAAGTTATAGCGTCTACAAACTATGGGGTATTTTTATTTATTTTTATTTACTTAGTGGCACTAATATAGTGATCAGTGCTAAAAATATGCACTGTCATTGTACTAATGACACTAGCTGGTAAGGGGTTAACATCAGGGGCAATGAAAGGGTTAATTGTGTGTCTAATCAGTCTTTATATGTGAACTGTGTGTTTATAAGTGAACTGTGTGATGTGCTTTTACTAGGGGAAGACATGGAATTTATTTCCTGCTTTGTTTACATAGGCGGACCACAGTTCTGTCTCTCTGCAGGATGACCTTTACCTAGGATAAAAGCCTGGCATGGATTTAGAGGGAAACTCACTCCTTTTTATGTTTTCCATTTTTCAAACCTTTTTTTCACTTTATTGCTATCACATAAGGGGATAATATCCCCCTATGTGACAGCACAGTAGAAATGAAGGCCCCTTGACCCGCCCCACACTAAGGAAAGGGAGCCTTGCTTGCTGGATGCTTGGAAATGAAGCGGGCATCAACCTAATCATGGAGTCAGAGGGATTGGCTACAATGGCACGAGGTGATGGGGTGGAGCCTGAACTCTACAAAAAGCTATGCAGAGGCACATGCCACTACTTCTGGAAAATTTTATGTCAAAAGAGTTGCCCACCCACCTGCCTGTTGTGTGTTTCGTCACAGCTTCCTTGGCAGTTTTACCTTGTCAGGAATTGGTATTACTTTATGGGCTAAGCCCTCAAGTTGAATTACAGGGTCAGTTTAATGTCTGTCTCACACTGATGGTGGGGACAGACCTCTTAGACTAGACGGTTTGTTTACAGATGCTCATGGTATAACCATGACTGGCATGGTTATTGGTATTTTGAAGGTTGCTATAACGATATGTTCAATAAAACTGTGGCCTTGCCCTACTTCCAACTTAAAATGGTCTATATGTATTTTTGGGGTGCAAGGTTTGTTATGTTTAAATAAGTGGAAGTTAAGTTAAGCCTAAGCTTCTCAGCAGTCTTTAATGCTAATCAGGGGTCTATTAAACTCATAAAGTACATTATTGTCCACAATAAAGCTAATCAAGCCCAGATTGTCCTTGATCTTATGAGGTGTTGTCAGAGCCAGTTTTATCTCCTCAAAGAAAGGGCTAGCTATTAGAGAGTTTACACTTACCTCCTGACATTTCCATATAGGGCTTTATTGTGCTCTAGCCACAGGATCCATTACCACTTCCTCTGGCTCTACAACCAGCTCAGGCAGATCACTCTCCCCACACTGGGTTCTACTTTTAGGCCACAGATCAACAAAGAGAGTAGGTTCATGACCCAAGAGTCAGTACGGTTTCCCAAAGGGGGGTGTTCATCCTCACCTGGGACCACCAACTTTGAAGCTAGGTCTTCAGTTCTCATGGTTCAGATGATAATCAGGCAGAATGATATCCTGCCCAATGGTACCTCTATGGACCCATTAATGATGTCACCACAAGGAACAATGTAGGAGTCTTTAAGATAAGTGTAATTGAACATCTCCCATTGACTACCTATGATTTGGCTACATTCCTCCTGCTTACCACCAATGATGGGGCCACATTCCTCACAATGCAGTGATAGTTATACATTCCTCCCCTGATCACTAATGATGGGGCTACATTTCTTCCTCTGACCACCAGTGATGGGGATACAATTCTCCCAATGACCACCAGTAATAATTCTATATGCATCTAAATGACCACCAGTAACAGGTCTATATTCATCCCACTGACCACCAAAGATAAGGCTACATTTCTCCCACTGAACACCAATGCACTATATTCTGATCACCAATGGTGTGCATCTTCCACTGACTAGTGATACTGGGGTATTTATTACATCTTCTGATGCCAGGGACTGTATTACTTCTACTAGCCACTGACTCAAGGGCATTTATCACTTCTACTGATGCCTGGACATTTTTTTCCTACTGACCTTTATGCTATGGCCTTTATAACTCTCACTGACCACTAACAGCAAAGCATTTTTTTACTTTCACTTGACTTACATACATTATTTATACATTTAAGAGCAATTTTCTGCTGTTAACTGTAAAAAACTAAATTTATTTCACAAAGGTCTGTTGCAAAAAAACAAGCAAACTTTTAAGGAGCATTGAATGGTAAATTCTCAGTGATTTATTTAGACAATTTGATAATGCATAAGCTCATCTGACAACAAACAGATTGGCTCCATTCTTCACTTATGCCAATTTTGTATGTACTACTTTGTTGTTCTTTTGTGCTTTCTGTTCAAATATTTGCCCACAAATTGTTAACTGACACTTTGACCTTTGCACTTGATGCTGTCATCACATGTGGGTGGTATTAATGGGAGGGGTTTAGGATATATAGGTATTTTTTGTTTTTGTTTTTTTACTTCACAGTTGTCTTGAGAAAGACAAGCTTGTGCTTCATTGAAACGTTGACATATAGTAAATGTTATCATTGAGCATTTACCTTTTCAAGCTGTGAGTGCCATATCATCCAACAGTTAATTTATTTTAATAATTTCATTGAAAAAGGGAAACACATATTTTATATAGATGTTTCCCACAGAGTGATATATTTCAAGAATTTTCTTCTTTTAATTTTGATGATTATGGCTTCAGCTTGTGAAAACATAAAATTCAGTATCTCAGAATATTAGAATATTACATAAGACCAATTAAAAAAAAAAATAAAAAGGATTTTTAATACAGAAATGTTGGCTTACTGAACAGTATCTCCATGTACTATATAGAATGCACTCAATACTTGCTCGGGGACCCTTTTGCATGATTTACTGCATCAATGCGGCGTAGCATGCAGGCGATCAACCTGTGGCACAGTTGATGTGTTATGGAAGCCCTGGTTGCTTCAGCTTGTCTGCATTGTTGGGTCTGGTGTCTCTCATCTGCCTCTTGGCAATACTCCACAGATTCTCTATGGGGTTTAGGTCAGGTGAGTTTGCTGGCAAATCAAGCACACTGATACCATGATAAGTAAACCAGATATTGGCACTTTTGGCAGTGTGGGCAGGTGCCAAATCCTGCTGGAAAATGAAATCATCATCTCCGTAAAGCTTGTTTACAGAGGGAAGCATGAAGTGCTCTAGAATTTCCTGGTAGAGGGCTGTGCTGGTTTTGGAATTTGGACAGTGGACCTACACCAGCAGATGATATGGCTCTCCAAGTCATCACTGACTGACATCACGTAAAGACATGAATGTGCGAGTTTGGGGTGGAGGAACTTGACTGGTCCCACAGAGAATGTGTAAAGGCAGGTGCCTCAATACTTTTGGTAATATTATATACACACGTAACATATACACAATATACACCTGGATAAAGGATAAAGAAGAAAATACATACAGAGCGCTGTAGTCAAATTATATGTCATGTATTAATGACAAGGGGAAATGTATTCTGTTTTTGTGATTTCTGCATAGAGTACCATTTCCTATGTTTAAAATGTATACGTAGAAACATTTCTTTGCTTGACTGAGGGACAGACATTTAGTAACCCCATTGAAAGGTTAGATCACATAGCATATAGGGGAACAGACTTTTTAAGTAGCACAGAGAGAGTTGTAGCTCCCCCCGTGTCTATATAATTGCACTGAACAATTTAAAAAGCACAAACGCTTTATGTTCTTGGGAATGAAACAAATAGCAAACATATGGACATGTAGGATAATCTAATATATTTTATGTTGTTATTTATTTGACAGATATTTCAGCCAACACTACAGGAGTCCTACGCAAGGCTTGACTACTTCAACAGAGGCAATTAAAAAAAAGGATTTATGGGAAAAGCAGAAAATAATATCAACAAAGGTATCAAACTGAGCATAAAGTCAGTCTTGTTGGTACAAACCCAATTTTTAAACTCTAGAAAAAAAAAGTGTGTGTTTGCGTGTGTGCATGCGCGTGTGTGCTGAACACATTATGTGTTTTATTTTTGTGTGGCTACAAGTATATTGATCTGCAGAGGATGTTAAAGCAGAAACACTGTACACGGCAGAAAATCGAATTTGCTAAGAGAGAGAGATAGCACCAACAGTTCCCGCAGAATTGTAACTGCCCTAGGCTACAGACTGGCTTCTTGGAAAAATATTTAGGGAATCCTAAAGCAGAATCCCTGAACACCATACAGCATTACTGGGATTAATTGGATAGCAATTTTTTGGACAGGTGGTTCTATAAACTTCAGCGCAATAATGTACTATGTTGTAACTGAAATGCATTTAGACAGCAGCTAGCACTACATGCAGTCCCACATAGGCATCAAAATATACCGATTTCTCAGTGCAGTGCTGTCTTATGATATATGATCAAACGATGAGATCAAGATAAACTTATTTGGTTCAGATGGTGTCAAGTGTGTGTGGCGGTAATCAGATGAGAAGTACAAAGAGTGTGTCTTCAAGCATGGTGGTGGGAGTGTCATGGTCTGGGGCTGCATGAATGCTGTCGGCACTGGGGAGCTATCATTCATTGAGGGAACCATGAATGCCAACATGTACTGACACACTGAAGCAGAGCATGATCCCCTCCCTTTGGAGACTGGGCCGCAGGGCAGTATTCCAACATGATAACGACCCCAAACACACCTCCAAGACGGCCACTGCGTTGCTAAAGAACCTGAGGGTAAAGGTGATGGACTGGCCAAGCATGTCTCCAGACCTAAACCAAATTGAGCATCTGTGGGGCATCCTCAAATGGAAGGTGGAGGAGCGCAAGGTCTCTAACATCCACCAGCTCTGTGATATCATCATGGAGGAATGGAAGAGGACTCCAGTGGCAACCTATGAAGCTCTTTTTGTTGCCAGTCGTTTAGACATCAATGTTGAGTCATTTTGAGGAGACAGCAAATTTACACTGTTATACAAGCTGTACACTCACTACTTTACATTGTAGCAAAGTGGAATTTCTTCAGTGTTGTCACATAGAATATTTACAAAATACAAAAATGTGAGGGGTGTACGCACTTTTGTGAGATTATATATATATATATATATATATATATATATATATATATATTATAATTTCGTTTTTCGTTTCTACTTTAAGCTGAAAGGGTTATTAACCCTTTCATGACTAAACCTATTTCTGACATTTGTTTCTTACAAGTTACAAGTTAAAATCCGTATTTTTTGCTAGAAAATTACTTAGAACCCTCAAACATTATATATATTTTTTAGCAGAGAAGCTAGAGAATAAAATGGAGAATAAAAATGTTTTGTATAATGTGAAAAATGATGCTACATCAGGTAAACAGATACCTAGCATGTCATGCTTTTAAACTGCACACACTCTTGGAATGGCGACAAACTACAGTACATAACAATCTCCATAGGCGGCAATTTAAAAAAAAATATTGGTTACCAGGTTAGAGCTACAGAGGAGGTCTGATGCTAGAATAATTGCTCTTGCTCTGACAATTGCGGCGTTACCTCACATGTGTGATTTGAACACCTTTTACATATGCAGCGCAACTTACGTGTGCGTTTTCTTTGCTCCAAAAGCTCGCGGGGACGGGGGTGCTTTAAAAAAATAATAAATTTTTTTCTTATTTTTTTTATTTTCTACATTGTCACTTTTGAAAAAAAAAATTGATCACTTTTATTGCTGTCACAAGGAATATAAACATCCCTTGTGACAGTAATAGGTGATGACAGGTACTCTTTATGGAGAGATTGGGGTCTAAAAATTCCCAAATCCCTCCTTTGCACTTCAAAGTATTTAGATCGCCAAAAACAGTGATTCTGAATACTGTGATTTTTTTTTTAAACTGTGCCATTGGCAGCTGAGTAAACCAGAAGTGACGTTGCTTCAGTTTTTGAATGAAGAAGTCTGTAATGAAGCCATTTCCGGCTTCCTTCCAGTCTCATGCTAGCCAGCGGAAGTGCCGGATCACGCATCGGGTCTCCCGGTGGGACAGGAATCCCAGGAAGAGCAGCAGAAGGCAGCAGGAGGGGTGACATCCCCTCCCGCTCCTCCGGGATAACAGCTGAACGGCTTTTAGCTGCATCGGTTGTTATCAATGATAGAGACAACTGCCAGTTCTAAAAAACAGTACCGGGATGATGCCTGCAGCTGCAGGCATCATCCCAGTATAACTCCTTTAAGCCGAGGCCGCATACGGTCGGTGGGAAGGGGATTTTTACAAGGTAGCATTGTTTCACATATACTTTAAGAATCTTATTTATCCAACTCCTGGTGTATGCTAGCATTAGTCTCATTAAATTGAGCTTGTTTATTAAAGTGGTTGTAAATCCAGCTTGGTAATTTTTACCTACAGGTAAGCCTATAATAAGGCACAGATGAAGAGTTCATTATACAGCAATTCATCAACTGTGGCAGAACTATGTAATTTACCTGATCACCTGTATTTCATGCAGCCTCCAATATGTAGGTTGCACCACACATCCTTTGTGAGCCCGTATAGGAAAACATTACTGTGACACAAATAACCCAAATGCTAGAAATATTTTGAATGCAACACGTCACTACAGAAAATATCATCAGGGCGATCTCTCCTTATTTCACTTCAGAGGAATAGAACGGTTGTCTCACTCGCCCAGAGAAGGTGACAGGGAGAGAAGGCTACTGGGGAGAGAAACACTGTGGATTTTTAGATTAAAAACTAGATCTCCTCAGGGGTTCAACCTGAGGTGGGATCTGGACTTGCACTTACATTAAGACTGCCTCTCCCCAAAGTCTCCTCTCTCGCTTTTCCTTGCTCTCTTCTGTTTTTTTTTCACATATCTGGATTATTATTTCATTTTTTTTATTTAATGTTTTTATTTTTATTTTATGGTGTGCTTTCTTATGCATATGTCTATACGTGTATGAGTGTATGCACATGTGTGTACATGCATGTGCATATTATCACTACAAGGTGTGTGAAAATTAGTGGCATACACATGGATCACCTTATATGTATTGCAGCTGATTCTCTTTTTTGGATAATTGCCTTCGGTCAATTAAGACAATCAATGGGTGGAGCCCGTGATCTTTAGAGCTACTATTTATTTCAAAGTTTTATGTCTGTAATATGGTTATGACTACGGCCTTATAGCCTGAAACACATCAACTGACTTAATTTGCGTTTGTTCAATGTGGCTATTCAATAAAATGAAGAAATTTTAAGAGCAACAACTGGAGTGTGGATAATTTTTTCTGCATTACTCTACTCAGCCAGCGATTGTGGATCCGAGCACCTGGGAGCGCTGCTATCTATGTGGTGTATGGGTAGTAGCACTGACTTTTGTGTTTATACTTAAGCCTGTAATAAGGCTTTCCTGTAGGTAAAATTAATATCTTCTAAATGTACACTGTTTAGAAAATATTCACCCTGCATGCAACTGCGGATGTCAGCGGTGCATGCGCTCTGAAGGTCTGGCATACCTTGTCGGGAACTTCAGAGCTTCGTGCGGGAACATGGGGGTGGCGCACCGGAGCATGCAAACGTAGAAGGAAGACAGGGGGGACATGTCAGTCCTCTCAGTGGAGACTTTACAGTGCTGGAGGGCTTCATTTCCAGGTGAGTATTTCATAATGTGCTAGTATGCCATGTATACTAGCACATTATGTCATTGCCTTGCAGATTTTTGTTTTTTAACATCCATGGTTTACAACTGCTTTAAGGAATGAATGTGACTAAATACCACTACTTTTATCCAATTCTTTGAACAAATTCTTCACATAACTAGGTTCATATTTCATATTAAAGCCTAACAGATTTTTTTTTTTTTTTGGTACATAGAGTAGAAACGATTACGATTTCAAACAAGGCACAGGCAACAACATTTTTAGAATTTACAACCATTCTGCAAACTAAAGAAAGTTTTTTCCCTGTGTGTCCATTGGAGAGATTTCTATCAGTTCCTGACCTGACTAAAAGCCCATTTAGTGTGAACTGTAAATAACAAATATCCAATGTGAACTTACCTGGGCTAAATATACCATCAGCAGCCTTCCAGCCAAGAAATTCTGACATTTTTAGCAAAACCGCTTCCTCAATTAGAATAAAAACAGGGGATACTTCATAAGTATATCTAGAAAAAAAAAAAAAAACACACAAAAGAAACAAACAAAATTAACAGATAGAATCTAATAAACATAATCCTCTTTAAATATAGGTGTTATAATCTGTAACCTTTATATGAAATACTAAGTTCACTGAGAAATTATAATGTAAAAGTAATAATAAATTAGTCGTTTTTTCTAATTCCAAATGACAGTTTATTCAGAACCGGATGAAGTTTCTTGCAGAAAATACTGAACAAATCTAATGCCGCGTACACACGAGTGGATTGTATGGCGTACTTAGTCCATCATACAATCCGACGGACAGTCCGTCGTACTTTCCACTGAACGGACTTGACCACACACGGATACACAAACAGTCCGTCGAAAGCTTGCGCGATGACGTGTACAGCACGTACGACGGGACTAGAAATAGGAAGTCCAAGACACAGCAAAGCACCCTTCCGCCGTGTAAATCCTTTCTGGGCATGCGCCATTCTTAGTCCGTCGAACTAGCATACTGACGACCGTATTGTCCGCTGAAACCAAAGTACGACGGACAGAATTTCGAAAAAACCGAAATACTTAGTACTCCGGACTGCACGCTGAAAAAGTCCGCTGAAGCCCACACACGAGCGGATTGTCCGCTGAAATGTGTTTCGATGGACTAAGTACGCCATACAATCCGCCCGTGTGTACGCGGCATTAGTGTTGACATGTTCCATCTATTTTACCAGGAAAATGTAAAAAATAATATAATAATTAAAGTGGAACTTCTCTCAACTATTTGGGATGTTTTTCTTGGGGAGGGAGCAGGTACCTGATTTTGACAGATACCCGCTCCAACATCCGATCAGATCGCTGTGGGGCATCTCTGGCCACACCTCTGTCTCCCAGTCACAATTGTCTAAAAGGTCCTGATTAGTGCACACAGACCAGTAGTGACATATTCCACCACAGTAGCTTCATCAACCACACGTGAGCCTGCCAACCAGTTCATGTATGAGTACTGCACATGTACAGCTTTTGAATCAGGGAAAGCATATACTAATGAGAATATGGGGTAAGCAGGCATGGTAATTACATTAAGCACTATTTTTCAAAACTGCTCAGTGTTTTTAACCTACTGGGACCACTTGACTTCATAGTCCATTTTATTCAAAATGTGAACTTAGCCTTTGAACAAGTGTGTCCCCAAGCATAGCCCCATGGAGAAGCTACAACACCTTGGGGCACTTTATGCAAAAAAAAAATTTTTTTATAAAAATATAAGGGTGCACATCTATTACCACAATTTTTTTAACTGTCTATAAGAATAGTATTCCTTCCATTGACCCCCAATGTAAGCATCATTTTTATCATTGACTTCCAGTGTAACAGGCCACACTTTACACTGGTCACCAATGTCAGGGGTATATAGCCTCCCACTAACCATCAGTGTAAGAGTGTTTTCTCTTACTGACCATATATGTTAGGTAAAACATTTTTCCACGGCTACCAATGTAAGGCGGGCCTTCTCTAATGCCCTCCATTGTAAGGGGCATTCTTCCTTTCACTGCTCACCAGTGCCACCTGTTACCTGTCATTGGCCATAAATGTAACGGGAAAGCTTTCCAACGAATTACCAATGTAACGCACCATTCTCCATTGGCCACCCCACCAATGTGTAGGTGTTCTATAAATATTATTATACTTCTTTTTACATTTAATTTCCCAGTTATTGCTGTCCATACTTTTGCAAAATATCTGCCTTGGGTGTAAAAAAAAAACTAGCACCACATTCCTTATTGCTTTTTTATTAAAACTACTACTTCCTAATAATATAAATGGACCATGAGCTGCAGACAAAGTATGTTTAGCACCAGTTTAATGGGAAAAGAAAATATTTCAAGGGTTCCTTTAATTTTATTGCAGGCACATGGTGAGAATGTTTGTGAGAATAATCACAGAGTTCGGGCATGCACCAGGTGATTGCACAGTGAACTCCTAGAGGAGAGCAGCAAGCTTTGAACATACAGTATCTCACAAAAGTGAGTACACTCCTCACATTTTTTGTAAAGTAGTGAGTGTACAGCTTGTATAACAGTGTAAATTTGCTGTTCCCTCAAAATAACTCAACACACAGCCATTAATGTCTAAACTGGCAACAAAAGTGAGTACGCTCCTAAGTGAAAATGTCCAAATTGGGCCCAAAGTGTCAATATTTTGTGTGGCCATCATTATTTTCCAGCTCTGCCTTAACTCTCTTGGCCATGGAGTTTGACCAGAGCTTCACAAGTTGCCTCTCTGGAGTACTCTTCCACTCCTCCATGATGACATACAGAGTTGGTGGATGTTAGAGACCTTGCGCTCCTCCACCTTCTGTTTGAGGATGCCCCACATATGTTTAACAGGGTTTAGGTCTGGAGACATATTTAGCCAGTTCATCACCTTTACCATCAGCTTCTTTAGCAAGGTAGTCATCTTGGAGGTGTGTTTGGGATCGTTATCATGTTAGAATTCTGCCCTGTGGCCCAGTCTCCGAAGGGAGGGGATCATGCTCTGCTTCAGTATGTCACTGTACATGTTGGCATTCATGGTTGCCTCAATGAACTGTAGCTCCTCAGTGCCAGCAGCACTCATACAGCCCCAGACCATGACACTCCCACCACCATCCTTAACTATAGGCAAGACACACTTGTGGGCTTTCTTGTGCATCATCGTTCTTCCTTCTGGGATGACAGCCATGCAGACCAGTTTGATGTAGTGTGCGCGGTATGGTCTGAGCACTGACAGGCTGAACCCCCACCCCTTCAACCTCTGCAGCAAAGCTGGCAGCATTCATAGGTCTATTTCCCAAAGACAACCTCTGGATATGACGCTGAGCACATGAACTCAACTCCTTTGATCAACCATAGTGAAGCCTATTTTGAGTGGAACCTGTCCTGTTAAACCGCTGTATGGTCTGTGCCACCGTGCTGCAGCTCAGTTTCAGGGTCTTGGCAATCTTCTTATAGCCTAGGCCATCTTTATGTAGAGCAACAATTCTTTTTTTCAGATCCTCAGAGAGTTCTTTGCCATGAGGTGCTATGTTTAACTTCCAGTGACCAGTATGAGAGAGTGAGATTGATAACAACAAATTTAACATACCTGCTCCCCATTCACACTTGAGACCTTGAAACACTAATGAGTCACATGACACCAAGGAGGGAAAATGGCTAACTGGGCCCAATGTGGACTTTTTTACTTAGGGGTGTACTCACTTTTGTTGCCAGCAGATTAGACATTAATGGCTGTGTGTTGAGTTATTTTAAGGGGACAGCAAGTTGACACTGTTATACAAGCTGTACACTCACTACTTTACTTTGCACCAAAGTGTAATTTCTTCAGTGTTGTCACATGAAAAGATATCATAAAATATTTACAAAAATATGAGGAGTGTACTCACTTTTGTGAGATATTGTACATTCTTATGGGGTGTTTATTAAATGGAATTTCCACAGATCTTAGCAAATCGCGTAAAGCTATGTTCACCTCAATCATCACGTGTTGTGCTAAAAAAAATCCTTACACGAAATTGGACTTCATTCAATAAACAAAGGGAACATTCTCTTTGCTAAGTGAACACATACTACTTCTTAAGGAATCAGCTCTGACTTCAATGTGTTTTTAATAAATGAAATACAACTTACACACTTGGGTTCAAAGCTTCTGTAATAAACCTTGCTGCCAGGGCGTAATGATCCATTCCAGCGTACAATTGATTAAAAAATCTTGGATGACCTTGGAAAAAAAAAAACATATGTATGATTACCGAGTGAGCCAGAAATATTATCTATACATACATTGTGATAAAGAAATCTCCAGCAATTGTGAATTTAAAGACATATCAGGTTTTAGGAGTAGACAATGTTTACTTATCCTGTTAAATAAAGGAACATGTTTTTACTTGGATTAACCAGTCATGTGCAAGCAAAATCCTGTTTCTCTTTTATTTATTTCACTTGCATATGACTGGATATTCAGACTGAACTCAGCTTCATTTGTTATCTAAAAAAGTGAACATTCACTTTGTTAAGTGAACGTTCTGTCCTTCAGTAAAGTATCTCAATTGCATTGTTTTTGTGTTTTTTGTGCACATTAATCCTTTTAGGCCTGAAGATTATTTAAAGCCTCCAACCAGTATATATTTTCTAAACGCAGAGTCCCTGGAGAATAATATGGTAGTAGTTCCATATTTTTTGTCACATATTTACAGTTTATCAAATGCAAATTTTCAGTAAGAAATACACTAACATTTATTTTAGTGCAAACAAATGCAAATATTACCCAATTTTTGGTAATATATACAAGATGTTGTTAGAGTTAATTGATGTTAAGACTTAAAAAATGTCAAGACTTAAAACTGCATGTGCCCTTGAAAAGGTAAGAAACTACGGTGTCGAAAAATTTCCACAGACAAGGATTTAAAAGCTCTTACAGGTTATCAGCTTAGAGTTAACCATGGATAATGGCCCTAGAATTATTTATCTCACTCTGTTGTTTGCAGTGATATATAACATGTGTAGCACAATTAACAATTTTCACAAGTTGGATCACCCAACATGTGTGCTTACATACTGTATTAATGTATGTATATGAGGGTAGTCAACATTTTTGTTTTGGTTTTTTAAGTGCTTGGAAGAATTTTTTTTTTTAAAGCAGTAGTAAATGCAGCTTTTTTACTTGTACCTACAAGTGAGCTTACAAGGCTTACTTGTAGATACTGTGGTCTGTGAATATCTCCTAAACGTGTGCCATTCAGGAGAGATTCATAGTTGTAGGAGCTGATGACACCACCAACACATGGGCAGTGCATTCTGCATTGAGGGTCATGATTCCAATGCACATGAGTAAAAGTGAAGTCACTGCAGCCCGGCCATTGAAACAGACTGGGCAAAGATGGAAGCTCTGGCAATGGTGACAATGCACCATTGGAGGGTTTTCTTTGATAGTTAAATATGCACTAATGTACTACTATGCCGTACATACTATCGTGGCATTATCCTGAAAATTTACTACCACTTTACCTTTATTGCTGTCATCATGTGATAGCATTCTTATAGTGACAGGCTCTCTTTAATGAATATTCAGGGGTCTATTAGACCCCCAATGTCTCCTGTGCACTCCACTAAAGCTAATGGATTGCTGATTGTGCTCCATTAGCTTTCTTTCTAGCCACAGGCCAGGGAAAGTAACATAAAAAAAACAGAAGTGACAAAATCTTTATTGTTTCCATGTTCTTACAAGCTAGGGAAGATCAGTGCATGAATGTTCACTGGACTCCCTCCCCTCTCTAACCAGTAACCTCCTGTAGGTACCAGGCAAGCAGTTGGGATTGAGGAGTCTAGGAAACACAGTGGGGAGCACGGATTTCAGGTGTCTGTGAAAGCAATCCAGGGGCTATACAGTTTGCTTCCATCTAAAAGCTTACAGTCGGCTTGTGACATTTACAGTGTACGTATAGCCCCTCCATGCTCCTGACATATGACATACTTTGGTTGCAGCAAAATGCTAAAACCAGTCATCACATATTTCTGTTATCACAGTGTACCTTTAAATCTGACCACAAGTATTACAATCTGTTTGTAATCTATTTATACCAAATTCCCCCACTCTCAATGGAAAACTCTAAGCTGCTGTGTGTAACACAATAAGTGTTCCAATAATTTGCTCTTATAATACACAGCTCTCTTTAAAAATTAACCAATTAACGACCACGGTTGGCTCTCCTGCGTGAATCGCCGTACATGTACGGCGGCTCACGTAGAAGCAGTTGTGGGCGGTCGCGCATTCGACATCCACCGGCGAGTGTAATTTGGGGTCAGATTTGTCCGCCACAATGTCACAGTCATGCTAAAAGTCCCAGATCATTGCCATTACCAGTAAAAACAATAAAAAAAAAAAGTACCTAATTCTATCTCATAGTTTGTAGATGTGATTGTGTTTTTTTTTACCAAAAATATGTAGAAGAATATATATCAGCCTAAACTGATGAATAAATTCGTTTTTTTTTTTAAATTTTTTGGGGATATGTATTATAGCAAAAAGTAAAACATATTTTTTTTCAAAATTCTCGCTCTTTGTTTGTTTATAGCTCAAAAAATAAACACTGCAGAGGTGATTAAATACCACCAAAAGAAAGCTCTATTTGTGAGAAAAAAAAGGACATCAATTTTATTTGAGTACAGTGTCGCACGTCTACACAATTATCAGTTAAAATGACGCAATGCCGTATCGTAAAAAATTGTGTGGTCATTAAGGGGGTAAGTTCTTCCAGTGATTAAGTTGTTAAAGTGCAATACCCATATTTCATCACACATCACTGTGCAGTTACATATAATAAAATTGCATTATGTGACATGAATTGCATTCACTTAAATGCTTCTCTGAATGTCCTATATAATTAAAAGTGCCTTGCGCAAATAAAGTGCAACATAGTCCACAGTTTATCCTCAGTACATTACTCCACCAATGTGCCTCCACCACCACTCAGGAGAACTTACCAGAAAACCACAACCCTCCCCAAGTAGAGTATATCAATATGTCCTCAGTGAATCAATTATCCAGGAACTGTTCCAGTTTTTCCTTCAACAGAATTTCCAGGATCATCATTAAAAAGCCAGAAAAGAGTTCAAATCGTGTAAAACCTTTTATTATTAAAAAAAATTGCACCACAACATACAACAGTATATGCTCTTACATTCCGCCATGCACCTGGGTTCAATTACTATATTGCATTACAGCCCGGCTTCACCATCCCTAGTGTGAGAGGGGCCAACCGGGTGTATATTACCACTTACGTGTATGCTCAGTGGAATGACGGCGGAGTTCATTTGAATGCAATTTATGTCATATATTGCACTTTATTATATGTAACTATACTGTGATGAGTGATGAAATATGGGTATTGCACTTTAATGTGACAATCTCCTTTAGATCCACCAACAGCTATGTAGTGCATTGGCCTGCACAACTAAACAGAATAATGTATATTAGATTGCATCCCCCTCTACCTTAGGTAGGATGTGCTCTAGGTAGTGGTTTTGTTTTTTACAGTCAGTGCAGGTACATTTAGGCAAGCCTAGCAGTGATCTAGGCCTGTTTGTTTTGATCTGGGGGCTGGGGAGTGGTTTTGGGAGTAGCAGCAGGTGACTGACATGCACTTCATCTCCCTGGCATCTCCTCTGTTTCTAGAGGGTTCTGGAAAAGAGGCAGGGCAGAGGATTGGAGTGGGATGGAGTGTATCTGGCAGCCCTGACCAATCCCCAACTAGGATTGGCAGGGGACAGGCCGCCAATCTATATTCATGGTCAGTCTCCTGTGGGAGGAGTTATTGGGTGGAAGAACTAGTGAAGGAGTGTTAGGCTGTCATGGCTTTTTGAGGAGCGCCCTTTCTGGGGGTTGGTGAATCTGGGTCTGGAGCTCGGGAGCTGGGAAGGAACCCCTTCATACAAAAGCTATCTTGGAGTGTCTTGAACAGGAGCAGGAAGGGGGCAGCGGGGAGCATTGCAAGGCAAGTCACTAGGAGGGATCCATTCCGGGGTCGGTGTGTGACAGGCTCAATGTGGAGATCTGGGAGAGACATGCCAGGATTGGATGGAAGCCAGAGGGAGAGACTGTGATGTCATTGGTGTTAGAGTCAAGTTGCTGCAGCCAGGAGGGTTGGCGGACTTGCACACGACTTACTGGGACCAGTAGTCCACCAAAATTCAGTTAGGACAAAAGTACTTATTTTTCATTGCTATTAGTTGCTACACCAAAGGGTCCTGCAGACCCCTGCCAGAAACTGGCGGCTATTGAACAGTTGGGACTTATTCAGAGTGAGGCCTAACCATGTGCTAACTGTGACAGGAATCTATGATTGCATAATAGAGAAAGTGGAGTTGACTCGAGTGATGTGCTGGAGTAAGGAGCTTTAGAGACTTCCAATATATATCTAAGATCATTTGTTCACTTCATCAAGATTAAATATCTGGGCATCCATGTCCCTTTTCCCTATCCAAGTTAAATTCTGTAACAAAAACAAGAAAAACAAGCTGAAGGACTGTTCATTGTCTGACAAAGTGTGTCTGGATGTGAATGCCTAGCCAAGCAGGGTGACGTGTGGAACTACGACGGATAGCGACCCCACGGGGGCACCGCTACAAGATGTATTGTGTTTTACATGATTGCTGTTTCATACATTTTGAAATAAAAATGTATATATAGATTTGTATGCGTATTATTTTAGTAGCTACAGTATCTGCATCATACAGTGATCATTATCACCGCTGAACAGTTTCTAGAAGGGAAATTATTATAGGCTAAGTCACAGAGGACGTGTGCTGATTTCCAGAATGAATATAACCAGTTTTGCTGACTGCCTGTTCCACTAATGTGTATGTTCAAAGCTGTCCATAGGCTTTTTTGAGATAAAACTATGATAGAACTGTATAGAACTATCATGTTACACATGAATTTGTGTTGTTTGCCTTTTAATAATTGTGTCCCGTGCCTAGGAGATGCACACTATTTATTCCACCCTTCATGCTTTAGCATTCAATCATCACATGTACCGTATTATGCTGCTGAAGGTAGACACACTCTGATGTTAAGCTGTTATAATCTGCACAAACTTTTGATTAAAGCTTTTGTCTGCTGCCAAGCTACTGATACTATAAGGCTCCATTCACACCTGAGCGTACTGGAATCGCTGGCAGAATCCTGTGAACAACTTGGAAATCACAATTTTGACATAAATATCTAGAGACAAAACACGCTAAAATTGCAGCAGAAAATTGCACCACCAAAAAAAACTAGCTCTGTGCCATAATTTGGTACGTGAGCTCCTTTAGAGTGTTTTTGGAATGGAGGAAGGCTCATTCAAATGAATGTTGTTATTCTAAAATCGCACCGCAAAAACGCACAAAAAAGGTGTCACTGCAGTATGCTCAAGTGTGAGTGGAGCCTAAGTGAAACTATCTCATCACCACTGAATCAGCTATAGAGATTACACTTTCAGGGCTTAGATCACAGAAAAAGAACAGATCATATATTATATGCATTATTGTGCAGCTTTTTACACATTACAACAACATTACACATTATTTTAAAGTGGGAGTAAACTCCCATGCATGAATTGTACCTATAGGTAAGCCTATAATAAGGATTACCTATAGGTACTGTAAATATCTCCTAAAGGTACACCGTTCAGGAGGTATTTACTGTACATGCAGCCTGTGATATCACCGGCGCATGTGCGCTGAGGGAATGGCCACATGGGCCGTTCCTTCAGAGTCCTGTGCCATAAACGGCGGCTCTTGCATGCGCATGTGCGGGAGTGACATTACAGCGGCTCCAACCACTCACACGGATGCAGTTTGCGAACCCAGAAGAAAGACCAGGTGAAGATTTCAGTGGTGATAGCTCGCCGTTGGAGGACTTCATTCTAAGGTAAGATTCACATAATGTGCGAAGAATACTAGCACATTATAACTTTGCCTTGCAGGTTAAAAAAAAAATTGCCAGCGGTTTATTACCGCTTTAACAGATACAATTATGTTCTATATGCTTTCCATAGCATATCTGGTTACAGTTTTACATACCAAAAAAATAAATAAATCCCAGAGGCATTTTCTAAATATCCAGATATATGATTTACCACCTTGATTAATCTAAAATTGTTGGCTTGTTTTTGAAGTTTCAAGCTTCAAGTCATTTCCATTCTTCCTACTTGGTGATTTGCTTTGATGCTAAGCTCAAGGGGAAGCTGTGATGTTTGAGGGAAACTACTGAAGCAGGGATGGGTGGAAATGATTTCCAGTGACACTACGCTCCTGATTCAAGCAAGGGGGAGAGTGATAGTCTCAGGAATAGTGAACTGCTGAGCCTGGAATTGAGACTGGGTAATTTCCAGGGGTACTGTAAAATATGCCAAGGTGTGGCAAAGTAGTGATATTTGCAGGCAAAGGCAAATAGAGAAATGTATATAAACAGTTTACTGTAGGACTAGGGATAGGATCAGTGACTTCCAAAGTTGGGTGAGGTGGTTAGTGTTATTGGGGACACTGTTAATTCAGAGAAGGGGGACACGCATTTCCAGCTTTAACATGCTGCCCAAACAAAGATAGGGGACCAGCAGTGTATAGTATTATTTTTTACTCTTTCTTTTTATTAGTCAACCCATTAGGACACATTTCCTACTATATCACTTTCACACTTACAATAGATCATAGATTCCCCTTAATGTATAATGTCAAAGACTATATGTGTAAACAGCTATAAAAGCACAACTTCATTTTTAGTGAATATGAATGAATGGTGCCACTGTGCACATGCACAATAGGCACAGGACCCCCCCGGGATTTTTTTGTAAAGAAAAGGTAAGCGTGCTAGTATCTGGTTTATACAAAAGGGAGAGGGGTTATATTTGAAGGAAAACTGTAATGGTTTTGCTTAATTTAATTTTTTGTTAAGATTGCTGTCTATAAACTGTTCATATTCTCTTTCACTAATTTTATAACATCTTAAGGCCCATACACATGATCTGACTTTTTGACAACAAACATGCAAATTAGCTGTTTTAATGGTGCGTACACACGATCGGACTTTCCGGCAGACTTGGTACGGCGGACCAGAATCCGTCAGACAATAAGATCATGTGTGGGCTCCAGCGGACAACCGTTCGTCTGTATGCTAGTCCCACGGACCAAATACGACGCAAGGGCAGCTATTGGCTACTGGCTATTGAACTTCCTTGTTTAGAACAGATTTTTGAACGGACTTAACCCAGTCATGTGTGGCCAAGTCATTTTCGTTCAGAAAGTCCATCGGACCTCCCCCCGAAAGTCCGTCGGGAAGACCGTCGGACCTAGTTTGCCGAATAGTCCGGTCGTGTGTATGCGGCATTAGGCACGCTCCATCAGACAAACTTTTTTGGTTTTCAATGGACAAAAGTTCACTGCCAACTGACAAACTTTTCGGCAACAAAAGTCTGATGGAGCAAAGTCCGATCGTGTGTACAGAAAACCATAGGACTTTAGTCCAAAGTACAAACACGTATGCTCAGAACCAATGCAAAAGATCAGACAACAATACAGAATTTGACCAAAGGGTAGTGGTAAAGAGCAAAAAAAACACATGATTTGGTGGAAGTTGGTTGAAAAAGTCCTGGTGTGTGTATGCTTAACAAATTTACGCTTTGTACAGAAATCCACGGGAAAGTTTGTTTAAAGTCTGATCGTGTGTAAGAGGCTTTAATTTTACAAATAAACATTTAATACAAATTTTTTCTTTTCTTTGGAGATTATGCTTAGGTTTCAAATTGTAAAGCCCGGCAAAAGCTCTGCACTCGTTAATTGGGCTAGTAGATGGGAGATCAAAGTCATGGAAAAGGCTTTTTGGAGACCAATAGTAAACCAGCTTCCTGAAACCTTTTTAGATTTTTTTTTATAGCGCAAAAAATAAAAACGCAGTGGTGATCAAATACCACCAAAAGAAAGCTATATTTGTGGAAAAAAACAACACAACTTTCATTTAGGTACAGCATTGTGCGACTGTGCAATTTTCAGTTAAAATAACACAGTGTCCTATCGCAAAAAATGGCCTGGATTTTAAAGTAGAAATGAAAGGCAAAGGTCTGTCTGTATATATATATATATATATATATATATATATATATATATATATATATATATATATATATATATATATATATATATATCTTTTTTTTTCAGCAACAGGTCTGCTGTTAGGAGCAACTGCATTTTTCCACATTTCCTTTTAATACTTATGTTTTGGTTGCGCTCCTAAATTAGATCATGTACTGCTTAGTTCCCTGTTTGACTAACAATTGTGATTAGTAAAAGGTATGCCAGAATAAATGACAGAAACCTTAGACTGAGATTTGGCAAAGTGTACATAAATACCCATTACATTCTTAAGTATTTTAAAATAGCTGCTTAAGATTCAGATGATTGAAAGTATTCAGATATAAACACAGGCTGTTTCTAATTAACCTTGTCATGTAAAAAGCTATGCTTCTTAAATTAACTTTCATCTACATCACTCAGACTGTCCACAAAGGAGTCAGAGTTCTTTATTAGCCAAATCGTAAATGACATGCAGTCAAAGAATTTATGCACCAATTCACTGGCAGGATTAGATCAAGAAAAATAAAAACAAAGATAGCATTTTATTGAAAACTGTGTGGGGAAAATGCCTATGGAGAGAATATACTTAATATTTTAGCTTCCTATAAAACAGGGGCGGATCCAGAGTCTAGTCTCGGGAGGGGCACTGCCAGAAATTCCTTTTTTTTTTGCGGGCAATTTATCGGGGACATGGCTGGTGCTAGCGTTTCAATCATGACGGCACCATGGTTAATATGGTGTCAGGATGTTGGAAGCGCATTATTTTTATTATTACATTGTTATATAGAATGTTATATAAAATGAAATGGTTCAACTCACCATAATGCAGAATCAGTGAGAGCCCAGAGTGTGTCACCTGCCACCAGTTGCAGATCGTCACTTGCCATGCCACACGTTGCGGACTGTCACTTGCCACGCCACCTGCCACCAGATGCGGATTGTCACTTGCCACGTCACCTGCCACACGTTGCAGATTGTCACTTGCCACCAGATACGGATTTCCATGTCACCTGCCACACATTGCGGACTGTCACTTGCCACGTTACCTGTCACACGTTGCAGATTGTCACTTGGCGCGTCACCTGCCACACGTTGCAGATTGTCACTTGCCACACCATCTGCCACCAGATACAGATTTCCACGTCACCTGCCACATGTTGCGGACTGTCACTTGCCACGTCACCTGCCACATGTTGCAGATTGTCACTTGCCATGTCACCTGCCACACTTTGCAGATTGTCACTTGCCACGTCATCTGCCACCAGATACGGATTGCCACTTGCCATGTCACCTGCCACACATT
The DNA here is from genome assembly GCF_037356315.1 of Lithobates pipiens. Lineage (NCBI taxonomy): Eukaryota > Metazoa > Chordata > Amphibia > Anura > Ranidae > Lithobates > Lithobates pipiens. The sequence goes on from NW_027507764.1 coordinate 166,321,304, forward strand.
GCAGACTGCCACATCATCTGCCACATGTTGCAGATTGTCACTTTCCACGTCATCTGCCACCAGATACGGATTTCCACATCACCTGCCACACATTGCGGACTGTCACTTGCCACGTTACCTGCCACATGTTGCAGATTGCCACGTCACCTGCTACACGTTGCGGATTGTCACTTGCCACGTCACCTGCCACCAGATACAGATTGCCACTTGCCATGTCACCTGTCATTTGTTGCCAATTGTCACTTGCCACGTCACTTCCCTGCTGTCGGGGCGGAGGGAGTGATTGTGATGAGTATGGACAAGATGGAGGGATGAGGTGATGCAGGTAGGAGGGGCCAGCACACTCAACAAACTCAGGGGCGGACGCATAAAGGGAAGATTGCTGGCGCTCTGCCTCTGTCACACAGTGCCCCTATAGTGTCATATTTTGCTCCCCATCACAGAATGCTCCGGAAGTGATGTTGCAGCCAGAAATTTAGCACTGCGCATGCACGATGCGTTCCAAACACTTGCGCCATGCGTTTCAAATGATTTGCAACAATGCAGACCAGTGAAACAGTCAGATAATGTCAGAGAAGTGAGGGGAGGTAATCCCCTCCCTGAGCCACAGTTACCTGCTCTCTCTTCGCCGCTCTGTCTAAAGTTAATGTCACGATTACCTCCCCTCACTTCCGTGACATTATCTGACGGTTTCACTGACCTACATTGTCGGAAACCCTCTGAAACGCATGTGCAAGCATTTGGAACGCATCGCGCATGCGCAGTGCTAAATTTCTGGCCGCAACGTCACTTCGGGAGCATTCTATGATGGGGAGCAAAATATGACACTACACCGCTCCTCCAGGCAGCTCCTGTCACGTGACGTCGGCTCTGAGTCTGAGACTCCGAGTCTGACGTGAGTCACGTGACTGTCTCAATGACATCACTCGTTGCTAGACGCCAGGCGGGCAGGCGCTAGCAACGAGTGCAGGGTTGCCAAGCCAACGGCTCAGCTCCACCCACCTCCTAGCTCCTCCTGGTCCAGTCCCGCTGTGTAATACACCAGAGTCTCTCTCTCTCTCTCTGCGCCGCTGATCGCTGATGAGACAGAGAGAGAGACTTGGGCATAGCAGCGCTGCAGCCTGCAAGTCAGTCGGTGACAGTGTGATATTTTCGGGGGGGGCAATTGTCCTGTTGCCCCCCCCCTGGATCCGCCCCTGCTATAAAAGCAGATCTTGCAGCCACTGACACACACATTCTGATAATGCAACCTTAAAGGGGTTGTAAACCTTCATGTTTTTTCACCTTAATGCATGCTATGCATTAAGGTGAAAAAAATTCTGTCACTGACTGCCCCCCCAGCCCCCCATTTTACTCACCTGAGTCCTGTAATTCCCACTCTGGAGACGCGCTCTTCCCCTCTGCCCATTGTCTTGGCTCTTGATTGGATAGATTGATAGCAGCGCAGCCATTGGCTCCCACTGCTGTCAATTAAATCCAATGACGTGGTTGCCGGGGGCAGGGCCGAATACGGCATTCTGCATTTATGGACACAAATTCTGGACTCGGGTGCACGCCCTCAAGATAACCACCCTCAGGAGAGTGCTTCTCCTAGGGAGTTATACGATGCTGGGAGGAGCTATCTGCGCTCCCGGGGGACCCCAGAAGTCGAGGATTGGGGCCACTCTGTGCAAAACAAACTGCACAGTGGAGGTAAGCATGACATGTTTGTTATTTAAAATAAATAAATAATGAAGCCTTACAATCACTGTAAAGTGCTTGTAAACCTTACACATGAAAAAAAAAACACATTTCACTATAGTGTTTACTAGCCTGAATACAAAGCACTTGCTCCTCTCTGATCGCTCCTCTTTCTGATATTTTCTGACAGTTACAGATGGTCAATTTTGTCAGTTTTTCCCAAAAGACCTCTCCCCCTCCAGCACACAGCAGGTGACTCATAGGGGTTGATTTACTAAAGGCAAATAGACCACTTTTGAAAATTGCAGTTGCCTTCTACAAGTGCAGTTGCTTCAGAGGTTACTAAACGCGGTAAAGCTTCACTTTGCAAAGAACACCCAATCACATGCAAGGAAAGTAAAAAAAAATAGCATTTTGCTTATACATGATTGGATAATGAAAGTCAGCAGAGCATCTGATCATTTACTAAGTTCTGGAGCAACTGCACCTTTGTCCCATCCAGGCCACTTCATTCTTTTTCTAGAAAGTGATAGAGCAAAATTATCACTCTAAAAAATAATTGGTATATGACTGTCAACAACAAAAAGCTATTCAATAAGGTTCTATTCACGTGCATAAAATATCTTTTTGCCACCTACAATAAATGACCATAACTATCAAGTGTGTCCAAGTTTTTACATTTAGAACAATGTGCTCATGCAATTTATAATAGAATTTGATAACAATATTTCTATGCAATTTACTAGCAGACTTATATTACTTTTTACTTACTACATTACAATATAATGGTGAAATTCAAAAAGCTCCTGTTTTCCTAGTTGGTTTTCTGATTGGCTATTTCAGGTATCAATTGTTTCAAATCATTTATAATATTGTTCTCGAGTGATGAGAATTCGAGTGGACTTTGGTGGAGAAAATAATAATGGCAAAATGAAAAGAGTATTTGTGTGTGATTGCCCAAAATCTACATATAATGTATAAAAATGTATGCTATATGTGCATAAATACAGTGCAAATTATGTAGAATGTGTGCTATCCATTTTTTTAGTGTACAATTAGTGTTATACAATAAGTGTAGTACACAATGAATGGTGCACTTAGTTGCTAATTTCCTTAGAGAATGTTACTGAGACTGTTTTGTCTTGAGAATTAATTAAGATATTAAATCAAAACAAAATCATGGCATAAATGGCAGCAGAGTTTTCTGTGCATAATATAATGCACGGGATGCTGGCATTATCAATATATGAATAATTCATAGAGCAGTAAACTAGCATTATTTTTCAGGGCCAATAATATCATTTAAGATAAAGACTCCTTTGCGTTTTAACAGTATGAGTCAGAACAAGCTTCAGAAACAACATTATCATCATTAAGTCTTGACCTTGAACTGTGATTATGCAAAAACATTTCATCATGCCATCAGTTTTTAATTTAACAAGCAATCTTAAAAAAAAGCATACAGATTTTGGTTATCACAATGGACTTGATTTAGTGCTCTTCTTCGATGAGCATCTATCTGTATGACAATGCCTTTTTTTTCAATACATTTTCTTTAGTAGTCAATGGTAAGGAAGAGAGAAACATACATAATTAAAGTAGCAAGATAAACAAAAAAATAAACTTTAGATCATTAGCTCTCAGTATTGGTATCTCAGCTCTGTTACTTTTTAGTGCAAAATAGTAAGTAAGCATTGAGCATCACTGCTTCCAAAAAGTGTTGATGTAAGTATTCTGCAATAGGGGCTGGTTACCTTTAGGGGATTTGGTTAACGATTCAGTTTTAGAGGGGTTAAGCGTTAAAATAAAAGTGTAGATCGGATTTGGACAAAATAAATGATATATTCTTAAAAAGTAACAGTGTTTTAAACCAAGCACTTCCTAGCTACAGGCACTCTGAAGTACCCCATACTCAAGTTCTGAGAATACTTATTTTCTCTTACTAGATAATTTGGTTAACCCTGCTGGCAGTGAATTGCCAGCCTACCAGCTTTCTAATCTTTAATGTAAAAACAGAGCAAGTGCACAGGGGACAGAATACAGAGACCCAAGTTGCATGACTGTTTCTCTTGTAAGTTTTGAGGATGAGTTGCTTTACAGTATCTACATTTACAAAGGTTAGTTGAGGCTTGTTTTGAAGGACAGTGAATGGAGAGTTAGGATTTAGATTATGTTTTGGGGGCATGTTGAGGTTTGCAGTCATATTCCACAGAATCTTTTTAAGCCCTAATTTTTTTCAGAATTTGACTAATGAAATTGGTGAAAGGATTAGAAATAATGATTAGCTGAACTAGTTGTAGTTCCAGCAGGGTTTGTTGAACTGAACCCCATATTTAAATCAATAGAAACTGAATATGTCAAATTAAAAATGTGCATTTTCTGTGCTAGTGCTAGTAGACAGGGTGATAATAATATGGGGGTAGGAACTGTTGTGAGGAACATGTTCCAATGGAAAAAAATAATAATAATAATAATTTTATATATATATATATATATATATATATATATATATATATATATATATATATATTTTTTTTTAATCTTTAAGACCAGGAACACAGTTTTTTAAATACTTAAAGTGAAAGATTAAAATGTCCAATTCAATGAAATACTAATTTAATTGGACATTTTAATCTTTCATTTTAAGCATTTAAAAAAAGCAGTGTTCCTGGTCTTAAAGATTAAAAAAAAAATATATATATATACAGTGGTGTGAAAAAGTGTTTGCCCCCTTCCTCATTTCCTGTTCCTTTGCATGTTTGTCACACTTAAGTGTTTCGGAACATCAAACCAATTTAAACAATAGTCAAGGACAACACAAGTAAACACAAAATGCAATTTGTAAATGAAGGTGTTTATTGTTAAAGGTGAAAAAAAATCCAAACCATCATGGCCCTGTGTGAAAAAGTGATTGCCCCCCTTGTTAAAACATACTATAACTGTGGTTGTCCACACCTGAGTTCAATTTCTCTAGCCACACCCAGGCCTGATTATTGCCACACCTGTTCACAATCAAGGCATCACTTAAATAGGAGCTGCTTGACACAGTAAGGTCCACCAGAAGATCCTTAAAAGCTACACATCATGCCGAGACCCAAAGAAATTCAGGAACAATTGAGAAAGAAAGTAATTGAGATCTATCAGTCTGGAAAGGGTTATAAAGCCATTTCCAAAGCTTTGGGAATCCAGCGAACCACAGTGAGAGCCATTATCCACAAATGGCGAAGACATGGAACAGTGGTGAACCTTCCCAGGAGTGGCCGGCCGTCCAAAATTACCCCAAGAGCGCAGCGACGACTCATCCAAGAGGTCACAAAAGACCCCACAACAACGTCCAAGGAACTGCAGGCCTCACTTGCCTCAGTTAAGGTCAGCGTTCATGCCTCCACCATCAGGAAAAGACTGGGCAAAAATGGCCTGCATGGCAGAGTTCCAAGGAGAAAACCACTGCTGAGCAAAAAGAACATCAAAGCTCGTCTCAATTTCTCCACAACACATCTTGATGATCCCCAAGACTTTTGGGACAACATTCTGTGGACCGATGAGACAAAAGTGGAACTCTTTGGAAGGTGTGTGTCCAAGTATATCTGGCGTAGAAGGAACACTGCATTTCATAAAAAGAACATTATACCAACAGTAAAATATGGTGGTGGTAGTGTGATGGTCTGGGGCTGTTTTGTTGCTTCAGGACCTGGAAAACTTGCCGTGATAAAAGGAACTATGAATTCTGCTGTCTACCAAGAGATCCTGAAGGAGAATGTTCGACCATCTGTTCGTGTACTCAAGCTGAAACGAACTTGGGTTCTGCAGCAGGACAATGATCCTAAACACACCAGCAAGTCCACCACCGAATGGCTGAAGAAAAACAAAATGAAGACTTTGGAGTGGCCTAGCCAAAGTCCTGACCTGAATCCTATTGAGATGTTGTGGTATGACCTTAAAAAGGCCGTTCATGCTCGAAAACCCTCTAATGTAACTGAATTAGGACAATTCTGCAAAGATGAGTGGGACAAAATTCCTCCAGGATGCTGTAAAAGCCTCATTGCACGTTATCGCAAACGCTTGGTTGCAGTTGTTGCTGCTAAGGGTGGCCCAACCAGTTATTAGGTTTAGGGGGCAATCACTTTTTCACACAGGGCCATGATGGTTTGGATTTTTTTTCACCTTTAATAATAAACACCTTCATTTACAAATTGCATTTTGTGTTTACTTGTGTTGTCCTTGACTATTGTTTAAATTGGTTTGATGTTCCGAAACACTTAAGTGTGACAAACATGCAAAGGAACAGGAAATGAGGAAGGGGGCAAACACTTTTTCACACCACTGTATATATATATATATATATATATATATATATATTTTTTTTTTTACAATTTCTAATCCTGCCTGTGAAGGGGACAAATTACTTTGACAACTGTTATTGACAGGGTCTGGTATTTGTTTTGGGGGACATTTGGAGAGGTTTGTGTGCTTTTTTTTTAAATAATCTAGTAATGAATGTCATTTTCTTGTAATTTAAACTGTATAATTGTTTTTCTTTTTTTGTAACCATAATTTTTGCTGTTGCAAATCCTACATCCTAATGGAAAAATATCTATAAGGCCAGGAGCAGTGATTTTTAAAAAATGCTCTGGGGGACATTTTGGTGCTTTTTTCTTTAATAAGCTGGTAATGATTGTCATCTGCAGATAATTTAAACTGTATAATTTTTATTTATTTATTTGTAAATGTAATTTTTGCTGTTGCACATCTTACAGCAAAAATGTTAAAAAATTGCACACAAACTCCAACATGGCTATGAGTAAGACCCAGAGTGGCTGAAATAAATCAGCATACCATTGAGCTTTTTTTGTTTCCAATGTTTTTATTCCGAATTTCAAAGAAAGAATGTACAAACATGAATGTTTCATGATTACAAAGCCATTTTATTTCTACTAAATAAAAGCAGTTAGAAAACAGCAACTTATAAAATACAAACTCTATGAATTGACCAAGGTTCCAGAATCCATGGAAGAAGAGACCTTTAAATGTGATAACATAATCTGCAGTTAGAAACCAGTGCATTTTACTGCTCACCTACTATATTATATGGTGAGTGGATATCTAGTAATCAGAACTAAGATAGGAAAGAGAGAGAGAAATAAGGAGAATATATGTGAAAGATACAAAGAATAACGTGCCAACCCTTCAGCCAAGGGGCGTTTCCTAATCTAAAGTAGCCCTGGATTCAGCAGTCAGATATTTACACCGAGATTCCCAGGATTTCTCAAATAATTTGACTTTATCATTCAATATGGCTGAAAGATGCTCATTAATTATGATCCAGAACAATTTTGCCTTGATTAGGTCAAAAGGTATGATAGCTGTCTTACAGGACCTAGCTATGGCAATCTTCACTTAAAAAAAAAATATATCAATCTTCTCAAATGTCTCGACGCATTCCCAACCGGGCTACACAGTCACGCTTGTTTCAGGGATTTGTGCAGATTGACCTGAGTGAGGGAGTAAATAAAATTATATATTCAATTCAGCAACAGCTTACTTTGGGGCATTGCCACCATATGTGAAACGCTGTCCCTTCCTGTCCACAGGCCCTAAAGCACATTGAAGAAGCCACTGGGACATAGGAAGCTATCCTTATTGGGACATTATACCATCTCAATAGTACTTTGTAATTCTCTTCAATGATCGAAGTGTTAACCAGGGATCATGAAGCATTCTGGGCTACCTGTTGAGCTTTTGATATAATAAAGGATACCAAGGATCTTTACTTAGAGTGTTTTCTTGTGTTGAAAATAATCATTTCTGGAGCTGTTTGCAGAAGCTGAAGCTGAGCACCTTTTTCCCTGATGAATAGAATTGGGTGGGGTATAAAAATATAAAAATACTTCTGTTCGGTATTACTGTTGGTGAGTTTTTATCACATCCTGTCTGGTGCAAATGTTGTCCCCAAGAGAGGAAGTGAGGGGAAATCTCTCTAACTAGGCACCAGACACCAGTAAAACCCTGTCAGAAGTTCTAATCCTTCACCATGTTATCCAAAACTAAAAATTAAGTCTTGGCTATAGTTAGACTTTAAGTTAAATATACATTTAAATAATGTATTTACATTTGAGGAAAAGGTATTTGAACCAGTGTTATGTTTTCTTCCTGCAATCTTTTGACCATTTGGACTTAAAGTGAGAGTGGAATGGTCAGCCAATTAGGTTGCTACAGAACAGCTGAACAGAATTTAAAGTGTAACTCCACTTTTGTTAAGAAAAAATAAAGAAACCCCCTTGGTGATATACAGTATGTAAATTGCAAGGATTTTAACAAACTATGTTGCAGATTCCTACCTTTTGTTATGCTGAAGAAATTAATGCGTGTTTAATTGTGCCCATATGGGAAACTGAATCTAATGGGAGTGGTACCTGCAGGACACTGAGAAAAGCTGTTGGGCCTGCATTCCTGTAGACATGTTCCTATCGGGAATATCTCACCTAAAAATTACATTTTTGTTGCAGAGGATGCCGGAAATTGGACTTGTGTCTTAGTGTAGACTTCTGGGAAAATTGGTGAGCCAATCACACAAGCAGAAAATTATGTTTCTGAGGGGCAGTCTGTACATATCCTGTGTACAGAATGCCCCTAGATAGTCATATTGCATTTTCAGAAAATTACAGCAGCTGCAGATTAAAAGGAAAGGTAATTTTTAATAATATTTCATTAGAATATGACTTGTGTCACAATTGTATATGCAATATTGTTTTTTTTTATTTGCATTTTTTTCCCCACGAAAGTGGAGTTACCCTTTAACCACTTCCTGCCTGGCCTATAGCAGAATGATGGCCGGGCAGTGGTTCCATTATCCTGACTGGACGTCATATGATAAGGATCAAGATAATAAGAATAACGAGCCACCGCATGCTCGTGGGGGTGTGCAGCGTGGTGATCTGTGTTGCTGTGTGTCAGTCTGACACACCACAACGCCGATCTAGGCGAGGAGCCTCTAAAGGAGGCTCCTTACCAATATGATCACCTGTGACCAATCAGAGCTGATCACAGCTTGAACCAGGTAGTGCCAGTAAACTGCTTTCCTCGGTTCGCGCTGACAGGGAGAGCCGATCGGAGGCTGATAATCAGCATATTGATTATCAGCACTGCTCCCATCAGATGTGCCACAACAATGCCCAGCAGTGTCCATCCGCTGCCAGTCAGTGCTCCATTAGGAATGCCTGTCAGTGCCCGAAGTGCCAATCAGTCCCCATAAATGTGCCAATATGTGCCCCATCAGTAATGCCTGACCCCTTCAGATGCCCATCAGTAATGCATGTCAGTACCTCCTCATCAGTGCTGCCTATCAGTGCCACCTATCAGTGCTCACCAGTACCCATCAGTCCCACCTATCAGTGCCCATCAATAACCATCAGTGCCGTCTATCAGTGCCACCTATTATGTCGCCAATAATTTCCCATCAGTGCCACCTATCAGTGCTGCCTATCGGTGCCCATCAGTGCTGCATATCAGTGCCCATTAATTCTACATATTAGTGCCACCTCATCAGTGCATATCAGTGCCACCTAATCAGTGCCCATCAGTGCCACCTCATCAGAGATCAGTAGTGCAGCCTCATCAGTTAAGGCAGTGTTTCTCAATTCCAGTCCTCATGGCCCACTAACAGGTCATGTTTTCAGGATTTCCCTCAGATGAAACAGCTGGGGTAATTACTAAGGCAGTGAAACTGATCAAATCACCTGTGCAAAATAATGGAAAGCCTGAAAACATGACCTGTTAGTGGGCCATGAGGACTGGAATTGAGAAACACTGAGTTAAGGAGAAAACAAAATTTTATAACAGAAACAAAGGAAAACTTATTTTTTCAAAAATTGTGTCTTTTTTAGTTTGTTTAGCAAAAAATAAAAAACGCAGTGGTGATTAAATACCAACAAAAGGAAGCTCTATTTGTGGGAAGAAAATTATAAAAATGTAGTTTGGGTACAGTGTAGCATGACTGCACAATTGTCATTCAAAGTGCGACAGTGCTAAATGCTGAAAAATGTCCTGGGCAGGAAGGTGTATAAGTGACGGGTATTGAAGTGGTTAAAAATCCATTACAGAGTAAAATATTAAATGTATTTCTGGTGTGCATTCAATTGCTTTCCTGGTATTTGCTTTTTTTTGTTGCCCAAGTGACATTATACTGTTATTTTTTTCTAAATAGAATTCCTGCAGGATTCTATGACATTCACCATTAGTCAATGATACACAAGGAAGAAGTAAACTCGATGATTATCAGCCACACAAAAGTCAAATAGTAACACTCGCAACATTCTTCAATTTATTTTGCACGGTTTCTATGCGACAGATTAATTTTCTTCTGTAAGAACATAGCCCCATCTCATTAGTGAAGTTAATAAAGCCTGTCATTGCTTCAGGGGCAGCGTTAAAAAGAAGTCTTTTAAGCTGAGGGACGAACATTTCTCTAATGTGCATTTGTGTAAGATATTGTGTAAATGGAAACTCCCTCCTTGAAAGCTAAAACAAAGCAAACAGGTGGTAGAGTGGTTAAAGAAAGTAAGATAAGAATGTGTACACCTGACATAGAAACTAACAGCAAATATTGTAAGAAAGTGTTTAAAGCTAATGTTTAGAGATTTCGTCAATATTGTTTTTAGTATGGTCAGAACTACTGTGAAAATGCAAAAAAAGATGTTTTATTTTTAGTTGGAAAAATAAAAAGAAATTGCCTTCTAATAATTTATGCTCAAATTTTCAGCTAGAAGGTGCAGCTCTATGTTACTTTTGACATAGTTTCCAGACTATTCATATCTACTTTGCTTAGAGTTCAATAGATCAGTCGTAATTTTACATACAAAATTATTGGGGTGGATATACTAAAGGAAAATATGTTATTCACTTTGCAATATTGTACTTTTGTTTCTAAAGTTTCAAAAGAAATACATCAGAAATTAAGGTGAAAAAATACAGTGCATGCTACAAATTATATACAGTATCTATCAGCAAAAGTTGAGGGAGACCAGAAACAAAATTCACAACTTCACAAATAAACCAGAAAAAGATGTCCTAATGGATGGGAAGGGTAGGGCTACCTAGGTAGCTTGGATTAACATAAAGTTTAATTTCTATCAGGGCTTTTTATCTGGAACTGAACTGCATTCCGACACTTATTTCAGGCATTCTGTCTGTAAAATTCTAATCTGTATAGCCTGCGCCCCCTGCCTCCCGCGGAGGGAACACAGATAAACCTCCGTACAGTTGTGTAGTCCCGTGATTGCTCCTCCACCTGCTGCGCACTACCCTGAGGGATGGAACGGAGCTTGTGAGAATGGAGGGTGGAGTGATCTGTACTCCACAGCTCTGCCCCGCCCCTCAGTGCTGTGCGGGAGATCGGTTTGGCACTGTGTGTCGGATGTGGATAGTGGCAGTAAGTAGCCTGTCAGGCGGTCTTCCTTCACCTCCACACTATCCCCAAGTGTGGTGTTAAAAAAAATCATGCTCAATGGGGTTGTGCTGTGTGGTCTGCTGACTGGGTTGGGCACTCTCTTTCCCTGGGCATTCTTTGCTGGGCAGTCTCTTTTCCCGGGCACTGTTTGCTGGGCACTCTCTTTCCTTGGGCACTCTTTGCTGTGCAGTTTCTTTCCTTGGGTACTGTTTGCTGGGCACTCTCTTTCCTGAGCAGGCAATTTCCTTGGCGGTCTCTTTGCTGGGCACTCTTTGCTGGACAGTCTCTTTCCTGGGCAGTCTCTTTGGTGGGCAGTCTCTTTACTGTGCAGTCTTTTTTGCTGGACTAATCTGGTCGGTCTCTTTGCTGGGCAGTCTTTTTGCTGGACTAAGTTGGGCGGTCGCTTTGCTGGGCAGTCTCTTTGCTGGGCAGTCTCTTTGCTGGACTAAGTTTGGTGGTCTTTTTGCTGACAGTCTCTTTGCTGGGCTGAGAGATCTCTTTGCTGGACTATGCTGGGTGGCTTTTTTGCTGGCGGTCTCTTTGCTGGACTAAGCTGGGTGGTCTCTTTGCTGGGAATTGCTGCACATTTGGGAATGTCTCTTTGCTCAATATATGGGGGTGCATGCTTTGGTCCATGTGAGTCACAGGCCTAAGCTGGGCAGTCTCTTTACTGGGCAGTCTTTTTGCTGGACTAAGTTGAGCGGTCTCTTTGCTGCACTGATCTGGGCGGTCTCGTCTCTTTGCTGGGCAGTCTCTCTGCTGCACATTTGGGAATGTCTCTCTCTGCTGCACATTTTGGAATGTCTCTCTCTGCTGCACATTTTGGAATGTTTCTCTCTGCTGCACATTTGGGAATGTCTTTGCTGCACATTTAGGAATGCCTCTGTGCTGCACATTTGGGAATGTCTCTTTGCTGCACATTTGGGAATGTCTTTCTCTGCTGCACATTTAGGAATGTCTCTGTGCTGCACATTTGGGAATATCTCTGTGATACACATCTGGGAATGTCTCTGAGCTTACTTTTGTAAGTATTCCAATTTTTTTGCACATTTTATTGCATTGCTTTTCATTTAATTCCATACAATTACTTTTATAGCACCCCCAAAATTTTACTTGCATCCCTGTTCCTGGTTCTAGGGGGCAGTCCTAGGGGTGGGTAGGGGCGTGGCCAGGGGATGGAGGGTGAGTTCCACCACCCTTTCTCTGAGAAAAAAGCCCTGATTTCTATTATATCAAACATAATTTTCCCCCATATTGTTTGTAATATAATTATCCCCTATGATCGTCAGCTTCATTTAATGGTCATAATGCAGTATTTTCCTGAAATATATCACAAAAAATGCATTATGGACACTCAGTGTACCTGATGACCATAGTAAATAATCATATTTCAAACAATACAGTGATCATTTGTGGCACTTGACATCTGTATGGCAATTTTTTTATACATAGACCCTAGACCATGTGTCTTCAAACTATGGCCCTCCAGTTGTTCAGGAACTACAATTCCCATCATGCCTAGTCATGCCTGTGAATATCAGAGTTTTACAATGCCTCATGGGATGTGTAGTTTCGTAACAGCTGGAGGGCCGTAGTTTGAGGATCCCTGCCCTAGACCATAGATGAGCATTATCCACACTGGTAAATCAGAAGGTGATCAGTTTCTCTCTCTAATTGAAACACCATACAGCCATACAGAAGGCAGGGAGAATGTCAGAACCAGGATCTGAACCCACAACCTCTGCTGTGTCCAGGAGTGTTTCTTCTTGCTGAGTCATCTGAGATGCTGCACAGCCCTGTCTAATCCTTTGGACTTTCTTGCCATGTTCCTCTTGAACCTTATATTTATTTTCCCCATCAACCCACCCCATGTAGCTATTACCTTTTGTATATTTTGACCCTCCCTCTTAGATTATAAGCTCAAACAAGCAAGGCTGTCTGATTACTACTATATTAAATTATATTGTAATTGTACTGTTTGCCCTTATGTTGTAAAGCACTGCGTAAACTGTCGGCGCTATATAACTCCTGTTTTATAATAATAATAACCTTGACCCCTTGGCTCCTCCCATGAACTTCCTATTAAAGCCATGCTTTTGCACTTCCTGTTTTCCAGAGTATTGTGCTCTCACCAGCCAATATCTTGCTCCTTTGTGTACCCGCAGCTGTCTTTATCTCCACTACCACTTGTTACTGACCTTTTGGCTTTTTCCCACAACTACGCTTGTGCTTGCTACCTGCATGCTACCTGCTATATCTTCTACTGGACCCCAGCTTGCTCACCTCCTGGTGGGGTGATCCTGAGGACTGCAACCTGATACTAACAGGCAGCAAAGCCTGTCTCCACCATCAGCAGCTCTAGTGAAAACTGGTTAGTGCTTAGACTCTGCACCTTGGGTAAGCCCTGGCCATCTGTTAGGGTGACCTGCTTGTTTAATTATCCTGCTGGTCAGTGGGAGCCTCTCTACTGATATAGCTATTGGTCTTCAAGCCTGACCCCTGACTGTGACAGACATGGGTATAAGTAACCCTTCCTACTCATTCATTTGTAAGTGTTAATCCGAGCTTGAGCTACTGAACTCTTTAACCACTTTCAGACCGGACCAATTTGCTGGTCAAAGACCAGACCACTTTTTGCGATTCGGCACTGCGTCGCTTTAACTGACAATTGCGCGGTTGTGCGACGTGGCTCCCAAACAAAATTGACGTCCTTTTTTTCCCACAAATGCTTTCTTTTGGTGGTATTTGATCACCCCTGCGGTTTTTATTTTTTGCGCTATAAACAAAAATAGAGCGACAATTTTGAAAAAAACACATTATTTTTTACTTTTTGTTATAATAAATATCCCCCAAAAATATATAAAAAAACATTTTTTCCCTCAGTTTAGGCCGATACATATTCTTCTACATATTTTTGGTAAAAAAAATCACAATAAGCGATTATTGATTGGTTTGCGCAAAAGTTATAGCGCTTACAAAATAGGGATAGTTTTATAGCATTTTTATTAATAATTTTTTATTATTTTTTTTTTACTAGTAATGGCGGTGATCAGCGTTTTTTATTGTGACTGTGACATTGTGGGGGACCCATCGGACATTTTTGACACATTTTTGGGACCATTGTCATTTATACAGTAATCACTGCTATATAAATGCAGTGATTCCTGTGTAAATGACACTGGCAGTGAAGGGGTTAACTAGTGGGTGGCAGTGTAGGGGTTAAGTGTTCCTAGGGATGTGTTACTAACTGTGGGGGGGTTGGGCTTTCATTTAGTGAACACTGATCTCTGCTCCAATCACATGGAGCAGAGATTAGCGTCACTAGTTGCTAGGCAGAATGGAGAAATGTTGTTTACAACGGCACTTCTCCATTCGGCCGCTCCGTGAGACGATCGCGGGGATGCCTGCGGCGATCGAGTCCACGGGTCCCGCGACCGGACTCACGGGGGTCCCGACCAGCGCGGGAGCGCGCCGGCGGCGGCGGCGCGCTCCCGATGGCAGGGCAGCAAATTTAAAGGGACGTACATGTACGCACATTTGCCTGCCCGTGCCATTCTGTTGACGTACATCGTCGTGCGCTGGTCGGCAAGTGGTTAAACATTTTTTTTTTTAACACAGCAGCCAGGAACAGCCAGGCTTAGCCCTCCAACTGTTGATTGGATATATGAAGGTGAACAAATCATATGCAATATTTAATAATTTATATGCATTGTTGTAATATATATATATGCATTGCTGTATAACCATAGTTTAGGCGTCATATGTTACAAACACAGGTTTATGAGCCTCTACTCTACACGGTTGGAGGTTCCTATAACTGGCTAAAGGTTAATACACTTTAATACACTTTACAACTTGATCAGTTAGAGTTTTCAACTTTGTGTACTTTTCCTGTGTACAACACTATAATTACAATGCTGTGCTTATGTTTTGTGGCACTCAAATCATATCAAAACATAACAACTTTGGATTAAGTCGAATGATTAAAATCTTTGGTTTGTTTCTACTTGGAAAATGTTCTCTCACTTCCTGTAATGGCACTGGGACAGAAAATGAAGACAGATATCTCCATGTTTTTTTCATTATGTGTGCCTCCTCTTGAGAAATTGTCCCTCTGTTCCTATAGTGGACAGGAAAAAAGGAACAGATGCCTCCATGGTTTTATGAGTGCCGTTGCCTCCTCTTGGGAAATGTTCCCTCACTTACTGTACTGGCACCGGAGCAGGAAATAGGACCGGTCTCTCAAAAGGGAACAATGCTAGCAATAAAACATGTTTCTTAGCAAAATGTGGAAACACAGTGGGACTGATGTAAAAAAAAATAATAATAATATGACTGACTTTCAAAGGAAGTACAAAGCAAAGCTGCAGCACTCTTCAGTTTAATAAACATATGTGCAAAATAAATTCATGTATAGGATTTCAGCAGTGTGATGTGACATCCATTAAACCCCAAAATTCTAGATCGTCCACATGAAAAACAATGGATTTTGTAAGAAGGGCTACTCTATTCGAAGATAAGTATAAAAAATACACTAGACACACTGTATAAAAAACATTTGTGCTCCACGCAGTCCCTGCTCTGCTGTTGTCACTTTCAAGATACATCTTCTATGCTGGAGCTTTTTATACACAAAATAAAGCCATAAATAGCAGAAATGGTGACATAGGAACATTTCAGTATGGCACAGGGAATGTTTTAGTTGTTTCTCTTTTCTGTCTGTGGGAGTCCAAATACTGAAAGAGCATAAATATTTAGCAAGAGTTCCCATCTAGTTGTAAGTGAAAAGACTAAGAATGTAACTGATTTTGTTCCTTACAATCCAGGGCCAGCTACAGGTTTCTTCTTTATGCATAGGTTTGTAAGTACAGTGTAGCTTAGTTCATTCCTACAGTTACAGTAAAAGTAAATGTGTCCTTAGAGAAATATGGAGGCTCCCATTGCTGTCCTCTTTAAAGTGGACCTGAATGTAAACAAGTGAACACTGTCATTTAAGGGAGGGAAGAAAGTCATTAATCCAGTGTTCACTCCATGGGGAATACACAGAGTTTGGACGCTTATGCCCTGTACACACGAGTGGAACTTCCGTTGGAAAAATCTTGGATGGTTTTTCTGACAGAATTCCTCTCAAGCTTGGCTTGCATACACATGGTCACACAAAAGTTCTCTGAACTTTCAACCATCAAGAACGCGGTGATGTACAACACTACGGCAAGCCGAAAAAATTAAGTTCAATGCTTCCGAGCATGCGTCCAATTGTATGCGTGTTTTTTTGTGCATCGGAATTGCATACAGACAAACAGAATTTCCGATAGGAACTTTTTCCGATGGAAGAATAGAGTACCTGCTCTCAATCTTTTGCTGGTGGGAATTCTGCCAGCAAAAGTCCGATGGAGCAAACACATGGTTGGAATTTCAGGCAAAAGGCTCACATCAGAATTTTGCTGGCGGAATTTCCGATCGTGTGTGTAGTGGCAGGCTCCTGAAGAGCACCTGCTATGTTTTTCAAAGTTAAAACTTTACCCAGACTACAGTTTTCTTTGGGCCTATTTGTCTAAATTAGACTTTTATGTCAGTCTGGCTGGGCTTGCGACATGTTCAGTCTGGCCACAGGGGGGGGGCCGTCCCTGGTGGCAGGCATGGAACTATGGTCTAGTCAGGCGTTTAGTTACTCTCTTTCTGAGCTAGGTCAGTGGGAGTGGCCCGGCACTGTGCCTTCTGGGAGAGGGTATTTAAGACACGGACGTCACGTGGTTCGGGGGTTCTGGTCCAGTATGAAGTGTTGAGTACTTGGTCCTGGTCCTCCTGACTAGCCCCCAGGAAGGATATGGCCTGGGGTGCAGATCTACCTGACTTGAATGCCTCAGGGCTGGCTAGCCCAAGGCAGGGAAACTAAAGGAGGATTCTGAGGTGGTTGAGTGTCGTCTCTGGTTGAACTTCAAGCATTCCAGGGGAGGACTCTTTAGAAGATTACCACGAGTGAGTTTGGTTTTCTTAACAAGAGCCTGAAAGGCTGAAGTAACCGAGAGAATCCGGACTTGTGGATATCACTAAGCTGGTTGAAAGATCCAGGTATCCTACAAGTGTTCTACAGCTTAGTTTCCTACGTGTTCCGCAACAACGTCAGTGATAAAGATTTTGCTCCTGAGCAAGCACCTTGTTGGCTGCTAGGCCTTGTGAGAGAGGGACTGTCCAACCTGAGTGCTCATCCAGCAGCAAATGGCTATTCTCTGGATGCAGTCAATGTAAGCAAGTTCCTTAACGTTTTTGGACTTTGACATTGAGAGTACCTGAACTTTCCTTTCCAACCCTCTGATCCCAAGTTAAAGACTGTTCAATGGTTGAAGTTTGCAAATAAAATCCATTCAGCTGGATTTATTGTCAGTCTCAAGTTACTGGGTCATCTACCATGGGACATCCCCTAGACGTGTCATAAGAAGAAGCGGAAGGCAGCTCCTTCGGGAGTTAGTGCCACATGTGTATCTGGCATTAGATTTGATAAAGCTTTGGAGTGGTGGAGGAGCATGGAAAAATAAAATATCAAGGAAGAATTGTAATTTCAAGAAAACCTAACACTTTGTTTTTGTAGGGCTCTGAATGTTTTAGTATTCTATTACATTATGTTAAATAGCCATTGTACAGAAAATGCTATCAAAGTTTGCAGGCAGTGGAGCATCTTTAAGGAATCTTTGTTTCTAAGCCCGGCCATACACAAAGCAAATTTCCAACCATGGGTTGCAGTAAAGAAATTTGCTTGATTCCCCCAAAAACACAGAGTGTTGTTGTGGGAATCCCTCCTGCCAGAGAAGACATTGATTACTGCTAATGGTTATAGCAGCCACTTGCGATAATCACAAGAGAATCCGGCAGGCTGGTTATACCCAAGTTGATGGCTTGATCAACTTGGTACCTTCAGCCTGTCCATTCACTGTTTGAATCTCGGCCAGTTCCTGCTGAGTCGGCAGGTATAGGTGGCCTAAGAATTTATGTCAGCACATGATCAACTTCAATTTGTATCCATATCAATGTATAACCTGGTTAACGCTTCTAATCGAAAAAAGTAAACAAAAAGGTAGTTTTATATGATTTTTTAAAGTTAAAACCCTACCAGCGGAACAAGTGCACTAAAAACATGGTTTAAAGGAAACCTATGCTACGTTAAACACTTAGAAACGCACTGAAGCCAGAGATTGTTAGGCACCTGAAGTAACTTTAACTCATTGTACTCAGCTATCATGGAAGGTGGCACAGACAACAAAAGTATGAGGGCAAATAGTTTCATAGTCAGTAAGGTTGAATAAAGACACCAGTCCAACCTGAGTGAGTGTCTACAATTGTTCCTATCCCTGTACATTGCACACTCACATCAGTCACTACCTTCAAGGAGCCTACAATCCAAGGTCCCCATTCATATACTAGGGTCAATTTTGAACAGAAGTCAATTAACCTACCAGCATGTCCTTGGATTGTGGGAGAAAATCAGGGTTAAACGGAGGAAACTCACACAGGTACAGGGAGGACATGCAAATTCCAGGCAGGTAGTGTCATTGTTGGGATTCGAACCAGTGACCCTTCTTACTGCTAGGTGAGAGTGCTAACCACTACACCACTGTGCCACCTGTTATGAAGCATAAGGTATTGCTGTCAGTCATTTGTTCTCAGAAATTGACCAGGCTAATTATCTCAAGAACCCAAAACTCCCCAATCAGGAGATGACCATAAACAACATGCATACTATAATACCCAAGCTGCCACAACTCACATCTTACAGACTTGTGAGGAACCCTGCTTAAGAAAACCTAGTCAGTAGACTCTGCTTTGGAGCAGACTGGCATGCAGGCTTTCACAGGCCACATGCTATTCTCACTATCAGTTACAATTTAGCTAGATATGGTGACATAATTTATAGGGTTAGTGCAAACACTCACATTCTTTTCAATATATGCATTCTTTAGATAATATCACTACTTTCACATCCCTTGCCAGGCAGGGTATAGAGATGGTTGCAAAAAGTTCCAAATAACAGAATTTACAAGCGGAAGACACATATAAGAAAACAAAATTGATATAAAAGGAATACACAAACTTACAGAAAAATATTTCTCCTATGCCATGTGGATGGAACATGTGCATCACTAAGATCTCACAAAGATTTGATTGTTGATTTCAGCTTTATAGCATTGAATTCAAAGTGGAGTTGCCACCCGGACTATCCAATAGCATATGGTTTGGGTGATAAAAATCTTCAAATACTCAAAACCATGCTGGGTTATGAACTATGAATCTGAAAGTGTGAATAATGGTTTTGGCCTAGTGAAAATATTACCCCTGGACAGTGCAATTTAGATGCAGATGCATAAACTAATATCTGTTGGTATTACACTCAGGGTTTAATTACCCCCCTGCTGTGAAGATATTCATGTGGCCTCCCTTACAGTACAGTAGTGTTAACATATAATGTTTTTTCAGTTTTAACTCCATCCTGACTGGATCATGGCAGACTTACATTGTGAGCTTAAAAATGTTTATGAAAACATACTGTAAACTAAACCTTCTCACAATTGGCTGGATCGTGCCACCACCATGGACATAAGGCTTATGTTGGAGCAAGAATGTCAGTAAGCCTTACATCCATGAAATATCCCCTGCTGATCTAAGCTTGTGGTCAATTCATTGGAAATTATCTTATACCAGAAGTGTCCCTATATGCTGCTGAGTAAAAGAAGAGCTATGATTAGCAGAGCTATTAATTTAAACAGCAATATTCACCCCTCACCCCCTTCACTGCTCCACTGCTACTGTTTCCCAAACTGTTACTCATCGCAGTGTGCCTGCATTCTGCACCCCCTGAGCTTTTTTCAATCTCAATTTCAATCTCCACTGCTTCCCCTTACCTCCGTGTACCTTCAGTCCCCACTATGTCTTTCAAACCATCTTGTCGCCGACACTCCTGCCAGAGCCCCCCATAGTAAGCAGCTTGCAATGGGGACACCTGGACAGGCTTGCTTCAGAGGCGTGGCTCTGCATGTCCATTTACACACAGATTTGAGACTTGGCCCCACCCTCTCTCTCTCCTCATTGGCTCACAGGCTGTAAAAGACAACAGCAGGGAGCCAATGGCTCCCATTGCTGCCTTAGCCAATGGGGAGGGAGGGTCCTTGGAGTGCTATGGCTCTCATGCAAATCACTGGATCGTGATGGAGCTCAGGTAAGTATTAGGGAAGCTCTCCCCCTAATACTTAGGGGGCGAGCCTTTACAACCACCTTCAGCCTTTACAACCACTTTAAGCAGGGTATACGATTAATGTTTTTTTCGCTCAACCAGTGGGTTGCACGAAAAAAGACTCAATGATCCCTGCATTCACACAAGTGATGTGGATGCAGGGAATTCCATGGTGGCACTATAGTATTCTGACAGAAGGGACTAACCACATCAGAATACATTGTTCAGTGCTGCACCCAAATGCTGGTTTGCTAGCTGGCCCGTTCAACAGAAGCTGGTCCTTACACCCGCTTATGTTGAACAGACACATGTACTTAAATTCATCCAGTTTCTGCTGAACCAGTCAAATTTTGTTACATGTATGCCCAGTTTAATTTTCTAATTTACAAATGTCATTGTTTTGCAAAAAGGCACATTTAAAATTTGCGAATATTTGTAACGTATTAACTCAGTAGTTTTATCTCATATATTTAATAGGAATTGTATAAGTTATGTTGTGTTTTTGTGTGCTAATCATGATTTGATTGCATTTTTTGTGCAACTATCATGGGACCTGGAAAATCAGTAGCACCATCTTTTTATTCCATCAGTCCTGAGCTTTCAGAAAATGTATGGCTTTGTGGGTCTTTTCAGTAAAAAAAATAAAAATTATATATAAAAATGAAAATGTAAATAAATAGTCTGACTACCATAGGTTACAAATAGATCACAGGTTGATGCAGTGAATGGATTAGCCCTCCGTATTGCATATTTATATATATATATATATATATATATATATATATATATATATATATATATATACATATATTTATATATACCGTATATATTTGTGCTCAAAAGTTTGCATACCCTTGGGAAATTGTTAATATACAGTACAGTATGTACAGTAACTGTACTGAGCAAAGAACAAAGAAAACAGGCAAGACATGTTTCTTTGGGATCCATATTTAGCTTAAATGGAAATGACCCTTGTTCAAAAGTCTGTATACCCTTGGTTCTTAATGCTGTGTTTTGCCCCTTTTAGCATCAATGACAGTGTGCAGTCTTTTGTAATAGTTGTCTATGAGGCCCTGAATTCTTGAAGGTGATATAGCTGCCCATTCATCTTGGCAAAATGCTTCCAAGTCATGCAAAGTGTTTTGTTGCCTTGCATGAATGGCACTTTGAGATACCCCCATAGTGACTTGATGATATAAAGGTCAGGAAACTGATGGCTGGTCCAGAACCTTCATTTTTTTCTGCTGTAATCACTGGAGGGTCAGTTTGGCCTTATGCTTACGGTCATTATCTAGTTGGAAGGTCCAAGAGTGTCCCACACATAGCTTTTGTGCAGAAGAAAGCAAATTTTATGCCAGTGTTTTCGATAACATGCTGCATTCATTTTGCCATCAATTTTCACAAGATTCCCATAACCTTTAGGCCCCCCCAAAACATCAGTGGGCCACCACCATTCTTCACAGTGGGGATGGTATTCTTGTCGCTATAGGCCTTGTTGACCTCACTTCAAACTTAGCGCTTATAGTTGTGACAATAATAATCAATTTTGGTCTTGTCATTCCAGATTACATTTTGCCAGAAGCTGTAAGGTGTGTCAAGGTGTTGTCCGGCATATTGTAATCAGGCTTTTTTGTGGCATTGGTGCAGTAAAGTCTTCTTTTTGGCAACACGACAATGCAGCTCATTTTTGTTCAAGTATCATCATATTGTGCTCCTTGAAACAACCACAATGTCTTTATCCAGAGCAGCCTGTATTTCTCCTGAGGTTACCTGTGGGTTTTGTTTTGTATCCTGAACAATTTTTTCCGGCAGTTATGGCTGCATTCTTTCTTGGTATACCTGACCTTGGCTTGGTATCAAAAGATCCCTGAATTTTCTACTTCTTAATAAGTGATTGAACTGGCAAATTTAAGGCTTTGGATATCTTTTTATATATTTTTCCATCTTTATAAGGTTGTTTACCTTTATAAGGTTATATACCTTGTTATGCAGGACTTTTGACAGTTCTTTTCTGCTCCCCATGCCTCAGTATCTAGCCTGCTCAGTGAATCTACATGAGCGCTAACAAACCCATTTACTATTTATACACAGACACTAATTGTAATTTAAAAAGCCACAGATGTGGGAAATCAAACTTTAATTGCTATTTTCACCTGTGTGTGCCACTGTTTGTGTCTGTACCAAGGCCAGACATTCCAGGGGATGTAATCTGTTGATAAGGGCCATTTAGGTGATTTCTGTTATCATTATTATTTAAAAAGGAGCCAAACAACTATGTAATAATTAATTACTTTATATGATCACTAGCCTTAAATAAAATAATTTATTTTTTTGGCATGGTCCGTCATATTTTCAATTTCAATGCCAAAATGTCATGATTTCTGCCAGGGTATGCAAACTTTTGACTGCAACTGTATATACAGTATTTACCTATCTTTCCTTGCTCTTCTTGCCATTTCATTCAGCACCAGAAGCTGAAGCAAACACCATTGTACTTTCAGGTATGAAAGAACATATCATTAACTCATGCAACAGCACTGGGGTATTTAGCCCTGCCACAGGGGAGTCCATAGCCGTGTAAGCTATGACTCCAGTGACTTGTAGCTTACACAGGGCTATCAATTCACACATAGTAGCCAAAGAGAGCAGATTTATTTTACTAAAAGTAAACATAAGAAGACAATAATATCACTATTTATCTATGAAAGTATAACTTCTGGTTTTACTAATGGTGTCCATTAAAATAAAATAAAATTGAATAAAAAAAAATCAGTTCTTACTTGTTTTGACACTGTATTTAATAGTATTTTGACACAGTTGCAGAAGTTCCTGATGGGGCTCTCCAATATCTCTGATGTTTACATCCAGAAGCTTTTTAAGTTGTTCAGGGTCTTTCCATTCGCAAACCTAAAAAAACAAAAATATTGTTATGAAAGTTATTAAAAATATGTGTACAGACATCAAAGATACCAATATGCCTTATGCAAATAAAAAAAAATATTTAACATAGATATAAACCATAACTGGATGACATTTAGTTTTCTGAAGTGCTGTACATAATATACTTTTATTTTTTGTTTTTTTGTTTTTTGTTGCATATCAACACCAATGATTTCCTGAAAGCCTTTTGCATCCACTTCCTGCCTACATGCTCCAGTACTTGCTGCATATATTTTCTGAGATCTCTGAGGGTGACAGCAGTGGCTCATTCTTGTGTAATATATGGTAGCATGGCCAAATGTAGTCTCCACTGAAAAAGTGCATAGCAGCGATATAACGCAGGAGCGCAATTGGGAGAAAAGGACAAAGGATTGTCAACTCATAGATATGGATTAATGTGGGTGAATCGTCATTTAGCTATTGCACTGCATCCCTTGTTACTGAGCAGAAATGGAAAGGGAATTAACGGGACTTTTCAGGTGAGACATACCAAGTATCAAAACTTAATTAAAAATGTATTATTTAGTAGAAAATTTAATTAACGTATTGTGTCCATATAAAACCATATACAATCATGACCCATTTCTTATTGTCCTTCATTTCACAACATTATTGCGATGATAAATCCTGACATGTTTCTCCCTGCTGGGATTCTTCAGGGGATGTATTATATGCTAAACGTCATGGCACTCCCACGGTTAATCATATACAGTATACTGTAACTTTGATATATAATCTGAGCTACTCACTGGGCCACAGAAAGCATACAAGGGCCAGAAATGTTTATTACCAAAGATGACCACACAGGGTCATAGGATCCTCACAGAGGGATATTCAGGGAACCATGTACAATCCTGTACACATGGCTCCAGAGTCCAGATAGTTCAGATGATATATCAAAGTTATATATGATTAACCGTGGGAGTGCCATGACCTTTAGTGGATAATACATCCCTCTTTCTCACCAATCCCCACATCTCGATACCTAACCTACACAAAGTATTTCAAACCTTCGGGTACATATCTAATTTTAAAATAAACCAGTCAAAATCAGAAGCCCTGAACCTCACCCTGCCACAAAACATCCTTGAAAATCTACAAAACAATCACCCCTACAAATGGGAACGAGGCGCCCTTAAGTACTTGGGCATAAATTTATCTAGTGAACTTGAAAAACGATACAAACTATAAACCCCTACTTGCCATGATCAAAAAAGACCTTCTCAAGTGGAAATCAAAAATGTTCTCTTGGTTTGGTAGGGCCTCGATATTAAAGATGACAGTGCTCCCCAAACTTCTGTACGTATTTAACGCTCTACCAATAAAAATCCCAGAACTCTTCTTCACAACATTAAGCCAAATCCAAAGACAATTTCTATGGGCAGATAAGAAACCTAGGATCCAATTCCGACGCCTAACATTGGCTAAGCGAGATGGGGGCATAGGACTGCCGGACTTCAAAAAGTACCACCAGGCTACCCATATCACGAGAGTGATAGACTGGCATTGCCACGGACTAA
Organism: Lithobates pipiens; assembly: GCF_037356315.1. NCBI lineage: Eukaryota > Metazoa > Chordata > Amphibia > Anura > Ranidae > Lithobates > Lithobates pipiens. The sequence goes on from NW_027507764.1 coordinate 166,346,112, forward strand.
ATAAAGATTGGGTCCAGCTGGAAAGCAATCTGGCACAACGCAGCACCCTATACCTCCCATGGTCGCCCCACTCCAGAAGGCCCAAACTTATAGGCCACCCATTAATCAAAACCACAATACAGGTTTGGCAGACGCTGGTAAAGTCGCAAAAAATCGCAACAAACCCAGGTCCCCTGACCCCACTCACGAATAATCCCGAATTCATTCCAGGCCTACACCATAACATGCCACAACATTTTTTAGTACACACTTGCATGTCAGGTACGCGAGTTAAGACGTTAGAAACGCTGGCCGCAGAGGTGGGGGAGCTGTTTCCTGGAAGTTGGTTCTACATCCAGCTAAAGGACTTCCTGCTCAACAACAAACACAAAAATCAATTTAGCCTCCCATTAACTCAGATTGAGCATATATGTTTACAAAGATCACCAGTAACGAACACCACTTCTCTTGCATACTCGATGCTAACTCAAGCGTCTCAGGCTGACAAAAATAAATTCAAAACAAAGTGGGAACGTGATCTCAAGACCAGCATATCTGAGGAGCAATGGAATAAGGCATGCGTTTTGACACACAAGTGCTCCTTGAGCTCTAAATATCAGGAAATATCCTATAAAATTCTAGCTCAATGGTATATTACGCCACAAAAAAAACAGGAGATGGTCTCCCTCTCCCAGACACATGCTGGAGATGTAATACAGACACAGGTACCTTTCTGCACATATGGTGGGAATGTCCACTAATACGAACCTATTGGGACACAATCAGATACTGGGTTAAGCATATAACAGAAACTCGCTTGGAATTGAATGCGGCGGCTTGCTTGATCAATCTGGTACCCATCAATATATGCCGCTACAAAAAATCGCTGTCCAGACACCTACTCACGGCTGCTAAAACACTAATACCAATCCACTGGAAAACAACCAAAGCCCCGGCCATTACAGACTGGCTAGATAGAGTACAATATATCTACAAGATGGAGGAGATAGTGGCAACCAAACACGAGAATAGCACAAACTTTAACAAAACATGGCAACCATGGCTGGCCTTCACACTCTCCCCTGAATTTCGTGCTCTCAAGGATTAATCCCGTCTGCACCTCTGGATCCTTAACATGGTGGGGGCAAGGTTTGGACTGACATAGAGCATCTATAACAAACGGAGTTGGATACCATAGCAAAGGGCTGATCACAACCCACACCCCCCCCCCCTTTTTACCCCCTACACCTTCCCCTCCCCTCCCCCCATGTCCCCCACACCACATATCCCCACATAGTGTACGCTACTCACTGTATTCAATCGTGCACTCTCCCCAACTTAGTCACTGACTAAATTGGAACACCATAGAGATGTATTTATATGCTTTATTGTTTACAGACTGCCTGAAATAATATATGTATCCAAACGTTGACTGTAAACGTGATCTTAATTTCAATAAAACCTTTGATTGTGAAAAAAAAAAATACATCCCCTGAAGAAGCCTAGTGGGGCAAAACATGTTTGATTTTTCATCACAATACTGCTATGAAATTAAGGACCATAAGAATAGGGTCACGATGGACACAATATTTTAACTCAATTTTCTAAAAAATAATACATTTTTAGTGACGTTTTGTTACTTGGTATGTCGCACCTTAAAGTCCCTTTAATTTATTTTCCGTTTCTGCTCATAACAGGAAGTTCCCAAATGAGGATCTTCATGGCAGAACCACTAGGTTTATTTTGATAAAAGCTACAGATTTAAAAACATTAAAAATTATTTTTGAAACACTGTCCTATTAACATTCCTTTAAAAGGTACTGCTTGGCTTTACAAACAGTTGATACCTAAATATGGAATTGTCAAAAGAATATATAAAGTGCTACAAAACTAGATTGATTTGATGTGGTAAAAAACATTGTTTAAATGTAGTAACCTATAGCAATCTACCGTAATCAGCATTTATCCTCAATTGTTCTGTTCTCAACAAAAGCAATGAAAGATGAAATCTGTTTACATATTGCAGAAAATCATTTCTTAATTAGCAAGCCTTCGCATCTCCTACTTTGCCAAATGTAGTGGAGGAAATAGTTAATGTAACTCATAAAGCATTAGCCATTTCTAAAGCCTATGCGAAATATCCATCTTTCTGCAATGTTGCACAAAGCCATTAAACAAACTAGTAAACTGTAAAAACTTGCCTGGAGGAAGCTTATGAGCAAAAAAAAATCACTCTTACACATCACAATTTGTGAAGAAAATAATTGCTTGATGACAGAATGGTATTGGTTATCTATATGCTAAAAAAATAAAAAGGCCACACATATGATGTCATTCAGAATATAAATGACCAACTTCATTAAAGCTTTATTTACGGTAATTGCAGCCATATTACTGCACTTGTAACGTTATGAGCATCACGCAAAACTCTCATCTTCCTTTGCCAAATTGTCTACAAAACACAACTTACATCCAATTAAAAAAAAACAAAAAAACAAGCCTTTCACAAATAAAAATCTGCTTGTGGGGTTACAAAGCTGCAAATGCAAAAGCATTGTGAAGAATTTAGTGTTCATTTGTGACCATCCATCCTGTACAAGCATGCTATAACGTAGCTGTCAATAGCATTATATTCTGGCTGTCTAGTTTAAGAGATCAGCCATTCTGCATATATAGCAGTAACCCTGAGACAAACTTGTTAGGATGTAAGCACCTTTACATGCACTATCCATATTCAACCCATCTCCTACTCCACCTCCCCTGCAGCATTAGGATATATAAAGCAGCCCACAGATAGTATTTTTTTTTTTTATTATTCAATCAGCATGATTTCCGCATCCATACAATTACGGTGGATGGGGAATCCCCCTGCTGCGCCTTTGTACTCTGACAGCAGGAACACTTCTCTTCCATCAGAATACACTGCTCAAGACTGCAGGCTATAATTGATTGAGTGGACATTTTCTAACAGCGTCGTTGTGGAGAAGTCGATCTGTATCTGTGCACTGGTCCAAATCATTTGGTGGAGGGGGGATAACGGTGTGGGGTTGTTTTTCGGCGGTTTGGCTTGGTCCCTTAATTCCATTGAAGGGAATTCTTAAAGTGGTTGTAAACTCTCCTCCACAACGTTGTCCCATGTAAATCAGCATAAAAAACTCTAATGAACACTGCTTGTAGATATCTCCTTACTTGCTTAGTATTGTTGTAATCCTTTTTGTTCTTTAGAATTATGTCACTGAGCATGCCCAGATCTCCCCTGATTTACAGCACACTCTCTATGTGCTTATCTATCTGTTATCTGGACTTCCTACGGCACACCACTGATATCCCAGGAGGCTGCGGAATCATTCAGAGCTTCCTCCTACACACCATGTGACCATGTGACATCACATGCAGTGTAAACCTGGCCATTACTGCAGTCTTATCAGTTGAAGCTGATAAGACTGACAAAGGCAAACATTAGACAATCGGTACAAGTAAATACTATGAAATAAAACAAGTCAGCTATGAGCAGGGAAGCAGGGTTGCCATAGAAACGTTGGATTGAGAAGGAGGCTTAGTTAACAGTACAGGAAGTGCTCAATGTAAGGACAGAAATACACTCCACTGTGGACTCAGAAAACAATAGTTTTTTAAAGTTTCTTTAAACAGTAAGTAATATGCAATTTGGGCTGGATTACAGTGGCTATAGTTTGATAATTACTTATTATAATAGACTAAATGAAAAGAAGCATCAGAGTGGGAGAGTTTACTTCCTCTTTAAGGCGTCAGCATACCAAGACATTTTGGACAATTTCATACTCCCAACTTTGTGGGAACAGTTTGGGAATGACCCCTTCCTGCTCAAACATGACGTAAACATAAAGACACGGATGAGCAAGTTTGGGGTGGAGGAACTTGACTGGCCTGTACAGAGTCCTGGCCTCAACCCGATAGAACACCTTTGGGATGAATTAGAGTGGAGACTGTGAGCCAGGCTTCTCGTCCAACATTAGTGCCTGACCTCACAAATGCGCTTCTGGAAGAATAGTCAAACATTCCCATAGACACACTCCTAAACCTTAAAGCTGGAAAGGGTGGGCCAACTCAATATTGAACCCTACGAACTAAGACTGGGATGCCATTAAAGTTCATGTGCGTGTAAAGGCTGGTGTCCCAATACTTATGGTGATATAGTGTATGTCTACATCCTTGTGTTACATATATTTCTATGACTAATCAAACCTTCATAACAAGACAGGGCACTCTGTGAATATCTCTAGATCTCCACATGTACCCAGGATGACTACTATGTTTTTTGCATCTCCTGCCATGCTAGACGTCAAAGCATTACTGAAACTCTGTCCAGGCCCTGGGAATATGGTACCGTGTAAATTACATGTTAACTATGTTTAAAGGGGTTGTAAACCCTGAAGGTGTTTTGCCTTAATGCTGCTATACATTAAGGTGAAAAACCTTCTGTAGTGTGGCAACCCCCCTTCCAGAGCCCCCCCCCCCCTTTTACTTACCTGAACCTGATTGTTCCAGTGATGGGGAAGAGCACAGCAGCTCCAGCCGATTTCTTGTGTTCTCATTGGATAGATCGATAGCAGCAGGAGCCATTGGCTCCCGCTGCTGTCAATCAAATTCAGTGACACGGGGGGCAGGGCCAAGTCCTGCTGTCTGTGTCAATGGATGCAGCAGCAAGACTTGGGAGTGTGCCTGCATGCGTGCCCCCCATGGAATGCATCTCTCCATGGGGGTGCTGAAGAAGAGCAGGAGCGGTGCTGAGGGACCCCAGAATAGGAGGATCGGGGCCGCTCTGTGCAAAACCCTTGCACAGAGGAGTTAAGTATAACATGTTTGTTATAAAGAAAAAAAAAACCTTTACAACCCCTTTAAAGTAATAAATTACATTTATAACGTTGCTTCAGAGAAGAAGAACAGGGACAGAATCCAGGCAATGAAATGTCTTTAATAAATTATGTCTGGAAAGCTAAATCTCTTTTAAATTAAAAAGCATTTAGAGTAAAAGTGATGATAAATGCTCTAAATAAAAAAAAAAAAACAAGCAAATAAACATGTTATACTTTCCTGTGTAATGGTTCTGCGCTGAGGTCCTCCACCACAGATTCTGGATCCTCCCTCTGCTGAGTGCCCCTATAGCAAGCTGCTTGCTGTGGGGGCATGTGTGCAGGCTCACTCCCGAGTCGGCTCTGTGTGTCCACTGACACACAGAGCCCAGCTCAGCCACACCTCCTGCTCCCTCCTTACTTGCTTGGATGAATGGCTCCTGCTGCTGTGCCTGAGCCAATGGGGGGAGAACCAAGAGAGCTTCTGCTCTCATGCACAGCGGTGGATCGAGATAAGGCTCAGGCAAGTATAGGGGAGCTGGAGGCTGCATGCTGAAGGCTTTTCACATTATTGCAGAGAATGCATTAAGGTACAAAGCCTTCAGCCTTTAGAATCACTTTAAGATTATATCAGAATTCATCTTTAGTTATAAAATTAAAATAACATTATAAGCACATGTGATAATGATAGTCTTCTCCTCTTGGGTTTAAAACAGCAAAGTCACATTACCGCTGTCTGTGGACATATATTTTTTTTTTAGGGTAAATTTAGGGACAATTCAACATTTAAAGGGGTGTCCTAGCCTTTAAAAAAATGTAAACAGTGTAGCTGCTGACTTTTAATAAGGTCACTTTCCTGTCCAAGGTGCCCGCGATGTGCCCTCCCCCCCCCCAGACTTATAACTCCCTCGTATCGTGTCCAGGCACCACCATCCTCACTTTTTTTTTTCACGTGTTTTTTTTAAAAAATTTTTAAGAATATTAATGCTATTTTCATTTTTAGGGTGGCCCTCCACTTTAAGAAGAAAAAAAGCCTTCTCATTTAAAAATAAACAAAGACCGGATTTTTCTTTTCAGTCCAGCAATGTTAAGCCCTGATGAAGAGGCCCCTTGTGTTAGCTGTTCTTAGATGACTACTTTAATGAATAAACTTTATCTAGACTGGTTGACTGTTGACTAATTTATTCTGCAAATCTTAAAGACTTTTAATTGCATTGTCATTTTATATCAAACAGCTTAGCATTAGAAACATTGCCATGCTCTAAACAAATATGTTGGGCAATGCTTGAACTCATCAGAAAGTGAAAACAAACCTAATGTATAAGGCTACATTCACACCTGAGCGTTTCATTTTCAGGCAGAAAGTCACGCGTTTTTAGCCATATTGTTGCTGCGATTTTTGTACAGGTTAAAAGGTCACCAATGTAAAAACGCCTGTAATCTGCCAAAAAGAAGCTCATGTACTTTTTTGAGGTTTGGGCATCTTTCAGGCATTTTGCTTCAGGTGACACAACACTCAGATGTGAACAGGTGCCATTGAAATGAATGGGATTTTGCTAGTTGGGCGTTTTTCTAATGCCCCGTATACACGGTCGGATTTTCCGATGGAAAATGTTCGATGGGAGCTTGTTGCTGGAAATTCTGACCGTGTGTAGGCTCCATCGGACATTTTCCATCGGAATGTTCGTCACAAAAAATTTGAGATCTGCATCTCAAATTTTCCCGACAACAAAATCCGTTGTGGTAAATTCTGATCGTGTGTACACAATTTTGATGCACGAAGTTCCACGCATGCTCGGAATCAAGCAGAAGAGCTGCACTGGCTATCGAACTTTATTTTTCTCAGCTTGTTGTACGTGTTGTACATCACCGCGTTCTTGATGTTTGGAATTTCCGTCAAGATTTGTGTGACCGTGTGTATGCAAGACAAGTTTGAGCCAACATCCGTCGGAAAAAATCCATGGATTTTGTTGTCGAAATGTCTGATCGTGTGTACACGGCATTAGAGTGATTCCGTTTATAATTAAGCTACTGTTTTTCAGTATTTCCTGTGTTCTATTAGTATCTTATCAGTTGCAATGTATGCCGAAACACACAAGATGACACCATGAGACTTCTTTTTTAAAGGAGTTGGGAGTCTTCCTTCCACAAATTGCAGCTGTTTTCACTTTTAGTACCCAATCATGTGCATATGAAATAAATAAACAGGGCTATGTGTTTCACAGGATTAGATAATTGAAGGTAACATTCAGTCAATTTATTGACTGAAGATTCACAACTTCATTTGTAATTCAGCCTCAGTCTGTTTCAGAATCTTCAACTTAGTTGATAGAATGTGGCTGACTTCTACTAGCATTTACAGCAAAGACTCTTGAAAGGAAACCCAGTGACAAACTGTATTGAAGTCAGTACACAAAGAGATTTATTCATCAGTGTGTTCACACATGATTCACATAGCTTTAACTCATTGTAAATGGATTTAATATTTAAAAAATTTAATCATGGGTGAAAGTTATTGTGTATTGTTTGTGAAAACTACTCCTTAGTGATATTTCATACATGTATGATAAGTTATTTCTGGGGATAGGATATATCTATCAACAGAAACTGTATTGAGGAAGAAAAAAAAAGTCACCCAGAGTACCTTTGTACTTTGAACAATGCATTGATCAAGGTACAACGTCTGAACATCTATATATATATATATATATATATATATATATATATATATATATATATATATATATATAGATATATATATATATATATATATATATATATATACACATACACTACAGTGGTGTGAAAAAGTGTTTGCCCCCTTCCTCATTTCCTGTTCCTTTGCATGTTTGTCACACGTAAGTGTTTCGGAACATCAAACCAAGTTAAACAATAGTCAAGGACAACACAAGTAAACACAAAATGCAATTTGTAAATGAAGGTGTTTATTATTAAAGGTGAAAAAAAATCCAAACCATCATGGCCCTGTGTGAAAAAGTGATTGCCCCCTAAACCTAATAACTGGTTGGGCCACCCTTAGCAGCAACAACTGCAACCAAGCGTTTGCGATAACGTGCAATGAGGCTTTTACAGCGTCCTGGAGGAATTTTGGCCCACTCATCTTTGCAGAATTGTCCTAATTCAGTTACATTAGAGGGTTTTCAAGCATGAACGGCCTTTTTAAGGTCATACCACAACATCTCAATAGGATTCAGGTCAGGACTTTGGCTAGGCCACTCCAAAGTCTTCATTTTGTTTTTCTTCAGCCATTCGGTGGTGGACTTGCTGGTGTGTTTAGGATCATTGTCCTGCTGCAGAACCCAAGTTCATTTCAGCTTGAGTACACGAACAGATGGTCGGACATTCTCCTTCAGGATCTCTTGGTAGACAGCAGAATTCATAGTTCCTTTTATCACGGCAAGTCTTCCAGGTCCTGAAGCAGCAAAACAGCCCCAGACCATCACACTACCACCACCATATTTTACTGTTGGTATAATGTTCTTTTTATGAAATGCAGTGTTCCTTCTACGCCAGATATACTTGGACACACACCTTCCAAAGAGTTCCACTTTTGTCTCATCGGTCCACAGAATGTTGTCCCAAAAGTCTTGGGGATCATCAAGATGTGTTGTGGAGAAATTGAGACGAGCTTTGATGTTCTTTTTGCTCAGCAGTGGTTTTCTCCTTGGAACTCTGCCATGCAGGCCATTTTTGCCAGTCTTTTCCTGATGGTGGAGGCATGAACGCTGACCTTAACTGAGGCAAGTGAGGCCTGCAGTTCCTTGGACGTTGTTGTGGGGTCTTTTGTGACCTCTTGGATGAGTCGTCGCTGCGCTCTTGGGGTAATTTTGGGTGGCCGGCCACTCCTGGGAAGGTTCACCACTGTTCCATGTCTTCGCCATTTGTGGATAATGGCTCTCACTGTGGTTCGCTGGATTCCCAAAGCTTTGGAAATGGCTTTATAACCCTTTCCAGACTGATAGATCTCAATTACTTTCTTTCTCAATTGTTCCTGAATTTCTTTGGGTCTCGGCATGATGTGTAGCTTTTAAGGATCTTCTGGTGGACCTTACTGTGTCAAGCAGCTCCTATTTAAGTGATGCCTTGATTGTGAACAGGTGTGGCAATAATCAGGCCTGGGTGTGGCTAGAGAAATTGAACTCAGGTGTGGACAACCACAGTTATAGTATGTTTTAACAAGGGGGCAATCACTTTTTCACACAGGGCCATGATGGTTTGGATTTTTTTTCACCTTTAATAATAAACACCTTCATTTACAAATTGCATTTTGTGTTTACTTGTGTTGTCCTTGACTATTTTTTAAATTGGTTTGATGTTCCGAAACACTTAAGTGTGACAAACATGCAAAGGAACAGGAAATGAGGAAGGGGGCAAACACTTTTTCACACCACTGTATATAGTCAAAAGTATTGGAGTGCCTGCCTTTACACGCACATACATACATTTTAATGGCATCCCAGTCCTAGTCTGTAGGGTTCAATATTTAGTTGGCCCACCCTTTGCATCTATAACGGCTTCAACTCTTCTGGGAAGGCTGTCCACAAGGTTTAGGAGTGTGTCTATGGGAATGTTTGCCCATTCTTTCAAAAAGGCATTTGTGAGGCCAGGCACTGATATTGGACGAGAAAGCCTGGCTCACAGACTTTGTTCTATATCCTCCCAAAGGTGTTCTATTGGGTTGAGGTCAGAAATCTGTACAGGCCAGTCAAGTTCCTTCACCCCAAACTCGCTCATCCATGTCTTTATGGACCTTTGCTTTGTGCACTGGTGCACAGTCATGTTGGAACAGGAAGTGGCCATCCCAAAACTGTTCTCACAAAGAGCATTAAATTATCCAAAATGTCTTTTGTATGCTGGAACTAAGGGGCCAACCACTGAAAAACAACCCCACACCATAAACCCCTCTCCACCAAATGATTTGAATCAGTGCACAAAGCAAGGTCCATAAAGACATGGATGAGCAAGACTGGGGTAGAGAAACTTGACTGGCATGCACAGAGTCCTGTAACAAAAAAACAAAAAAAAAAGAAGGCCCCTGCCCCCACCTATAACTGGCCTTCACAGCAAGGAGCACGTGGATGGGCAAACGCATGAAAGACAAAACCAGAGAAAATTCCAAGCTCAACTTACCAACCAGTCTGCTAACCAACCAAATTAACCTGTCCAACAGTCTACATTAAAAACAGAGGTTTAGTTAACACACATTTCCAAACGCATGTGTAAGCTGCAAGGTCTTGGCAAGGCACCCTGTGTATTTCTTGCAGTCCTACCATTACAAAATTTATGACTGTATCCACAGTAGGGTCACATGCATTCTAATGGATAGATGAGGAATAGGTGGGCCAGGAGGCCACCCAGTCCTCCTTAAAGGCACAGGGGGCACACTAAACACCCAGCACGTAGCACAATGGCAGCAAAGGCATCCAGTCTGTCCCCTGACCACATTTACACCAGTAGCAAAAAAAGGCCTCTGCCCCCACCTATAACAGCAAGGAGCACATGGATGGGCAAATGCATGAAAGACAAAACCTGCACAGTACTGACATGAATCTAATAGAACACCTTTGGGATGATTTAGAGCAGAGACTGCGAGCCAGGCCTTTTTGTCAGTGCCTGACCTCACAAATGCACTTCTGGAAGAACGGTTAAACATTCCCATAGATAAAAATAAAAGGGGTAGGTTGCGCTAAGGAACTTATGAGCGAATCCAAATTATAAAAACATATAGAATATAAAAGAAAATAAAAGAAAAAGGAAAATAGGTAAGAGCTGCCTCTATTACTATCCACCTGGTGGGGTGGAAAATGTTAGATAAAGGAGTGCTATGAATAGATCTGGCGCTATACCTGTGTGTCAGAAACTTAATTTGCTAAATTAAATTTAAAATTGTTACGTTAATCCGGTGTGTAAGTGTTAGTGTGCCATATATTAGTGTTGGGATAAAGTATAAAATGTAAACTGTAGGTGGGAAGTAAAAACTCAAAAATATATGTGTATAAATTGTTAAAAATTTACCAGCATGCTGGCTGGAAAAGTAAAATATTGTCTCAGGTGCGATAAACCTAAATAGGTGATTACCTTATACACTCTTAATCACATGAATACCTTAAACATGTGGACTACTTAATAAATCAGGTAAAAATTATACATGTAAATATGAACCATAAACATAATACAATTGTGCACAAATGTGACAAATAAAATCTATGCGTGCAATACTAAAATGTACAATAAATCTGTGATAAATATCAAATAAAATCTTTGCGTGCAATACTAAAATGTGCAATAAATCTGTGATGAATATCAATACCCCACGTGAAACATGCCAAATATTGGGAGTGAAAAAAAGAAAAAAATGAAAATGGAAATAAATTTAAAAGGAAGTGAATTCAAAATTCCAAAAATAAAATAAAATGAAAAATAAATTTTTTTTATAGATATTTGTCCCAAGAAATAAAAATATAAAAATGTATGCAAAGAGAAGAAAAAAGGAAAAAAAGAGAAGCAAAAAAGCAGTCTCTGATGCAGTGCAATTAATGGGGGATTTCCCGTAGATGCAGGAGGGGATGTGATGGATCCAAAACAACTAATCTTCATGCATTGTGGGCACTTATAGGATGTACTCTCACCAGAAAAATAACCCCATCCGGGGTGGATCAGCCTTCACAGTATAAGCTACCGTGTCGCTCTCTGGCTTGCTTCAAATAGGCTGTTGAGGATCCCTCGTTATTTCCAGGTGGAGTGTGCCTCAGTATATGTATTGAAAGAGAGGACCATACATAGTGTGATACTGTATAAATCACTTTATTAAGAAAATACTAAAAATTACTCACACTTTTGAAAGAAGAAAATGGCTTGAATAAATGCAGTATAAAGGTGCAGTATGAAAGGTATGGAAGCTGCTGAGAGCGTTCCGTTCGTCTTCCACGCCGTAGTGTAAAGGTGCAGTGTGAAAGGTATGGAAGCTGCTGAGAGTGTTCCGTACGTCTTCCACGCCGACTGTATTGGAAGTGTGTATTCGATAGGCCACGCCCTACGCGTTTCGTCACTGGGACGCATACCTTTCACACTGCACCTTTACACTACGGCGTGGAAGACGAACGGAACGCTCTCAGCAGCTTCCATACCTTTCATACTGCACCTTTATACTGCATTTATTCAAGCCATTTTCTTCTTTCAAAAGTGTGAGTAATTTTTAGTATTTTCTTAATAAAGTGATTTATACAGTATCACACTATGTATGGTCCTCTCTTTCAATACATATACTGAGGCACACTCCACCTGGAAATAACGAGGGATCCTCAACAGCCTATTTGAAGCAAGCCAGAGAGCGACACGGTAGCTTATACTGTGAAGGCTGATCCACCCCGGATGGGGTTATTTTTCTGGTGAGAGTACATCCTATAAGTGCCCACAATGCATGAAGATTAGTTGTTTTGGATCCATCACATCCCCTCCTGCATCTACGGGAAATCCCCCATTAATTGCACTGCATCAGAGACTGCTTTTTTGCTTCTCTTTTTTTCCTTTTTTCTTCTCTTTGCATACATTTTTATATTTTTATTTCTTGGGACAAATATCTATAAAAAAATTTTATTTTTCATTTTATTTTATTTTTGGAATTTTGAATTCACTTCCTTTTAAATTTATTTCCATTTTCATTTTTTTCTTTTTTTCACTCCCAATATTTGGCATGTTTCACGTGGGGTATTGATATTCATCACAGATTTATTGTACATTTTAGTATTGCACGCAAAGATTTTATTTGATATTTATCACAGATTTATTGTACATTTTAGTATTGCACGCATAGATTTTATTTGTCACATTTGTGCACAATTGTATTATGTTTATGGTTCATATTTACATGTATAATTTTTACCTGATTTATTAAGTAGTCCACATGTTTAAGGTATTCATGTGATTAAGAGTGTATAAGGTAATCACCTATTTAGGTTTATCGCACCTGAGACAATATTTTACTTTTCCAGCCAGCATGCTGGTAAATTTTTAACAATTTATACACATATATTTTTGAGTTTTTACTTCCCACCTACAGTTTACATTTTATACTTTATCCCAACACTAATATATGGCACACTAACACTTACACACCGGATTAACGTAACAATTTTAAATTTAATTTAGCAAATTAAGTTTCTGACACACAGGTATAGCGCCAGATCTATTCATAGCACTCCTTTATCAAACATTCCCATAGACACTCCTAAACCTTGTGGACAGCCTTCCCAGAAGAGTTGAAGCTGTTAAAGCTGCAAAGGGTGGGCCAACTCAATATTGAACCCTACAGACTAAGACTGGGATTCCATTAAAGTTCATGTGCGTGTAAAGGCACGGGTCACAATATATTTGACAATATAGTGTATACAGTCAGGTCCATAAATATTGGGACATCGACACAATTCTAATATTTTTGGCTCTATACACCACCACAATGGATTTGAAATGAAACTAACAAGATGCGCCTTAACTGCAGACTTTCAGCTTTAATTTGAGGGTATTTACATCCAAATAAGGTGAACGGTGTAGGAATTACAACAGTTTGTATATGTGCCTCGCACTTTTTAAGGGACCAAAAGTAATGGGACAGATTAACAATCATCCATGAAACTTTCACTTTTTAATACTTGGTTGCAAATCCTTTGCAGTCAACTACAGCCTGAAGTCTGGAATGCATAGACATCACCAGGCACTGGGTTTCATCCCTGATGATGCTCTGCAAGGCCTCTACTGCAACTGTCTTCAGTTTCTGCTTGATCTTGGGGCATTCTGCCTTCAGTTTTGTCTTCAGCAAGTGAAATGCATGCTCAATCAGATTCAGGTCAGGTGATTGACTTGGCCATTGCATAACATTCCACTTCTTTCCCTTAAAAAACTCTTTGGTTGCTTTTGCAGTATGCTTCGGGTCATTGTCCATCTGCACTGTGAAGCGCAGTCCAATAAGTTCTCAAGCATTTTGCTGAATATGAGCAGATAATATTGCCCGAAACACTTCAGAATTCATCCTGCTGCTCTTGTCAGCAGTCACATCATCAATAAATAAAAGAGAACCAGTTCCATTGGCAGCCATACATGCCCACGCCATGACATTACCACCACCATGCTTCACTGATGAGGTGGTATGCTTTGGATCATGAGCAGTTCCTTTCCTTCTCCATACTCTTCTCTTCCCATCACCCTGGTACAAGTTGATCTTGGTCTCATCTGTTCATAGGATGTTGTTCCAGAACTGTGAAGGTTTTTTTAGATGTTGTTTGGCAAACTCTAATCTGGCCTTCCTGTTTTTGAGGCTCACCAATGGTTTACATCTTGTGGTGAACCCTCTGTATTCACTCTGGTGAAGTCTTCCCTTGATTGTTGACTTTGACACACATACACCTACCTCCTGGAGAGTGTTCTTGATCTGGCCAACTGTTGTGAAGGGTGTTTTCTTCACCAGGGAAAGAATTCTTCGGTCATCCACCACAGTTGTTTTCCATGGTCTTCTGGGTCTTTTGGTGTTGCTGAACTCACCGGTGTGTTCTTTCTTTTTAAGGATGTTCCAAACAGTTGATTTGGCCACACCTAATGTTTTTGCTATCTCTCTGATGGGTTTGTTTTGTTTTTTCAGCCTAATGATGGCTTGTTTCACTGATAGTGACAGCTCTTTGAATCTCATATTGAGAGTTGACAGCAACAGATTCCAAATGCAAATAGCACACTTGAAATGAACTCTGGACCTTTTATCTACCCGGCCCTAGCTCCCGGGGGCCCCTGCAGCCTCCCTGTGATATTACTATCATATCCTCCACAAAGTCCAGCTCCGATCTGCCATAGGGCCCCACAGCCAAGCTCCAGGACTGGGCTTTCACTTTTCCTTCTACAGTCTACACCCTTCCATTCTCATAGGCTGGAGAGAAGCTGTGAGCCATTTCATAAATGGAGTGGTGCACGGGGTGAGAACAGCTGAGGATGGGAAAGTGTCTGTGCTGTGTAGCCATAATGGGACCTCTGTCACTGGTGAGGTAAGACTCCGCTCAGTGTCTCATAGTCACCAGCTGGGATTCTCTGTCCCCCCACACCTTGGGATGTCTGCTTACCCCACTTCCCTGACAACTGGGAAAAAGACACACACCTCCAGGAGGTGACCTTCCCCCTACACCTGCCAACACTGACAGAGAAACTTTCAGAAATTGCTAAAAAAAATGCCTTAACACCTCCTGAGGGGCCCCTGAGGGGATGCAGGCTCCAGATTTTGTGTCACATGGCTTTGCCCCCCCCCCCAGATCTAAGTTACCCCCCCCCCCAAGCCACCTGACCATCCCCTCCACCGTGGATGCTATGCCTGGCTTCTGAGCTCCTTTCCCATTACATCTCTCTATCCTCCCCCTCCCCAGGGCTGAAATCACATTCCTTTACAACACAGCCAGTTAGCTAGAATCTGCACAGGGTGGATCTGCCTACTGCAACTACACTGCCATTCCAAACAGAGAATTTCACAAGTCAGAATGGCAACATAAAAGCCAGATACACCCTATGAAGATTGTGGCTGACACTGACAGACTATGTGTAAGCCCTTGTACACACGGTCGGACATTCTGACGGAGAATGTCAGATCGGACCGTGTTGTTGTGTGTGTGGGCTCCATCGGACTGTTTCCGTCGGAATATCCGACCGACAAAGTTTTATAGCTGGGCTATAAAACTTTCTGAAAACATGATCCGATCGAACTTTGTCCGATTGTGTGTAGAGAATTCCGATCAGACAAAGTCCCACGTATGCTCAGATCAAATTCCTAGACCAAAGCTATTAGCTACTAGCCTGAATGTAGTCCCGTCGTAGTCCTGTCGTAACTAAATAACGTCATCACGTTACATACGATTGGATTTTCTGACAACTTTGTCCGACCATGTGTATGCAATACCAGTTTCGGACAAAATCCGATGGATTTTGTTGTCGGAATGTCCGACCATGGGTACAAGGGCTTAGGGAATATGATTTCAGCCCTGTGTAGTGAAGAGGATCTGTATACAGTGCTGGGATGGGAAAGAAGCTCTGCCAAGTGACCTGCCAGGGGTAATCCCTGTTCTTTCATTCTCCAGTGGTAAATCCTGTTCTCTGATTCTCCAGCAGTGATCCCTGTCCTCTGATGTAAGGAGGAACTCTGGGAACTCAAAACACTTAAGCCACTTTGAGTATCTTTCCGTACGGTGATTGTATCTGCACACACGGTGGAAGTGGAGGGTGGTAGTGGGGGGGGCCCAGGTTAACTTTTGCATTGGGAGCCCACAAGCTTCCAGCTATGCCTCTGTACCTAGTGTATATATGCACAACAAGAAAACAAGAATTGATAGTAGATATACCTTTTCTGTTACATCAGTTGCCTTATATATGACTTCATTCATCAGTAGTCTATAAACCTCTTCAACAAATTTTTCTCCAGAATTGCTATCAATTATTGGTCCATTTAAGATGACACCATCCACAAGCACTGCATTCTTCTTCATACTCCTCGATTCCCCAGGGCAAGGATCAGCTGAAAAACAAAATATGTTCAATTAGAATTACAATTCTTTTAGTAAATCGTATACTGTCATTAATAAACAATTGTTGGTATTGTAATGAGTATATAATATGTTTTATTGCTCATTTGGGGTGCCATATTGTCTAAAGCATATCAGTTCAAAGAAAATGTATTGTGTTAATTTCTGAACATCAAGCCTGTAAGATATTCATTAGCATATATAAACATAACATGATGAGGCTAGTTATGATAATGTAGCAATTATTAGCTCAAGCAAGTTATAGTGTTAATATTATGAACAATAAATTGTGATTTCTGATAAAAATTGCATAATAAAAATATGTGTTGAATACTGCTTTGGGAGAATATGGTTTTATTAAAATAGTCTATATTGCTTTTAATTTAATTCATTGTTATTGTTTTTATGTAATTATGAATGTCTAATATTTTAAACTTCAGATTTTAATGGCTTATATGTTGTGTCTAGATTAAATTAAAATTAGTTCCACTGAATCCCTGAAAAAATCTGATTATACATTATGATTTGCAAATTTTTAACCTTTTAGTAATCTCCATCTATCCCCTTTGATCGCTGTTTGCTACCTTTTGTGCCTGCCATATAGAGATTACCTAATTGAGCTACTGAGTTCAGGTTGTGAATTGGATCAGAATACTACTCATTTCAGCTTTTTAACCTCTTCATGAGCATATATATAAAACCACTTCAATACAGGGCACTTTTACCCCATTCCTGCGCCGGCCAATTTTCAGCTTTCTGCGCTCTCACACTTTAAATGACAATTACTTAGGCATGCAACATTGTACCCAAACAAAATTGTTATTATTTTTTTGAGACAGATAGAGGTTTCCTTTGGTGGTATTTAATAACATAAGTGACATAAGTGAAAAAATAAAAATAAACATTTTGGGAAAAAAAACATGTTTTTCTTAGTTTCTCTTATAAAATTTTGGAATTAAGTCGTTTGTCTTCATACATTTAGGGCAAAATGTATACTGCTACATTTATTCGGTAAAAATAACCCAAACCAGTAGACATGTGCAGTGCCAAAAAAATGTGTTAGTTTTCATTTCATTTGTTTGTTTTTTCATTTTTAGGGTCATTTGTTATGATCAAAATGTGTTATTTTGAATAAATTTGTAACTTCGGGAAAAACTTTAATTCTATATGTTCCATTCATTTAGATGCGGTATTCCTAAATTCGAAAATTCGGAAATACGAAAATTCAGAAATTTTAAAATCTGAAAATTTTAAAATCCAAAATAATAACTAACTAACTAATAATAACTAGCTATTAAATTATAGGCATTGTAATTTCCTTTCAAATATGGCTGTTTATGAAGATAATGTTTTTTTATTATTATTATTATTTATTATTATTAATTCATTATGATCCATTTGTTTAGATGCAGCATTCGTTATTTTGGATAATTTGTATTTGTTATGTTAACTAACAGCCAAATTTGAAAGAAAATTCAAATACCTATAATTGAATAGTTATTATTATTATTAGTTAGTTAGTTATTATTTCGTATTTTCAAATTTTCGTATATTTTCTAATTTACGGATTTTCATTCTAAAGCCGCGTACACACGGGCGGACTGTCTGGCCAACTTAGTCCGTCGAAACACATTTCAGCGGACAGTCCGCTCGTGTGTGGGCTTCAGCGGACTTTTTCAGCGTGCAGTCTGGCGGACTAAGTATTTTCGGAATTTCCGTAATACTGTCCGTCATACTTTGGTTTCAGCGGACAATCCGCTCGTGAGTAGGCTAGTTCGACGGACTAAGTATGGCGCATGCTCAGAAGGGATTTACACGGCGAAAGGTTGCATTGCTGTGTATTGGACTTCCTATTTCTAGTCCCGTCGTACGTGCTGTACACGTCACCACGCAAGCTTTCGACGGACTGTTTGTGCATCCGTGTGTGGTCAAGTCCGTTCATTCGAAAGTAGGACGGACTGTCCGTCGGATTGTCTGACGGACTAAGTTGGCCATACAGTCCGCCCGTGTGTACGCGGCTTTATTTTCTGATCTTGTTCTTTTGAAGCTTTGGATTTTCATGCTTATTTTTGGATTTTCAAATTTTTCTAATATTTGGATTTTCGAATTTCAGAATTTCTGAATTTTTGGAAAAATTTGTTAAACGGGATTTCGTTAATTCAAATATTTCTGAATTAACGAATTTGTCAAACTTTATTGAAAAATGAATTTGTAACTAAACGAATGGCACATGTCTACAAATCAGTGTATATTATTTAGTCTTTTAGAAAGTAAGGCCGGGACTGTTCGCTCAACTTTGTCCGTCAAACAGTTTCAGCAAACAGTCGGCACAAAATTAGCATGGACGGACTTGCCCACACACGACGAACGAACAGTTTGCTGAAACCGTGCGCGATGACGTGAACGGCACGTACGACGGGACTAGAAAACGACGTCCTATACACTGCAATGCAAACTTCGGCGTGTAAATCCTTTCTGAGCATGCGCGGAACTTAGTTTGACGAACAAGCCTACACACGAGGGGACTGTTCGCTGAAACAAAGTTTCAGCGGACAGTTTTTCGGAATTTCCGAAAAACTTTGTTCAGCAGACTGTTCGCTGAAACTGTCCGCTGAAAGCCCACACACGAGCGGACTGTCCGCTGAAACACTGTTCAGCGGACAAAGTTGGGCGAACAGTCCCCGCGTGTGTACGCGGCCTTAGAGTCTACAAGCTAGGGCACATATCATTCTAAAATAATAATTCCCGATGTACTGACTGCTATCTCATTTCTTGAGACCCTAAAATGCCAGGACAGTACAAATACCCACCAAATGACCCCTTTTTTAAAGCAGGTATTTAGTAAGAGGCAGGGTGAGTTTTTTTGAAGTTGTATTTTTTTCCCACAATTCTTTGTAAAATAAGGAAATAAATTATTTTTCACATATGGCATAGGCATACTTACACAAAGTTGTAACTTTAGAAGATATTTCTAAAACACAGAATGGGCACAGCAAGACTTACACCTTAAAATAAATTCTGCTACTCCTTTTGAGTATGGCGTTACCACATGTGTGAGACTTTTTCACAGCCTAGGCACATAGAGAGATGCAACATCCCAGAAAAACCTTCAAGTGTTCTATGGACATAAATTACACATCTAGTTTCCTGACTACCTATCAAACTTTTGAAGAACCTGGAGCACCAGGACACTGGAATTACTGGAGCACCAGGACACTGGAATTACACACAAAATAACCACCAATACAATTACCACAAAACACCAGTACAATTACCACATTTTGCAAAGAAAACACCTAAATGTATCTTCTATATTTTTTGGAAAATGTGGAAACAAACTGAAAAATTATTTTTTTATATAAAGTTGTCAATGTATAGGATATTTCTAAAACACAGCTTGGACATAGCAATAATTACACCCCACACATTCTGCTACTCTTCTGGAGTATGGCAATATCACATGTGTGAGACCTTTTCACAGTCTGGTCACATAGATAGGCCCAACATCCAAGCAGCACCTAGCATTCTAGGAGCATAAATTACAAATCTAATTGCCTGACTATCACTGACTATTACTATCACTGACTATCACACTTTTGAAGGCCTGGAGCACCAGGACAATGAAACAATGGAAACACCCACAAAATAACCACATCTTGGAAAGAAAACACCCCAATGTATATTCTATGAGGCATAATGAGTCTTTTTTTCACAAGTTTTGGAAAATGTGGAAAGAAAATGGTGTGGAACATTATATTAGGGGGACACAACTTTTATTAACCAGTTCCCGACCAGCACACGCTCATGTACGTTGGCAGAATGTCACGGGCAGGCATATTGGCGTACAAGTACATCCAATCTTTAATACCGCCCTGCCATCGCGAGCGCGCTGCCGGCGGGACCCCCATGAGTCCGGTCGCGGGTCCCGCGGACTCGATCGCCGCGGGCATACCCGCGATCATCTCACGGAGCGACTGAACGGAGAGATGCCGTTGTAAAGAGCATCTCCCCGTTCTGCCTAGCAACTAGTGACGCTGATCTCTGCTCCATGTGATTGGAGCAGATATCAGTGTTCACTAAATGAAAGCCCAGCCCCCAACAGTTAGTAACACACCCATTGGAACACTTAACCCCTACACTGCCACCCACTGGTTAACCCCTTCACTACCAGTGTCATTTACACAGGAATCACTGCATTTATATAGCAGTGATTGCTGTATAAATGACAATGGTCCCAACAAGTGTCAAAAATGTCCAATGTGTCCGCCATAATGTCGCAGTCACAATAAAAATTGCTGATCGCCGCCATTACTAGTAAAAAAAATATTATTAATAAAAATGCCATAAAACTATCCCCTATTTTGTAAACGCTATAATTTTTGCGCAAACCAATCAATAATCGCTTATTGCGATTTTTTTTTACCAAAAATATGTAGAAGAATTTGTATCGGCCTAAACTGAGGGAATTTTTTTTTTATATATATATTTTTGGGGGATATTTATTATAACAAAAAGTAAAAAATAATGAATTTTTTTCAAAATTGTCTCTCTATTTTTGTTTATAGCGCAAAAAAAAAAAACCACAGGGGTGATCAAATACCACCAAAAGAAAGCTCTATTTGTGGGAAAAAAAGGACGTCAATTTTGTTTGGGAGCCACGTTGCATGACTGTGCAATTGTCAGTTAAAGCGACGCAGTGCTGAATCGCAAAAAGTGGTCTGGTCTTTGGCCAGCAAAATGGTCCGGGGCTGAAGTGGTTAAATAAGTATAATTGCGATTGGACTGAATGGATGTTTTTTTTTTTCTGTTTTTTGGAAGCTTCATGTTTTCTTTTGTAATTGATAGTATAATAATGGCCCTTTGGTGTATTTTGTGACTTGTGTTTGGGGGGGGGGGCGTTAACAAGAAGTAGTTGAGCCATGTTTTAGAGCCCCCAACTGCTAGGTCTTAACCTGCAAAGGCAGTAGACGGGGGTTGTTTACATGCCACAGTCACAATACTTTGCTTTGCTCCCATGGCAAAAACTAGAACCCATGTAGCATTCAGTGGGCTTACGGATCCATTTAATTGCAATGATTGTGGTTGCAGTACTTCGGAACAGAAATTAAGTGGTTAAAACAGGAAGTGAAGGGGCATCCTCACCTCCTGTCAAATGCCTCTGAAATGTTATCTGAATGCTGATCACTTTTCAGAGGTGTAGAAGTTTAGACACATGTCTACACTTAGCCTAAGGGATGATGTGGAAGTTAAATGTAATTTCTTCACATCACATTTGATTTTACTTGGTAGCCTGCAGTAGAGACTGTGTGCTTGATTGACAGAACCCCTATCCCAAGCTTGTCATTGCCCAACTATTTGTCAAACTATAGCTTGAACGCAACAAAATTGTGAACGCAACAAAACTGTGATAATTATACATAACAAGTTAGGCAATAAAGGCGCCTAAAAACAAGGCAATTATCAGCCAATAAAATACATTTTCAACCTACGCTCATAACAACCAGATGTGGGCGATCCTTGATATTTGGGGTTGACATACTTACTATCAAATCAAACAGATAGGATGGAGGATGCAGTTATACAAAGCCTACATGAGCACATACCTGCAATTCATATACCTAACTGCATTTCAGAATAATTCTATTCATGGGTTTAAAACACAATGTAACACCCTAGTTGTAGGCAGGGTTGCTAATAAATTTAGTTTGCTAGGTGGTAACTAGCCTGTCTAATTGTTAGGGGGGTGCACTGACTTTTTTCTGAATTTGATGCACCTCTCCCTTCTGTCACTAGGTGGCATTGTTGCCTGTAGAATTAGAATGACAAGGGCATAGTGAATTCAGACTAGGAGTGGAAGGGTTGTCTCAGCCAATTGGCAGGGGGTTCTTTGGCCCCTTGGCCTGCTGGGAGAGACTATTTATTTGAGAATAGTCAGGTGATTGGGGTTCTCTGCTACCTGGACGGCTGTCTGGGTGGATTTGTGTTACAAGGCTCCAGATTACTAGGCCAGAAGCCAGAGGCCTATCCTGGGAGCACCTGGCTGCTGGGCTGTCTAAGGCCTATCCAGGTTTGAGAGAAGCAGCGAGGGGTTGGGCTTCAGAACGGAAGCCCAAACAAGTTGCAGGGGTTAAGGATAAGAAACCAAATTGTTGCCAGCGGTGAGGAAGAAACGGTTGCCATAAAGGATGACCACTTCTGTCGCCAAAGTGAGCATCAAGGCCGGGGTAAAGGGGAAGCAGTCACCACCACGGGACAAACACTCCTGTTATCAGAGGCCAGTGTATGATAGTCTGAAGAAGCACCAGAGCAGCCTTTTCACCAGCCGTGGATGGTGAAGAAATGGGAAAGCTTCAACAGAGTGTAAAGCCAGGGACCCAGTGGGTTAGAAGGTATGAAGCTTGTGGAGTGTACAGCAAGTTAGCTGTGGAAGAGCTCAGGGGATCCAGTGATGACTGGGATCTTAAAGTCTAGTACAAGACTGTGAGCTCAGTGAGTGAAGATCTACAGTGGGATACTGTGAGATGTGATCGTAGATCTGTAATAGGTTACTGTGAGTTACGTGTATAGATCTCTATTGACTGTTAAAAGTTCAGTTGCCATAGGAGAACCATCCAACTTAAAGGCCCTCCACCTGTATCACTGTCTGTCTATTATTTTTGCCTCAAAGTCTGCCAATTGCTATTGCATCTACCTAGGGGTGTCCTGGTCATAACCCTCTCTCCACCAGTTCTGTTTAAGAGACAATAAATCTCTTTTTCCTGCATTCAAAAAGTGACTGGAGCTCATGTTTCCAACTTGCATTACACCCACCATGCCTAATAACCCACACTTCGAGGAAGGATGTCAGCTCTCCCTGACTCTGGAGGTCACCATTAGGCCTTTAGGGATCGGGGACACCACTACAACAATAATAGTTTACATTTAACCATCATGGTAATGACAACATTTTGTTGCATATCAAGTTTCTATTTGGCTACGGATTACCCAAATGTATTTGGGTTCGATTTGAGGGTGGTTTGGCGAACATTTTGGATTAAAACCAGCAGGGGCTGAATGCAAAAGACCAGTAATGGCCATTTTATAGGCTAATAGGCAAGGGATTGTCAATCAAATGGCATGGACGCTGGCCATTGCCCTTGAGAACATGTATCAAAGCAAGATTTTTTTTTAATTTCTTTTGTTGGGAAGCAGCAATTTTCAGAAAGGTTTAAAAGGTAAATTTCCTTTAAATTATGTTCCTGTAGGATGCCTTCAATCTGCCTATAAAATGTTGCATCTGTAAGATGTATAAAATCTACTACAGAAAAAAAAAAAATGTTGTTTAACGTGCAGGCAAAGGACTGTTCCCAGATGCTTTGTTGCTCAATGTGGATCTGCATCACTGGAAGACATGATTGATGATGTATTTACATTTAGGAACCTTTTTGAGTTTTTATTTAATAAAGGACTTCTCAAAACTCACCCCAGTTGATTTTTTCATTAAGTGATTGGCAGTGTACTTGCTACTCCTAGTTTTGTCACCTGTACAGTTTTGCTGTGATTTCTGGTTCTCATGGTATATCTTTCATAAAATGTGAGCATTTTTCTTAAAATAAACAGTTATATTAAAAAGAACCCCGTCAGTCTGTTTATTTACTTATCGCTTATTTTTTGAATGAGTATGACCACAATCTAAGAAGTGGGAGTTGTATCCCACAATTATCAGGCCAGGGTTGTTGGGAAGAGGCTTTTATAATGAAGAACTTTGGGACCCCCCTAGCAATGTACCCCACTTGTTGAAGGCGTGTGGCCTGGTACGGTTCAGGAGGGTGAGGATTTCGGGGAGGATCTCACATTTTTTCCTGTTTTTTTTTTGCATGGCATTCTCCCTTAATCGCTTACTGATCAGCCACCACAGTTTTTTTTAAAAAAAAAATAATGCGTTTTTTTTTAAATTGTTGCTTTTTTTTGTTTATAGCGCAAAAAATAAAAACCACAGAGGTGATAAAATGCCACCAAAAGAAAGCTCTATTTGTGGGGAAAAAAGGACATTGATTTTGTTTGGGAGCCACGTCGCACGACCGCACAATTTTCAGTTAAAGCGACGCAGTGCCGAATCGCAAAAAGTGCTCTGGTCTTTGGCCAGCCGAATGGTCTGGGGCTGAAGTGGTTAAAACCCATACCAGACCCCAATGGCCTTTTATGAATATTAAGGAGGCATAAAGCCATTATTTATTTATTTTTTACAGAGTCCCCACCCCTTTGTTTACATTTTGCTGTCAGTTTGGAATCCCTGGCTGAAAGCTGAATGATGGGGACGAGTCATCGTTTTAAGGACACCAGTGGCTGCTGGCTTCTAACAACCAGCCAGCAATGGAAGCTGCCACATTTAGCAGTGGTAGTAATACCATTACTAAATGTATCCCTTTCCACTGCTGAAGGTGATTCTACTTGCTGGAACATCAATTTAGTTCAGCCATTTACTCAACCTCTGAACAAAAAAAAAAAAACAGCAAATCTTCCCTATGTGTGGCCTGTTTATGTATTATGGCATCTGAAAAATATTGTAAAATATTCTTTAGCCAGTTCCCGACCGGCGCACGCCGATGTACGTCGGCATAATGGCACGGGCAGGCATATTGGTGTACAAGTACGTCCATTTTTAAACGCCACCCTGCCATCGCAAGCGCTCCGCCGGTCGGTACCCTCGCAATCGTCTCACGGGGCGGCTGAACGAGGAGATGCCATTGTAAACAGCATCTCCCCGTTCTGCCTAGCAACAAGTGACGCTGATCTCTGCTCCATGTGATTGGAGCAGAGATCAGTGTTCACTAACACAAAGCCCAGCCCCCCACGGTTAGTAACATGCCCCTAGGAACACTTAACCCCTACACTGTCACCCCCTGGTTAACCCCTTCACTGCCAGTGTCATTTACACAGGAATCAATGCATTTGTATAGCATTGATTGCTGTATAAATGACAATGGTCCCAAAAATGTGTCACAAATGTCCGATGTGTCCGCCACAATGTCACAGTCACAATAAAAATCGCTGATCGCTGCCATTACTAGTAAAAAAAAAATATTAATAAAAATGCCATAAAACTATCCCCTATTTTGTAAACGCTATAACTTTTGTGCAAACCAATTTTACCAAAAATATGTAGAAGAACACGTATCGGCCTAAACTGAGGGAAAAAATGTTTTTTTTATATGTTTTTGGGGAGAGTTATTATAACAAAAAGTAAAAAATTATGCGTTTTTTTCAAAATTGTCGCTGTATTTTTGTTTATAGTGCAAAAAATAAAAACCGCAGGGGTGATCAAATACCACCAAAAGAAAGCTCTATTTGTGGGAAAAAAAAGACGTCAATTTTGTTTGGGAGCCACGTCGCATGACTGCGCAATTGTCAGTTAAATTGACGCAGTGCCGAATCGCAAAAAGTGGTCTGGTCTTAAGCCAGCAAAATGGTCCGGTCTGAAAGTCGTTAATGCAATTTGTAGCTCCAAAAACACCTACAAGGTTGCAGGATCTCCAATCTTGGCATACAGAGAAGTGTTGATAGTTCTAGTAGTTCATAGTTAGTAAGGTTGAATAAAGACACCAGTCCATCCTGAGTGAGTGTCTACAATTGTCCCTATCCCTGTACATTGCACACTTACATCAGTCCCTACCCTCAAGGTGCCCATTCATATACTAGGGCCAATTTTGTAAAGAAGCCAATTAACCTACCAGCATGTCTTTGGAGTGTGGGAGGAAACAGGAGTAACCCCATGCGGGCACAGGGAGAACATGCAAACTCCAGGTAGGTAGTGTTGTGGTTGGGATTCAAACCAGCGACCCTTTTTTACTGCTAGGTGAGAGTGCTAACCACTACACCACTGTTCCGCCCACTGATAGAAAGCTGAAACTTTGAAAAATTCAGTTATAATGAGACATAAATTAATTGAATGGCTGTTCTAAAACAAAAACAAAATAATAATAATTTCATTTCAAGTGCTGCTGCTTAGTCAATTTATCAAACTTGCTCTATTATTGCCAAGAATGTTCTAAGTATAAAAACAGCATGAAGGAGAAAAAAAAACATAGTATTGTTAGCATATAAATAATGGAATATACTTATGTGTTTTTTATGGAGTTAGAGCGAGAATGGCTTCTTCTTCCCATAAAGCACATATTTGACAGCAATTAATTACCCTCCAATTACCCTCCACCCCTTTGTCTTTCAATCATTTAATATTTGGGTTGTCTGAAAGAAGAATATAAATCTCATTCTTTTCTGCACTATTTGCAAACATGTGTTAGCGCAGTGAAGCTTTAAAGCGACAATCATTCTCTGAAATTGTTCTTATCACACATCATTAACCCTTTCATCACCTGTGTAACCAGATCAAGTTCTCCTGACAGTAAATATCATTTTTTTTTCCTTCTCCACACTCTGGCTCAGTTCAGTTAAACTGACAAAATACATTTACAAGATGTATTTTTTTTATATTAGATGTCATTCTGACAGGGAGATTCTGTCTGAGTTATAACTTCAAAGACTAGTGAATCCACAGACGCTGTGACAAGTGCAGATTCATTTATTTTATAGTTAACAACCTGAGAAGTGTTAAATTGTGCAGTAAAATATGGATGGAGGAGAGCAGAGTCGCATTGTGAAACTTCAATTATGTAATGCAGGATTAGGAACACTGACATATTATCAAAGAGAAATGGGCTAAACCTGGGATTAAGGATTACCAGCAGCAAGGTGAGTTTGCATACTTCATTTTGTAGTAGTAATACCTCAAAGGGCACTAAGAAGATCACATGTAGAAGGTTTGCTACGTGATAAGGTAATTTAAACAAGAAAACAATAACAAGGTTAGGGGGTGTAATGAGAATTTACTTGGTGGATAATACAGTTGAGAAATCCCAATTGCATTAGTGTACAGCTGGGTCCAAACTATAGAATACAAGCAATTAAATGATTAGAGTACAAACTATAGAATATTTTAGGTATAACATTTATTTTATACTCTTATGCCCCATATACGCAAGCGGATTTTTCCATTGGAAAAAACTTGGATGTTTTTTCCGACCGGAATTCCGTTCGAGCTTGGCTTGCATACACACGGTCACACAAAAGTTCTCGGAACTTTTGACGGCCAAGAACTCGGTGACGTACAATACTACGACGAGCCGAGGAAATGAAGTTCAATGCTTCCGAGCATGTGTCGAATTGTTTCCGACCATGCGTAGGAATTTTGTGCATCGGAATTTGTACAGACGATCAGAATTTCCGATCTGAACTTTTTCCGTTGGAAAAATAGAGATCATGCCCTCAATCTTTTTCTGGCTGGAATTCTGCCAGCAAAAGTCCAATGGAGCATACACACGGTCGGCATTTCTGACCAAAAGCTCAGATCTGACTTTTGCTGGCAGAATTTCTGATCGTGTGTATGGGGCTTTAACTTTATTGGGAAGCACAATTTATAGAGCAGAGGTGACTCTTTTAAATAATGACTATCTAAGTATAAATACTGAATACTAAATGAGAAATATACATATTGAATATAAAACGGAATCACAATATTGTGTTTGCTTTTTCCTGATGCTTTATGCCAGTGGTCATCAACCCTGTCCTCTGGGCCCACTAACAGGCCAGGTTTTATGTATTACCTTGGGGAGATACAGACTAGAATACTGTAATCACTGAGCAGTGGTGATAGTAGTAGTGATAGTAGGGTTTTAGTAGTATTTTATACTACATATCTTTTCTAGATGTAAAGCATCTTTTGGGGTGATATAGGTTTGGTGCCCCTTATAGCATACCTTTTGTCTGTGCTCTGGTCATACTGCTGACAGCCTTTGAATATTTTTTTTTACATTTGTGGTTGCTTATTTTTTGGATACTTGTTCACTGCTATACAAGGTATAATGGTGATCTGTTATTGATAATTGTATCTGATATGTGAAATTTTGTATTTTGCTATTACACATTTACTGCAGAAATTCCAGCATCGGACCCCCAATGAAGAACTACCATTGAAATGCGTTGGGTTCCACATGTGATTCATGATCAAAATGTTATTGTAATGGTCATATAAAATGTGTATTTGTTCGGCCTAACAAGAGACACAAATGTATCAACCTAATACTTTTTATTGTTGATGTTTTATTGAAATTTTCAATAAAGATTATATATATATATATTTGCAATTATGATTTTGATGCCTAAAAAATTCTGCATGGGGTGTTGACAATTTTTGTATTTTATTATTTGGGATGTGGTATCAAGTCTATTCAAAATGTTTTTTTTTAGCCCAACGTATTATATTATTGGCAAGCTGTAATAAATTTCAGTATTGGGGCTTGAGTAGATCGGCAAATGCAGCATGCTTTCAGATACATGCAGCTTTTACTTAAAGTGATTGTAAAGTCTTGTTTTTTTTTCTATTAAAATAACAAACATGTTATACTTACCTGCTCTGCACAGTGCATTTGCACAGAGCAGCCTGGATCCTCTTCTTCTGTGCTCCTGGCCCCTCCCTCCTGTTGAGTGCCCCCACAGCAAGCAGCTTGCTATGGGGGCACCCAAGCCGAGCTGCAGCTCCCTGTGTCCATTTGGAAATGAAGCTGAGGTTCGATCTACCCCCTTTCTCCTGATTGGCTAACTGGATGGCTGAGACACTCGTGGACATCGCTGGACAGAGATGGGGCTCAGGTGAGTATTAGGGGGGCCAAGGGAGGCTGCTACAGAGAAAGAATGCATTAAGATAAAAACCTTCTGACTTTACAACCCCTTAATGATGAGTTTGAGATGCTTCTGATCTTCTTTTGACCTGCTTCTGAGCTCTTGAAGAGATTTGGGTTTCTGTCAATGGACATATGTAATATCACCACAATGTCTGCACTAAAAAAAAATATATGCAACAAAAAAAAATGATATACACCCTTAAACACAGGTGGGGCTTCTAATTGCTGATGAACGATATGTGCTGTACCAAATCACAGCACAGATGGGGTGTCCACCCCACCACCTTATATCTACATAGGGCGGTCTGCTAGTGGGTAATACGCTTTTTTTTTTTTTTTTCATTTTTCTTTTTTTTTTTGGTGTTGCAGTTTTTCTTTGGTTATGATGGACATATATAGCTTGGTTTCTGGTTCATTCAGCCTACATTTTAGATCCTTTTGGCATGCTTCTGGCATCATTCAGATTTAATTCACAGTTGTATATAAACTGCAGTTGACCTCCTTCTAACAGGCAATATATCTCCTTATATCCTTCCTCTAAGCTGCATCAACTTGTTTCAAGCTGTTATTAAGTTCCCATTGACTTGTATGGGAAGAAGTAGTTCTGTAAACAAAAGCCCATTGACAAAGGCTCTAAGGCTATTTTAGTCTGCTTAGAATCCCATCTTCAGTTCTGGCTAACCCAGAAGGATCTAAATAATTGAACTAGCTAATATAACATGTAATCTGTATGCTGCTTAGTCTCAAATAGTGATGTGTGAACTGCTCCAAACTATTTTTTACAATGTAAGCTTCTACTTTAACATAATCATTTATTCTTCTACAACAACTTGTAGCAATAGTATTATATATTTTGCGTTAGAAACACAGTGGCCATGATTCAATAAAGCATTTATGATGATTTTCTGGCAGTATGGTCACATAGAAAGTCCTGTGCATAATCCATGAAAGCTTTGCAACAGTTCTGCTAATAGATCTGGCACATGCGGCAGATTAAATTAGTTCTTATGTATGCTAATTTCACAATCTGTCATTGTTGGCTGCAAAAAAAATATAAAAAAAAGACAGCCATTTTGAACATAAGGAAATTGGAGGTAATCAAGACACACTTTATGTTGGCATACATGGGTTGATTTACTAGAACTGGAGAGTGCAAAATCTGGTGGAGCTGTGCATGGTAGCCAATCACCTTCTATAATCAGCTTGTTTTTAAGCTTTGACAATAAAACATGGAAGCCAATTGGAGGGAGTGTTTCTGAGTTTGTTGACTGGAACAAAATCAGGAAGTCAGAGAGAAGAAACATGTTCATTGTCCATGCTGGCCCCCATGCAGAAAAGAAGAGTAGAGGACTATGCCTCCCACCACAGTAAAACAAAACAGTAGAGCCTGGGACAGACCAAATGTACCATAAATTGAGCCTGCACAAAGATATAGATTCCATCGTCAGCCCCAAACCTCCAGACCCACCCCAATGTCCGCAGGATTTCAGCAGGTCAGTGTCACTGCAATTGCTTGTGCATCACAGGCCCTGGTTGCTGGTTTAGTCTATTGAGCTGCTCACTGTCTAGTAGGCCATGTATAGCAGGGCATGTTGTACATTTGGGGAGACCAGGGAAGATTTATGCTCCTCCTGGGGTTTTCTTATACTTTCACCTTCAATGATAATGGTAAACAGGACAAATAGAGAGGGTAAAATTAAAAAAGATGGAGCGCTAGAAACGCAGCTAGTGCGATATGGAAATAATTCCAAAGTCCAGGTGTGCCAGTAGGCAAAGTTCATTCACTACTGAGACTAGACCAGGGTTTAGGGGTTCTGGTCTGTATCAGTGTGGACAGCCAGCTGTAGACAGCAGAAGAGACTTTGTGGATATGGGTGAGAGAGAGGAGCATTGTCACTTCTGCATGCTTCTATATCAGCCCGATGAAGGAGCATGCATGCTCCAAAACGCCAGCTCGACTATGCCTCCTGTCCAATACCGCTGACGTGCTTATTGTGTGACTGTCTTCAGCCTCGGGAACCACTGGAGCCATCGGGAACTGCTGACCACCACTGCTGCCCAGCTGGGCTATAGGAGCCCAAGCTACTTATGCCATGCACATTAAATCCCACCAAAATGCAAATTGATCTTACTTTAATTAAACATTGAATTTTTACTGACATACTGCACTCAGAGTGGCACCACTCCTCTCTCTCTCTCTCCCACAAATAGAACGGGTGAATCTCCTTAACGGGGGCACTGACCGCAAAAAAATTAAAAAACTAAAAAAAAAGGTTTTGCCTTTAGTTACACTTTAACTCCTGCAGTGCTGGTATGGCAGCTTGGAGGGACTTCTACTTTCCGCTACTTTCTAGAAGATTTGGAACAACTTTGTGACAAATTCATGTACATGTTTCTGACAGGTATATGAATCTGTCACACTCACTGACATGTGGACCCATAACAAACTTCTAAAGACTGTCTTCACCATTTCCTATGAATTCCAGGGAGTTTTTAGAATCACAAGAATTTGAGGGCTGTTACTGACACTTTTAAATATATGATATTCTCATCTTCATTTGCCAATCCTATTAAACCGGTAGTGTGACATATCCCTGTTGTATTGTCATGCAGTGCAATAACAGTCTTCAGGCTTTTTCTTGACATACTATGCCTTTTTTTTATAAAGCTTTAAACACTATTAAAATTACTGGCAAATGCCAATATAAAAAAACTTAAAAATTTAACTGGATATCCGGTCATGCTTCAAAAGACATATATGGTCAAAGACAAGGTATAAACCTCAGCAAATGGTGTGTGTGGTCTCATTGTGCTGAACAGTGGGTCAAAGTACATCTAGTCATTAACTGAATGAAGCACTGTAGATCATAAATACTGGGACTTCCATAGAAAACCTATTAATCAACTCAGGCATTTCTAGGAGTGGGTTCTCGTGTTTGCACAGGACAAAGGGTGTGTAGATATTAGTAAAAATATTCCCTTTGCCACACCCTCAAGTTGCTCTCCCAGATCATTTCTGATGGTAAAACATCCTAGGAGATGTAATTTAAGAGGGCACATTTATCAATACAATTTACTTCCCTGAGTTCAGCTTTCAAAAGTATCTCATCCTCCCAGACCCTAGATCGATACTTACCTGCATCTGATAATTTCAGCTTTTTGCAAAGCATACAGCCTACATCCAAAATCTTCGTTGTCACTGGCCATGCCTGTACATTGGATTCTCATAGGCTTCTCCAAAGCCTCTACAGAAGTTAATGAGAAGCAACCTTGCAGGCACAGCCCAGCAGTAAGGAGGGAGGATTGGTTAGGGGCTTCACTTTCAAAATATTTGGAGCAAAGATAATATACACCATTGAATGAGGAGAAATAGAATTCTTAGCCCCTGTACACATGGTCGGAGATTTACACAACCAAATCCGTCGGATTTTGCCCGTCGGATCTTGTCCGAAACTGTTGCATACACATGGTCGGACAAAGTTGGTGAAAAATCCGATCTTTCAGAACGTGATGGCGTAATTTCGTTACGATGGGACTACATTCAGGCTAGTAGCCAATAGCTTTGATGTAGGAATTTGATCTGAGCATGCGTGGCACTTGGTCCGGTCAAAATTCTCTACACATGATCGGAGTATGTCCGATCGGCCCAGTTGGTCGGGAAATATTTCCAACATGTTGGAAAATTGGGTCCGACGGATATTCCGATGGAATCAGTCCGATGCATACCACACACAGTCAGATTATCCGACGACGCGGTCCGATAGGACACATTCCGACGGATTCTCCGACCGTGTGTACAAGGGCTTAGGAATGTCAGCTGTATTATAGTAAGGTTAGGGAAACAGGCTACGGTATAGGGACCCCTCATGTCTTGATAAATAAAAGTACAAGATTAATCATTCAATCTAGCAAGATGTATAATGCAAGTATTCAAGCTGGGCAAAGCCACAATTAACTTTCAGTTTGAATGAGCTAAAAACATTCCAGGTACATAAAAACAAAAGGTGTGAAAATTTGTACTGTTAGTTTTCTATAGAAAGCAACCACAGCCTGAGTAACAAAGCTGACCATTACCAGAATGGAGGGCCCTTACCTTTTGTAAGGAAGCAGTTGTCTCTCTGCAGAGATGCCCAGTGCTACAATAGACCTAAAAGTCTGGAATCAATAAATCTTATCCCTCTGATTAAAGAGCTGTAGCTCTGACTCTTTGGAGGGGAGAGGGAGCTCTACAGGGAGACTACAGCCTCCATAAAAAATCAAGGGACCTGGAAGGAAGGAGACACATTTTTCTACTCAGGCTGCGGCTGTTTTAGAAAGAAGACAAACTGTAATGCCCTGTACACATGGTTGGACTTTTCGACAGAAAATGTGCGATCAGATCATGTTGTTGGAAAACGTGATTGTGTGTGGGCTCCATCGCACTTTTTCCTTCAGAATTTCCAACACACAAAGTTTGAGAGCAGGATCCAAAATTTTCCTACAAAAAAATTTAATTGTTTAAATTCCGATCGTGTGTAGACAATTCAGATGGACAAAGTGCCATGCATGCTGTCACGATCACTCTGGCGTTTCGGCTGTACACAGGAGACTTACCCGTAGAAACCTGTCGTGGAGAACCCGTCGTTTCCCCTTGACGCGCGCTAAAGCGAACGAACGCACTCACGTCAACTTGAACGAGCGCACGCACGCACGTGGGGTCACGAACGGGCGCACGTCTACTCGCGGGGGCGCGCTGACCCGTCGCACGACCGTTTTGGCGCCCTAAGGTCTTCTTAAGGCACTTGCTCCCTTCCATCCGTGCTGTCCAGTCTACAGCGTGTCCGTGACCTTGCTTCCTGTACCTGTACCTGTTACCTTGGTTCCTGATACCCGGCTTGTTCCTTGACCCTGATCCGTTGCTGCCTGCCTACGACCTCTGCTTGTCTGACCACGTCTCTGCCTCATCCTCTTGTACCTTGCTGATCGATTCCTGCTGACCCGGCCTGCACCTGACCCTGCTGTTCCTGCTTACCTGTTGGGGTTCCTGTATTTCCTGACGTCCACCTGCCTGCCAGTCTACCCACTTGTGCCTGCCTGCTACAGTCAAGTACCATCAGCTCTACCTACTCGCTGTCGGTGCCCTGCTGCTTATCCGGACCGGTCTTAATCCGCCAGGCACTTGTGCCCCCTGAACTTTTGAATACCTGTCTCCATCTCCAGGGGTTCATTAGCCAGGGGATACGAGGGGCCGCTCCCTGCATTCCAGGCTCAACTACTAGGTACGTGACACATGCTCAGAATGAATTACGAGACGAAAGCTTTTGGCTACTGGCTCGTTTATAGTCCCGCTGTACGAGTTCTACGTCCCCGTGTTCAGAACGATCAGATTTTTCGACAACTTTGTGCGATCGTGTATATGCTAGTCAAGTTTGGGCCAAAATCCGTCGGAAAAAATCCAACGGATTTTGTCGTTGAAAAGTCCGACCATATGTACAGGGCATTAGACTTTGCACATGGTATGTTTTGATACACCTCAAATATATTTAGTTGATTTAAACTAAAAGTTTATTAGGGCTTTGAGAAAATCCCAAAACCATACAAAAATAACTATAATAATAATCATCAAAATAATATCTAATGTATTATACATTAAAATGCAAATTAAACCAGTATCAGTGCAGATTACAAATAGATAATTTCACAATGAACTTCAACTAAGTCTAATTTCTAAATTATATTATATTAATTATTAGAAGATTTTCATTCATAGCTAATAGTCTAATTAAACACATATAATTTGTTGTATGAATTAATTATTAATATAAGTGTATTTATCAAATCGTTACCTAGAACCAAAAATATATATCAAGAATATAGAAAGAGCAAAAAATGGCTGAATGGCTGCACTACATTAAGACACCTCTTATTGGATAAAATCCAGATAGTCACACACGATCACATCGATCCCAGAGGAACAGGACAAGGCGAGGATTACATATTTCATACCACAAATGGGTTCTTAATCATAGCAATAGCAATAGCAATAATAGATTGTAAAAAATAATAGAACTAAATAATCTAAAAGTATGATTTAGGCTTGAAAATATAGCAATCAAGGAAAATATGTTCTGAGTAACTGGGCCTTGGACTGCACAGGCACTTCACTGGAATTGCCATTATGCATTTTAGCACTGGAATGCACATTTGTGCTCAGATATCTTGAAATACTCAAAAAACAACTTTTTTCAATTCCAGCAACCTCAGTTCCATCAGAGCTAGATTTAGTCAGATTCTCATTTTAACTGCAAGTAGGAGTTAAAGTGAAATAATGTCTGCAATCTCTGCATCAAGGTAACTGATGATGCAAAGTAGGCAAAGAGGAGCATTCTTAAATGTATACCACTAGTCCGCTTACTAAGGCAGCAAATGGACAAGGATTAGAAAAGAGGACAAAATTAGGTCCAATACATTTACCAAAACATTATAAGTACATAATAATTAGAAGTGTATTGTACTATTTAATTGTTGCATCATGATTATATAATTGTTAAAGTGGGCGATTCTTTTCAGAATATATAAATTTACAGTATATGCAAATATTTACATGAAACAAAAAGTAATGAAATAGGAATTCTCATAATTTGATCATCCCAAGTAGTAGATGGATGAACATAAGCAGTTTTCATCTGTTATTTCAAACTCTCCATAGTTAAATCAAAAAAGAGTTTTTAAAGTGTTTGTTACCCTAAGGCCCATACATACATCAGATTTCTTGCTGATTTTTGTCTTCAGATTTACCAAAACCATATAATATGAGGTCAAACCTTAGGAGTTTCAATATGTATGCAATCAGGTAGGCCCTTGTACTATATAGTTTTGGTAAATCTGAAGACAAAAATCAGCAAGAAATCTGTGTGTATGGGGCTTAACACTTCATATTCCTGATATGTACTTTTATGAGAAAATATCCTGTTCTCTATGTATTGCTTCCTTTATGTGAAATCCCTGGTGTTCCTGCTAGTCCCTCTGCTTTCCTATTAAAAACTGACCGTGTTAAGCTGGGGAGCTCACCGTGTTAAGTTCTCTAGCTATGCTTCTCCTCCCCCAGCTCTTTTGCAGGGGGGATGTGGTCACTTATCAGAAAGGGCCAACTTCCTGAAGACCCGTTTGATTGGCTGAAACGCA
Source organism: Lithobates pipiens (assembly GCF_037356315.1). Classification (NCBI taxonomy): domain Eukaryota; kingdom Metazoa; phylum Chordata; class Amphibia; order Anura; family Ranidae; genus Lithobates; species Lithobates pipiens. Next base: position 166,382,370 of record NW_027507764.1, read on the forward strand.
CGTAGAGGTTGGTCCGCAGCATCGTGTCATTGTAACACACTTCCGATCCTGAAAATCAACCAATATACCACGGCGGCGGCATACCACAGCATTTGGGCAGATTTCCTGGGAACTTACCTGCTGTTCACACTAGGTGCCAGGTTTACAGGCACCCTTACATGTGAGTTTAATTACTATGTTTTTTTATATTGAATACATGTTTTAAAAACGTTGCTGCACAATGAGGCATATTCTGTCATTTGCATGAGGAACATCTACCCCAAACAACACTAGTATATAGAGGAATGAGGCCCTCTTTATTATATCCAGTCATATGAGGAAGTATCGATCCCGAACCATATCAGTCCACAGACAATCCATGGGGAGTGCCCTACATGTGTGTTTGACCAATTTAAAAAGAAAAAAAGGCCTGGGGTCCCCCCAAAATATATACCAGACCCTTATCTGAGCATGCAGCCTGGCCTGGGGGTGGATGCTTTGGGGCAGGGGAGGGCTCTGTGACCCCCCAAAGCACCTTGCCCCCATGTTGATGGGGACAAGGGCCTCATCCAGACAACCCTGGTCGGTTGGTGTCGGGGTCTGCGGTTGGGGGGCTTATCAGAATCTGGAAGCCCCCTTTAACAAGGGTGCCCCCAGATCTCACCCCCCATGTGAATAAGTATGGTGTACATTGTACACCTACCCATTCACCAAAAAAAAGTAGTGTAGTGTGAAAAAATACAGCAGACAGATTCTGACAAGTCTTTTATTAAAAATGTCTTCTTTCTCCTTCTTCCTCCGGTCTTTCTCCGCCTTTTCTTTCTCAGCGTGGACAGATCAGCGGGACACAATATGAGAGGAGGGAAGCACACTGGACAAAGAAGACAGGAGAAAGAAAAAGACAGGAAGAAGAGGCGCAAGAAGGAGAAGCCCGGAGGAGGAAGAAGCGGGGAAGGAGAAGACAGAGAAAGACTGGAGGAAGAAGAGAACTTGTCAAGGAGGAAGAACTTTTCAAAATCTGTCTACTGTATTTTTTCACACTACAATCCTTTTTTTGGTGAATGGGTAGGTGTACAATGTACCTCATACTCATTCACATGGGGAGAGGCCAGGATCTGGGCGCCCCTTTTATAAAGGGGGCTTCCAGATTTTGATAAGCCCCCAACCCACAGACCCTGACAACGACCGGCCAGGGTATTTGGGATGAGGCCCTTGTCCCCATCAACATGGGGGCAAGGCACTTTGGGGTGGGGGGCACAGTGCCCCCCCTGCTCCAAAGCACCCACCCCCCCATGTTGAGGGCATGTGGTCTGGTATGGTTCGGGGGGGGGGGGTGCCCGCTCATTCCCTCCCTTTCCTGACCTGCTAGCTGCATGCTCAGATAAGGGCCTGGTATGGATTCTGTGGGGGACCCCACACCATTTTTTTTTTTTTTAATTTGGCATGGGGGTTTCCCCTCTGAATCCATACTAGACCCATTGGCCTGGTATGGACCTGGAGGGGACCCCACGCTGTTTTTTTTCACGCTTTTTTTTTTGCTGGCGATTCTTTTCTTTTGCATTCAGCTGTCAGCGGGGAAGCCACTGACAGCTGATGACTCATCAGTTGTAAAGGACATGACAGCCAGCTTCCTGGCCCCTCCATAGCAACCAGTTATATATAGTGAATGTACAGCTAAAACACAAATCGTAAAATGCTAATCACGTCATAGTCGCAGGAAAATCGCGGTACTTGCTTTTGGATGTGGGTCCATTGAAGTCTGTTGCATGCAAAACGCTGCATTTTGCGGGAAAAAAGCCCCCGACCCTTTCCAAAAACGCAGAGGCACAAAAAATGCATTAATGTGAACGTGTTCCAGAGGAACTCATGTTAAAAAAAATATCCTTGCATTTCTGCAAAATGCATAAAAAAAAACCCCATTAGTGTGAATGGAGCCTTAATGTTGAATTTTTCCTAGGTGATACGCGACAGTTACTTTGCCACAACTTAATATTGAGCAGATAGCTCTGTTTTGTTATGTCTATAGTATTCTTCATTTGGATACTATTCAGTTCTGTATCTTTTTTGACCTTTTCATGATGCCTGTCAGACACCATTGCCAACTTTTTCCTGAGAACTGATTATTTCTTGTAGCCTAAGGTACTGTCAAAAGTCCAACATACACAAAGGCTTTCATCTCAATTCCCTTGAAGCTGCAGTGCTAATCACATGACCATTATAGATTGGGGCTGGAGCAGGTAACGCTACAGAAACCAAAAAGATGTCATTCAGACTCTTCTTAAAGACCAGCAACATCAATAGCTGCACAAATCAATGAATTCAAATGACCACAAATGCTTCTATCATACTCACATTTACAAACACAACTGCGTTCAAGATAAACTGTATGAAATATAAATACATTTACAGACAACATTGTTTGAATGAATATCAGTAGGTCTGTTTACAATGAAAAAAAAAAAAAAAAACTCAATACCTAAGGATAAATTAAACATATTTTCTCCTAAAAAAACCTTGTTTTTCTGTAACGAATGCCTTTATAAAATGTTCAAAATGGCAATAAATTACCATAAGAAAGTTGTATCAGCTCTAAGGAAGAAAATCATTCTTGATGAATGAAATTTGGAACAAGGCATCACGACAATTGCTTTGTAAATAAAAACAATGTGAATATTAAACTTCCAAAGTCAGGCCGCGTACACACGGGCGGACTGTTCGCCCAACTTTGTCCGCTGAACAGTGTTTGGGCAGACAGTCCGCTCGTGTGTGGGCTTTCAGCGGACAGTTTCAGCGGACAGTTGGACGGACAAGGTTTTTCGGAATTTCCGAAAAACTGTCCGCTGAAACCTTGTTTCAGCGAACAGCCCGCTCGTGTGTAGGCTTGTTCGTCAAACAAAGTTGCGCGCATGCTCAGAAAGGATTTTCACGCCGAAAGCTATAATGCAGTGTATAGGACGTCGTATTTTTCGTCCCGTCGTACGTGCCGTTCACGTCATCGCGCACGGTTTCAGCAAACTGTTCGTCCGTCGTGTGTGGCCATGTCCGTCCATGCTAAGTTTGAGCGGACTGTTTGCCGAAACTGTTGGACGGACAAAGTTGGGCGAACAGTCCGCGCGTGTGTACGCGGCCTCACTACTGGATGTACATACAGTATCTAAACATCTTTACAAGGTTAATACTTCTAACAATCCCGTCCTGCTGTGCACTGCCACAAAGTTGAGAATTTGTAACGAAACATATGAATAGGAATGTGTTGCATATGGTAGGGTGTGCATATTACACTTTACAAGGTTACATTTCTTGCAATGGCTAGTTCCTCTTAAAGCTAGATTACTGGAAAATTAACAAATCAGAGGTTAAATGGCCAATAATAAGCCTTGCGGTGGCCTCCCTGAAACCTTGCTGAAAAGGTTCATTAATTGTTTTGTCTTGGGGGAGAGGATTAAGGTGTAAATACTTATCTGATTATAATGCAGGTATGTTGGCACTCTCCTCATACTACATTGCTTATAGATTTGGATATAGATGTCTTTTTGACTTTTGCAGATGTTATGCTTTTAGTGCCTTATATCTGTGGCCCTCAATTGAGGTGGACCTCCGTAGGAGCAATCTTGACCTCTTGGGTGGCTGTTCTCCATCTTCCCATGCCCGACTGTCCCTTTTGCAACTGACCTTCTAAGGTTTTTTAACGTTAAGTCCGAGATGCTATATATTATATGGTATGTATAATTAAACTTCTGAAAGTGTTGTTTCTCTTGACTGTCTCCATGTAATGTCCTCCGTAATGCCACGTGCCTTTTTCTATTATTAGAGTTATTATACAAATACAGCTCTCCTGGTTATTACCCCTGAAGAAAGGCATTTTATGGCCCGAAACACGTCAGACACTTTATAGTGTAATAAGTATCTGCATATGCATGCTATACTAATTTTTGTAATTTATGCTATTTCTCTTTGCACAGACAAAAGTTTTTACTGTTATTGCTATGTCTAACATTTTCTTTGTAATAAAATGTATACATAGTTTTATATCTTTGGCATGCTTGTTGTCTTTAAAACCCCGTTCCGAAGGGGGATCTTCTTCTGTTTTTACAATATTGGGATGTTGGCAACATCACACTTGGTTTCTTTGATGGTGGAATTCTTTATAAATACTTACCTTTCTCCTCACTCCAGCAGGTTCCCTCCAGGACTGTGACTGCACCCCCCCCCCCCTCCCTCCATCAGCTGTTTTGTAAGCTGTGACTGACACTTATTGCATTAGTATTAAAGCCTCCAAATGTGCACCACAGGGTAAAATCCTGTATTGTATGTGATGATGCTGAGCCCCTGCCCACAGACCAGAGCTTCATGCCTTGGAGGAGAGTGCTGGAGTCAGAGGAGGCATCGGGAAACAGCCTGCAATCCCTTAGAAATAATCAACAATTAACCCGCGCAGTGTGGGAGAGGCATTAATGCAAAGGTGGATATTTTCTATATATATTTTTTATATTTTATATTTTTCTTGGAGTTGTGCTTTAAGACTTGTTTCCACCACATGCCTCTTCTTGGCAGCAAAATGCATGGACAAATCTCTTGCATTCAGTAGAGTCATTCCCCACCATTGGATAATGTCACAGTACTCTGGAAAAAAGACTTGCGTGTTGCAAGTTGGGTTCGTTGACCTGCAGCTTGACATTTAAAGTGGTTGTAAACCTCAGACATCAAATATGAAAAAACACATCCTTCTGTAATGTGTACTTTCTCACTTGAGTGTGAAGTGTCATTTCTGTTTGCTGCTTCCTTGCTCTGCTATCAGCATGAATCACTACTGACGCATTTTCCAGACACCAAGAGAACAAAAGGTGACAGGGGAGTAACCTCTAGCTAGTTGACAGCCCCAGCTCTGTTCCTGTGTGCTCTGTGAATTCTCCTCTTTTAATCTAAGTCCCTATCAAATGTAATCTATATTAAAAAAAAAAAATCTAATTACCTGAGTATTTAAAATTCTGACACCACTGAAAGGAGCAACTTCACCTTTAATCACTAGTCCTGACTATTATCTTATTATCGGCCGATTCCATGTCTTTCCTACTCTTTCCTACCCAAATATATCTCTATGCATAGGGGACACAACACAGTGCTTCATTCACTGTTCTGATTTATTATCCCAGACAGGGTGTTAAAGTGGAAGTAAACCCATCGATTTAAACAGTTAAAAAAAAAGGCATGCCGGGAATGCTAACTGCACATTGGCTGTGCTCTCAGCCAAACTATCAAACCATCCAATGGCTGGTGTCATAACGAATCACATGTGCAGCACCATAGCAGTTGAAGATTAAACAGAGGCAAAGATGGCAGCTTCCTTGGCTGAAAACGATAGGGGAGTTTACTTCCACTTTAAGTATAAATGAAAGCTGGCTTCACCAATAGTGATGGCCGAACGGTTCGCCCGGCGGTCGTTTCGCGGCGAATTTCCGACTTTCGCCGTCCGCGGGTTCGAACGCCTTTTTCCGTCGTTCGCCCCGGCGGACTTACGTGTTTAATGTATACAAGAACTTTAACCTTTCGTGACACGTTTATCATGTGTTACAGGACAACCAATTGAGACATGACAGCTCATGGACACTTGGACATTCCCCCTAACCTATAAATACACCCGATCCGGTGGCCATTTTACATTCTTTCTTCTGTCACTGTAGGGAAAGGATCCTGTGTGGAGTAGGGACAGAGAAAACGCTAGCTATTTGGTACACAAAAGTTCTTTTCAGGACTGGTATAGGTGTTAGGTCAGCAGCCTGAGTTTCTTTTGTCAGTTTAGATAAAGGGACAGAGCGCTGTATGCTGCTATTTTAGGGACAGCTCAGCCAGATTAGTCTTTCTTCATCATCATCATCATCATCATCATTAGCTGTTACTATCAGGTCCACAAAAGAGCTGTTCCAGCTAATCGTTCCAGCCTACTCTTTTTTGCCAATTTGTATAGGGACAGGCAGGAAGCAGTGTGTCAGGCAGTGAGGATAATTTTAAAGACTTGCTGTTACTATTAGTTCCACAAAGGTTCTTTTCAGGACTGGTATCAGTGGTACGGTAATAGGCTTGTACACGTATAATATTCTTTCTTCCAAATATAGAAAGAATATTATACTTGACTGCTGCCCTTCTGCTGCAGTCTGCTAATCATTCACAACTCACTTGTTCCACAAAGCTCTTTATCAGGACTGGTAACTTGGTCTGTCTAGGGTGCTACGGTACATAGGCTTGGGTGCGGTACAGTCTGCTGTTCTGTAAGGACCGCTATCGGTCCACAATACATAGGGTTGCCGTGCACTACTGCTGACCGCTGCCCTATACTGCAGCAGTCCTTCATTGGTATAGGGACTGACGTACAGTCTGCTAATCACTAACACACAACCTGCTTGGTCCACAAAAGTTCTTATAAGGACTGGTAACTTGGTATAGGGTGCTACGGTACATAGGCCTGAGTGCGTTACAGTCTGCTGTTCTGTAAGGACCGCTATCGGTCCACAATACATAGGGTTGCCGTGCACTACTGCTGACCGCTGCCCTATACTGCAGCAGTCCTTCAGCGGTATAGGGACTGACGCACAGTCTGCTAAACACTAACACACAACCTGCTTGGTCCACAAAAGTTTTTATAAGGACTGGTAACTTGGTATAGGGTGCTACGGTACATAGGCCTGAGTGCAGTACAGTCTGCTGTTCTGTAAGGACCGCTATCGGTCCACAATACATAGGGTTGCCGTGCACTACTGCTGACCGCTGCCCTATACTGCAGCAGTCCTTCATTGGTATAGGGACTGACGTACAGTCTGCTAATCACTAACACACAACCTGCTTGGTCCACAAAAGTTCTTATAAGGACTGGTAACTTGGTATAGGGTGCTACGGTACATAGGCCTGAGTGCGTTACAGTCTGCTGTTCTGTAAGGACCGCTATCGGTCCACAATACATAGGGTTGACGTGCACCACTGCTGACCGCTGCCCTATACTGCAGCAGTCCTTCAGCGGTATAGGGACTGACGTACAGTCTGCTAAACACTAATACACAACCTGCTTGGTCCACAAAAGTTCTTATAAGGACTGGTAACTTGGTATAGGGTGCTACGGTACATAGGCTTGAGTGCGGTACAGTCTGCTGTTCTGTAAGGACCGCTATCGGTCCACAATAGATAGGGTTGACGTGCACCACTGCTGACCGCTGCCCTATACTGCAGCAGTCCTTCAGCGGTATAGGGACTGACGCACAGTCTGCTAAACACTAACACACAACCTGCTTGGTCCACAAAAGTTTTTATAAGGACTGGTAACTTGGTATAGGGTGCTACGGTACATAGGCCTGAGTGCGTTACAGTCTGCTGTTCTGTAAGGACCGCTATCGGTCCACAATACATAGGGTTGCCGTGCACTACTGCTGACCGCTGCCCTATACTGCAGCAGTCCTTCATTGGTATAGGGACTGACGTACAGTCTGCTAATCACTAACACACAACCTGCTTGGTCCACAAAAGTTCTTATAAGGACTGGTAACTTGGTATAGGGTGCTACGGTACATAGGCCTGAGTGCGTTACAGTCTGCTGTTCTGTAAGGACCGCTATCGGTCCACAATACATAGGGTTGACGTGCACCACTGCTGACCGCTGCCCTATACTGCAGCAGTCCTTCAGCGGTATAGGGACTGACGTACAGTCTGCTAAACACTAATACACAACCTGCTTGGTCCACAAAAGTTCTTATAAGGACTGGTAACTTGGTATAGGGTGCTACGGTACATAGGCTTGAGTGCGGTACAGTCTGCTGTTCTGTAAGGACCGCTATCGGTCCACAATACATAGGGTTGCCGTGCACTACTGCTGACCGCTGCCCTATACTGCAGCAGTCCTTCATTGGTATAGGGACTGACGTACAGTCTGCTAATCACTAACACACAACCTGCTTGTTCCACAAAAGTTCTTATAAGGACTGGTAACTTGGTATAGGGTGCTACGGTACATAGGCTTGAGTGCGGTACAGTCTGCTGTTCTGTAAGGACCGCTATCGGTCCACAATAGATAGGGTTGACGTGCACCACTGCTGACCGCTGCCCTATACTGCAGCAGTCCTTCAGCGGTATAGGGACTGACGTACAGTCTGCTAAACACTAATACACAACCTGCTTGGTCCACAAAAGTTCTTATAAGGACTGGTAACTTGGTATAGGGTGCTACGGTACATAGGCTTGAGTGCGGTACAGTCTGCTGTTCTGTAAGGACCGCTATCGGTCCACAATAGATAGGGTTGACGTGCACCACTGCTGACCGCTGCCCTATACTGCAGCAGTCCTTCAGCGGTATAGGGACTGACGTACAGTCTGCTAAACACTAATACACAACCTGCTTGGTCCACAAAAGTTCTTATAAGGACTGGTAACTTGGTATAGGGTGCTACGGTACATAGGCTTGAGTGCGGTACAGTCTGCTGTTCTGTAAGGACCGCTATCGGTCCACAATACATAGGGTTGCCGTGCACTACTGCTGACCGCTGCCCTATACTGCAGCAGTCCTTCATTGGTATAGGGACTGACGTACAGTCTGCTAATCACTAACACACAACCTGCTTGTTCCACAAAAGTTCTTATAAGGACTGGTAACTTGGTATAGGGTGCTACGGTACATAGGCTTGAGTGCGGTACAGTCTGCTGTTCTGTAAGGACCGCTATCGGTCCACAATAGATAGGGTTGACGTGCACCACTGCTGACCGCTGCCCTATACTGCAGCAGTCCTTCAGCGGTATAGGGACTGACGTACAGTCTGCTAAACACTAATACACAACCTGCTTGGTCCACAAAAGTTCTTATAAGGACTGGTAACTTGGTATAGGGTGCTACGGTACATAGGCTTGAGTGCGGTACAGTCTGCTGTTCTGTAAGGACCGCTATCGGTCCACAATAGATAGGGTTGACGTGCACCACTGCTGACCGCTGCCCTATACTGCAGCAGTCCTTCAGCGGTATAGGGACTGACGTACAGTCTGCTAAACACTAATACACAACCTGCTTGGTCCACAAAAGTTCTTATAAGGACTGGTAACTTGGTATAGGGTGCTACGGTACATAGGCTTGAGTGCGGTACAGTCTGCTGTTCTGTAAGGACCGCTATAGGTCCACAATAGATAGGGTTGACGTGCACCACTGCTGACCGCTCACCTATACTGCAGCAGTCCTTCAGCGGTATAGGGACTAAGAGTTTTGTCACAGGGTCATTTAAAAAATGACATGCAGAGGAAGAGGCAGGCCCTTCCGCAGGGGTGGTAGGGGTAGGGCAGGAGCAACAGGCTTGAGCCAAAGTGGGAAGTTGCAGAAGGTGCGTTCAATTACTTTAAAGGATGCACCAGACTTGGTTGAGTGGCTCGCTCAGCCTTACTCTTCTGCACCCTCCTCATCCTCTCGATCTGCACCCTCTTCTTCACTCTCTGCTATGTGCACCCCCAAAGACACTACCACCAACAACACGACCACCACCACCACCACCACATACCTTCCGCTTGAGTCACTGGAATTATTTTCCGATCCATATCAAGAGGACATTTCTGATGCGCAGCCACTCTTGGTATTGGATCAGGAAGAGGAGGTAGCAACAAGCGCTACTCAGCAGTCTGACGCCAGTACCCAGATCAGCCCAAGGAGGAGGTTGGTCCCCGGTGTTGCTGCCTACTCTACTTATAGCGGTGGGGAAGGTGACGTTGATGATGACGTGTCTAGTGATGTCACGTGGGTGCCCACAAGAGAGGAAGAGGAGGGGAGTTCAGAGGGAGATATGGACCAGCAGATAGGGAGGAGAAGCAGCAATGACTTACATTGCACAGCAGGGACAAAGCAGACTGCAAATGTATCAGGAGCGAGTCATCGACCATGTACGGTCACATCTGGCGCTCCCAGGACACCGGCACATGGCTCCGCAGTGTGGGCTTTTTTTAACGTGTCCGCTGCTGACAATAGCGTTGCCATCTGCAATCTTTGCAGTCAACGCGTTAGTCGCGGTAAGCCCAATACTCACCTAGGGACGACCGCCTTAAGAAGGCACATGAGCAGCCATCACCGAGCCCAGTGGGAGCAACGGAACACACAAAGCCACACTGCAGGCTCTCACCGTCCAGCCTCGTCTTCTACTTCTCCTTCTCCTCTCTCCTCACAATTGTCCTCCACTCCACCTTCCATCACGCCAAGCTCACATTTTTCTGCAAAAAGGCAGGCTTCCGTGGGCCTAATGTTTGAGCGTAAAAAAATGATGACGCCGGATAACCCTCTTGCCCAACGGTTGGCGGCTGGCTTGTCAGAACTCATAGCCCGCCAACTACTGCCATATAAACTGGTGGACTCGGAGGCCTTTCGCAAATTTGTGGCCATTGGAACACCACAATGGAAGGTCCCAGGAAGGAAGTATTTCTCAGAGAAGGGCATCCCAGAGCTATATGGCCATGTTCAGCGGCAAGTGAATGTATCTCTGGCACACAGTGTCGGTGCCAAGATACATCTGACCACAGACACGTGGTCTAGCAAACACGGGCAGGGAAGGTATATCAGTTTTACTGCCCACTGGGTGAACCTTCTGACGGCCGTCAAGCATGTAACCCGTGGCACCCGTGTAGATTTGGTTTTACCGCCACGGATTGCATGCAGGCCTGACTCTTCTTCTCCTCCTCCTACTCCATCCTCCTCCCTCTCCTCCTCAGCTGCCTCCTCCTTTTCCGCTGCTAGCGTCTCTTCCACTGCACCGCCCAAGCTCCCCAGAACCTATTCCACATGCCAGGTGAGACGTTGCCATGCCGTGCTGCGTCTGTTGTGCCTGGAAGCAAAGAGCCACACTGGCCCGGCACTCCTTTCAGCTTTGCGTTCACAGGCAGATGAGTGGCTAACACCGCTCAATTTGACAGTTGGTAAAGTGGTGTGTGACAACGGTGCCAATCTGCTTAGCGCATTGAAACAGGGCAAAATCACGCACGTGCCGTGCATGGCACACGTCTTAAACTTGGTCGTGCAGCGATTCCTTGTCAAATACCCTGGGGTCCAGGACATCTTGCGGCAGGCAAGGAAAATCTCGGCCCATTTCAGAAGATCTTACACGGCCATGGCTCGCCTTGCTGACATTCAGCGGCGACACCATCTGCCGGTCAGACGTCTTATTTGCGATTGCCCGACGCGATGGAACTCAACCTTCTATATGCTTGATAGGCTGCTCCAGCAGAAACGTGCAGTTAACGTCTACCTGTATGAACTCTGCGAAAGAAACGGTTCTGGGGAGCTGGGTTTTTTTTCACCGCGCCAGTGGCTGCTCATGCGCGACACATGCAGACTTCTGCGGCCATTTGAGGAGATCACCAAACTGGTCAGTCGCAGCCATGGCGCCATCAGTGACATGGTACCTTATGCCTTCTTTCTGGAGCGTGCATTGCGTCGTGTCATTGATCAGGCTGTGGAGGAGCAGGAGCGGGAAGATGAGGAAGTCGCAATGCTGGATGAATTCCCAGGGGGGGCTACTCTATCTGAGACAAGTCAACAACAGGAGTCTGATGAGGAGTCAGAGGAGGATGGTGCCGGGGCGGATGAGCAGGAGCAAGAAGAGCATGCTTTAAACCTTTCTGGGATCCCTGTTGTGCGAGGATGGGGAGAGGAGAATGAAGAGGACGACATTATCCTGGATGATGAGCAGGAGCCAGGCCACCACACCGCTTCCACTTTAGTGCAAATGGGGGCCTTCATGCTCCAGTGTTTTAATAGGGACCCCCGTATAAAAAGCATGAGGGTCAAGGACCAGTACTGGGTGGCAACGTACTTAGACCCCCGGTACAAACACAAAATGGCGGAAATGTTACCGCCGTCGCAGAGGGCTGTCAGAATGCAGCACTTCCAGGCCTTGCTTCGAGAAATGCTGCATTCTGCTTTTGCGTGCGCTGGCAGAGGAGCAATTCCCACTCCCAGAGAAGGATTTGCGGGTACCAATCCAACAGCGCCTGCAAGAAGAGGCCGGTTTGAAGATGTGTTGGTGACTTCGGATATGAGGTCATTCTTTCAGCCGACCCATCGACAGGTGTCATCCGGATCCAGCATCAGGGAACGCCTAGACCGTCAGGTGTCCGACTACATTGGGTTAACGGCCGATGTGGACGCTCTGAGGAGTGATGAACCCCTAGACTACTGGGTGGGCAGGCTTGACCTCTGGCCAGAGCTTGCCCAATTTGCAATCGAACTGTTGGCTTGCCCCTCATCCAGTGTCCTGTCCGAAAGGACGTTCAGCGCAGCAGGGGGGATTGTGACCGATAAGCGTACTCGCCTAGCTCACCACAGTGTTAACTACCTCACATTTCTAAAAATGAATGAGGCATGGATCTCGGAGGAATTCAACACATGTGATCAGTAGACCATGTATATGTCTATAAACAATTTTTGGAATCAAGCACACAGACCTTCTTAATTCATTTGGCTCACTTCCCTGACCCAAAAAAGCACACCGTACTATATGCCCCTACCCTCCTCTTTGAAGAGGTTGAGCGGTGTCATATTTCTACTGGGGCTGCTTATTATGAGGGGTTCCCACCATCCCTGTGCTGTGCTGACTTCCTCCTGGGTGTTCTTATTATGAGGGGCTCCCACCATCCCTGTGCTGTGCTGACTTCCTCCTGGGGGTTCTTATTATGAGGGGATCACACCATCCCTGTGCTGTGCTGACTTCCTCCTGGGGCTGCTTACGGTGCTGCTGTCAGCGCTGTATGTCACGGAGCTGCTGTCAGCGCTGTATGTCACGGAGCTGCTGTCAGCGCTGTATGTCACGGAGCTGCTGTCAGCGCTGTATGTCACGGAGCTGCTGTCAGCGCTGTATGTCACGGAGCTGCTGTCAGCGCTGTATGTCACGGAGCTGCTGTCAGCGCTGTATGTCACGGAGCTGCTGTCAGCGCTGTATGTCACGGAGCTGCTGTCAGCGCTGTATGTCACGGAGCTGCTGTCAGCGCTGTATGTCACGGAGCTGCTGTCAGCGCTGTATGTCACGGAGCTGCTGTCAGCGCTGTATGTCACGGAGCTGCTGTCAGCGCTGTATGTCACGGTGCTGCTGTCAGCGCTGTATGTCACGGAGCTGCTGTCAGCGCTGTATGTCACGGAGCTGCTGTCAGTGCTGTATGTCACGGAGCTGCTGTCAGCGCTGTATGTCACGGAGCTGCTGTCAGCGCTGTATGTCACGGAGCTGCTGTCAGCGCTGTATGTCACGGAGCTGCTGTCAGCGCTGTATGTCACGGAGCTGCTGTCAGCGCTGTATGTCACGGAGCTGCTGTCAGCGCTGTATGTCACGGAGCTGCTGTCAGCGCTGTATGTCACGGAGCTGCTGTCAGCGCTGTATGTCACGGAGCTGCTGTCAGCGCTGTATGTCACGGAGCTGCTGTCAGCGCTGTATGTCACGGAGCTGCTGTCAGCGCTGTATGTCACGGAGCTGCTGTCAGCGCTGTATGTCACGGTGCTGCTGTCAGCGCTGTATGTCACGGAGCTGCTGTCAGCGCTGTATGTCACGGAGCTGCTGTCAGTGCTGTATGTCACGGAGCTGCTGTCAGCGCTGTATGTCACGGAGCTGCTGTCAGCGCTGTATGTCACGGAGCTGCTGTCAGCGCTGTATGTCACGGTGCTGCTGTCAGCGCTGTATGTCACGGAGCTGCTGTCAGCGCTGTATGTCACGGAGCTGCTGTCAGCGCTGTATGTCACGGAGCTGCTGTCAGCGCTGTATGTCACGGAGCTGCTGTCAGCGCTGTATGTCACGGAGCTGCTGTCAGCGCTGTATGTCACGGTGCTGCTGTCAGCGCTGTATGTCACGGAGCTGCTGTCAGCGCTGTATGTCACGGAGCTGCTGTCAGTGCTGTATGTCACGGAGCTGCTGTCAGCGCTGTATGTCACGGAGCTGCTGTCAGCGCTGTATGTCACGGAGCTGCTGTCAGCGCTGTATGTCACGGTGCTGCTGTCAGCGCTGTATGTCACGGAGCTGCTGTCAGCGCTGTATGTCACGGAGCTGCTGTCAGCGCTGTATGTCACGGAGCTGCTGTCAGCGCTGTATGTCACGGAGCTGCTGTCAGCGCTGTATGTCACGGAGCTGCTGTCAGCGCTGTATGTCACGGTGCTGATGTCAGTGCTCTGTATTACGGTGCTGCTGTCAGTGCTCTGTATCTCCTGCACCCTCTTGTTTGCCTACCCTGGTCCCTGACCTTCCCTCTCCTCCATTGCCTTCATTAGCTCCATAGTCCTGAATTGTCAGAACAATTTCCCAAATAAAAAAAAAATGCTTGTAGTTATCGATCCCAAATTCACCTCATACATGTATTATGCTATTGTCCAGGTGGTGGGACTACGTGCTACCCCCTAATAATTACCCCGTGGCCGCAAATTCGACCTAAAGGTTTGCGAAATTCGCCTCCCATTGAAGTCAATGGAGCCCGCGGCGAACGGTCGTTTTCGCGAACGTTTGTGTCCGTTCGCGTTTCGCGTTCGCGAAACGTCCCGTCGGAAGTTCGTCCATCACTATTCACCAACCATCTTCCACCAACAAGGGGTACATGTTCAAATGACACATTTCCTTCTACAATGTATTCAACAAGTTTCTGAAGCACAAAACAGACATCTGTGTGGTGGCTCTCCACTGACTTAGAAAATATGAGGATATCGTCAAGATAAACCACCACATATAACTGTAACAAATCTCGGATGACATTGTTAATAAATTCCTGGAAAACTGCCGGGGCATTACTCATCGCCCTCCATAATCTCACAAAATTGTGTGCCCCTCTCAAATCAAGCTTCATAAAAATCGTTTCTCCCTTGAGGCGGTCAAAAACGGAATCAGATAGGCATTCTTAATCTTGAAATGATTGAGACCCCTATAATCAATACAAGGTCTCAGTTCATCACCCTTCTTCTTCACAAAGAAGAAACCAGCACAAGCAGGGGAAGAGAATTTGTGATAAAACCTCAAGAAAGTGCGTCTGCAACATACTCCTCCATAGCCTTATCCTCCAAGACCTACAAAGGGTAAACCTGGGCACGAGGTGGTATGGCACCAGGTTGAAGGTCAATTGTGCAATCATACGACTGGTGTGGAGGCAAACTATCAGCTTGACCTTTGTCAAAGACATCACTAAAATCGCAGCACTGCTCCAGCAGGGAGGAGAGTGAAGAGGTGCACAGGACCTTGGCTACCTTCTGGAAGCATGTCTTACTGCATTGTGATGAGTAGGAGAGAACCTCAGCACGGAGCCAATCAAAAGTGGGGTTGTGCCTCTGTAACCAAGGATAACCAATAACCAGCGGAAACTTAGGTGAGGAAATAACTTGGAATTGGATTATCTCATGGTGAAGAGCCCCTACGGCCATGGACAATGGGACACTCTCATGAGTCACATGTGCAGGCCGTAGAGGTCTCCCATCAAAAGCCTCAATGGCAAGCGGAGCGTCACACAGCTGCAGCAGAATCGAGTGCTTCGATACAAAGGCAGCCTCAATGAACAGGCCTGCAGCCCCAGAGTCGATTAGAGCCTGTATCTTGACAGACGACTCAGCCCAAGAAAGGGTAACCAAAACCAGGGGCTTATCCTTCTGGATAACTGGGGATGAACCAACGCTATCTAAGGTCTGTCTGTGACAAGACCTCAAGGTTTGGTTCGTCTTCACTGACCGATTCGGAGATGAGGTGAGGGAGGCAAGGGTAAGACTGCGAAGCTCGGAGACAAATGCACAGGAGGCTTCTGCAAGCACTTCTCAAAAGAGAGTCTTTCTCTGAGTCTGAAGTCAATGAGGATGGCAAACGTGATCAACGTCTCCAGCTCAGTGTTTATATCTCGGCCTGCTATCTCATCCTTGATGGTATCTGAGAGACCATGAAAAAAAGCAGCCACGAGGGCCTCATTGTTCCAAGCAGCCTTTGCTGCCAGAGTATGGAATTCAATTACGTAATCGGCAACAGTTCTCGTACTCTGTTTGATGGACATGAGGCACTTGGCAGCAGAAGCGGAGCTTGCGGGAATGTCAAATACCCTTTTAAAAGAAGCTACAAACTCAGGGTAACTCAAGGCAACAGGTTTTTGCATCTCCCATAAAGGGTTTGCCCAGGCCAAGGCTCTCTCAGAAAGCAAAGATATCACAACACCTTGTTTGCTTCTGTCTGTGGGAAACGCCTGGGGCAGCATCTCAAAGTATATTTCTACCAGGTTGAGAAACCATCTACATTGGACTGGATTGCCCCCAAATCGCTGGGGAAGCAGAGCGGAACCAGACATACTCTTATAGAGGTAATACTCAAGGTGCATACCTGCACAGAAACTGGAGCAGCAGCAAGGACGGCCTGCAACACAGGTTGGACCGGAGAAGCCACAGTGGGAGATTCCAGGTGAGCAGTGCGACTCAGAAGCGTTTGTAATGCTATGACAAACTGATCCATGCCGCGATCCTGCTCATCCAATCTGGAAAAAATATTACCAACAAGTGAATTGACTGCATCTTCTGAATTCATGGCCTTCGCCTACTGTCAAAAACCATGAATCAGAACGAGACTGAAGTACAGTGAAATCACACTTGTTTAATAATAAAAGTAAATAGAACAAATGTAGTCAAAACATAGCCACATTTTGGTAGCCAGAACAGACAGTCAGACAAGGCAGCTTAGTAGAACAGCAAGCGGGATCTGGAGCCAGAAAGAATGTCAGCCAAGCAAGTCTTTAATAGGAACACGGGAGAGCATCTCTAGAGACCAAGGTGAAGGCAGAGATCATCTGGGCTGGACGGCTTAAGTAGGGAGGACTGACGAGCAGGAGATCATCAACAGATGAGCAACTGTGGAGAGATAGGAGCTGGCAATAAGCCGACAGCTGAGCGGCCAGCTCAGAGAAAGAAGGGCTGAGCCCAGCCCTGACATCTTAACAGAAACAGTAAATTAATCATACTTGATGTTGGCAAGTGATCTAACAGGTAGTGAAAATGTGGGTAAGAGCAGACTTGTGAGGCCAACAGAGCTGCAGGCAATCACCATGTGCTCTGGCGAGTGAGAATTCCATCTTGATCATTGCAGAAACATGTGTCAATCATCAGAACATAATAAAGTCCCTGTTTTAAAGCTAAATACTAATTAATTGTGCATATGCATTTTTACTTTGTGTTATGCTTAAACTAAGTTAAATAGATAGTCTGTGGTTAACTGCTTGTGTATGCATGTGTATGACTAGACACTATTTTATTCTTACACATTACACTACATTTAACACTCTATACACCTATTTACATAATTATTCAGTACACATACCCCTTTTACTCCTGATCTGTGTAAATGACTACACCTTGAAGAGTGCTGTACAAATATTTAACAATAGTAAAGTATTGGGGGCTCATAAACTGGGACCATGTTGATAATTCATTGAAGTCTGATTTATTTTTAAGGATAAATAAAAATGCTACAAAGATTGTTGAAGGGGCGTGGGCATGCACAAAAAAACAATGAAGAGCAGGAGGCATGCGACTTGTCTCCTTGGGCCACAGATATTCCATGAATACTGTGTCTGTTGCAAAGAAAATTGCTAATTATGCTTCTCCTTTGATTGGAGCTTCAGGTGATGGAGTCTCTGACTTTCATGCTCTGTATATGGTATCCAAAAATGGTAGGGTTTAAATTGCAGGGTTTGAACTGTATTCAAAGTTCAAGCTGCAGTGGCGTTGAAGTGTGCCCAGTCCTGAGGGCTGAGGATTTGAATGGGCAGTGTGCAATCCTGATGAGCTACACTAATAAAGCCCTGACAAAGGACAAAGGCCAGAAGCCTGTAAGTAGAGGCATTTTTGGGAAGCTATAAATCTGATCAACTCAAAGTGATGCTCCTATTAAATCAGATAATTGGAAAGCAAGATCTATGATTTCAGGGAGAAAGCTGTGGACTGGGTTGTCTAAAATGGAACTCAACATTCTCAGACGAGGCCCCTGTGAAGGCAACCTGTCACTGCTGCTCTTCCTATCAACAGGAAGACTTGTCACCTAACTTCCCCATTGATAGTCAAATTAGACCGTGCTGACATCACCTTGTCTAAAATAGGTCAAGCGTTGCAGTGTGAGCAGAGTCTTCCTGCCCAGCACCATCCTAGGTTTCAATACTCCATCCCCAAGTGCTGCTTTACTAGCTTGGCTCCTGAGCGGGATTATCATACTGCTTCTGGGACCCCACCTGCCACTCTGCTCATTTTTTTCCTCCAGCTGCCCTGCCATGCTGTGGAGTGTACTGTGCCTAACAACAGAGAACAGTAACAGCTCCAAGCAAGGCAGCAGAGTAACAGATCTATAAAAAGGCTTTCTGCAGCAATAACAGGGGATTAAAGAGGAGTGAACAACCAAACTGTCAGATGGGGAGAGAACACATAGTGTCAGAAGGGGAGGGAACCAGCTGTGTATCAGATGAGGATAGAAACAACAGAGCTTCAGATAAATAGAAAAAGAGCAGAGTCTCATAAGGGGAGTGATAGACTGGAAGACATGGGGGGTACCCTGCCAGTCCCTTCCACTGTCTGGTGCTTAAAGGACCTGAGCTAAATCCCTTGGGCTTACAAGCAGGTCAGACAAATAAGAAATATAATAATAAAAAATAAATAAAAATAAATAAACAAAATATATAAAAAAAAAAAATAATAATATATATATATATATATATATATATATATATATATATATATATATATATATATATATATATATATATATATATATATATATATATATATATATATATATATATATAAATATATATAATATAATATCTATAAAGGAAACCTGAACATATAAAATTATATTTTATTTATTTTAAAGAGCTGGAGGAGGAAATGTTATGTACCTGGAGTTCAGCTTTAAGGTAGGGGTTCCTGGAGAGGAAATAGATGGGATCTCTATGCTGGTTTTGTGTAAGAGGTGGAAGGAAGTGGCTGGAGATGGTAAGTTCAGTCTTGACTGAGGCACATATAGTAGCAGGAGAGTGCCATGCTGCAATTATTTACCAGTAGCAGATAAATGTTTCCAGGACAGCATGGAGAGATATGGAGTTGTATTCTTTACACTGGAAACCTATGCCTATTGCCGCGTACACACGGTCGAACTGTTTGACGTACTTAGTCCGTCATACAATCCGACGTACAATCCGGCGTACTTTCCACTGAACGAACTTGACCACACACGGATACCCAAACAGTCCAACGAAAGCTTACGCGATGACGTACAGCACGTACGACGGGACTAGAAATAGGAAGTCCAAGACACAGCAAAGCCCTGTAAATCCTTTCTGGGCATGCGCCATTCTTAGTCCGTCGCACTAGCATACTGACGACCGTATTGTCCGCTGAAACCAAAGTACGACGGACAGATTTTTGGAAAAACCGAAATTCTTAGTACTCCGGACTGCACGCTGAAAAAGTCAGCTGAAGCCCACACACGAGCGGATTGTCCGCTGAAATGTGTTTCAACGGACTAAGTACGTCAAACAGTTCGACCGTGTGTACGTGGCATAAGTCTAACATTATATGTCAATAGTGGCTACCATAGTGTTTACTATATAGGTTTGTAGGCAGGAGTGACTAGTTAGAGAGGCAACTACAAGCAGTGAGCTGTGTGTTTTAGCATAGTTTAAAGTAACAAATAATCACATTTGTTTTTACACTTAATAAACATTGAGCAGTGGAGTAGACAGACCAGATGACAAAGCCAGATAAAGCAGACTGGAAGGTGAGATGAGAACATGAGTAAGATGCAGATGATGTCCTGATGAAGGGGGAATTAGAGTGGACTTTTGCCTGAGCATTACAATATAGCTTGGATGGCAATGGACTGTCATCTGAAATTTTTCCTTCCATCTGTTTTTAAACAGACAGGCCCCTCATTGTTAAAGAAGTTCAACAGAAATCTTCAGTTTGTGAGTTTTAGCCACTATTTTGAAGAAAAGGCCTCTATTGGAAAGCTTATAAAGTTGTTTGGCTAGTCTGAAAAGGCTGGCTAAACAGGAAGTGATGCTGACAGGAAGTAATCTAATGCCCCGTACACACGAGAGGGATTAAGTCTGACAGACCTCCAAAGGAGTTCCGCCGGAGTTCCGACGGAGTTCTGGCGGACTTTTCGACCGAACGGACTTGACCACACACCATCACACCAAACTCCGACGGAGTCGAACGTGATGACGTACGACTGGATTCGACGTAGGAAGTTCCTAGACAGTAGCCAATAGCTGCCCTAGCGTCGGTTTTAGTCCGTCGGAGTAGCACACACACGAGCGGATTTTTCAAAGGGGACCGGGTCCGGCGGAGTTCCGTCGGGAAAATTTAAAGCATGCTTCATTTCTAAAGTCCGTCAGACTTTAGCTTTGCTAAAGTCCGTTGCAGCCCACACACGATCGGATAGTCCGCCGGACTCAGTCCGTCGGAGTTTGGATGTCGAAAAGTCCGCTCGTGTGTACGGGGCATAACAGGTAGTGGAACTGTGGGTAGAAGATGACTTAAACATGGTTTTTGGTTAGAAAAATAGAGCTGCAAAAATGTAAAATAGGGTGAGCAGCAAACACCATGTGCTTTGACTGAGCAAAAACTCAATTTTAACCATCACAAAAGCAGGAATCAACCATGATAACTGATTAAAGGGTCTGATTTTGGATAAGTAATAATTGTGCATGTGAATTATCACTTTTTATATGCTTAAACTAGGGTAAATAGACAGTTTAGGGTTGATAGCTTGGTTATGTGTTAGAAACTGGGTGACCTACCAATGGCACTGTGGTTTTCAGACCTGAAAGATGTAGGACCCACAAGCGAGTGTTTCCCAGGAGCCAACAAATCCCAATAATTAGTCCCCACCTGATTCTGCCTGTTAAGAGGGTATTTTAACTCCTCCTCTAAGGCCGCGTACACACGAGAGGATTGTCCGTCCAACTTAGTCCGCTGAAACGTGTTTCAGCGGACAATCCGCTCGTGTGTGGGCTTCAGCGGACATTTTCAGCGGACAATCTGACGGACTAAGTCTTTCGGAATTTCCGTAATTTTGTCCGTCCAAACTTGGTTTCAGCGGACAGTCCGCTCGTGTGTAGGCAAGTTGGACGGACTAAGTATGGCGCATGCTCAGAAAGGATTTACACGCCGAAGGTTGCATTGCAGTGTATTGGACGTCGTATTTCTAGTCCCGTCGTACGTGCTGTACACGTCATCGCGCAAGCTTTCAGCGGACTGTCTGTTCATCGTGTGTGGTCAAGTCCGTTCATTCAAAAGTTGGACGGACTGTCTGTCGGATTGTCTGACGAACTTAGTTGGGCAGACAATCCGCCCGTGTGTACGCGGCCTAAGTCTCCACAGTGCTTTAGCATTTTGTCCAGTGTGGCCAAAAGAAAGGATCCTGCTGCCTTTAAACTTGTGATCCTTCATCTGTATCCTGCTGCTTTGTTCCTGTCATCCTGACCCAACTGTCTTAGACATGGTGTCTTATTGTTACTTGTTACCCTGATCCTGCTGCATCTATCTGTTTCCCTTGTACCAGATCCCCTCCCTGGCGACCTTTCTGAACTGTGTTACCCCCTGATCTTTGTAATTTCTGCCTGCAGCAGCCTTATCCTAACTCGCTCACTGCTTTGTATACAGCTTAGCTTCATTGGGGAGAATATTAGTTAGGTAGTCTTTCACTTGGTTTCACTATTGCTTGTATATGTTTGTGCTATTGTATTGTTTTGTTAGTTGCTGTGTTCTTAAAGGGGTAAACTCTGTAGCTGCTGACTTTTAATAAGGACACTTACCTGTCCAGCGATCCTGTGATGTCGGACGACGACAAGGTCGATCCGTCCATCGGATCGGCTACCGGCGCCTCCATCTTAACGAAGGGAAACAGGCAGTGGAGCCTATGCGGCTTCACTGCCCATTTCCTACTGCGCATGCGCAAGTTACGCAGCGCTTTGTGAATGGCCCCATTGTTTTCTGGGGGACACACATGTCCCAGAAGGTAACTGAGCCGCTCACCGAAGAGGAGGAAGCGCCACGAAATAGGAAGAGGCAGATTAGGAAGACTGCCTAGCAACAGCGGTTTCAGGTAAGTGAATCTTTTTTTTTTAAGATTATCAATGCTTTTTTTTTTTCAGGTGACCCTCCACTTTAATACATTTTATTATAATAGCTACACATATCTGGTCACACCTGCTTTTGCTGCATACTAGCACTTTGTATCATAATAGAATGCATTTTTATGGCTAGATTCAGTATATTTTATATGCTTGTTACCATATGTTTATCACTCTGTACACCTTGTTACACCTTCTATACAGTAAAAATACAATTTGTACCCCCTATCTTTATAAATGCTTACACTTCCTTGAAGATTGCCATACAATGCAAGACAAATATTCACAAAAGCAAAACAAGTTTCTTCCCGTTCTCATTATAACCTCATTCACAGTAGGCAAATGAAAATTCTGGCTACATTATTAGCAATATCAGATTCGAGAAAAATTCAAAAGGAAGCAAGATAGATCACCGTATCATGTTAATAGGGTGGGCAAAGCTAAAACAGCAGATGAAAAGATCTTGTTTTTCTTCCAATATTTATCAATAATACCAACTCCAAAATGCAAGTTTTGAGTTTGGCTTGCTTTTTTAAATGGTATGTCTTGGTATTGTAGCACAAGTTCTAAATCATGGTTTGTCTGCTGTTTGTACGGAAAGTCACTCATACTTACGTATACTGTTTGAAGACCATACGCACGTTTCTCATATTAACAATTTTAATACAAAGCGAGACAACGTATTTAAATCACATCAAGTTTTTTTTTTTCTTTTAAAGGCTTTTTTTTTTCGCAAGAGCAAACAGCATATCAGTTTTGTCCTCTAACTGGGTTTGTGTCTCAATGCAAACTATACCGATTTCCTTCCCTGTGGGTATACAAGTTCTTCAAGCTATTTTCACATCTTTGGAATTATACCAGCATGACAATTGGCATTTTTTGTATACTTTTTTTTATTACATTACACCAGGCAACCTGCCAGACCAATAAAAGTAAAAGAGCTTTACACTAAACGGTTATAGATTTTGTATCATATTGTTGTAACACCAGTCTGGGCACAATGCCAAAATAAAACTTCCGTATATAGAGTCGTGCATCTTAAGTTTTAAAATATTGTGTACTAAATACTTATTGTATTGTAATTATTGATTACGTTATTAATATAGTAATTATATAATCATTCTTTTTTAATTCTTAAATATATACATGCTTCACTAATTGCCCAAAGATTTTTCTTAGAAATAAACAAGCACATCATTTTTCCATTTTATTTCATAGTAGAAATTTACGTCCATAGACTTTGTTTTGAAAAACTTAATGCAGCAGCGTTTCAGGTGTACAATTTTTTTATTTTTTTTACAGTTAGGGGTTTCAGTATAGTGAATATTGGATATTAATCACAGTAATCATTATATAAAAACATTATTCGTTTTCTATTGGCTTACATAATGATTATTGCGATCTCCCACTTTGGTTTATTTAACCACTTGAGATCCGCGCTATAGTCAATTGACGGCTACAGCGCGGATTTCCTTTTCCGGGACTACGTCTATTGACATCGTCCCGTGTACGAGCGGCGCGCTCTGTGATCGGCGAGTCCATGAGACTCGCCTGATCACCGATCCGTGCAAGGGGTCGATCCCGACCCCTTATCACGTGATCAGCTGTCAGCCAATGACAGCTGATCATGTGATATAACGGAGCTGGTAATCGGCTAGTATTCCTCCTCGCGCTGACAGCGCGAGGAGAGAAAAAAAAAGCCGATCACCGGCGGCCGTGATCGGGACATCAGTCCCGATCACGGCCAGCAATGCAAGCGACCACCTGCCCCCTGCCAGTGCCCACCTGCCCCCTGCAGTGCCATCCTGAATAAAAGTAAGTGCCCCCCGTCAGTGCCACCCAGCAGTGCCCATAGTGCCACCCAGCAGTGCCCACAGTGCCACCCAGCAGTGCCACCCACAGTGCCACCCACAGTGCCCACAATCTGCCTCAAAGGTGCTGCACCCCAGTGCCGCCCATCAGTGCCCAGCAGTGCCGCCCATCAGTGCCCAGCAGTGCCACCTATCAGAGCCACCTATCAGTGCCACCTATCAGTGCCCATCAGTCCCATCTCTCAGTGGTACCTATCAGTGCCCATCCGTGCCACCCATCCGTGCCACTTATCCGTGCCACCCATCCGTGCCATCTTATCTGTGCCCATCTTTGCCCATCAGTGCCGCCTTATCTGTGCCCATCGGTGCCGCCTTATCTGTGCCTATTAGTGCCGCCTTAACTATGCCTATCAGTGCCCACCAGTGAAGCCTATCAGTGCCCACCAATGCAGCCTATCAGTGCCCACCAATGCAGCCCATCAGTGCCCACCAATGCAGCCTATCAGTGCCGCCTAATCAGCGCACTTCAATGAAGGAGAAAAATGACCCGTTTGCAAAATTTTATAACAAACTATTAAAACATGATTTTTATTTTTATTTTTGCATCTTTTTTTGTTTGTTTAGCAAAAAATAAAACTCTGAGCTGTAACTAAATACCACCAAAAGAAAGCTCTATTTGTGGGAAGAAAATGATAAAAATTTCATTTGGGTACAGTGTTGTATGCCCGCGCAATTGTCATTCAAAGTGCATCAGCGCTGAAAGCTGAAAATTGGTCTGGGACTGAGGGGGGTTTAAGTGCCCAGTAAGCAAGTGGTTAAAGTGATGTGGTTACAGCAGACAAAGATAAAAACTGCAGCTTTTGCTTACCTTTAATCTGGAGCTGTCTCCTACAGTATTTTTCCTACCACTTGAATGACGGCATCATTCAACCAACTTACTCTAAGCACCGGCTATCATGGACCTGCTACCAGCCTGTGACTGGACATTGAAGGAGAAGCAGGGGAATGTTTGACCATTTTGGCAGAAGCGCCTTTGTGAGGTCAGGCACTGATGTGGACAAGAAGACCTGGCCTGTGGACAGCCTTTCCAGAAGAGTTGAAGCTGTTATAGCTGCAAAGGGTGGGCCAACCATAGGGTTCAATATTGAACCCTGTGGACTAAGGCTGGGATGCCATTAGAGTTGATGTGTGGGTAAATGCAGGCGCCCCAATACTTTTGTCAATATAGTGTATCAGGTCAATTTTCTGGTCTTTACACTGCTTGCATCTAAAAATGCATTTAATGATGTATTTATTATTGATTACAGGAGCTGCATTCGATTGTGTCTTTTATCTGGCTAGATTTCAGCTTTA
Organism: Lithobates pipiens; assembly: GCF_037356315.1. NCBI lineage: Eukaryota > Metazoa > Chordata > Amphibia > Anura > Ranidae > Lithobates > Lithobates pipiens. The sequence continues at coordinate 166,407,626 of NW_027507764.1, forward strand.
AATTAGATGTTTGCTGCTATCCCTTTTTCTATTCAAGTCATATGTAGTGGTGTTTATATTATACACACTACTTTTACCTAACCCAGTCAGTGATTGTTACAAAACAATAGTGAATGGGTAGATAACAAGTGAACCTGGTATTTTACAGTATGGCCCTTGGTGGCTATACTACAAGTTTGCTTCAAGGCTCATCAGCTTACCCAGTATAGCAAAAAATGGTTTTACTAAATGATATTTTTCTAACAAGCAAAGATGCTTACCTAAATGCCTCCTCTACAACTTTACAGTTTCTAGTAGCTTCCAACACAGACAACAGTACAGAGTGAAGGATTAACTTCAGCCCCGGAAGGATTTGCCTGCTTAATGACAGGCCATTTTTTTGCGATACGGCACTGCGTCGCTTTAACTGACAATTGTGTGGTCATGGGACGTTATGCTCAAACAAAATTGATGTCCTTTTTTCCCCACAAACAGAGCTTTCTTTTAGTGGTATTTGATCACCTCTGCGTTTTTGAATTTTTGTGCTATAAACAATAAATATACTTTTTGCTATAATAAACATGCAAAAAAAAAAAAATCTTCATCATTAGGCCAATATGTATTCATCTACATATTTTTGGAAAAAAAAATCGCAATAATCATATATTAATTGATTTGCGCAAAAGTTATAGCATCTACAACATTTGGGAATATATCTATGGCATTTTTATTATATATTTTTTTTTTACTAGTAATGGCGGTGATCTGCAATTTTTAGCGGGACTGTGACATTGCGGCAGACAGGTTGGACACTTTTGACACTCTTTTGGGACCATTGACATTTATACAGCGATCAGTGCTGTCACTGATTACTGTATAAATGTCACTGACAGGGAAGGGGTTAACACTAGGGGGTGATCAAAGGGTTAAGTGTTCAATAGGGTGGTGTTTCTAACTGCTGGGAGAGTGGAATGGCAGGGAGTAGAGATAGAACGCTGTTCCTGATCCCTAGGAACAGCAGATATCTCTCTACTTCCCTGACAGAACAGGGATCTGTCTGTTTACATTGACAGATCCCTGTTCTGTCTCTCTCAGGAGTGATCGCCATGCGCCGGCGGAAACATCGCAGCCGCTGCCGGCCACGCACATCGGCTCCGGCTGAAGCTCTTAATTCGGCCGATGTACACCTACAGTGGTTTGCGCAGCCGTGCTGACCTGCCGCCATACAACGACGGTGGCTGGTGGACAAGAGGTTAACTAGAGACTATATTACCTCCCTTACATACAGCATATACACTCAGCCAATCACATGGCAGCAACTCAATGCATTTAGGCCTCTATGTGTGGTGAAGACTTGCTGAAGTTCATACTGAGCATCAGAATGGGGAAGAAAGGGAACTTAAGTGACTTTGAACGTGACATGGTTGTTGGTGCCAGATGGTCTGGAATGAATATTTCAAAAACTGCTGATCTATTGGGATTTTCAATGCACAACCATCTCTAGGGTTTACAGAGAATGGTCCAAAAGTGAGCACAGTTGTGTGAACAAAAATGCCTTCTTGATGTCAGAGGAGAATGGGTTTGAGATGATAGAATGGCAGCAAAAACTCAAATAACAACTTGTTATTATGGTATGCAGAATACCATCTCTGAACGCACAACATATCAGACGTTGAAGTGGATGGGCTACAGCAGCATAAGACACACTGGGTGCCACTCCTGTCATCTAATATCAGGAAACTGAGGCTATAATTCATACAGGTTCACCAAAATTGGACAATAGAAGATTGGAAAAATGTTGCCTGGCGTGATGAGTCTCAATTTCAGCTGTGACATTTAAATGGTAGGGTCAAAATTTGGTGTAAACAACATAAAAGCATGAATTCATTCTGCCTTGTATCAACAGATCAGGCTGGTGGTGCTGTAATGGTGTGAAGGATATTTTCTTGCCACACTTTAGGCCCTTTAGTACCAACTGAGCATCATTTCAATGACATGGCCTACCTGAGTATTGTTGCTGACCATTTCCATCCCTTTATGACTACAGTGTACCATCTTCTGATGACTACTTCCAGTAGGATAATGCACCACGTCACAAAGCTCAAATCATCTCAAACTGGTTTCTTGAACATAGAAATTAGTTGACTATAGTCCTCTGGCCTTCACAGTCACCAGATCTTGATCCAATAGAGCACCTTTGGAATGTGGTGGAAGGGAAGAGATTTGCATCATGGATGTGCAGCCGACAAATCTGCAACAACTGCGTGATGCCATCATGTCAATATGGACCAAAATCTCTTAGCAATATTTCCAACACCTTGTTGAATCTATGCCATGAAAAAATAAGGCAGCCCTGAAGGTAAAAGGGGGACCAGCCCGGTACTAGCAAGGTGTACCTAATAAAGCGGCCAGCGAATGTCAACAAAGCATATGATATCTACAGCAAAATCACAAGTCAAAATAATCAGTAGATTGAAAATTATAGATAGATTTTTCAGTTTTTCTTTGAAAGGCTAATGCCGCGTACACGCGGCCGGAATTTCCGACAACAAATGTTTGTTGTGAGTTTGTTGCCGGAAATTCTGACCTTGTGTAGGCTCCATTGGACATTTGTTGTCGGATTTTCCGACAACAAAAATGTGAAAGCTGGATCTCAAATTTTCCAACAAAAAAATCTATTGTCAGAAATTCCGATCGTGTGTACACAATTCCGACGCACAAAATTCCACACATGCTCGGAATCAAGCAGAAGAGCCGCACTGGCTATTGAACTTCATTTTTCTCAGCTTGACGTTTGGAATTTCCGACAACATTTGTGCGACCGCGTGTATGCAAGACAAGTTTGAGCCAACATCCTTCGGAAAAAAATCCAGGATTTTGTTGTCGGAAATGTCCGAGCGTGTGTGCGTGGCAAAACTGTTCCGTGTTACCAAATTGGTCAACTGGGAATCTAGGCATTAGACAATGGACATTACCTGCAAGATGTTAAAGATTCTACCAGTACAAATTGAAGTCAAGGTTGGTGGGACTTTACTAATAACGTATTTACAGGGTGCTTTTCTTGTTTTGCACATGGTTGTGTTGCATTAACACACACATTTACATGCATTGCTTTAAGACAGTAAAATCATTTTGAATTAGATGTTAATGCAAACATGCTAAAAAAAATGCACCTGTACCAGTCGCCAAAGAAAGGCAAAGGCTATATAAAAACCGTTCATTTAATGTTATTACATAATAATTGATTTTGACATTTTCTTCTCAACAATTTGTGCAATTTTGTCTTGTCAAGAAATGGTAATTTACTATGTTAACTAGAACCTTTCAATAATGACAGCAATCATCAAGATGTTTGAAAGAGTCTATTTTTTTACATAACAAAAATAAAGAACGACTTATTTGTCACTGTCACATCTACACTTTTAAGCATTCCATCTATACTAATGCTATAAACATCCAAATGAAGTTCATATTTTCAGTTGTAAAATCAATAAGTATTATGCCCTGTACACACGGTCGGACTTTCCAACGGAAAATGTGCGTTCGGATTGTGTTGTCGTAAAATCCGATCGTGTGTGGGCTCCATCAGACTTTTTCCACACATAGTTTGAGCGCAAATTTTCCAACAACAAAATCCGATCATTTAAACTCCGATAGTGTGTAGACAATTCCAACAGACAAAGTGCCACGCATGCTCAAAATAAATTACGAGATGAAAGCTATTGGCTACTGGCCCGTTTATAGTCTTGTCGTACGTGTCCTACGTCCCCACGTTCAGAATGATCGGATTTTCCAACAACTTTGTGTGACTGTGTGTATGCAACACAAGTTTGGGCCAAAATCCGTCGGAAAAAATCGAATGGATTTTGTCGCCGGAAAGTCCTTTCGTGTGTGCAGGGCATAACACTGTGCACATATTGGCATATATTTCTCTTTCTGCAATAGGGCCCATGTACAGAAGTGACATACATTACATGATAATCTTGCTCCCATTTCTACAAAGAAAAGGACAGACTAGTTCAAGGTTGCGACAAATGTTCCATGTTCATGCTTGTTAGCAATAGCAGACTTGGGAGTACCTAAGTACCTAAGCAAAAAGCAAGCCTTAAAACCTAAAAGCAAACAAAAACCAGGTGACTGCAAGTTTGTTAAAGAGAGCCAATCAGAAATGGACATTTGTTTTAATCTGAATCACCTCTCATAATTTATTAGAACGGTGCAGCATTAACTTTTCAGGCACAGCTGCGCGTTGTGTTATTCACTCTGTCTGAACGGAAATGTCATCTCAGCATTAGGCTGTAAGGCCCCCACAAAGAATTACTTATTTACAGAAAATAGACATTTTCTAGGCTTGTCTGGAGGGTAAAAACAATTAACACTAAGCGCACACTGTTTAAAGAGGAAGTAAACCCTGATGGGTTTTACTTCCTCTTTATTTTGCTGCAAAGGTAAAGCATAATGGGCTAGTATGCATCGCACAGTAGCCCATTATGTGTCACTTACCTGAAAATGAAGCCTGCGATGTCACCGATGTCCCCACTAGCAGCGAGCGTCCATCTTCAGCCCTCTTCCTTCCAGGGCTGCAAACGCCGGCTCTGTGACTGTCCGGAGTCACGTGACGTCATTCTGCTCTAACGCGTGGGAGCCGCCAGTCATGGCATGACACCCTTTAGAAAAGGCACAATCTTCCCTTTACATCGGCGTACGGCTTTATTGTAAGTATCTCCTAAATCGTGGAGGTTTAAGAGATATTTCCAGCATCTACAGGTAAGCCTTAATATAGGCTTACCTGTAGGTAAAAGTGGTTGTACAGGGTGTACAACCACTTTAATTTACATTGTTCATTCTGTTTCTGTATGTGGATGATGGCACTGTATGTAATTATTTTAATTGAAAAAATCTTTTATTTTAAATTAAAAAAAAAAACTTCTCTCCTAAATTATATATAGCTGTCACATGACCAGCTCTTTCCTAGCCTGTCTGCAGGTAAACATAAGCGGGGCAACTTTTAGTCCTTTGCTTCTGGTCATATGTTAAAAAAAAACAGCATTTGGGATACAGAGTAACTAAATAAATACCGTATATACTCGAGTATAAGCCGAGATTTTCAGCCTCTTTTTTGAGGCTGAAAGTGCCCCCCTCGGCTTATACTCGAGTCATCGCCGTCTGTCTGCCCGAACAGCGTGTCGAGCAGACAGACAGCGGCCATTCTAACTTTCAAAAGCCGCGCCTCCCTGTCTGTGATAGGCGGAACACAATTTCCCAGCAGTCTGTGTTCCGCCTATCACGGACATCCGCTCATCCTCATACTACGGACGAGGATAAGAGGATGTCCGTGATAGGCGGAACACAGACTGCTGGGAAATTGTGTTCCGCCTATCACAGACAGGGAGGCGCGGCATTTGAACAGGGGAATGGGCGCCGACGAAGAGCGGTGATCCTGGGACGGGACCGGACGGAGGCTCGGCTCGGGACGGGACGGGACCGGACGGAGTCTCGGGACGGGACGGGACCGGACGGAGTCTCGGGACGGGACGGGACCGGACGGAGGCTCGGGACGGGACGGGACCGGACGGAGGCTCGGGACGGGACCGGACCGGACGGAGGCTCGGGACCGGACGGATGCTCGGGACACAGGTAGGCTGGACACACAAGGCCACACACACACACACACACACACACACACACACACATGGATGGACACACACACACACATGGATGGACACACACACACACAGGGATGGATGGATGGATGGACACACACACACACAGGGATGGATGGATGGATGGACACACACACACACAGGGATGGATGGACACACACACACACAGGGATGGATGGATGGATGGACACACACACACAGGGATGGACAGGCATATCTCACCCTCGGCTTATACACGAGTCAATAGGTTTCCCAGTTTTTTGGGGGTAAATTGGGGGCCTCGGCTTATACTCGGGTCGGCCTATACTCGAGTATATACGGTAATATCAATAAACTGTTTAAAATTGGCAAACAAATACTATATATATTTAAAATAAAATGTTTATTACTTTGTGGAAATAACTTAGTGTGGGTGGATTTCTCCCAGTCACAGGCTGTGTCACGCTCCTCCAGTCTGTGTCATAGAATAAGAGGGAAGTGAAGCCACCATTATTCTACATGTAATTTCCCACCCCCATTGTGTTTAGCTGGTTAGTGGGCATGGAGGAGGATGGAGGGAGTGGGCTGTCATTTACCACTGTGTATACGCCTACATGTGTGACACTATATTCCCATGGGCTGCACAGATTTGATAGGAAAGGGTTTAGCATAAAAATTCACTGAAAACTGAGCATGTGCAGATTTGCCACCACACCTGCAAAATCCCTAGCTGCATTGGGGACATGAACAGAAGGTGGAGATAGAGACCAGCAGGATCTACCAGGTTTTTTTGCAGAATGCAGAATTAATTGCATAGTGACTGAGTGTGTATAAACAGCATGTATTACAGCATTTATTGATTGATTGATTTTTTATGATGTGGGTTCAGTGACACTTTAACAACAATGTAAGTTTTATTTAATGTAATCCCAACATGCTTTTTATTATATGACTTTTTTATGAGTGTTTTTTATCAGCAAAGAGCTAAGGTAAGACACAGGGCAATCCTATAGCTCAGTGTAACTAGCTGTAAAACCTTTTTCCCTGCATTTTGTACCAAACACGTATTTCTCTTTTAGAAGATTTTTCTCTGTTACCCCCTCTGCTGCTCTTACAATGATGATTTGGGGATTGTGCCCTGTATAAGAGGATTTGATCTAATGCATCAAGGCTACATGTTAATTAATCAATGTATATTAATTAAAATAAATCCAAAAGTGTTGTGCTGTAAATATGCTATGCTACAAGGATATTTCATAATGATGCAGTGCTCTCACACTGATAATGATATAATGATAAAGTGCTTAAAGTGCAGATACAGAGACCCCTGTACCAAGGTCTAGCCATGAATCAGTGATCAAAACCCCCCACTGTGGCATAAATATATGTCTCCCTTCACAGGACCCGCATGGTAGGTATATCATCGGAGGGATCGCCAGATAATGTGGCCGGTAAGATATCACCATTCATCAACCAGACATATATGGAAAACGTTGCTCATTGCGCAATTTTCGACATGTATACTTTATTAAAAGAACGATATTCTACTCACAGGAATGATAAAAATGTCAGGCATTGTACAAGTACAACTGTCCTGTGCCTCAGTGGGCATGCTAACATCACCGCTATGTCCTCCAACCTGACGTATGTTTTATCTCAAAATACATCGTCACTGGGGCAATAGAGATATGTATATTGGCTATAATGACCAGAAGACCATACCAGAAGCGTACAAGGCAAGGTGATTATGCTGGGCCTCTAGGAAGAACCTGCAGGGGAGCATGTATGTATAAACATACTGTTTTTGTTCATTTATATTTGACTCTCAGCTATCTGATTCCATGGGCCAAATCTCTGGGCATCATTTCTGATATGCTTTAAAGCCTTTTTTTATAGGATTTTCTTGCAAATTTTTTAATAGGTTGTCAAGTCTTTCCTTAACCTTCCCCAATCGCTTGGCTTGAGACTGGCATGTAGAATATAAAAACACATGTCCATAGCCATTTGTACACATATACTAGCACCAATTTTAGACAGGAGGCCATTAACCCATCAGCATGTCTTTTGAATGTTGGAGAAAATAAGAGTACCTCGAGGTACTCACACACACACACACACACAGTATACAATCACACAGTATACACAGACATGTTTCTATTGGCTGAGAAGGTACTGGAGAAGTGGGGCAGCTATAATCTCAGGATTTTTAAACCAAAAGGATGTCGGTAAGGGACATTACAGAGACAGATGTAAATAAAAACACACATTTTTACATACTGTCCCTGGTTCACTGAGGCTGGCAACCCTGATGGGGCCCCCTAGTGGCATGGGGCCCTCAGGCAGTGCCCGAGTGGCCCAATGGTCAGTCCGCCCCTGGGCTGAAGTTTGCAAACAGAGATTACACATTAAAAATGGACAGAAAACAATCTAATAATTGTTTTCTGTCCATTTTTAATGTGTAATCTCTGATATAAGGTAATATAAGGTATCCTGCTACATTAAGGTAATGCTGCCCTTTTATAACAATTTCAAATGTTCGAGATTCTGAATATTACAAACGCCCTTTTGTAACCAGTTCTCTGTGCTTGTTCATGAAAAGAATATTGTACAGAGGACTTTATCTCAGACTCAGTGCTTTGGGTGATCCTTCTAACCCAGTCATTAAACAATCCAGAGAGAGTTCCTCAGCATCCAATGGTGCAGCAAATGACAGATTGAATATAAACTGGGCATATGGTACATGAGCAAATTGCATCTTTTACAAAACAAAAATACAAGAACTGTTCATTCACACAATTGTAGCCAAACAAAACTGTGAGAACAACATCTGTTTCCATGGACCTTGTTACTGCTATATTCAGATGGATTTTATACGTTGTAATTAAAATAAATGCACAATGCTGGAAGATTTCTGCAACCAAAGCCAGTTTTAGTTATTGCCGAGCTCTAGGTATTTTGTAATTATTACATCATAAAATAATTATCCCAAAGCAAAGCTCAAATCTTTCTCAGGAAATGTTATTTGTAGCTTAAGTCCTTCTATAGTATGAAAGACACTGTCATTTGTCTTTACTGAATTTTTTTAAATAATAATAATAATTTGTATAAAAATCTGATTATTATATTTCAGTAAGAACAGCACTTATTGCTGAACGCAGAACAACCCCAATAGTATCTTGGTTGAAATGGAGCAAAGCATAGAACTTGGGATACAACATTGGAACTAGTTTGGGACTATCGTAGTTTTAACAGCAGACCAGCATAAGAGTTTGCAATCTAGATGTGAGAACCGAGTGGAATGTGACTACCAGACATTATTAAAAAGATAAAAAAGTAGTGATGCGCGGTACTGTGACAGGAAATTGGCCTAGGAGGCTAATAAATTCTATAGGCACTAAGATTGTGAGTGATATATATATATTCCTGTATAAAGTAAGAGAAGGTATATAAAAAGTTGTGCGTATTTTATGAGGGGGTGGTGGAAGACTCTCACCACTATAGCATAATGATGTTCAGGGTAAGAGACAAATGTAATAAATAAGCATAAAAAAAAAGGAAAGAATCACAATACTTAGAACTAGTGATCCCTAATGCGATTTGTTAAAACTGACAGAATCGCATAAAGTGCCAGTGCTAGACGATAAATAGAATCATGGAGGTATCTACTACACCATAGAGTAAATAAAACAATATACTTAAAGCAGTCACAAAGAATAGTGAATCGCAATGCGATTTGTTCAAGCTGACAAAATCGCATAAAGTGCCAGTGCTAAAAGGTGAATGGGTACGTGAAATGTTCTGCTACACTATAAGGTAAATTAAATAATATATATAAAATAGTCACCAACTCAATAAAACATATGTGCAGGAAGTGGTGGGTTGTAGCTGACAAAAGTCGCATAAAGTGCTAGTGCCACAAAAGTGGTAGAACAAGATCCGTGCGGGTGTCCTCTACCAAAAAATAATCAGAACAATATTCATGCGACAGTGAGCAGCTCAATAATTCAATTGTGCAGAAAAATGACAGAAAATCAAAGTAAACGCATAAGCAATGTTGGTGTTAGGGGAGTAAAGAAAATCCCTCAAAATAATCAAAAAACTGTGTACAATACCTACAAGAAATTATATAAAAAATTAAACAATAACATTTATCGGAGTGTGTCCATTCTGCTTTGTGCGATAACCAGTGGCGATTATGTCAAAAGTCGCATATATCAACAAATCGCATATAGTGTCAGTGTCTATATATATGTGCACAGAGCAATATAATCGGTGATGGTGGTGAGAGAGGTGAGTATATCCCACGTGGTCCTGTGTGGTTGGAGTATGGGTGTCCCCTTACCTTACAGCTGTAAGGTAACAGCATGTGATATATATCTCCTCTGAACTCCTGTTCTTTATCCCTCGAGGTCTTGTCCCGATATCCACAGATCCTGGTATCCACAGATCCTGGCGTCTCCTGCCTATCACGCTGTGTTGGTCCCTTTAAGTATTTGTATAAGTATAAGTGTTTCTCCCAGAACTCCGCCGGACCCAGTTCCTATCGAGAAATCCGTTTGTGTGTATGCTAGTCCGACAAACAAAAACTGACGCTAGGGCAGCTATTGGCTACTGGCTATGAACTTCCTTATTCTAGTCCGGTCGTACGTCATCATGTTCAAATCCGTCGGACTTTGGTGTGATTGTGTGTGGCCAAGTCCTTTCATTCGGAAAACCCGTCGAAACTCTGCCAAAAGTCCGTCGGACCTAGTCCGTCGAAAAGTCCGGTCGTGCGTACGTGGCATTAGAAATAGTATTGCAACTTAAGCCTGCTACACACTATCATTTTTTTACGTTCAGCCCAGTGAGCTGAAGGAAAAAATACTGAAATACGTAAAAGGAAATCCAATGTTAGTACAGCTATCTCCCCTGCTGAGCTATTGTGTTCTGACAGGTGAGCACTGCCCCCTTCCACCAGAAAACACCGGTCAATGGCTGAGGACGCTGATTGGATGGCAATTGGCAGACCTTTTTTGATCATGCCCCGTTGACAGAAGCTGTGCATTTTCCCCGATATTCAGCCCGTGCGCACACCCCTTTAGAGGGCTTTAAAACTTAAGCCTACTCACTGTGTACACAGTAACATATGCCACAGTCCTTGGACCCAAAATGTATGCTTTATTTACTGTGCCACTAGCAAGGGTCTAACAGACATTCACAAGCCATTGCATAATCATTTTTATACAATGAAACTCTTCCACTACATGCTGTATGCTTTTCTGCACACATCACACCGTACCTTGAAGAAGAACTTCACTGTAGTCAGTGACTAGTTAGCAAGCAGCAACTGTTGTACAATGTAACCAGCAAACAGTGCAAGTCAGGAGAATGAAATACACAGCATAGTGTAAATAATGCAGAGATTATAGTGCATAATGCACAGCACTCAGGTGGTGGAGTACAAAATACACAGAGTGTGGGGTCGGGGTATATTACTCAGTGTATGCAAGTGGGATACAGATCGTCCCCGCTACAATTTACCTCTCTTACCGGCACCGTTTTGGGTTGAGTTGGACTTCTTACGTCCTCTTATCTATGCCCCTAAACAGTAACTGAATAAAAGCAAGTTTTAATGAATGTATCAAGACATTTTGCCCACATGTAAGGCCTATTTGCACTTGTCACTTTTTCTACAGTAAAGCGCTTGCATTTTCCTGCATGGAATTAATTTCAAATAGAAATGCCAGTCTTTTCTAAGGGGTCTGGTTCAAATGATTGCACTGCAGTTTATTATTATTATTATTAGTATGTGTCTTCAAGTTAATGCCAACTTTTGGCGACCACATGAATATTTTTTCTTCAGAATGGCCTGGCCGCAATTTGGATCTTATGTTTTTGGCATTTTCATAATTTCTGTGACTGCCAATATCTCCATTAACAAATTTTTCCTCCAAGAACAAAACCTCTATGACATTTGCTGATGCCAAAATGGATTTCAGAGAGACTACATATTTTTTTTCTACATCCCATTTTTCATACTCCAGAATACATTTCTTAATATAATGGCTACTCCAAAATGTAATTTCCTCAACCATTGGAACAAACTCCTGGTAGGACCATAGTCTGATCTCCAGTTGATCTCCTTACTCACATCCCTGACAGTCTTAATCGCCTGTGGTGCCTTAACACCTATTTGTTGGTGTATCCTCAATGTGGCCAACAAATAGATGAGGCTCAGAGGCAATTATTTGAATTGAACAATATGAATAATTTTGAGATTTATACTGTGAAACTCTTAGACCCCTTTCACACTACACCGCAACTTGCGTCGGCGGTAAAACGCTGGATTTGCGGCGGATTTGCGGCGCATTTCGGCCGCTGCTAGCGGCCGCGAAAGGGTTAAAACCGCCGGCAATACGCCGCAATAGCGGCGTTTTGCCGGCGGCATTACAGCGCTGCCCCATTGATTTCAATGGGCAGCAGCGGTGGAGGAGCGGTAAACACACCGCTCCTTCACCGCTCCAAAGAAGCTGCTGGCAGGACTTTTTTCTGACGTCCTGCCAGCGCACCGCTGTAGTGTGAAAACCCTCGGGGCTTTCACACTTCACACAATGGTGCAGCTTCTTTAGGGCGTTTTGCAGGCGCTATTTCTAACGCTATAGCGCCTGCAAAACGCCTTGGTGTGAAAGGGGTCTTACAAGACTTATATTAGAGGTATACTTATCAAAATCACTTCCTATGTAAAGAGACAAAGGACACTGCAGATTGAGCCAAACCTTGGCCCAATACACTTATCATCCTCAATCCTAGAAGACAGAGAACACCCAAGTAAATTATCAATTATAAATAAAAGCTAAAACTAAAATATACAATAGCTGAATATTATGTTCTATGCAACAAAGCTGGTGCACACCTAGCCTAAAAAAAAAGCTCAAACTCCCTTATAGTAAAATTAAGATCTTGACTATGACCCACATTGTCATTAGACACACGTCTATTAACCCTTCATTCAACCTCTTTATGATCTCCTTCAAATATAGACAGCTTTCTGTCTGCCATTAACTTACCTTTCCCTTCTCCAGAGCATTGTGACAGGGATGCCCCTTCTCTCCTGTGATATTTCCATTAATCATTGAACCACTTGCCGAACATAATACCTCTAATCCCAATATATCTGGGATAACCCTGGAAGGAAATTCCCACAAAATTAGTCTATTTGAGAATGTCATGCTGATGCTCAAAAACCCATATGAATCCCTTTAAGCCTCATACACACGATCGGACTTTATACAAACTTTCCCGTGGACTTTTGTGCAAAGAGCGTTGGCCCTGAACTTGTTAAGCATACACACGATCTGACTTTTTCCGCCAACTTTCACCAAATCACGTGTTTTATTTGCTCTTTATCACCACCTTTGCGTTGGTTCTGAGCATGTGTGTTTGTAAAGTCTGATGGTTTTCTGTACACACAATCAGACTTTTCTCCATCGGAGTTGTTGAAAAGTTTGTCCGTTCGCAAAGCCAACAAAAGTCAGATGAAAACCGAAAAAGTTTGTCCGATGGAGTATACACACGGTCGGATGTTGCCTTAAAACAGCTAATTTGCATGTTTGTTGTCAAAAAGTCTGATCGTGTGAACAGGCCTTTAGGTTATACAAGAAGTTGCAAGGCCTTCTTGCTTCAAACTCAATGCAACTAAGTAGCTGTCACCAACATATTTGCCCCAATTGGAAGATTCACCCTTTTCTTTTGTTCTGATGACATTGAATTAGATATATATTTGAATTTACGTACACTATAATCCTCACAGTTTACAGTGGAAGCCCTTTTACATGTCCTTTTCAGTTTATTCTGCTTCCTCACCAGGCAGTGACTTGGCACTTTCATCACATGGAGAGAAGAGACTAAGGGAATTCTTTTTTTGCTGCCTGCAGGGAATAATGGCTTTGTCTCAGCCTAGACTAAATCACTTGACTTAACTCAAGAACAGATTTGTTAAAAAAGGGTGTTTTTTTTAAATATTTTTTATTATATTATTGCTTTATATTGTGACATATCAGGAATGTATACAAGGAAACGTTAGTAAGGATATCCACTTTAACACCTGTAGTCATATAATTCCAATTATGTAGAGAAAAAAAGCAATGCTCACAAGTTCATTAGTGTAAAAATGTTGAACCTTTAGAACCATTTTAAGGCCTTCTGCACGTGATATTTTAGCCACAGCAGAATTCAGTGCATTCACAGCTTTATGCAGAGAGTTACAACCACTAAATCTGTACAAAGGAATGACAGGTTGACAGCGGCTACAGCTTTCCACCGATGTTTCAAAGTTATTGCACATGGAGTGATTACCTGTGGTTAGAGAAAGATAATTGCCCCTGGATGTAAGCTGTTTGTTTGTTTTCCTCCAGGGATGCTCATGTGTCCCTAACTGCAGGTAATTTCTCCATGTGCACTAAAATACCATGTAAATGAGGACTAATAGTTTACTAATTTTTATTTTTTATTTATTTTTTAATCTAGAATACAGTAACATTTTCTTTCCAACATCCTCACAAACCCAGCAATACTTACCAAATATATTTTTAAGATGTGCGGAAAATGAGAAAGAATGCTTTATGATACAGAACCTCCAGAATATAACTAGAGCTATATCATATAAATAATACTGTTAGAATTAAGTATATAATACTTTTTTTTATCATAATGTCTGTAGCAAATGTCCTAGAAAATAAAAGCCCTGATCTTAGCATTAAGTGATAATTATCTAACAAAAGGAGCTATGCAAAAGCAGCTTAGAAGAAGGTAAATTAAGTCTTTGGCACTTGTGGTATTAACCCATTGTACTTCATAGTCGCTGAGCTAAACAATGAATTAAGAATTCATTTACTGAGTGCACTGTTTTCTTCACAGCAGCTAAAGATCTATTTTCTGGATAACCACATTCTGTTCCATTATAAATAAAACCTTTAAAGCGTAACTGTTAGTCAAATGTAGCATTTTTAATGGGATGAGCTGCAGAGGCCATATTTATTATCACAATGGTTAGGAACTTATTTTACATAATGCTGATTTTTATTTTCTTAAAAGGCAAGTATAAAATTCACAGAATAACAAATGTTAAGGGTGAGATCCAACCAAACAGGAAAATACACAGTTGGATGTTATATTTGTGAACTTCCTTAAAGCTAAACTTCAATTCAATTATCAGTAAAATATCATTTTCATGTGCCCCTCCGGATAGAAATTGTATTTGCTTATTTAGAGAGTAGAGGGGTTTTAGCATAGAAGAATAGTTACACATTTCCGCACTTCTACAGGCTACTTTCCTACCATACGACTGACCCTATGAAGTTACTCTAAAGATTTGTAATTCTGCTCAGCCAGCTATATGATGTAGGCAACCCTTCCAGACGGCATAAATAGGTAAGCGACCTCACTTGTGTCCACTGTAGCAAGGCACACTAGATTTGTGGTCATTAACTTGCCCCTAAACTGGTGACTTGGCAACAAAGGGGCAGTAGCAATCTGATGTTCGTTACACTCACCAGGTGACAAAAGGGGAAGAATTCCTGAAAAACGAATTCAGCCACATCATCTAGAGACTGGTTAATTGCGGTATTTTACATTTGTGTACTTGGGTTTAGGTAAACTTTAAAAAGGTATGTAGAGAAGTTTTGTGCACATTTTCTTCATTTATTATGATCAGTACTAAAGAAAAAAAAACATTTTTACTTAACTCATTTACACATGAAATATTGCATATTAATAATAAATAGTGTTCAAGCCAGCCAGCAAGTAGAGCTTGCCACATGTGAAAAATGTCTGTTGTTTACAAAGTTCAGTAGCTCAACTTTAAACACAGGTAAATGAATTAGAAAAGTGAATCGTTGCAACTGACTAATTATTGTCCAAGCTTTTGTCCAGGTTTCGACTTTAATCAGACAAAACAAGTTTTAGGCTACTTACTGCTAAGCTATCTCTAGAGCAACCCATAGAGCTTTGTTAATTATTTTCATATAGTAAACAGTTATTTGTAGTAGAAAGAATGTATTAAAAAACAGTCCAGCAAAAATGGCAATTAGAGAGTTGAGATGACAAACTTTTTCACACTAACAAGGGTGCCTACAGTGGTCAGCTTTTATTGATATAGTTAAAACCTTTACCCAAAAGGAAAAGAAAAACTGCTGCTGTAACTGCCTAAAAGGTGTTAATAGTAATGCCTTTATTTATTAGTCACTTTTGTAGTAGATCTAAATCTACTAGTCCATCTAAAGCCCGGTACACACATCATGGTTGGAGCTGCTGTACTAACAACGCCCCCCACTCCCACCCACCTGAACACTCCGATCAGCGTTTTTCTGCCATTGGCTGAGAGTGCAGGTCGGCTGCTGGTTCTCTAGCGTGCTTGTCTGACAGAAGCTGGCCAAATGGCTGGCTTCAGTTGGACCAGGCGGTATACACACGGGCCGAATGCTGGCCAGTTGTTAGTCACTTTTGTGGTAGATCTAAATCTACTAGTCCATCTAAAGCCTGGTACACACATCATGGTTGGAGCAGCTGTACTAACAACCCCTCCCCCCACCAGAACACTCTGATCAGCATTTTTCTGCCATTGGCTGAGAGTGCAGCTAGGCTTTTTGATGTAGAGATGTGCCTGGGATTTGCATAATACAAAAGTGACACCTACAATTTTTGTCTCATTTCGGTCTTTAATTTTCTTTTAAATCTGTGCTCCCTTTCCACTTTTTCCTTTTGTGATTTAAGATTGCCCCTCAGCACCTTAACACACAAGTTATTTAAGTTGTGGCCTCTCCTGCAGAAATGAGACCTCAGTTTTGTTGTGACTATAAGGCTGCTTTGAAGCTGGGGCAGTGTTGACGGTAAAACTGCTGTTTTAGTGGCGCTTTTAACCCCTGTTAACGGCTGAATAAAGGGTTAAATGTGCCTGTGTAGCGCCATTGTCGAATCGTTTTGCAGGCGCAGCTGTGCCCATTCATTTCAATGGACAGAAGCGGTGGAGGTGATGTGTATACACCGCTCCTTCACCTCCCCAAAGATGCTGCTTGCAGGACTTTTTTAACGTCTTGCCAGAACATCGCTCCCCTATGTGAAAGCACTCTGGCTTTCACGCTAGTACTGCAGGGGAGTTGTTTTTCCGGCACAATTTTTAGCCCAAAAGCACCTGGAAAGCACCTCTGTGTGAAAGAGGTCTAAGTGAGTTTTTGATTAATTTGCTGGAGCAATGTTTGTCCAGTTTTACTGACATAGAGACCTGCAGAGCATTTTTCACACATGATGATGTATACCAAAAGTTGCCTTGTGTTCTGCATTGGTCCTGTAAAATTGCTATTGCTACCAGTGGCATATGCGCACGTGCACGTTTCAAGCCTTTTCTCTACTTTCACACTGGGGTGGGGGTTGACCGTAAAGCGCTGCTAGGTTTAGCTGCGCATTACCGCTGTTATAGCGGCACTCTCTGTTCACTTTTAACTCCTGCTAGTGGCTGAGGTAAAGGTTATAGGCGTCCCAAAAGTGCCACTGCCAAAGTGCTTTGCAGGAGTTTCAGCAGCGCTGCCCATACTGCTCCTACACTGCCACGAAGATGCTGCTTGCAGGACTTTTTTTCCTGTCCTGCAAGCGCACTCGGGCTTCACACTGGGGAGGCATGAGAGGCGCTTTGCAAAAACGCCTGAAAAGTGTCCCAGTGTGTAAAGCAGAAGTTTGCTGGAAACGAAGTCTAGCTTCCAGCTGGCTCCCCCACCTCAGGTGTCACCATTTTGCGTTGGGCAGTTTATTCATTTTGATTGAGCTGTTAATTCTCGAGAAAATGCGTGAAAAAATAAGTCCTGCATGATACATGTGTATCTGTGCACTGCATTACATTAGAAAGCCGGCGCATTGCAGCACACTGTAGATGTGCATTAAGGTGAATTAAACTTAAATCAATGTCAATGCACCTCTTTAGGCAAAAACTGTGCATGATGGCAATCTATTTTATAACATGTGTAATGATGCACTTTATAATGTTTGTTAATGTGGTGCAAATAGCCCTTAAAGGTAGCCTTTCAGTAGAAAAACACATGGACTATTAATTCTGCTAGCACACACTGTTTTGCACACTGTACTCTGCTGAAATTCCAAATATGTTTTGTGCCATGCAGTGGTATGCCAATCTCTGACCCTTGGGATGCATGTTAACTGTAGATTCATGAAGATTACGCTACTGGGCTTCACTGCAAGTAATGTTACTACCCTAGAACTGGAAAAGAGAGAATGTGAGTTTTTCTGGAAAGAGGGCACTACCGACGGCAACCAAATGTTGATACACAAAGAACACAAAGAACACAACACAATCAATGTAAATATCCATCATGAAAGTATGGCTAATGTTTGTCTCTTAATCCAGGATCTCTAAAAAAGCCATTCTCAACCAGGGTTCAGTGGAATGTTGGGGCTCCTCCATAGGTTGCTGGAGGTTCCTTGAGTTGTGGCTAATTGATCTCCCATTTGATGTTACCTGCAAAATTCTGGGGCCAATGCCCCTTGGCAGAGTCAGCATCGTGACATTAAAGATCTTTTTCACTGTCTGCACTATACAGAATCTGAATTTACAATCTTCATATAATCAAATTTATATTGACTAAAATTATGTAATATGGGGACCTACCTAATCTATGCAATCAATTGGTATGCAACCAATGAGACCCTTGCACTACATAATTGTCAGTAGGGAGATTGTACAGCTTGTAGGGTGCATGGTGACAGGGCTGCTGCTAGAAACCATGGGGCCCCATACAGACTACCTGACAAGGGGCCTCATACAGCCAATGCTTCAGTTATGAATAAACACAGTGAGTGATAGATATCTGATTGATACCTCCTTAGGTTGATAAAGGAGGCATGGTTAAGCTTCCAAAATGCGTCCCTATTGGCTCACACAGCGGTTGGACTGACAGCTCCTCTCACTACTCCAGCTGGACACATCGTCTTTGGGCGGACATATGATTTCTGGATATACCATCACAGCCACACAGGACAGCCTGACGCCTGACATCTTGCTCCCCCACAGCCGGCTTTCTTCTCCACCAAGGACTACCAAACAGCTCCCAGCTCGTTACAATTCACTGTGGACTGTCATCCTTTCTCTCCCCCTCACCCGTTTGTGAGTTCTATTTGTTTTCTATGGTATTTTACTTAATAAATTGTGCTATACTCAGCCGGTTTGGTGCTTACTTCCCTTCACTTCCTGGTTTCTTGCCTGGGCAAATGAGGTCATACATCCCAGGAGTCTTCAGGAGGAGAGGAGGGGCTTTCTCAGCTAAGCACACTCTCCTGCATACACGCTTGAGCAGATAGATTCCAGGAAGTAAACAGTTTTGTTACTGCCCCTGTTTTCTTGATATCATGTCAGAACTGTAAGCATACCTCCCAAATTTTTGAAATGACAAGCAGGGACACCTTTTAGCATGCAGTATGTAGGCAAAGGACATGTCTCTGCCACAGCCCTGGTGGCAGGGACCACAAAGATCGAATATACAGAAAATGAATAGTTAAACCACACAAGTTCTTCTTTTATCTTGATTCTTATGATATTTTTATATTGACTTTTCAAAATAACAAATTATGTTTTTGGTAGTAAAATGATACATAAATAATTGCAAATACAAATATAACTGAAAATATCAAAAGGATCACTATCCACATGAAAATTAAGTGACAAAACACAAATACAGTGAATATATATATACGGTCTACGTAGGGTAGGATAACTGGCGGAGGCGGAGCCTAATGCTCCACCTACCCTTCTCTGCGCAGCTGCATCATCTGCTCCCTGGAGCGGGGTCTCCCAGGTCTGAGTGACGTGACCGTGACGTGAGGTCGGTGGCGGTGAGGACTCTGGAAGGGAATCTGGAGGCTGGAGAAGAGACATCAGTAGAGAGAGAAGAGAAAAAAATTGGATGACATGGAACCCCCAGGCAACACCAATTGCAAGGATTATCACTGCAGCCTAGCAGCAGGTACTACTAGTACTTGAGTCACCAGTCACCACAATCTTGATCATCATGTACATGTGTACCAGTAACCAGTGCCAACTGCCAAGCAGAAGTAATGCAAGCAATCAAATACTGTATAGTGCTCAAACAATATTGATTAAATAAATATGCTTAGCCATAGATATCATAAATAAAGTGTAATAAAGTGATTTGTGCAAGTAGTACCTGCTGTTCCACAAATCACTTTGTTACACTTGTTACACTTTATTTACACTTTATTTATGATATCTATGGCTAAGCATATTTATTTAATCAATATTGAGCATTATATTTGATTGGCTGCTTGCTTTTGCTTGGGCCTGGCACACACACACACAATCACACATGATGATGACTTAAAGATTGTGCATGTGTGCCAAGCAGACAGGGCCAGCGCAACCACTAGGCAAACTAGGCAGCCACCTAGGGCACCCGGCCGCTGGTGATCCTACTCCCTCTCTACCTCTGAACAGTGTCAGAGGCACTGGCACAGCATTTATGAGTGCTGCTAAGGCCGCATTTATGGGTGCTGATATTACTAAATTTTGGGTGCTGGTAAGGCCACATTTATGGGGGCTGATGTTACTGCATCTTTGGGTGCTGGTGAGACCTCATTTATGGGTGCTGATGTTACTGCATTTTTGGGTGCTGGTGAGACCGCATTTATGGGTGCTGATGTTACTGCATTTTTGGGTGCTGGTGAGGGCACATTTATGGGTGCCGATGTTACTGCGTTTTTGGGTGCTGGTGAGACCGCATTTATGGGTGCTGATGTTACGGTATTTTTGGGTGCTGGTGAGGCCGTATTTATGGGTGCTGATGTTATTGCATTTATGGGTGCTGGTAAGGCCACTTTTATGGGTGCTGATGTTACTGCATTTATGGGTGCTGAGGTTACTGCATTTTTGGATGCTGATGTTACTGCATTTATGGATGCTGGTAAGGCCGCATTTATGGGTGGAGTCAGGGGTGGAGCCGGGGGGGGGGGGGGCGACAAAATGAGGTTTCACCTAGGGTGTCAAAAATCCTCTGTCCTTGTCGTGTCCCTCTCTGTCCTCATCTCACTGCATGTCTGATCATTGGAGAGAGCAGGCTAAGTTCCCAACACAGAAAAAAAACAGACGACGCTGAGCTCTCATGCATAGTTTGGTCAGTTTTAATATGAAAGTAGGAACACCAGGTATTTGACGCAAAGGAACCAATACAAAGAGAACAGGAATATGAAATGTTGGTTTTACATATTCTTTTTGAGAAATATACTTACCTAGCTAGATGCAGCATTGGTCCGATGCTGCATCTGTCCCCCGCCGGCTCTAACACCAAGAACCGAGCTATCAAACCCCCACCGATCCCTTGGTTCTCACAGCTCCCTGAGCAGAGTGCTGGTGACTGTTAATCACTAGCTCTCTGCTCTGTCCCCCATGCTCACTGGTGTGCTGGTGTAGAATAATTGTATTAATTTGGCTTTATAACTAAGATCTGTATTTATGCCGTTTGTGTCCCCTTTTAAGCTTTGACTTTGAAAAAGCTTACTTAGCTCAGCATAAGACAGATCTTGAAATAGGTGTGTGAAGGTCATTTTTGTACCAGTTGTTCTCCATGTCCAGAGTTTATGACTTAAGGTCAGTAGGTCAGTGGTTTCACGGATAAGAATACACACAGTAATGTGTCATAGAATTGAGAAAAAGAGATCTTTTGCAAAGTAAATCATAGATTATCCTTAATATAGTTAGTTATTTGATATAGTTACTTAATTGGTTAGCTAGTTAGAATTTGTGTGAATTTATATATATAGAGATAAATCTATATATATATAAATATATATCTACATCTATATCTAGATATATATATTCAATTATAGTCTTTTATGCATTTGTAAGTTTTGGTACTGTAACTGAATTTCTGTTACTTAAAAAATGTATCCATTACAAGAAGTGATATTAATAGCAGGTGATGTGGTGCTTACTAATAACCAATAAATAATAAATAACTAAATAACTTGCTTCTCAAAGTGCATGTGCATTAAACTTACAAATGCATAAAAAAACTATAATTGAATATATATATATATATATATATATATATATATATATATATATATATATATATATATATATATATATATATATATAGAATCAACTTATTTATTATTTATTGGTTATTAGTAAGCGCCACATTACCTGCTATTATTATCATTTATGTTTAGTGTGAGAACACCTTTATGTTGGCAGCTACTCTGTTTAGGCTTACACATTTATTTTTTCCCTTGTGGTTTGCACATTAGTATTTCCTCTTTACAACCCATCATAAGAAGTGGCCATTTAGCAGAAGGTCAACACTACAGATTTTTTTATAGAATACTGTTATGTGTTTCTGTCAATCAAAGAATTTTAAAAGACGTGTCAGCTATTAGCAATGTGAATATTTAGGGCCTTTTCAGACGTGCGGATCCATATCCAGACATCGGCTTGCTCAGCAGGGATCGCTCCGTTGATCCCCGCTGAGCTGGCAGATGACAAGTCCCTCTCTGTCAGAGACCACTCTCCTCTATGGGGGGGTCAGATGATTACGGACCGCCTATCCATTTTCATCCAATCCAATCCACCAGACGGATGGAAAATAGGACATCCATCCGTCTGGATTTTGCGGAGCTGTTCGGATCGAGGCAAATCGGATGTCAGCAGATATGTCACCGCTAACATCCATCGCTCCATAGACATGTATGGAGCGACCATCCAGAAAAAACACGTGATTTGGTGAAAGTTGGCTGAAAAAGTCCTGCCGTGTGTATGTCGGAATGTCCGACCGTGTGTACAAGGGCATTCGAGTTTACTGCTGTCCTGGCTTTTGTTATAGAGGTTCACCTTCACCTACGTTACCAGGCAGGAAATAAGGTGAACTCTCGGACACCTTTTCACATTGAGGCCACACCTCGTTAGCATTAAAGTGCTGCTAGTTTTATTGGCACTTTACCGCCGCTATTTGGCCGATAGCGGGGCGCTTTTAACCCCTGCTAGCACCCGAACAAAGGGTTAACAAGGGCACGTGTTTTGGCGCTGCCGAATCGATTTGCAGGCACTTCGGCAGCGATGCCCATTCATTTCAAAGGGCAGGGGTGGTGGAGGCACGGTGTATACACCACTCCCAAACCGCCCCAAAGATGCTGCTTGCAGGACTTTTTTTTCCCATCCTGCAAGCACACCGCCCTAGTGTGAAAGCAGTCTGTGTGAGGAGAGGAGCGCCAATTACCGACATCTCCGTGTTAACATGTGACCAGCTGTGATTGGACACAGCTGATGACATGGTTAAAGAGTCACAGCCATGGCTCTTTGCACAGATCAGGGTTGCGGCATTTCCTAGCAACATGGCGCAGCTGTGATTGCCACACTGCGTGCCCTTGGGGACGCGCAAGAGTGATCGTTTTGGAGGGCCGTCATATGATGTCTACCCAGAACGAGAGCCGCACCGCCCAGCCATCATTTGACAACTGGCGGGCGTAAAGAGGTTAAAGAAGAACTGCAGTCTGTTCACATAATTTGTAATAAAAACATCTTTGCCATTCTGAAGCTTCGCTCCAACCGCTTTGCATATTATTGTATATATACTGTGATTCTGTACTTGCCAAATTGGCTGCAGAAACCTCCCTCCACTATGTCTGGCTGCATCCATTTTAACCGTGGGCAGCTGAAGCTGCTGCCTATTCACTTTCTGGAATTACACAGACACACAGAGGCACAACTCTAGCTCTGCAGCTCTCATTGGCCCTCGTATGCCTCACCCCCTCCCTTCCTGGCAAACTCTCATGAGAGAGAGAAAGAGCTGTGCATGATGTCATAAGCATAGGCTAATTACCAGACAAGAAACAGGAAGTGGGCTGTATAAGTTATTTACTGGCAGAAAAAAAAAATTACTATCCAAAGTTAAAACAACAAGGGCAGAAGATTTAATAAATGGAAAGATGAAAAAATGACTGAAGGTCTGCTTTAATTTTTCACTTGGTCCAGTGACATTCACATAGTTGCCATATAACTGACTGCTGAGTGCAGTGAAGTATGTCCTGGCAATTTCTCACTGTCTGCCCTCAGCTGACTTTGTCTTTTTCCAAGTGACCTGCAAGCCCTCTTTGCACCGCTTTGTAGCCACTCCTGACACTTCACATTCTCTTCTTCCTTACATCAGCCTTACTTCTCCTTCGTCTACATTATAAGTTGTTAATACATTTTTCTTGTCTTCTATTACCCTTCTTCATCATTATACATCCAGTATCTCACAAAAGTGAGTACACCCCTCACATTTTTTTAATATTTTATTATATCTTTTCATGTGACAACACTGAAGAAATGACACTTTGCTACAATGTAAAGTAGTGAGTGTACAGCTTGTATAAAAGCGTACATTTTCTGTCCCTTCAAAATAATTCAACACACAGCCATTAATGTCTAAACCGCTGGCAAAAGTGAGTACACCCCTAAGTGAAAATTTCAA
Organism: Lithobates pipiens; assembly: GCF_037356315.1. Classification (NCBI taxonomy): domain Eukaryota; kingdom Metazoa; phylum Chordata; class Amphibia; order Anura; family Ranidae; genus Lithobates; species Lithobates pipiens. Next base: position 166,431,750 of record NW_027507764.1, read on the forward strand.
ATTGGGCCCAATTAGCCATTTCCCTCCCTGGTGTCATGTGACTTGTTAGTGTTACAAGCTCTCAGGTGTGAATGGGGAGCAGGTGTGTTAAATTTGATGTTATCACTCTCAATCCCTCATACTGGTCACTGGAAGTTCAACGTGGCACCTCATGGCAAAGAAGTCGGTTAGCGCTGAGGCAGAACGACTTGCAGCGCGACTGCCTCAAGCGACCTGCTTCCGACAAAATTACTTCTGTATAGAAGTTAATGCAAGTCGCCCCCAAAGTAGTACAGGAACCTTTTTCTAAGTTGTGTCACTCCTATTAGAACGGTTCCATTGTACAGAACGGAGCGCGACTTGTCAGGCGGCTAAGTCGCCTGACAAGTCGTCCCGGTGTGAACCGAGTCTGAGGATCTGAAAAAAAGAATTGTTGCTCTACATAAAGATGGCCTAGGCCAGTGATGGTGAACCTTGTCACTCCGGATGTTTTGGAACTACATTTCCCATGATGCTCATGCACTCAGCAGTGTAGGCCAGCATCATGGGAAATGTCATTTCTTCAGTGTTGTCACATGAAAAGATATAATAAAATATTTACATAAATGTGAGGGGTGTACTCACTTTTGTGAGGTACTGTAAGTAATACATGAATACGCTTGCAACATGCAAGTCTATTCTATTTATTTCCTAGTTCTAAACCATTTGTCACTCCATTTGTATGCATAAAAGAAGTCTAATACAAACTGAGTTAAAATGAACCTGATGTTGATATAGTGTGGTTTAATCAGTGCGGTGTAATCAGTATAAATATGTCGCAGTTGTTCTGCAAATGTCATGTTTTATAAGCTAGTGTCATATATTAACTCAAATACTCTGCATTTGTGTCCTTGAACAGACATCACATATATTGTTTTAAAGTCACTTATGAATTAATTAGCTATTGGAAAAAACAAACATAGCTTGGCTGTGAGTATTAATAACCTATGCTAATAATGTCTTCTATTTTCTGAATGTGAAATATGCAAGATGGGTAATTATCATTTTTCCTTCTGGCATGGTACCCATGCAATACTGTATGCCTATAAAGCACTGTCAAATGTGCAGAATGGATACTGTTGACTCTATATATACACAAGGACAGCTTCACTTCATTCTTCAAAGTTTCATGAATCACTACTTGATGTTTGGATACATCGACCTTGTTCACCAAACACACAATGGCCTGTTTTAATGTTTTCCCCAATTTTCCCCAAAGGGACTGGAGTCAACATCTCCACACACCATCAATTTCTCAAGGACCAGCAGCCATGGGATTTTATAATACTATACATTCAATAATAAGCATATGCTTGCAATTTGAAGAACTGTCAATTAAATTAAAGTAGAACTAACAGCAAATTTTTTTTTTTCATTTTGGATTGAGTAATGCCGCGTACACACGTAGCCAACTATCCGGCGGACTTAGTCTGACGGACTTCCCGCCGGACTTTCCGAACGAGCTACTTACCCACACACGGCACTTTTTCTGCGGACTAATACGGCCTACTAAGTCCGCCCAACTATCCGCCGTACTTTTTAAATGAACGGACTCGCCCACACACGCGGAGGAAAGTCCGCTCATTTTGAGCGCGTATCCAGGTAGCCGGGGGCAGCGAAGGAGGCGTCGCTGGCCCCGTCACCTGGTATGGACTTAAAGGGGAATCCCTACGCTGAAAAATCAGCGTGGGGGTCCCCCCCCAGGACTACATCAGACCCTTGTCTGAGCACGCTACTCGTCCCCACCCCCTTTCCTGGCCTGCCGGGTAGCGTGCTCGGACAAGGGTCTGATGTGGACCTAGGGGGGGACCCCCACGTTGATTTTTCAGCGTAGGGATTACCCTTTAGGTCCATACCAGGTGAAGGAGCCAGCGACGCCTCTTTCGCTGGTCCCGGCTACCTGGAGACGTTCTCAAAATGAGCGGACTTTTCTCCGCGTGGGAAAAGTCCGCTCATTTCAAAAGTACGGTACACTAGCACACACACGGCCGTACTGTCCGCCGAAAAGCGAGTCTGGCGGACAGATTGGAGTGCATAAATACTTTCTTAGTCCGCCGGACTTTTGGGTAAAAAAAGTCCGCCGAAGGCTACACACGGGCGGATTGTCCGGCAAACTTGAATTTGCCTGACTTTTCCACCGGATTGTTTGATCGTGTGTATGCGGCATAAGGAAGACTTATAACCCCTGTTAGTTTTATTTTTCCCATTTGTATCCCATTGATGAGATTAACCTTTACTTCCTGCCCCATAACCAAAACACAAAGTGAGAAGAAATCCCTCTAAAGTGAGGGAATCTATGGTTGTCTCCAAAACAAATGTCCCCATTGGAAGATTTCCCCAGTATTATGCCTCATTCACACAGTCGGACATTCCAACCACAAAATCCATCAGATTTTTTCTGACGGATTTTGGCCGAAACCTGTCTTGCATACACATGGTCGCACAAAGTTGTCATAAAATCCGATCCTTCGGAACGTGGTGAAGTGCAAAACATACGACGGGACTACGTAGAGGCCAGTAACCAATAGCTTTTGTCTTTGTGTTTTTTTCTGAGCATGCGTGGCACTTTGTGCATCGGAATTCCCTACACACGATCGGAAAAAGTGCGATCGGATTTTGTTGTCGGAAAATTTTAGATCCAGCTCTCAAACTTTTTCCGTGGGAAATTCCCACAGAAAAAGTACGATAGAGCCCACACGCGATCGGATTTTCTGACAACATAATCCGGTCGGACTTTTTCCGTCGGAATTTCTGACTATGTGTATGGGGCATTACTTTTCTGGGACCTGTCTTAATTTTGTTTTTTCCTTTACTTTCATTTTTAGTGATAATGACAAACAGGACAAATAGAAAGGGTGAATCTCCCTAACGGGGCACATAGACAGCAATAAAAACATTGTTCTAATCCCTCTTCACGATGTTAAAAAGTAAAAAAAAATGTTGCCTTTAGTTATACTTTAATTAATGAAATACAGTCACATTACACAGGAGTGAGTGCTCTAAAATACGGATTGGTGAATCTTCTGTAAGCTCTAATGGGAGCCACAATGACCCGTATTAAGTACATTAACTTTACAGTTTAATATAGAAGGGTTTTATACTAAAAAGGATGGTCTTAGAAAGTTAAGGAACAGCGGCCAGAATTCTAAGGTGAAGTCCTATGCCAATATCTCCCAGAGTAGGCAACACCATGGAAGTTGGTAGTTGAGTAGAAGCCCCGATCAAGATTATGCTTGGTCAGGTGGTTGCTGGTTAAAAGAGAAGTATGGGTCTCTGTTTTCTTCCAGAATCATACTTGCTTAGGTGGATGCAGCATTAATCCGATCTGCATCTGTCCCCCGGCGCCTCTACACTGAGAACTGAGCAATCGAACACCGCTGATCACTCAGTTCTCACAGCTTTGTGAGCAGAGAGCTGCTGACTGTCAGTCAAAACCTCCTCCTGCCCCCTCCTTGCTCACTGGAGCGCTGAGCTATGGAGGGGTGGCTCGCTGAGAGGCTGAGCCAGTTGTCGGTTCAGGGATCTGGTGGATCCTGACTCTGTGGTCCTGATGACACAGAGCCTGGACCAACTTCTGTGACATCAATAGAGAGCAGACTTCATCCGCTCTCTGCTGAAAACGGGTCACAGGAGTGTGAAACAAACTGCACTCCTGTGATCCATAGGAGAAGTGCAGCCAAACAAGCCTTGGCTGTACTTCTCTAAGTTCAATTCTATAAACAGTCATAAAATAATTGTATCAGTTTTTGCCTGACTGTTATTGTACTGAGGCTTAATACACTAGTTTAAAAGAACCTGTCCTAAGAGAGGGATGAGTGTGTAGCACCCTCCTAGGTAGGTGCTAGGATAGTTAGATATCTGTTAGATTGTGTTTTTGATAGGCAAATCTAGTTGCCACACTGTAGGCAGTGTAACTGCAATTAATTGGTAGGCCAAAGCATATTCTGATCACTGTCCAGTAACGCTAGTTAGGTCTGCTCAGTGAGTTCAGCTGCTGCCAGTCTGGTCTATAGCTTCCTCTGCATCCAGGAGATGTGAGAAGTTTATGGATAGTAGGTGTGAAGCTATGCAGATGGTAACATGAATTTTGATACAGTTCCTGCCTATCTCAGACAGGCAGGCTCCGAAGGTGGGCTGGGAAACTGTATTTATTTAGTCAGCACACTGAGTTCTGGGACTTGTCCAGCCTGAGGGAGGTAAGCTGCCCTCTCAGGCACAGGCGCCATGTGGAGGCCTCAGGTGGGCGACTTGAGGGAGAAAAGCAGAGACCCGGGTGCTGACTGAGGGGAGCTGTCTATCACAGATCTGTCTGGTATCACTGGAGGGTATCCCTTGGAAGACTGGAAAGAGGCATCTATCTGTCCTTGGGCCTTGTGAGTACAGACATTGGGAAGAGCTTGGGGACCTTGTGCTCTACCCCTATGGTGCCTAGTATAGTCAGCTGTGTTTCTAATAAAGGGGACACCAACTGGTGTCCTGAAGAACTCTGTCCAGATACTGTACTGAGAAGGGACTTTGCTCTATTTGTTCTACTACTACTTAAAGTGCAAAGCAAGATTAAGTCTTGAGTGTACATAGTTATCATTCTTGGAGTATCCTACCACCACCCTCATTGCTATGCAAGTTCTCCAAAAAATAAAAATAACAAAAACAACATCCTTAATGCCACGTACACACGACTGGACTTTCCGTCAGAATAAACTCAGACTTCCCTACACACGATCACACCAAAGCCCGTTTGTTTAGAACGCAATGACGTACGACGGGACTAGAAAAGGAAGTTCAATAGCCAGTAGCCAATAGCTGACCTTGCGTCGTTTTTGCTCCGTCGGAATAGCATACAGACAAACGGTTTTCCCAATAGGAATTGATCTTGTTGGAAAGATTTAAAACATGTTCTATTTCTAGGTCCATCAGAATTTTTGAAAAAAAAAGTCAGCTGAAGCCCACAAACGATCTGAATATCTGATGAAATGATTCCGCCTGACCTTTTCTCCTGGAAATTCTGGTCGTGTGTACACGCCATTAGGTTTCTGCACAGATGTCAGTGAAAATTGCAGTCCAAAATCACAAAAAGTAGTACAGAAACTACTTTTTGAAATAGGTGCAGTGCCGCAGATGCGGCGTCGCACCGATTAGTATGGTGTCATTGATGGCAATTGCCACCGATTTGACATGCTCCAGTGTGAACCAAGGCTGAAGGTCATCTTTCCAGATCCAGGCACGGTAATGAGATCATATTTATGGACGTGAGGCATTGTGCAATGAAACCCATGGTGTTTGTTTGTATAATTCATAAGCTAACACAGATACGGTATCTGGTAAAATACAACAAGGCAGTAAACTGAAGACAAATGAATTCATGTTAGAAATGACAATAATATAAAACCACCAGGGGGTGTTTTACAAGTCAGCAAGTGAACACAAATCTAATTTCTAATATAAAAACAAAACTAAACTCTCTCAATCATCATTAAAGAGGAACTTCACCCATAACAGTTTGATAAAAAATGAATTTTCTTAAACAAAATAACATACGTTCCACATTATAAATTATGCTACCTAAATTAGTGTGTGCTTTAAATTCTCTCCAGCATTGCTCCTGTTTCTTCTTGCTGGAGGCTGCCATGTTTATGAATCCCAGAGCAGTCCTTTCCTTATTGAAAACTCTCCCCCTCTCCTTGGTTTCAAAAACTATATGTAAATTTCTAAAATTAAAATGTGTGCACTCCCAGCCATGATTGTATGTCTTGGCTCATCTAGAGAAAAGGCTGACAGAAGCCTCAAGCCTCATACACACGATCAGAATTTAAACAAACTTTCCCATGGATTTCTGTACAAAGGGCGTTGGCCGTGTGCTTGATAAAGATACACACAATCTGACTTTTTCAGCCAACTTTGAACAAATCACGTGGTTTTTCTGCTCTTTACCGCCACCTTTGGTCAACTTTTGTATTGTTATCTGATCTTTTGCATTGGTTCTGAGCATGCGTGTTTGTAAAGTCTGATGCTTTTCGATTGGACTTTGCTCCATCAGACATATGTTGTCGAAAAGTTTGTCTGTTCGCACAGCCAACGTTTGTCCAATAAAAGCCAAAAAAGTTTGTCTGATAGAGCGTACACACGGTCAGATATTGCCTTAAAACAGCTAATTTGCATGTTTGTTGTCAAAAAGTCCTATTGTGTGTATGGGCCTTCACAGTGCTGAAGTTCATAGTAATGCCTTTGCCAAGGGAGAATGATGAGAATATCAGGGAGATAAGATAAGACAATATCTTTGTAAGTTTAATGCCACGTACACACGATTTTCTGATAACTTAACCATGGATATTTGTTCGAAGGCTGTTGGCTCAAACTTGTCTTGCTTACACACAGTCACACAAATGTTGCCCAAAATTTTCGAACGTGAGAAAGCGGTGACGTACAATGCATACGACAAGCCAAGAAAATAGAAGTTCAATAACCAGTACGGCTCCTTCTGCTTGATTCCGAGCATGCGTGAACTTTTGTGTGACGGACTTGTATACACATGATCAGACTTTCCGACAACAAGTTTTGTTGGCGGAAAATTTGAGAACCTGCTATCAAACATTTGTTGGTGGAAATTCCAACAGCAAATGTTTGATGGAGCATACACACGGTTGGACTTTCCAACAACAACCATCTGAAAATCCAACCATGTGTACACGGCATAACTCTGGTGTCTCTCTGGCAGCAGAGGCAGTCTAATCAACTCCCCTGCTTTTATTTTCTCCCTCCCTTATCTGTATTCTGTATTCCCTCAATCCCTGTGCCATTCCTTTTGCTTCCCCCAGCAGTAAATTTTGAGGCTGTCAGCATATTGGCCTCTAGTGACTCACTTATTATTGGCACAGTGCCGAGAATACAGGACAAGTGAGTGTAGAGCAGAATGAGACCATCCCTTACTGGATTTTAAACAGTATAGGCATTTATTTTAAAGTTTTACATAGCTATGCCTGTAAATTCATAAGCTTTGACAGGTATACTGTTCCCACTTCCGAGTCGGCCCGTGACATCACCATGGGGCCACCTCCCTCCTCCTCTCCCTGTCTCCGGGCCAGTAGGAGAGAGGAGCGGGGCCTCGCGCATGGGCAGTAGGGTTCCTGGTGTGAAGTCGTAAGGCTACACTGCCAGGTACCCTTACCTGCAATGGTGGCGGCAGCACCCGATAGCTGATGGAAACATCAGCTGCGGTGCCGACATCACTGGACTTCAAGACAGGTAAGTGTCCTATTGTTAAAAGCTAGCAGCTGCAGTATGTGTAGCTGCTGGCTTTTAATTTTTAAGCCACATTAAAGTATAAATAATTGTTAAAAGGCAGTTTTATGAAAGATGAAACTCTGTATGTTTCTTTTACCATTAAACGTTTTTGCCTTCCTGCTAACATTTTTTTATATTATGTGCTGACTACCATGCATGCACAGTACAGCAAACAATCATAGCTTCTGTAGCTGAATGAACCTCAGTTCACACAGGTGCGATTTCAGAGGCGACTTGAGTCAGACAGATCTGCATGACAATGAAAATCACATTGTTTTTAAAGGTGCCCATTCACATCAGTGCAGATCAGTATGGTGCAATTTTGGAAAAGGTTCCTGTACTACTTTGATGCAATTCCAGCACAAGTTTGGCCCCATAGATTATGCAAACTACTTCAATGTGGCATCCAAGTTGCACTACATAATCGCTGAGCCTGGCCTAATGCCCTGTAAACACGATCGGGCTATCTGACAACAAAATCTTGGATTTTTGTTCAAAGGTTGTTGGCTCCAACTTTTCTTGTATACACACAGTCACACAAATGTTGGCCACCAATTACGAATGTAGGGACATACAAGACATATGTGATTACGAATGCTAGTTTTACAAGACCGATCGCTTCTGGCTCATACTTGATTCCGAGCATGCATGGACTTTTGTCTAATGGACTTGGGTACACAGGATAGGAAAGTCCAACAACAAACATTTGTTGGCGGAAAATTTAAGAACCTGCTAGCCAACATTTGTTGGCAGAAAGTCCGACAACAAATGTTTGATGGAGCATACGCATTGGTCGGACTTTCCGCCAACGAGCACACATCCAATATCTGTTGTCGGAAAATCCGACCGTGTGTACGGGGCATAAGAGGCGAATACTGGGATTATGTAACTGCTGTTTGCATGGGCTGGAGTTATATCATCAGTGGCCAACCAATGGCTTAAAAAAGAAGACTTCAAATGTAGCTCAAGAGAAGATGGCAACAGTGGCAGTGGAGCAATGAGGAACCTCAGACCCTGCACTGCTGAAGGTAAGCAAACTAGGAATTGAGTCTAGCACATAGTCTAGCACATTATGCTTTGAGCTCTGGGAACCCTGTGTGGATGCAAATCAACTTTAACTTAGAACTCCAGAAACAATTTTAAATTTGGAGAGAGTAGGAAAAGATTTTGACTGTTGGGTTCCTGTTGGCAAAATTTCCTCTACCTCTTTGGCAGGGACACAGGCAGAAATAACGACAGAACAGAGGTCCTTTTACCACCTTAAGGCTTCACAGCCAGCCTGTTTCCTACTGCGCAAGCACGAGTCGCGCTGCACTTTCTGAACGGTCCCTGCTGTCTTCTGGGACCTATGTGTCTCCCAGAAGTCAGCGGGGGGGGGGAAGAAGGAGGGGATGGACATTGTGTAGTTCGCTGCACAAGATTGTGGCGATCTTTCCCTGGAAGTGGGAGCAGATACCTGGATTTGACAGGTATCTGCTCCCCCCTGAAAGGTGGCAAATGTGAGGAATCCAATCCGCGGAAGTTCCATTTCTGGGTGGAACTCCACTTTAATTGCTGCCTGTGATGTAATTAAAGTGAATCTGCCCACCTCTTGTACTAGTGACCACACAGGAAGTAAGGGGAAATTTAATTAATGAGGAAACTTGAGGAAAAGTTTTCACTGGATCTGTCCTATATTAAAAATTAGCAAAATTACTTTTTTATCCTCTTTCAATTTATTTGTATTTTCTATTAATGAATTATTATGAACATTCATATTTTTCTAGATGCTCAAAAAAATAAAATAAATTACAGCTAAAGGAATATGATGTGTTGATATGTTCTTATATTTTTCTTTCATTATTAGATTTATCCCAGCACTTACCTAGGTCTTGTATGTATGCAAAACCATCCATCCTACTCCGTATGTTCATTCTTGAGGGAATACACTGCTACGGTCTGATTTGGCCTGTTTGGTCTTTTAGGGGGCTGTACATATGTAAGTCATGGTGTTTCCAGCCTTATTAAATCCAAATTAACATTTTATATGTAAATACTGATGCAAGGCACATGTGTGTCTGTGCAATAAGGCATATTATGCTGTTTAATGACTTTGCTTGCTTACCTTCTGTTTATATCATATTTGTCCTACATTTAAGATTCTTTGGTCATACATGTGTGGTTCTGAAGAAGCTAACTGCGAAATGCGTCAACCATCGTGTATGACATGAAGTACAGCTGTGATCATTCAGCTGTTAATGAACATATGTTTGCAGTTTTAACTTTGATATGTATTTAATATATGTTTTGATGGATAATAAAATTATTAGAAATGAACCTTTGGTGTAAATCCTGTTTAGGTACCATTATAGTCCGTCTTGTGGTGCTCTTCCTTTTTCTAGTTGATTTTATATGGGACAAGGTACTCCCTTAGCTTGAATTCTATATTTTGGATACAGCTAAAAAAAATTCTACCTTGCATTCATTCGTCAGGTTACTACATTATGCCTGTTATAGCATAGTATTATGTTATAAATTAACATGACCTCTAGTAATTTTCTAAGCTGCCATGACTTCCACTGCTGTAGTCCATTGTTTAAATACCAATGCTAAATAAAGATGCCTGTTTTTTAGACTTGACAGGAAGGAGAATGATGGCATGTAACAAATGCTGACACATATATTTCTATGTTTTAAACATATTTAATGAATCACATACAGTTGCACCCGATGTGTTGCAGTTACACATACAGTATGTTCCAAGCTTCCCGCTGCTTTCTCATAAGAATTCTTTTAAAAGTAGGTTTAGATGCTTATTCTGGTAATGTTTAGGGTCATAATGCCAGATTTTCTTAAAGGATAAATTCACTTTTTGTAAAAATAAACCCATAATAATGCACATCATTTTGCAGATAAAAAAAGTGAATTTAATATATTTTTTTACACTGCCGCCTGTAAAGAATTGCAACACTGGGATCCTGCAAACTCTCGGTCAGATGTCTGCCTGTACAGGCAGACAGTTACTGAAGAGCAGAAATAATCATTGAAGTAAGAGAGTGCTCACTAGCACCCTTGTAGATCATTGAAAACTACAAGCCATCAGCCATGGGTTGTAGTTCATTCTTTCACAGATCTCTGGGAATGAATGACATGGCTGAGTGGATGGCGCCCCGCACATCTGTGCTGTTTTCAAATTGTGACAACTGCTGCAGGGAAAGGATCCCCTGCCCACTGTCACAATGAAGGATGGGGTTGGTGCATTTTTGTTGTTTATTATGACTAAGGCCTATGTAAGAGGCTGAAATGCATCAATAATTACAGGTATTGATTAATTTTAATGGATGGATCTACTAAAACTGTATATGTTTTATTTTTGAGACATCGTGGTGCCAGATTTTTTTCTCTTTGATTGCACATTTTTGTAACATGTTACACCATAAATATGGGTGTAAGATGTGACATGTTACAAAGGCGAATGTATCTTTTAAAGCAGGGCAAATTAACGAATGCTTATCTGCAGGACGCTTTCCTATGCTAAAAAGATATATATCTTGAATTTCAATTCTCCACTGAGCTTAACTATGGCCTCCTGGGAAAACTGAGGATTCCAATCTTACAAGATTTTGTTCCTACACTGGACATCCTGCAAATTCTCATAAGATTTAGGATCCTCAACTATTTTGAGTCTGTGGGGAGGCGGAGTGACTTCACTGACAGGAACAGGAAAGGGTAAGAGTTGAGGGGTGATATTAGGCACCTTCTCCAATCCAAAAAAGCACTATTTCCCATTCTAATTCAGCCTCCGATCAAATCGGTGCATTTTGACAGGTCAAATTTCATGTCAGATTGGAGCCTATTGTCCCAGACGGTGTGACGTTGACTTTGCGGCACAGCACCGTTTTTCAAAAGTAGCTCCTGCAGTATTTTTGGTGACTATGGAGGGGATTTCAATAGACATCTGTGCATGAACCCGCAAATACGTCTTTCAAATCACCCCTGAAGTGGGACTGAAATGCGGCTTTGAAATTGTGCATGATTTTAAAGCCGTGTTCAGTGTGAACGAGGGCTAAAGCAGAACTCCAGGAAAAAATATTTTGTACCAGAAAGGTATCTCTGTGATTACCAAACTTCTGTCTCTAATACTGTTAAGAAGAATGTCATTCACCTTCCCCTTTCCTCCATTCATAAAATGTTTTGTAAACAATAAAGGAGGTTGCCATATCAGTATATGCCAATACATGTCAAACATTCAATTTATTCCGAAAACACTTACATCTAAAAGCGCTGTATCTGAACCTGATGAAGGAGGCGGGGCCTCAGAAACATGCTGCAGCTCTCCTCCCCACCTGTTTTACCAGCCTGTGGCCACACTAACAGTGGCGTGTGTTAGAGCTCCGGACACTCCTGGCGTGTACTATTGCGGATACTCTCCAGTCCGTCGAGGAGCTGCCGGTGACTGTAGATGTTTTCTCTCCTATTAAGCTTACCACCCTCCTGCATATGTCTTCTATGGATTTTAAATGACTATTTGTCTGCCACTGACTCAGCTGCTAATTTAGCGGGTGATTTGTGTTGGTATAAAATGTTTTGTATTCTTTTCAGAGAATACAAGGCATTCCGTGATTGGATGGAAAGAGGAAGATTGGATAAACATCAAGACCTCCTTTTGTTCAATCACAGAACATCTTTATTCTGTGAAAAATATAAGCTGTTTTTATGAATGGAGGAAAGGGGAGAACGAGCGATGCTCTTCTTGACTATGAGGGATGAAACAGTGGTTTACAGCGCCCGACGTTTGTTGACTGCAGTAGTTGCCGGGGGGGAATGAAAGTGTGAGTTTTACCTAACGCTGCACATAGTAAACTTCCTTCATTATAGGCAATATATTTGTATATAGCAAATGTCAAAATATATATTTTTCCTGGAGTTCCACTTCTAAGCGTACATTATATGTAGCCAAAAGCTTTTTTGGAGTTTTGGATAGAGCAGAGTGCGTTTATAACTGTTGCATTTTTTGTGTTGTCTGCAGGGCTTTTTTTCAGCAGGAACGAGGGGGAACTCAGTTCCACCACCTCTGGCTCAGGTCTTCTGCTCCCTGCTCACCGCTATCACTTGGTAACACTGAAGTCCAGCTTCTGCGTTTACAAGTGATAGCTTATCTCCCAGTAGCTCCCACAGGTCAGATCTCCTGCGCAGATCCCACTGAGTGCCGGACAGGGACAAGGGAGATACAGAACAGGTGCCCAGGGTTCAGTGCAGTCATGGGCAGGAGAAGGTGTGTGGTAGGCTGCACCCTCTGCGGTCTCCATTTTTTTTACCTGGTGACCAGTTGTTGATACGTCTACTTCATAATCTCCCTTGCAAGTGACTGTAGTATAGTATAGTATGCTGGGAGGTACTACAGCTGGATAGGTGTTTCAGCTTAATATTGCAACAAAGGTAAGACATATGACAGATGGTGGAGCTTTGAAGGAGGGGGAAGAAGATGAGGGCAGTGGAGGGAAGGGGTTGTATGCAGAGGGAAGAGCTACTATTTGATGCCATTTGGCAAGTATGTGAGTGTGGCGGGCATGGTTGAGTTCCTGCACCTATTCTCTGAGAAAAAAAGCCTTGGTTGTCTGTATCCTTGGTAGATTCACCCTTTATGTTTGACCTGGTAGCCTTTGTCACTGAGATGGAAAGTGATGGGACGTTTATATTGTTACAGATGTCACCAAAACAAATGGTGGGAGGAAATCTTCCAATGGTGACACCTATTTAACAATGGAAGTCCCCTCACTTTATAGAGATTTCTGCTAACTTCACATTGTGCCTCTGGGTCAAAAGCGAAGGGAAAGTCAGCCAACGTATCTAAGGACTAGTTAATAAGCTGCAATATAATTTGTTTTTGGTTGTAGATGAGTTTTCAGTTTTGCTAAGGTTTTCAGCTTAATCTATTTAGCCTTTAAAGACTATTTAGATGTCTTTTTAAGATGTCATCTAAGCCAGAGGTGTAGCTTGAAGCTTGTGGGCCCCAAAGCAAACGTATGAATTTTAATAGACGTGTTTTGCACTACTCTCTGCAAAAAGCAAATATGCATAAAACATAACGCATCATCATGGTGCACATTTTACAGTATGCTGCAAAATCTCTCGTGGTCAGTCTTTGACGCTCACAATATAAACGTATATAATGTATATGTAAGTACTAATTTGGTACATGCATGAACTGTCCTTCCTGCCTGTTGCAGACAAGAATGGCAGTTTATACACTTTCTTCACAGGTCATTTTTTACTCTACTTGTGACATACTGGGAAACTAGGAGTTGCGCTTTATATTACTAAAACACTGCCAGATGAAAGGCTTCTCTCCATATCATTTGTGCTCAGGAGTCTAGCTCCACCAGCGCAGCCAGGGGCTTCTGTACAAGAATTGCTTGATGCCTCAGACATGGATGAGTTGATGAAAGGGCACTGTCTGGATTAATGAAAGACTGGGTCAGAAGACCAGACACTTTTATGCTCTCTATGTCAAGCACTACAATCATTGAGTTACTTGAGATGTGGACATTGCACATTGTGGTGCCAATAATTCTGACTGGCATCCCACGTTGCCTCATTATATTGTCAAAAGTATTGGGACGGCTGCTTTTACACTCACATGAACTTTAATGGCATCCCAGTCTTAGTCTGTAGGGTTCATCATTGAGTTGGCAGCTCTTGCAGCTCTAACAGCTTCAACTCTGCTGGAAAGGCTGTCCACAAGGTTTAGGAGTGTGTCTATGGGAATGTTTGACCATTCTTCCAGAAGCACATTTGTGAGGTCAGGCACTGATGTTGGATGGGAAAGCCAGGCTTGCAGTCTCCACTCTATCAGGTTGAAGTCAGGACTCTGTGCTGGCCATCCAAGTTCCTCTACCCCAAACTCGCTCATCCATGTCTTTATAAACCTTGCTTTGTGCGCTGGTGCACAGTCGTGATGGAACAGGAAGGGGCCATCCCCAAACTGTTCCCACAAAGTTGGGAGCATGAAATTGTCCAAAATTGTATGCTGACGCCTTAAGAGTTCCCTTCACTGGAACTAAGGGGCTATGTCCAACCTGTGAAAAACAACCCCACACCATAATTCCCCCCCCCCACCAAATGATTTGGACCAGTACACAAAGCAAGGTCCATAAAGACATGGATAAGTGAGTTTGGGGTGGAGGAACTTGACTGGCCTGCGCAGAGTCCTGACCTCAACCCAATAGAACACCTTTGGGATGAATTAGACTGGAGACTGCGAGCCTGGCCATCTCGTTCAACATCAGTGCCTGACCTCACAAATGTGCTTCTAGAAGAATGGTCAAAGATTCCCATAAACAAACACACCCCTAAACCCTGTGGACAGCCTTCCCAGAAGAGTTGAAGCTGTTATAACTGCAAAGGGTGGGCCACCTCAATACTGAACCCTATGGACTAAGGCCTGGTTTACACCTATGCAGGTTGCCATTGCATATTCCATGTGCATTTTTTCAATATTTGTTTTTGATCCATGAAGTCTATGGAACCAAAAACCAGAAAAAAGTGCCTGGCCCTTTTTATAAAATGCACAGATGTGAACATGACCCATAGGAAACCATGTTAAATGGACTCTAGTGTGTTTTTTGCAAAACTGAAAACGCACTACAAAATGCATAGGCGTGGCCTAAGGCTTGATTCACACCTATGCATTTTTAGTCCTTTTTTTGCATTTTGCAGATTTGCACTACAGTCCATTTAACATGGATTCCTATGGAACACGTTCTGTAGTGCAAATCTGCAAAATGCAAAAGCACAAAAAATGCATAGGTGTGAATCAAGCCTAAGCCCTTGTACACACGGTCGGAGAGTACGACAGAATGTGTCCTATCGGACCGCTTTGTCGGATAATCCGACTGTGTGTGGTATGCATCGGACTGTTTCCGTCGGAATATCCGTCGGACCAAATTTTCGTACTTGCTGGAAATATTTTCCGACAAACTGCTCCGATCGGAATTCTCTACACATGATCGGAGTATGTCCGATCGGAGCAGTTTGTCGGAAAATATTTCCAGCAAGTACGAAAATTTGGTCCGACGGATATTCCGACGGAAACAGTCCGATGCATACCACACACAGTCGGACAAAGTGCCACCCATGCTCAGATCAAATTCCTACATCAAAGCTATTGGCTACTAGCCTGAACGTAGTCCCGTCGTAACGAAATAACGTCATTACGTTCTGAACGATTGGATTTTCCGACAACTTCGTCCGACCGTGTGTAAACAACAGTTTCAGACAAAATCCGCCGGACAACAATCGATGGACAAAATCCGACGGATTTGGTTGTCGGAATCTCCGATCGTGTGTACAAGGGCTAAGGCTGGATTCATACCTATGCATTTTTGGTGCTTTTTGCATTTTGCAGATTTGCACTACAGTCCATTTACCATGGAACATGTTCTGTAGTGCAAATCTGCAAAATGCAAAATGCACTCAAAATGCATAGGTGTGAATCCAGCCTTATGCTGCCCATACACTCTACGAAAAATCGGCCGAACCCAGTTTCGAAAAACGATCATTTGGCCATGACCACAAACGATGGCGCCATTGTGTAATGACCAATAAATCGTTCAGTGGACATAAATAAATAAATTTTATGTTTGTTTTTTTACATATACCTAGTGCAGACAGGTCGGACGGGAAACACATTAACCTTCCAATTTATTGTTCATTCGGCAGAAAATTTCCAAACTTGCCCTTTGTTTTTTTGGCTCAAAAACGTCCAAATGAATATCGATTATGTGCCCATTAACTGCCCGAAATAAAGAACGAACTGTCTAATGACCGAATTTCGCCCGATTTTTCGTATAGTGTATGACCAGAATAAGACTGAGATGCCATTAAAGTTCAAGTGCGTGCAAAGGCAGGTGTCCCAAATACTTTCGAAAATATAGTGTACTATAGTGGTCAATGACCTGCATCGCAGCACATTGCAACACACAATTTCTCCAGAAATTATCTTTATTGACAACTTTGATTGGTCCGGCTTGGCAGGATGTAACTACACATATCTTATATCTAGCGGGGCCTCTGCGGGTGCTGATAACTACTTTAGTAGCCTCTGCTACGTATAGCTGCAATCTTCTGGGTCTTACTCAAGTGGCGCCCCCACTGCACACTGAACACAGGTCGGGCTTGCTCAGCACCCCTACAACTCAGAGAATGCCTTGTTTTTTTTTTTTTTGTTTTTTTTTTTTTGTGAATCCAAGGAGATTTGTGATTGTATGGGGTAGATTGTCCAATCAGAAAATGCCTTGCATTCATCAAAAAAAAAAATGCAAGGTGTTTTTAGAATGGTGGTGGTACCAAGCAAGTGAACCTTGCGGGTGCCCCCATGTGTTCAGTGTACAGAGGGGAAGACACTTGAGGAAGTGTAGACTCCCACCGTGGTTTTTAGCAGCCCCAGTGGCCCCCCAGATATGAATAGTTACATCATGCAAAATTGGTCCAATGAAAGCTAGTAATACATATAATTCTGCTTTGGCAAAAGGTACATGTTGGGTTTTAGAAGATGCCCTGCCAGGCCATGCCAGGTAACCATAATGCATAGTACACGGATGCACAGTGTGAAGAAGGCCAACAAACTGACAAATCTTGCTGGTGCCTACGAGATCTGGCCCTTTGTGGTTGGCTTTTATTCATACCGTGTAAAATATTTCATTTACAAAAACAAATATGGATCTAGGTATTGATGAATCTACTAAGACATCTTAGCCAAACTGCTTTTCCTTCCTTTCTCTATCATTCACTTATTATTTCATAGAAAGAACTGCCGGTATTCAATGTGGTTACAACAACTCTTTTCAAAACTGTTCAAAACTTTTTCCAAGTCGCCCCATCACACTCAGAAAAGTTAACCAAACTCGTTTGTCACTTTTTTCATGTAGGTCATTCACTCAGACGACCGAATGACACAGAACGCGGCCCGTTCCTATTACAATCAATATTTCTACTAAGTTTCACAAGTCAACACAGCTGACACTTATCTGTAAACTGAAACAAACACAGATCAGCGCACATTTTCCTGGAATCTAAAAAAGCCACAACAAAAAGCACAAATAGTCAAAGATACATTAGACAAGGAATGAATGAAAACGTTCGCTGTGCCATTGTAAAAGCAAACATATATTGATCTAGACTGCTGCATGCTGTCTCTGCCTAATGAAGTGATGCTAGAAGAATAAAGAAGAACAGTCTGTTACCCTCCATCTGCCCGGCAGTGTGTATATTGTGGCTGCTGCTCATTGATGTCTCTGGTCGTTGAAGGTGACTTTTGCTTGCTTCGCCTAAGGGCTCCCCAAATGATATCCCGGTCCCTGGGGAAAATCAGTGCGGGTGCTCACTGCACAAGTGAATCATTTACAGGTGTCTGGTGTCAGTGTCCCTGTCTCCACCCTGGCTTTGGTCTGTCCTGCTGCTGCAGCTGCTGCCTTGCTGCTTCTCTCCAATAGCAAAGCAGGGCATCTATTAATACAAATACCAGCTGGCCCTTATCCATTCTGTACAGAATGGGAGGATAAAAAAGTCCAGACCAGATGGCCAAGAGGGAGGGACTGCAACACTTAAAGCTGCCAAACACAAACACAGCACTGGCCTATGCTGCACTGACAAGTCTTCATGTTGGAATTTTTTTTTCAGATAGCTGTCTGCATTACTCTACTGGGATTTAAAGTTAGGCAAATACTATCTATTTATATATTATTAAGCATATGTATTTTTTTTTTTATCACATGGCCTTTTTATTTTTCTTTATCACTTTTACTTGCAGACAGAGCTATCTAGCAGCGACAGCGGAGGCAAGCTGTGACACTGTAGCAATGATGTTTTGTTTTTTTAATCGCTGTTAAAAAAAAAAAAAAAAAAAATATATATATATATATATATATATATATATATATATATATATATATATATATATATATATATATATATATATATATATATACATACATATATACATTTTATACATATACATTTCTTTTTTTATCACTTTTACTTGCAGACAGAGCTACAGTATCTAGCAGCAGTAACAGCGTATTACTGAAATTGTTATAGTTATATATGTATATAGATTTCTCTTTTTTATATCATATGCCTTTTTATTTTGACACTGTGGCACTGTAGCAATGAAGTTTTTTTTTTTAATCGCTGTTAAAAAAAAAATATATATATATATATATATATATATATATATATATATATATATATAAATATATATATATATATATATATATATATATATATATACACACATTTTATACATATGCATTTATTTTTTAGCACTTTTACTTGCAGACAGAGCTATCTAGCAGCAGTGACAGCGTATTACTGAAATTGTTATTAAGTATATAGATTTCTCTTTTTAATATCATATGCCTTTTTATTTTATTTTGACACTGTGACACTGTAGCAATGATGTTTTCTTTTAATCACAGTTAAAAAAAAAAAAAAAATTTAATATATATAAATGGATTTCTGCTTTTTATATCATATGCTTTTTTATTTTATTTTTTTAACACCTTTACTTGCAGACAGAGCTATTTAGCAGCAGTAACAGCGGAGACAAGTTGTAACAGTGTAACAATGATGTTCTTATTTTAATCACAGTTAAAAAAAATATATATATATATATATGTGTGTGTGTGTGTAGATATAGATATCTATAAATAAATGTATTACTGGAATTGTTTTTAAGCGTATAGATTTCTCTTTTTTATATCACATGACTTTTTATTTTTTTTATTTATCACTTTTACTTGCAGACTGAGCTATCTAGCAGAAATGACAGTGGATGTATATATATATAGTATCTATCTGTCTATCTCTCTCTCTCTCTCTCTATATATATATATATATATATATATATATATGCCTATTTTTTTTTATCACTTTTACTTGCAGACTGAGCTATCTTGCAGAAGTGACAGTGTAGCAATGATGTTTTTTTTTTTTTTTATAATCACAGTTAAACAGTTAAAAAAAAAAATATACACAGAATTTCACAAAAGTGAGTACACCCCTCACATTTTTGTCAATATTTTATTAGATCTTTTCATGTGACAACACTGAAGAAATTACACTTTGCTACAATGTAAAGCAGTGAGTGTACAGCTTGTGTAACAGTATAAATTTGCTGTCCCCTCAAAATAACTCAACACACGGCCATTAATGTCTAAACCACTGGCAACAAAAGTGAGTACACCCCTAAGTGAAAATGTCCAAATTGGGTTAATTTAGCTATTTTCCCTCCCTGGTGTCATCTGACTTGTCAGTGTTACAAGGTCTCAGGTGTGTTAAATTTGATATTATCGCTCTCACTCTCTCATACTGGAAACTGGAAGTTCAACATGGCACCTCATGGCAAACAATTCTCTGAGCATGTGATCTGGTCTTGGCATGGTGGCCAAGACCATACAGTGGTTTAACAGGACAAGTTCCACTCAGAACAGGCCTAGTCATGGTCGACCGAAGAAGTTGAGTGCATGTGCTCAGCGTCATATCCAGAGGTTGTGTCAGGCCACCTGAGACCAGGTGACAGATGCACTCCGTAGGAGTCGGAAGTGCACCGCTAGGTAGTGGACCTTAGGACTGACTGCTGCAGATTGTACCCAGGGAGATTCAGGGCACGGGTCTACTGGATCACTAACACAGATCCCGGTTGGAGCTAGAGCATAGATTCCCCAGGGCGCGGAGTCTAAGCCCTTTTACACACAGTCGGAGAATCTGTCGGAATGAGTCTTATCGGACCGTTTTGTCAGATAATCCGACTGTGTGTGGTATGCATCGGACTGATTCCGTCCGAATCTCCGTCCGACCCAATTTTCCAACATGTTGGAAATATTTCCCGACCAACTGGGCCGGACGGACCTAATCCGATCATGTGTAGAGCATTTTCATCTGACCAAGTGCCACGCATGCTCAAATCAAATTCCTACATCAAAGCTATTTGCTACTAGCCTGAATGTAGTCCCATCGTAACGAAATTACGTCATCACGTTCTGAAAGATCGGATTTTTAGACAACTTGGCCCGACCGTGTGTATGCAACAGTTTCGGACACAATCCAGCGGACTAAATCCGACGGGCAAAATCCGACGGATTTGGTTGGCAAAATCTCCGACCGTGTGTACGTTGGCTAAGCTCTTGTACACACGGTCAGAGAATCCGTCGGAATGTGTCCTATCGGACCGTGACGTCGGATAATCCGACTGTGTGTGGTATGCATCGGAAGGATTCCGTCCGAATATCCGTCGGACCCAATTTTCCAACATGTTGGAAATATTTCCCGACCAACTGGTTTGATAGGGCATACTCCGATCATGTGTAGCGAATTTTGATCGGACCAAGTGCCACGTATGCTCAGATCAAATTCCTACATCAAAGCTATTGGCTACTAGCCTGAATGTAGTCCCATCGTAACTAAATTACGTCATCACGTTCTGAAAGATCGGATTTTTCGACAACTTAGTAAATCCAACAGACAAAATCCGATGGATTTGGTTGGCAGAATCTCCAAACGTGTGTACAGGGGCTTAGAGCCAGCAGGTGTTCACCAGAGCCTCCAGTGGTGAGGATAGACTTCGCTGCAGTCTGGCTCCAGGTCGGGGCCCCTAGGGTCTCACAGCTCACGCTCACAGTAGACTACAGGAGAAGGAAGCAGCAGGCTGGAACAACAAGAATAGTAAGGGGATAAAGCAGATGTCAGGGCAACTAGCGGACAGGAACAACAGAGTACACGCCAAAGGTTCAGGGTCACAGGCAGACAGGGATGGTTGGAGACATGCCAAAAGGTCAAGGTCACAAGCAGACAGGAATCGTTGAGAACACGCCAAGGTCGGTAACAGAGACAAACAAAGAGCACACGGCAAGCAGGAACACAAAGCCAAACACACAATGAATACACAATGGTTGATCAGCACTGTTGGCTTGCAGTGTACAGGTTAATATAGGGTTCCCTGATAGGGCCTGAGGTGGAGCCATGCTTAGAGGAGAGGTTATAAAAACCACCAGGTGGAAGTGGCTGGCCTCTTAGTCAGAACACATGAGGGGAGGTAAGCGACCAGAGGAAGATCACTGCATAACCATGACAGTACCCTCCCTCTTACGAGGCCTCCCCCTCCCCTGCCTGGGTCCAGGCTTAAAGGGAAACTCCAGATGGAACCTCCTCAACAGACGAGGAGCAAAGACCTCAGATGCAGCGATCCAAGACCTCTCCTCAGGGCCAAACCCTTTCCAATGTATGAGGTACTGAAGAATGCCTTTATGGAGCCTCTTAAACGGGTTTGAACGGACATAGTAGCAGTAGGGTGAGGCCAGGTTACAGAAGGTCCTGAACAAGAAGCAGGAAGCTCATTGGGCATGGGCTGGACTGGCATAACTGGTGCGGAGGCCGACTGAATAGTATTGTTAGGTGTAGCGACCATCTCAATCGCATCACAGGGCATAGCAACTGTGGAACTTGCAGACAAGTTAGCCTGGCTGTGCGTCCAAGGGAAATTAGGGACAGGCAAAGGTAAATGACCATGCAAACTTGAGTGAAAGATCGACTCAGGTTTACAGGTGGGCCCCTCATCTAGAGTACCACATGACCCAGAGAGTGCACCAGTTCGACTATTGCAGGACACATCCCAGAGATCGCTATATACAGCAGGAAGAGCAGAAGATACTAGGATGGTGGCAACAGGAAGTTTCTCTTTTGGGGTACCCTTGAGTAGGCAGGAAGAGGAACAGGAGGAACCCCAAGCCAGGATCTGTCCAGCAGACCAGTCAACGTGTGGATAATGGAGCCATAACCAATGAAGACCTAATATGATAGGAGATGAAGCCTTAGGTAAGACAAGGTGGAGTGTCCCTACTGACATGTTAACAGGAAGGGTCTGGAAGCGGATAGGGCCCCCTGGGAGAACAGTGCCATCAATCGCCAAGACCACCAATGGCGTTGTAAGGGGCAAAAGGGTAAGTCTCATGGAGGATGCAGTTTCCCAATCCATGAAATTGGCAGCGGCTCCGGAATCCAGATGTGCTGAGACCGAACGAGAGGAAGCACCAACATGAAGCAACACAGAAAGGAGAAGACGAGAAGGTGAAGGTGATATTTCAGGGTCTAATACTCCACCTTCCAGATGTATTAGCCCTGAGCGTTTTTCTGGACGAAGAGAACAAGTGTTACGGAAATGACCTTTGGCCCCACAATAGAGGCATAGACCCAGATTTCTGCGCCTAGCGCGTTCTTCTGGAGATAACTTTGTCCAGCCCAACTGCATAGGTTCCTCAGCAGGCAGAGGGTGCTCCTCAGATCGAAGAGAAGGGACTGGGAACTCAGGCTGCCTAAAGAACGGGGAGTGCTGGTGTCTTTTTTCCAGGGCCCTCTCCTGAAAGCGAATATCGATCTGGTTACACAAGGTGATGACACTGTCCAGATCAGTAGGAAGGGATCTTCCTGCTAATTCATCCTTCACTCTATCAGAGAGGCCATGTAAAAAGGTTGCAACTAGGGCCTCATTATTCCAGCTCAATTCAGCTGTGAGGATACGGAACTGAAGAGCATACTGTCCCACAGATGCAGACTCTTGATGGAGACGTAAAAGAGCGCTAGCCGCTGAGGAGACACGACCCGGTTCCTCGAAGATATTCCCAAAAAGTTTCAAGAAATCAGACAGGCTAGAAACCACTGGATCATTCAGTTCCCACAGAGGGGCAGCCCAAGCTAGCACCTCGCCGGACAGGAGGGATATAATATATCCTACTTTCGCCCAATTGGACAGGAAGTTTTGGGGCTGAAGTTCAAAATGAATTGTGCACTGGCTAAGGAACCCCCTGCAAGCCTTGGAGTTCCCAGAGAAACGGGCCGGAGCTGGTAGTTGTAATGAATTTGTGGCTGCGACTGATGCGATAGGTGCAGCGGCAGATAGCGGTTGAGGTTGTTGAACCGAGGGTCCTAATGAGGCCTGAACCTGTTCAATACGAGATGCCAAATCCTGAAGGAATCGCATCACCTGGGTCTGATGCAATTCTTGGGTCTCAAGTCTGCGAACTAAGCCCTGCAATAGATCATCTGCGGGTACCGGCACATCAGCTGGGTCCATGGCTGATCAAACTGTCAGGCCACCTGAGACCAGGTGACAGATGCACTCCGTAGGAGTCGGAAGTGCACCGCTAGGTAGTGGACTTTAGGACTGACTGCTGCAGATTGTACCCAGGGAGATTCAGGACACGGGTCTACTGGATCACTAACACAGATCCCGGTAGGAGCTAGAGCATAGATTCCCCAGGGCGCAGAGTCTAAGGGCCAGCAGGTGTTCACCAGAGCCTCGAGTGGTGAGGATGGACTTCGCTGCAGTCTGGCTCCAGGTCGCAGCCCCTAGGGTCTCACAGCTCACGCTCACAGTAGACTACAGGAGAATTAAGCAGCAGGCTAGAATAACAAGAATAGTAAGGGGATAAGGCAGAGGTCAGGGCAACTAGCAGACAGGAACAACAGAGTACATGCCAAAGGTTCAGGGTCACAGCAGACAGGGATGGTCGGAGACATGCCAAAAGGTCAAGGTCACAAGCAGACAGGAATCGTTGAGAACACGCCAAGGTCGGTAACAGCGGCAAACGAAGAGCACACGGCAAGCAGGACCACAAAGTCAAACACACAATGAATACACAATGGTTGATCAGCACTGTTGGCTTGCAGTGCACAGGTTAATATAGGGTTCCCTGATAGGGCCTGGGGTGGAGCCATGCTTAGAGGAGAGGTTATAAAAACCACCAGGTGGAAGTGGCTGGCCTCTTAGTCAGAACACATGAGGGGAGGTAAGCAACCAGAGGAAGATCACTGCATAACCATGACAGGTTGTCTTTGGGAAATAGACGTATGAGTGCTGCCAGTATTGCTGCAGAGGTTGAAAGGGTGGGGGGGTCAGCCTGTCAGTGCTCAGACCATATACTGCACACTGCATCAAATTGGTCTGCATGGCTGTCATCGCAGAAGGAAGCCTCTTCTAAAGATGATGCACAAAAAAGCCTGCAAACAGTTTGCTGAAGACAAGCAGACAAAGGACATGGATTACTGGAACCATGTCCTGTGGTCTGATGAGACCAAGATAAACTTATTTGGGTCTTATATTAATTTTGGCAACCAAAAACACAGTAGGGCTTATTTTCAGGGTAGGGTTTGCCATTTTATGTGCTGTCTTCTCTCCCCATCCCCCTCCCTGCCTGTCAGGAATCCCCAGTGTAAACAGAGTAAAAGTGGTTGTAAACTGCTAGAATCCTCTCTATTACAGTAGTATATAATGTAAGAGCTGTGTTTTTCTGTAATGTTATTGTGTCAAATACCTTCTTAAGCCTCAAGTACACTGCAGCTGATAAACGTAGGTTTAGGAGCAGCTTGGCTTTTTTTTCAGCAGCCCCTGAACTTTCCTCTATGTTATCTTATCAGCCCATGTACACAGAGTCGTTTATAGCATTTTTCAACCACTTTAAACGAGGACTTATTTTTTGGGTAGGGCTTATATTGCAGCCCTCCCTGAAAAATCACAGTAGGTCTTATTTTCAGGGTAGGTCTTACTTTTGGGGAAAGACAGTAGCTATATATAAAGGGTGACTGCTAAAGCATCCCCAACAATAAACAGTCCCAACCCTCTTCATTGATACCTTTGCTGGTCAGCTTGGCCTCCATGTTAGGCCTCATTCACATGGGCGCTGAGGCCTGTAGTTTGTAATTGGGTCATATGTTTGTGCGGCTTGAGCCACCAGGTACTGCATGTTGCGAGGCAGCCAATATAAGTGTATAGGAGATGCAGCGGCTGCACGGACACAGACACTTGTTCTAATTTGACAGGTGTGCAGACCAGGGTGGGTGAGCACCCCCAGATGCAGACATTTTCCTTTCAGGTACACTTACCCACATTCACACGCATGTGAAATTTGGCAAGGTGGCTGTGTGCATGCAGCTGCTGCATCTCCATACACTTAGGCCTCATTCAAGCTGATATTGGCAAACCTGTGTTTATATGCATTTGAGGGACATTTCTAAACACATAGAAACCCACGTAATGAGTTTTAATGGTGCCATTCACACTGTATGTTTACCTGTTTTAGGTGTGGTCAGTTTAGCTTTAAATAAAATTCTGTCCGTCCAGGACCTGGTTAGACGCTTTAAATCAGGGTATTGTTTGGGTATAAGGTTATAAAGTATAAAAGTTAGTGCAGTCAGCATATAATCTTTTTTGCTTTAAATCAGGGGTCTCAAACTGGCAGCCCTCCAGCTGTTGCAAAACTACAAGTCCCATGAGGCATTGCAAGGCTGACAGCTACAAGCATGACTCTCACAGGCAGAGGCATGATGGGCCTTGTAGTTTCCCAACAGCTGGAGGGCCACCAGCTTGAGACTCCTGCTTTTTGTAGCGGGAGTAAACCCACTTTTTTATTTTTTTTACACCTGCTTTTTATAGCTGGAGTAAACCCACTTTTGTTTTTTTTTGGGGTTTTTTTTGTTTTTTTACACCTGCTTTTTATACACGGGAGTAAACCTGCTTTTTTTTTTTGTTTTTTTACACCTGCTTTTTATAGCGGGAGTAAACCCACTTTTTTTTTTTTTACACCTGCTTTTATAGCAGGAGTAAACCCACTTTTGTTTTTTTTTGTTTTTTTACATCTGCTTTTTATAGCAGGAGTAAACCCACTTTTGTTTTTTTTTTTGGGGTTTTTTTGTTTTTTTACACCTGCTTTTTATAGCGGGAGTAAACCCGATTTTTTTTGTTTTTTTACACCTGCTTTTTATAGCGGGAGTAAACCCGATTTTTTTTTTGTTTTTTTACACCTGCTTTTTATAGCGGGATTAAACCCACTTTTTTTTTAACACCTGTAAGGGAAAAGGCATAGTGAGCTAGTATGCACCACATACTAGCTCATTATAAAATACTTACCTTAGAACGAGGTGCCGGCATCTCACTTGGTCCATGTTCCCTTGGGGTGTCTTCCGGGTATCGCAGCTCCGGCGCTGCGAGTGGCTGGAGCCGCGATGTTGTCACTCCCGCGCATGCAAGAGTTTTCTTCCCGGCAGGGTCTAGCGTCTGCCGGACTTTCAGCCGAGAATCGCCAGTGCGCATGCGCCGTTGAAGTCAGCGACGCATTGCGAGTGGAATATCTCCAAAACCATACAGGTTTATGAGATATTCTTTTTACCCACAGGTAAGCCTTATTATTTTTCATTTATTTCTTATTAGCGCAGTGTTTTTCCCCCACGACTCTTTATTATAGGCTTACCTTTAGGTCAAAGTTACACATTTATCTATACAACCGCTTTAAATGCTACTAAATGCATGTAAATACGTGTGAACACATTTAACTGTGACAAAACAAATCTAAAATGCACCTAAACTCAGCTAAAAAGCAGGAACATCTAAAAGCAGGAAAAGTGATCTGGAAAGTATAAAAGTTGTTTATACATTTCAGATCAAGTCTTTTGCATTTGGAAAAGCTAAATGAAGGAGTGCCAGTGTGAACAAAGCCTTACATGGGCTGCCTGTACCTGGCGGATCAAGCTGCATAAACACACAGCTCATTCACAGACTTCAGGCCTCAGCATGCATGTGCATGAGGCCAAAATGTAGAGTAAATATAATTAAATAACTGCATGTAAAAAAAAAAAAATCAAAAAAAAAAATCAATACATCGAACACTATTACTAAATGGTTTAACATTCATTTAGAAAAAACTTCAATATTTTTTAATTAATTATGCAAACGTTGTTAACAGTGACACAATGCTGTAACCTATACTAGCCAGTTAAATGTCAGATTAGATTAGCGACCAATGAATTCTGATAGACTGCGGGGATTACTCTTTGCCTTGCTGAGAATTTTCATGATGAAATGCAGAATTAGAATGCAATTGTACTTATTCATAAGGGAAGTTTTGCAAGTAATAATGAATTGCTGACAGTGTTTTTAAAATAACGTTGCCAGTCAGAAGAATTATGAATGTTCTATCTATTGTAACAGATTACAATTACATATTTTACACTCTTTTCAGGAAATACTAACTAGGGAAGAGACGAAGCACATCATAATAAATTAAATTAAAATGTAAAAAAGTAATATATTGCAGGACTTCGCACTTGAAGCCAGTTAATCAAAGCTGCTTTTTCCCATCAAATTCTATTGAATATTACCTGTTGAGCTCACCAATTATTGCAGTCAGATTGCCACTTCCTCTTTTATGGTGACAATGCTCAATACACTGGGGGACATTTATCAAAGCTGTCTCATTGTTTGCAGTTTGTAATCTGTCACTCATTTTAATGCAAGGTAGCGACACATTCATTTTCTGTACTCATTTTGTGTATTATTTTAGCCACTGTTGAAAATAAATATCCCCACATGTGTTTAAAAAGTGCTCATTAGTCCCTTCCAATTTTGTGACAGTTCTGAGGTTGACTTGTGTGGCTAAACAAGTGCTCTCGGTTGTGAAACAGCTGAGAAAATTGGTGTACATTTTTTTTTTTGTACATCGGCAGCTGTCTCTAAGCTGTTGGAATCCGACTGAAATCTGTCTTTGTTGTGATCTTCCAGTATCATTGAGCCTGAATAACTTTAGATTAATCCCTTAATGCTGCCTCCTGGCGGACCTTTAGGTGGGCTTTAATGCTAAGGAGGTGACGTGTCTTCTGTGTTATGTTACTGCTATGATTGACTCTCAGAACGGCCACATGATCAGAAGCCCATTCCGCTGGTTCCCGATCAAAAGCCCAGACGAGAGTTTTTGGTGACAGCATGGTCACTGTTCTGGGAGTGTGCACTGAGCATGCTCTCAGCACACAAACCTCATGGTGCCATGGATGCATACCCTACTATATTGTCAAAAGTATTGGGGGGCCTGCCTTTACACTCACGTGAACTTTAATGCCATTCCAATCTTAGTCCGTAGGGTTCAATATTGTGTTGGTCCACCCTTTGCAGCTATAACAGCTTCAACTCTTCTGGGAAGGCTGTCCACAAGGTTTAGGAGTATGTCTATGGGAATGTTTAACCGTTCTTCCAGAAGCGCATTTGTGAGGTCAGGGACTGATGTTGAACAAGAAGGTCTGGCTTGCAGTCTCCACTCTAATGCCGCGTACACTTGATCGGAATTCTCGTCAGAAAAAGCTCTGATGGTTTTCCTGACAGAATTCCGCTCAAACTGTCTTGCCTACACACGGTCACACCAAATTCCGACCGACAAGAACGCGGTGACATACAACATGTACGACGGGACTAGAAAAAGGAAGTTCAATACCCAGTAGCCAATAGCTTCCATCTTGTAGTTGAATCTGAGCATGCGTGAGTTTTGGCATGTCGGAATTGCATACACACGATTGGAATTTTCGATAGAAAGTTTTTTCGTCTGGAAAATTGAGAGCATGCTATCAATTTTTTGCTGGCGGAAATTCGAACAGCTAAATTTCGATGGAGCCTAC
Organism: Lithobates pipiens; assembly: GCF_037356315.1. Taxonomy (NCBI): domain Eukaryota; kingdom Metazoa; phylum Chordata; class Amphibia; order Anura; family Ranidae; genus Lithobates; species Lithobates pipiens. Next base: position 166,460,517 of record NW_027507764.1, read on the forward strand.
ACACGGTCGCATTTTCCAATGAAAAGCTCCCATCGGTCTTTTGCTGGCCGAAATTCCGATTGTGTGTATGCGGCATAATTCATCCCAAAGGTGTTCTATCAGGTTGAGGTCAGGACTCTGTGCAGGCCAGTCACGTTCCTCCACCCCATACTCGCTCATTCATGTCTTTATGGACCTTGCTTTGTGTACTGGTGTGCAGTCATGTTGGAACAGGAAGGGGCCATCCCAAACTGTTCCCACAAAATTGGGAGCATGAAATTGTCCAAATTGTATTGGTATGCTGATGCCTTAGGAGTTCCCTTCCCTGGAACTAAGGGGCCAAGTCCAACCCCTGAAAAACAACCACACACCATAATCTCCTCCACCAAATTATTTGGACCAGTGCACAAAGCAAGGTCTATAAAGACATGGATGAGCTAGTATGGGGTGGAGGAACTTGTGGAGGAACTCTTCCAACATCTGTACCCGATTTCACAAATGCGCTTCTGGAAAAAAAAAATGGTCAAATATTCCCATAGACACTCCAAAACCTTGTGGACAGCCTTTCCGGAAGAGTTGAAGCTGGTATAGTTGCACAGGGTGGGCCAACTCAATATTGAACCCTACGGACTAAGACTGGGATGCCATTAAAGTTCATGTGTGTGTGTAAAGGCAGGTGTCCTAATACTTTTGACAATATAGTGTATGTGCGGTAGCTGCGCATAAATGCCACATTTCTTGCTGCAGTATGCAATAAAATTTGTTTCAATTTATAACAGAAGAAACATTCAGTACTAGGGCTTTTCTGCAATAAAGGATTCTTATTGGTCCCCTTGCAAACTACAAAACTATAATGGGCTTGATTGATAGCTAACAAATTTGGTATAACCACTTTGCCTCTAGAGACATTTTTTTACTTTTGTTAAAATCTGTATTTTTGGCTATAAATGTACTTAAAACCTCCTGACCATTATATATTTTTTTTTAAAACAGGCCTTGTGGAATAAAAAGATGTTAGTTTCCATTTTTTTTATGGCACACAGTATTTGCTCAATTGTTTATCAAATCTATAATTTACAGAAAAATCACACTAATATGAATTTTTTTGCACACAAACCCAATTTAATCACTAATTTTTCTGTTCAAAATAAAAGGTGAGTTAGCCTAGCCTTAATAGAGTAAATAGATACCAAATGTGTCAGGGCTCATAACTGCGTGCACTAGTTAAATGTAAAAAAAATAAATAAATGACAGTATTAAAAATTATCAGTAGGCGACACATTAAATGCTGTTACAGCTTATCAGTTTTAGAATAAACCACAAATGATGGCCCTAGAATTATTGCTTTCATTCTGACGTTCATAGCATTAAATAACATTTATAGCAAAATTGCAGTTAACATACTGTACATGTGTGCACCCTGTGCGCTCGTTCGTGTTTTTGCAGGTGTGCGCAGGTTGACAAAGTTGTTTTATTTCTTTTTTCTTTATTTCATTTTTTTTATTTTTATTTTTTAAAGAAGTATAGTCAACGCTATTTAGCTGTACTTCTCCTATCAGAGGAGCGCAGTTCATTCTGCACTCCTGTGACCCATTTTCAGCTGGCAGCGGGCTTTAGCCACAGAGGTGGTCCAGGCTCTTAAAATTTCCCGGACATACGGTCGGGATCCACCCAGATGCCTGAACTGGCAGCTGTGCTACTCCGGCCCCCTCCACAACACAGGCTGACAGGTCAGTGGTCTTTGATAAGTCAGTTCTCGGTCTTAGAGGTGGCAGGTGACAGCTGTATATGGGATCTAGGAGAATATGACTGTTTGTTTTTTTAAAGTCATACTTCTCTTTTAACTTCTCTTCTCATTTATTGCTATCCCAAGAGGGCTGACATGCTATGTGATAGCATTGAGCAGGTGATAGGTCTTCTTTTTGGAAACAGCAAGGGTTCTTAGACTTGCCAATGTCTCTTCTGTCCAAGCTGCTTTGGCAGCTTGGATATTTGAAAGCTCTAAACCCTGATGGGGAGAGAATTTCTGGGGGAGGTTTAATTTTACTTTCTCCTTGAATGACCCATGTTGATACATTTTGAAGCGTAAATCATGCATTGACAAGGAAGGCACTTATGGAATGAATTTGGTAGTACACATTCTAATCCTGGGTTTGCACTGAATTCAGTCAACCACCCCTGATAGCCTCTGGGGTATTCCTTACTTCTACCACATTCCTTGCTCTCTTTCCTCTCATTCCACCCTACCTTCCCCATTACTTCCCTCCTCCCACTTTTTTAATCTTCTCCTCTCTCGTTCTTGTTTTCTTTGTCTCTTTTTTCTTCCACTCTTCTTTTTCTCCCATCTAGATATTCTGCTTAAGTGTAGAGAATGCTTTTTGTGCATTCTCTCCTATTCTGCCTCATATCAATGGACCCTGTACAACAAAGCATAATACATATCTCACTTATCAGCATTAATTCTTATTAACAGCCTATGGTTTCCTGTGACATTACCCTATGAGTAACCTATGTTCCATGATATCACATACCTGGTGAAGAATGGAACGTGTGGAGACCTCTCTTGCACCTCCCACCCAACACTCCTAAACATAGATACAGAGAGTGTAAGGGCAGGGCAAGGAGTAGCATGAATGCCACAGTAGCTGGCTGGCAACATTCACTCTGTAGGTGAGTAGAGTTGGTAGAGTTTGGCACCAGAGCAGTGGAGGGAAGCAGGACCAGGAGACGAGCACTAGTCTGCAACAACTGGGCAGCGAGGAATCGAATCAGCAGGCAAAGCAAGTCCAGAAGGCAGGCTAAGATCAGCAACATTCGGGCAAAGCAGTACAGAGCCAGCAGACAGGTCAACTCCAGGAAACAGGTTGAGGACATAGTAGTTAACTAACAGATCTAGAACAAGAGCAGAAGCATAGTCCAAAGGCAAGTCGAGTCATGCATGTGTGAGCGAGTACACAGTGGCGGCCCACCCATAGGGGGCACACAAGCACCAACCCCCCAAGCTGTTCTCCAAAAAAAATGTAAATAAAAAAATAAAAAAGTCACTTTGAGAGTGTCCAGGCGCCGAACACACAGCGGTCTATGGGAAGCTTCCCAGCTTGCAATCAGCTGATTAGAAGCCGGGAAGCTGATTTGCCTGTGTTTAGTGAGTGTTTGGGGTACAAGCAATGTGCCTGCAAACACTCCCACTCTCCACTCATTTGTCTATGGCTTCATTAACTGGTTTTGTATTTGGTGTGGACCGGAGGATGGTGGGCGGCACCGCAGCATCACTTCCAGTTTCCTGGCCAGAGTGAAGTCGACAAGTGTGGGTTTGGTGGATCTGTAATGCTGAGCTATATACCCTGACCTGTAATGCTGAGCTGTATACCTGATCTGTAATGCTGAACCATATACCCTGATCTGTAATGCTGAGCTATGTACCCTGATCTGTGAGGCTGAGCTATATAACCTGATCTGCGAGGCTGAGCTGTATATCCCTTCTGTAATGCTGAGCTGTATACTCCTGACAATATGGGTGGAAGCAAGTGGAATACAGGGAACGGAGTGGGTGGATTCTATAAGTGGTGGGGCTTATAAGAAGTGGGAGAGGTCAAAAAAGAAGGGTGGGGTCTGGCTCCCCCCATCCTTAAACTTCACCAGCCACCACTACAGGTACAGCAGATTAGGTGTCAGGAACACAGGAACAAGCTAAAGACCATTCAGCAACTGCTCAAAGTGATAGACCAGTTCAAATAGGCCACTGGGTGCCAAGTGCTAATTGGAATGTGCATGTGCTCGCATATTTACACTACAAACTGGCATAGTATATCTAACATTGCCTCTTCGCTCAGAAAAATGAGTAAGTGTGCAATGTGTACGAGCATGAGCAGAAGCACAAATCCACACTGGTTTTCTGATGTCAGGAATCCCATTTACCTTACATATAAATTACAATACCCATTATCAAAATGTAACCAGTCTGTACTTCACCATTTCTTGGTCTGAACATACTACTTTTTTATACCCTTTATATCCCTTTGTCAAAATATGTAACTGTATTTTATGCAGATTCAATGTTGTACCTGTTAATGTATTGCTAATAAAATTCAAGTGCAAAATGTAATCTTGCAATAACTCTATGTCCAGTGGATTATAAATGAGCAAACATTACACAAAAGGCTGATTTGATTATAAACAGTTTTGCCATTAAAGGACTATCTAGATCAAGGAATTTTAGTTTATAAGTGTTATAAAAAAATAAAAAATAAATTCTGTTCATTAAACACAAGAGATTTATATCTGTACTCCAGCAAATACAGGCAAAATATCAGCTTGATGGAGTGGTATCCTCATTACAATTTGTATTACAGGAACTTTTTGGATATGCGAGATTTGGTGCTCTATTAATGTGGATGGACAGGATGATTTTGGGTCTATGGTAACCCCCATAATGAGGCGGTTGTAAGAGTTGGTTATGCAGATTTAGTAAGGTACCCAAAAAGAATCCAAGCCTGGATGAGCCCATAAGCCCCAATATAGGTTTCTTAGGAGGTTTTGCAATGCAGCAAATATGCGACTTTATGTGCAATATGGGAAAATGTATGTTTTTGAAGATTTTTTGTATAATGCATAATAGAAAGAAAATGTACATGGGTGCTTATCAAACACATCTCATATTGTGCATTTCTAAATTCCCAAAGATACGAATGATCTTACAAATTTTTTCTTATGTATTATTTTATATTGACACTGAAATGGATTTTTATAGCATTTAAAAAATCCTGCCATTCATGAGATGTTTACATTCATACATTTAATAATCGCATTATGCCCTTCAAAGTCTATATCACTCACCAAAATGATAAATAATTGCAAAGGTAATACAAATGCCTGTATGTAATATAAAGTAAAATGCTGATACTATTACAGCAACAGACTGGCACAAGTGACCAAAGATCGCGCTGTCCTGGCAATGGCAGAAGTTTAAGCATTTTATTTATAGTTTTACATCATCACATCTCATACTGTGTTGCTATGTGCTTGCTCTCTTAACTGACCCCTGATCTAATCTTTGACACTCTGCCCTTTCAATAACATTCTGATACTTCTCATTAATTCACAATTCATTGATGATGAGTCCATTTAAATCTTTGTGTTATATAACTTTACCTACTTACAGTATACTGTATCTAAACTCACAAATTAATGTTGCTTTAACAATTATCATTAAAGCTCAATTCTGGGAAACTAAAAAGATCCCCTGTAGCGAGGCTGCACCTTCACTGTAAATCGCACTCAGGGCGGTAGTTTACCGGCATTTCAAATGGCAAATGCTTGTAAATGCTTGTAAACATGTGTAAATGTTAAGATACAGGGTTAAACTGCATCAAGCATTTTTTTGACATGTCAAAATCAATTGTTCCCTATGTGCCGTCTTAACTGATCCAAATTTCAGCCCATTGATTTGAATAGAAATCCGATCCAACTTGTGGTGCGACTTGTGCGTGGAGGATCTTAAAGGGGAACCCCGTGCCAACATGTAAAAAAAAAGGAGTTGGGTCCCCCCAAACAATTCATACCATACCCTTATCTGGCAGCCTGGCAGGTCACCCCCAAGGACCATACCAGGCCACACACCCTCAACATAGGGGTGTCAGTGCTTTGGGGCAGGGGGGCACCTTATCTCCATGTTGATGGGGACAAGGGCCTCTTCCCAACAATCCTGGGTGGTGTTTGCAGGGGAATGTGGGCAGGGGGGCTCTTGGAATCTGGAGGCCTCCTTTAAGAAGGGGGCACCCAGATCCCGCCCCCCCATGTGTATGAGTAAAGGATACATTGTAACCTTACCTCTTCACCCCAAAAAAAGTCAGCGTAGTGTAAATAACTACAAAAGACAGTTTTGACAAGTCCTTTATTAAAATTCTTCCTCCGGTGCTGTCTTCTCTATGGTGCTGTTTTCTCTGCCGCCAACTTGGTCCTCCTCCAACGCTGTCTCTCGTTGTTGTGCCAGCTCCGCTCTCTGTCAATACCTATATAGCCATGGGGTGTGGCCATCTGGTGATATCATTGTGAGACAACGCCCATTGTGCCATCACGTGTCATGAAGACAGAAGCGGTAGAGAAGACAGCAGCAGAGGAGAAGACAGCATCAGAGGAAGAAGACTGGGGGGAGAAGACAGGAGGAAGAAGCCAGAGGAAGATTTTTAACCACTTACCCACTGGGCACTTAAATCCCCTTCCTAACCAGACCAATTTTCAACTTTCGGTGCTCTCACATTTTGAATGACAATTACTCAGTCATGCAACACTGTACCTATATGAAATGTGGGGTCCTTTTTTCACACAAATAGAGCTTTCTTTTGGTGGTATTTAATCATTGCTGCGTTTTTTATTTTTTGCGCTATAAAAGAAAAAAGACCGAAAATTCTGTAAAAAAAAAATGAATTTTTCTGTTTCTGTTTATAACAGTTTCTGTTATAAAATTTTGCAAATTAGCAATTTTTTCTTCATCAATTTTGGCCAAAATGTATACCGCTACATATCTTTGGTAAAAATAACCCAAATCAGTGTATATTATTTGGTCTTTGTGAAAGTTATAGAGTCCACAAGCTATGGTGCCAATATCTGAAAATTGATCACCCCTGATGTACTGGTGGCCTATCTCATTTCATAAGACCCTAACAAGCCAGGAAAGCACAAATACACCCCAAATGACCCCTTTTTGGGGTATTTTTTCCCAAGGTATTTAGTAAGAGGCATTGTGAGTTTTTTGAAGTTGTAATTTTTTCCCACAATTCTTTGCAAAATCAAGATTTAAAAATTGGTATATTAGAAGGTTATTTCTTACACACAGCATATTCATACCACAAATTACACCCCAAAACACATTCTACTATTCCTCCTGAGTATGGCAATACCACATGTGTGAGACTTTCACACAGTGTGGCCACATACTGTACAGAGGCCAAAGACAAGAAAAATAACAAACAAAAGGATATAAATACACACTCTAAAGCATGGGTCTTCAAACTATGGCCCTCCAGTTGTTCAGGAACTACAATTCCCATCATGCCTAGTCATGTCTGTGAATGTCAGAGTTTTACAATGCCTCATGGGATGTGTAGTTTTGCAACAGCTGGAGGGCCAAAGTTTGAGGATCCCTGCCCTAAAGAGTTAAACTACATATACTTTAATAGCTATAAGTAAGCAAAATACAAAAGGCAACAGCAAGATCCCTTAATCCCTTATAAAAGACCAGAAGAAACCCCTAATACAGGGAATGATTTTCCAATGGTCAAAAAACTACCCAAAGACTGTATAACAGATGATCCAAATAGATAATCTCCTCTCAAAAGATAAGGGGGAGATAAAATCATGCAGTACGGGAATCCCTCCCTCCCCCAATATAACACACCACCTATGAGCACTGTTAATTCCCCAAGCCACCTAGGACGACATCTGAACTGGACAATTCCTGAAAGGGACAGTGTGGTTCTATAACCACAGAAATAGTTCACACTATTCCGTTTCTGGAATAATACAGTCACTGTGACCAATCGTTCAAAATACACATGTCATTCCCACAGAGAGTCAGTCAGTCAGTCGGAGACACAGGTAAAGTCATTAAAAGTAGACACAATTCAATGATAAGTATAATCCGGACAAAAAGGAAAAAAAGGGGAGGGAAACAATACTCCTCAGGATGGTAAAGTATGTCCTCAAATATGAAGATAATCCTGCTGTTTTATCTTGATGATGGCATGTGAATAATTGAACAATAGCAGACCCATGGTTGAGCTGAATGGATCACTGGACACTACAGTCCTGAGCTAGTCAGGTATATTACACAAATAGGAACAGTCTCACAGATATTGTCAATGTAACCGTATGCCAGGGTTCCCACAACATGCGGGTATATCCTATAGGCAATTTACAGTGATAGTAATATATAGAACACTGTTGCGGTTACTTACTGATAGTTTCTAACTAGGGCTGTGAAAATTAAAGATTAATTCCTTGATTAATCGTTAATTTTTTTGATCGATCACATTTTTTTGATCGATCAAAATTCTTTTGACCGGTACTCACCTCTTCGCCAACTTCCCGGGTCTTCAGGGAGTTCTGCCGAAGATCCGGTGATGGCACCGGACTCCTCCCCCCTTCCCCAAGTGCCTCCGTCTGCTAACGAATGGAAGGGGGGAGGAGTCCGGTGACGTTGAAGTTTCTGATTGAACGTAATGTGTACGGGGGAGGAGCTACGCATGACGCCAACCGCTGCTGCCCTATGGAACTAACACGATTGTCGGCTTTACATGCTGTGTTTTTATCATCTTTATGTGAGTAGTTTGTGTTTGAGCACAAAAATTTTATCTTATACTTAAGCGGTGAGCACTTAGATCTTTTCTTTCTACCCATGACCTGAGATTGTGAGAGAAGTTTATGGTCCGTGTTAACCCTTTTGATACCCGCATGCATGGCATAAGGAGAGAGTGATTAGTTCGACCGGAGGTGTAGGGATTTTCACGCTACTGTGGTAAAAAAAAATTACTTACGTCAGTACTACAGTTTGAATTTCAAACATGTGTGTGAACTGTGAAGTTAAGTCATGGATTGTGGAAACGTAACTAGTGTCAGGTGATTGCATATAGCGTATACCACATTTACCACTGACTTATGCAGAGTTGCAATGCAAGGAGATCAGCTAAAAGTAGTTGGATCTGTATGTGCGTTATAATTAATCGAAATTAGTCAATTAATCGATTAAAAAAAAAACAACGATTAATAGAACACAACATTTTTATCAGTAACAGCCCTATTTCTAACACATACCATGTACATACCAAAAATTACACCTCAAAATTGATTCTCCTACTCCTCCTGAGTACAACGATACCACGTGTGAGACTTTTACACAACATGGCCCAACGTGCAGGGAGCACCATCATGTGTTCTAGGAACATAATTTTCAAATCTAATTTGACTAGCTATTACACTTTTGTGAGGCATTGTAGAGGCATGGATGTGGCATGGATGAAAACTGATGTGGCATGGATGAGCATGAATGGGGATGGATGAGTATGGTTGGGTATGGCTGAGTACGGATGGGTATGGCTGATTATGGATGGGTACGGCTGAGTGTGGCTGGGTATAGATGAGATAGCTGGGTATGGCTGAATACGACTGAGTATGGCTGGGTACAACTGAGTATGGCTGGGTACAACTGAGTATGGCTGGGTACGGCTGAGTATGGCTGGGTACGGCTGAGTATGGCTGGGTACGGCTGAGTATGGCTGGGTATGGCTGAGTATGGATGGGTATAGATGGAATGGCTGGGTATGGCTGGGTACGGCTGAGTATGACTGGGTATGGCTAATTATGGATGGGGTTGGATGGGATGGCTGAGCATGGATGGATGGATGAGTATTGCTGAGGATGGATGGATGTCTGAGCATGGATGGGTGGATGAGCATGCTGAGAATGGATGGCTGAGCATGGATGGATGGGCCAGTATGCTGAGTATGGATAAGTATGCTCAGTATAGATGAGTGTGGATGGGTGAGCATGGATGGATGGATGAGTATGGATAGGTGAGCATGGATGAATGGATGAGTATGCTGAGTATGGATGGATGAATATGCTCAGTATTGATGGGCATGCTGAGCATGGGTGGCTGAGTATGGATGGGTGAGCATGGATGGATGGATGCGTATGCTGAGTATGGATGGATGAGTATGCTGAGTATGGATGGGTATGCTGAGTATGGATGACTGCACAAGGATGTATAGGTGAGTATGCTGAGCATGGATGGATGGATGAGTATGCTGAGTATGGATGAGTATACTCAGTATGGATGAGTATGAATGGGTGAGCATGGATGGATGGATGAGTGAGCATGGATGAATGGATGAGTATGCTGAGTATGCATGAGGGTGGATGGATGAGTTTTCTGTGTATGGATGGGTATGCTGAGCATGGATGGCTAAGTATGGATGGGTGAGCATGGATGGATGCATGAGTATACTGAGTATGGATGGATGAGTATGCTGGGTATGGATGGATATGCTGAGTATGGATGGGTAAGCGGAGTATGGATGACTGAACACGGATGGATGGATGAGTATGCTGAGCATGGATGGGTAAGCATGGATGGATGGATGAGTATGCTTAGTATGGATGGATGAGTATGCTGAGTATGGATGGTTATGCTGAGCATGGATGGGTGAGCATGGATGGATGAGTATGGATGGGTATGCTGAGCATGGATGGGTATAGATGGCTAAAATGGGCACTGAGCAGCGCTGTAGGCACTACACATCCAGCCCACAGCGCTGGTGCTACTGATCTCCCCCTCTCCCCTTGCACTGTACTAATAGGTACGGGGAGGGGAGAGAGGAACCGGACGTGGCGCCGGTTTGTTTATTAGTAATCGTTCCCTCATTTGAGCTATCAGTGCCCGTTTACCGTGATTAGTGATGCGCCGGATGTTCTCGGGTTCGCCCCCCCCAAGGAGCTTGCAAGAGCGAGATTCTGGCAGGACATCAAATTATGCTCTCCCAGAGTTATCCCACCGCCCTGTAGTCGTCATTCGTCTACGGGCCGGTTGGTAAGTGTTTTTTTGGGGGGAGAAGGGGTACAATATACCCCATAATAATTCACAATGTGGGGCCAAGATGTGGGGGACCTCTTGTTAAAGGGGGCATCCAGATTCTGAAAACCCCTCTACCCGCAGACCCCCACAACCTCCGCCCAGGGTTATCGGGAAGAGACCCTTGTCCCCATCAACATGGGGAATAGGTACTTTGGGGTGGATGGCACAGAGCCCCCCTGCCCCAAAGCACCCACGCCCCCTTGTTGAGGGTATGTGGCCTGGTATGATCCAGGAGGGGGGGCATTCACTTGTCCTCCCCCTTTCCTGCCCTGCTGAGTTGCATGCTCAGATAAGGGTCTGGTACCCATGCCGTTTTTATTTTTCATTTTGGCGTGGGGTTCCTTTCCAGATTCAAACCAGACTCAGAGGGCCTGGTATGGATCTCGGGGGGACCTCATGCGTTTTTTTTATTTTAATTATGGCATGGTGTTCCCCTTCAAGATCCTCAAAGCACAAGTCACACCACAAGTCGGATCATGATGATTGGACTTGGATGTGACTTCCATTCAAATCAATGGCCTGAAAGAGCTCTTGGCTCTTGCTGGGCAGACAGAAGCTGCCACCCACCCCCCGATTGAGCTACCAACCCCTGAAAAGGTGCTGGGATCCTCACTGAGAGCAACCAAAGGCCTGGGCTGGGTACTAAGGCAGCGGCGCATACGATCTCCTGTAATTAAGAGATCCATACGAGTTGGTAAGTGTCAGTCTGTGTGAAGGTGGATGACAGATCCTTTTCTATATCACTACTCGAGTGTTGTGCGTGATAATCGCACCAAGGATATTGATTGATAATTGGAATTGACTGTTAATCCTTCACTATTTTGATTAGTCACATCTTTATCTTTGATAAATTGAATGGACTCTCAATCCTGCATTATTTTGATTATTTGCATTTTTATGTATCAGATTTCACTAAGTCACATTAATACATGTATTGATTGATAATTTGAATGGACCTTGAATCCTTCATCATTTTGACCAATCACAGTTATCTGCATTAGTTTGTACTAAGTAACCTTATTATATGTATCAATAGTTCAGATTGCAGCGTGACTTATTATTGGTAAATTGTTTGTGTATGCGTGTATCTAGCATCAAAGTCGCAGCTGTTCATGTTTTATCATTTTGTGTATTTAAATATATATTTGATATTATTTTATGTATAGGACAGCATAGTAATTATAAATTATACCTTTTCTTAAAGTTTACCTAAACCAAAAATATAAATGCAATATATTGCAGCTTACTAGTCCTTAGATGTGGTGGCTGCACTAGTTTTATCTTTCTTTATGCTAAGAACATTTTTAGCAAGCACAGAAAATAACTACCGATCCTGGCAGAAATGCAGTGTGCTTGTAACTTTCCGTGATACTAACAAAAAGCCTGTGTGACAACCATGGCTTGATCCATAGATACAATGGGAAAAATTAGTAGGTAGGTAACGCGCCTGAGAAAATTAAAAAATGAAGGTTGCCACAAACACCTAAAACTGGTAAGCTGCAATATATTACATGTTTTTGGGTTTAGATACACTTTAATACTGAGCTATTTTACCCCCTTACTGCCCAGGCCAGATTTCAGCTTTCAGCACTGTCTCAGTTTGAACGACAATTGTGCGGTCATGCAACACTGTACCCAAACTATATTTTTATCAGGTCTTTTTTTTGGTGGTATTTAATCACCGCTGGGTTTTATTTTTTATTTTTTACTAAATACGTGAAAAAAGACAGAAAATTTGGAAAAAGAAAAAACGTGTGTTTCTTCATTTCTGTTATACAATTTTGCAAATAAATAATTGTTCTTCATAAATTTAGGCCAAAATGTATTCTGTTACATTTAGGAAAGTTACTATGTTATATAAAACTATGGTACAGGGGGTCCCTGACTTACGAACCACTCCTACTTACGAACAGGGTGCTGGATTCTCTGCCGCTCTGCACGGACCATCTGTCGTTCTGCGGGTGAGTGGCCAGATGGAGCCTCGGAAAATGTCAAACATGTTCGTATTTTGCTGTGCATGGACCGAACGGAACATTGGAAATGTCTGTAATTGTTGATCTACGCATGTGCAGCCAGACGGAGCCTCGGAAATGTCCGTAATTTGCTGTGCATGCGTCGAACGTCATTCGACAGAACATCGAAAATGTCAGTGATTGTCGTTCTGCACATGTGTGGCCAACTTATGAACATTTACGGATTACAAACAGGACTTAATTCTTAAGTCTTAACCCGGGACCCCCTGTATATATATATATATATATATATATATATGAAAATCGATCAATCCTGAGGTACTTACGACCTAGTATCTAATTTCTTGAGGCCCAAAAATGTCAGGACAGTACAGATATATCCCCCAAATGACCCCTTTTTGTAAAGTATACAGTCCAAGGTATTTAGTAAGAGGCATGGCAAGTTTTTTGAAGTTGTAATTTTTCCTCACAATTTTTTTGGAAAATTAAAGAATTATAAAAAAAAAATTTTTTCACAATTATTTTATAATTTTTTTACATACTGTCACCAGTATGTAACAACATCATCATATAACTGGTGTGGAGGTGATCAATTTTTATATTTTTTAAAATTTTTATATTTATTTTTTATATTTTTTACAATTTTTAGTAACATTGTACTACTCTGGGGAAGTGATCAGGATATTTTTTTTTACGCATTATGATTTTTTTTATAGCAGTGAATTTCATTGCTATAAGCAAGCATTTTACTGAATGAATCGTGTGATCACTGTGACCAATCACAGCTAACAGCTCAGGAGTCAAAGCCATTCGTTGTTTACAATTGTCATGTGATCTGCTGTGATTGGTCACAGCAATCACATTGTACCGGCAGTTGGCCAGCACACTGACTAGTCATCAGCTGTGTCCGCACAGGAGGCTCGTTCCTGGAGGATGTCATGTGACGCCCACCTGGAACAATGAAAGTCCAGTTCGCCTGTCAAATTGCTGGCGGGAACTGGTTAAAACCTAACTGGATGGCTTTTCGTTTGATAAAGTACTGTGTATCTTTAACAACTGCCATGTGTTTTTGTGTCAAAAATACTGTTTTCACGTTTACATTTTTTAAATTTTTTAGATCTCAGTGCTGTTGATCCTCTCCAACTTTGTTTACCTACTTCCTGTCTACATTCAGGCACTGCAATACCAGCTGCATATCATTGTCAGGTGGCGTTTATAGATTATGGCTTGGATTACGCCCACTGAATGAGCCTGGAACAGCTGATTAATGTAGTCTCTACTGAACGTGCATGTGACAGGGCGATAATGCAAACTGAATAAACATTGGCACAGCTCCATATAGTCTCTTATGAAAGTCATGCTTACCATTATCACCAACAGCGAAATAAACATACACGTTATGGTGACGCTGGTGACAACTAGGGTTTCTCTCACTTTGGAGGGATATTCTATCACTTTCTGTTTTGGCTCTGGAACAGAAAGTGAAGGCAAATTTCCCAATAGGACACAGATGGTAAAAAAAAAAAAAAAAAAAATGACAGGGGGGTTATAACCTTCTCTTGCTCTACCCATAATAATAAAAAAAAAAATGTGTCTAGTTCTACTTTAAAAGAGAAGTATGTCCAAAGTTTTTTTCATCATACCTCTTTTCTGGGTCAAAGGAGTGCATTTACGTTAGCTCTCCTGTGACCTAAAGTCAGCTAATAGTAGGCTAAAACCTCTCCAGGCTCTGGAAGGATACCTAACGGGGGCGGACAAACAGGGGTTGCAGGAGTCGCCATCGTGACCAGGCCCCATGCCACAGGGGTGGGCACCCTGTATGTCTAGATAGGAGAAGCGGCAAGGGCGGCTGAGAACAAGCTCCCCGATCTTCACCGGAACTGTAAATCGGGGGGGAGCTGCTCACACTGTTTACACCTAAAGTGAAAGCACAGTATGTGCTGTGCTCTCTGACTCCTCTTACAGCGCAGTACCTGTCAGGAAGAGTTAGGCCCCTTTCAGATTGGGGCAATGGGTGTGTCGGCAGTAAAGCGCCGCTATTTTTAACAGCACTTTTACCGTCAATTTCGAAGCGCTATTGGGCCGCTAGCGGGGTGCTTTTACCCCTGCTAGTGGCCGAGAAAGGGTTAAAACCACCGCAAAGCCCTGCTGCAGCAGTGCTATGCCAGTGGTATAGCTGTGCTGCTCCATTTATTTCAATGGGCAGGAGCGGTTTAGGAGCGGTGTATACCGCTCCAAAGATGAGGCTTGCAGGAGTTTTCTTTAACATCCTGCAAGTGCACCGCTCCAGTGTGAAGGCACTCGGGCTCTCACACTGGAGAGACAGGAGAGGCTCTTTACAGGCGCTATCCAGGCGCCTGTAAAGTGCCTCAGTGTGAAAGGGGTCTTAAGGTAAAGGAATGCCGTTTTTTAAAAGGCTGTCTATATGAGTGTGTGCATGTATGTGTGTGTACATGTATGTATGTGTGTGTTTACAAGTATGTATTTGTGTGTGTGTGTGTATACATGTATGTATGTCTGTGTGTGCATGTATGTGTGGGAGTGTGTACATGTATGTATACATGTATGTGTGTGTGCATGTATTTGTGTGTGTTTTGTGTGTGTGTGTGCATGTATGTGTGTGTTTATGTATGTGTATTTATATATGTGTATGTGCGTACATGTGTGTTTACATGTGTGTGCATGTATGCACATTACTTTTAATCCTGACCCCCTATATCAGTACAATCAAACTGATTCTTTTTTTACTGCATGTCATAGTGCCAGCAAGAAAATGCTGTTCCTCTGAAAAGCGATCCATGCTCAGATCGCTTTTTTAGAGGCATTTGACAGGCAGTAAAGAGGAAATATGTTGCCTCCTCACCGCCTGTTTTAACCCCCTAAACGCATCACCACTATGCTGCAACTGTGCAATGTACACAGTTGAGGGGTGGTTGCAATGTAGCCCCATTCAGCTAGCTTTTTCCTGCCCCTCTCCCCTTGTCCCCATAGCTCTGCAGGGTTCTCCCCTCTCCTGCTGGCTGCTGCGGGGATCTGTCAGGATGAAGCCTTTTCTGAAAGGAGAGTCAGTGATCCAAACAAATCACTGACTGTCTATTCATAACTGAAACACAGTAAACTGTTTCCTATGCTTCATTTGTCAATGAAGGAGAAGCTCTGTACAGAGCTATTCCTGCCCATTAATTCTGTGCAGCTGAGGCTGCAGAGAAGGAGATTGAGGGCTGTGTCCTTAATCTCCTTTCTCTGTCTCAGAAGTCTGTTTAGACCCCGGATATCTCACCAAAGCCCCAATTGGGGCTCCTATTTTTTTTTTTTTTTTATATTTAAAAACATAATATTGTAAAAAAAAATGAATGAAACAAATGGTCGAAAATTAAAATTAAAAACTACTGACACTAGTGGCACAAAGGCTGCACTTACATTCTGCCACTGGGCACGAAGGGAAGGGCCCCATCCAGGGGTCAGGGAGGCGCTTCATATTTTCTAGCATCTGGGCTCTGAAGGTTCTAGTGATGCCACTGATCCCTACTATAGTGTTGAAACCACTCAATTGTCAATCAAGCTGCTTGATTGACAATTGGCTCTGGCTCTCAGGGCTCAGCAGAGATCTACAGCCAGCTGCACCCACCCCTTCACCAGCTCAGTGCTCCAGTGAACACTGGAAGGCCAGAGCAGAAAACAGTGACTGTCGAACACTGCTTTCTGCCCAGAGCTCATAAGAACTGAGCGATCATCGATCTTTGATCCCTTAGTTCTCAGGCTAAGAGCCTGCGGGGGACAGCTGCAGCATAGAGGCGAGTAGGCATTTTTTTTTATTATCCTATATAGATATGTAGCACCCTGGGGTTTAGGCAGGGTTGCCCCTAAATTTACCTGCCGGGTATAGCTGCCTTGGCTAATTGTTGAGGATCAATTGATTCCACTCTAAGTCTTTAATTGCTGCACTTCTCTCTTTTGCCGCTAGGTGACCGGGTACCCAGTGGCATTAGATATGAGAAAGGCAATGCAAGGTCAGATTATGGGTATATGGGGTATCCCAGTCAATAGGCAGGGGTTTTCTTAAATCCCTTGGCCTGCTGGGAGAGCCTATATACTTGGGTGGAGTCAGGTGCTCACCATTCTGTGATACCTGAACGGCTGTCTGGGGGGACGTGTGTTGTATTACCCAGGCTTCAAAGTCAGAGTTTGGGCCTATCCCGGGCACATCTGGCTGCTAGGCTGTCTGAGAGCCAGTCCAGAAGCAAGAGTGCAGCACAGGGTTGGGATTGCGGCTCGCAGTCCAACCAGAAGTTCTGCCAGCTGGTGAGTCTGTCGTGGTTAGAGGTGGAGAGGAAGCTGTCGCCACTAAGGGACCAACCACCTTATTACCAGGGACCACTGTGGGTAGCTGAAGCAAGTACCGGTGCAATATTCTCACCAATCGGGAATGACAAAGAATCAGAAAACTCCAGCGGGTATCAAGACAGGGACCCAGCCAGGGGAGGTGATGCTTGCCGAGCAGCCTTGCTCCCTGCAAGGGACTGAACAGGCCACTGGGGTGAAGCTTGAAAAGTATCTTGAGTGCCAAGCTAGGGACCCAGCAGAGAAGCAAGGGTGACGCTTGAGGAAAATACTACGGTGAAGATTGGAGGAGCTCAAGGAATTCAACCAGTCTAGTGAGAGACTGGGAGCTCAGTCTACAAGAAGTGATTGTGAAAGTGAAGGAACTGTTACACTTTGTTAGAAACTGTTAAAGACTGTTGCCAAAGGAGACAGCATTCCTACAACTGCAGATGTGGCATCTTGCTGGATGCCTTTCCCTGCACGGCTGTCCTCCTGTTCTCAGAGTCTCGGAGTCTAACAATTAACCTTGTAACTACTTAAGGGTGTCCTGGCCCTAACCCTCTCTCCCAAAGTTCTGTTAAGAGAATTAACATCTTTTTTATATTCAAGAAGTGTCTGGCACCCAATGAATCTAGCTGCTTTGCACCCACCTTGCCTCACAACCCACAATATACAGAAGGATGTCGGCTGTCTCTGGCCCTGAAGGTTCTCATTAGACCGAAGGAGGCCGGGAACCTTGCTACATATATATATATATATATATATATATATATATATATATATATATATATCAGTCTCTGCTCTCAAGGAGTTTACAGTCTAAGGTCCCTAACCCACATACTAGGGACAATTAAGAGAGGATCCAATTAAAGGGTTGTAAACCCTTGTTCTTTTTATATATAAAAATAACAAACATGCCTATACTTATCTGCTCTATGCAATCGTTTTGCCAAAGAGCAGCCATGATCCTCTGCTTCTGCCCCCCCTCCCCCCGATGCTCCAGGCCCCTCCTCTTTATTAGATGCTCCCACGGAAAGCCTCTTTCCATTGACACAGACAGCAGGACTCGGGCCCACTCCTGTGTAACTGGATTTGATTGAAAGCAGCAGGAGACATTGGCAGTCTGTTCAATGAGGAGAGAGACTGGAGCACATGGCTGGATCAGAGAGTCCCGGACAGTCGAGGCACTTGTGGATATTGTTGAATCGAGATGGGGCTCAGGTAAGTATTATGGGGGTTGAGGGGGGCTGCTGCACACAGGTTTTCTATATTAATGCATAGAATGCATTAAGATAAAAACCCTTCTGCCTGTAAGACCACTATAAAGTGGATGTAAACCAGATTCATGAAATTTGAGCTGGGCACATATATCTGGAGTGTTTTCTTATCTCTCTTCAAAGCCCCAAGTCGTGTGGCTTTCTCCTCCTCCGTTCTTCTGTTATCAGCATGATAACTTCTGACAAGATCTCCGACAACTGTGATAAAAGCAGCCTGAATTTTGTGTCAAGGTGGGTGTTATAAATAGATTAGCAGAGAGCTGGTCTACTCACAACACTGCTCTGCTAGTCTCTGCCTATGTGTAGAGGGGGTGTGTGCTTTTCCTCCAATAAGCTGCCTCACAGTCTATGACAAGAATACACACCCGCAAGTGAATCAGGAAGAGAAAATTCTAACAGGACATGCGCTTTCAAAACAGTATATAAAGCTGAAGACAGTAGTTTTTCAAGTAAAACTTATGAAGGAAGATTTATTTAATCTCTGTGCATCACCTGAGACTGTTCACTTCACTGGGTCTATGTGAGGGTTTACATCCACTTTAAGGTGAAAGACCTTGAGCCTTTACAACCACTTTAACTCAAAAACTGGAGTACCCGGAGGAGGCAAGGAGAACATGCAGACTCCAGGCAGGTAGTGCTGTGGTTGGGATTCCAACTAAAAACCCTAGTGCTGCCAGGCGAAAGTGCTAACCACTTGTCCACTGTGCTGTCTATGTACAATATACAGTAAAACCTTGGATTGCAAGCATAATTTGTTTCAGAATCATGCTTGTAATCCACAGCACTTGTACTGTATATCAAATCGAATTTCTCCATAAGAAATAATGGAAACTCAAATAATTTGTTCCACAATCATTTATTCATAAGTCCTTCAGTTCATATAAAAATATTATAGCAATGTGATAGGTTGTGTAACCATAAAATGTCCATCCACAAATGGCAGCCTCCACAAGGGAATTAGAAGCAAAATCCAGAAGAAGCTACAGAATATAAAAGAGAAGAGAGGCACCTCCAAGTGTATGGTTACATTTAAAGAAGGTACAACATTTAGCAACTCACATGGTTGATGATTAAAAGAGGCACATCTAATTATGCCGGCATCTGGCGTAAAGCTATCTGCAATCGTGACCGGTAAGTCTACCCTGCAGTAGAGCGATCTGAAAGCTTGGCTTGAAGCGCTCGTGGAGCGCAGCGTGGAAGGAACAACATCAATGGCGGTGAGGAGGATGGTCTATGTTGACATCTTTACCCCGGATGCCTGCATACTTACATGTGCCTATTTTAATCATTAACCATGTGAATTGCTAAATGTTGTACCTTCATTAAATGTAACTGTATTGCTACACTTATGCCCTGTACACAAGACCGGTTTTCCCATCGGAATAAACTGAAGGTTTCTCTGACAGAATTCCGCTCAAGCTGTCTTGCATACACACGATCACACCAAAGTCCGACCTTCAAGAACGCGGAGACGTACAACACATATGACGGGACTAGAAAACGTAATAGCCAGTAGCCAATAGCTTCCGTCTCGTACTTGCTTCAAAGCATGCATCGTTTTTGGTCCATCAGAACAGCATACAGACGAGTGTTTTTCCCAATAGGAATTGGTTCCGTCGGAAATATTTAGAACATGTTCTATTTCTAGGTCCGTCAGAATTAAAAAAAAAAAAAGTCCAATGAGGCATACACACGATCAGACTGGACTTTTTCCGTTGGACACTGTGCTCGGGTGTACACGGCATTAGAGGCTCTTCTCTTTTATACTCAGTTGTGACATGACACTACTTGTATATCAAGACATCGCTTGTATAAGTCAAAATTTGTTTAAAATTTTTTCTTGTCTTGCAAAAAGCACTCAAACCAAGATTTTACCGTATAACTCTTGTAGGTTGTTATCACTGTCAGTGAAAATGACAGGTTCTGGTGACCAGTATTTTAGGTACAGAACGTTTTTCTTCCCTTTTTTTATCCTTTAATAGCGAAAAATAAAAATAAAAAAATCAATTTGACATTTTAGTGATTGGGTTTTCATCGACCCAAAATTACTTACACTAGAAAAAAGCTACAGATTGTTCAACTATTTTTATTGTGTTTACATTTCTATTTATTTCTATTTTTGTTGAGTTTGCAAGACAGAATAAACCTGTCCATCACGCCTGCTACTGACAGCTTTCTCTGCTTTCCCTTCTTTCATCATGCCTGGCCTTGTGCCACAATGAACTCACTGACTTCCTCTCCCATACTCATGAATAGCAAGTCCTTCTCTCTCTCCTTCTCTTTATTCTTTACATAGATGTTCAGTAATTTCTGAGCTTGTTGAAGTTCACAACACAACACACTTCCATGAATAATAAGTGCATAATTTTAAAGGACTGCGGTTGTGTTTAGTCTTGTAAATGTTTAGTGGTTTTAAAAGTAAGTAAAGTAGGATCTGAAGTGTGAAATTCAATAAGCAATTTGCTCCTTCCTTTAATAAATCAGCTAGTTGTGCATGCAAGCTTTACAATTCTGTGTAAAAAGGTTAAATAATTGTTTCCTGCTATAGAAATAATTTCTAGGTTTCACGTAGATGCGAGAGCCGACGCAAGATATTAACCACTTTCAGACCGGACCATTTTGCTGGTAAATGACCAGAGGTCTTTTTACACTTTGGCACTGCGCTGCTTTAACTGGTAATTGCGCGGTCATGCAATGTTGTACCCAAACGAAATTTGCGTCCTTTTCTTCCCACAAATAGAGCTTTCTTTTAAAGGTATTTGACTGACTCTGCGATTTTTATTTTTTGCGATATAAACGTAAAAAGACCGCAAATTTTGAAAAAAAATGATATTTTCTAATTTTTGTTATTAGAAAAATCCAATAAACTCAATTTTAGTCATACATTTAGGCCAAAATGTATTCAGCCACATGTCTTTGGTAAAAAAAAAGTCAATAACTGTATATTTATTGGTTTGCGCAAAAGTTGTCACATCTACAAACTAAGGTACATTTTCTGGAATTTACGCAGCTTTTAGTTTATGACTGCCTATCTCATTTCTTGAGGTGCTAAAATGGCAGGGCAGTACAAAACCCCCCCAAATGACCCCATTTTGGAAAGTAGACACCCTAAGGAAATTGATAAGAGGCATGTTGAGCCCATTGAATATTTTATTTTTTTGCCGCAAGCGATTGAATAATGACAAAAAAATTTTTTTTTATTTTTTTTTACACAAAGTTGTCACTAAATGATATATTGCTCACACATGCCATGGTTATATGTGGAATTGTACCCCAAAATACATTCTGCTGCTTCTCCTGAGTACGGGGATACCACATGTGGTCGACTTTTTGGAAGCCTAGCCGTGTACGGGGCCCCCGAAAGCCAAGCACCGCCTTCAGGATTTCTAAGGGCATACATATGTCATTTTACTCCTCACTACCTATCACAGTTTTGAAGGCCATAAAATGCCAAGATGGCACAAAACCCCCACAAATGACCCCATTTTAGAAAGTAGACACCCCAAGCTATTTGCTGAGAGGCATGTTGAGTCCATGGAATATTTTATATTTTGCCACAAGTTGCGGGAAATTTACAAACTTTATACATTTTTCACAAAGTTGTCACTAAATGATATATTGCTCACACATGCTATGGGCATATGTGAAATTACACCCCAAAATAAATTCTGCTGCTTCTCCTGATTACGGGGATACCACATGTGTGGGATTTTTTGGGAGCCTAGCCGCGTACGGGGCCCCGAAAACCAAGCACCGCCTTCAGGCTTTCTAAGGGCGTAAATTTTTCATTTCACGCCTCACTACCTATTACAGTTTTGAAGGCCATAAAATGCCAAGATGGCACAAAACCCCCCCCAAATGACCCCATTTTAGAAAGTAGACACCCCAAGCTATTTGTTGAGAGGCATGTTGAGTCCATGGAATATTTTATATTTTGCCACAAGTTGCGGGAAAATTACAAACTTTTTTTTTTTTTTTTCACAAAGTTGTCACTAAATGATATATTGCTCACGCATGCCATGGGCATATGTGAAATGACACCCCAAAATAAATTCTGCTGCTTCTCCTGAGTACGGGGATACCACATGTGTGGGATTTTTTGGGAGCCTAGCTGCGTACGGAGCCCCGAAAGCCAAGAACCGCCTTCAGGCTTTCTAAGGGCGTAAATTTTTGATTTCACGCCTCACTACCTATTACAGTTTTGAAGGCCATAAAATGCCAAGATGGCACAAAACCCCCACAAATGACCCCATTTTAGAAAGTAGACACCCCAAGCTATTTGCTGAGAGGCATGTTGAGTCCATGGAATATTTTATATTTTGCCGCAAGTTGCGGGAAAATTACAAACTTTTGTTTTTTTATTTATTTTTTCACAAAGTTGTCACTAAATGATATATTGCTCACGCATGCCATGGGCATATGTAAAATGACACCCCAAAATAAATTCTGCTGCTTCTCCTGAGTACGTGGATACCACATGTGTGGGATTTTTTGGGAGCCTAGCTGCGTACGGGGCCCCGAAAGCCAAGAACCGCCTTCAGGCTTTTTAAGGGCGTACATTTTTGATTTCACGCCTCACTACCTATTACAGTTTTGAAGGCCATAAAATGCCAAGATGGCACAAAACCCCCACAAATGACCCCATTTTAGAAAGTAGACACCCCAAGCTATTTGCTGAGAGGCATGTTGAGTCCATGGAATATTTTATATTTTGCCACAAGTTGCGGGAAAATTACAAACTTTTTTTTTTTTTTTTTTTTTTTCACAAAGTTGTCACTAAATGATATATTGCTCACACATGCCAGGGGCATATGTGAAATGACACCCCAAAATAAATTCTGCTGCTTCTCCTGAGTACGGGGATACCACATGTGTGGGACTTTTTGGGAGCCTAGTCGTGTACGGGGCCCCGAAAACCAAGCACCGCCTTCAGGATTTCTAAGGGTGTAAATTTTTGATTTCACACCTCACTACCTATCACAGTTTTGAAGGCCATAAAATGCCAAAATAGCACAAACCCCCCAAAATGACCCCATTTTGGAAAGTAGACACCCCAAGCTATTTGCCGAGAGGCATGGTGAGTATTTTGCAGCTCTCATTTGTTTTTGAAAATGAAGAAAAAAAAAAATAATGTATATTTTTTTTCTTTTTTTCAATTTTCAAAACTTTGTGACAAAAATGAAGGTCTGCAAAATACTAACCATACCTCTCGGCAAATAGCTTGGGGTGTCTCCTTTCCAAAATGGGGTCACTTGGGGGGATTTTGTGCTATCTGGGCATTCCATGGCCTCCGAAACTGTGATAGGCAGTGAGGAATGAAATCAAAAATTTACACCCTTAGAAATCCTGAAGGTGGTGCTTGGATTTTGGGGTACCGTACGCGGTTAGGCTCCCAAAAGGTCTCACACTTGTGGTATCCCCGTACTCAGGAGAAGCAACAGAATGTATTTTGGGGTGTAATTTTACATATAACCATGGCATGTTTGAGCAATATATCATTTAATGACAACTTTGTGCAAAAAAAATAAAAATAAAATAATAATGTATTTTTTCCACAACTTTTGTCAAAATATAAAATATTCCATGGACTCGACATGCCTCTCAGCAAATAGCTTGGGGTGTCTACTTTCTAAAA
Organism: Lithobates pipiens; assembly: GCF_037356315.1. Classification (NCBI taxonomy): domain Eukaryota; kingdom Metazoa; phylum Chordata; class Amphibia; order Anura; family Ranidae; genus Lithobates; species Lithobates pipiens. The sequence goes on from NW_027507764.1 coordinate 166,484,334, forward strand.
TGGGGTCATTTGGGGAGGTTTTGAACTGTCCTGGCATTTTATGCACAACATTTAGAAGCTTATGTCACACATCACCCACTCTTCTAACCACTTGAAGAAAAAGCCCTTTCTGACACTTTTTGTTTACATGAAAAAATATTTTTTTTTGCAAGAAAATTACTTTGAACCCCCAAACATGAAGTGTTTTTTTAAAGCAAAAGCCCTACCGATTAAAATGGTGGGTGTTTCATTTTTTTTTTTCACACGGTATTTGCGCAGCGATTTTTCAAACGCATTTTTTGGGGAAAAAACACACTTTTTTTTATTTTAATGCACTAAAAATTACTATATTGCCCAAATGTTTGATGAAATAAAAAATATGATCTTAGGCCGAGTACATGGATACCAAACATGACATGCTTTAAAATTGCGCAGAAACGTGCAGCGGCGACAAACTACGTACATTTTTAAAAGCCTTTAAATGCCTTTACAGGTGACCACTTTAGATTTACGGAGGAGGTCTACTGCTAAAATTAGTACCCTTGATCTGACCTTCGTGGTGATACCTCACATGCATGGTGCAATTGCTGTTTACATATGACACCAGACCAACGCTTGCGTTCCACGTTGCGCCTTAGCAGGGGGGGACAGGGGTGTTTTTTTTTAATTTTTATTATTTTTATTATTTATTTTGCTTTTTTATTTTATTTTTAAACTGTTCCTTTCATTTATATATATATTTTTATGATTTTTATTGTTATCTCAGGGAATGTAAATATCCCCTATGATTGCAATAGGTAGTGACAGGTACTCTTTTTAAAAAAAATTAGGGTCTATCAGACCCTAGATCTCTCCTCTGTCCTCAAAGCATCTGACCACACCAAGATCGGTGTGATAAAATGCTTTCCCAATTTCCCAATGGCGCTGTTTACATCCCGCAAAATCTAAGTCATGAAATGCTCGTAGCTTCCGGTGTCTTAGGCCATAGAGATGATTGGAGCCATTCTGGTCTCTGATCAGCTCTATGGTCAGCTGGCGGAACCACCGGCTGCATTCTCAGGTTCCCTGTTGGGACAGGAGAGCCTGAGAAAACCATGGAAGATGGTGCGGGGGGGGGGGACATTCCCTCCCACTGCTTGTAAAAGTAGTCTAGAGGCTAATTAGCCGCTAGGATTGCTTTTACATAAAAGCCGACCGCTGGCTGAAAAGAATGATACCTAAACCTGCAGGCATCATTCTGGTATAAGCACTCAAAGTCCCGCAACATACCAGTATGTTGCTGGAACTGGTTGGGCATATATTGTAATTTTTTTTTCATGCAGCCTGTGGGCTGAACGAAAAAAAAATATTGATCGGTGGGTATGCCCACCATTAGATACCACCCTTCATCCACCCACTTCTAATGGTGGGCATACATGCACCATTTATATATGCCGAAGCATGGGGGCATCCTCCCGCAAAAGGTAGGAGCAGATCGCTCCTCCACCCCTTATGCCCCCATGCTTCGATATATATGCTCTTTTTTAACTGTGGTGGTGAAATCACCCCCGACAGTACTGGAGTCGCGGCTTTATGTATCATGGGAGCAAACGCTGTTGCTGTCAAGATAAATAAATCCGCGCTGCAACTGAATGGCGTACCTGCTAAGCAAATGATGGTTAACAATAAAACAAAGTAACATTACAGTATAACAGTAAGACGTACCATACCTGCAAAGCAAATACAAAAAAAAATAGCAAAAAATAACACATTTAACACAATCTGTGCCTAAAATATATATATGCCGAAGCATGGGGGCATCCTCCCGCAAAAAAGTTATGCCGCGTACATACATTCAAACTTTTCCACGGGCAAGCCCTCCGTCGGAATTTTGACTGTATGTACGTGGCATTAGGAGCAAAATCGCTCCTCCACCCCTTATGCCCCCATGCTTCGGCATATATGCTCTTTTTTAACTGTGGTGGTGAAATCACCTCCGACAGCGCTGGAGTCGTGGCTTTACGTATCGTGGGAGCAAACGCTGTTGCTGTCAAGATAAATAAATCCACGCTACAGCTGAATGGCGTGCCTGAAAACAAAAAATGGTTAACAATAAAACATTGCAGAATAGAATACAGTACAAAGGAGCAGAACAATAGAGAGAGAATAGAGAGAGAGAGAACAATAAAACGACAACTATTTTTGTTTTTTTGGTTTTATATTTTTTTTGTTTTTTTTGTTTTTTTACTTTTTTTTTTTTTTTAACACTTTTTTATGTAACTTTAACACTTCTATTGTAACGGTTCCAGCGGTTTGGGTCTCTCAAAATGCGATGGCATCTTGGGAGACCCTGTGAACGTGTGCCTAGCCTGTGCAATGCTGTACCCTACGCTAATACTCAACTAGTGTGTGGTAGCGTTTAAAACACTCACCCTGACAAAGATCAGGATTGCCAGGACAGCGGGGACAATAAGAACGGGTGTCACGCCTATATCCGCACTTTCTGCAGACACAACATTTTCTTTGGGGGGCTCGTTGGGTAGGGGTACTCGGGAGGACATAAGAATAATGCCTCTCATGCAGCCGGCTTACTGCATCTGGTAGGGGAAGGTGAGGTGGAGCACCGTCTGGATACAGAAGGGCTCTGACGATATCCTCCTGGAATTTGAGGAAGGATCCAGTCCGTCCTGAAGCTTTGTGTAGTACATAAGCATTCAGTATAGCCAATTGGAATAAATAAACAGACACTTTTTTGTACCAGCGTCTGGCCTTACGGGCAACTAGATACGGCGCCAACAACTGGTCATTGAGGTCCACCCCTCCCATGTTAAGGTTATATTTGTGGACACAGAGGGGTTTCTCCACAATACCAGTCGCCGTAGGAATTTGGACCGTCGTGTCTGCATGAAGGGAGGTAAGAACGAAAACATTCTTATTATCCCTCCACTTCATAGCGAGCAAATTATTACTGCACAAGCAGGCACTCTCCCCCAGCCTAAGACGGGACTCTACAAGCCGCTGGGGAAAGCCCCGGCGATTAGGTCGCACGGTGCCACATGCTCCAATCTGCTGATCAAACAAGTGACTAAACAGTGGCACGCTTGTGTAATAATTGTCCACGTACAAGTGGTACCCCTTTCCGAATAAGGGTGACACCATGTCCCACACTATCTTGCCAGCGCTTCCTATGTAGTCAGGGCAGTTCTCCGGCTCTACGTGACTATCTTTACCCTCATAAACCATGAAACTACGTGTATAGCCTGTGGCCCTGTCACAGAGCTTATACATCTTGACCCCGTATCTGGAACGCTTGTTGGGGACGTATTGTTTGAATGACAAGCGACCAGAAAACTTAATCAGGGACTCATCAACGCAGATAACTTGATCGGGAGTAAACAAGTCTGCAAAACGTTGGTTGAAGTGGTTTATGAGGGGCCGAATTTTGTAGAGCCGATCGTATTCAGGGTCTCCACGAGGACGACAGAGTTCATTGTCGCTGAAGTGCATGAACCGCAAAATCATCTCGTATCGTGCCCTGGACATGGAAGCAGAGAACACTCGCATATGGTGAATTGGGTCAGTGGACCAATATGACCGCAGCTCACTCTTTTTGGTTATGCCCATGTTGAGGGAGAGGCCCAGAAAGATTTTAAATTCGGAAACCGTAACTGGTTTCCATTGTCTGGCAAGGGCGGACTGGGGAATAGTGGCGATGTGTTGACCAGCGTACAAATTGGTTTGGTCCACAATAGATCTATAGAGATCTTCGGTGAAAAACAGTGAGTAAAAGTCAAGTGTCGTAAAATCAACTGTTTCCACGTTAATGCCAGGTTGGCCAGTGAATGGGGGAAGTACGGGTTCTGCAGAAGATGTGGGCACCCAAATAGGATTGGCGAATTCTGCAGGAAGGGCACTATGGGTACGATGGGCCTGTCTTTGTCTTCTTCTTGGTGGCAGCGGGACACTACTTGTGCTTGCCACCTCGCCAGCTTGAACTGCACTTATGGGACTCGCCACGTCACCACGTGTTACTGCAGTGCTGGATGTACATCCAGGGTGTACTAGGCCGCTGGTGCTTGCCAGTTCACCAGAAGGATGAGCGGCTCTAGTACGTCTCTGCTCCATACGAGTGACCTGCGGTTCCTGCACCTGAACAACAGAATACATTCGGGATTGGGCACACCTGTTCTTAACAGCGGCCTCATCTCCGTCGTCAGAGCTATCTGTCATGGAGCCGCTGTCATCTACAGGATCGTATTCTGAGCCTGAATCTGACAGATGAGTGACGTCCTCTTCACTATCTGTCATGCTCAGAAACGTGTAGGCCTCTTCACTAGTGTACCTTCGCTTTGCCATTTTGGGCTCTAAATTTAGGGGTACACTAGTGAGACTCACAGGTAAAAAAGCACCTAGCCTGTCAGCGACTGTTTCAAAACGCTACAAAAAAAACTGTTAGCGATCGCAGGGATCAAGCCTGACTCTGCGAACGCTGCAGTTATGTGTGTTGTGTTTTGTAAGTGACAGTGATCGATCGATACTGCACTTGGGTGGGCTGGGCTGGGCTTGGCGGAGGGCCTAAACGCAGGTGCTAGCAGGTATCTGGGCTGATCCCGCTAACAATGCGTTTTGGGAAACCTAAAATGCTGGCAACGCTAATATAGATCTGATCAGATACTATATTACTAAGGGAGGTGTATGCTTTGCGCGTGGGTGTTAGCGGTACTGGCACTAACCTGACGCTGGGCCGACGCAGACCTTATCTGACCCTCAAACTTATATCACCCGCCGGGTGATCAGGGGGTTAAACCTTTATTAAGTAATAAATGGCGGGTGCCCTGAAACAAAAAAAAAATAACTAACCAACCAGCGTCACCTGTAACAGTTATATGGTGATCACTGGTGAAAGGGTTAACTGGGGGGCAATCAGGGGGCTATGCGGTAGTATATGGGGGTCCCTGACTCTATAAAAAGCTGCGGCGAACCTAAATACTTACCTGCCTAACTAGCGTCACCTGTGACACTATTACAGCGATCAGAAAAACGATCGCTTATTAGTGACACTGGTGACGGGGGGTGATCACGGGGTTAAACCTTTATTGGGGGGGTTAGGGGGGCACCCTAGAGCTAAAGGGGGCTAACCCTAACTGCCCTAACAGTTATTACAGTCACAAATGACACCAATGCAAAAAAAAAATAAAAAATGCAATTGGTGTCACTGTGACTGGGGGGGGGGGCAGGGGTGATTGGGGGGGGATTGGGGGGTGATCAGGGGGGTGAAAAGTGTGCCTGGCGTGTTCTACTGTAAGTGTAGTGTTGGGTGCAACACACCGATCCTCTCTCCTCGGTGCCGGAACGAAAAAGACCGACACGAGGAGAGATTACTTCACTTCCTCTGCCTGTGTTTACATTACAGGAGAGGAAGTGATGTCACCGAGCATTTCTATTCGCCGGGAGCGATCGCGAGGGGGTGGCCATGAATGAATGGCCGCCCCCTCATCCGGGATCGCTCCCGAACGAATACCGACCACCGCAGGCACCGGGCGGGGGCCCGATCGGGCCCCCGACCCGCGGGAAGGCAAGGACGTACATGTAAGCCCTTATGCCTGCCCGTGCCATTCTGTCGACGTACATCGTCGTGCGGCGGTCGGGAAGTGGTTAAAGACTACGTTTGTTTACATTTTTAGTCGGAATTTTACTTTTCATAAAAAAAAAGAATAATTTCTAATGTCCTTTCTGCCAAAGCCATCTCAATGTACTTATCACTCACTTACCTCATCTACAGTATGTCAGCCTTCAATCTGAGTTTCTAATTTCAAAGTTTCTAATTTCAAAGTTTAAAAAGATTTATTTTTGCCTATCACTTGTAGCATCATGTGACCATCCAGGAAACTTCGTATCCCATCATATACTGCCTTACTGCATCACAGAATAGGGTGTGTTTTACCTCTCTGGACCACCACTCCCTAATTTCTGTACCACCTCTTTTTTATCTCTGCCCCCTTCCCTACTTCTTCCTTTAGAGTGGCCATACACTGTACAATCAAAAAAAGGAGGAGGATGGAGCGCTGGTGGGAGCTGCTAGTGAACAGTCATAAGATGGTTGATAAAAAATGGGGATGAGAAAAGGCTGGGGGGGTTTTTTCGTGTGGCAATTCAGAACAGTTTTTACAGTTCAGACTTATGTTAATAAGTTCTAGTGAATATTGTGAGTGGCAGTCGGCTCCAGAGAGCAGAAGAGACTCTGTAACATAGGAGAAAAGAGAGGTAGAGCAGCGCCGCTCTGAGAGTAATATGTCTATTAAATGATGGCTTTATTTATAATTTAAAAGATGTGCAATCACATTTGAGTAGATAAAAGCAGGCATCATAGATGTCCGCGGCCGTCCTCAGCTATCATCCGGTGTGTCTTGCTGGGCTGTAGTAGGGGATCAGACCCCGGTCGCTTTCGGTGGCATCCGTCGCTTCGGGCTGTTTGTGTCCTACAATGAGCACATCAGCAGGTGGAGAACGTCAGCAGGTGGAGAACGTCAGCCGCTTGAGATGGGGGGGGGGGGCGTAGCTACAGCGCTTGCGTTCAGAGCATGCATGCTCCTTCATCAGGCTGTACAATCTCCTTTCGATATACCCAAAGGTGTACACAGCCTATTGCATTAGGGTGTGCACCCCAAAGCTCAAACAAACACTAGCAATCACTAGGGATGAGTTCGAACAGCGAACAATATGCAGTGTTTGCGGCAAATTCGAAAAGCTGCCGGAACACCGTTAAAGTGAAAAATATAAATGTAAACTTGCGCTGAATGGCACACGGTTAAAGTCTATTGGACATTTTAAAGGCTTATATGCATGGTATTGTCATAAAAAAGTATTTGGGATCCGGGGTCCTGCCCCAGGGGACATGTATCAATGCAAAAAAAAGTAGCAGCGATTTTTTTATTTTTTTTATTCTTAAAGTGAAACAATAAAAATTAAATATTCCTTTAAATTTCATACCTGGGGGGTGTTTATAGAATGCCTATAAAGTGGTGGAGTTTTCCTATGTTTAGAACAGTCTAAGATCAAAATGACATTTCTAAAGGAAAAAAAGTAATTTAAAACTGATCTCATGTGTAATGAATTGTCAGGTTTCGGTAATATAGATACAACTCATTGAAAAAAAAGAGCATGGGATCCCCCCCACCAGTCCTTTAACAGGCCCTTAGGGTCTGGTATGAATATTAAGGGGAACCCCCGAACCAAAATTCTTAACAAAATTGTGTGGGGGTCCCCCATTAAATCCATACCAGGCCCTTCAGATCTGATATGAAAATTAAGGGGAACCCTGCGCCAAATTTAAAAAAAATTGCGGAGGGGTCCCCCCAAAATCCATATCAGACCCTACAGGTCTGGCATGGATTTTAAGGGGAACCCTGCGCCAAAATAAAAATAAATGGCATAAGGGTCCCCCCAAAATCCATACCAGACCCTTATCCGAGCACAGAGGAAAAGAGGGGGGACAAGAGAGTGCCCCCCCTCCTGAACCATACCAGGCAACATGCCCTCAACATGGGGAGGGTGCTTTTAGGTAGCCCTCCAAAGCACCTTGTCCCCATGTTGATGGGGATAAGGGCCTTATCCCCACAACCCTTGCCCAGTGGTTGTGGGGGTCTGCAGGCGGGGCAACCCCCACTTTAACAAGGGACCCCCCAGATCCCGGCCTCTGCCCCATGTGAATTGGTAATGAAGTACAAGTACCCTACTATAAAAAGTGTCAAAATGGTAAAAAAGACAAGACACAGCTTGGGACAAGTTCTTTATTAAAAAATAAAAAAATAAAAATGTCCCACGATGTATGTTCACGCTGTAAGACAGACCGAAAAAGAAAAACAAAAAAATGCCGCAACCGATCCACCTCCATGAGAGGCTCCCGCCTAATGACGCGTCTTCGCTGTGACAGCTCTTATATAACTGAGGGCAGGGCCACCCGGTGACATAACCGGGTGACCCTGCTTCCCCATGGCTTCCCAGTGGTGCCCACCAGCACCAACGAGTTTCATCAGGCTTCCTCATCTCACCTGGAGCAGCAAGCCTTCTCTGTCTAATTTCTGAATTACAATAGTAATTTAAATTACTCCAAGATAACAAATCAAAGTTTCGGACAAAATTTAAATAGTTCTCAAATCAAATTCGAATAGTTTTCAAATCAAATTAGAATTTCAAAAGAGAATAAAATAGAATATAATAGAAAAAAAATAGAATAAAAAAAAGGGATGGGATAGAAAACAAATGAATAGAGTAAAACTGTACAAAATAAAATAGGAAATAAAAACATTACAAAATAGAATAGAAGATAAAGGAGTATAATAAAAAATAGAATAGAATAAAATAGAAAGAATATAACCATCTTCTGAAATTAGAATTTCAAATAGTATACATTTGAATAGAAAAGAATAGAATAGAAAAAAAAGAATATAACCATTTCCCAAAATTTGAATAAAATGTATTTCAATAGAATAGAAAAGAATAGATTATAATAGAAAATAAAAGAATAGAATTGACTAGAATAGAAAAGAATAGCATAGAAAAAAAAACAATAGAATAGAATACAATAGAAAGAATATAAGCTTCTTCAGAAATTCGAATTTCGAATAAAATAAAAAGGAATGGAATAGAAAATAAAATATAATAGAAAAGAATAGAATATAACAATATAACCATTTTCCGAAATTCTAATTCAAATAGAATAAATTTTGAATTTGAAAATAAAATAAAATAATATAATGGGAAATAAAAGAATAGGCTCCCCTGCGCGAATCGCTGTAAGTGTATGGCAGCTGCTTTAAGAGCTACAGGGGGCACGCCCCCGGGGCACGACGCCAGAGCCAATGCGCGTGACCAGCTGCCGCGATATCCCCCGGTGACCTGCAATCGCTCCTCAGAGAGCCAGAACGGGGATCTGTCAATGTAAACAAACAGATCCCCGTTCTGTCAGGGAAGTAGAGAGAGATCTTCTGTTCCTAGTGATCAGGAACAGCAATCTCTTCCCTTGATCGCCCCCCAGTGTTAACCCCTTTCCTGCCAGTGACATTTATACAGTAATCAGTAATCCATATTTAGCACTGATAGCTATATAAATGTCAGTTGTCCCAAAAAAGTGTGAAACATGTCCGATCTGTCTGCTGCAAAATCAATGAAATTCTTTACCATTCCACAAATGGCTTGATACTGATATGGATGTTGAGATCTTGGGGTGACGTGGATCCTTACATGAAAGCGGTCTTCAATATGCTTGCATGGTTCTATTGTTTGTAAGTACTTTCTGATTTTTAAACGACCATATAACTGTTCGCCATGTTATTCCCCCCTTTCCCAACAGTATGTTTACATATGATACTTTAATTCATTTTACTCATTTTTCTCTATGCTAGATAATACAGCTCACCTTTAATTACCCCGAAGAAGGAATGCAACAAATTATTCCTAAACATGTTGGGCTTCCTGAAATTTATATGAATGATTCTGCCTCTTACAGTGAGACCTTTCGTATGTTTCAGATGTCAGCTGTATATATGCTATCACTTGACCACATTCTTGTCTTGTTTTTTACAAACAAGATTTTGTATGTAATATGTTTATATAATAAAATTTCACTATTTTTTTCTTACTGGTTCACTACTTTTTCTACTGGATCTTCCCTGGGGCACACTCCTCCATTTTTCTCCAATAATTTGGGATGTGGCTCGGGTTCCCATTTTTTTCTTACTTAAGGTAGTCTAATTACTATTGTCCTCCATATCTGAGTGGAGGGAATAGAGTCACCCTCTCTACACAGTCCCATAGGGCAGCATGCATTGTTAAGGCTCTATTCCTAAAAGTGAATAATTGCTGTCATACACATGTACTTTTATTACAGGGCCCATATATTCATAGTCCATAAATGACATGAACACAGTATATAACACAACCTGAAACGTATTTATTACTGAGTTTTTCTCAGCCGGCCATACATGGAGCAAATTTCTTTCCTGTAACTATGGGTTCCTGCAAACAGACAGTGTTGATGCAGGAATCCCTCCTGTCGGGCCATTGTCTTCTCTCATCGGGGGCATCAGAGAGGGCAAGGGAAGCTGTCCCCGCTTGGAGAAGACAGTGATTATCGATAGCGGCTATATTAGGGAGTCCAGGCAGGCTGGTTGTACCCAAGTTGATCGATTGATCAACTGGATACGATCAGCATGCCAATTCACGATTAGAACTGTGTATGGCCGGCCTTAATTTTTTGTGTACAGTATGATGGGGAAATCTAAAGGTAACTTTAATGAATGAGTTTCTCTTTATTCCTCGTTTTTCCAAAGCATTTATCTTACTGTTGGTACTGGATGAAGGACAAGGCAGGTTCAGATCTAATCCTTTTATTACACTGTACACCATAAAGAGATTTAGACCGGCCATACACGATGCAAATTTCATTCCTGCAACCATGGGATGCAGGAAAGAACTTAGCTCAATTCCCCCCTCAACACAAGCAGTGTTGATGAGGGAATCCGTCCCCGTTGGGTGAAGACAGTGATTATCACTAGCAGCTATAGCAGTCACTAGTGATATTCGATAATCTGGCAGGCTGGTTGTACCCAAGTTGATCGATCAATCAGCTTGGTACATTCAGCCTACCCATTAATGGTTTGAATTTCAGCAGGTTCCTACTCAACTGGCTGAGATTCGAACAGTGTATGGACGGCCTTAAAAGGTGACCACTTTCATGGAAAAAAATGGCATATACGGTTGCTACACAAGCCATATTGTAATTTAATTTTATTAAAATTACATTTCTTTTTTAATCTCACTATTGTAATTTTCTGTAAAATGCAATGAAATATGGCAACCTGGAGGCATTCTGTACATTGTTCTGCTTGTGTGATTGGCTCACTGATTTTCCCAGAAGTCTGAATTAAGGGAAAAAAAAAAGCCAGGCATCCGCTAATAAGAATTAAGGTTTTGTAGAGACTCTCATCAGGAGCTAATTACTTCTAAAGGGATGCAGTCCTTTCAACTTTCCATGTTATAACACAGAAAGTGCATTGGCTATTTAAAATGAAACAGTCTCTCCCATTCATAATCCACATGAAAACAGTCTGATTAAACAAAGAGCTATTTCTTCACAGCAAGAAAAGGTAGGAATCTGCTGCAAAGTTTGTTAAAATTCCTTCAATGTACACTGATCATCCAGAGAAGTGATTAACAGTCAAATAAACAAATGATATTAAAAAATAGAGCCACACAGATAATTGTCATGTGGCTAATGTAGTAGCAAAGAAGAACTAGCTGTTAGTGCTGGCTGAACGCATATGTGTGGCAGCATGGCCATACATACAGTCAGAGCCCCTTATTTATGATGGGAGCATCTGGCGCCTAGGTGCCCCCTGCTAAGTGAGTGTGCCACTCCTGGTCATTCTTTATGGGAGTTAATGGGGCGGGCTCTTGATCACGTGATTACTGTGAAAGACAATCACAATGGTCATCTGATTGGGAAGTCCATGTATCACCCCCATTGGTATGAACCTTTAAATGGCCAGGTACTACCTGATGGAAAGGGTTAAAGTGACCTTGAACTTTGCCCATTTAAGGCAAGGTAACAGATTTTATTTGCAGCCTGCTCTTTTGCAGCAGATACTTACTTCTCTATGATCCCATGTTAGCCCGCAGAACCCCATTACATGTTCAATAATCTGAGTATGAAGTCGCATGCAACGCTTTCCTCTTGCTATCATAATGTAACACTAGGTGTCTGACTAGCCAGTCAATAGACCCAGCATTGTCACATGAGGTGGGGAGAGGATTTTTAGTTCTGTGTGAATTCCAGCCTAGAAAGATAAAGAATTTGCGCCACACCCTTAAACCCCCCCCCCCATTCTACCAACCTAACCCCCCACCCCCCCTGATCTCTATATACACCACAATTCAAACTCACCAGCTACTTCTTGGATGCCCAAAACAAGGCATCCAGGTCTACTCTAATGCATACATACGTGGACTTGTTGTACAGATACTCATCCGACTGCTCTGATGAGTAGGACCCGCCATGGACATCTACATCATGACATGGACCCAGACGCATTAATCTTTGGAAATACTTACCTTAGGACTATCTCGGTATGATTTATACAGAATACCCAACACCTATTCTTTTCTTAAAGAGGGATTCCACCTACAAAAAAAATAATAAAAGCCAGCAGCTATAAATACTACAGCTGCTGACTTTTAATAAATGGACACTCACCTGTCCCGGGTTCCAGCGATGCCGGCAGCCGAGGCCGATCGATCGCTCGGCTCTCGGCTGCTGCCGCCACCATTCTAGGCGAGGGAATCAGGAAGTGAAGCGAATCGGCTTCACTTCCCGGTTCCCTACTGTGCATGCGCAAGTCGCACAGCGCAATATGAATTGTCCGCGCTGTCTCTGAGACCCATGTGTGTCCCAGCAGACAGCGCGGCAGGACAGGAAATGGCGTAGACTCCCACGGGAGTCTATGCCCGTAAGTGGGTGTAAATACCTGTCTTTGACAGGTATCTCCACCCCCCTCCCCCCTGAAAGGTGCCAATTGTGATACCGGAGGGGGGGAGGGTTCCGATCAGCGGAGGTTCCACTTTAGGGTGGAACCCCGCTTTAAATCTTCCAATGCTCGCTTGAGAAACTCCATGTTACAATTAGTGAAAAGATAAATGTGCCTCACCCACAGTATGTACTGGCTATGGTTTAACTATATGTCTATATATTCCTGTTCACCCAGTAGGAGAAGCAATGGCCCTGAATCTTCCATCGGCAAGCTGACGTGAGTAGCAGCATCAGCCTAAGGTAAGGCCGCTGATTGCAGCCACCCGTCTCCTGAGGGGGGGTCAACTGATTGCCGCTGTTGGTCACCCGCGGGGAGTCCACTGTCCTGTGGGGGGTGGATTAAGTAGGGTTTTGACCATCTTCATTTTAAAACCACAGTAAGAATAAATCTCCTCCCTCCCCATCCAATGTGATAGTGTGTAATTGGCATCCACCTATCCCTGTCAGTGAGGGGTAGTGAGTCCTCAGTAGGGATGAGCCGAACACCCCCCTGTTCGGTTCGCACCAGAACCTGCGAACAGACCTAAACTTCGTGTGAACTTTAGAACCCTATTAAAGTCTATGGGACTCGAACGTTCACAATCTAAAGTGCTCATTTTAAAGGGTAATATGCAGGTTACTGTCCTAAAAAGTGTTTGGGGACCTGGGTCCTGCCCCAGGGGACATGGATCAATGCAAAAAAAAGTTTTAAAAACGGCCGTTTTTTCAGGAGCAGTGATTTTAATAATGATTAAAGTGAAACAATAAAAGTGTAATATTCCTTTAAATTTCGTAGCTGGGGGGTATCTATAGTATGCCTGTGAAGGGGCGCATGTTTCTGGTGCTTAGAACTGTCGCTGCACAAAGTGTCATTTGTGCAGGAAAAAAAGTCTTTTAAAATCACTTGCGGCTAAATTGTCGGGTCTCCGTAATACAGAGAACACTCAATGAGTGTTCTCTGTATTAGCCGACAATTCATTCATTCATTGATTAAAAAAAAAAAAAAAAAAAAAAGCGTGGGGGTTCCCCTAAATTCAATCAAAAGGCCCTTCAGGTCTGACATGGATATTAAGGGGAACCCCGTGTCAAATTAAAAAAAAAAATTGACGTGGGGGTCCCCCCAAATATCCATACCAGACCCTTCAGGTCTGATATGGATATTAAGGGGAACCCCGCATCAAATTAAAAAAAAAATTGACGTGGGGGTCCCCCTAAATATCCATACCAGACCCTTTATCCGAGCACGCAACCTGGCAGGCCGCAGGAAAAGAGGGGGGGACGAGAGAGCGGCCCCCCCTCCCTCCTGAACCGTACCAGGCCACATACCCTCAACATTGGGAGGATGCTTTGGGGGTCTGTGACCCCTCAAAGCACCTTGTCCCCATGTTGATAAGGACAAGGGCCTCATCCTCACAACCCTGGCTGTTGGTTGTGAGGGTCTGCGGGCGGGGGGCTTATCAGAATCTGGAAGCCCCCTTTAACAAGGGGACCCCCAGATCCCGGCCCCCCCCTGTTTGAAATGGTAAGGGGGTACAAAAGTACCCCTACCATTTCACAAAGAAAGTGTCAAAATGGTTAAATAAGACAAACACACTTTTGAAAAATTCCTTTATTAAAAATAAAAAAAATTAAAAAAAAATTCCAGCGGTGCTAATCCACTCTTGCTATCCAGCGACGGGTCTCCGGGGTCCAGCGATGGATGATCATATCCAGCGACGGGGGATCTCTCAGTCCGGCGCTGTCCATACCTCCTTCTTCTGTCTCCACTGCGGAGACACTGCAGAGAGCCGAGCGCTGACATTTCTTATATTGGGAGGGCGGGGCCACCCGTCACCTGACCCCGCCCCTCTGACGCAGGAGAGGGAAGCCAGGGGTTCCCCAGTGACGTGTGGGTGACCCCGCCCCCTCTGATGTAACGGAAACCTGCGTTACATCAGAGGGGGCGGGGTCACCCACACGTCACTGGGGAACCCCTGGCTTCCCTCTCCTGCGTCAGAGGGGCGGGGTCAGGTGACGGGTGGCCCCGCCCTCCCAATATAAGAAATGTCAGCGCTCGGCTCTCTGCAGTGTCTCCGCAGTGGAGACAGAAGAAGGAGGTATGGACAGCGCTGGACTGAGAGATCCCCCGTCGCTGGATATAATCATCCATCGCTGGACCCCGGAGACCCGTCGCTGGATAGCAAGAGTGGATTAGCACCGCTGGAATTTTTTTTTTAATAAAGGAATTTTTCAAAAGTGTGTTTGTCTTATTTAACCATTTTGACACTTTCTTTGTGAAATGGTAGGGGTACTTTTGTACCCCCTTACCATTTCAAACAGGGGGGGGGGGCGGGATCTGGGGGTCCCCTTGTTAAAGGGGGCTTCCAGATTCTGATAAGCCCCCCGCCCGCAGACCCTCACAACCAACGGCCAGGGTTGTGAGGATGAGGCCCTTGTCCTTATCAACATGGGGACAAGGTGCTTTGAGGGGTCAAAGACCCCCAAAGCATCCTCCCAATGTTGAGGGTATGTGGCCTGGTACGGTTCAGGAGGGAGGGGGGGCCGCTCTCTCGTCCCCCCCTCTTTTCCTGCGGCCTGCCAGGTTGCGTGCTCGGATAAAGGGTCTGGTATGGATATTTAGGGGGACCCCCACGTCAATTTTTTTTAAAATTTGATGTGGGGTTCCCCTTAATATCCATATCAGACCTGAAGGGTCTGGTATGGATATTTGGGGGGACCCCCACGTCAATTTTTTTTTTTAATTTGACACGGGGTTCCCCTTAATATCCATGTCAGACCTGAAGGGCCTTTTGATTGAATTTAGGGGAACCCCCACGCTTTTTTTTTTTTTTTTTTTTTTAATCAATGAATGAATGAATTGTCGGCTAATACAGAGAACACTCATTGAGTGTTCTCTGTATTACGGAGACCCGACAATTTAGCCGCAAGTGATTTTAAAAGACTTTTTTTCCTGCACAAATGACACTTTGTGCAGCGACAGTTCTAAGCACCAGAAACATGCGCCCCTTCACAGGCATACTATAGATACCCCCCAGCTACGAAATTTAAAGGAATATTACACTTTTATTGTTTCACTTTAATCATTATTAAAATCACTGCTCCTGAAAAAACGGCCGTTTTTAAAACTTTTTTTTGCATTGATCCATGTCCCCTGGGGCAGGACCCAGGTCCCCAAACACTTTTTAGGACAGTAACCTGCATATTACCCTTTAAAATGAGCACTTTAGATTTCTCCCATAGACTTGTATAGGGTGTTCCGGCTTTTCGAATTTGCTGCGAACAGCCCAAATTGTTCACTGTTCGCTGAACAGGCGAACAGGCAATGTTCGAGTAGAACATGAGTTCGACTCGAACTCGAAGCTCATCCCTAGTCCTCAGCTCTGTGTATGCCTAAGATAGATGCTTGGAACTTGCACAGGTCTAGCACTCCCTCGTGCCAGGCAGCTGAACAGAGGTGGGGGAAATAAGTGACTAAATATTGTGCAACTAGTGGAGCCAGAATTAAAATGAATTGTCTTGCTTTACCCTTTATCAGCAAAGCACAGTTTGATTTTAAGGTGCAGCCATTTTTGTTATATCTCCATGCAAATAACATCAAGTAACAGTTTAATAATGTTCTGGCACAAAGTGGTAACTTTATTCATATGCTTCCAAGAAACTGATCAATGGGGTCTCCTCACTGAACACCCAAACTGCTTTTCACTGTCTCCTGGAAAAGAAAACAGCTCTAAATATAGTATTCTCTACTCTAAAATATCTCCCAACATTTAGACCCCCATATTTCTGTGTATCCACCTCATCCTGCTATTCAGTGCTGATGACATGCACAGAGGAAATTGCCCAGTGCTGAGATCATGGCACCAAAGAAAACTGCTTCGGGCTTTTCATTGTGCCTTGTATGCATCAGTCTTTTTAGGCCATAGCACCTTAGCAACTTCAGCCCCAGAAGGTTTTACCCTCTTCCTGCCCAGAGCACTTTTTACAATTTGGCACTGCGTCACTTTAACTGGTATTTGCGCGGTCATGCAGTGCTGTACCCAAATTAAATTTGTGTCCCTTTTCCCACAAATAGAGCTTTCTTTTGGTGCTATTTGTTCACCTCTGTGGTTTTTATTTTTTGCGCTCTACACAATTTTGAAAAAAAAAAACAATATTTTTAACTTTTTGCTATAATAAATATCCCCAAAGATGTTTTTTTTTAAAACAAATTTCTTCATCAGTTTAGGCCAATATACATTCTTCTACATATTTTTGTTAAAAAATAAAATTGCGATAAGCGTATATTAATTGTTTTGAGCAAAAATTATGGCGTTTACAAATTTTGGGAAAGATTTATGGCATTTTTATGGCATTTTTTTTTTCTAGTAATGGTGGTGTTCTACAATTTTTAGCGGTATTGCGATGGACAGATCGGACACTTTTGACCCATTTTTGGGAACATTGACATTTATACAGCGATCAGTGCTATAAAAATGCACTGACTACTGTTTAAATGACACTGGTAGGGAAGGCGTTAAAACTAGGGGGAGATAAAGGGTTTAAATGTGTGTTCTAACTGTATGGGGATAGGACTGAGTAGGAGAAGAGACATATCACTGTTCCTACTTACTAGGAACAAACAACATGTCTCCTCTCCTCTGACAGCACAGGGATTTATGTGTTTACACACACAAATCCCCGCACTGGCGCTTGTGCACGTGATTGTGTGTGGCTGGCGGCAATTGCGACCGCTGGCCACGTGCATTGGATCGCCCGCAGTGCAGCACGTGTGCCCTCTGATGGCTTTTAAACTAACCCGGTGCCCATACAGGGGAGCCATTCTGCCCCCGTAAATACACATGAGCTGGTCGGGAACTGGTTAACACCCCTTTCACATTGAGGTGCTTCTCAGGCGCTTTTATGCAAAAAAATAAGCACCTGAGAAGATCTCGAAAACCTATTTAAATTAAAATCAATGAATGCTTTCACACTGGGGCAGTGTGCTGACAGGGCTGTGAAAAAATGTCCTTCTCCGTTGAAATGAATGGAAAGCTCAGTGTTTTACTCGCAGTTTAGAAGCACCTCAGTGTAAAACTGATTTTTATTGTTTCATTTTATTTTGTATTTTATTTTTTATTATTATATAGTCTATTTTAAGTACAAATGCACTTTTTGGTAATTTCCTCTGCAAAGGATAGAAAACTGTTACCTTTCTATGTCAGCTTTTGTTATTTTATTACAATACATTGTTTTAGACCATTTTTAACACAAGTTAACACTGCTCATTAAGTTGTATAAAAATTGAATTTTCTTGTTATATATTTTGTGTTATAATGTTTTATGTTTCTAAGAGAATATGTTAAGATAGACTTGTTGGCCATAGGCAAATGTTTTATTGTGGGTTGAATGATTCACAATTAACCACATAGGTCAATAGGGGTGGGAAGTAGGTAAAGGGTGTAAGAATGATAACTACAATGTGCAACTTACAAAAGGAGTAGGCATGTAAATATGGGTGGATATTGATATCAGAACAGGTGGGAGTGGAAACATCACAATGTATTACATGCTATTGTCAACTTTTGGACTTATGAGATTCATGCTCACTTTAGTATGACATAAGAACTAATGCAACGGACCTGTTAGAATTTTGATATGTTAGGCTTTTCTTGGTTAAAATCTCCTGATTTAAAAGTATTCTTTTAACTATAGTTCCTTTCCTGAAGTAGCTGTAATGAGGTGAGGTGAGCACCTTGCCCTAAAAGGTGCCATGATGTTTGATAAAAGGGGCAGCAGATAGTTAGGTATTTCTGTGTAGCGGTGGTCTCATCTAACTCTATAACCCGCAAATCTCGCCAAGCTTGCCAGAACAATATACACAGGCTTTCCAGCTTCAGTTAGGGAAAGACAGGCACCGCTGTCTACGTGTGCTGTAGACAGCGGCTGCGCAGGCGCACTATCGCCGTTGGCAGCATGCCGCTGCTAACAGCGATATGCCATTAGTGGCAGCTCCCGTGCGCATGAGTGGCCGGAGCAGCGATACCCGAAAGAAGATAGACGCTCCTTGCTACAGGGGACAGTGGTGTCAGGTAAGTAAGGTAAGTGACACATAATGGGCTGTTATGCATTGCATAGTAGCCCATTATGCTTTACCTTTGCAGGGAGACAAAGAAGAAGTAAACTCATCAAGATTTACTTCCTCCTTAAGAGCATAGTTACAACAGCCAATGGAAGAGATTTACAGACCTGACGGAGAGTAGCAGTGGGTTCTGGGACATGAATGTAGCACTGATCCCGAAGGAGCTGCTGATTTGAACTGGGCCTGCACTCTATTGAGAACCCCCCCTTCTGAATGACTCTGTCCCCTTGGCACAGCTGTGGTGCAATAATAATACAGTACAGCGTAAACAGTATAATGTACCTGTGTCTATCCCTCAGGATCCTCTGGCTCCACCTGGTGGGGAAAGACAATAAACCACACACTTGTACTCTAAAACAGGAATACTTTTACTGAAAATATAGCAAATAGGTGGTTACAGAGTTTGCACTGTCGTTACAACGTAGAACATCAGTATAACATAAGTCAACAGGCAAATACAATAAATAACATGCAAGTATGTTACTATCTAGACCTGGGAGCTCCCCTTATTTAAAGTCTATGTGAGGCCTCACTTAATGTATTTCTTCCTTTATCTTCTTTCTTCGCTAGTATAAAATGGTTCCTCCAATAATTGTAATCCAAAGGGGCAAGTAGAGAAAGTTATCTTAGAACAATCCAGGTATAACTCTAGAAACTTGTAAACACACTTAGGTAATAAAGTGAAACGGGCCTCGAGCCTATTAAGTGTCAGTTGCACAATTACGCGAACAGGCTCCAGCAAGGCCTATTAGTAAGTATAAGTACGTTTAATAGATTAAACAGTGGGCCGCAACCCGCTCACCAATCGGATCAGAGTTCTGAGTGATGGCTTGAGTCCTACAACTGCAGCTTGCTTCCGCTGACTAGGCCAGATGCTACTGTGTTACTGTGTTACTGTTAAACAGTGTTACTGGAGTCAGGCTGCACATGCTCTGTTTGGTGTGTATTGCTAGAGAGTTTTTTTCTTGGGTTGATGTTATCAGCATAGGGTCAATCAGGACTGTCCAGGCAAAGGGTCAGGGGTCCTTCATCCTGATAGGACAACTGATGAACCGCTCATGAAAAAAGGTATCTTATATTATATTTACTAAAATGACTGCATTTCCATGTTCTGTGTACTGTGGGAGACCAGATATAATGAATTCAGGGTCCTGGGTTTAGTAACACTTTAAGGGTTAAAGTGTATGTCACGGTAAAAACAATATGCACAAAATGTCTGCAATTCATGCACATTTTTTCGGTTTTATTCCTTTAACGTCCCTGCAAGTACAGAAAGATACCAGTTAATCTGCCAGAAATTTACTCAGCTCTTAAATCCTGTTGTGGGGTGATCATACACAGCAATTTTGTAGATTAAGGTCCTGTTCACACTTGAACACTTTAGAGTTGATTTCCCTACACCTGACTACGCTCAACATGCAGAATACAATTCTTTCTAATTGTCCCTGTTCACACTTGTATGCACAATTGGAAAAAAAAAAACACTTCAAAATCATCAGGAATATGCTCTGCCCAGGTGTAAATGCCGACCAACTCAGCCTTGCCCAGTTGTCTTTTGCTAAACTACTCAGCCATGCCTACTCTCAGATTTCTACAACAAAAAGGCTAATCATTCTGTTGTCTAAGATAATAAGTAGGAGAGCTTAACAGACTCTTTGTGATAATGCGGGAAGTGTGGAGAAGACAAAGCGTAGCTTTGAATTTATTTTTTGTTTTTGCATTAATTAAACGGATAGAAACACGCTTCCAATTGTATATTAAACAGACTAAAAGCAAGTCCATAATTAAAGTGGAGTTCCACCCAAAATTGGAACTACCGCTTTAAGTACTGTGACCCCCTGACATGCCCCATTTAAATGGGCTGTAAACTACAGAAAAAGTTGTGTTTGCACTACTTTTAAAAACACTGCACCAAACCACAAAGTATTGTGGTACCATGCAACATTGTGCTGTAAAGACACTGCATTTGCGATCTGCATTTGGATTGCATTAACAATACATTGGCACCTACATGCAGCAAATCGCAAGGGTAGTGTTCTCACCTGCTGCATGGGAAAAGCACAAACAGCATACCTTAGCCGCACCGACTGTGTGCTGCTGTGAGCCCCCCCAGAGCCCAACACATGACATTTATAGTTGACTTTGCAATTTACAATCAATCCCCCAGCCCAGTGATCTCCATGGCCACACAGTCTAAAAGGAAGAGAGGACAGGATGTCCGAATCGGGACTCCCCTGTGACCTACAGACAGTCCAGCGGGGGTGATCGCTCTCTGGCTGGCCTGGTTGGTTCTAATAATGTGGTGGCGGCATGGGTCTCCCTGTTGTCTGTCCACCCCAGTAGTGTGCCCGGTGGGCGGCGGGTGAGGTAAGTTCCGGTCACAGTGCTGTGGTGGCTGTGGTTCCGCCTCCTTCCCTCGCCTACCCTTCCCGGAGCCTGTCTGTAGCTGGCCCGTGCGGGCGGCAATCCCAGCTAAGCGATGCATTCCCTCACCTGGCTGGGGGGAGGGAGAGGTGCTGGCCAGGGTGGTGAGCAAGGTGGTCAATCCCTGGAAAACCCAGAGGGCCAGGGGGGACTTTTAACTCATGGGGCCCCCGGGAAATAGGAGATTATGGGGCCCCCCAGGCTTATAGATGGCCATCATGCAGCAGCTATCTATTTGACGCACCAAATAGCTCAAGCTCGGCAACATGCTGAGTGGCAAGAGACTTAAAGATGGCGAACCAGTAAAGGCACCAGGATCCTCTCATGGGCAGTGCCACCTTAACAGCATCATGGGCCCCTGAGCAAAATAATGCACTGGGAATCCCACCAGGGGGATGATGATCTGTGGAATGCATAGTGCACCATGGCAAACAATGGGCATGGTCAGTGGGAGAGTTTTAAAGAAGGATTGAACAGAATCTGCATATGCTTTATACAATGCAAACATATCACAGTCCTTGTACCAATAAAAATCAAATTACTGTGCAACAACTGATAATCTTACAGACACAAATAAATCTCAGTCAAAGGATCATTTGTTTTTAAAATAAATGTTTCCATTATTTATGTTTTTATGCACAAAAAAAAGGAATATTTTTGTCTTACTGTGGCTACCTTACAGAAGCGCTTAATTAAAACCAGCAAATGTTGAGACAACAATCAACTTGGTCAGGCCTATGTACATTATAATGTACAGAGTATGTGGGTCAGGAGTAAGTACTACACAAAACATACAGAGTACAGCAGTCCAGGTGAGTACCATGCTCACATCAGTGTCCTCCAGTACATCAAAGTTCCAACATTCTCCCTATACAGTACATCACAGTCCGCGGAGTCCCCCCTATGGCAGAGCCCCCAAGAGTGACCCCCTATGGCAGAGCCCCCAAGAGTGACCCCCTATGACAGGACCTCCAAGAGTGGCCCCCTATGACAGAGCCCCCAAGAGTGGCCCCCTATGGCAGAGTCCCCAAGAATGGCACCCTATGGCAGAGCCCCCAGAATGTCACCTTCCAACAGTGGGCCCTTACACACACCTTTTTCACCTTAGTGCTTGGTGTGGTAGGCAGCTGGCGGGAAAAGGCTTTTTATAAACAAAATCCACTTGTTGCAGGCTCTGAATTGTGCATACTTGCCAATACTCCAGAATTGCCGAGACAATACCGAAAATCAGACCAATGTCCCAATTTTTTATTGTCCCGGCATTTGTCCCGTAAATTGGCTTTTGTCGTATCCCTGGCCCACTCTGTCACCCCCCCCCCCCCTCCCCATGCTGCGTGCATGTTGGGGATGCCGTGGAGTAGGAGCTGCTGGGAGCAGCAGAAGGCTGTATTTACAGCCCGCGGATGGTGCGTGGAACTTGGCTAGGCAGCAGGACCAGGTAGGTGCAGCCTCCTCACTGTTCCTGACCTGTGGTGCTGCTCTATAAATAGAGAGCAAGGGTCACAGTGACACTGCCACACATGTTAACACTGCTGATGTACACTGCCCTACAACCTACTGACCTCTGTACACTGCCATGCATCTTGCTGGCCTCTGCATACTGCCCTGCATCCTGCTGGCCTCTGTACACTGCCCTGCAACCTTCTGACCTCAGTAGACTGCTTTGCAACCTGCTGACCTCCATACACTTCCCTGCAACCTGCAGTAGGGCTTGTGAATAAAAGCCATGCTTGATATGTGCAATGATGTTACTACACAGGTATGCACCCAGACCTGCCCTGCTGCCTGATCTGAGACCAAGCTCAGCAGTGCAAAATTCAGCTTCCTCCGAATGGCAACAAGGGCATTTTTCTCCTCTCTGTGGAGGATTGGCAACACAGCCACTGATTGAGTGGCTCTTTTCCAACATGTCTGTTCAACAGAAGTCGAATGTTAGATAAGCTTCTGTTGAGTGGCAGTACACAGTATATATACACACACCAGCACTTTCCAGCTAAAAATCAGCCTGATCTAACACCCTGCTCCTGTCTCCATCTCCTGGCATGCTGGGACTTGTATTTCCCCTAGCAGCTGACACACATTGGATGAGGTAATGCAGGAGAGGAGGAGATTGTGTCTGTTTACTGGTGGGCAGGTAATGAATAGGGACTCAGTGTAGCAGAGATTGGGGGAGACATTCAGAACATGTCCATCCTTCAGAAGCAGCGCACTTCTGCTCAAACAAAGTCGTTCTAACATTCTCAGGGACAGGAGAAGCCCTGCTGGAGGAAACACTGCCTCCCCCTGCTCACCAGGGTAAGAACTGACAAGAATATGTTGAGTTTAGCTCAGCCAGCTCACCTTCTCTCAGGCTGTGTACACTCTCTGTCCTGCGTCAGTCGTCATCTCCTGCTCTGCAGTTAAACAAGGCATGCTGGGGAAGGGGGCAGGTTATGGGTACACTGTGTTTCCATTGGCGGAGGAAGCAGTGGAGAGGCAGACCAGTTATAGCCTCAGGATTTTTATAGCAAAAGGATGTTGGTAATGGACATTTCAGGGTTAGATGGAAAAAAGCACATATTTTTAATTAGAAAGCTGCCTCTGCCGCCCCTCTCTAAGTGCCACCTGGGCCCATTGGACCCAGTAGGACCCATGGTAGGGCCGACCCTAGATTTTGCACAGAGCAGCCTCGATCCTTCTCTTCTCAGGTCCCCTGCCAGTGCTCCTGGCCTTTCCCCCCTTCGAATCGGGGCACCCGAGCAGGCTCGCTCTTGAGACACTACACTGAGTGTCCATTCACACACAGATTCGTGGCTTGACCCCCTCTCTCCTGATTGAGGAGACTTCTCACTGGCTATGATTGACAGCAGCAGGAGCCAATGGCTCCCATTGCTGTCTCAAGCCAATGAGGATGGAGAGTCCCTAGAGAGCTAAGGCTCTCCTGTACATTTCATCCCGGACAGCCAATTGACATGTTACATACATACATACATACATAGCACCATTCAGCAACACTTGATTTTCTCAGATTGGTTCCAACCAGAGTGCCCATTTACTGAACTTTACCTATCCCACTCCTCTTTCGCACCCCCCCCCCCCCCCCATTTAGATTAAAAAGAAAATACAAAACTTTTCACTTGAATCAAGTGTTACATGACACAATTGGTCCTGGGTCCTATTTCCTCTGCACTTCAGAGTGTGAGGGTCTTACTTGAAGTGGAGACCCTCATTCCTTTATGGTGACATGGAGGCTTCCCATGGGCTGAAAGAATAGTCTTTCAATTGGGTTCTTCTAGGATCCTGACGATACCAACAGCACAATGATGATGAGAAGGAACGGCAGTCAGAGAACCTAGATTGCAGTGGTGGATCATCATGTTTCCTCTTGAAGGTGGGGCTGCGGAGGGTCAAATAATGGCAGGAACGCGGTGACATAAGCCGTGTACGGCGGGCCTAGAAAAGGGAAGTTCAGCACCACGTTCGGCACCCTTTGGGCTCCTTCTGCTGATCTTGTGTTAGTAGAAGTTTGGTGAGAGATGATTCGCGCTTTTCGGATTAGTGATTCAGATAGCTACTGTTCTTCGGTTTGTGCTTGTGTGTGCGTATCTGATAATCAGTGCGTGCAGTCAGTAAGTATTTGTTTCTCATTGTGGACTATATCTTGGTATAGTACGCTTTGAAAGGCATTTTCGTTCTTTCAGGCCTTGCTGTTTATCGGTGCTTTCTGTTGTCCATTCTGACGAGCCGACCGTTTCGTCTACGTACTCGTCATAGAGTTTGTGCTGTGCAGGGGCTTCATGTTGGGGTTCTTACTTTGACACAAGCCCGGTCCATGAACAGGGAGGGGAGGCGTTTGCGGACCAAGAATTGCTTGCGCCAGCGTGACCAGTTCTCGCACATGCCTTTGCTCCGTTAGATCCGGGAGAATAATCCTGATAATTTCACAAATTATCTCCATCTGCTGGCTTTGCTGACCCCTTATATCAGCAGGCAGGATACCTGCATGCGGCAAGCCATCACTCCGCAGCAGAGGCTCATCACCACGTTGCGCTACTTGGGGACAGGGAGAAGCCTTCAGGACCTCAAGTTCTCTACAGGCATCTCCCCCCAGGCTCTGGGGATCATTATTCCAAAGACCTGTTCTGCCATCATTCAGGTCCTGCAGAAGGACTATATGAAGGTAAGTTTTATCCTTTAACATCACATTCTATGTATTTCATGATTGCTAATGTCTTGCATTTCTTTCCTCATTCCCTAATTACCATCATTGCAATATGCTCTAATTCATATGCTCTGCCCCTTTGTCCTCAGGCATATTTGCCTCACTAACTCCCCCACAATGCTCTTCTTGGCCCATAAACCTATAGTCTAGTCACTTACAAATGTCTTTTGTCCGCTCCATAGTATTGTTTTCCCCTAAACACCCCCTATAATGTCTACAAATGTGATGCGTGTGCTTCAATTCATGCAGAATCACTTTTTAAAATTTTTGGGGTTGTGCCAAACTCATTAGGAACCCCTCTCCCCCCAACTGCTAGCTCAGCTGATAGCAATTCTCTATCCGATGACTTTACCAAACACAATACACACTATACCTACCTTTTTGATTATCACATTTATGGATGAATTCACCTAAGCATGTAGTGCAAGGGCCTGCCTCAATACTTTCAAATGCATTTTTTTTTTGTTTTTTCACCTATTAATTATCTTGATATGTAATAGCAGAATGTCAAAATGTGCTTCCATTTTGGCTTTTTTTTGGTATTATGACACTTCTTACCTGTCCGGTGGGCCGCCAATAGTGTAACTAAGGTGGGGCTTCTCAAAGTATCACACATTATTTAGGCATTCAGCTCTCAATCAAGTGGAGAGGCTTACCTGTCCAAAACATCCCCCCTCATTTTTTAGCAAGCGCCCATCAGATGGGGGGGGGGGGGGGGTGGGGGGGGGTGGGGGGGGGGTGATGACTCTCATAAGGGGACCTTATACTTTAGGCTTTAAATACTCAGTTCCCAAAATGTTATACTAATTTTGTCCTAAAATGTTGGTGTCTAATCTGCTTGCAATGTTGATTTGTCAAATTACTAATTTTGGTTCTTGTTTCACTCCACAGTGTCCTTCAACGCCACAGGAATGGCAGACTGTGGCCTCCCACTTTGCCAGTCATTGGGACTTTCCCAATTGTGGAGGAGCAATAGATGGGAAGCACGTTCGCATCGTCCCACCACCCAACTCGGGGTCGTACTATTTTAACTATAAGGGGTTTAATAGTATCGTGATGTTGGCGGTGGTGTCTGCGACATATGATTTTTTGTATGTGAACGTGGGGCAAAATGGACGGATGTCGGATGGTGGAGTCTTCGCACAGACGGAGTTCTACTGGCGTCTCCAGAGTAGCAGTCTGGGCTTGCCACCCCCAGAGGAGAATCAGGAAGGACTCCCGTTCGTCTTTGTCGTGGATGAGGAGTTTGCCCTGGCAAACCATCTGATGCGGCCTTTCCCGATGAGGACTCTCACCCCAGACCAGAGGATTTTTAATTTCCGCCTGTCCAGAGCCCGAAGAGTGGTGGAGAACACTTTTGGTATACTGATCAGCCGGTTCTGCCTTTTTCTTACACCTATTCACATGGTGGAATACAAACTCAATCACAAAGTGCTGGCGTGCTGTGTTCTGCACAATTTTCTTAAAAAAAATTCTGCGAACTATGCGGTCTCAGTTGGCCAACAAGAAGCAGACTTGCTGGAAAATGAAGATAACCTCACGGGCCTTGAACCTGCTCATCCTGGCTTCTCCCCCCCATAGCGCCCGTGAGGTTAGAATCCAATACATGGACTACTTTGTGGGTAGGGGGGCCATTGATATGCCAGACAATGTCTGAGAGGCATTTTCAAAATAAATATTTCTTTGAAACTCCTTCTTTTACTTCTTGGCTTGGTTTTAGGTGTCTCCTAGGTATATTTATGTTTTTTCAAGTTGTGCCTGTAGTGCATTACTGACCACAATCGTGCTCATTTTCAGCACCATGGCAGGAAAATGGCATGATTGTACAAATTTACACATCACTGTGGGTGTTTTTTACTAAAGGCACATCCACTATGCACTACAAGTGCACTGCAAAGGTACACCTGAAACTGCACTTGGAGTGCAAAGTGGAGTTGCCTTTAGTAAATAACACCCATTCTCACCGCAAACTAAAATTTTACTCCAAATACATGTTTGGCGCAATGAAAAAGGAAGCCACACATTGTTGATGATTAAACTTTTTAATCCAAGCACATTCACATGTGCGTTTAGAAATGGTTTTTACAACAAAACAAGAAATTGTGTGTATCAAAAACAGACTTTCAGATAATTTTTGTTTACTTGTTGTTTTTGTGTAAACAGGCATGTATCAAAGCGTAAAATACAGAACACAGGAACTTAAAAAGTTCAACTTTGAAAAGTGAAGACAATATCAGACATGAGTATGTACAAACTGTGCTGATATTGCCTTCATCACATGGGGTGTGACCCCTGGAAAATCCAAATTTGGAAGATGCACACAGTGTGTCAACATGTGCTATCTCCCATCATGGGGGATCAATGTACATGCTTTGGGGCTGCAACCCCTTCATCTCAGCCACTTTACACAAAACACGTACATTGATCCCCCATGATGGGAGATAGTACATGTTTACACACTCTGTGCATCTTCCAAATTTGTAATTTCGATAAATACAAAAGTTGTGTTTTAAAATAGCAAAACTAAAACCCTATCTAGTTTCACACTCTCCCCAAAACATCAATGATGTTCTTCATTTCTTTTTTAACATCATTGATGTTTTGCTGTATATTTTTCAAATCCCGATTGCACCCCATTATCTCCCCAATCAGGATCTGGGCCCTTTCACTGGTAAAATGGGAATCTGCTTCCACATGACCTACAAAACAAAGAAAAAAAACACACCATGTAATAAAAATATAGTGACATACATTGATGAGCTTACCGGAAGCTGTGTTCTCCGACACTCACCTGTTGTGGTGACAATTTGCCCAACCTCAACGATCTCTCCTTCCTCCTCCTCCTCCTGCTCCTCTGTTTCTGGTTTTCGAAGTTGCCCTTCTTTGGGAGGGGTGTGGTCCCTGGTTTTCCTTATACTTGCTGAGTCTTCTCTCCCCTATGAGAATGTAAAAATAAAAAAATTAGCACACAGAGGGCAGAAATAGGAATATGAAACATTGCTTGGAAGTGTTGTACAATTGTGTTTTTTGGCCGAGTTCCAACGTGAGAAGATTATTGGGGACACTTTGTTAAGCTGGAATACTTACCTGCAGAACGATGTTTCTTACGAATGAATGAAACCATGAACTTGAAAGTGGCCATTTTAAAATGCACAACATGAAATCAATGCACATGGAGCAGTATGCAAGCAAGAATAATCATATGAACACACGACAACTACTTACTTTTTTTAAGAACACGCTTGATCCTTCTGTACTGCTCGTGCTCCCTCAGTTTCAGGTCTGACCAGTGTTTCCTCAGTTGATCCTTGGATCGTAATACCCCAAAATTCTTATGAAGACTCTTCACAACTTTAGTCATGATCTTGGCCTTTCTGATATTTGTGTTTGTGTAAGGTCCATACTTCCCATCATAGTTGGTCCTGTTCAATATGTCCACCATCTCCAACATCTCTCCAAAAGACATATTTGAGGCCTTAAATCTTCTCTTCCTGGATCGGGACGTTTCAGGCTCCGGGCTTTCCTCACCCTCCTCCTCGTTAGTGGAACTTTGATTGCGCACCTGCGTTCTCTCCGCCATGTGCTCTCCCCACTGCGCCGAAAACGAAGGGGCAGGGAATAGTCTAGAAAGAACGTCAGGGGAAGGTAAAATTTTTAACTTGGTGCATCACTAGACTAGACTGCTTCTATCTAGGCTGATGTTGGGACAAGATTAGGAGGGTTTTTAATGGCATTATTAGTATTTGAGGGTTTGTCTTGTGTTGTGTCTTGCAGACAAGATGGATCCATTCCAAAACCCCAATTTTATGGGGCTATTCCTCCAAATGTACAGGGAGATGCCCTGCCTGTGGCAGATCCACAACGAGTTTTATTACGACATAAGAAAGAGGAACGCAGCGCTGGAGAAACTTCTTTCTTTGGTGCGGATCATGGTCCCCACGGCAGACATGGCCTATCTGAATATGAAAATTGGGGACATGAAGATTACATATCTCAGGGAGAGAAAGAAGCACCTGGAGTCCTTGAGAGCAGGAGATCCAGATGCCATTTATTACCCCAGGATGGTTTACTTCGACAGGCTGCATTTTCTGGTAGACCAGGGGGTACCCAGGCCACCACTCAGGCCACCACTCTCCAGTCTTCCTTCAAGGCATCCTTCACTCCCAGCTGAGGCTTCCAACGTCCAACCTGGGCCTTCCAGGCAGCAACATGTGGTGGGGCCCAGCTTGAGACAGGTATTGCATTGTTGAACATATTTCTTGTGTTACATTTAATGATGTTAACTAGATGTTCTTATTGATCAGTAAGTTGTGATTTAACAAAGTGGTTTACATATCAAGAGACAGTAGTGACCAAAAATGATTGGGACAGGAAAGAAAAATGCTGGGCTCAGAATGATAGTCTGTTCTATTTGGTAACATTCAATTTGCAAAAGCCAGGAGCACAAAATGGTGTGATTGATGAGCAAAAAACTAAAACTATGTCCCCTTTTCATACACAGGAAGGCCTCAGCCGGGGGGAGGCTGTGGCAAGTGGCAGCCAGGAGGTCGACCAATGCCCTCCTTCTCCTGCCCCAACTACAGGAGCCCAGCCACAGCCTCGAAGGATGCCTGGAGGGAAGTGCCTAAGGAAGACAAGAGAGTGATGGCCTGGGTTCATCTGTTCTCTAGGACTTCGGGACCAGACTTCTCTCCCTGAGATATGTACTCCTCAGGCCACCAATTTTTCTTATTCTAATTAGTTCATGTCTGCCCTGGGGGCCAAAGGCTGCACCAAAGTAACACGTTTCTCCAGCGCTGCGTTCCTCTTTTTATTTTATTGCGACCAAAATAAAGGTTTTTTTTGTTTGATGAAATACTTGTGTATGTGTTTTCCTTCCAAAAGGCCAGTTTATTTGTGAGTAGGCAGGTACATTTCAAAAATACAAAGTGAAATGAATAACAAGGGTTACCAACACTAAACAACCTCCTGTAAATTAAAAACGAAAAACCAAAGATAAAAAATACAATAATGTTGTTGTGGTAAGTTTACACACAAAAAACACCCCAAAAAAAGGAGAAATGAGCAAACTGTCTTTAACCAGTTCAATACAGGGCACTTTCGCCCCCTTCCTTCCCAGCCCAATTTTCAGCTTTCATCACTCTAGCGCTTTCAGTGACAATTGCGCGGTCATGCTACACTGTACCCAAATGAAATTTTTATAATTTTGTTCGCACAAATAGAGCTTTATTTTGGTGTTATTTATTCACAACTCCGTTTTTAGTTTTTTTGCGATATTTCAGCGCAAAAAAAGCGGAAATTTGAAAAAAAAACTATATTTTCTTTTTTCTATTTTAAAAGAAATCTAATAAAATCAAATTTTGTCACAAATTTAAGCCAAAATGTATTCTGCTACATGTTTTTGGTAAAAAAAATTCCGTTAAGTGTATAATAATTGGTTTGTGTGATCACGGACATATGTACGCAAATGATCATGTACATATGTGTGCAGATAATCATTGGGGCATGTGATTTTAGTGGGACATATGTGGGGGACATGTTTTTATTATTGGGGACATGTGTTTTTATTATTTGGGGACATGTATGTTTTGGGGACATGTGTGTTTAAGGGACATATGTGGGGACACATTGTGTTTATACTGTGTGGTGTGTTGTGTGTTTACACTAGACTGGTGATCAGTGAGTAAAAAGCTGTAAAAAACAGCTCATACTCACTGATCATCAGCCGGCTGCAGCGATCTGCTCTCCTCTCCTCAGCGATGACTTCTGTGTGAGGAGAGGAGGAGCCGATTGCCTAGCAACTGGCTGTTTGTTTACATCACATGACGGCCGTGATTGGACACTGCCGTCATGTGATCAGGAGGGCCAATCACAGAGCCCTCCTGCCGATCTGAGATGCGCCGTGTCCGCGTGACGCGATCCCGCTCCTTCTGAAGGACGTTCCTGAACGTCCTATCAGAAGTAGACAGCTCCCACCCGGCGGTATATGTGCAATGGCCGGGTGGGAAGTGGTTAAAGGAGATTTTTACGAAAAAAAAAAAACCCGCCCTCCTCATATAAGAAATGTCAGGCTGCCGGGATCCCACAGTGTCTCCACCAGTGGAGACAGAGGACGGATGGATGGACTGCGCTGCGCTGGATGGAGAGATCACCCATCGCTGGATCAGATCAGCCATCGCTTGACCCCGGAGAGATGATCATCCGTCGCTGTATAGCAAGAGTGGGTTACCGCTGGAATCTTTTTTAAATTTTTCTTATTTTTAATAAAGGACTTTTTCAAAAGTGTGTTTGTCTTTTTTAACATTCTTTTACACTTTCTTTGTCAAATGGTAGGGGTACTTTAGTACCCCCTTACCATTTCAAACAGGAGGGTCGGGATCTGGGGATCCCCTTGTTAAAGGGGGCTTCCAGATTCTGATAAGCCCCCCACCGCAGACCCACACAACCACCGGCCAGGGTTGTGGGGATGAGGCTCTTGTCCTCATCAACATGGGGACAAGGTGCTTTGAGGAGTCTGTGACCCCCAAAGCATCCTCCCAATGTTGAGGGCATGTGGCCTGGTACGATTCAGTAGGGGGGCGCTCTCTCGCCCCCCCCTTTTCCTGCAGCCTGCCAGGTTGCGTGCTCGGATAAAGGGTCTGGTATGGATATTTAGGGCGAACCCCACGTCATTTTTTTTTTATTTGATGCTGGGTTCCCCTTAATATCCATACCAGACCTGAAGGGTCTGGTAATTGAATTTGGGGGAACCCCACGCTTTTTTTATTTTTATCAATGACTTTCAATGACTGTTCTCTGTATTATGGGAGCCGACAATTCATTATAATCGCGAATGACTTTAAATGACTTTTTTTCCTGCAGAAATGACACTTTGTGCAGGAACAGTTCTAAGCACGGGAAACATGCGCCCCTTTACAGGCATACTATAGACACCCCCCAGGTACGAAATTTAAAGGAATATTACACTTTTATTGTTTCACTTTAAGCATTATTAAAATCACTGCTCCCCAAAAAATGGCTGTTTTTAAAACTTTTTTTGCATTGATCCATGTCCCCTGGGGCAGGACCCAGGTCCCCAAACACTTTTTAGGACAGTAACTTGCATATTAGCCTTTAAAATTAGCACTTTAGATTTCTCCCATAGACTTATACAGGGTGTTCGACGGCTTTTCAAATTTGCCGCGAACACCCCAAATTGTTCGCTGTTCATCGAACAGGCAATGTTCGAGGCGAACATGAGTTTGACTCGAACTCAAAGCTCGTCCCTACTCATAACTCACTCTACACAGAAGGATGTCAGCCGTCCCTAACTCTGGAGGTTACCATTAAGCCTGGAGGTCACCATTAAGCCTGGAGAGGACCAGGACTTGGCTACACGGAACACAAGGAAAGCTGGTAAAAACAAAATCTAATTCTGTGCTGGCTGTAGGATCACTTTAATATTATAGGGGGAGTGGAAGTTTCTAGCTAAATGCAGATAGCTAAAATTTATATTTCTAAGTCATCAAAAAAGATGCAGTGTTTCTCTGCATATCTCTGTTACTCCAACTAAACATTCTGTATTTTTCTGGCTTTCAGTATTTAATTCAAACATCCAATTATTTGCAGGAGAAATCCCTATTATTGTATTAATTCATCAGTGCATAATTAGATGTATAAACACAGGTTCCCTTCACTTGTAGGAAATCATCCTGTGTCCCAGATTTCTTGCTTCTCTCACTTATCTCTCCTCCTCCTGTCATTCTCTGTTTTCTCGCACTAGTTAGGAAGTTGTTGCCAGCCTATGTTTAGAGTGTTAAATGGCTCAAACCTGGCAATAAAGCCAGCTCTCCAGCTGGCATCTGGAACATGTTCCTTATATAAGCAACAGGCCTTCTCTTCATCGTACTTCCATTGCAGATGAAAAAAGAAGCCAGAATCTTAAGCCCAGCTCAAGCTTTTTTTAATTTTTTTTTTTATTATAGTAATACATTTTGCCCTCTAGTTTCTAAAAAATGTATTGTGTTTTTCCATACTCCAACATTATGACATGTGACCACCATTGAAGCCTGTCCACCACTGCCTTTCCCAACAATGGAGATGAGAGCTTTAACTCACTTCCTATCTGGTAAAGCCATTATCATAAAGACAGTTAGTAAGGGTAGCCTCTCTAATGGAGCCCTGGCAATAAAAACCTGGCAAGAATTCTAATCCTTCCCAACCTTATACAAAATGTGAAAAAAAGTTTTTGGCTTGATATACACTTTAAGGTATGTATACTTTAAATCCAGGGTCAGCAACCTGTCCATGTACCCTACCTTGCTGCTAGCTCCTGAACTTGAAGAGATAATATGGGTAGTGGTGGTTGTGGCACTGCTCTGAGACGTGTAATAAGGTGGCACATGCTAATCAGTGAACCTTGATAGGTATTATGATATGAACCTTGATTAAATTAAAATAAAGTGACACGTGCAAGTTAATAAACCTTGATAAATATAAAGTGACAAAGTGAAGATTATTATATAAATGATATACAGTTGTGCTCAAAAGTTTGCATACCCTGGCAGAAATTTTGAAATTTTGGCATTGATATTGAAAAGATGACTGATCGTGTCAAAATATAATCTCTTTTTATTTGAATTAAAAAATATAGCCTTTACAATTACTTTAATATATTCTGTCATGCAGAGTGGCCAATGGGAGGTTGAATAATTGGCAACCAGTTTCAAAAACCCATGCTCTGTAAAGCTTGGTGGCTCTTGTTTGTAAGAAAGAACTTTAAGCCTGACTCCAGTATCCAAATAAGTAGCCAAGCCCTATTCCTGCTCTTTCCTAGCCCTAATTGCCAAGTGCAGAGGTCGGTATTAGGCTTA
The DNA here is from genome assembly GCF_037356315.1 of Lithobates pipiens. Taxonomy (NCBI): domain Eukaryota; kingdom Metazoa; phylum Chordata; class Amphibia; order Anura; family Ranidae; genus Lithobates; species Lithobates pipiens. The sequence goes on from NW_027507764.1 coordinate 166,518,452, forward strand.
ACACAGTGCAGGAGTCAGGAGTAAGTAACAGAGTTCAAAGATTTGTAGTATGTATTGCAGAGTGCAGAAGTTAGCAGTAATGCAGAATTCAGACTTCAGCCATATAAAAGACAGAGTTCAGAGGTCATTGGTATGTAATGCAGAGTGCAGGAGTTAGTCATGCAGAGTATTGGGGTCTGGATTAGGCCATGCAGACTTCAAAGGTCAGTGGTATGTAACGCACAGTGCACAGCCAGGTCTTAGTAACGCAGAGCGCAGAAATTGGCAGTAACACAAAGTTCAGAGGTCAGAAGTAGATTACTCACAATCAGGACACTTGTCACCTGTCACCCAATATTTAGGACACCTGGCGATTATCAGGTGCAATGCAAGGAAGATCAGTGGGGAAAGTGACACAATTGTGCATACAGAATATTATGCAACAATGAAAGGAAGTTAAAACTGGTATATCATATTTATTGTTCCTTTCTCTTTGACTTCTAGACCATAAATTGTATTTGCGAAAGTTTTGTGTCAAATATGTTATTTTCAACTTAATGAACTATAAAATATCAATTGTCCTATTTCATTAAGCTTATTAGGTCGCCTTCCGCTGACTCCTTCTCTGCATAACAGAGCAGCTCCAAATTGGTCACATTCTCTCACCAGCATACACCACGACTGCCCCCCTCTCCATCTGCTCTACAGTACAGGAGCCACATATAGATCACTGGATGTGCCCAACCATAGAGACAGTGAGGGACGTCAGAATGTCCTGCAGTGGAGTACCAACCTGTGTGCATTGGGCAAGATCAGGACTTTGATAAAAAGGGATGTCCCCCACTGATGGTAAATATCCTATAACAAGAGCTGCTGCCTCCATTGTGACGCCTACCAAGATAGGGTGAGAGTGTGAAGAGATGATATGGGTAGTGGCGGTTGTGGTGCTGCTTTTAGATGTGTAATAAACCTTCAATAAGCCAATGTAAATTAGCACGTGCTAATCAGTGAACCTAGATACATAGGTAATGTGATGTGTACCTTGATTAAACCAATATAAAGTGACACGTGCAAGTTAATAAACCTTGACAAACATAACATGGCAAAGTGAAGATTATTATAAAAATTATATATATGGTACAGTGAAAATCCAAATAATGGCTCTTGTGTTAAACATAGCTCAACTGGAATAAAAATATAAATGGAAAAAAATACAAATAAAAAAATAATAAATTGTTCAAGTAAAAAAACAGTCCATATAAAAGTGCCAAAAAAAAACATTCTTCAGAAACAAATCAGGTAACTGGTGACTTATTCCTCTCCGTGCCTTGACAGAAATAACTAATTTGTGCAGGTGCTCCACTCTGTGCTCCACTCTGTACTCTTCTTATGTGTTTGCACTTACCAGAGAGCTCTCCCCTCTAGGGGATGTTGTGCCTTCTCAGCTACAATGTTGTATGCTGGATCAGACCTCCAATAGTAATACCTCTTATCAGCCCCTTCTCCTTTTTGTTGCATAATATACCCTATGTGGAAAGAAAATGATATTCCGACGGAGAAATCATTTTCTTTGGTGTCAGTGGAGGGCGACCTGTTAAACTTAATGAAATAGGACAATTGATATTTTATAGTTCATTAAGTTGAAAATAACATGTATGACACAAAACTTTTGCAAATGCAATTTATGGGCTAGAAGTGAAAAACAGAGGAAAAGGGGAAAAATAAATATGATATACCATTTTTAACTTCCTTTCATTGTTGCATAATATTCTGTACGACAAATGTACTTTTCCTAAGCAGAACAGTAACAGAACCTCAAGGACGCTTAAAGTTTATAATCCGTCCCTCTACACCATTGTGTCACTTTCCCCACTGTTCACCCTTGCATTGCACCTGACAGTTGCCAGGTGTCCTAAATGTTGGGTGGCAGATAACTGACTGTGAGTTATATACTTCTCACCCCAGAATTCTGTGTTACTTACTACTGTCCCTTATCTCTCAGTTTCTTACTTCTGACCCCTGGACTACTAACCTCTGAACTCTGTGTTACATGGATCTGACCTCTGAACTTTGTGTTACATCGTTCTGACCTCTGAACTTTGTGTTACATCGTTCTGAACTCTGTGTTACATGATTCTGACCTCTGAACTTTGTGTTACTGCCGACTCCTGCACTCTGTGTTACTTAGTCCTGGCCATGCACTGTGCGTTACATACCACTGACCTTTGAAGTCTGCTTTGCCTAATTCAGACCCCTATACTCTGCATGGCTAATTCCTGCACTCTGTATTACATATTAATGACCTCTGAAATCTATCTTTTATACTTCTGCACTCCGCATTACTGCTCACTTCTGCACTCTGGAATACATACTACAAACCTTTGAACTCTATGTTACTTACACCTGACCCCTGCACTGTGTTAAGCTTAATACTGACCTCTGCACTGTGCAGTTAGGACTAGGACAGAGCAGAAATAGGGTTTAGTTACTTATTAGGAAACTGGAGTCAGGCTTAAAGTACTTATTGGTAGTATGCATCTTACAAACAAGAGCCACCAAGCTTTACAGAGCATGGGTTTTTGAAACTGCATGTCAGAATATATTAAAGTAATTTTAAAGCCTACATTCTTTAATTAAAACAAAAATAGGTTATATTTACCTGCTCTGTGCAATGATTTTGTATTAAGTGGTCCCTTATCTCCTCTTCTGGAGTCACCCACCGGCTCTGTCTACTCCTTATTTCTATGGGTGCCCTCATAGCAAGCCTTCTTGGACCAGGCTGTGTGCATTCATAGACACACACAGTGTGGCTCGGCCATGCCCCCACTCACTTCTCACAGGATTTGACTGACTGCATATAGCTCCAGCTGCTGCCTGTGTCTCCTGTAAAATCAGTGAAGGAAGAAGAGCTGCCAAAGGGACAGTGCTGGATCGCTGACAGGACTCAGGTAGGAGGAACAGTTAGTGAGTTTGTTTTACCTTTTGTACATTTACCATGGCTCTTGTGTAAGATGCAAGGCATTAAGGACATTAGTCTTTAGAACCACTTTAAAGAGGATCAAATGTCCTCCAAAATCACACCGTCCATACATTTTTATTAATAAGCAAAAAAAATGTTTAACCGCTTCCCAACCGCTGCACGACTAAATACGTTGGCAGGATAGCACGGGTGGGCAAAAGGGCATACGGGTATGTCCCTTTCAAGAAGCGGCACTGCAGGCGCATGCGCCTGCCGCATTTTCCGTGACCGCGGGACTCGCGGACTCGATGTCTGCCGGGTGCCCGCGATCATGTCATGGAGAGGTAGAACAGGTAGATGCCTTTGTAAACAAAGCATTTCCCCCTTTCTGCTTAGTGTCATGACAGAGATCACTGCTCTGTCATCGAGAGAAATGATCGCTGTCATGTGTGCTGAAGCCAACCCCCCCACAGTTAGAATCACTGCCTAGGACACACTTAAACCCTTCAATGCCCCTTAGTGGTTAACTCCTTCACTGCCAGTGTCATTTACACAGTAATCAGTGCCTTTTTATAGCAATGAGCGCTGTATAACTGACTGTGGTCCCAAAATAGTGTCAAAAAGTGTCTGATGTGTCCGCCATAATATCGCAGTCATGATAAAAATTACAGATCGCCGCCATTACTAATAAAAAAAAAAATAATAATAAAAATGCCATAAAACTATCCCCTATTTTGTAGACGCTATAAATTTTACCAAAAATATGTGGAAGAATACATATCAGCCTAAACTGAGGGAAAAAAATATTTTTTTATATATTTTTGGGGGGATATTTATTTATTATAGCAAAAAGTAAAAAGTTTTTTTTCAAAATTGTCACTCTTTTTTTGTTTATAGCGCAAAAAATAACCGCAGAGGCGATCAAATACCACCAAAAGAAAGCTCTATTTGTGGGAAAAAAAGGACATCAATTTTGTTTGGGTACAGTATCGCACGACCGTGCAATTGTCAGCTAAAGCGACGCGATGCAGAATCGCAAAAAGTGCTCTGGTCAGGAAGGGGGCAAATTCTTCCGGGGCTGAAGTGGTTAAACTGCTAAACTGCTATTATTTTTTCTAGATCTGTATTTAAGTCAAAGTAAATCTGATTCACCAATCAATAGCAAAAACAAATATGCTGTCTCTACCAATAGAGTAGTGTGAGAAGCTGAATAAATGTGCAAAGTCCAGTAAATTGTACCCACCAATAAATCAGTAGCATGTGACATTTGCTCTTTGCTTTGTGGAGTGGTGTGTAATAAAATCTTTACTGCGCTGTTTAGCAGGTACATTTACATAAAGCTTTTGTATTTTAAAAAGGAATGTTTTTAATAACACACCAACTTGTCAAGAAATGCTAGCTCAGTAATTTAATTTAGATCTATGTATCCATTTCAATGCCCTTTTTGCTTCCCATACTATGCTAACCTAGGCCCTATTCCCCTTCTGCCAGATGCATACTTACCTTGCAATCATGTTTTTTTTTTTACATCCTGCTGCCAATTATCCATGCACTGACTAAACTTGCACATTAGCTGCCAATGGGAGGATTTAGTATGCAAAGTATAAAGATTTACAAGTGCAAAATCTGGGGCAACACACACCATAATTTCACAGCACACTTACCAGCTAACCTGGATAAAAAAAAAAAAAAAATTGAACCTGCCTAACAATTCACCTTAAAAACCAAGGTTTTGGTTGCACACATTTTCAAATATATGTGTAAGCTGCAGTGCCTCCTCTGTGTACCGTGGTCTTAACTCCTTATTTTCGAGAGTCTCCAAGTCTGAGCATATATAGCAGTGGATAAATTAAGGGCAGGTTTGCCTAGAGGGAGCACGCAGTCTCTGCTCTAATTCATCCCAAAGGTGTTCTATTGGGTTGAGGCCAGTCAAGTTCCTCAACTTCAAATTTGCTCATCCATGTCTTTATGGACCTTGCTTTGTGAGCTGGTCCAAATCATTTGGAAGAGAGGGGATTATGGTGTGGAGTTGTTTTTCAGGGGTTGGGCTTGGCCCCTTAGTTCAAAGTGAAAAAAACTCTTATGCCGCGTACACACGATCGGAAATTCGGCCAGCAAAAGACCGATGAGAGCTTTTGGTCGGAAAATGTGATTGTGTGTATGCTCCATTGGACTTTTGCTGGCCGAATTTCGGGCCAGCAAAAGATTGAGAGAATGTTCTCAATTTTTCGGTCGGAAAAAGTTCCTATCCGAAAATCCATTTGTGTGTATGCAATTCCGACACACAAAAACTCACTCATGCTCAGATTCAACTACGGGATGGAAACTATTGGCTACTGACTACTGAACTTCTTTTTTTTAGTCCTGTCGTACGTGTTGTACGTCACCGCGTTCTTGACAGTTGGAATTTGGTGTGACCGTGTGTAAGCACGGCAGCTTGAGCAAAATCCCGTCAGAATTCCGTCGGGAAAACCATCAGAGCTTTTTCTGACCAAAATTCCAATTGTGTGTACGTGGCATTAAGGTGTCAGCATGCAAAGAAATTTAGGACTATTTCATGCTTCCAACTTGTGGCAACAGTTTGGGGATGGCCTCTTTCTGTTCCAACATGACTGTGCACCAGTGCACAAAGCAAAGTCCATAAAAACATGGATGAGCGAGTTTGGCGTGGAGGAACTTGATTGGCCTGCACAGAGTCGACACCTCAATGTGATGGAACATCTTTGTTATGAATTAGAGTAGAGACTGCGAGCCAGGCTGTCTCATCCAACATCAGTGCCTGACCTCACAAATGCACTTCTGGAAGAATGGTCAAACACTCCTAAACTTTATGGACATGCGATTAAAGTTAATGCGCGTGTAAAGGCTGGCATCCCAAAACTTTTGGTAATATAGTGTGTAAATACAGGTGCATCAGTAATTCAATTAAAAAAGTGAAATTCATATATTTTTTATAGATGCATTACACACAGAGTGGTATATTTCAAGCATTTCTTTTTTTATTTTTATTTTGATGATTATGGCTTATAGTTAGTGAAAACCCAAAATTCAGTATCTCAGGAAATTTGAATATTACATACGAGTCGAAGGGGGGGCGTGACCGGATGTGAGTGGGAGTGTGAATGAGTGTGAATGAGTGAGGAGTGAGAGCATGGTGCAGCTCTCCCCCTCTCCACTCTGCCTGACTTGAGCTAGCGGATTTGTCTCCTCACCACCTGGGCTGCTGGAGATTCGAAGAGCAGCCTCTCGCCTTGCTTCAGGGTGGCCCCCCTTGCCCGAGAAGGCGCCGCTCGTCGGGCCGTGTTTCGCCGTTGTCTGGCTCCGGGATCTGCTGGATCGTGGTAAGGTATCAGTGTAGAGGAAGCTGTGAGTCTCGCAGAGGACAACGCGAGATCTCGAGCGCTCCAGCCACATCGCTTGCTGCTGTTACTATGTGAGGAGGTCTCCTCACGCTGTTAAGCCTCAGGATATAGAGGTAACATCTTTTTTGCAATCAGATCTGTCGGCTGGCGCTATAGTTCTATGCCGAGCTGAGGACTGTTCAAAAAAAAGAAAAAAATCCCTTGAACTGTTGCGGTCCTGAATTTGCTACATTTGGATGGGACTTGCTGATCTGATTGAATTAATTTAATGGATCAAATAATACGCAGGAGAGTGATATTAAATAGACCGTGGGCATAGATTTCAATGCTGACTGATTGCTATTAATCTCTTTTTGCTGGATTGTGCCATCTTACCTGATTGCTCTGAGTTTACAATACTGGCTTGCTTATAACGATCGCAAACATCCTTTTTTTGCTGTTTGAGATACCATGTCAGGGGTCAAAGTGTCGGGAGATTATTTATCTATTCCTTACGAAATGATTACTCCTCTGTACATTTGCTTGTAGTGTTGTACCTCCGTATTGTTATCTCCTCCTGCTTTGCTCGCTTAAACTCAAGTTTGGATTACATACGGGGTGTCCTATATAGGCGCTTATATGTTGTTCACACTGCGATCAAATAGTGCCAGGAAGTGTTTAGCTTGGGGAGATATCCCTTAGCTTGTTACTTTTTGCCTCTATCCTCCTAGGAGTAGGTTACCCCCGGAAATTCTGGGTGGGAACGATACGGTGGTCTGCTGAAGCCCTAATGGTAAAAATCTTGGTCCTTATCCAAAGCTAATTATGTCCAGGAAGAGATCTCCTGAAGAGCAGCCTCCTTCGGAGGGGTCTCAGATTACTCGCTCGGCTAAGGATAAAGCCAATCATATGGCTTCGACTGCGGCTACAAAATTAGAACGATATGCACACTTGGGCCTTACCTCACCCCCTAAGACAAGTAGCCAACAGAATATTCTACAGAGTAAAGATTCGAAAAACTCGTCTGGAGACGATTAACCCTCTCACCCCATTGGTCTCTAAATCTGGAGGTACTAAGGGATCAGGGGGAGGAAAAACTGCAATGGTCAATGCAAACATAGAAGTGGCCGATACGTTAGCCAGTAACAATACACCTACACCAGATACGCTGGAGGGGGAGCCTACATTAAGGGACATACTAAATGCGATCAAAGAATGCAAAGTCTCAATATCTAGCTTTGATAGCCAGCTGAGATCCATTAAAGAGGAACTACTATCTATGAGACAAGAATTAAATAGGACTATTTTAAGGACCTCCGATCTTGAGGAACGTATAGGTGTGATTGACGACGATCTCAGTCCAGTGAAGCAAGAAGTCGCATTTCTTAAAAATATGGTTGATAGCCAAGCAGCTAAATTGGACGAGATGGAAAATAGGAGCCGAAGAAACAATATTAGGGTGTTAGGCCTCCCCGAGCAATGTGAGGGCGCTAATTTAATAGGTTTTCTAGAGGGGTGGTTTCGGAATCTCTTTGGGGCCACCGCTCTCAGTCCCCTATTTGCAATAGAACGTGCACATCGAACTCCAGCTAAGGTACGCCGCATGGGGGACCATCCTAGGCTCATACTGATCAAGGTGCTCAATTACCATGACAAAGTGTCCCTACTCCGGGAAGCTAGGGAGAAAGGTGACATCAGATGTGAGGGGGCTAGGGTCTCTTTATATCCTGATTTCTCCCCAGATCTCCAGAAACGTAGAGCTGAATTCATTCCAGTCAAGCGCAGTATGATCAAGTATAAGTTAGATTACGCTCTCCTCTATCCAGCTCGACTGAGGGTAATAGCACTAGGTAGGACATTTTTTTTAATACACCGAGGGAGGCATCCCAATGGTTAGAAGAAAACAAAAAAGAGTTATAGATCTATGTAATTGGGTTGGTTTTTATGATTTAATAACTTTATTGTTTGTAATTTGCTGTGTGGTGGATGAGGGGGTAAAGATAGGGTATGAGATATTAATATTTACTTGCACGTTCACTATATGTATAAAAAAGAGGGGGGGACTGTATTTTGAGGGATTGAAGATAATAGGATACTTATGGGTGAGTGTAGAGGGGTGCATTTGTGCCCCTCGTTTTGGGTTTGGTTGTTGATTGATGCACTGAGTAGAGACAGTGTAAGCAAGAGATGTAGGAAGGTCACGGGTCAACCCCTAGGGGGGAGCCCTGTAGGGCGAGATGGGAGGGTGGAGAGGGGGGTGGCTCTAAGTTCAGGGAAAGGGAGGGGTAAGGTGGGAAGGGTGAGAAATAGAGCACTAATATATGTATACACACGATTAAGGATTTACCTCTTGGGAGGAGGTGAGAGGAGGTACCACAATTGGGGGGACAATAATCAAATTTATGTATTTGGGAATGACACGAACGTAATTATGTGGGAAGGAGAAGGTCTTTTTTCTTTTCTCCTTCTCTATTTTCTTTTCTTTCTTTTTGTTTTTTGTTGCAACCTGCTCATTACATAGGTTGTTAGTACGTGATGCAGCCAAAACGAATTGAGGTAATGTCATGGAATGTCCGGGGTTTGGGAGATCCGACCAAGAGAGCTGTGGTGCTATCAGCACTAGAGGGCCCGGATTGCTTTGCTTACAGGAGACACATCTGACCGCTGAGACGGTCCCGCTTCTGCGTGGCCGGAAATTCCAAACCCAATTTCATTCGGTGTTTTCTTCATATGCAAGAGGGGTGAGCATTTTGATCGATAGGGAGGTTTTGTTCTCTTGCTATAACAGTCGCATAGACGCAAAGGGTCGTTACATTTTTTTATATTGCTGTATTGAAAATAACCCATATGTGATAGCAAATATATATGTTCCACCTCCATTTAAATTGGAGATTTTACACAAGCTAATATTGTTTACAATAGATAAATCGGATATCCCTATAATAGCAGTGGGGGATTTTAATGAAGTTTTGAATAAGTCCTTAGATAGATTCCCAACGGTTGTTTCAACAACGGCAGGGAACGAGACGAGATTGTCTCGCTTTCTGCAGGAAGTGGGATTATGCGACTCGTGGCGTACCCGGTACCGGTTAGAGCGACAATATTCCTGTTTTTCAACGTCTTTTCTTACTTTATCTAGATTAGATATGGCCCTGGTGAATAACCAAGCTTTGGCTTTGGTGAAGGCAGTACATTATGGCCCAAGGGGGATTTCAGACCATTCCCCTTTAACATTGATGCTTATTGTGGGGAATAAGCAACACCTTGGGCAATGGAAAATTGATCCTTTATGGTTAGAGATGCTGGACAATCCAGAGCATTTAATAATCGAACTGAAATACTTTACTTATATTAATGCGGGTACTGCATCAGCGGGAGCAATTTGGGACTCACTAAAAGCTTTTCTAAGGGGAGTCTTTATCCAGCAAATTGCTGGAAATAAAGCTAAGATGAGGAACCAGGAAGAGCAGGCCAGGAAGGCAGTGCTAGGGGCAGAACAGCAGTACATTATTAGCCCAACCCCATCTACTCAGAAGGTATGGATAGAAAAGCAGCAAGACTATACGATGACTATCAGGAAAAAGATAGATAACAGATGTATACTTCAGAGACAGGTGAATTTTGGGGAGGGTGAAAAAGTGGGTCGTTTATTGTCTCTATTGGTTAAAACAAATACTGCCCCTTCAACGGTACTAGCGGTCAGGACCCCACAGGGGGAGATCACCTCTGATCCTACTATGATTAAAAATATATTTCATCATTATTATCGTTCTCTATATAAATCTCAGAGGGGGGGAGAGGGGGGAACGGCGGTTACATTTTTAGGAAATATAAGTATACCAACATTATCAGTAGAAGATTTTATGGCAATGGAGGCCCCAATAACAATTGATGAACTTCGTAAAACGGTGCCGGAGATGCCCAATCTAAAATCACCAGGACCTGATGGGTTTCCTATCAAGGTTTATAAGAAATATGGCGAGGTCCTGCTGCCAGAGTTGCTGGGGGCATTGACCCAGGCTTTGCAGGCGGGGGCGCTGCCTCCCTCAATGCTGGAAGCTAATATAGTGGTTCTCCCCAAGGAGGGGAAAGACCCTATGGATCCTGCCTCGTATCGTCCGATTTCGTTGCTTTGCACTGACGTAAAGATCTTAGCGAAAATACTGGCAACACGTTTAAAAAAGTTTATTCACACGCTCATCCATCCTGACCAGTTGGGATTTATCCCGAACAGGTCTACCATTATTAATATACATAGAGCCCAGTTGAATCTCCAGATTCCGGTAGATGATGGAGGCCCCAGGGCAATACTAGCCTTGGACACAGCCAAGGCTTTTGATTGTCTTGAGTGGGAATACTTGTTTGAAGTACTTACTAGATTTGGGTTTGGTCCAATTTTTATTAAATGGGTAAAAATGCTCTATACTAATCCAAGCGCAAAAATAAAAAATTTATAACGAGTATTTTGATGCGTTTCAACTAGAACGAGGAACAAGGCAGGGCTGTCCCCTTTCCCCCTTGCTTTTTGTCCTGGCAATGAAGCCATTGGCCATAGCTATTAGGGCTAATCCAGATATTCAGGGATTTAGGAGAGGTCAGATGGAGGAAAAGATCGCATTATTTGCCGACGATATTTTGCTTTTTTTGGGAGAGGCTCAAGCTTCGCTGAAGGCGGTTATGAAAATGATTAGGGAATTTGGCCAAGTATCTGGATTGACCATTAATTGGGATAAATCGGCACTACTCCCAACAGATTTGGGGGCCATTAATATAATAACAAGATACCTTTAACTTGAAGGTGGTAGATAAATTTAAGTACTTGGGGGTTTGAATGGCAAGGGATGTAAATGGGTATCTGGAAGATAATTTAGCCCCTCTGTTGTTGAAACTTAAAGACAAGGCAGATATTTGGAGCTGCCTCCCCATATCGATGGCGGGACGCTGCAACTTGGTTAAGATGGTTTGGCTCCTTTAAATATTATATTTTCTCCATAACTCGCCGGTATGGATTGGCTCACGGTGGTTTAAGAAAATAGAATCTCTGTTTAGAGATTTTATATGGAAAAAGGGGCCGCCTAGGATTAGTCTACGGATGTTGCAGCTACCGTTGGAGGATGGGGGGATGGCGGTTCCACACCCTAGGCTTTACTATGTGGCGGCACAGATGCAGCATCTAGCAGGAGCAGGAATACCAAGTGAGGGCTCGCCACGCCATAGCCTATTAATGCTAGGATGCCCCCACAATACACTTATTGAGGCCCTTGAGGCAAACTCGTTCGGTATAAGTTGCCCGACAGTCAACCAGACTGTTAAACTCTGGAAAACAGTCAAGGCTATACTAGGATACCAGGGGGTATCCGTATTGGCCCCTTTATGGAATAATAGAAACTTGGACGAAATAGCCAAAGTCGAAAGATGTAGGGAATGGGCGAACCAAGGTATAAACCAGCTAATTCAAATATTCCAGGGTTCAGAAATTAAATCATTCAATAGCTTAAAATTGGAGTTCTCATTATCGAACCGTGCCTTTTATAAATATCTTTAGGTTAGGCATGCAGTCCAGTCACAATTCGGACCTCAAAAGGTCCAATGGATTCAGATGCCTGTGTTGTCACAGATCATGTCCCAGGACATGCTTAAGGGACTGATCTCTTATATGTATGCTAGATTAGGGGATAAAACGTTTGATCATGAAGCCTTGCTTAAAAGTAGGAAAAAATGGGAGTATGATGTAGGCCCTCTGTCTAATTCTGATTGGGATCGGATAATTGACTATGGCACCAGAGTCTCGATCTCCCCTTCCCAGAAACCTTCCCACCTTTTTTTTTTTCTATCGGGTGTATCATACCCCTAAGAAAATGTTCAAACTAGGATGGAGAAACAACGACCATTGCCCTAGATGTGGCATGACTGGTGATTTTATCCATATGTTCTGGAGGTGCCCGAAGTTATTTAGGTATTGGACGCAGGTTATAGACCAGATTAACAGAGTCTTTAATTTAACACTGAAAGCAACAGTCAGGACCTGTCTTTTGACTATTCCTGAGGACTTTACAATTCCCAACGTTATTAAAACACCAGTGATTAGATGTCTCTTTCAAGCAAGGAAATTAATCGCTCAACAATGGCATTCACATCTAGGTCCATCAGTTGAAACTTGGATGGCAAATATAAAAACGACAATTGCCAATGAAAGGGTCTTCTTCACTAGACAGGGTAATAACAAGAAGTTTAGGAGTTTATGGGGGTCTAGTCTGGGGAAGTTGGGTATTCTACTATAGGTGGACTGGCCGCAGCTTCTATATGGAAAATTGATTTTCCCTATGAACGTCCGGTGTTCCTCTCCTTTTTGTTTTTTTTTTCTTTTTGTTTTCTTCTTTTCTTTGTTATTTTTATATTTTTGTTCTTTCCTCCCTGCTGGCCTCTCCAGGAACCTGTTAGTCAACTCGTGAACGCTACTGGTACAGAACTGGAGAGAGGAGTGAGGAGATTATATTGTAATCATGTGTATGTGGGGATCTTGCGGGGATGGAGGGGGGGGGGAGGTGGGGGAGAAAAATTTAAATTTAGTTAGGGGTTGTCAGGGGAATAAGTATAGCTATGGCATACACTATGAGAAAGTTCACTTATTTTACTTGTTTGTACTTTACTAAATAATATGAAATTTTTATGTGATCATAAGGAATTTTTTGTGAAAATGTATGTAAATAAATAAGCCACGATGATGTGAAATTATGAACGAGACATTAATGAGCGGCAAGCTGAATTTAGTCTCAGGCAAAAAAATTTTGAGGTGGCAAAAAAAAAAAAAAAGAATATTACATACGACCAACAAAAAAAGTATTTTTAATACAAAAATGTTGACTTACTGAAAAGTATGTCCATGTACGGTATAGCATGCACTATACCAATACCTGGTTGGGGCTCCTTTTGCATGAATTACCGCATCTATGTGGCGTGGCATGGAGGTGATCAGCCTGTGCCACTGCTGAGGTGTTATAGAAGCCCAGGTTGCTTTGATAGCAGCCTTTAGCTCGTCTGCATTGTTGGGTCAGGTGTCTCTCATCTTCCTCTTGACAATACCCCACAGATTCCGAATTTACAAATTTACAAATTTAAGAATTTTCAAATTTATTAATTTATTAATTTTCGAATGTGCGAATGTACAAATTTACGAATTGCGAACATAACAAATGACCAGAAAAACGAAAAAAACAAATTTAACTAAAAAAAACAAAAAATTTTTTGGCAGTGCATGTGTCTAAGGTCCAGTGTGAAGTTTTCACAGCAAGTAATGATTTGGGGAGCCATGTCCTCTGCTAGTGTTTTATCAAGTCCAAAGAAACAGCATAGCCCTCTAATTCTAGAGCACTTCATGCTTTCCTCTGATGACCAGCTTTATGGATATGCTGATTTCATTTTCCAGCAGGACTTGGCACTTGCCCACTCTGCAAAAAGTACCAATACCTGGTCTAATGATCGTGTTATCACTGTGCTTGATTGGCCAGCAAACTCGCCTAACCTAAACCCATAGAGAATCTGTGGGGTATTGTCAAGAGGAAGAAGAGAGACACCAGACCCAACAATACAGTTGAGCTAAAGACTGCTATCAAAGCAACCTGGGCTTCTGGGCTTCTACCAGCAGTGGCACAGGCTAATCACCTCCATGCCACGCCGTACAGATGCAGTAATTCATGCAAAATGTATTGAGCACATAATATACTGTACATGGGCATACTTTTTAGTAAGTCGAATCACTGAAATAAACTTTTTGATGGTATTCAAATATATATATATATATACACATATACACATACATACATACAGTATATATACATACACACATACACACATACACACACACACACACACACACACACACACACACGTTATATATATATATATATATATATATATATATATATATTATATACTAAATGTGTCTGAATTATTTATACATTTACATCAATACCCCCCCCCGTAAATATAGCTTCTTGTGTTCTAAATACAGGAAGCTTACTGATTTCCATGAAAATGAATATTTATAATCAAACAATTCCCAAACTTGCAGCAGCAGCACATTTTTTAAGATAGCAAAAGTCATGTATAATTTTAAATGTTCATTCTTGCTGATGCATAATTTGTGTCTTAGGAAAAATAAGTACACTAATAAGTGAGAAGAACCTAGATAAAACTTGCAATTGTTTGCTCCATAAAGTATGATAGTAATGTGCATATTATATCAGGATATCTTAAATGGCATTCAGGAAACATGAGCAGTAACTGTTTACTATTTTTTTTCTGGGTACTGCGGGGAAATTAATTTGTACTGTATCTCGTACATTACGCAGAAGAGAAACATTCTATCCTGTCCACCAGTATCTTCTCAAGGAGTATATCACTATTACCCAACTTATAGTGGCTCATCAACAAAGGTCTCATTGGTATAATAAACTTTTTCAATAGAATGGACCTTCCACTTCACTATTTAAAGTGGAAGTAAACCCATGTATCTCGTACATTACGCAGAAGAGAAACATTCTATCCTGTCCACCAGTATCTTCTCAAGGAGTATATCACTATTATAATAAACTTTTTCAATAGAATGGACCTTCCACTTCACTATTTAAAGTGGAAGTAAACCCATGTATCTCGTACATTACGCAGAAGAGAAACATTCTATCCTGTCCACCAGTATCTTCTCAAGGAGTATATCACTATTACCCAACTTATAGTGGCTCATCAACAAAGGTCTCATTGGTATAATAAACTTTTTCAATAGAATGGACCTTCCACTTCACTATTTAAAGTGGAAGTAAACCCATGGATTTAAACAGTAAAAAAAAGGCATGCCGGGAATGCTAACTGCACATTGGTTGTGCTCTCAGCCAAACTATCAAACCATCCAATGGCTGGTGTGATAACGAATCACATGTGCAGCACCATAGCAGTTGAAGATTAAACAGAGGCAAAGATGGCAGCTTCCTTGGCTGAAAACGATAGGGGAGTTTACTTCCACTTTAAATGTCAGCAAACTGGCTACATACCTTGCATGAAGTCACAACCTGTGCCTCTACTTCGTTTACTGCCGTTTTATTCAGCAATGCAGCAAACAGCTTGAATGCAGGCACAATCCATAGACTAGGAATGGAGGCTTCCCTTATTCCCACCCTAAACTCTATGAAGCATCCAGGCTCCAAGATCCAGAACAGAATTTATTCAGATTCCGAGAAAAGAAGTTTGCTGTTAAACCCTGTAGCCCATCACCACGTGTAGTAAACACATACCCAGACAAAAACTGACCCTTTCTCAACAAGGCCTTATGCCTAGGAGTATAATACAAAAGATTAGGTGGTACTGAAAGGTGAGCCAAAAATAATTGCCATTGTTACTTCGCACATGTGATGACCTCATCCAGGCCAAATGATCAGGCTAAATAAAATGGCTGGCAAATTTTCAAACAGAAAACACAAAAGAATAGCATTAAATTTGCACATACAAAATGGACATAAGTGAAATATGAAGCCAAATCAAGGAACAAATGCCAAGTGTCAGAGACAAGAAAAAGACATTATAGAGCATCATGCAGCATAGGCAAGATGGACACCCAAGCTGAACCTAGTGTAGGAGATAATGGTGGATAGCTAAATGCATACCTCCCAAATGTCCCTGATTTTGAGGGACTGTCCCTGATTTGGAGCAATGTCCCTCTTTAAGGGGGCATGACAAAGGGTGTTTCCTATGCCTGCATACTTTTGCTGATAGGTGTCCATCATTCCCATCTCAAAAAGTTGGGAGGTGTGCTAAATGTGAAGAAGAAAGTGATCTGCACCAGAGATGATCAAGAGGACAAGCCATAAAAAGACATAAACTCAATGTAAAAATACCAAAAAAATTAAAATACCAAATGTGAAATAAACAAAACTGTGGTACAGTAAAATAGTACAAAATGTAATATCAGAACTGAGAGATCACAGAACTTGACAGAAATGTAGTCCTACAAGCAGCAGAAAGATACTTGGAGGTTATAAGTAAGGAAATCTTCTCAGATTTGTGACAGGTATGTCCAAAGGGGAGACCATTGAAGAGAGATGAGGCTGTGACACAGTGGGGGTTATTCACAAAAGGCAAATCCACTTTGCACCGCCGAGCGTCTTGCCCGGATGTAAACGCCACTTCCGGTTCCGGAAGACGCTCGGCGGTCTGCTGTATACTGTGCATATTCTCCACTTCCCCTGTGAGTAGATATTTTATCTTTAATAAAATTCTATGTTTAAACTACTACACCATGGCGTTTTTTTTCTGGTTTATCCCCTTGAGCCTGTTTATCATCTACCATTAACGAGGAAATCGGAGGAATTTGTGTTATTTCCAAGAATCTGCCGTACAGCCATCCTCTGGATCATCCTCTGCTATCTGGTTGCCCTGTGTGTTTTTTGGCTGCTTACCTTGCAGCGGTGAGGTAATTACCTAGCGCTAGCACTACTGGCACGGATCATCACCAGAGCATTGTCTCTTTGGCACATTGCACTTTATAATTTTTTGCGATCATCTGAGTTGCACGATTGCATCCTATATGGGACACTTTAGTGTGATGCACTGATGTCACTTTGATTTATTTATATGGTTTTACCATATCTTATTTCACCATTTGTTGCCATTTTTTTACAATTCACTTATTTGCTGCTATTTGAATTTTGTTTGGAACATTTGTTATTTAGTTATCTTCACACAGATATATGCGTTTTCCTTGCATGCAGCAAACCTCACTTAAATTATGCACTAAGTCACTTTCTATTTATATTTAATTATTTGTGATTGTTCACAATTACACGTATATTTACACCTTGTTGTTATTTAGGGTGCCTTATATTTATTATTCTCTCATATTTTTGGTTTTTAAAGTTAGCGCACACATCCCCACTTTATTTTAAGAATTATAATAGGCTTTCCTGTAGGTAAAAGTAAAAAAAATGAGTATACAACCACTTTAAGTAGAATCTGTTTGATCTGTTTGTAATTTTGAACTGGTAATTTTTTTTTTTTTTAAATGTATGTTTATTGAAAAAAGAATTTTTACACGACAGAAAAAATATACTCTTGGTATAGATAGTCAGAATTGTCATTACAAATATAACAGCAAGATCCTCCACAGGCGGGGTATAAAGTGTTAAGAGATATATAAATCACAGTTGGGGGGGGGGAAGAGGATACACCACAGGTTCGAACACAAGAGTTACTTAATTAAAGTAAAAGCTATAAGTTGTAAAAGGAATATGTGATGTGAATCCCGAGACCAAACCCTGATAAAACACTCCTGGGAGTTCGTAACGTCGTATCAGGGTGCCGTCTCCGGGTTGAACGTGGAGTTATCCCACACATCCCATATCTTAGAGAATTTGGGTAAGGAATCCTATACCAGTGCTGTCATGTGTTCCATCCTGCGTATTTGCGCAATGGCGGAGATTAGCTGTGAATGGATAGGGGGGGTAGGAGACAGCCAGAGGGCAGGAATTACTCTCTTGGCAGCCAAAAGAATAGCTGTCAACTTCTTGGCGTGTTTAGATAGAGCCGTAATAGGCAGGCCTAGTAGATAGTGCCTAGGGTCTAAAGGGATATCTATCCCTAGCACCGAGTGGAGTAGGGATTGGACCGAGGACCAGAAAGGTACAATTAAAGGACAGCTCCAGAAGATATGATAATGGGTGCCTTCATTCCGTAGACACCTCCGACATAGTCTAGATAAGGAGGGATCATATTTGTGCAAAACTTTCGGGGTTTTGTACCAAAACATCAGTACCTTATAGGCTGTCTCTCTCTGCTCCACGCACCTAGAGACTTTGGAAGTGGACGTCCATATCTCCTGCCATTGAGAGAGGGTTAAAGAAGTTGGTAGGATTTTGGCCCATCTCCTCATATAGAGGTGGGAATCTATTGTAGGGGAGATCAAATTGTGGAGTATGTTATATATAGAGGATATGAGGCCTTTCTGACAAGGGCCCTGGGTGCATAAAGTCTCAAAGGCGCTAGGGTTGGCTAAGGTCATGGCAGGAGATCTGGAATGAAAATAGTGTTTGAATTGGAGATATGAAAAAAAGAGCTGATTTGGAATGTTATATTTATTCTGAAGCTCTGGAAAGGGTAGAAGTTTACGGGATATTGGATGCACCAAGTGGCGGAGTTAAAAGATGCCCGATCTAAACCATGGGAACATATTGTTTTCGCAGAGAGGCTGTCTGGTAAGTCGGGGTTGAAGATGATATTCAACAGGGGTGGGCATGGAGAAGAGAGAGAGAATTTCCCATGACATTTTTTCCATATTGACAAAGTAAAGGGCATTGGCCCAAGGTTTATGCGTCTAAGCTGAGCTATGGAGGAGGATAGGTCCGACCACAACATAGAACAGGGATGGACAGGACTGGTGACACTCATCTCCAGCTCTGACCATCTACTGGTAGCGAAGTACGATCACCAGGAGATGGTGGCCAAGAGGTGAGTTGCATAGTAATACTTCACAATGTCAGGAGCTCCCAGCCCTCCATGGGAACGTGGAGCAAAAACCACCGTATGGGCGATTCTGTGTGATTTATTCCCCCAGATAAATTTAGTGAAGGCCCGTTGGATATTCCTAAGTTGTGGCATGGGAATAGCGATTGGTAAAGTTTCAAAGAGATATAGGAATTTAGGGAGTATGGCCATTTTTAGTACGTTAATCCTGCCCAAGAGAGACAAAGGGCAGGTTGTCCAACCCCGAAGTAAGCTATGTGTTTCTGCGATTAGGGAGATAAAGTTAGCTTCGTATAGAGAGCTGTATGTTGCGGTTAAATTAATGCCAAGGTATTTGAGGGACACAGGGCACCAATGATAGGGAAAATTGTGCTTCAAAGAAGCGAGGAGTGAGGGAGGCATATGGATGGGAAGCGCTTCAGTTTTAGTTGTATTAACCTTATATCCCGAGAGTCTGCTGAACGTGTCTAAAAGGGCGTGAAGGTTAGGGAGAGAGATATGTGGCTTCGTCAGGGTGAAGAGTATATCGTCTGCAAAAAGAGACAACTTGTACTCCTTCTGTCTCAGGGAGACTCCGCTTATATCGGGGCTCTCCCGTATGGCTGTGGCTAGAGGCTTAAGGCATAATATAAACAGTAAGGGGGACAGGGGGCATCCCTGTCTAGTGCCGTTACTGTGTGTAAAAAGTGGGGATATATAAGATGTCAATTGGACCTGGGATGTGGGAAGAGAGTATAAAGCCTGTTAAACTGGTACATTTTTAAAGTGTAGCTCCAGTCAAAAAATCACCTCTGTATAATTTTTTTTGTCGTCCGTCTTTTTTCATCTCCCTTCCTGTTGTGTCCTTCCATTTTGCAAGTAGGAGACGTTTGTAAGTTGGATGTTTGAAAGTAGGGGCCTGCCCTCTATGCTCTGCATAAATTTGGGCCTAAGGTGTTGGCATTGCCACACCACTGTAAGTCCTCAAAGTGACTCTTGGCGGGCGCTGGAACGCCCTGCTGTGAACTATTATATCAAGAATTGGAATTACATGCCATTGTTGAACAGTGGTAGAAAAATTGGGCATTTGGTGGTTGTGGTGGTGGTGGTGGTGGTGGTGGTGCCACAACACTGTAAGTACTCACAGTTACTCTCAGTGGGCGCTGTAACGGGCCCTGCTGTGAAATATTATATCAAGAATTGTAATTACATACACCTGTTAAACGGTGGCTACAAAATTGGGCCTTAGGCACTGGTGCCACAACACTGCAACACCTCACAGAAACTCTAGTTGGAGAGCAGGAATGAGACCTGCTGCAAAGTATTGCATCAAAAATTGTAATTACACGCCCCTGTTAAACAGGGGCAGAAAAATTGGGCCTTAGGCACTGGTCCCACAACACTGCAACCCCTCACAGATACTCTAGTTGGAGCGCAGGAATGAGCCCTGCTGCAAAGTATTGCATAAAAAATTGTAATTACACGCCCCTGTTAAACAGGGGCTGAAAAATTGGGCCTTAGGCACTGGTGCTGGTGCCACGACACTGCAACCTCTCCCAGATACTCTAGTTGGAGTGCAGGAATGAGCCCTGCTGCAAAGTATTGCATCAAAAGTTGTAATTACACGCCCCTGTTAAACAGGGGCTGAAAAATTGGGCCTTAGCCACTGGTGGCGGCACCCAGATCCAAAAATGTTCTTCCAAGCTATCAGCAGGATCATTAAGGAGGAAGAGGATAGTCAGTCAACATAACAGGACAGTCACTCAGCATCAGCATAGGCAGTCCTGAAGGGATGTGACATTTCAAAAAACATTATTCAGTTACATCAGCTTCAGGTGCTTTGTAGCTGGTGGTGATTCAAGACTGATTCATCTTAATGAAAGTCAGTCAATCAACCGAGTCGGTGGACAGGCGCACCCTGTGATTGGTTACAAAGCCTCCAGCAGCACTGAATGTGCGTTCTGAAAGAACGCTGAATGCAGGACAGGCCAGTAGCTCAATTGCATACTGTGCAAGCTCTGGCCAGTGATCCATCCTCAAGACCCAGTAAGCCAGAGGATTTTCGGTGGGAAAGGTGTCCAAGTCTGACCTTGCCCCTAGGTATTCCTGCACCATGTAAATCAGACGCTGGCGATGGTTGCTGGAACTGATCATACCTTGGGGCTGCGGACTAAAAAATTGTCTGAATGCATCGGTCAGACGGCCACCTTCTCCACCGCTCCTTCTGTGACTGAACGAAGCCTCAGCAACACGTTGTCCAGGACCAGGAGTTTGTAACCTCCCAGTCTCTGGGAATGCGTTGCACAGACCTTTCTGCAAGGCCTCCCAGAGATGTCTCATCCTCTGCTCCCTCTGCGATGGGAAGATAAGGTCCACAACCTTGTACCGTGGATCAAGGAGAGTTGCCAGCCAGTAATGATCCCTTTCCTTGATCCGAAGTATACGAGGATCCTTCCGCAGGCTTTTCAGGATCAGAGAGGCCATGTAGCGTAGGTTAGCTGAGGCATTCGGTCCGGTGTCCTCTGGGTCACTAAGAACAACATGATCTGCAGCCACCTCCTCACAGCCACGTACAAGTCCACGGGTTTCTTGGCACTGTAAATCATCCCTAAAAGACTGCTGCTGCTGATGCTGAGTGCCAGGTTCCACCTCCATGCTGACACAATCCTCCTCCTCATCCTCTTCCTGTGTGATCGGCGGGACAGCAGGAACACTGTCTGGATAAAGGGGGCCTTGAGAGGCAAGGGAGTCCTCCTCTTCCTGCCTCTGTTCTGCCTCAAGTGCCCTGTCCATTATTCCACACAGCATATACTCCAACAGGTGGACAAAAGGTACAGTCTCACTGTTGCATGCACTGTCACTGCTCACCATTCTTGTGGCCTCCTTAAATGGTGACAGGAAAGTGCATGCATCCCTGATCATGCCCCACTAGCGTGGTGAAAAAAAAACCGAGCTCCCCTGACCCTGTCCTGGTGCCTTAGTCACACAGGTACTCATTGATGGCCCTCTGCTGCGCATGCAGCCACTGCAGCATGGCCAACGTTGACTTCCACCTGGTGGGCATGTCACATATAAGGCAGTTCTTGGGCAGGTTCAACTCCTTTTGGAGCTCAGCCTGCCTAGCACTGGCATTATATGATCGGCAGAAATGCACACAGACTTTCCTAGCCTGCCTCAGGACATCCTGTAAGCCCAGGTACCTGCCCAAGAACCGCTGCACCACCAGGTTAAGGACGTAAGCCACACAGGGCACATTGGTCAGTTGTCCCTGTCGGAGGGTGGAGAGAAGGTTGGTGCCATTGTTGCAAACCACCATTCCTGGCTTAAGCTGGCGTGGCGTCAACCATCTCTCGGCCTGCCCCTGCAGAGCTGACAAAATATCTGCCCCAGTGTGGCTCCTGTCCCCCAAACACACCAGCGCAAGCAAGGCATGACATCTTTTTGCCTGTGTATTTGCGTAGCCCCTTGAACGCCCACGGAGCACCGCTGGTTCCAAGGACAAAGCACAGGAAGAGGCCATGGAGGAAGAAGAAGAGGAGGGGGTGGAGAAGAGAGGTGTGTCACAACCAGTAGTAGCATTTTGGAGGCGTGGTGGCGGAACAACCTCCAACACTACTGCACCTTCTCCTGCATCCTTCCCAGCTGCCAGAAGAGTGACCCAATGGGCCATGAAAGACGGGTAACGTCCCTGTCCATGCCTGCTGGACCATGAGTCAGCGGTAATATGCACCTTACTGCTGACCGCCCTGTCCAGCGAGGCATGGACATTGCCTTCCACATGCCAGTAGAGAGCCGCAATCGCCTTCCGTGAGAAAAAGTGCCATTTGGGAACCTGCCACTGAGGAACCGTTCATTGCACAAACTCACGGAAGGGAGCCGAGTCTACCAACTGAAAAGGCAGCAGTTGAAGTGCTAGAAATTTAGCCTTACCATACTCTATCCATAATAACAATACAAAGTTTAGGCTATAGATACATTTTAAATCTATAACGCATTATCATGAGAAGCTTTTGGTTCTGAGTCATTAAAACTGAAAATAAGAAATATAGCACCCTATTGCAATTAAATCCCACAGAAACGAATCAAATTCTTGTTTTATATCAAAATAAACAGGGAAATCTGATTGGTTTACATTAATTACACACATAGGAAATAAGTCGGCACTTGCGCCAGACTCAATGTGAACCCACCAAACTAATTGCTCATGGGGGAAGGGAATAGTTAAGATAAATCTTTAAGAAATTGACTCATATAAAAGTCCATAAAGTCCATATAAAAGCAACTTGAAGGCAGCACAGTGAAAGATAAGAAGGGTCTTCTGGAACAGCTGAGAAGAAAACACAGGCACAACTCCGATGCCCTGTACACACGGTCGGAAATTCTGACGGAAAAGGTCCGATCGGATTATGTTGTTGGAAAATCTGATCATGTGTAGGCTGTATCTGACTTTTACCGTCGGAAATTCCGATGGAAAAAGTTTGAGCGCTGGATCTAAAATTTTCCGACAACAAAATCCGTTTGGACTTTTTCCAATCGATTGTAGAGAATTCCAACGGACAAAGTGCCACGCATGCTCAGATTGAATTACGAGACTAAAACTATTGGCTATTAGCCTCTACGTAGTCCCATCGTACACAACGAACGTCACCTCATTCCGCACGATAGGATTTTCCGACAACTTTGTCCGATCGTGTGAATGCAACACAAGTTTCGAGTAAAATCCGTCGGAAAAAATCAGACGGATTTTGTGGGCGCAATGTCCAATTGTGTGTACAGGGCATAAGCGCAGTATGACAGTAGGTTTAATTTCACAAATGGAAATGGGTACTCACAGGAGTAAAATAGTAAAAGGGATTTAGGCACAATTTGACAGACATCTGTGAAGTCGGTGCATCCGTGGGGCTGTTTGCTGGGGGCTCAGAGCGGGCTGCGACGGTGATTGCCGACACTTCTTGGGTCTGGAACACTAGCAGAGGGAGCCGAGGGTTGGAGGAGAACCAATAGGCAACGCGTTTGCAGAGCATGTGCTCCCTCTTAAGGCCTAACGGGGGCCATGTTGGATAAGGGCTTATAAGCACAGGAGACATCGCTACTGGGTCCTAGAGTCCCACAGCTATATTCATAGATACACACATTTTTATGGAGAAAGCTGGGCAAATGGAGATATGTGACTGCATAACCAATTAAGAATATAAATAAAAAACTCAATAGAAGCATTAAAAACATTAAGAATACTCTTATGAGTTCAGCATTACAATACAGCAAATAACAGAAAAACACAAACTTGTATACGAGCGCACACCCACACACAACACACACACATACACTTGCACAGAGAAAACTCATAGACCATAAACAAATTGATTTGATGGATGATATTGTAAGCATGCATTGAAAGCATGATGGCTAGTAATTTGTACAAAATATATATATATATATGCAAAAGTATTCACCCCCCTTGGCATTTTTCGTGTTTTGTTGCCTCACACCCTGGAATTAACATGGATTGTTTGAGGATTTGCATCACTTAATTTACAGAACATGAAGAAGATTTTATTTATTTTTTATTGTGAAGCAAACAACAAATAGGACAAAAATAACAGAAAAAGTCAATGTGCATAACTATTCATCCCCCTAAAGTCAATATCCCTGTATTTAGCACCATCCATCTCTCCCTCAATTTTGACCAGTTTCCCAGTCCCGGTTGCTGAAAAACATGATGGTGTTCTTTGGGTGATGTTATGTTTTGGGTTTGCGCCAGACAAAGTGTTTTCTTTGATGGCCAAAAAGTTCCATTTTAGTCTCATCAGACCAGAGCACCTTGTTCCATACATTTTGGGAGTCTTCCACATGCCTTTTCGCAAACTCAAAACGTGCCATTTTATTTTTTGCTGAAAGTAATGGCTTTCTTCTGGCCACTCTGCCATAAAGGCCAGCTCTATGGAGATTATGGCTTATTGTCGTCCTATGTACAGATACTCCAGTCTCTGCTGTGGAACTCTGCAGCTCCTCCAGGGTTACCTTAGGTCTCTGTGTCGCCTCTCTAATTAATGCCTTCCTTGCACAATCTGTGAGTTTCGGTGTGCGGTCGTCTCTTGGCAGGTTTGCTGTTGTGCCATGTTCTTTCCATTTGGTTATGATAGATTTTATGGTGCTCCTAGGGATCATCAAATATTTGTGTAGCGCCGGCTCCTGAAGAGCACGTGCTATGTGTTTTTGAAAGTGAAAGTTACCCTTAAACTGCAGTTTGCTTTGGGTTTGATTACTCTAAATTTTCACCCCAGCATCAGTCTGACTGGACTGCCGGGTGTTTTGCCTAGCCATAGGTGGCGCTGTCACTTGCGGCAGGCATGGAAACACAGTCTAGTTGGGTGCATTAAGGTTACTTTCTCTCAGAACCAGCCCAGTGGGAGTGTCACTCTTGCTGTGCCTTCTGAGAGAGGGTACTTAAGGTGCCGATGTCACGTGTTTTGGGGTTCCAGTCCAGAAGTATGTTCTGACTGCATGGTCCTGGTCTGCAGCATTGGAGCTACGGTCGGCATATCTATGGGGATAATGTTTTTATTTGCAGACTGGACAAAGATAGTGCCGTTTACTTTATAACAACTGTCAATGCACAGGGAAAAGACCTGACTTTACCAGATCCAAGATTTTATTGGTTAAAAAAAAGAGACTACCTGGACTGTGTTTTCTGGATTCAAAAGAGTTATTTTTTTCCTTTTTTCCTGAAAAGAAAAAGCAAGGACTGTGGGGTAGCTAGATAGGGTAAGCTCATAAGAAGCACTGTGTCAAGATTACCTTATGGGTGCAGTACCTGCTTTTAGGGAAAAGACTTGCACTTCAGTGACTCTGACCACTAGGTGGCATGGGTCGGCACAAATGTTTTTTTCTAGCCTATTTAAAAAAGAAAAAAGGGGCTTTAAAACTTTAGAAGAGAGGATCTCATTGAGAATGGGATGAGATCCTGCTTTCTAACAAGTTCAGTATGTATTCTGTTCTTTTGTTTGTGTGTTTTCTTTTTTAGGATTTACCAAGATCGTCTATCAAAACTGCCGGATAATGGGTGGTGAAGATAGGCAGGAATTGGGTGGTGTATGTGTATTGTACTTATGTCAACAGTTTTATATACTGCAATGTTTCAACCCAAACCAAACCTAGCCAGAGGCGAGCAAACTGAAGAAAGTACTCGGAGGTGGTCCGGTGCCGTCTCAGTTAGTGGAGAGGCCAAGCAACTGTGAAGTTATCCAGGGGAGGATTCTTCAGGTACTTTTTCTAGCTTTAGAAATTGTTTCTTTGCTAGACGATGAGGGCATCGTCTAAATCACCAGGGGGAGTGTGCAGCGCAGGCTCCTGAAGAGCACACGTTATGTGTTTTTGAAATTTAAAGTTACCCTTAAACAGCAGTTTGGTTTGGGTTTGATTACTCTAAATTTTGACCTCAGCATCAGTCTGACTGGACTGCCGGATGTTCTGCCTAGCCATAGGTGGTGCTGTCACTTGTGGCAGGCATGGAAACACAGTCTAGTTGGGTGCATTAAGGTTACTTTCTCTCGGAACCAACCCAGTGGGAGTGTCACTCTTGCTGTGCCTTCTGGGAGAGGGTACTTAAGGTGCAGATGTCACATGTTTTGGGGTTCCGATCCAGAAGTATGTTCTGACTGCACGGTCCTGGTCCTCTTGACCAGCCCCCAGAACTTCCATCACCTGGGGTGCAAATCCACCTGACTTTGCATCTTGGGGCTGGCTAGCCCGAGGCGAGGAAACTGAAGAAAGGATTCGGAGGTGGCCCGGTGCCATCTCGGTTAGTGGAGAGGCCAAGCAACTGTGAAGTTATCCAGGGGAGGACTCTTCAGGAGAAGGCCACACAAAGGGTTGGCTTCTCAACAAGAACCTGGAAAAGCTGAAGGACCTAAGCAAATCCAATCTCGTGCAGTATCGCCGGACCGGCTGCAAGATACTGGTACCACACAAGTGTTCTACAAGCTTTCAAGTTTCCCTAACGTATTCTATAGCAAAGTCTGTGGCAGAGGCTTATTCCTGGCACATGTACCCTGTTGGCTGCTAGGCCTGGTGAGAGAAGGACTATCCAATTTGGGTGAGGATCCAGTTGTGAATGGCTATTCTCTGGATTTATTCAAAGTGAGAGACTGTTTCATACGGAATTTAACATTAAGAGTACCTGGACTTTTCACCTAAACCCTCTGAACCTATGTTGAGAGACTGTGTTGTTAACTATTTTTTTTCGCAAATAAAAATCCCTTTAAATGGATCTGTCGTCAGTCTCTGCAGTTTTTGGGCCATCTACCTCGGGAAACCCCTAGATGCATACGAGGTGAAGAAGGTAACGGTAAGCCCAATAAATTCAGCTTCTCCTTCAGGGGTCAGTGCTACATTTGGTTATTTTTTGATAACGTAACCCTGACTTGTACTTCTCAACAACATTGTCCCTTACTTGTTTGGAGAGTTCCTTAGTCTTCATGGCAGTGTTTGGTTAGTGGTGCCTCTTGCTTTGGTGTTACAGCCTCTGGGGCCTTTCATAAATATATGTAATGACAGATTGTATGACACTTAGATTGCACACAGGTGGACATCATTTCCCCAATTATGTGACTTCTGAGGGTAATTGGTTGCATCAGAGCTTTTTATGGGCTTCATAACAAAGGGGGTGAATACATACGCATATTTTTTTTCTGAAAAATAGTTTTATGTATATATCTTTCTAATTTTACTTCACTTAGACTATTGTGGTCTGATCCATCATATATAATTCAGATAAAAAAAAAAAACATTGAACTAAAGGCTGTAATGTAACAAAATAGGTAAAAAAACAAGGGGGTGAATATTTTTGCACTGCACTGTATGCCCCGCCAAGGGCTGCATGACATGACATCTGGTGCCAAATAGTAAAATCACTACCAGATCACCATGAGTCTGAGTGAGGAGAGACAAATTCGCTCCATATGTGGTGAAACACGATGGAGCAGTGCAAAAAAGAGAAAAAAGAAAAGAGAGAAGGGAGGGGAGGGGAGGGGGGGGGGAGAACTATTTAAGGTTGAACTGGAAGGACTTGTGTCTTTTTTCAACCTGACTAACTATGTAATGCCCCGTACACACGAGCGGACTTTTCGACATCCAAACTCCGACGGACTGAGTCCGGCGGACTATCCGATCGTGTGTGGGCTGCAACGGACTTTAGCGAAGCTAAAGTCTGACGGACTTTAGAAATGAAGCATGCTTTAAATTTTCCCGACGGAACTCCGCCGGACCCGGTCCCCTTTGAAAAATCCGCTCGTGTGTGTGCTACTCCGACGGACTAAAACCGACGCTAGGGCAGCTATTGGCTACTGTCTAGGAACTTCCTATGTCGAATCCAGTCGTACGGCATCACGTTCGACTCCGTCGGAGTTTGGTGTGATGGTGTGTGGTCAAGTCCGTTCGGTCGAAAAGTCCGCCAGAACTCCGTCGGAACTCCGGCGGAACTCCTTTGGAGGTCTGTCAGACTTAATCCCTCTCGTGTGTACGGGGCATAACTATGGACATGTCATATCTCTCTGGGGAACAGAAGTACCACATAGCTCAAATCAGACCCATGGATAGTAGTTGCAGTCCACTAACCCTAGACTAAAAATGGAAAAAAAAAGTGGGAAGGGGAAGGGGATTTTTGACATCAGTCTCATCATCAATCATGTGTGTGCTACCTGTCACTCTTCATGGGTAAGCCACATCCAGCACTAAACATTCCACAGACCCAGAACCTGGTAATAGTCAAAATTACATAATCATACATGTATATATAAAATATACAATTTGTTCAAACATTTATAGCATGATCCAAAGTATGTTGGTGTTGGTACATACTGTATATAAGACGTGGTCGGAGAATAAAAAAAATATACATAGATGCCTATTTCATGATTTTCAGCGGTTTGTATAATGTTGTCATAATAATTTGGGTTTTTATTCAATTAAGTGTTTTTTCCCTTACATTTGGGTCTACTAGTGGCTACCAATTTAAACTTCATTATGATACCTATTTTTGCCTTGATATTCACATTTGGATGTGGTGCAACATTCTGAGTTGAATCTCAATATATTTTTTCAGATTTTTTTTTTGTTTTTAGTTTGGGTGTGGGGGGGGGGGGGGGCATTACATTTCCTATGGGGCCCTGAGATTTCTAGTTTTGTCCCTGCTAACTAGTAAAACACCTCTGGTATAAGGGGGAAATTCTCACTCACAACGCTGTATTTATGCAGAAGCATTGTTACTATGGGACAGGATTACAGAACCTTTTCCTCCTCTTCCCTATAAAATAGAGCCGAGGAGTTTTGCAGCCTTCTGAGATAACTGGTGTAGCACTATAACGGAAGGAACTGCTGATTAGATTGGGCTTACCGTTACCTTCTTTCTCCTCACTTCACGTCTAGGGGTATCCCGTGGTAGATGGCCCAGTAACTTGAGAGACTGACGATAGAGCCACTTAAATGGATTTTATTTGCAAAAACGTAGACAATGAACAGTCTCTTAAAATGGGATCAGAGGGTTGGAAAGGAAGTTCAGGTACTCTTAGGCCGCGTACACACGGGCGGACTGTTCGCCCAACTTTGTCCGCTGAACAGTGTTTGGGCGGACAGTCCGCTCGTGTGTGGGCTTTCAGCGGACAGTTTCAGCGGACAGTTTGACGGACAAGGTTTTTCGGAATTTCCGAAAAACTGTCCGCTGAAACCTTGTTTCAGCGAACAGTCCGCTCGTGTGTAGGCTTGTTCGTCAAACAAAGTTGCGCGCATGCTCAGAAAGGATTTTCACGCCGAAAGTTATAATGCAGTGTATAGGACGTCGTATTTTTCGTCCCGTCGTACGTGCCGTTCACGTCATCGCGCACGGTTTCAGCAAACTGTTCGTCCGTCGTGTGTGGCCATGTCCGTCCATGCTAAGTTTGAGCGGACTGTTTGCCGAAACTGTTTGACGGACAAAGTTGGGCGAACAGTCCCCGCGTGTGTACGCGGCCTTAGTGTCAAAGTCAGTGTTGAAGAACTTGCTTACTTTGACTGCATTCAAAGAATAGCCATTCGCAAATGGATGTTCACTCAAGTTGGACAGTCCCTCTCTCACAAGGCCTAGCAGTCAACAAGGTGCTTACTCAGGAACAAGTCTCTGTCACAGATGTTGTTGTAGAACATACAGTAATATGTCTCTGACACAGACGGTGTTGTAGACTTCAGGAAACTAACACTTATGGAACACTCATGTGATACCTGGATCTTTCAGCCAGCTTGGCGATATCCATGAGAACGGATTCTCTTGGGTACTTGAGCCCTTCCAGGCTCTTACTAAGAAACCAACACGTATGTGGTCTTCTTCTGAAGAGTCCTCCCCTGGAATGCTATGAAGTTAATGGGTCTCTCCCAAACCGAGATGGCACCCAAACACCCCAGAGTCCTCCTTTAGTTTCCCTGCCTTGGGCTAGCCAGCCCCAAGACAACAAGATCGGGTGGATCCGCACCCCCGGCCATAGCCTTCCTGGGGGCTGGTCAGGAGGACCAGGACCATGAAGTCAGTACATCCTTCTGGACCGGAACCCCGAACTACGTGACATCTGCATCTTAAATACCCTCTCCCAGAAAGCACAGCAAGAGCGCCACTCCCACTGGGCGTGCTCCGAAAGAGAGCAACTTAAGCACCCAACCAGACCATAGTTCCATGCCTGTCAGAAGAGACAGTGCCCCCTGTGGTAAGGCTGAACATCTCATAGTCCAGTCAGACTGATGCTGAAGTCCAAATTTAGACAATTATACCCAAACCAAACGGTAGTTCAGGTGTAAACTTAAATTTTAAAACAAATAGCGTGTGCTCTTCAGGAGCCGGTGCTACACTGGGAACAATGTAACTGATAGAATCACAGCATAGAAACAGCTGACAAGATTTCTGACACGATCAACATGTATTTGTGCACTTATACAGTTATAACAAAACACTTTCAATTGTATATTATATGGACGCAAGAGAAGCAAATAAGAGATGTTCATTGTTAGGGTTTTTATACCTTTTAAGTATTTAAATATTAAACTAAGCAATGATAGAATACATAGCCTATTATTCCAGAAATTACAGCTTATACCTGATATAAGATACAATAGCAACAAAAAATGAAGTTTTGTAAAAATATATTGTTAGGAAAATTAAACTGCAAGGACATACAAGATGAATTACCCATCAGGGACCCATTTGTTATTGTCTGCAAGACACTTATAGTCATTGAGATAAACCTTTCTAAAGATATAAAAGTCCCTTTCTGGAGCAGCCAGACTGATTTATTGCTGCTTGTTCAGAGAGAACATGATGATGGTAAGGCCTTGCATCTGCTGCACTATCTTAACCCCTTGCAGACTGGCTCACGCCGATATATGTCGGCAGAAGGGCACGTACAGACATATTAACGTACCTGTACGTTGCCCTTTAAGATGCGGCATTGTGGGCGTGCAAGCGAGGCACAAGCTCCATGAGTATGATCGCAGGTCCTGCAGACTCGATGTCCACGGGAATACCTGTGATCGTCTCACAGAGAGGAAGAACAGGGAAATGCTGATGTAAACAAGCATTTGCCCATTCTTGCTACCGTGTTTCCCCCGAAAATAAGCCCTACCCTGAAAGTGAAACCTAGTGTGATTATCAGGGCAGGCTGCAACATAAGCCCTACCCTGAAAATAAGCCCTATCAAAGTTCACAAAAAAAACTGTAATCCATTACTGTATACTGGTTCAGTGTCTCTGTTTATTACTGTATTAAGCGCTACACCTTTATTCCCAT
The DNA here is from genome assembly GCF_037356315.1 of Lithobates pipiens. Lineage (NCBI taxonomy): Eukaryota > Metazoa > Chordata > Amphibia > Anura > Ranidae > Lithobates > Lithobates pipiens. The sequence continues at coordinate 166,550,022 of NW_027507764.1, forward strand.
TACTGTATTAATAATACAATGGGGATTCAAAGAATAGGGAATGGAGGACATAGGGATTATTGCAGTGCCAAATGACTCAGATACAGAGCAATTTTTAGGAAAAAATAATTTTTTATTACGTCATATCAAAAATATACATTATAGAACAAATAATATTAAAAAATTAGCGAGCCAATCACATTCCACAAAGGGCCAGATTGGTAGAAGGCCTTGATGCAATTTCGGGTCAGGTCATCCCTACATGTTTCGCCAAGTCATTGGCTTCCTCAGGGAAATAGGACGTTACCGATATTTGATAAAAAGCTCTAGAGAACAGAAAAAAGTTGAACAATAAGACGCATAAAATATTATAAACATATGGGGGTTATTTACGAAAGGCAAATCCACTTTGCACTGCAAGTGCACTTGGAAGTAAAGTCGCTGTAGATCCAAGGGGGACATGCAAGGAAAATAAAAAACAGCATTTTAGCTTGTACATGATTGGATGATAAAATCAGCTGAGATGAGATGAGATGAGCTTCCACTCATTTCAGATCTACCCCTTAGATTTAGAGCGACTGCACTTCCAAGTGCACTTGCAGTGCAAAGTGGATTTGCCTTTCGTAAATAACCCTCAATGTTTTACAGCTGCCGAAGGTCCTCTTTTCTTATGCTGGCTGATGTCTGCAGCCCCTTCCTCTTCAGTGTGTGGAGCGGGCTGACATCGGCGGGATCTTGGCTCTTCTCTCTCATCCTCTCCTCCCCACTGATGTCTGTGGCCCCTCCCTCTGCAGTACTCAGAGAGGGCTGACGTCAGCGGGGATCTCAGAGAAGAAGAGCAGATCAGATGTGAATGCCCAGGGGAGCTGTAAAAGATATTTTTTATGGTATAAAACTGTGGACACACTAATGTACCAGTATAACATTTTTATTAAAAGTATTTGATAAGGATTTTAAGCAAGATGGATTTTTTTTTTAATGATTAAACAGACTTCTGACTTCTGACCTGAAAGTGGGAGGGGGGGAGGGGTGGGGGGTGACACAGTAACTTTTTTTTATTTTTTATTGGTTTATTCATAATTGATTTTTAGAGCAGGGGGTGGGTAAATGATGCAGCACAAGCACTGTGCTATCTATCATGCTTTAAAAGGAACACATTTTTTTTTTAGGGTAACAACCACTTTAGTGCCATAATCAAATAAGACATGCCCTGAAAATAAGCCCTAGTGTGTTTTTTTGTAGCAAAAAATAATATAAGACCCAGTCTTATTTTCGGGGGAAACATGGAAGTGACAGGATACTGGTCACAGCTCCTTGAGTGATCCCCGGTGATCCCTGGTGATCCGTGTCATGTCACGTGTAGCCCAGCCCCCCCCCCCAGTTAGAATCACTCCCTAGGACACACTTTACCCATGCAGTGCCTCCTAGTGGTTAACCCCTTCACTGCCAGTCACATTTACACAGTAATCAGTGCAATTTTAAATGCATCGATCGCTGTATAACTGTGAATGGTTCCAAAATAGCACCAAAAAATCACAGATCGCCGCCATTACTAATAAAAAAAAATATTAAGAAAAATGACATAAAACTATCCCCTATTTTGTAGACGCTATAACTTTTGCACAAACCAATCAATAATTATTATTATTGCAATTTTTTTTCCAAAAATATGTAGAAGAATACGTATCCGTATAAACTGAGGAAAAAAAAAATTATATATATTTTTGTAAACAAAGAACCCTAGGATTTCCTTGATTTATACTAGACCCTTGTCCTGAGGGTCAGGTATAGATGTTATTGAGGGACCCCCCCCCCCCTAAAAATATATACTAGATGAGAGTCTGGTAACAATGTCAAGGAGAACTGTACAAAGAAAAAACAAGAAAAAAAAGATAGGTTCCCCCTAAGGCCCCTTTCACACTGGGGCGGGAGGTACATCGCCATGTACCATCAGATTTGCGGGGGGCTATTTGGCCGCTAGCAGGGGTGGTCCTGCCCCCCCCCCCCCCGCTAGCAGCTGAGAAAGGGTAAAAAAACACCATGGCATAGCCATGGTGCCCCATTGATTTCAATGGGCACGAGCAGTGGAGGAGTGGTGTATACACCGTTCCTTCACCGCTTCAAAGATGCTGCTAGCAGGACTTTTTTTTACCGTCCTACTAGCGCACAGCTCCAGTGTGAAAGCCCTCAGGGCTTCCACATTGGAGAGACAGCAGCGGCTGTTTCAGGTCGGTTTGTAGATGCTATTTTTAGCACAATAGTGCCTGCAAAATGACCCAGTAGCCATAGCCATATCAGGCTATCATGTCTAGAATACATGTTATGGGAGAATCCATGCAAAAAAAGCAAGAACAAAAAAAATATATACTGTGGCAGACTAATATTTAAGCAAGTAGTCTTGTTGGCCAGTAAAGGGGGGATGAGTGTGCCCCCCTTGTGAACCATACAAGGCCATAAACATGGCGGGTACCTTGCAATGGGGGCCCCTTTGGCAAAGCACCTTGATACTAGGGCAAGGCCTCTTTGCCACAACCATGTCCACATAGTAAATGATACATAATATTAAGCCACAAAAAAAGTTAATATTTAAACCACACTTTAAAAAATAAAAACAATCTATAATATACATCCATCATCATCCAGTTATCAAGCTATTCAGATCCACATCAATCACAATGAATGATGCCTGTCAACCTTCCGAATGCCCAAAAAAATGAGTACTGAATGATATCTCCAGGTCTCGTTGTAAGGCTTTTTTAGGTTAAACTTATTTTATGCTGCAAAACTTCTCTTAAAAATAGGCTTTAGTTTCAGTGGTATTGTGGGTTTTTAATTTATTTTGTGGAATTTTTTTACGTTAATAGGATTTTTTTTTAAGTTTGGGGTCATCAGTGTGAAGTATTCACTTGCTACTGACCTTGAAGTAGCTTTTTTACAGCATGCAGCTGCATCATTTGAAAGAAAAAAAGAAAAAACAGTGCAAGAGCAATGTGCACCTAAACCTCACCACACCCTCTATCCCCATAGATAAAATAAAAGTTAGGCATGATCTAGCTAGGCCTATTATCTTTGATTCAGTTAGCCAATTGTTCAGTTAGCCAATATCCAGTTGGCCAATTGTTTACTGCTGTATTCCCTGCAGTATCGTAAATCTTAAGGTAAAACAGAATACTGTGTTCTTCATTTTTTGTAAAATTGGGCTTAGCCTTGCTTTTTGAAATTATTCTACTTATGGGCATTTTTTCACTACTGTATCAACTTCAGCCTCTTTATTCTTGTAGTAAAACACTTGCTCATTAGGGATGAACTTAAAGCGGGAGTAAACCCGCTGATGTTTTTTTTTTCTGACCTGCAAGAGAAAAGTCACAATGAGCTAGTATGCACTGCATACTAGCTCATTATGAAATACTTACCTTAGAACTAAGTCCCGTCATCTCGCCCGATCCAGCGCCATGATACCCGGAAGATACGCCGAGGGAACATGTCAGCTCCCTCTGCGTATCTGCCAGGTATCACGGCTCCGGCGCCGTTAGTGGTCGGAGCCGCAATATCGTCACTCCCACGCATGCACGCGGGAGATTTCTTTCCAGCAGGGTGCGGCATCTGTCGGACTTTCAACCGAGAATCCCCTTTGCGCATGCGCCGCTGCAGTCAGCGACACATTGCAAGGGGAATATCTCCTGAGCCAAAAAATAAAGCTGCGCTAAAACTTATAAAGTGAAAAAACTAAAGAAATGATATTGTGACATATTAAATCCTAGTATCACATACTAAACAATATGTGTAACCAAAAATTGTGCAAAAATTATTCAAAATTAAAACACATAAAAAGTCCAGGGGGAAGAGAAACGCAAAGAAATAAATAAATTCAGTCCATTGAAGTGACTCTTTAAAACACCCTTTAGATGTATAGCAGGTGCGCCCAAAGAGAGAGTTCTATCCACCACCGAATTCAGTAAGGTTTACCAGCTGACAAGATCTCTTTTTAGGGAGATCATACAGGCTGGAAAACAAAACGGTCACTCCTGATCTCTCCAATGGGTTCTGCTGGCGTCTCCAACTCCTATGACTTCTTGTTAGAGCGCCTCACATTCCACCATAAATTATTTGGTAAGAAAAAAAGAGAAAGGCTCCCATGGCATAATTCCTTATAAAAGTTTTTTTAATCCGAACGTAATAAAACAATAACAAACTCACAGATTTCCAGCTGAGTACAAGCGTGTATATAACCACGAGCCGGCCGGCTCTCTCCTGTTTACACTGCCTGCCATTCCTGGTCAACGGGGAATGGCGGTGACGTCAGCACGCCGCTCACCCTACGTCGTTTTGTCAAAAATGACTTCTTCCTGACCCCAGGAAGAAGTCATTTTTGACGAAACGACATAGGGTGAGCGGCGTGCTGAGCCGGCCGGCTCTCTCCTGTTTACACTGCCCGCCCTTCCTGGTCAACGGGGAATGGCGGTGACGTCAGCACGCCGCTCACCCTACGTCGTTTCGTCAAAAATTACTTCTTCCTGACCCCAGGAAGAAGTCATTTTTGACGAAACGACGTAAGGTGAGCGGCGTGCTGACGTCACCGCCATTCCCCGTTGACCAGGAAGGGCGGGCAGTGTAAACAGGAGAGAGCCGGCCGGCTCGTGGTTATATACACGCTTGTACTCAGCTGGAAATCTGTGAGTTTGTTATTGTTTTATTACGTTCGGATTTAAAAAACTTTTATACGGAATTATGCTATGGGAGCCTTTCTCTTTTTTTCTTACCAAATAATTTATGGTGGAATGTGAGACGCTCTAACAAGAAGTCATAGGAGTTGGAGACGCCAGCAGAACCCATTGGAGAGATCAGGAGTGACCGTTTTGTTTTCAAGCCTGTATGATCTCCCTAAAAAGAGATCTTGTCAGCTGGTAAGCCTTACTGAATTCGGTGGTGGATAGAACTCTCTCTTTGGGCACACTTGCTATACATCTAAAGGGTGTTTTAAAGAGTCACTTCAATGGACTGAATTTATTTATTTCTTTGCGTTTCTCTTCCCCCTGGACTTTTTATGAGTTTTAATTTTGAATAATTTTTGCACAATTTTTGGTTACACACATTGTTTAGTATGTGATACTAGGATTTAATATGTCACAATATCATTTCTTTAGTTTTTTCACTTTATAAGTTTTAGCGCAGCTTTATTTTTTGGCTTGTGTTTATTGTGGGTATCTCACATTGTGTTGCAGCAAGAACTTATATTTAGTTTATTGTCAGTAATTAATTTATTATTAATTTTAGAGCTTGCCTCACTGGCTTAGGCCTTTTTTTGAACGATTGAGCAATTTTTTGGACAGCGCTGTTTTCCAAGGATTTTTTAGAATATCTCCTAAACCATACAGGTTTAGGAAATATTTTTTTTACCTACAGGTAAGCCTTATTATAGGCTTACCTGTAGGTAAAAGTTATAAAAAAGACTATGCAACCACTTTAATCCCTCTATGATGGAATCACATACAGTGGATAAAATAATTATTGCACACGTCACCATTTTTCTAGGTAAATATATTTCTAAATGTGCTATTGATATGACATTTTCCCCACATGTCGGTAACAACCCATGCATTCCATACATACAAAGAAATCAAAACAAATAAGCTCAGAAATTAAGTTATGTGTAATAAAATTAAATGCCACAGGGTAAAAGTACTGAACACATGAAGAAAGGGAGGTGTAAAAAAGGCATGGAAAGCCAAGACACCAGCTGAAATCTATCAGTAATTATAAAGCAATCCTGCCCCTTGTCAGTGCAAATTAATATCAGCTGGTTCAGTCTCAACTGATGGTCTATAAAAAGGGGTCTCATTACCAAGGTGTCACACAAGAAACATCTCATGATGGGTAAAAGCAAAGTGCTCTCCCAAGACCTTTGCAACCTTATTGTTGCACACCATTGGTTACAGGAGGATTTTTAAACTTCTGAATGTTCCAGTGAGCACTGTTGGGGCCATATTCAGGAAGTGGAAAGAACATGATTTCACCATCATAAACCAGCCACGACCAAGTGCTCCTCATAAGATTTTTGACAGAGGAGTAAAAAGAATTGTCAGAAGAGTTGCCCAAGAGCCAAGGACCACTTGTGGAGAGCTTCAGAAAGACCTAGAATTAGCAGGTACAATTGTTTCAAAGAAAGCAATAAGTAATGCACTCAACCGCCATGGCCTGTATACATGCTCACCACGCAAGACTCCAATGCTGAAGAAAAAGCATGTTGAAGCTCGTTGAAATTTGCACAACATTTAGACAAGCCTGTGAAATACTGGGAGAATATAGTCTGGTTAGATGAGACCACAAATGAACACTTTGGATGCCATAATACACACCATGTTTGGAGGTCAAATGACAATGCACATCACCCCAAAAGCATCATACTAACAGTGAAGTTTGGAGGTGAGAACATGCTGTGGGGCTGTTTTTCAGCATAAGATACTGGCAAACGTCATATCACTGAAGGGAGGATGAATGTAAAAATGTACCAAGACATTCTTGATAAAAATCTGCTGCTATCTACCAGGATGATGAAGATGAAACAAGGGTGGACATTTCAGCAAGACAAAGAAGCTCTCAATTGGTTTCAAAGAAAAGAAATAAAGCTGATAGAATGGCCCAGCCAATCACCTAACTTGAATCCAATAGAAAATCTATGGAAAGAACCAAAGATGAGAGTTCATAGAAGAGGCCCACAAAACCTACGAGATCTGAAGACTGTGTGGAAGAATGGGCCAAAATCACACCTGAACAATGAATGCAGCTAGTTTCTCCATACAGGACGTGTCTTGAAGCTGTCATTACAAAGGATTTTGCACAAAGTATTAAATAAATTTCAGTTAGCGTGTTCAACACTTTTCCCCTGTATTATTTAATTTTATCACACATAACTTCATTTTTTAACTTTTTTTTTTTGGTTTCTTTGTATGCACCTTTAGAAATATATTTACCTAGAAAAATAGTGACATGTTCAATACTTAATTTTACTTTTTTTTTTATATATGTGGCATCCAGGAAGTGGGCTTTAATCTTTATTGGGCTTAGCATATATGTGTTCCTCTGTTTGAGCTTGAAGTGCCGCATGCTCTCAGCACTGAGACCAAGCTGTCAGTGACAGCCTCGGGTCTCATGCTAATGATCGGGACCCAGGGGGCCCAGATCCATATTAATTATTGCTGTGATAGCCCCCTGGTGTCTCATTAAAGAGAAACCTGTCACCAAAAATCCTCACATACAGGACTTTATGTCCTCTATGACATTCCCCCAAAAAATAAATAAATGAAAAAAGCGTAATAAATTAAAGTTACACAAATCACTGAACCCCCCCCCCCCCCGCCCCCCCAAAAAAAAAAAAAAATTTGGAGCCCTTCACCATCACATACACATTCGAATTAGATCAATAATTATAGGCTCATTATTCATGGCTAAATATAAACTGCATTTCATATGGAAAATATAGAAAAATTACGTTTATTTCCATTTCATGAGTTTTGACATATTTGGTAGCTATTTACTTGGTACAGCCTCATCTTTTATATTGGAACTGCTACTATTTTATTCTCTAGTGTGTCCGCTTTCAGAAAATATTAAGTTTTGGGGGATTTATGCTTCAGGACTCAAATGATTTTGATTAACATGTAAACAAAAAATGAAAAAAAAAAAAAACGAATCTGGCATCAAAAGGGGTAAAGAAAAGTGTTTATTTTTTGTTATAAACTCATAAATGGATACTCATTTTGATAATTACCACTACCAGTATTATACATTTTTTAGTTTAAAAATAAATGGTTATTAGGATATTTCTGTAACATCTTTTTTTCAGAGAATAATTTGAAAGCTGAGAAGTAGCTGTTCACTTGTTGACTCATTCTTTTGTTTAGAAAATTCATACAGCTATGAATGACAGCTGGGAGTCCTTTCCTCTGGATCCTTCAGCTGCTTTTGAATACTTTCTGATCAAATTACATTCTCATCTTAATACACACAAAAAAAAAGCTTTCAGTCTATAAACTCTGGAGCTCCACCAGCTGGCTATAATTTATGTATTTTAATATTTCAGTGCAATACTCTTTTTATTGTATTGAATTAAAATATATTTTCATTTTATGTTTTAGTCCTAAACATAAGTCAACCAAAGATTACCTTTAAAGTATATGTAAACCCTTACCTTGTAAAACAACCTAGTGCATTCTGAGTACTCCCCATTTATTACTACCTTCTGAACTCACCCTTGTAGCCAGTTTTCAAACCATGTACTCACCTATGGTTCTTGCCAATGTACAGTAAACATTTATGGGGTACTGTATCAAATGCTTTTGCAAAATACAGATACACCACGTCTATGGGTCTCCCTTTATCTAGATGGCAGCTCACCTCCTTGTCGAAGGTTAATAGATTGGTTTGGCAAGAACGATTCTTCATGAATCCATGCTGATTGCTGCTAATGATACCGTTTTCATTACTAAAATCTTGTATACAGTCCCTTATCATCCCCTCCAAGAGCTTGCATAATATTGATGTCAGGCTAACTGATCTGTAATTCCCAGTGATGTATTTTGGCCCTTTTTTAAATATGGTGCTACATTGGCTTTTCTCCAATCAGCTGGTAACATTCCAGTCAGTAGACTGTCAGTAAAAATTGTTAGGAACAATTGTCTGGCAATTACTTGGCTGAGTTTCCTAAGGACCCTCGGATGCAAGCCACCTGTTCCCAGTGACTTATTAATGTTAAGTTTTTCAAGTCTATTTCTAATTCTGTCCTCTGTTAGCCATGAGGGTGCTTCCTGTGATGTGTCATGTGGATAAACACTGCAGTTTTATTTACTGAAGCTCCCCGATTCCCTCGTGAAGACTGAGGAGAAGAATAAATTCAATACCTTCTACATCTCAACATCCTTTGTAACCAGATTCCCTTCCTCATTCTTTATGGGGCCAATATGGTCTGTCCTCCCTTTTTTACTGTTTATATACTTAAAGAATTTCTTGGGATTTTTTTTGCTCTCCTCCGCTATGTGTCTTTCGCGTTCTATCTTAGCCGCTCTAATTGCACCTTTAAATTTCTTGTTGCATTCTTTGTAAAGTTTGAATGCTGATGATGATCCCTCAGCCTTGTATTTTTTGAAGGTCTTCTCCTTTGCTTTTATATGCATTTTTACATTGGAGTTAAACCACTCAGCACAATCCTCCATTATGATGACACTTCCCATCCTTGCCACTAATCTAAATTGTGATATGCGGTCCGTCTCCCCCTACTCCCTCAGGTTAGGCGGCCTATAGTATACTTCTAGATACTAACATGCCTGGAGTGGCATCACTACTTCTTACTCTAAACTAATCCATGTCCTTAGTCTGCTTGTCTTCAGCAAACTGTTTGTGGGATTTCTTGTGCATCATCTTCTGAAGATGTTTCTTTCGGGGTCTACGGCCATTCAGACCAATTTGATGCAATGTGTGGTGTATGGTCTGAGCACTGACAGGCTGATCTCCCACCCTTCAACCTCTGCACCAATGCTGGCAGCATCATACGTCTATTTCCCAAGGAAAACCTCTAGATATGACACTGAGAATGTGCATTCAACTTCTTCGGTCAACCACGGCAGGGTCTGTTCTGAGTGGGACCTGTCCTGGTAAACCACTGTATGGTCTTGGCCACTGTGCTGCAGTTCAGTTTTAGGATCTTGGTAATCATCTTATAGCCTAGGTGTCAGGTCACCTTGAGGCCAGGTGACAGATGCACACCATAGGGATCAGGAGTGCACCACAATGTTTGTGGACCCTACGGCTGACTGCTGCAGACGAGAGTCAAGGTGATAAGGAAGGCAGGGCCGCCGGAACACCAAGACGGATCCCACTGGGGTTAGAGCGTAAGATTCCCTGGGGCGCGGAGTCTGAGAGCCAGAAGGTGTTCACCAGAGCCTCTAGTGGTGAGGATGGACTGGGCTGCAACTGGCTCCAGGCCGCGACCCCCAGGGTCCCCAAGCTCACACCCACAGTAGGCAACATGCGGATAGGGATAGTGATGGATAAAGCCAAGGTCGGGGCCACAAGCAGACAGGGATAGTCAGGGACACGCCAAAAGGTCAGGATCACAGGCAAACAGGGATAGTCAGGGACACGACCAAACTCGGTAACAGAACAACAGAAGAGCAGACAGCAGGTAACAGGAAGTCAAACATACAAAGGTTGATCAGCAGGGTTGGCCTGCAGTGCACAGGTTAATATAGAGTTCTCTGATAGGAGCTAGGGTGGAGCCATGCCAGAGGATGGATTACAAAAGCAGTCAGGTGAGGGTCGGCTGGTCTCTAGAGCTGAACACATGGAGACAGGTAAGCAGACAAACTCTATTGCATAACCATGACACTAGGCCATCTTTATGTAGAACAAAAAATATTTTTTTCAAATCCTCAGAGTGTTCTTTGCCATGAGGTGCCATGTTGAACTTACAGTGACCAGTATGAGAGAGTGAGATCGATAAAATCAAATTTAACACCTTTTCCCCATTCACACCTGAAACCTTGTAACATTAATGAGTCACATGACACCGGGGAGGCAAAATGGCAAAGTGGACCCAATTTGGACATTTTCACTTAGAGGTGTACTCACTTTTTTGCCAGTGGTGTAGACATTAATGGCTGTGTGTTGAGTTATTTTGAAGGGATAGCAAATTTATACTGTTATACAAGCTGTACACTCACTACTTTACATTGTAGCAAAGTGTCATTTCTTCAGTGTTGTCATATGAAAAGATATCATAAAATATTTACAAAAATGTGAGGGGTGTACTCACCTTTGTGGGATACTGTATTATACAAATCTGGGTCAGAGATATTTCAGTGTAACGGCCAGTGAGATCTCAATGTAACGGCCAGTGAGATCTTTAGATCTAACTTTTATAAACCGTTTGTGACAGAACATGTTCTCTACTCCTTTGTGACAGAACATGTTCTCTGCACCTCATCTCAGCTACTTAAACAGGTACACACAAGAGATCAGCTGTGATCCTGTTTTAAAACAAATACCGAAGTGAGCAATACAAAGAGAACATGATGCTTTTTCATACAAGTACATGGTACAGCTAGCACATCAGAAATATAAAATGTTGGATTTACATATTCTTTTTTTTTTCTTAATCAGAAAGTTTTTTATTGTGTCACAAAAGCAGATGTACAATATAAACAGATATATCATAGTAACTTCAGGGTGTACTTTAGTAACATTGGTATATTCAGTCGTTGGCCCAAAGCATAGAACTCAGACATGACATTTCAAACAATATACGTATATCAGGTGTGTTCCATCTATGCTTTTGGTTCTGTATATTTCAATAGTAAGTTGGTAGCAATGTACATGACAAACAAACTGGTAGTCATAACAACTGTGATTGAACTAACTACCTTCCAACGGGAAGGTGAAACTAACTGAAGCTTCTCATCACAACCAGGACCTTGTTGGGTCACAGCAGTCCATACCGCTGGCCAGGGCAGGACTTAGGGTGGTGGGGCCCCTGGGCTTGAGTCACTTTCGGGCCCTACCTTCTATACATTACCGTATTTATCGGTGTATAACACGCACCCCAAGTTTAGGAAGGAATTTTAAGGAAAACAACTTTTAGGAGGGAAATTTAAAAATGGCGCCGCTGAGATACAGAGTCCTGTGTATCTCGACGGCTCTCGGGTCCTCTTGGTGGCTCTCGGGTCCTCTCGGTGGCTCTTGGGTCCTCTTGCAGTTCCGAGCGGAGCCAAGAGTAGCCGAGTGTACTTGGGTCAGTTCACAGTCACGCCCAGTCCCGCGCTATGATGGACATAACACAGGGAGTGGGCGTGACTGTGAGCCGAGCCAAGCCGCGTACACTCGGCTATGTATCTCGGCGGGGCCCCCTATCGGGCGGGGCCCATGGGCTTGAGCCCAGTGAAGCCCAATGGTAAGTCCAGCCCTGCCGTTGGCTGACCACTAAGAAAGGAGGTAGTCTATTGAGAACTAGCTGAGACAGTGCCAAACCCGGAGTGTCCAGCCAAGGTTGCTAGATTTTATATTACTTATTTACCACATTTCTGTGTTGATAGGATCAGGTTTTCTTTAATCAGAGTATTATTAACCTGTTCTATCCACTGCTTCATTGTTGAGCTATGCAGTGATAGTCATGCAATATACAGCAATCTTGAAACTGCTGTATTAGTTGGGGGGATGAAGAATTCCTTGTCCACCACACTCAGCAAGCATGTGGCAGGGTGTAGCAGAACAGTGGATTGATATACAGATGATATTGTATTAGTTATCGTACTCCAATATCTGATTAGTTTGGGACAGCGCCACATCAGGTTTATAAGATCCCTTTGCCGCCCCCCCCCCCCCCCCTTCCACATCTGGGGCACCGAGGGGATTCCCTCCTGCCACATCTTCGAAGCAGCCCCGAGGTATGGTAGGGTCTGTGTAAAATGAAGACTTGGGAGAGCCTATACAAAGGAGACACCAAGACAATTGGCAGAGACTGTAAGCACAGTTATTTACATATTCTTTAAATGCACACTGCATGCCATTTTTTTTATTTTATTTTTTGCTATACCATCTAACACCGTGTTTATCAAACTTTTTTGTCATGTGAAGCATCAAAAAGATCAAAAAATTTACATGGCACCCCTGAAAATATTTTACAATTATTATGGTGAAGAACTTATTTATTTTTTACATATATATTTAATTAAAAATGTAATGTGAAGGATGTGCCTGCTTTCGAGAGCAAATCAGATTGAAGCAATTGTAATCTTTGTACTTTTGCTTGCTTCTTTGCTTTTCATTTAACAGTTTCTCTTTCAGAGTTCCAGACTTGATTAAGTATTTCTCCATCGCTAAACAATGAACAAACTTTATTTATTTAACTTTATTTATAAGCATTAAATGGAACAGTCTCTTTTATTACAATATAATTTGGGCGATCGAGTTCTCCCGAGATCTCGCACAAGCCTCGTGTTATGAAAGGAACCAATGAATGACAGACAGACAGAGATTGCATTTTTATATATGTTAATTTTTTTAATTTTTGCAACATTGATTGCAACATTGAGTTACAATTACATTTTTTGATATGTTCAAAGTTTCAAAACGCTTGCAATTTTAAATATTTTTCAAAACTCCCACGACACCCCTGCAAATCTCACGCGGATCACTATTGTGCCACGGCATACAGTTTGAGAATCCCTGATCTAACAGCACCTATGCATAGAGGTCTTTATTGGGCCTAGTGAAGCAGCTATTAAAATACTGTGTTGAAATTAACTTTACTTTTAGAGTTTAGATGCACAGAAATGGAAAAGTTTTGCACACCGGAGGCCCTCCAGAATCTGCTGGAATCACTTCATCTGACTCCTCCAGTTCAACACTCGGACACTGTCCTTCCACGCACCCCAGCCCATCCGGGACCTTACCCTTACGTGGCTACCCCCAAACGGGATACCCGTGATCTTCTGACCCCATCCGCAATCCGTAAGGGTACCCCCCTGCGCTCAACTGCAACAAGCTATGCCAGCCCCAAAGTATTTGTACCTCGCTGAACTGTTTGTGATCGGCCATGACACCTCTTTTGTCCCTTGGAGGCCTCCTGAAACCTGCTTCCCTCCAGTGTCGGATTCTGATACAATACAAGTTCCCACTGATGTCTGGTGATTTTTTTGTTGTTTATAGTCCTCTACTAACAAGACAGTAATTATGTTAATTTTTTTTTTTTCTCCCCCCTTCCCCCTTCCCTCCCTTTCACCATACTTCCCCTCCCTCTTTCCCTTTTCTCCTTTCCCTTTTTTTCTTCCCTACTCCCCCCCCCCCCTTCTCCCTTTTTCCCTCCTAGGAGGGATCCCTCCCTAAGTTGTATATGTTACATTTGTAATTGCTAGATTGACGTATTCATTCAAATGTTATGGTTACTCTGATGGTTATATCCAATGATCTCAAACTTGATCACACCTATTTCCCGGTGCACGGCGGAGAACTGTCACTGCCCCCCTTGTAGTTTAGTACACCCTCTGCCTGACCTGGTTTCGGACTGGGGAGACGGTGTACTTTTTTGTCGGGCGTTTTTAATCTGACTTATTCCAGTTGAATGGTTCATGCACACGCCTTATGTGAACTTCTACTACTACTTATTCCATTTCTCTTCATTTTCTTTTCACCTCTTTACCTCTTTTCCCCCTTCTTTCCCTCTCTACCCCCTAGTCTGGGCGACCCGTGTGGCCCCTAGGTTTTATAAGCCGTCCTCCTTCACAGAACGAACATGGCCCCCCTGAACATCTTGTCGCTGAATGTTAAAGGGCTTAACTCCCCTAGCAAGAGGGTCAAAGCATTTCGCTCTTTTGCGTCCTTGAGGGCAAGTATAGTTGCACTTCAAGAGACCCATTTCACCTCTCATAAAACCCCTAGATCATTTAGCTATAAATACCCACAAGTCTATGCCGCCTCAACGGCGACTAAGCAAAGGGGAGTTCTGTTAGCTTTACATCGCTCTTTGCCCTTTACCCTTATCACTGAAATTAAGGACCCGGAGGGCTGGTATATAATTCTGGTTGGCATCCTTCAAGACTCGGAAGTCACTCTCGTTTCTTATTATGCCCCAAATAAAAACCCGTTCCTTTCTTCTCTCACCTTTTTCAAACGATAAAGGCTCACTCTAAGGGTACCCTGCTGATTTGTGGAGACTCCGACCTGGTAATCCACCCTCATTTGGATAAGTCCCCTTACACCCCGGAACAGTCTTCAACTTCGTCCCATTTTTGCACTTTATTACAACAGGCCTCCCTTATTGATTCCTGGAGAGAATGTAATCCGGTTAGGAAAAATTTCACATTTTATTCCAACCCCCATAACTTGTACCTGTTACATCTTCCCTCATACTACTCCAATCTCATATACACCCGATCTCCTGGTCAGATCATTGCGCTTTCAATACCACAATTTCATCTCTGATCCCTCAATCTACTGATAAGACGTGGTGTATTAATGATAAACATCTGGCTAATCAATCATTTTGTTTAGATATCCAAGTAGCCCTAGCTGAATATATTCAACATAATGCCACTCCGGATATATCCCCCATCCTCCTTTGGGAGGCGCATAAGCCTGCGATTAGAGGTAAATGTATCTCTATCGCTACACACCTCAAGAGGGACAAGCTTCTGAAAACTCAACATTTGGAGGCTAACTATAACAAATACCTATTACAGTTTCAAGCTTCTCCGACAGCAGACAATAGGTTGATCATGGAAAAACCAAGATTAGAACTAGACTTGCTCCTGGCGGAAGCTGCTGACAAAGCCATCCGTAGTTCCAAACACAATATTTATATCAAGGCCAACAAGCCTGACACCTTCTTAGCTTTACGCCTTAGGAACCCAGAGCGTTCGTTTAAACCTGTCCAGCTGAAGGTCGGAAAAAATACCATCACTAGCAACCCGGTTAAAATAGTATCTGAGTTTAGCAAAAAACTAGCTAAATTATACGAAGCTAACACCCCTTGCTCTAGGGAAATTGCTGATTCCCTATTCCAAGATCTTCAGATTCCCTCTTTATCCAACACTAGCCGGGAAGTTATGGAAGCCCCGATCACCTCGCAGGAGATACTATATGCCATTCGAACTTTGAAACCACATAAACGACCGGGCCCGGATGGCCTTTCTAACTCATACTACAGAAAATTTGCGGACACCCTGGCCCCCTTATTAGCAAGCGCCTTTAACGTCCTCCTTAAGGACGGATCCTTCTGTAGAGACACGTTGACTGCAATTATATCAATGATCCCTAAACCCAATAGTGACAATACGATATGGTCCAATTATAGGCCCATATCCCTTTTAAACACTGATATTAAGCTATTAGCCAAAGTACTAGCCCTGCGTCTTAACCAGTTCATTTGCAACCTGGTCCATAAGGATCAAGTGGGATTTATCCCTAGATGGCAATCTAGCGACAATATACGTCGAGTAGTTCTCTTGCAACATATCGCCAGATCTCGTAAAATCCCAATGCACCTTCTTTCGCTAGATATTCGAAAAGCCTTTGATACGCTATCCTGGCCATATTTGCAGTATATACTACAGCGTTGGGGCTTTGGCCCACACTTTTTACAGTGGGTACAGGCCCTTTATACCCACCTACAGGCATATGTTAAATACTCGGGCTTTGCCTCTGATAGATTCCCTATCCAACGTGGAACTAGGAAGGGATGTCCCCTTTCCCCGCTAATCTTTGCCCTAGCCATAGAACCCCTAGCGGCCTTAATTAGAACAGACCCCAATATCAAAGGCTTGGACATTGCCTCTATGTCGCACAAGCTTTGCCTATTTGCTGACGATGCCCTTCTGTTTATTACCTCACCTCACACCTCACTACCAAACCTCTTCCACCTTCTGGATAAATTAGCTCGAATCTCCGGGCTAGAGATAAACCAAACTAAGTCGCGGGCCCTCAACGTGTCTCTGCCCTCGGAAACCTTTCAAAATTTGCGGGAAACCTATTCCTTTCAGTGGTCCACGTCCTCTATTCCATATCTGGGAGTTAAGCTTACTAGCGACCCAGTTTAGCTGTTCCAAGCTAATTACCTCCCCGCACTACGTAGCCTCACATCCCTTATGGCCTCCTGGCAACCACTCTGTGTTTCATGGCTGGGTAGGATCGCGGCCGTGAAAATGACGTTGCTACCCAAGTTGCTATATCTCTTTAGGGTACTCCCGGTCGCGATCCCCCCATATTTCCACCGTGTTATGCAGGGTCGTATTTTTAAGTACATCTGGGGGTCAACAAGGCTCAGAGTCTCCAGACAGACCCTGTTCCGTCACAAGACGCAAGGAGGCCTAGGTGTACCTAACCTCAGGCTCTACTTTTACGCAGCGCAACTGGCCCAGTTGGCCCTATATCATGCGACCATTGAGTCACCCCTGTGGGTCAGCCTCGAGACTGTAGATGCCCATCCCCTGATTGTATCTAATTTACTGTGGTTGCCATCTCCAGTGAGGAAGTCAATTAGTAACCCTTTCACCCGATTCTCACTGGGATTGTGGGACGAGTTGAAGACTACCTACAAATTACAATCACCTCACTCCCCTTTACTCTCCTTTATTGGCCACCCAAATTTCACCCCCCCTTACTCGGATCCCGCCTTGTTCGATGCCTGGTCCCAAAGGGGCCTCACTAGAGTATGCGACCTGGTATCGGGTAATGCAATCATAAAGTTCCCAGTCTTGCAAGCCAAAACTAAGCTTCCCCATAAAGAGTGTTTCCGATACCTCCAAATATCACACATTGTCCATTCGGCCACTAAATCATGCACTGACCTAGGCCGATTAACTCCTTTTGAGACAATTTGCAAAACGGACCCACATTCTCCTGGAATCATATCCTGTCTATATTCCTATCTTTCCTCTAACCTGAACTCTCCCCCGCTATACACTAGTTCCTGGTCTCATGATCTCTCTCTTAACCTTGA
This sequence comes from Lithobates pipiens, assembly GCF_037356315.1. Lineage (NCBI taxonomy): Eukaryota > Metazoa > Chordata > Amphibia > Anura > Ranidae > Lithobates > Lithobates pipiens. The sequence goes on from NW_027507764.1 coordinate 166,567,486, forward strand.
ACCTGAAGATTGGAGCAGAGTTTGGCTCAATACTAAAATAGCTACACAGAATATAATTGCAGCTGAGGCCAATTATAAAGTCTTAATGCGTTGATACCTGGTTCCAGCCAGGATATCCAAATTTGTGCCAAACTATTCTCCAAACTGTTTCCGGGGGTGTAATGAGCCCGACACGCACCTTCATATATGGTGGGCATGCCCGGTGGTGACGGAATTTTGGAAGCAAATTTTTATTATCCTTTCCAGGCTCTTACAATGTACTCTACCTCCAGATCCAACGATCGCCTTACTAAACCTAGTACCCCACAAGTTTACCCGATCCCAGACGCGGCTCCTTCTTCAGGTTGTTACAGCAGCGAAGCAGACTATCGCGAAAGCCTGAAAATCCGCGACTCTGCACATTCCTGAAGTTAAAAACCAGATTACCCAGGCTATGATCCATAGCAAAATTGAAGCAACTATTCTAGATAAACTCCCACTCTACAGTAAGATTTGGCAACCTTGGGTGGATTACTTCCTACCCCCAAATTTTGATCCCCACCTTCTAGTACCGTAGTCTAAATATTAGTTCTTACCTGGGGACGTCCCCTCCTCATTGAAACCCTTGGGGACACCGGGCCGCCCGTCGTCCTATCCTTGTCCCTCTCCCACCCTGTGCTTTCTTGCTTTTTTTCACTACTTTACCTCTTCTTGCCTCTGTCTCCTCTACTTTCTATCCCCTTCTCTTTTGTTGGTTGACTTTAATAGTCTCTTTCTATGTTTACTCCTGTAATTATACAACAGTAGGGTATAACCTTTTTGAGTGGTTTCTGTTCCCCAGTTCTGGGGATGATTAACCCTACTTGGGGACCTCCTTATAGTAGGACTCCCCCTTCAGTTTATCTCAGATCCATGATAGATAATTTTACTAAAGCGATCTGGCAGAAGTACTGGATCTTGGACGTTTTCACTTGTTCTATTTTGTTCTTTACGTTGGCCTCGTACTGTTAACACTGGCTGTATACTTATGTTATAACTGCTCACTACTGTACGATCTTCTGTATTTGTGTAATGCTACCTTTTATATCTTAATAAAAATATTTGAAAAGAGGGGGCGGGGCCACCCACGTAACCGGGTAGCTCCACCGCCTCTCTGATTACGTGGAAGCCATAGGGAAGTCCCCGTGCTTTACCTCCACCTGGGAATGTCACAGTGTGGACCCACCCTCAGTTATAAAAGAACTGTCAAAGCGAAAACGCGTCATACAACGGGATCCTCCCAAGGAGGTGGGTCGGTCACTTTTCTTTTTCTTTTTCGGTCCGTCGGCAGAGCAAGAGAAGAAGAAGACTTTGTGGGATGTGTCATGTCATTTTTATGATTTTCACTTTTTGTGTGAAATGGTAGGGGTACATTTTTACCCCGTTACCATTTCACACAGGGGAGGCCAGGATCTGGGGAAGCCCCCTTTTAAAGGGGGCTTCCAGATTGCGATAAGTCCCCCACTAGCAGACCCCCACAACCACTGGGCAAGGGTTGTGGGGATGAGGCCCTTGTCCCCATCAACATGGGGACATGGTGCTTTGGGGGGCTGAGAGGATCCTCACTGAGGATGTTTATTCAAGTGTGGGATTTATACATGGACTTCACAATTTTTATATATTTTTATAATTCAAATGAAGATTTTTTATTTTTTTTGTTTTGTTTATTCGCTATGGTGATTTATGTAATTGATGATATTAGCCCTTGTACACACGGTCGGAGATTCTGACAACCAAATCCGTCGGAGTTATTCCGACGGATTAATTCCGGAAGAGGTCTGGAAGTGATGTTGCATACACACGGTCTGACTAAGTTGTTGGAATTTCCGGTTGCCAAGAACGCGGTGACGTAAGCCGCGTACGGCGGCACTAGAAAAAGGAAGTTCAGCACCACGTCCAGCACCCTTTGGGCTCCTTCTGCTGATCTTGTGTCTATCGCGTGTTAGTAGAAGTTTGGTGAGAGACGATTCGCGCTTTTCAGATTTGTGCTTCAGTTCGGTACTGCTCTTCAGTGTCTTTGCGTATCTGATAATCAGTGCGTGCAGTCGGTAAGCATTCGTTTCTCATTGTGGACTATACCTTGGTATAGTACGCTTTGATTTGCATTGCTTATTGTCTGCTTGTTTCTGCTATTCAGGTCATTCTTTCAGGCATTGCTGTTTATCAGTGCTTTCTGTTGTCCGTTCTGACCAGCCGACCGTTTTTAAACCATGTTTCATCTACGTACTCGTCGTAGAGTTTGTGCTGTGCAGGGGCTTCGTGTTGGGGTTCTTACTTTTACACAAGCCCGGTCTATGAACAGGGAGGGGAGGCGTTTGTGGACCAAGAATTGGTTGCGCCAGCGTGACCAGTTCTCGCACATGCCTTTGCTCCATGAGATCCGGGAGAATAATCCTGATGATTTCAGGAATTATCTCCTGATGACAGACCCCATTTTTCACCGTCTGCTGGCTTTTCTGTCCCCTTATATCACCAGGCAGGATACCTGCATGCGACAAGCCATCACTCCGGAGCAGAGGCTCATTGCCAAGTTGAGCTACTTGGCGACAGGGAGAAGCCTTCAGGACCTGAAGTTCTCCACGGGCATCTCCCCCCAGGCTCTGGGAATCATTATTCCAGAGACCTGTTCTGCCATCATTCAGGTCCTGCAGAAGGACTATATGAAGGTAAGTTGTATCCTTTAACATCACATTCTATGTATTTAATGATTGCTAATGTCTTGCATTTCTTTCCTCATTCCCTAATTACCATCATTGCAATATGCTCTACTTGATATGCTCTGCCCCTTTGTCCTCATGCATATTTGCCTCACTAACTTCCCCACCATGCTCTTCTTGGCCCATAAAACTATAGTCTAGTCACTTACCAATGTCTTTTGTCAGCTCCATAGTATTGCTTTCCCCTAAACACCCCCTAAAATGTCTACAAATGTTATGTGTGTGCTTCAATTCATGCAGAGTGACTTTTTTTTTTTGGTTGTGCCAAACTCATTAGGAACCCCCCTCCCCCCAACTGCTAGGTCAGCTGCTAGCAATCCTCTATCTGCTGACTTTACCAAACCCAATACATACTCTACCTACCTTTTTGATGGTCACATTTATGGACGAGTTCACCAAAGCATGTAGTGCAAGGGCCTGCCTCAATACTTTCAAATGCTATAATTATTATTTTTCCCCCCTATTATTATCTTGATATGTAATAGCAGAATGTCAAAATGTGCTTCCATTTTTTAAAATTTTTGGTATTATGACACTTCTTACCTGTCCGGTGGGCTGCCAATAGTGTAAGTAAGGAGGGGCTTCCCAAAGTATCACACATTATTTAGGCATTCAGCTCTCAATCAAGTGGAGAGGGTTACCTGTCCAAAACATCCCCCCCCTCATTTTTAACAAAGGCCCATCAGATGGGGGGATGGGGGGGGGTGGGGGAGGGATGGGGGGTGATGACTCTGATAAGGGGACCTTATATTTTAGGCTTTAAATACTCATATACTGATCTTGGCCAAAAATGTTGGTGTCTAATCTGCTTGCAATGTTGATTTGCAAAATTACTAATTTTTTGTCTTGTTTCACTCCACAGTTTCCTTCAATGCCACAGGAATGGCAGACTTTGGCCTCCCACTTTGCCAGTCGTTAGGACTTTCCCAATTGTGGAGGTGCAATTGATGGGAAACATGTCTGCATCGTCCCACCCCCCAACTAGGGGTCCTACTATTTTAACTACAAGGGGTTTAATAGTATTGTGATGTTGGCGGTGGTGTCTGCGACCCATGACTTCTTGTAAGTGGATGTGGGGCAAAATGGCCAGATGTCGGATGGTGGAGTGTTCGCACGGATGGCAGTCTGGGCTTGCCACCCCCAGAGGAGAATCAAGAAGGACTCCTGTTCTTCTTCGGATGAGGCGTTTTCCCTGGCAAACCATCTGATGCGGCCTTTCCCAATGAGGACCCTCACCCCGGACCAGAGGATTTTAAATTTCCGGCTGGCCAGAGCCAGAAGATTGGTGGAGAACACTTTTGGAATACTGGCCAGCCGGTTCCGCCTTTTTTTAACGCCTATCCACATGGCGGAATATAAAATAAATCACGTAATGCTTGCCTGCTGTGTTCTGCACAATTTCTTAAAAAGACATTCAGCAAACTATGCGGTCTCAGTTGGCCAAGATGCAGACTTGCTTGAAAATGAGAACCTCATGGGCCTTGAAGCTGCTCGTCCTTGCTTACCCCCCAAAGCACCCGTGAGGCCCGAACCCAATACATGGAGTACTTTGTGGGTAGGGGGGGCCATTGATATGCCAGACAATGTCTGAGCGGCATTTTTGTAATACATTTTTCTTTGAAACTCCAATAATCTTTGTTTTCATTTACTTCTTGGTTTGGTTTTAGGTGTCTCCTAGGTAAATTTTTGTTTTTTGTTGCTGTGCCTTTTTCTACAATAGTGCAAACCCAAGTTCTGAGCGAGATGAGGGGACAGTCTCTTCTTCAGATAATCTTATTATGTTGTGGGTCTGCTACACACACACCTTGTTTTTGTTAACTAATGTATGTAGTGCATTACTGACCAAAATCTTGCTCATTTTCAGCACCATGGCAGAAATATGTGGGATCAGGAAAATGGCATGATTGTGAAAATTAACACATCACTGTGGGTGTTATTTACTAAAGGCACATCCACTATGCATTACAAGTGCACTGCAAAAGTGCACCTGAAACTGCACTTGGAGTGCAAAGTGGAGTTGCCTTTAGTAAATAACACCCATTGTCACCGAAAACAACAATTTTACTCCAAATACTGCTTTTGTGCATTGAAAAAGGAAGCCACACATTGTTGATAATTTCACTTTTTAATCAAAGCACATTCACATGTGCGTTTAGAAAAGGGTTTTACAACAAACCAACATATTGGGTGTATCAAAAACATTATTTAAGGTCATTTTTGGGTAACTTGGCGTTTTTGTGTAAACAGGCATGTATCAAAGTGTAACATACAGAACACAGGAACTTACAAAGTTCAACTTTGAAAAGTGAAGACAATATCAGACATGAGTATGTACAAACTGGGCTGATATTGCCTTCATCACATGGGGTGTCACCCCTGGAAAAGCCAAAATTGGAAGATGCACACAGTGTGTCAACATGTGCTATCTCCCATCATGGGGGATCAATGTACATGTTTTGGGGCTGCAACCCCTTCAACTCAGCCACTTTCCACAAAACACATACATTGATCCCCCATGATGGGAGATAGCGCATGTTGACACACTCTGTGCATCTTCCAAATTTGGATTTTAGTAAAAGACAAAGTTGTTGTTTAAAAACAAAAAAATAAAACCCTAACTAGTTTGGGGTGTTTCACACTCTCCCCAAAACATCAATGATGTTCTTCATTTTATTTTTAACATCATTGATGTTTTGCTGTATATTTTCTAAATCCTGATTGCACCCCATTATCTCCCCAATCAGGATCTGGGCACTTTCACTGGTAAAATGTGATTCTTCTTCCACATCACCTACAAAAAAAAGCAAAAAAACACCATGTATTATAAATATGTCAACATACATTGATGAGCTTACCGGAAGCTGTGGTCTCCGACACTCACCTGTTGTGGTGACAATTTGTCCAACTTCAACGATCTCTCCTTCCTCCTGCTCCTTTGCTTCTGGTGTTGGAATTTCGCCTTCTTTGGGAGGGGTGGGGTCCCTGGTGTCCTCAGACTTCCCGAGTCTTCTCTCCCCTATGAGAATGTAAAAAAGGAACACAGAGGGCAGAAATAGGAATATGAAACATTGCTTGGAAGTGTTGTACAATTGTGTTTTTTGGCTGAGTTCAAAGGTGAGAACATTATTGTGGACACTTTCTAAAGCTGGAATACTTACCTGCAGAACGATGTTTCTTACGAACGAATGAAACCATGAACTTGAAAGTGGTCATTTTAAACTGCACAACATGAAATCAAAGCACATGGAGCATGTATGCAAGCAAGAATAATCATATGAACACACGACAACTACTTACTTTTTTGAAGAACACACTTGATCCTTCTGTACTGATCGTGCTCCCTCAGTTTCAGGTCTGACCAGCGTTTTCTCAGTTGATCCTTGGATCGGCGTACCCCAAAATTCTTCAGAAGACTCTTCACAACTTTAGTCATGATCTTGGCCTTTCTGATATTTGGGTTTGGGTAAGGTTCATACTTCCCATCATAGTCGGTCCTCTTCAATATGTCGACCATCTCGAACATCTCTACAAAAGACATATTTGAGGCCTTAAATCTTCTCTTCCTGGATCGGGACGTTTCAGGCTCTGGGCTTTACTCACCCTCCTCCTCGTTAGTGGAACTCTGATTGCACACCTGCGTTCTCTCTGCCATGTGCTCTCCCCACTGCACCAAAAGCGAAGGGGCGGGGAATAGCCTAGAAAGAACATCAGGGGCGGGCAAAGTTTCATGCATGCACACTATATATAAAACGCAATGCGCGCGTGTCGCACGTACGATCTGTGAACAGAGGGAGAAGCTGGCGCGACGATCGTGCAAACTAAGGTAAAATTTTGAACTTGGTACATCACTAGCCTATAATGCTTATAGATTGAGGCCTGCATTAGTGGAGTTTAGCCTGACATTAGGGTTTGTCTTGTTTTGTGTCTTGCAGAGATTATGGACGGTTTCAATGATCACAGTTTCCTCCCTCTGTTCATTGATAAATGCAGGGAGCTGCCCTGCCTGTGGCAATCGACGCACCCACATTACAGTAACAAACGAAAGTGCAGAAACTGCTTTAGTTTGTGAAGCCGGTGGTCCCCAGGGCAAACATCCACTATTTAAAAGTGAAAATTGGTGGCCTGAGGAGTACATATCTGAAGGAGAGGAAGAAGGTGCTGAAGTCCATGCAATCTGGAGCTGCAGCAGATGAGGTTTATGTCCACAGGCTGTGGTATTATAACAGGATGCATTTTCTGTCAGACCAGGCTGATGTCAGGGAATCCCTCTCTACCCTTCCTTCCACGCGTCCTTCTATGCTACATTCCACACCCGCTGAGTCTTCCGACGCCCAACCTGGGCCTTCCACTCAGGAAGAACTGGGGGAGCCCAGTTTGAGCCAGGTAAAGTATTGTTGTACATATTTTGGGAGTAAAAATGAATGATGTTAACTTGATTTTTGCTCAATAATTGCTGATTTTAGAAAGTGTTTCACATATCAATAGACAGTAGTGGCCAAAACCTTTGGGACAAGAATGAAAAATGCTGGGCTCAGAATGATAGTCTTTTCTATTGGTTAACAGCTTGCAACAGTCTTGATGTGAAAATTGTGTTGGTGTTTGATGAACCAAAAACTAAAACTATATCCCTTTTTCATACACAGGAAGACATCAGCCAGGAGGAGGGTGTGGAATGCAGCAGCCAGGAGGTGGCTGTGGAAAGTGGCAGCCAGGAGGAGGCAGGGGTAAGCGGCAGTCAGGCGGTGGGCGGGCAGAGGAGCCTGACAGAATGCCATGTCCCTCCCCTCCGCCTTCCACGCAAGAGGGCGAGAAAGGGGGGAATGTGGAAGAGTCGGCTCTGAGGCTAATCGGGAAGGCTTCAGCGACCCTCCAAGCCACCCCCACCTATCAAGAGGCCTTTGCTGCCTTGGCTGCGTGCAAACTGGAGAAAATGGAGGAGGGGCAAAAGCTCTTGTGTGAGGAGATAATTATACACACCCTCAACAAGGGTCTGTTGGGCCAAATCACACAAGCAACACACTTGTGTGATTTGGCCCATGCCCCTCCTCCTCCTTCTGCCACACCTCCAGCACCACAGCCACAGCCTGGAAGGAAGCGTGGAAGGAAGACCAGAGTGTGAGAACCTGGGTTCAGTCTGGTCTGACAGAAGATGCAGCCTCTTGTAGTACCACAGCCTGGGAACATAGATGTCATCTGCTGCTGTTCCGGGTTTCTTGGACTTCAGGACCAGACTTCTCTCCCTCAGACATGTACTCCTCAGGCCACCAATTTTTGTGTTTAAATAGTTGATGTGTGCCCTGGGGGCCAAAGGCTTCACTAATCTCCCCAGTTTCTCCATCGCTGCCTCCCTCTTTATCTGTTACTGACACCTAAATAAAGGTTTTTTTTGTTTGAAGAAATACTTGCATATGTGTTTTACTTCCAAAAGGACAGTTTATTTGTGAGCAGGCAGGTACATTTCAAAAATACAAAGTGAAATTAATAACAAGGGGCACCAACACTAAACAACCTCCTGTAGATTAAAAAAGAAAAAGAAAATACAAAAAAGATAGTAATGTTGTTGTGGTAAGTTGACACACAGAACACACCCCAAAAAATACAAAAGATGAGCAAACTGTCAAAAAAGGAGATGTTGATGAAAAAAAACAACCACAAAATTCCCTCAAAAAATAAAACAAAAAAATGTGTAGATGTGACGATTTAAAATATTGTATTGCTGAAATGAGTAAAAAACACTGAAGAAATACGTTCGGGAGAAGTGTGTGTGACTATGAGCATCAAAAGAAGTTCATTCTTGCAGCATTGTAAAGAACAAGAGAATGCGCTTCATGAAAGAATTACAGCATGACGAATGTGCTATATCGATTACGAGCAGTAGTTTTACCTGAGCGAGCGCTTCCGTGTCCGAATTTGATTGTGAGCATGCGTGGAACCTTGTCCATCGGAGTAGGCTACACATGATCGGAGTATGTCTGATCAGAGCATTTTCTCGGAAAATTTTACTGGCAAGTTGGAAAAGTTGGTCCGTCGGATACTCAGCCGGAAACAGTCCGATGCAGACCACACACAGACGGAATATCCGACAAAACGGTCCGATAGGAAACATTCCGTCGGAATCTCCGACCGTGTGTACAAGGGCTAAGAGTGCAGTTTCTTTGCTCATTTTCACGGTTAGGTGTTTTTACACTTTACAACACACAGTTATTTGTAGTTTATTTGTTTTTTGGTTATTGATTTGCATGGGTTTGCAACCTTTTGGCTCCCATAGTTCCAAAATTTTTGTTAAGCAAGAAAACTCAGAGCTCATTTGTATCGCTATGCAATTCGGCACTGCTTCACTTTAACTGACAATTGCGCGGTCGTTCAACGTTGCACCCAAACAAAATAAAAAAAATTTCTTCACAAAAAGAGCTTTCTTTTAGTGGTATTTGATCACCTCTGCGGTTTTCATTTTTTTTGTGCTATAAACAAAAAAATAGCAACAATTTTGAAAAAAAACATTATTTTTCACTTTTTGCTACAACAAATATCCCCCAAAAATATATATTAAAAAAACAAATATTTTTGGTAAAAAAATTGCAATAAGCGTATATTGATTTATGGCATTTACATTTTTTTATTGGTAATGGCGGCGATCTGCGATTTTCGATTGGGACTGTGACATTATGGCAGACACATCGGACACGTTTGACACTATTTTAGGACCCTTGGCATTTATACAGCGACCAGTGCTATTAAAATGCACTGATTATTGTATAAATGACACTGGCAGTGAAGGGATTAACCACTAGGGGGCGATGAAGGTGTTAAGTGTGTCCTAGGGAGTGATTCTAACTGTGGGGAGGAAGGGCTTCAAGTCACATGACAGTGATCACTGCCCCCGATGACAGGGAGCAGTGATCTCTGTCATGACACAAGCCAGAATGAGGAAATGAATAAATTCGAACTATTTCTGGTACAATGGAACTTTCTATACACAGACGAAGGGCGTGGCAATGGGGGCAAAGTACGCTCCAAGTGTGGCGAACTTGTTTTTGAACCGATGGGAGGAAGAACAAATTTATGGAGTGCATAGGCAAAATTTGAAATTTTACCGTCGATATATAGACGATATTGTATTGGTATGGGGAGGCACGGTAGAACAACTGCAAGACTTTTTTGGAGAAATCAATGACAATATATATCACATCAAATTCACAGGAAAGTTTAACACCCAGACTGTAGATTATCTGGATCTCCAAATTTACAAACATGAAGGAAATCTTGGCACCCGCACCTTCTTCAAGACCACGGATCGCAATGGGTACATCCCCACAAATAGCTGCCACCATTCTAGGTGGCTAGGGAACATACCCAAAGGCCAGCTTCTACGGCTATACAGGAACTGTAGCAAAATTGACGACTTTGATAAGCAGGCGGATATAGTCATCGAAAGGTTTAGGAAGAAAGGATATAAAGAAGAAAATCTCCGTAAATTAAAAAATGAAGTAAAACATATGGATAGGAAAAAATTAATTGAAGGCAAGAAAGTAAAAGCAAAACAAAACCTCCATGACATCGCGTTCCTTACAGGGTATAACAGACAACATAAAGATGTAGAGCGTATCATCAAAAAACACTGGCCGATTTTACAAGCAGACAGCTCACTCCAGGCCATGTTGCCGAACAAACCACGGTTCATCTACAGGAGGGCTCCAACACTCCGAAACAAACTAGTAAAAAATGTGGTGGACCCACCAAAACAAATAAAAATTTCCGAAACCCTAAAAGGATTCTATAAGTGCGGAAACTGCCTCCCATGCAGAAATAGTAAAAAGACAGAAAAAAAGAAAACTACTTTTAATTCCACCTCTAATGGAAAAGAATATAAAATCAAAGAATTGATTACTTGTAACAGCTCCCACGTCACTTACGTCATTGAATGTCCTTGCCATAAGCAATATGTGGGAAGGACCACCAGGGAGTTAAAAGTCAGGATAAGGGAACATATTGCAAATATCAAAAAAGGCTTCCAGAAACACAGTGTTTCCAAACACTTTAGGGATTTCCACAATCGGGACCCTGGACAAATGATTTTCTACGGAATAGACAAAATAAGAGGCCACTGGAGAGGGGAAGACAAAACGATCAAAATATCCAGGAACGAAACGAAATGGATTTTTAATTTAGATACCCTCCAGCCAAGGGGAATGAACATAGAATTAGACCTCAATTGCTTCTTAACTAACTTTTAATAGTCAATTGTTTCTTAACTAACTTTTAACAGTCAACTGTTTGCCTCAGCATTAGATAATGCTGGACGAACATTCCGTAGTCGAATGTTACCCATACACATACATAACATTACAGGATCCCGATAAGACCTAACCACATATATAAGTAACCTATCTACCCCAATATTAACATCTCATGGCCCACACCTTCGGGTTCAGGTCGAATGTTATTCATTCAAAATACATTAGATGTGTCGGAATTACAACAAGACTGATCTAAATTATCTAAAAGTTCCCCTGTAAGAATCAAACATACAGTCACAAATATTACAATCACCTATAGGACGATGTTAAACAGACCTTCTTAGCACCTCCATATATATCTATTTCTTAAGAATTTTATTTTATTTAATTCCTTCCCAAAAAAACTTTCCTCTTGGAAAACTTTCCTTTGGAATAATTTCTCCATTTACATTCACATATTAGTATGCATAAAAAACTTTTTTAAACATATTAAAAAACCCCTCAAATAATTAAATAATATTAAAAAACCCCTTAAATAATTTTTATAATTTTTATAATCTTTACAAATTTATGCGTTTTTTCAGTATTAATGTATACCCCCCTTTTTTATGCATGAATTTTTATGTAAGAATTTTTATATATGTATGAATTTTATATACGTGAATTTTATGTATGTATTCCTATACATACATTTATTTACTGCATTTTTAGTGTCATTTTTATTTTTATTCTCTTAATTACAAACGTCCGGTTAAATGGGAAAAACTAAAGAATGTCATCTAAACTGAGTATGGTTTATGGGTAGGCTGCAGTGCTCCAAGGCTAAGTATATCAGTCTTCCCTAAGGGCACTAGGGGGAGTAATGGCATTCATCCCCAGCAGAGTAAGGGCATCCCACACCCAAAATGGCGCTGTTATTTTAGCGCAGGCGTAGTGGAGCACTGCACCCTATTTAAGCAATAAGGTGCACCAATATGGCCGCTCCAGAGGACGTCGTAGTGACGAAACGCGTAGGGCGTGGCCACGTTGTGTGCACTCGTTTGAGACGAACGGCTGAGTTTTTCCTATATGCACATGCTTTTAATGTAAAATGTGAGTAGATTTTAATATTAATAAACGAACGATTTGGTTAAGAACGTATTACACTATGGATATGTCTTCCCTTATATAATTAACGTTGGATACCATACGGACGGAACAACGAAGCTTCACCCAGTGCACCAGCAGCAGCCAGAGAGCGACACAGTGGCTTACATTGTGAAGGTCCATCCAGCCCCACAGGGGCATTAACTCTGGTGAGAGCATTCACATACTATAGCACAGAGTGGCGCACCGGGGACGAAGTTCTCTAATTGAAAGCCCGCACTATTTGCACGAGTGAATCAAATACCCCCCTTTGTAACAATTACAACAATAGTCTGAAGAGGCAGCACTATCAAGCCAAATATTAATTTTGGACTTACATTGGACACAGATGCGTCTTCATGCGATTATTGGTTGAAAATATTGTCTATTCGCACATTTAGCGACTTCATGCGATTTTATGGTTAAATTATTTCTGATCCTTGGTTGTTCTGAACTTTAGTTGCTTTTTTGCACATTTTTTTGCACATGTTTGCACAATCTGTTTTACACTAACATACTGTTGAATATTAACATTATTTCCACTAATTTGCACATTTAATGAAGGTTTACATGTTTTTAGTAGGCTGATACGCATATGATAATTTAATACTCATTTCTTGTTTTTATTATAATGGAACATGAATGCTGACTCCACATTAATCACACACATTTTGTTTTGGATAAAATTGCTTTAGGATATTTTTTTTCACGGTATCACCAACAGCTTTTTTCTTTTTCTTTCTCTTTTTATATAAAAAATTAAACACTAGGATTTGATAAGTTAACTCATCTCATCACTATAGGGTTTAGCGCCATAACCTTTTTATTTCACAGAATGAGGAAATGCCTTGTTTACATAGGCAATTCCCATTCTGAGGCTCTGTGACATGATCGAGTCTGCCGGTCCCGCGGGCACAGTCACTCTGTACACAGTGGGCATGCGCAACTGCTATCATTTGCCCACCGTTGCCATTGTGCCGACATATATCGGCGTATAGTGGTCCGCAAGTGGATAATAAGAGTATGGTCGTGGAAAGGGCTGTACCCACTCCCCTTTTCCTGTCTGTCGTTTGGGCTGCCTCAATCTTTGTGACAATCTCTTATCTAAGAATCATAGAAAATGCTCAGTACTTTTAAAGTGGGCCCAACATGCCCACTTACTTGTAAATTTGTGTAAGTTCTTGGGAAATGTAGACAAGTTTCTCCATCTCCTCTATTTTAGAAAGTCTAGTAAACCATTCTCTGGCAGTCGGAATGCTTTTAGATTGCCAATGCACTGAAATACAAAGTCTTGCCACATTTACCATGTGCAAAGCCAAGGATTTGTGGTAATCTTTTTTAGATAGTGTTGTATGGTATGAGAGAAATTGAGCTGGAGTATAGTCTAGAGTAAATGTGGTAACCTGTGTATCGATGTAATGTAATTCTTTCCAGAAAGGTTGAAGAGATTCACAATTACACCAGATTTGGAGCATAGTCCCTTCTGCTTTCCCACATCTCCAGCATGTATTTGGTATAGATGAAGAGATTTTGTGGAGACGAGATGGGATCTATACCATTGGGTTTCAACTTTGCAGCAGTTTTCCTGAATGGCTACATTAAGAGAACCCGTGTGGTTGTATCTGTGGATGGTATCCCACTCATCATCATCAGAGAAGGAAATCTGAAGATCCTTATCACGTGCTATATGTGCGGAGCCCAAGATTGCATTAGAATCTTGTAGAAGCAAGGCATATATGGAGGATATTAGGTATGTTTGTGGCGATGTTTGCGTACATAAGGATTTGAACGGTGTAAGTCATCCATGTTGCTGTTGATGCCTGTGCAGAGAATAAGTGTTGTATCTGTCTATATGTCCAGAAAGGAAAATAGTTAGTGAGAAATATAATGGTTAAGTTCTCATATGAGCGGATCCTTCAGAAAAAAAAAGTAGTGTGCAAGTACATCTTTGTGAGGCCACTCACGACCCAGAAACGAGCTTGTGTTGCCCGGGGGGAAATCAGGGTTTACTTTTAATGTGGTTAAAGACCCTGTGGCAGCGGAAAAAGCCTTAGATTTTTAGCTTTTGCTGCCTGTGTAAAGGGCGCTAAAGAGATTTGAATGAGTGGATGTGTCAGGATCTCCCATGGCCAATGTCGAGGGAGTATCCAGGGAAGAGTATGAATTGGGAATTGTGTGAATGAGTTTTCTAAAGATACCCAGTGTTTCCTGGTTTTCGTGAATGTTCTAATCCACAATTATTGTAAGATCATAGGCTAAATAATATTTATGAAGATCAGGTAATCCAATTCCACCTTAGTATTTGAGCATGTAAGTTGGGCATGCTTGATACATGGTGGAGAGTTTCTCCAGATGAATAACAAGCAAGCCTTTTAGTAGGTCCCAAAGAAGGACGCCAACAGTTCTGAGCCCGAGCTCAGTGAACATGAGCCTCAAGGTGAGTGTGGGGATTGGAGGTTCTCTCTCTCTCTCCAGGCAGTTCATTCCTCCTGTCATTCTCTCACAGCGTGGCTCTGCTGTGCTCAGTCTGACTCCACTTGTTCTGTTTCTCTAACTTAGTTTCTCACCCTACTCCCCCCTCCCACCAGATGCTTCTCCACTCACTCTCCCTGTCATATATCTCCCCTCTGTCTCTGCAAAGCTGCTCCGATCCTCTCCTCTTCTCAGTCCTACAGTCCTATTGATCCTATTATCTGCGCTGTCCCCCAACACAGGCACAGCCGTTCAACTAAATTCCAATTGAATGCACAATTTACGTCTACACTGTTCAGCAGCTTTTATCTTTTGCCCTGTATAATGTGCTCTGCGCCTTCTCCCCCCCTCCCCATGTAATGTGCCCTGCTGACCACCTGTACACTGCCCTGTTGAGACCCCCTGTCGATTTCGGTAAGAAATTAGTATGAGATTATTTTCCAGACCTGCCATGCTCCCTCTGAAAAGTGATCCACCAAGGTAGTATAACAGTGGCTCAGAAGGTGGTATTGCACTCCTCTCCTAGTACCACCAACTGCCATACACTCCACACCCCTCTCCTACATGTACCACCCACAGCCATACACTCCGCATTCCTCTCCTACATGTACAACCCACCACCATACACTCCGCACCCCTCTCCTACATGTACAACCCCCCACCATACACTCTGCACCCCTCTCCTACATGTACTACCCACCTCCATACCATACCATACTGTTACAAAGGAATATATGGGCATTTAAAGGAGCACCTACAATATGTAAAGCAAAATGTATACCAGAAAAATGAAAGGTACTTATTGATTAGTTGCTATGGGCTACAGTATTTTGCACATTTCTGTTTGTTTCATAGTTTCATAGTTTCATAGTTAGTAAGGTTGAATAAAGACACCAGTCCATCCAGTTCAACCTGAGTGAGTGTCTACAATTGTCCCTACATTGTACATTGCACACTCACATCGGTCCCTACCCTCAAGGAGCCCACTATCCTAGGTCCCCATTCATATACTAGGGCCAATTTTGGACAGAAGCCAATTAACCTACCTGCATGTCTTTTTTCCTAACCAAGTCTTGTTTCCTAACCAATTGGATTTAATTAAATTTTAATTACTTTAAATTAAATTTTATTTAAAAATATTTAAAAATTCTTCTTTAATTTGAAAATGATGTTTTATACTGACATTTTTAATTGCAGTCTTTGATAATTCTGTCACATATGATGTTAGATCATGGTTTTGGAAAGCTGTTTAAAGCAATGTTGAAATTTCTTAATTTTTCATTGCATTGATTTTTTCTCTCGCTAAATACTCCTGACACTGGAAGCTAGTGGAATACAGTGGACGGAGTGGGTGGATTATATAAGGGGTGGGGCTTATGAGAAGTGTGAGGGGTCAAAAAGGAGTGGTGGAGTCTGGCGCCCCTCCATCCTAAAACTTCACCAGCCGCCACTGCTGCCCAGTCCTTCAGGTCTGATTGGGCCTTGTTTAATGCCACTTGAAAGTTACATTTGTATAGGTCTGGTTGTTTGGTTGTAATCTGGATTCCTAAATAAGTCATTGCGTCTTTTTTCCATAGGAATGGAAAGGAACTCTGACAAGGCTCTACCGCCTGCATTGTAAGGGAGATATTTAATGCGTACAATTTTGTATAATTGATTTTAAGGTTTGACAGGATACCAAAGTGGTCTATGTCTTTCAGTAAATTTGGTAAAGTAATGCAAGGCGACCTCAGGGAAAGAAGCATGTCATCCACAAACGCAGCAACCTTGAACTCCCTATCTCCTATTCAGAGTACCTTAATCGCTTGCTGAACGATTTATGGCGCAATGGCAAAGCTGGGCAAATGGGTGTACCCATACGTCCCTCTGTTGAAGCTGGCTAGCGGGTGCTCGCACAATGGTGGCCAGCGGTCACAGCGAGGAGAGGCAGAACGAGGAAATGCCTATGTAAACAAGGCATTTCCCTGTTCTGCCTAGTGACATGACAGGGTTCTTCTGTTCTGTGTCATCGGGAACAGTGATCTCTGTCATGTTCTAGTGAGCTCATCCCCCCTACAGTTAGAACACACCCAGGGAACATACAGTTAACCCCTTGAGTGCCCCCTAGTGTTAACCCCTTCCCTGCCAGTGACATTTATACAGTAATCAGTAGCTATTTTTCGCTATGATCACTGTATAAATGTCAATGGTCCAAAAATAGTGTCAAAAGTGTCCCATCTGTCCGCCGCAATGTTGCAATCCCGATCGCAGATCAACGCCATTAGTAGAAAAAAAAAAAAAAATGCCATAAATCTATCCCCTATTTTGTAGACTCTATAACTTTTGTGCAAACCAATCAATATACACTTATTGCAATTTTTTACCAAAAAACATGTAGAAGAATATATATCGGACTAAACTGAGGAAGATATATATTTATTGTGGATATTTATTATAGCAAAGAGTAAAAAATATAGCTTTTTTTCAAAATTGTCGGTCTTTTTTTGTTTATAGCGCAAAAAATAAAAACTGCAGAGGTGATCAAATACCACCAAAAGAAAGCTCTATTTGTGTGGGAAAAATAAGACATCAGTTTTGTTTAGGTACAACGTTGCATGACTGCGCAATTGTCAGTTAAATTGACACAGTGCTGTATCGCAAAAAATGCTGTGGTCATTAAGGGGGTAAAATCTTCCGGGGCTGAAGTGGTTAATGTCAGGGTTTAATCTTAGACTATTAAGAAAAGGTTTCAGTGTGAGGATGAACATCAAGGGTGATAAGGAGCATCCCTGCTAAGTCCCATTGCTAATGGTGAAGGCGTTCGACAGGTGGCTGTTAACTCGTATCTCACGAAAGGAGTGGAATACAGTGCTAAGATATAGGCCATCATGCGTGATTGTGGTCCGATCACTTTCAGAACTTCTTGCATGTAGTCCCAGGCCACCCTGTCAAACATCTTCTCTACATCCAGCAATAGGAGAAAGCACGGGGTCCTCAATTAGGTCAGCCAGTAGTGGAGGTTCAACGGTCGAATGGTGTTGTCCCTGGATTCTCTACCTGGTGTAAATCCCACCTGATCTAAAGAAATTAGATTAGGCAAGAGGAGAAGCTCTCAAAAATTGCTTAGCATGTGCCAGATGTCTTCAACTTTTATTACTGTGCTCATATAACACCTTCTTAGGGAGCACATAACGGGGTCTTGTGCATTACCACAGTTCCTCCAGTAAGATAGAGTGGGTATGTAGTAGTTCTTGTAAGGACTTCTGTAAGCAAGAATGCATTTTAATGCCAGAGGCAATTTGTTATTCAGACCCTTCTGCATTGCTCAAGCCAGTTGAGAGTGTACACGCTAGCCCTCTAGACATGTAAAAGAGCCTTCAAAGTATCAGATTAAAAGAGGAGTAGGTCAGAGGGGGATTAAGGTTACCTAAAAAAATAAAAAATAAAGGGGGGGGGGATTAGAATAAGTTTAGGAAAAGGCAAGACAATAACAAGAAGTGGAAGAGAGCTTGTGAAATTCACAAGCTGTGTATAAAAGAAGATACCAGAGGTGGTAATAGATAAACTATCCCACCTTAGAAGGTATAGGCTTGGGGATCAGCAGATACAATATGGGTACTGTTGCTGGGGGGTACGAAGGTGTGGATTCACATGCTTCTGCAATAAAGATGACTTTGGAAGAACTGGCATAAGGGGGATCTCAAGAGAAAAAGAGGGTGGGTTACCCAAAAGTGTGGAATTAGTGAGGCAAACAGTAAGGTTACCGTTACCGGTTCTCCTCTCTCTGCTGTCTTTTCCTGATGCCGGTTCTCCTCTCTCCGCTGTCTTCTCAAGGTTCCGGTTCTCCTCTCTTCTCTCTCGTCTCCTTCTTTTCTTCCTCAGATGTTCTCCCGACTCTAATGCTGAGTCCACCGTGTGCCATTACTTATATAGCCATGGGGTGGGGCCACCCGGTGACATCATCCAGGGGCCCCTCTCTTTGTGACATCACCATCACGTTATGCCATACGTGGTGATGTCACAAGGAGCGGGGCTTCTGGATGATATCACCGGGTGGCCCCGGCCCCATGACTATATAAGTAATGGCACACAGTGGACCCAGTATTACAGTGGGAGAGAGCATTAGGAGAACATCGGAGGAAGAACAGAGTGAAAAGACAACTGGAGAAGACAGAAGAGAAAGATAAACGCAGCGGGAGAAGACAGCAAAGAGAGGAGAGCTGGTGGCAGGAGAAGACATCAGCGGAGGGAGACAAACCGGAGGATGAAGACATTGCCAGAGCAAGAAGAAATTGTAAGGATAAGAGACGCCAGAGCTGCTTTAATAAATTACTATCAAAGACCCGTGTACTGTTTTTATTTTTGACACTTTTTTTAGGTGAATGGGTGGGGGAACAATGTACCACATACACATTCACGTAGGGTGTGGGGCCAGGATCTGGGGAAACCTTGTTGAGGGAATGTGGCCTGGTATGGTCCATCGGAGGGGTGCTCGCTCATATAGGAACCATTGATTTTGACCTGTAAATAAAATAAATGCTTGACAAGGCCTAACACGGCTGTTTTCAGCGTTAAGTCGCATTTATCAGCTTTTACCAATGTTAGACATTTGTTACAGATCTAAGGATAGTCATCAGAACATGCTGGCCGTGGGTTTTTTCTTTTTACAGCTTGAAAACTCCTATGCCACTTACAGCTCCTAAAAGCCTGTGTGTGCATGGAAACATGCACAGACACATGTCTGAGCCTTGGAAGAAAGAATGTGGCACGATTAAGGATGGAGGATGAGGGGATTCTTGCTGTGGAAAATACCTGTAGCTAAAACGGAAAGGGAAAAGCGTTATTTGACCTAAAATATTTTTGGGGTTAAATACTGGAGGTGAGAGTATATCTGTATCTTGGTGGTGGGATGAGCACTGCAGTAGGTGGAATTATCAGAATGCACACGTAGATCGCACAGTAATCGATTGATCATTTGAAGAAACATTGATCCAACTAAGGACATGGATTGGCACATTGATATGTTAATGTTGAGAATGCAACATATGTTTGGGAAATAATTAACACAGAGGTGCATAAGTTGATTGATTACCAGAAGTATAATCGCTTAAAAATAAGGACATTTATATAGTGTTTATGATGGATTGAATGAATGTATTACTTGTAGTATTCTCAGAATGGTGAATGCCCATGCCCAGCAGCAAACCTCCTGTGTTCAAAATGCAGCAGGGGAGCCGCTTGACATGGGACCCAGAAACCTACTGCAGCAGAGATCACTGCAGTACCGGTGTCTACTACAGTGATTTCCAACTTCTAGGAGGATCCCACAGGTATGGTGTATGCATAGATACATTAGTCCACAGATGTAACTATGATAAAATATCCATACCTAGAATTCTTTTTTAAGAATAAAATACAAAAAATAAAAGATAAAACACACTAGTTAATAATTGATTCATTAGCAAGAAAATGAAAGGCTACTGCAAGAAAAATAAGCCTCTTACCACCTGCTATTGTATATATATATATATATATATATATATACATATATATATATATATATATATATATATATATATATATATAATTGTATGGTTACAAAAGAACAGAACAGTGCTCCTTAAAAACATATTCCATTGTTTTGTCATACAACAAAATCCCATTTATTTATCATATCATGGGAACTCCAAACCCAGTGCACAGTTGTTTATGCTAGATAACATCCTCAATCCACCTCTGCTTTTATCTGTCAGCTAAAAATTACCTTTATTATTCTGCAAGGTCACAACTAACCTGACGCTGAAGCAATTCGTATTTATCTGTCTTTATATCTGTGTGCTTATTTTGCTCCAGAATGGTCCTTTTCTCTTCTCCTCTTGTCTCTTTCCATCAGTGTCTCTCATTGCTCATAATACATATTTTTTAAACGAGGCAATGGTACGAAAATGGTTTTCCACCAGCTCAGGCAGTTCATCGTTCTGTAAAGTATGTATTGATTACAGTGTGTCATATAAATTACTGTCCTTACAGCCTGGATTCATACTTGGTTTTCAGCCCAGAAAACTGAGCCATATCATGAACAATTGGCTTGAGATTTAATCCAGTCCGAGCTGTGTTCCGGTCTTCCTTCCTGTGCGGGGTCTAGAGTCACTCCTGTTCAACATACTCATGTTGGAAGGAAGATCATATAGTAAGTCCCCAAAGAAGCAAAATTAAGTCCTCAACATGCAGGAGCAGCAATCTTGGGTTTCGGCCAGACCATGTCCCCTGTAAATATTTCTTATCAATAATTTGTTTTAATGTAAGTTTTATTCACAATAAAAAGTAATTTTGCTCACCTATTCTATTCTCCCCAATGGTGTTTGCCTCTTTGGCCAGGACTACCTCCACCTAAGTGTGTGGAAGTTCCAGGTTAAGGGTCATAGGAGGTATGGTTAGTGATCAAAATTTAGAATATTGATTAAAAGATGGGAGATTTTAAAGGAAATTAGTAGATTCTGTATAAAACTGTATCCTATTTTTGTATGGTTTGCCTATGTATTGCACTCTGCACTCACTGTGCACACAGCAGTAATAATGTCTTGATTACATGTTGCATTGTTTCGAGTCCTGATTAGAATTAGCCTGCCTATGCTACGCCCCTTGTTAACATAAATGTACAATTGTAATATTAATGTGATATCTATGTAATCATGTGAATAAAAATCTTGAATTGCATCAAATAAATACAACAGTTATTTTGAAAAGATGCTGAGTGTATCTTTTGTGTCTGTTCCCTGCTGCAGTAGTTATTATTCATTTGTAACCACTAATCAATATCTATAAAATTTCCAGAACACAGGTAATACATTCATACAATTCATCGTAAGCACTTATTCTGGTAATTGATCAATTTATGCACCTTTGTGTTAATTTTTTCCCAAACATATATTGAATTCTCAACATGACATATTAATGTGCCAATCTATATCATTGGTTGAATTAATGTTTCTACAAATGATCGACTGATTACTGTGCAATCCACATGTTCACTCTGATAATTCCACCCAGTGCAGTACTCATCCCACCACCAACATAAAGAAATACTTTCACCTTCAGTATTTGACCCAAAAATATTTTAGGTCAAATAACGCTTTTCCCTTTAAACCAGGTAGGTTTTAGCCACAGGTGTTCTCCACAGAAGGAATCTCCCTGATATTTAATTCACCTCCCTTGTTAATTGTACCACATTCTTTCGTCCAACAAGGCTTAGACAAAACAGACTCTCAGTGCAAAACCATTTACCACCAATCTTTATTAAATATCCCTAAAACACTCACATTAAAAAGTGCATAACTGATGCACTGCAATATTTAGGCTCCTTTCCCCTTAAGATTTCTGGTCTCCAGATGGTGGCTTGTGGGTGTGCGACTTGATGCCAATAGGGCAGGGCTGATGATGTCAAGCTGCATACCCAGAAATTTACGAGCCGGCATTTTCTGAGTATCTGGAAACCAGTGATCTTAAGGCCTCATGACGCAGGGTGTTATGCCCCATAAACACGGCCGGAAATTCCGACGGAAAAAGTCAGATCGGATTATGTTGTTGGAAAATCCGATTGTGTGTGGGCTCTAGCGAACTTTTTCTGTCGGAATTTCCGACAGAAAAAGTGTGAGAGCTGGATCTAAAATTTTCCGAGAACAAAATCCAATCAGACGTTTTCCGATCGTATGTAGAGAATTCCGAAGCACAAAGTGGCACGCATGCTCAGAAAAAAGACGAAAGCTATTGGCTACTGGCCTCTACGTATTCCCATTGTACGTTCTGTATGTCACCTCGTTCCGAACTATCGGATTTTCCGACAACTTTGTGCGATCATGTGTATGCAAGACAATTTTTGGCCAAAATACGTCGGAAAAAATCCAACGGATTTTGTGGTCGGAATGTCCGACCATGTGCATGGGGCATTAGAAAAAACTAGCTGCAAAGCCACTACCAATGCTAGGAAAAAGTGCCTGTAAAAACGTGCTTTTAGTAGTATTTTGCATTGCCGTTATTTCATATTTAGTCGCGCTAGCTTTTAGCAGGGTTTCTCTGCTTCTATTCAAAATCAGTGGTTCCCAATGAGAGCCCATTGATTTGAATAGAAGTCACACCCGAAGTCGGATCATGATAGTTACATAGTTACATAGTTAGTCAGGTTGAAAAAAGACACAAGTCCATCCAGTTCAACCATAAAAAATAAATAAATAAATAAAATAAAAAATATCGTACAATCCCATATACCCAATCCTACACCCACAGTTGATCCAGAGGAAGGTGAAAACCCCCCACAAAAGCAGGATCCAATTTGCTACAACAGGGGAAAAAATTATGATCGATGTGGTGTGGCTTGTGCGCTGAGCATATTAAAGGAAACCCTCACAAAAATGAAAGAAAAAAACTGGCAAGAGGTTCCCGCCCAAGAGCATACCAGACCCTTATGTCTGGTATGGATTTTAAGAGAAACCCCCACGCCAAACAAATTGCCATGGGGTCCCACCATAATCCATACCAGAATCTGAGCACGCAGTCTGGTAGGTCAGGGAGGGGGGTGGATGAATGAGCGCCCCCCCGGACCATACCAGGCCACATGACCTTAACATGGGGGTGGGTGCTCTGGGGCAAGGGGGCTCTGCGCCCCCCACACCAAAGCACCTTGTGTCCATATTGATGAGGACAATGGCTTCTTCCCAACAGCCCTGGCCAGTGGTTGTCAGGGTCTGCGGATGGGGGACTTACAAGAATCTGGAAGCCCCATTTAACAAGGTGGCCACCAGATCCCGGCCCCTCACCATATGTGAATGAGTATGGGGTACGTTGTACCCCTACCCATTCACCCCAAATAAGTGTCAAAAATAAAAACAGTACACAGATTTTTGATAAAGTAATTTATTAAAGCAGCTCCGGCAATGTCTTCCTCCTCCTGTTCTTCTCCCTCCGCTAATGTTTTCTCCCGCCAGCAGTTCTCCTCTCTCCGCTAATGTTTTCTCCTGCCGGCAGTTCTCCGCTCTCCGCTGTCTTCTCCCGCACTGGTTCTCCTCTCTACACTCTCTTCTCCCACCACCGGTTCTCCTCTCTCTGCTCTCTTCTTCCACCGCTGTCTTCTCCTGACACTGGTTCTCCTCTCTCTGCTGTCTTCTCAAGGTGCTGATTCTCCTCTCTCTGCTGTCTTCTCAAGGTGCTGATTCTCCTCTCTCTGCTGTCTTCTCAAGGTGCCGGTTCCCCTCTCTCCTCTCTCTTCTCCCTCTGTTCTTCCTCCGATGTTCTCCCAACTGTAATGCTGGGTCCACCGTGTACCATTACTTATATAGCCATGGGGCTGGGCGACCCGGTGACGTCATCCAGGGGCCCCACTCTTTGTGACGCCATCACCCCATTATGCCCTGAATGGTGGTGTCACAAGCAGCGGGGCCTCCGGTTGACGTCACCAGGTGGCCCCACCCCATGGCTATATAAGTAATGGCACACGGAGGACCCAGCATTACAATGGGAAAGAGCATTGGGAGAGCATTGGAGGAAGAACAGAGGGAGAAGACAGCATGAGAAGACATCAGAGAGAGGAGAACCAGCGGTGGGCTTAACACGGCTGGTTTCAGCGTTAAGCCGTATTTAGCTTTTACCAGCATCAGACATTTTACAGCTCTAATGCCACGTACACAAGACCGGACTTTCCAGCAGACTAGGTCCGATGGTCTTCCCTTAAAATCCATACCAGACTTAAGAGACTTTGTCGCCTCTCTCTAGCGCTCACTGCAATAGGAAAATGTGTTTTTCCTATTGCAGCGAGCGAGAGATGTACATTACCCTGCAGTCGATAGGATCTCGCAGGCAGGGGGTGTAAGCTGCCCTTGCGTCGTATTTGGTCCATCGGACCAGCATACAGACGAATGGGTTTCCTGATGGGAACTAGGTCCGGCGGAGTTCCGGCGAGAAGATTTAAAACATGTTCTATTTCTAAAGTCCATCAGATTTTTGGACTGCAATGGTCCGATGAAGCCCAGACATGATCGAATTGTCCGACAGATTTGTTCTGTCGTACCTTTGCTATTGAAAAGTCTGGTCATGTGTACGTAGCATAAGGCCGGTCCTAAGAACGTGCTGGTCCTGTTTTTTTTTTTTACAGATTGAAAACTCCTATGCCACTTACAGCTCCTAAAATCCTGTGTGTATATGGAAATATGCATGGACACATGTGTGAGCCTTGGAAGAAAGAATGTGCACGATTAAGGATGGAGGTGGATTTAATACCCAAGGAATTCGTACTGTGGAGAATACCTGTGGCTAAATCCTACCCGGTTTAAAGGCAAAAGCGTTATTTGATCTAAAATATTTTTGGGTCAAATACTGGAGGTGAGAGTATATCTGTGTCTTGGTGGTGGGATAAGCACTGCAGTAGGTGGAATTATCAGAATTCACATGTGGATTGCACAGTAATCGATCGATCATTTGAAGAAACATTTATCCAACTAGGGACATGTATTGGCACATTGATATGTTAATGTTGAGAATGCAACATATGTTTGGGAAATAATTAACACAAAGGTGCATAAGTCAATCGACTACCAGAAGTATAATTGCTTAAAAATAAGGACATTTATATGGTGTTTATAATGGATTGAATGAATGTATTACTTTTAGTATTCTGAGAATGGTGCCCGTGCCCAACAGTCAACCTTCTGTGATCAAAATGCAGCAGGGAAGCCACTTGACATGGGACCCAGAAGATGACTGCAGTACCGGTGTCTGCTACAGTGATTTCCAACTTCTAGGAGGATCCCACAGGTATGGTGTATGTATAGGTCCATAGATGCAACTATTATTAAAATAGTAATAACAATATTACAAAGGTCCAGCTCAAGGGTCTAAAGTCACTACAGCAACGCTACTGTCATAATGAATTATGATCAGCTTTCATGTGTTAAAATCACACAAGGAAATACAGTTGATAGATGTGAGAAAATTCCCAGAAGACACACAGATGATGATCCTACTTTGATAGATAACAGTGCACCTCACACCAGAATCTGTGCGTCCGTCACACACCCCTTTGGGGTTCACACTCACCAGAGAGATGAACACATCAGGTATTAAAGGCAAAAGCGTTATTTGATCTAAAATATTTTTGGGTCAAATACTGGAGGTGAGAGTATATCTGTGTCTTGGTGGTGGGATAAGCACTGCAGTAGGTGGAATTATAAGAATTCACATGTGGATTGCACAGTAATCGATCGATCATTTGAAGAAACATTTATCCAACTAGGGACATGTATTGGCACATTGATATGTTAATGTTGAGAATGCAACATATGTTTGGGAAATAATTAACACAAAGGTGCATAAGTCAATCGACTACCAGAAGTATAATTGCTTAAAAATAAGGACATTTATATGGTGTTTATAATGGATTGAATGAATGTATTACTTTTAGTATTCTGAGAATGGTGCCCGTGCCCAACAGTCAACCTTCTGTGATCAAAATGCAGCAGGGAAGCCACTTGACATGGGACCCAGAAGATGACTGCAGTACCGGTGTCTACTACAGTGATTTCCAACTTCTAGGAGGATCCCACAGGTATGGTGTATGTATAGGTCCATAGATGCAACTATTATTAAAATAGTAATAACAATATTACAAAGGTCCAGCTCAAGGGTCTAAAGTCACTACAGCAACGCTACTGTCATAATGAATTATGATCAGCTTTCATGTGTTAAAATCACACAAGGAAATACAGTTGATAGATGTGAGAAAAGTCCTTCCTCAGAGGAAGTCGTGATGACGAAAAGCCTCAGACGTGACCGTACAGCAACTGGAAGTTACCTATGCGTCCCACGATCAGGAAGAGACAAACCAGTAAGTAAGCGGTGGACTCTGCCTTCCTATAGCATGAGTCTCATGATCTCCTGTGTCGTACGGAGCACTTATGTATGCCTAGATAGTCTTTTATACAGTTTTGACTGATGGAAATTGATTAAATGTACTGACTTGGAATTTCAATAAAAATATGAGAGAAAACTATATCATACTATATGAGCCTTTCTTCTATCCGGGCACCTGTGGCAATCCCAGTTGTGATTCCCTCCATGATATTGATGCTAGCTGTGACTAACATATCAATACCTGATGTGTTCATCTCTCTGGTGAGTGTGAACCCCAAAGGGGTGTGTGACGGACGCACAGATTCTGGTTTGAGGTGAACTGTTATCTATCAAAGTAGGATCATCATCTGTGTGTCTTCTGGGAATTTTCTCACCATCTATCAACTGTATTTGCTTGTGTGGTTTTAACACATGAAAGCTGATCATAATTCATTATGACAGTAGCACTGCTGTAGTGACTTTACACAGTTGAGCTGGGCTTTTGTACTATAGTTATTACTATTTTAATAATACTGGCATTTAAGTTCTATATTTTATTAAACCTGATACTTACTAGGTCTGGGATTTCACTGTAGTTTGATATAGATGTAACTGTGATAAAATATCCATACCTGGAATTCTTCTTTAAGAATAAAATACAGAAAAAAACAAAAACAAAAAAAACACACTAGGTAATAACTGATTCATTAGAAAGAAAAAAAGCTATTGTATGGATCCATCACAATGAAAGGCCACTGCAGGAAAAATAAGCTACTTACCACCTGCTATTGTATATATAATAGTATGGTTACAGAAGAACAGAACAATGCTCCTTCAAAACGTATTCCATTGTTTTGCCATACAACAAAATCCCATTTATTTATCATACCATGAGAACTCCAAGCCCAGTGCACAGTTGTTTCTGCTAGATAACATCCCCAATCCACCTCTGCTTTCTTCTGTCAGCTATAAACGACCTTTATTATTCTGCAAGGTCACAACTAACCTGTGACGCTGAAGCAATTCCTATTTATCTGTCTTTATATCTGTGTGCTTCTTTTGTTCCAGAATGGTCCCTTTCTATCATCTTCATGTCTCTTTCTATCATTGTCTCTCATTGCTCATAATACATATTTTTTAAACGAGGCAATGATACGAAAATGGTTTTCCACCAGCTCAGGCATTTCATCGTTCTGTAAAGTATGTATTGATTACAGTGTGTCATATACATTACTGTCCTTACAGCCTGGATTCATACTTGGTTTTCAGCCCAGAAAACGGAGTCATATCAGGAACAATTGGCTTGAGATTCATTCCGGTATTATCAATCATGTCAGGGATTAGACACCTATGCTGTCTTTAAATGTGATATTATATTCATCTCTATAATATTGTATCCGGGGGGAAGACATCATAAATAAGACCTCTTCATTATAAATCACTAACCCATTGCTGGAGCCTGTAGTTTTGCATGAACCAGCAAATGTCATGGTACAAAGCTTCATGGAGTCAGCAAGTTCTAAAAATGTACACTTAGCAGTTATATTCAGTAGAATGCATGTTTAAAAATAACTATTTCTTAAAGGGGTTGTATAGGCAAAAAGTAAAATGAGATAATTAAAGTAGTTGTAAGGGCAGAAGGTTTTATTTAATCTAAATGCATTCTATGCATTAAAGCAGATGTCCGCCCACCGCTGCAAAAATGAAAAGCCAGCAGCTACAATACTGCAGCTGCTGGCTTTTAAGATTAGGACACTTACCTGTCCTGGAGTCCAGTGATGTCTGCACCGCAGCTGATGTTTGCATCAGCTGTCCGGGGCTGCTGCCACCATTGTGGGTAAGGGAACCTGGCAGGGTAGACTCACGGCTTAACGCTGGGAACCCTACTGCACAGGCGCGAGGCTCCCCTCCTCTTTCCTACTGGCCCGGCGACAGGGGGAGGAGGAGGGAGCCAAGCAGTCATGGCTGTGGCTCTCGGAAATGGGAACAGGATACCAGTTAAAGACAGGTATCCTGAGTAAAAAAAATCTTGCAAGCTACCATTCAGAAAAGTAATAATATATGGACAGCTGCTGGCATTGATCACGTCCCATAAATTTGTGCAAAACTAGCATAAATATTATAAAATGCTGTTCTGTCTTAAACTGTAAACAATACATGTATAATAATAACTAGATAAAGTGATAATAGTGCAATAAAGTCCTAATCACGTGAATTAGACTGCCATGATCAAATCGCAATTACCATACAATGATTATAACCATAAATTATATCTAGATAAGGTGACAGTAGTGCAATAAAGTGCTATTCACATGAATCAAACTGACATGATTAAATCTCAAATTTCATACAAAGATGTTACCATAACATAAGTAAATATAGTGACAGATAAAGTGCTATAGTGCTTGAGTATGAAGCACTGACAGTAAATTCCATAAGTCAGTGCAACATAGTTAAACCATAAAGTCTATAATAAGTTGTGTAGTTGATTCTTAATGTGATAATCCAAATGTGTTCACACACTGATGCTCCCCCCCAGGTAGTTAACGCTCACCTCAGAGCGTGTTACCTCACACTTAAGTTCAGTCAAAAACACGCCTGTGAACCACCTCTGGGTTCTGTGAATGCTATGGGATCCTGAGCTGCCCAATAACGTTGTCTCCATATACATTTGGATAACAAAAAAGGCTGGATAGTGTGATACCATTTTAGTATATAAAAATGTATTAAACACAAGCCCTAGTCCGGGGTACTCACATGGAACTGGTGCTTCAGTGCATCACTCTATAGAAGGCAAAAATGCTGGGATCGTGTGAGATTGTATGTCTCTCCTCCTTCAGACAGAACAGTTGTCTCCAGCACTGTCCTGTCCCCTCCCCTACGTGTGTTGATGCAGGGATGTGACGTATCTTCCTCAGGGGGATCATGATTGGGGGATCATGATTGGGGGGCTGGGAACAACCTCAACCCCCCGGTACACCTGGTTGAACAAAATTACTGCAAGCACAATTTACAACACAAGTGAGAAATAACGTTCGCCTGGATGTGGCATATGGCAATAAATACACACACACATACATCTGTTAGTGGTAAATACGCTTACGGTAATCTATTGATTGACTATTATAGCGTAAATAACAGTTAAACCAAATTGAACACACTCGGCAGGCAGGTTAGCAATAAACAATGCATATAAACTTTAAATGCAACAAGGGTACTTATAAATCCACAGGTTTTGAGTGCACTCAAATGAATAAACAGAGGTTTAATACTCCTTTAAACTTGGCAGCAGATAGAGCTCCAAGGAAGTTACAACTGGGGGCAGTCCTTAGTCCTAAGTTTCATTAGAGCTTGTTGGCGCATGTTTGGGCCATCAGTAAGGCCTGCGGGCAGTATTAGAGCTATGGGATCACTGGTTATGTAGCTCCCAGTGACTTTTTTCCCTAGCAGCGGTAGCAAGTATTGGCCGCAAGGCCCGCTCACCAGTCCCGGTAACATTGATTTAGTTGCCCCTCTGATCAGGTGTGAGGTCGCTTATGGTGACTCTGGTTGGCAGCTAGGCAAAGACAGCATCCTGCGAGTGGTTCTGTCTCTCCACGATCCAGTCGCAGAACTGCTTCCCCACACTGTAGTAGCTTCCAATGGTGCCTCGTCCTCGCTCCGCATTGGCCCCTATAACTCACTGCAGACTTAGGAGATTTCTGAAATGGCTGTGGATTTCTGCCAACTCAGGCTCTCTCTTTCTCTGGCTAACAATCTTGGGCACAGTTTTTCTCTCCTCTCTGGCACTAATGTTTCTCTTTAAGCATTATTAAAATCACTGCTTCTGAAAAAACAGCAATTTTTAAAACTTTTTTTGCATTGATACATGTCGCCTGGGCCAGGACCCAGGTCCCCAAACAATTTTTTAGGGCAATAACTTGCATATAAGCATTTAAAATTAGCACTTTTGATTCTTCGCATTCGTGTCCTATAGATTTTAATGGTGTTCGCACACATTTTTTTGCCAGTTCACATGTTCTACTGCGAACTGAACCAGGTCTCTGGCTGACCATTTTGGGTTGAAACTCCCCTTTTTCCCAGTGTCCTCTCTGTCTGAGTTTTCTAAAAGTTCAAGTCAGCATCTCCCTATCTCCATCTTGTGGCCAAAAGGAGAAATTGCATGACAATAGTCTTTCCTTTGTCCATGAAAAATCCTATTATTTCTGACCTTTTCTGCCCTTCATAGTACTTGGGCTAAACAAATGTAAAGAAATTACTTAGTGCTCTTTCAGGTAAGCAGCTTGGGGGTGGTAAAAACAGCAGGCTGAGCTGTGGCTTTACCAGCCCCCAGCTGCTCATGGAAACTATTACAATACAACCAGGCAAGGCTGTACATGTGCCACAGCTGTAATGTTTTGCTTAGTGGCTGTGGCATTTTTAAATTGGGGTGCACACTATTGCAGTTTTGTAGTTCAGTATTACAAGATTAAATCAGGCGGCGAGGAGTGCGATACAACGTCTCCTCACTAAGTGTCAAATGTCATCTGCAAACTTATCTGAATGCAGATCGCTGTCAAAAGGCACCACAAGTGTGAAAGAGACATTAAAGTGTTATGAAACTCTGGTTTGAAATAAAAAAAAATTATATTCAAGTATGTATTCTTAATGCTGTGATCCCACATCCAGATAAGGGGGCTAAATATGTTCTTCATGGTACCACTGTATGTCAGAATATAGTGAGCATGACCGAAGCTAACCTGCACTGTTCATTCTAAACACACAAAAGTGGAATCCCTCCCCTCCAAGCTTTTCTAAAAAAAAAAAAAAAAAGTTTTCCAACGTGGCTATAAAATTTTCTGACAACATGCTCCAATCGGACATAGTCCAATCACGTGTAGCCTAGTCAGATGGACAAGGTGACACGCATGCTCACAATCAAATTCAGACACGGAAGCGCTCGCTCAGGTAAAACTACCACTCGTAATCGATATAGCACATTCGTCACGCTGCAATGTTAAAAATTCTTTCATGCAGCGCATTCTCTTGTTCTTTACAATGCTGCAAGAATGAAGTTGTTTTGATGCTCATAGTCACACACACTTCTCCCGAACGTATTTTTTTATTCTTTTTACTCATTTCAGCAATACAATATTTTAAATCGTCACATCTACCCAATCTTTTTCTTTTCTTTTTTTTTTGTTTTGTGGTTGGTTTTTTTAATCAACATCTCCTTTTTTGACAGTTTGCTCATCTTTGCATTTTTTTGGGTGTGTTTTGTGTGTCAACTTACCACAACGCCAGTATTATCTTTTTAATTTTGTTTTTCTTTTTTAATCTACAGGAGGTTGTTTGGTGTTGGTGCCCCGTGTTATTCATTTCACTTTGTATTTTTGAAATGTACCTGCCTACTCACAAATAAACTGTCCTTTTGTAAGTAAAACACATACGCAAGTATTTCTTCAACCAAAAAAAACCTTTATTTAGGTGTCAGTAACAAATAAAGAGGGAGGCAGCGCTGGAGAAACTGGGGAGATTAGCAAAGCCTTTGGCCCCCAGGGCACACATCAACTATTTAAACGCAAAAATTGGTGGCCTGAGGAGTACATATCTGAGGGAGAGAAGTCTGGTCCTGAAGTCCAAGAAACCCGGAACAGCAGCAGATGACATCTATGTTCCCAGGCTGTGGTACTACAAGAGGCTGCATCTTCTGTCAGACCAGACTGAACCCAGGTTATCACACTCTGATCTTTCTTCCACGCTTCCTTCCAGGCTGTGGCTGTGGTGCTGGAGGTGTGGCAGAAGGAGGAGGAGGGGTATGGGCCAAATCACACAAGTGTGTTGCTTGTGTGATTTGGCCCAAAAGCCCCTTGTTGAGGGTGTGGAGAATTAGCTCTTCACACAAGATCTGTTGCCCCTCCTCCATTTGCTGGAGTTTACATGCAGCCAAGGCGGCAAAGGCCTCTTGATAGGTAGGGGTGAATTTGAGGGCCGCTGAAGCCTCCCTGATCAGCTTCAGAGCTGACTCCTCCACATTCCCCCTGTCATAGAAGTTACCTGGTTGGTCACGGTGCTGGCCGTGCTGGTGTGCGTCGATTTGCGACGGTGTGTGCTGTTCCTGTGGGCGCTGTGGTGCGCGCCCCTGCGGGCTCTGGTGCGCGCTAGTGTACACCCGTGCACGCTGTTGTGTGCACTCCTGGTAGCACTGGTGTGCGTGCTGGTGCTTGGTTGCGCGCGCGTGCGCGTATGCATTAGCTTATGCACGCGCCTGTGCGTGTTTGGCGCCAATCGACCTATTTAGGTCTGCTGCATACTCCATTCAAGTGCTGCCTGATCATCAGCTCCCCCGGTCCCTGCTCCGTTGCCTGTATCTGCATTCCTGTATCTCCGATCTCCTGATGACTCAGCTTGCTCTTGGACACCCCTGATCTCCGCCTGCACCTGACCTCGGCCTGTTCTGACCTCGCTCCTGCCTGTTCCTATTGTACCGTTGCTGCCCGCCTGTTGCCGAATCCTGCCTGTACCTGGACCCGCCTGCTCAGCCCCTGCTCCGCACCCCAATTGTCTGTGTTCCAGTCTACTCACCTGCTGCTTCGGGGTTTCTCCTGCTTCCAGCTCCTGGGCCCTCTCCACAACTTTAGTCATGATCTTGGCCTTTCTGATATTTGGGTGTGGGTAAGGTCCATATTTCCCATCATAGTCGTTCCTCTTCAATATGTCCCCCATCTCCAACATCTCTCCAAAAGACATATTTGAGGCCTTAAATCTTCTCCTCCAGGATCGGGACGTTTCAGGCTCCGGGCTTTCCTCGCCCTCCTCCTCGTTAGTGGAACTCTGATTGCACACCTGCGTTGTCTCCGCCATGTGCTCTCCCCACTGCACCAAAAGAGAAGGGGTGGGGAATAGTCTAGAAAGAACTGTATATAAGCGCACTGTATATAAAACGCAACATGCGTGTGTCATACGTACGATCTGTGAACAGAGGGAGAAGCTGACGTGACGATCGAGCCTCATCATAGGCTCTCATACCACTCCGCATTCCCAGCCACCTGTCTACTCTACCAGGGGTTGTAAGTCGGACACGTACGGGAGACCACCCTCTGCCTAAGCAGACTCACTGGTCTGGTAAGTGGAAGTCTGACACCCCCCCTTTCTGGCCCTTTTGCATGGAAGGCGGAGGGGATGGACCTGTGATTCAGTCAGGCTCCTCCGCCTGCCCACCGCTTGGCTGCCGCTTACCCCTGCCTCCTCCTGGCTGCCACTTTCCACAGCCACCTCCTGGCTGCTGCATTCCACCCCCTCCTCCTGGCTGATCTCTTCCTGTGTATGAAAAAGGGACATAGTTTTAGTTTTTGGTTCATCAAACACACACAATTTCCAGCTCAAGACTGTTGCAAATTGTTAACAAATAGAAAAAACTATCATTCTGAGCCCAGCATTTTTCATTATTGTCCCAAAGGTTTTGGCCACTACTGTCTATTGATATGTGAAACACTTTCTAAAATCAGCAATTAGAGAGCAAAAAACAATTCAACAGCATTCATTTTTACTCCCAAAATATGTACAACAATACTATACCTGGCTCAAGCTGGGCTCCCCCAGTTCTTCCTGAGTGGAAGGCCCAGGTTTGGCGTCGGAAGACTCAGCGGGTGTGGAATGTAGCATAGAAGGACGCGTGGAAGGAAGGGTAGAGAGGGATTCCCTGACATCAGCCTGGTCTGACAGAAACTGCATCCTGTCATAATACCACAGCCTGGGGACATAAACTTCATCTGCTCCTGCTCCAGATTGCATGGAGTCCAGCACCTTCTTCCACTCCCTCAGATATGTACTCCTGAGGCCACCAATGTTCACTTTTAAATAGTTGATGTTTGCCCTGGGGACCATCGGCTTCACAAACTCAACCAGTTTCTCCATCGCTGCCTGCCTCTTTAGTCTGTTACTGTAATGTGCGTGCGTAGCTTGCCACAGGCAGGGCAGCTCCCTGTATTTATTGATGAACAGAGGGAGGAAACTGTGGTCATTGAAACCGTCCATAATCTCTGCAAGACATAACACCAGGCAAACCCTAATTTCAGGCTAAACTCCACTAATGCAGGCCTCAATCTAGAAGCAGTATAGGCTAGTGATATACCAAGTAAAAAATTGTACCTTCGTTTGCACGATCGTCGCGTCAGCTTCTCCCTCTGTTCACAGATCGTACGTACAACACACGCGTGTTGTGTTTTATATACAGTGCGCATGCGTGAAACTCCGTCCGCCCCTGACGTTCTTTCTAGACTATTCCCCACCCCTTCTCTTTCGGTGCAGTGGGGAGAGCACATGGCGGAGACAATGCAGGTGCACAATCAGAGTTCCACTAATGAGGAGGAGGGTGAGGAAAGCCCGGAGCCTGAAACGTCCCGATCCTGGAGGAGAAGATTTAAGTCCTCAAATATGTCTTTTGGAGAGATGTTGAAGATGGTGGACATATTGAAGAGGAACGACTATGATGGGAAGTATGGACCTTACCCACATCCAAATATCAGAAAGGCCAAGATCATGACTAAAGTTGTGGAGAGTCTTCAGAAGAATTTTGGGGTATGACGATCCAAGGATCAACTGAGAAAACGCTGGTCAGACCTGAAACTGAGGGCGCACGATCAGTACAGAAGGATCAAGCGTGTTCTTCAAAAAAGTAAGTAGTTGTCGTGTGTTCATATTATTATTATTGCTTGCATACTGCTCCATGTGCTTTGATTTAATGTTGTACAGTTTAAAATGGCCACTTTCTTGGTCATGGGATCAATCGTTCCTACTAAACATCGTTCATTGGCCCACTCCCAAAATGATGTTTTCCCAAATTACACTTCACTACATTTGTTCACACTGCAGATAAGTATTCCAGCTTTAGAAAGTTTCCAAAATAATGTTCTCACCTTTGAACTCGGGCAAAAAACACAATTGTACGATGCTTCCAAGCAATGTTTCATATTCCTATTTCTGCCCTCTGTGTGCTAAGTATTCCTTTTTTACATTCTCATAGGGGAGAGAAGACTGGGGAAGTCTGAGGACACCAGGGACCCCACACCTCCCAAAGAAGGTGAAATTCCAACACCAGAAGCAGAGGAGCAGGAGGAGGAAGGAGAGATTGTTGAAGTTGGACAAATTGTCACCACAACAGGTGAGTGTTGGAGACCACAGCTTACGGTAAGCTAATCAATGTATGTTGGCATATTTATAATACATGGTGTGTTTATTTTTGTTTTTTTAGGTGATGTGGAAGAAGAATCACATTTTACCAGTGAAAGTGCCCAGATCCTGATTGGGGAGATAATGGGGTGCAATCACGATTTAGAAATTATACAGAAAAACATCAATGATGTTCAACATAAAATGAAGAACATCATTGATGTTTTGAAGAGAGTTTGAAACACCCCAAACTAGCTCTGTTTTTTTTTTTTCAAACAAACAACTTTTGTATTTTACTAAAAGCCAAATTTGGAATATGCACACAGTGTGCTATCTCCCATCAATGTTTTGTGGAAAGTGACTGAGATGAAAGGGTTGCACCCCCAAAACATGTACATTGATCCCCCATGATGGGAGATAGCACATGTTGACACACTGTGTGCATCTTCCAAATTTGGCTTTTCCAGGGGTGACACCCCATCTGATGAAGGCAATATCAGCCCAGTTTGTACATACTCATGTCTGATATTGTCTTCACTTTTCAAAGTTGAACTTTGTAAGTTCCTGTGTTCTGTATGTTATGCTTTGATACATGCCTGTTTACACAAAAAAGCCAAGTTACGAAAATAATGGTTTTGATACACCCAATATGTTGGTTTGTTGTAAAACCCTTTTCTAAACGCACATGTGAATGTGCTTTGATTAAAAAGTTAAATTATCAACAATGTGTGGCTTCCTTTTTCAATGCGCAAAAGCAGTATTTGGAGTAAAGTTGTTGTTCTCTGTATGGGTGTTATTTACTAAAGGCAAATCCACTTTGCACTCCAAGTGCAGTTTCAGGTGCACTTTTGCAGTGCACTTGCAGTGCATAGTGGATGTGCCTTTAGTAAATAACACCCACAGTGATGTGCAAATTTCCCCAATCACGCCATTTTCATGACCCCACATATTTCTGCCATGATGCTGAAAATTAGCAATATTTTTGTCAGTAATGCACTACATACATTAGCAACAAAAACAAGGTGTGTGTGTAGCAGACCCACAACATAATAAGATTATCTGAAGAAGAGACTGTCACCTCATCTCGCTCAGAACTTGGGTTTGCACTGTTGTTGAAAAAGGCCCAAAAAAAAAAAGCAAAAATACCTAGAAGACACCTAAAACCAAGCCAAGCAGTAAATGAAAACAAAGATTATTGTAGTTTCAAAGAAAAATGTATTAAAAAAATGCCTCACAGACATTGTCTGGCATATCAATGGCCCCCCTACCCACAAAGTACTCCATGTATTGGGTTATGACCTCGCGGGCGCTTTGGGGGGGCAAACCAGGACAAGCAGCTTCAAGGGCTGTGAGATTGTCTTTTTCAGGCAAGTCTGCATCACTGGAAGGAAACTGTGGAGTGAAACAAGACAAAAAATTAGTAATTTGGCACATCAACATTGCAAGCAGATTAGACACAAACATTTTTGGCCAAGATCAGTATAACATTTTGGGAAATGAGTATTTAAAGCCTAAATTATAAGGTCTCCTTATCAGAGTCATCACCCCCCTCCCCCCATCTGATGGGCCCTTGCAAAAAATGAGGGGGGGGGGGGGAGGGATGTTTTGGACAGGTAACCCTCTCCACTTCATTGAGAGCTGAATGCATAAATAGTGTGTGATACTTTGGTCAGCCCCTCCTTACTTACACTATTGGCAGCCCACCGGACAGGTAAGAAGTGTCATAATACAAAAAAAAATAAAAAATGGAAGCACATTTTGACATTCTCTATTACCTATCAAGATAATAATAGGAGAAAAAAAAACAGAAACTGTAACATTTGAAAGTACTGAGGCAGCAGGGCTCGAGTGCTGCGGGAACGCATGGGAACGGCGTTCCCGTACTATTTCCACAGCGGGAACGCCGTTCCCATTAGCTATCTGAGCCGGGCCGGCTGAGGCTATGCAGCGCGTAGTCCGCGCCGCTCCTCAGCCGCCGAGTGACTGTGCGTGCCCACGCCGAAGTCATGTGACCGGTTGCTAGATGCGGAGCGGCCCCTGCCTAGCAACCGGTCACATGACTTCGGCGTGGGCACGCACTGGCACGAGACCGTCAGTGTGACGCGCCGGACTGTCCTCCCGCTCCCCTCTACCCAGTGCCTCCTGTGGAAACAGCCGCTGCACTGTGAGTTTACTTAGTTCTTCTCCCCCCAGAACAGAAGGGAAGAGAATACCAGGAGGTCAGTCACTAGTAGTGTGTAAGTAAGTTGCA
Source organism: Lithobates pipiens (assembly GCF_037356315.1). NCBI lineage: Eukaryota > Metazoa > Chordata > Amphibia > Anura > Ranidae > Lithobates > Lithobates pipiens. Next base: position 166,605,312 of record NW_027507764.1, read on the forward strand.
TTCTGCAATACCCTGCCAAATTGCCAATACTCATCCATACTGCCAATACTCATCAATACTCTGCAATACCCTGCCAATACTCATCAATACTCTGCAATACCCCGCCAATACTCATCAATACTCTGCAATACCCCGCCAATACTCTGCAATACCCCGCCAATACTTTGCAATACCCCGCCAATACTCTGCAATACCCGCCAATACTCATCAATACTCTGCAATACCCCGCCAATACTCTGCAATACCCGCCAATACTCTGCAATACATACCCTGCCAATACTCTGCAGTACCCTATCAATACTCTGCAATACCCTATCAATACTCTGCAATACCCTGCCAATACTCTGCAATACCCTATCAATACTCTGCAATACCCTATCAGTATCAATAATCTGCAATACCCTGCCAATACTCTGCAATACCCTATCAATACTCTGCACTACCCTATCAATACTCTGCACTACCCCGCCAATACTCTGCAATACCCCACCAATACTCTGCAATACCCCGCCAATAATCTGCAATACATACCCTGCCAATACTCTGCAATACCCTGTCAATACTCTGCCAATACTCTGCAATACATACCCTGCCAATACTCTGCAATACCCTGCCAATACTCTGCCAATACACACCCTGCAATACCCTATCAATACTCTTCAATATCCTGTCAATACTCTTCAATATCCTGCCAATACTCTGCAATACATACCCTGCCAATACTCTGCAACACCCTGCCAATACTCTGCAATACCCTATCAATACTCTGCAATACTCTGCCAATACTCTGCAATACCCTGCCAATACTCTGCCAATAAATACCCTGCCAATACTCTGCAATACCCTATCAATACTCTGCAATACTGTGCCAATACTCTGCAATACTCTTCCAATACTCTGCAATACCCTGCCAATACTCTGCAATACTCTGCCAATACTCTGCCAATACTCTGCCAATACTCTGCAATACATACCCTGCCAATACTCTGCAATACATACCCTGCCAATACTCTGCAATACTCTGCCAATACCCTGCAATACTCTGCAATACATACCCTGCCAATACTCTGCAATACCCTGCCAATATTCTTCAATACTCTGCCAATACTCTGCAATACCCCACCGCTACTCTGCAATACATACCCTGCCAATACTCTGCAATACCCTATCAATACTCTGCACTACCCTATCAATACTCTGCACTACCCCGCCAATACTCTGCAATACCCCACCAATACTCTGCAATACCCCGCCAATAATCTGCAATACATACCCTGCCAATACTCTGCAATACCCTGTCAATACTCTGCCAATACTCTGCAATACATACCCTGCCAATACTCTGCAATACCCTGCCAATACTCTGCCAATACACACCCTGCAATACCCTATCAATACTCTTCAATATCCTGTCAATACTCTTCAATATCCTGCCAATACTCTGCAATACATACCCTGCCAATACTCTGCAACACCCTGCCAATACTCTGCAATACCCTATCAATACTCTGCAATACTCTGCCAATACTCTGCAATACTCTGCCAATACTCTGCAATACCCTGCCAATACTCTGCCAATAAATACCCTGCCAATACTCTGCAATACCCTATCAATACTCTGCAATACTGTGCCAATACTCTGCAATACTCTTCCAATACTCTGCAATACCCTGCCAATACTCTGCAATACTCTGCCAATACTCTGCCAATACTCTGCCAATACTCTGCAATACATACCCTGCCAATACTCTGCAATACATACCCTGCCAATACTCTGCAATACTCTGCCAATACCCTGCAATACTCTGCAATACATACCCTGCCAATACTCTGCAATACCCTGCCAATATTCTTCAATACTCTGCCAATACTCTGCAATACCCCACCGCTACTCTGCAATACATACCCTGCCAATACTCTGCAATACATACCCTGCCAATACTCTGCAATACCTACCCTGCCAATATTCTGCAATACCCTGCCAATGCTTACCCTGCCAATACTTACTCTGCCAATACCCAGACATACCCATCCATGCTCAGCCAATATTACAGTGGGGGAGATGTATATTGCAGTGGGTACTATATGGTGGTGGCATTTTCACAGGTTTTTGCAAATTCAATAATTATTTGCTGATTCGAAAAATGATCCGATCCATGACTCTGATCCGAGGAATGATCCGATCCGTGAGTTTTTTGATCCGTTGCACCCCTACCAGTTTTCCTCCGTGTCCCCCTCCGTTCTGCTGTCCCCTCCGTTCTGCTAATGTCCCCTCTGTTCTGCTACTGTCCCCCTCCAGTTTTCCTCTCTGCCCCCCTCCAGTTTTCCTCTGTGTCGCCCTCCATTCTGCTACTTCCCCCCTCCGTGAAAACACCTGCTTCTCTGATGAGGGCACTGTTATGGGGACACTCTGATGGGGGGGCTGTCTGAAGGGAACCCCTGCTCTCTGATGGGGGCACTGACAAAGCTCCATTTGATGGGCACTGATCAGGCTGCATTGATGGGAACAGATGAGTGAGTGGCCTGGGGCCTGAGCCCCACTTTGCAGAAACAATACAGGCAGCCTGAGAAGAGGAGCTCCGGGCCGGCACACTCAGCATGCCCGACCTCCCTCCCCTGCACAGACCAACACATGTGTGGACATCTTGCGGCAGAAGGGGCCCCACATATCGTAGCTTGCATAGAGACATAGTGCAGAAGGGGCCCCCAGTCATTGCAATCCCCTGCGAGGGAACTGTTTTCACACATTTGTGGTGGTTTTTTATTAGTATAGCATACAGCTTAAATTATTTTGTTACATCTGTTCTAGATTTATTTAAGGCATGTGAATTTTGGAGGTGTCCTTGTAAATGTTGCAGTTTATTTGTTAAAGGAGTATGATTATATATATATATATATATATATATACACACACACTTTTTTTGTATTTTTGAAGTGGGGAATCTTGGGTGAGTGCCAGGCCAGCACCCTGAGACCAGCCATGCCAGCGCCATGAGACCAGCCAGGCCAGCACCCTGAGACCAGCTAGGGAACTACCGAGTACCCTGAGGCCAGCCAACCAGCACCCTGAGACCAGCTAGGCCAGCCAGCACCCTGAGACCAGCCAGGCCAGCACCCTGAGACCAGCCAGGCCAGCACCCTGAGACCAGCCAGGCCAGCACCCTGAGACCAGCCAGGCCAGCACCCTGAGGCCAGCCAGGCTGCTTATTTTACACCATTATTGTATTAATTGTTACAGAAATGAGCAAACGAAAAAGCAGCATTACAGATTTCTTCATGAAGGCATCCAGTAAGAAATCTCATGCTGATTCTGCAAGTTGCTCAACTCAGGCTGAGCCTTTGCTTCAGCAAGCGGTGTCCGCTGCAGAAACTACACAAGTCAGTGAATCGGTTGTTGACTTCATTACCGATGTGGCTGAAGATACCACTGCCAATGCCAGTGATATCATTGTTCTTCCGGAATGTTGGGACCAGAATCAGTGGATAGAATTTAATAAAAAGAACCCTTGGCTGTTTGTAGAAAATGGTCTTTTAGGGTGCAAATTGTGTCGTGAAATTAAACACCTTGGAGTGTCTGTTTCACAGGGTGTATCCATTTCCAAAGAATGGAGCACTGGTACAATTACTCCATATGGCAAAACCAAAAAAGATATGTTGACCTCACTGCGTAAAAAAATCCACATACATCGGATTTCAGAAGCACATGTAAAGGCAGGAAATATCCAAGCAGTATCCAGAAAGGAGATACTGCAATCCAATATTGCAGAACAGCAGAAGCATAAGTTTGTGTCCACCACTAAAGTCTTTTGCACTGCCTACTTTTGTGCGAAAAAAAATCGCCCTTTCACAGACTTCCCAGATCTTATCAGCTTGCAAGTTGCAAATGGAGCTGACTTAGGAAGTATTCTCCATAGTGAGTACACAGCCGCACAAATAATAGATTGCATTGCTAGTGAAATGAGGAAAAAGCTTTGCAAAGCAGTTGTTGAGCAGGCTTCAAAAATTTCTGTTTATATTGATGAGTCTACAACAGTTTCTACACATTCAGTGTTAATCGTTTATATTCGTGCCTCTGTTAACGGAAAAGACCCAGTTACTTTTTTTCTTGATTTGCTTGATTTGCCTAAAGCAGATGCACAGTCTATTGAAGCCACTCTTCTAGCTTGCCTTTCTAAATTTGGATTCAGTGATGACTTTCTTGCCAAAAACTGGATTGGTGCTTGCAGTGATGGTGCAAGTGTAATGCTTGGAAGAAAGTCAGGTGTTTTGGAACGACTCAGCCAAAAATATCCACAGCTTGTGAAATGGCACTGCTTGTGTCATAGGCTTGAATTGTGCATTTCAGATACAATTCATTCTATTCCTGGTCTTCACCATCTCACATCATTTTTTGAGAAGTTGTATGCTGTGTATCATCAGTCACCGAAAAAACTGGCAGAGCTCTCTGAATGTGCAAAAGAATTAGAAGTACAAATTCTTAAAATTGGAAAAGTTTTTTCAGTTCGATGGGTTGCTTCAAGCCAGAGAGCTATACGAGCAGTTTGGGAGTCGTATCCTGCACTACACAGTCATTTCTTGAAAGCAAGTTTGAGCTCAGCTCCTAACAGTCAACAGAAATCTCTATTTAGTGGCCTTAACAAGGTCTTGACATCAGAAGATTATTTGTTAAACCTTGCAGGGGTTGCGGATGCTGTTCAGGAAATGGGACTGCTATCTGAAGCTCTACAAAGAGATGACATCACACTTCCACGAGCCTATCAGCTGATTAATCGTTCAATTCGTGCAGTTGAAAAAATGAAAGACATGCCTGGTAAACATCTGAAAGAAGTCATGGAATCGCTAGAGAAAGGGAATTTCAAAGGTGTGACCATGAATACAGAGAGTTCAAAAGGCCAAGTGAAGATAAACCTCCCTCAGTTTTACCAATGTTTGGTGGATAATTTGCGCTCCAGACTCTTTGCTTTAACTGCAAGCAACAGACCTGCCACTTCATCACAGTCAGGTGAATTTGAAAGTCTTGTTTCTGAAATTGACATCCTGAATGCACAACGCTGGCCAATCAATGTGGACAGTCCATGGTTTGAAGGTGAAGTGAAGCTGGAGCAGCTGTGCAAAAGATTCCGTCTCAGCTATTATCCATCCATCTGTGAAGGTTTCAGAGACTACATTGATAATAGTGGTGAAGAGATTCCTGAAAAGCTGAAACCAGTGGTGACAGCAGTTAACAGTCTTCCAGTGACATCCGGTGATTGTGAAAGGGGCTTCAGTACAATGAATTTGGTGATGTCACCCATTAGGAGTGGGCTTGGCATTGAACGCCTATCTTCTCTATTGTTTATTAGTCTCATTGGCCCCCCTGTGCATTTATGGGATCCTTTGCCATATGTCACAAAATGGCTGACCACACATCGCAGCGCAGATGATAATAAATCTCGGAAAGTTGATAATCTTAAACGCCAAGTACAACGTTATTCCTGTTTGTGGGATATTTTCTAATGGGCTGTGTAACAGAATTTGGAACAGGGTGTATTTGTGGTAGAAATTCCCTGCGAGGGAAAGATCATCACCCATTGTGTTGATTGTTTTGTTTGACACGTTATTTTGTTTTTGTAAACTTGCACTTTACAATAAATGTTGTACTGTATTTTCTTTGAAGTATATATGCATATGAGCGTACTTTTTTTTTTTTTTGGTGGGGGAATGGATCTTGGGTGGGAGTTCCCACACTTTTTTTCCCAGGACTTGACCCCTGTGAGGCAGGCCCTTGCACTACATGCTTTGGTGAATGCGTCCATAAATCTGACCAGAAAAAAGGTAGGTAGAGTGTGTATTGGGTTTGGCAAAGTCAGCATATAGAGGATTGCTATCAGCTGACCTAGGGAGGGGGAACCTAATGAGTTTGGCCCAACCAAAAAAAATAAAAATGGCACTCTGCATGAATTTAAGCACACACATAACATTTGTAGACATTTTAGGGGATGTTTAGGGGAAAGCAATACTATGGAGCTGACAAAAGACATTGCTAAGTGACTAGACTATAGGTTTATGGGCCCAGAAGAGCATGGTGGGGAAGTTAGTGAAGGCAAATATGCATGAAGGACAAAAAAGGAACTTGAAAAGCTTCCAGCATGCATGAGGACAAAGGGGCAGAGCATATAAATTAGAGCATATTCCAATCATGGTAATTAGGGAATGAGGAAAGCAATCCAAGACATTAGCAATCATTAAATACATAGAATGTGATGTTAAAGGAGAAAACTTACTTTCATATAGTCCTTCTGCAGGACCTGAATGATGGCAGAACAGGTCTCTGGAATAATGATCCCCAGAGCCTGGGGGGAGATGCCTGTGGAGAACTTGAGGTCCTGAAGGCTTCTCCCTGTCGCCAAGTAGCGCAACGTGGCGATGAGCCCCTGCTCCGGAGTGATGGCTTTCTGCATGCAGGTATCCTGCCTGGTGATATAAGGGGACAGCAAAGCCAGCAGATGTTAAAAAATGGGGTCCGTCATCCGGAGATAAGTCCTGAAATCATCAGGATTATTCTCCCGGATCTCACGGAGCAAAGGCATGTGCGAGAACTGATCACGCTGGCGCAACCAATTCTTGGTCCACAAACGCCTCCTTGCCCTGTTCGTGGACCGGGCTTGTGTGAAAGCTAAAAGCCCAACACCAAGCCCCTGCACAGCACAAACTCTACAATGAGTACATAGACGAAACATGGCTTGAAAACGGTCGGCTGGTCAGAACGGACAACAGAAAGCACCGATAAACAGCAATGCCTGAAAGAACAACCTGAAAAGCAGAAACAAGCAGACAATAAGCAATGCAAATCAAAGTGTACTATACCAAGATATAGTCCACAATGAGAAACAAATGCTTGCTGACTATACGCACTGATAATCAGATACACACCGACAAGCACAAACTGAAGAGCAGTAACGAGCTGAAGCACAAATCTGAAAAGCGCGAATCGCCTCCACCAAACTTCTACTAACACGCGATAAACACAAGATCAGCAGAAGGAGCCCAAAGGGTGCCGGACATGGTGCTGAACTTCCCTTTTCTAGGCCCGTCATACGTGGCTTACGTCACCGTGTTCTTGGCAACCGGAACTTCCGACAACTTAGTCCGACCGTGTGTATGCAACACCACTTCCGGACCTCTTCCAGACTAAATCCGTCGGAATTTATCAGATGGATTTTGATGCTGGAATGTCTGACCGTGTGTACAAGGGCTTAGAGCTTTTGCAGGCCTACCATGCTCCAGCTGAAAAGTGATCCACCAAGGTGGTATAACAGTGGCTCAGAAGATTTTACTGAATTCCTCTCCTATGTACCACCCACTGCCATACACTCCGCACTCCTCTCCTACATGCACTTGCCACCACCATACACTCCACACCCCTCTCCTACATATACCACCCATCACCATATACTCTGCACTCCTCTCCTATATGTACCACCCTCCACCATACATTACTGTTACCAATGAATATATGGGCATTTAAAGGAGCACATGCAATATGTAATGCATAATTTATACCAGAAAAATTGAAAGGTGCTTATTGATTAGTTGCTATGGGCTACAGTATTTTGCACATTGTTGTTAGTATTATGAAACCCCACTTGTTTCCTAACCAATTGGATTTAATTAAATCTTAATTACTTTAAATTAAATTTGATTTTTTTTATTGTATTTTTTATTATTTTTTCAAAGAAAAAGGATACAAACAGAAAACAGAGAGTAAATATCAAACATGTGGTATATCTTATAAGAATATTGATGAAAAAAGGTATATAACATATGTTAAAACCATAGATATGTTGCTACAGTGCTACAAAATTCGCAAGAGCAAAATAATTCAACTGTATAGACCAGGAAGGGTGGAAAGGGGGGAGGGGGGGGACCCAGGGGCATGCGGCATAAACAGGAACAATATTTCACATAAAACTAAACATTGCTCTCTGGATACAGTGTCAATGGGGTCTCCAGGGCATCCAAACTGAGGAACCAGAATGCCTCAGGAGGAACCCACCTAGAGGGGGAGAGGGGAGGGGGGAACGGGAAGAAAGGGAGGGAGCACCACGGAATCACAAAAAACATAGACTTTAGGATTTAGCACCTATGTTTAAAAGTGTACTGTATTACTGAGGGAACAGTGAAACGGCACCTGGGTTAAGCTTCGACTGATCCCACAAGTCCCAAATCCTGGAAAATTTAGGAAGTGTATCATGGACTGTCGCAGTCGTGTGTTCCATCCTGCGAATTTGTTCCAATATTTATAGAACCTGTGTAAGGGTGGGGGGGGGGGTGGGGACAACCATCTCAAAGGTATTGCCCTCTTTGCTGCCAGGAGAAAAAAGGCAGCTAACCTCTGGGCATGTCTGGGGATACTAGGGAACGGCAAACCCAAAAGATGTTGGATGGGGTCTAGAGGGAGAGTAGTTTCAAAGAGTTCTTGTAGATGAGTTTGGATAGAGGACCAAAAAGGCTGAATCATGGGACATTCCCAGAAGATGGGGAAATGGGAGCCAATATCATCTGGCACCTCCAGCACACTCGAGAAGCTTTAGGATCGTATCTATGTAAGATCTCCGGGGTCCTATACCAAAAAAGTCATATCTTATAGGTTGTCTCCTTCTGCTCCACACACCTTGAAGACCTAGAAGTGTTCTCCCAAATCTTCTGCCACTGAGGGAGTTGGATAGGTCGTTTAATAATCTGGGACCACTTCTGCATGTAAGGGTGAAATGTGTCAGTGAGTGAAGAGGTTTCATGCAAGTATCTATAGATATCTGAAATAAGATGGACTTGGTATGGGCCCTGGGAAAATAATAGTTCAAATGAGGTGGGTTTATCTAAAGTCAAGGTAGAGGATTTAGAGGAAAAATAATGTTTGAATTGGAGATAAGAGTAAAATAAAGGCTTAGGGATCTGATATTTACGCTGTAGTTCGTTAAAGGGTAAAAGTGTGTGGGTAAGTGGGTGTACAAGATTTCTGAGCTGGAAAATTCCTGCTTGTGTCCATGGGAGTATTTGAGTATAAGAAAGGCCTTCCGGGACATTGGGGTTGAATAATACATTTAATAGAGGCGGACATGTAGAAGAGAGGGAGAATTGGCGTGATCACTTCTTCCATATGGAAAGAGTGAATAACATCGGGTGTAAACACAGTCTTCGGAGTTCAGTCATAGAGGTCTCTAAATTTGTCCAAACCATAGAACAGAGTTGGACTGGTCTAGTGATACTCATTTCAATCTCTGACCAAATGCTGGATGTCATTCGAGAAGACCAAGTGATAACCGGCTTGAGGTGGGAGGCAAAGAAATATTTAATAAGGTCTGGGGACCCCAATCCGCCCCTAGATCTATGGGCCAATACCACTGAGCTGACTATTTGGTGGGCCTTATAGTGGCAGATAAAGTTAAGGAAAGATCTGTGAGTGGTTTTGAGCTGTGACATAGGGACAGGAATTGGCAAAGTCTCAAATAGATAAAGGAGTCTCGGTAGGATGGACATCATCAGGACATTGATGCGACCCAAGAGAGAGATCGGGTAAGTGTCCCACTGTCGCAGGAGTCAGTCAATGTCATGGAAGAGTGGTGGGAAATTGGCCTGATAGAGTGTTGAGTATGAAGGGGGTGAGATGTATCCCCAGGTATTTAAGAGAGTTTGAGCACCAGTGGTAGGAGTAGTTTTGCTGTAGGGTGACAAGATCCGAAGGTGGGATGAGTATTGGTAGGGCATCTGTTTTGCTTGTGTTGATTTTATACCCTGAAAGGAGGCTAAATTCTTTAAGCAAGGTATGTCAACTTGGGAGAGAGGTGTGAGGTCTGGTGAGAGTCAATAGAATATCTTCTGCAAACAATGATAGTTTGTATTCGTTATGACGCAGGGAAACCCCCCCCCAAATGTCAGGGTGGATGCAGATTGCTGCGGCTAAGGGTTCGAGACAAAGGAGAAAAAGTAAAGGGGATAGCGGGAATCCCTGTCTGGTACCATTACTCAGGGAAAAGGAAGGAGATAAATAGGAAGACAATTGGACTTGGGAGGAGGGTTGGGAATATAGAGCATGCAACACTGCCATAAAGGGGCCGCTAAAACCATAATCGGAAAGTGTGGCATACATAAAGGGCCAACTGAGCCTATCAAAGGCTTTCTGCGCATCAAGGCTCAGTATTAGAGCTGAACGATTCATTCTGTTCAATAAATCTATAAGGTCTATGGTGCGTCTTGTGTTGTCGCCGGCGTGTCTGGCAGTTACAAAGCTTACTTGGTCTTTATGCACAAATTTGATTTTAAAATATTTTAACATTTTTCTTTAATTTGACTATGATGTTTTATAGTGACATTTTTATTTGCAGTCTTTGATGATTCTGTCACATATGATCTTAGATCATGGTTTTGTAAAGCTGTTTAAAGCAATGTAGAAAGTTCTTAATTTTTCATTGCTTTTTTTCTCTTGATAAATACTCCTGACACTGGAAGCTAGTGGAATACAGGGGACGGAGTGGGTGGATTATATAAGGGGTGGGGCTTATGAGAAGGGGAATGGGTCAAAAAGGAGGCACGGAGTCTGTCACCCCCCCCCCCCAGCCTCAAATTTCACCAGCCGCCACTGAAAGTGAGGGTGAAAAAGAGAGGTTTGGGAGCTAATGGAGGACATTACAAGGACTGAAAAATACAGTAAGGAATGATTTCATTCAAATAAATTACGCTAAGTAGTGTATGTGTATGGATTCATATTGAAAAATAAGGATATAATTTAGTGTCACTTTTAAATGACTTTTCTATATCTACTATAGTTTTTTATATGCTTGCCATTCAACCTGATATTATACAGTACGTACGCTGTCAGATACAATCAAAACAAAGTTAACCACTTTCAGACCGGACCATTTTGCTGGTCAATGACCAGAGGTCTTTTTACAATTTGGCACTGCGCTGTTTTAACTGGTAATTGCGCGGTCATGCAATGTTGTACCCAAACAAAATTTGCGTCCTTTTCTTCCCACAAATATAGCTTTCTTTTGATGGTATTTGATTGCCTCTGCGATTTTTATTTTTTGCGATATAAATGTAAAAAGACCGCAAATTTTGAAAAAAAATGATATTTTCTACTTTTTGTTATTAGAAAAATCCAATAAACTCAATTTTAGTCATACATTTAGGCCAAAATGTATTCAGCCACATGTCTTTGGTAAAAAAAAAGTCAATAACTGTATATTTATTGGTTTGCGCAAAAGTTGTCACATCTACAAACTAAGGTACGTTTTCTGGAATTTACGCAGCTTTTAGTTTACGACTGCCTATCTCAATTCTTGAGGTGCTAAAATGGCAGGGCAGTACAAAACCCCCCCAAATGACCCCATTTTGGAAAGTAGACCCCCTAAGGAAATTGATAAGTGGCATATTGAGCCCATTGAATATTTTATTTTTTTGCCTCAAGCGATTGAATAATGACAAAATTTTTATTTTTTTTTACACAAAGTTGTCACTAAATGATATATTGCTCACACATGCTATGGGCATATGTGAAATGACACCCCAAAATAAATTCTGCTGCTTCTCCTGAGTACGGGGATACCACATATGTGGGACTTTTTGGGAGCCTAGCCGCGTACGGGGCCCCGAAAACCAAGCACCGCCTTCAGGCTTTCTAAGGGCGTAAATTTTTGATTTCACTTCTCACTACCTATTACAGTTTTGAAGGCCATAAAATGCCAAGATGGCACAAAACCCCCACAAATGACCCCATTTTAGAAAGTAGACACCCCAAGCTATTTGCTGAGAGGCATGTTGAGTCCATGGAATATTTTATATTTTGCCACAAGTTGCGGGAAAATTACAAACTTTAATTTTTTTTTATTTTTTTTTCACAAAGTTGTCACTAAATGATATATTGCTCACACATGCCATGGGCATATGTGAAATGACACCCCAAAATAAATTATGCTGCTTCTCCTGAGTACGGGGATACCACATGTGTGGGATTTTTTGGGAGCCTAGCCGCGTACGGGGCCCCGAAAGCCAAGAACCGCTTTCAGGTTTTCTAAGGGCGTAAATATTTGACTTCACTCCTCACTACCTATTACAGTTTTGAAGGCCATAAAATGCCAAGATGGCACAAAACCCCCACAAATGACCCCATTTTAGAAAGTAGACACCCCAAGCTATTTGCTGAGAGGCATGTTGAGTCCATGGAATATTTTATATTTTGCCACAAGTTGCGGGAAAATTACAAACTTTTTTATTTTATTTATTTTTTTCACAAAGTTGTCACTAAATGATATATTGCTCACGCATGCTATGGGCATATGTGAAATGACACGCCAAAATAAATTCTGCTGCTTCTCCTGAGTACGGGGATACCACATATGTGGGACTTTTTGGGAGCCTAGCCGCGTACGGGGCCCCGAAAACCAAGCACCGCCTTCAGGCTTTCTAAGGGCGTAAATTTTTGATTTCACTTCTCACTACCTATTACAGTTTTGAAGGCCATAAAATGGCAAGATGGCACAAAACCCCCACAAATGACCCCATTTTAGAAAGTAGACACCCCAAGCTATTTGCTGAGAGGCATGTTGAGTCCATGGAATATTTTATATTTTGCCACAAGTTGCGGGAAAATTACAAACTTTAATTTTTTTTTATTTTTTTTTCACAAAGTTGTCACTAAATGATATATTGCTCATACATGCCATGGGCATATGTGAAATGACACCCCAAAATAAATTCTGCTGCTTCTCCTGAGTACGGGGATACCACATGTGTGGGATTTTTTGGGAGCCTAGCCGCGTACGGGGCCCCGAAAGCCAAGAACCGCCTTCAGGTTTTCTAAGGGCGTAAATATTTGACTTCACTCCTCACTACCTATTACAGTTTTGAAGGCCATAAAATGCCAAGATGGCACAAAACCCCCACAAATGACCCCATTTTAGAAAGTAGACACCCCAAGCTATTTGCTGAGAGGCATGTTGAGTCCATGGAATATTTTATATTTTGCCACAAGTTGCGGGAAAATTACAAACTTTTTTATTTTATTTATTTTTTTCACAAAGTTGTCACTAAATGATATATTGCTCACGCATGCTATGGGCATATGTGAAATGACATGCCAAAATAAATTCTGCTGCTTCTCCTGAGTACGGGGATACCACATATGTGGGACTTTTTGGGAGCCTAGCCGCGTACGGGGCCCCGAAAACCAAGCACCGCCTTCAGGCTTTCTAAGGGTGTTACAGTTTTGAAGGCCATAAAATGCCAAGATGGCACAAACCCCCCCCCCAAATGACCCCATTTTGAAAAGTAGACACCCCTAAATTTAGGGGTACACTAGTGAGACTAGGTAATAAATGGCGGGTGCCCTGAAACTATAAAAAAATAGCTAACCAACCAGCGTCACCTGTAACAGTTATATGGTGATCACTGGTTAAAGGGTTAACTAGGGGGCAATCAGGGGGCTTTATGCGGTAGTATATGGGGGTCCCTGGCGCTATAAAAAGCTGCGGCGAACCTAAATACCTACCTGCCTAACTAGCGTCACCTGTGACACTAATACAGCGATCAGAAAAACGATCGCTTATTAGGCTGGGTTCACACTGGAGCGATGCGGGAACGCCACGAATCTGCGGCGGGTTCCCGCATCGCATGCCTCCTGGCGGCAGTTTACACTGCCCTATGCGAACTGCTGGGAGTGTCAGTGAAATGTTAATGACACCCCCAGATCAGTTCGCATATCGCAGTGCGATCTGCAAACTCGGATCGCATGGTGTGAACACCCATGCGATCAGATTCTGCTGCGGACCAAAAAAAGGGTCCCGTGCGAGTTTGCGGCGGGTGCGACGCGAATTCAGCCATACTATCTGTATGGCTGAACTCGAATCGCACAGAGATCGGATGTGATTTGCACTGCAGTGCGGTGCGAATCACATCCGTTCTCATAAACCGCTGCAATGTGAACCCAGCCTTAGTGACACTGGCGACGGGGGGTGATCACGGGGTTAAACCTTTATTGGGGGGGTTAGGGGGGTACCTTAGAACTAAAGGGGGCTAACCCTAACTGCCCTAACAGTTATTACAGTCACAAATGACACCCGCCGGGTGATCAGGGGGTTAAACCTTTATTAGGTAATAAATGGCGGGTGCCCTGAAACTATAAAAAAATAACTAACCAACCAGCGTCACCTGTAACAGTTATATGGTGATCACTGGTGAAAGGGTTAACTAGGGGGCAATCAGGGGGCTTTATGCGGTAGTATATGGGGGTCCCTGGCGCTATAAAAAGCTGCGGCGAACCTACATACCTACCTGCCTAACTAGCGTCACCTGTGACACTAATACAGCGATCAGAAAAACGATCGCTTATTAGGCTGGGTTCACACTGGAGCGATGCGGGAACGCCACAAATCCACGGCGGGTTCCCGCATCGCATGCCTCCGGCGGCAGTTCACACTGCCCTATGCGAACTGCTGGGAGTGTCAGTGAAATGTTAATGACACCCCCAGATCAGTTCGCATATCGCAGTGCGATCTGCAAACTCGGATCGCATGGTGTGAACACCCATGCGATCCGATTCTGCTGCGGACCAAAAAAAGGGTCCCGTGCGAATTTGCGGCGGGTGCGGCGCGAATTCAGTATGGCTGAACTCGAATCGCACAGAGATCGGATGTGATTTGCACTGCAGTGCGGTGCGAATCACATCCGTTCTCATAAACCGCTGCAATGTGAACCCAGCCTTAGTGACACTGGCGACGGGGGGTGATCACGGGGTTAAACCTTTATTGGGGGGGTTAGGGGGGTACCCTAGAGCTAAAGGGGGCTAACCCTAACTGCCCTAACAGTTATTACAGTCACAAATGACACCAATGCAAAAAAAAAAAATGCTATTGGTGTCACTGTGACTGGGGGGGCAGGGGTGATTGGGGGGGTGATCGGGGGGTGAAGGGGGGGTGTGAGTGTGCCTGGCATGTTCTACTGTGAAGTGTCGTGTTGGTGCAACTCACCGATCCTCTCTCCTCGGTGCCGGAACGAAAAATACCGACACGGAGGAGAGATTACATCACTTCCTCTCCTGTGTTTACATTACAGGAGAGGAAGTGATGTCACGCCTCACTTCCATTCGTCAGGAGCGATCGAGAGGGGGTGGCCATGAATGAATGGCCGCCCCCTCATCCCGGATCGCTTCTGAACGAAAACCGACCGCCGCTGGCACCAGGGGGGGGGGGGCCCGATCGGTCCACTTCAGATTCCTTCCTTAGTTCCTCTGCCTTGGGCTAGGCAGCCCCGAGGCATCAAAATCAGGTGGAACCGCACCCCAGGCCATGGCCTTCCCGGGAGCTGGTCAGGAGGACCAGGACCATACACTCAGCACAGCATTCTGGACCGGAACCCAGAACCACGTGACGTCCATGTCTTAAATACCCTCTTCCAGAGGGCACAGTGGGAGGGCCACTCCCACTGACCTGACTCCGAGAGGGAATAATTCAAGCGCCTAACCAGACCATAGTTCCACGCCTGCCACCAGAGACAGAGCCCCCTGTGGCCAGGCTGAACATCTCATAGTCTAGTCAGACTGACACCGAAGCCAAATGTAGACAAATAGGCCCAAATCAACCTGTGGTTTGGGTAAAGCTTTAATTTTGAAAACATAGCACATGTTCTTCAGGACCCCATCCCTACACATGTATATACCATATCACCATACGTTTCACTTTGCTCCAGCTGTTCCTGTATGCCCTACCTTCATTGAATGTTATCTTTCAAGTATATATTCCCAAATCAGGAAGTTAAATAGTAGCCACTGTCACCATGTGGAAAGGGGAGTGGAAAGGGGAGTGGAAAGGGGAGGGGCGATGTACTAAAATTGTAAAAATCTATTTTGACAATCCTCAATCCTGTTATGTAAAATCCATTTCTAATATCTTAAAAAAAGATCAGTTGTGATACATATGAAAGAGTGTGAAGTACCCAACATTATTTAAGTCCTTTTTTTGCCCAGTTTCTGGAGGATATTATCGTATTCACTATTTGTTCAAGTTCAGAATTGATTGATTTTTGACAATGGCCACCTGGATTAATGACAAGTGACAAAACCTGTCAGATGGTCCAATTTTGCTGCTGTGTTATTTTAAAGCGGACCCAACATAAACTTTCATGCAACTTTTGAGGGTTAATATTGAAGAGTAAGGACCTCAAGTTGAATGAAAGTCGGAACAAAGTAGCACATGAACTACTTTGAAGTTGCTGCAACTTTAAGTTGCATATATATGCGAAAACATGGGGAGCGACTTGTAATGTCCCTTTGATGTCCAAAGTTGCATGACAAGTCACATAAGTGTGACTGGAGCCTAAAGTCATAAGTTGTTTTACCTTAATACATTCTCTGCATTAAGGTAGAAAAATCTTCTGCATGCAGCCCCCACAACCTGAGCCGGATCTCAATCCAGCGATGTGCACAAGAGCAGGTATCTCCCTTTTCATGGGATCAGGGACAGAAGCAGGAGCCATTGGCTCCTATGCTGTCAATCACAGTGCCCCCATAGTAAGCAGCTTGCTATGGGGGGATTTGCAGGGGGTTGGGGGGGGGGGCAGGAGAACCAGTGGGTGACCCAAAAAGAGGAGGAACGGGGCTGCTCTGTGTAAAACCATTATACAGAGCAGGTAAGTATGATATGTTTGTTATTTTAACTTTAAAAAAAAAAAAAAAGAGAATTTATAATCACTTCCAGGTTTGCTTTAAATTATGTAATGCAGCTTTTTAATATTTAATGTACAATTGTATTTTAAAATGTATCAGAAACAATTTCATACAGACTACTAAAGTTACTGAAAGGTCCTCTTTTAAGAAAAAATAAAATAAAATAAAAATCATCCTCTAGCTAAAGGATTTTGTCAAATACAGTAATATATTCTTCTACATGCAACTTTTAGTATCATAAAATATCTTTTATATGGAAGCAATCTGCATTTTAGATGTGTCTTTTAATTCACATACATAGTTTCCGGTGTGTTAACTCTGTTCAAGAACTAGAAAGAGGCCGTTTTAAAAAGGTGCTCATTAAAATGATCCTGTTCTAAGGACCTAATTTGGAAGCCAAACTCCTAATAAAACATAGCAAGCCTATGAATAATAAATACTCCAAAGGCAATAGACATCACTTGAAAGCCATAGAATAATCAAAAGCTGTTTACAAAGGTCATAATTTTGTGTAAGCTAAATACGCACAGCATAGCTAATGTTAATGATGCATAATTGCATTTCTCCCCTGATCTCTTAAATGGAAATAAAAAGCCCTATTTATTTTATTGTGTTGAACTTCCTCCACCAGAGCTGAGATATATCATGCCAATACTCCTACTTACCTTATAATTGCAGGTAGGGCTCTGCTCCAGAATTACTCAAGTTCAGAGATGTTCTCCTGTTTCTCTGGTCTATCATAAACATTTGAGTTATTATAGTAATAAAAATGTATAGGATGTTGGTAATATCTTTGATTGCCTATCACAGTTTAAAGACCACTTTACCTAAAATACCAACTGCCTTACAAGGAGAAGTCATTAACAAAACTCATAGTTATATATTTGAGGGATTTTGTCACTTGTGCTCATACCCTTGGTAGAAAAAGTCTTTAAAAGAAACCCGTACATGCAAAAAATGTAGGCTACCATTGTTATCCAAAAATGCTACAGTAGTTGCTTCTCAAGCTGTTATCAAAGCAGACTCATCGCGAAAGCCAAAAGCCTATTGATAGTGGTCCAAATACAGCAAAATCTTGTTCCTGCCCTGAGATTTTCAATGGAAAGTGAAGAAGAAGCAGCAAAACTGATTTGCTCCTTTTACTCTGCTCTATAGCATTAGCATTAGGGTGTGCATCCCAAAGCTCAAACACGCATGCATTTCTCTGCAGGGGGTAGTAAATGAATGGAAAGGGCTCTGTGCTGAGCGGCTTCCTGTTCATTCACAAACTGAAGCATAGTAAACACAGTGTTCATTTAGAAAAGGAAGGCGCTGGTAAATTACATATTTTCTAGCCCCTTCCCCCTTTCTCTATCCTGACACATCCCTCACAACAGCTCGGGGGTGAGGAGAGGATGGAAGCCAGTACCAATGCACGGCCAAAACGGGGACGCCCAGGCAGTAGGAGGAATCAGCACCGCATGTAGTGATTAGGGTGTGCACACCTTGCACACCCCCTGCGCACACTTATGTGCTGCTCTATCAGCTCAGCATTGGCACAGCTAATTGGATGTTTGCACTGTATCTCCATCTTTCCTTATGAGCTCTACTGTACAGAGGAGATTGATATTAAGCCAGTTTCAGGTACTTTGAAACAATCTACCCAACGTACTGTTGTTTGTGAATGCAGACAGTTGGGCAGAAAAGTCTCTTATTTACAGTCACTGGGATTTAGTTTAATGCATCTGCCCCTGAAGAAGCGAGCAGGGTCTTGCGAAATGCATGGGGCTTTATTGATGCTTGTTTTATACCGGTACATGCTGGGTATTATTGATGTCTGCATTATGTTTACATACTTCCCTGTTTATGTGTATGTACATGTTATTTATTTTCTTATTGTGTATGTGTATTTACTGACCTAGCAACTTCCAAATTTTATTGTTGCTCATTGATGTATAACACTTGTAATAAATCTTTGTACATTTGCTTTCATCTGTGTTGTGTGCGTTGGCTTTTATGCCGGGTAACTCACAATCATTGTTGTTGCCGCTCTGTTACATAACATTTTGAAACAAATACATTGATTTTGTCTCTGTGTTCACTGTGAACATTGGCTAAACCTCTCTCACCTCATCTAAAGTCCCAGGGCTATTTCTCTTGTTTTTTTTTTTTTTGGAGGTTTCAAAGGGGGTCACACCAGACCTTCATTTCCTTTTTCTAGTTTAATGCACTGGCCTCAGGAAGTTAGGTTGACTTTATAAAAGGGGGAGATTTACAAAAATGTGTGCACATAGAATCTGGTGCAGTGTGCATAGTAATCAATCAGCTTTTAAATTCAGCTTGTTCAATTAAGCTTTGGCAATAAGCCCTCGTTCATGGTGAGGGCAGGTTTGAAATTGCGCAAGTTCAGTTGAACCCGCACGATTTCAAACCGGCATTTCAGTCCGACTTCGGGGCGATTTGACAGACATCTGTGCGGGCTAATGCAAAAAGTGCAGGAACTACTTTTGGGACCGGAGCTGCGCCGCAAAGTCGCCATCGCACCAATTTGGGCACTGTCATTGCCGGCAATAGGATCCGATTTGGCATGCGATTTGACATGTCAAATCACACACCAAATTAGCCCAATGTGAACGTGGGCTAAAACATGGAAGCTGATTGGTTACTTTGCGCAGCTGCCCCAGATTCTGTGTGCACCAGTTTTAGTAAATCTCTACTATTTCTCCGAGGCATGAAACTGATGATTTCAGAAGTTTACAAAGAATGTTTGACCCAAAAATAGACCTAATGAATATATAAGCTCAAAGCTAAAAGCAGATAATATTTGTTAGTTGTTGTTCCTTTGCACTGATACAATAATATTATGCCAAGGACTGTACATCAACTGACCACTCAGCACATTTTTTGAAAATATATGAATGTTAAAGCCACAGAAGCATATATCCAGTCTGCTTAAAGTTGGCAAACAAATTGTCAATTTTCATTAAAAGGGATTCGTTTGAGACATACTTTCTATTGGGACTTGCTTTGAGATCTTTTAAATTAACTTGTATGCAAATGAGGCAATATAATTAAAATGTTTCAGAGTAGAAATTATAAAAAGAACAGATGATTCTCAGCATGGCAGGAAGCAATTGTCTCACTCAGTAATGATTAGCTGTCCAAATAACTAGGACATTGCTTTAAATTAATATTTGTATATGATAATCTTTACACATACACTTCTGTGATAAGGTTTTAAATTATGTTAGACACATAGTTTGAATGATAAATCAAATACACATGAGAAAGGTGACCAAAAAAACGTATTCAGGTGCATATTATGCACCGCAAAATAATTGCAACTTCAACGTGCCTATGAATCACTAATTTTGTACAAAGAGTTTAACAGCAACTGATTAAATTATGTAATCCATGTAAAAAATAAAAAAAAATGTTTGCCGTATGGCTCCCCCCACAGTTTTCTAGTTATATTTGTGTTTTGCTAACTACCTTCGGCAAAGTTAGATATGTTCAGAAGCACATAGCCATCAACATGACAATTGGTGTAGAGTCCAGAAACCTAAATGCCGGTATTATTATATCAGATTTTGGAATCTCAAAGCGGTACATTGTTTTGCATAGAAATTTGGTGTTTTATATTGTAGGCCTGTAATTCTTAGGAATAACACTCTTAAATCTTTCCAAACAAGAGTCTAGTAAACATTCTGGGTATGATAACGTTTGAAACACGAAATCATAAATCATAATATAATAAATAACTATAAATAATTATGAAAAATAATAATATAATCTTAATAAAAATAATTTCCCCACGAATCACTATAGCTCAATTCTGTAAGCATTCTAATTTACTATCGCTGTTTTCTAGCTGGTTTAAAACCGCTTTTGACATAAAGGGACACTTTTTGGATGCCATAGACAATCTCAAGTTTCCAGGCAGAAAGAACAGTATATACAATATAAAAGTACATGCAGGGCACTGGACAAAGTACTAGGGACAAAATGGAGGTGAAATGATTTGATACATTAATGTATTCTGTAATATTACAGTGTACTGTATGTGTTATGTTTTTTTGTACCTTTTGAATTTGCCACCGGGCTCCGCCCCCATGCATTGCGACGCTCGCAGGGAACGGAGACTGGCATACAGAGCATTGGGTGGATGATCTGGTGGAGGACACAGCCAGAGCACATCGCAGGATCCTGGGGACAAGGTAAGTATGCTGTACCAGGATTCTGCAATGCAATTCCGAGTGTGGCTTGGGGTTACCGCGAATGTTACTAAAATTTAACCCCGAGCCACACTCCGGAATACCAGGCTTAATTAAGATGACACAAGGGGGGTGGATTTAATGAAAGTGGAGAGTGCAAAATCTGGTGCAGCTGGGCACGGTAGCCAATCAGCTTCTAACTTCAGCTTGTTCAATTAGGCTACTTTCACACTGGGGTGGCCAGTCCATTAGTGGTACAGCACTGCTAGTTTTAGCGGTGCTTCACCGCTGTTTAAGCAGTGCTTTCAGATGCTTGTGGGGCGCTTTTAACCCCCAAGAAAGGGTTAAGAAGGGGTTAAAAGTGCCCACTTCTGAATCTCTTTTAATGGACTCAAAAGCACTGAGAATTCACTCTAATGGGCAGGGGCAGTGTAAAAGCGCTGCATACAGTGCAACTACACCACCCCAAAAACGCTGCTTGCAGGACTTTTTTTCCAGTGTGTGCCCCAGTGTGAAAGCGTTTTCACACTGGGGAGGCATAAGAGGCAGTTTTCAGGCACTTTACAGGTGCTATCTTTAGCGCTAAAATGCCTGAAAACTGCCTCAGTGTGAAAGGGGTCTTAAGCTTTGACAAAAAACCTGGAAGCTGATTGGTTTCCATACACAGCTGCGTCAGATTTATCATTTTCCAGTTTTAGAAAATTAACCCCAAAATGTTACTGTCAATATGTTTCGGGGATTACTAATGACCCCTTCATCAGGGGTTTAAAATCTGTATAATATTAGGACTTTTAAGTGCAAGGGCTTTTATTATTTTGTGCAATATAGAAGTGCAGCAGTCAAGCAGTGTTAGCACTTAAAATCTTGAAACAATTAGAATTCTCCCAGGGTGCTCCCTGAGCCCCCCTGGTGGACATGTGTCCAGTATAATCGTACCAAGAACATTGTGCTTCATGAATTAGATCTCCAATGATGACTAAAATAGCCTAATATCTAGTGCCTTAAATCTATACCCTTATGCAAGATAGTGTAGACTTGTTTTTTTGGCTGGACTTTGTACATTTATGCATAAATTCTTTAGAAGCTAATATGAAGATGAATGTGAATGGTTACAAATCCCCAATTTGCTTAAAGACCTCGCAGATTTGAAACTTCTATCCAATCTGCAAATTAACTTTTAAAAATCGAATGCGTTAAACATCTCATTAGCTCAGGAAATACAATGTCAGGCTAATTTTGCATGTAAGTGGAATAGAGACACGATTACCTACCTTGGTATTCAACTACCTTCTACACACTTAGATCTATACAACAAACACTTTCTTCCGCTAATACAGCACATACAACGTGACTTGAAATCATGGTCCACTGGTCTCTTTTCTTGGTTTGATAGAGCTGCAATTATAAAAATGAATGTTCTTCCCAGAATATTATATCTACTACAAACCATACCTATAAAATTACCATCTAAATTTTTCTCCATGTTCCCGAAGAGCCTGTACAGACTTTATATGGGGCTCCACTCGTCCAAGATTAAGCTTCCAGAGACTGACGATTCCTAAATGAAAAGGTGGCATAGGCCTTCCTGAAATACTACAGAGCATGGCAATTAGCAAGAGTAATTGACTGGAACATTCACTCCGGCATCAAGGTTTGGGGCCATTTAGAACATGCTATGTCCCAAATCCCACAACGTCAACTTCCCTGGATTGCTCCCAAACACATCCCACTAACTTGCAGGAACCACCCATTAATAAATCCCACATTAGTAAGTTTGCAGGAAGCCTGTCGCAAACATAACATTTCCTCCACTCTAAGAGGACACCACTTTGTCAAAACCCAGACTTCTCCTCAGGTATATCCACAACCTTTCTTGTAGGTACATGGCCACATCCATATATACGTGCAGAATAATTTTATGGGGGAGGACCCTTCATCATTGTCCTCCTGAATGCTCAACCAATCGTTCCCACTATGGTCATATTTTCAATTGCGACACTTCCTCGAAAGATCTCATCCTCAACTAGACTGGTCCCGACAAACTACACCTTTTGAATCAATATGCCTAAAAACGGCACCCTACAGGCATCTGATCTCCGACACATATGCTCTGTTATTTGTGGATCAGAACTGAATCTAGCTAGTCACAAATGGGAGCAAGACTTGTCCATTGATCTCTCGGAGATAGAATGGGAAAATATCTACACATGCATTAATAAGGGGATGGTTGGGGCGTGGCTACCGCCCGCTGCTGGATGAAAGGCTGAGAGCACAGCTCCGCTCCATCCACCATATCCAGGGGACCTGCAAGCCAGATAACTTCAACCAAAACCCTCCGGACAGCTTCCTCACCCTCCAGGGATGTCGCTTAAAAGGAGAGGCCCCGTGCAACCAAAGAGATTGCCGGATTTCTTCCCGCCAGCGGCCTGCGAAAGCAGCCAAAATGGCGCTGGTGCCAGAGGCAGCCCACAGACATCTCCAGGCTCCTCTCCGGCCGCTGCACAGAGCCCAATCATGGCAGGTGCTCACCAGGGACCTCTACCACGCTCTACAATAGCCCTGCTAAGTCAAGACCATGGCTGTCAGAGGACGCTCAGCAGGTGAGTGAAGAACAGGACTCATTAGATGACACAAGGGAAATAGCGGAATGCATCTCTGAGTTCCCCACTACTGACAAGCCATTGTTTGATACCACATTAAAAGACATGCTTAACTCCCTGCGTGCCTCCCTACATACAGACATGATGCAGTGTATTAGCAACTTTAAGACTGAAGTGGGGGCACTGAGTGGGAGACTGGATCATGTTGAAAAGAAAATGAGGGACTTCGCCTCCGCACATAACACGCTAGTGGATGCCCATAACGAACAATCTGACAACATTGCCTAGCTCAAATCCGAGATGGCGGACCTGGAAGACAGGTCCAGGCGCAACAACGTCAAACTTAGGGGAATCTCTGAGGCCATATTACTGGCACAATTATCTCAACACGTTCAGGACCTCATGAGAACCCTGTTACCTTTGTTGTTGGAGCCAGAACTGATTATTGACCGCATCCACCAGCTCCCTAAACCTCTGCACCTCGCAGATAATATCCCCAGGGATTTCCTAATGCGGGTACACCTTTTTCACATCAAGGAGCAGCTTATGTCAGCCTTCAGAAAAGCGAGTCAGCTCCCGGAAAAATTCTCACACATACAAATGTATGCAGACCTATCTCATTATACCATGCAGAGACGGAAATCGCTCCTACTAGTAACGAAGGCCCTTCGCAACCACAGTGTCCCTTACAGATGGGTATATCCGTTCTACCCTGCTCTACCTGGAAGTGCTACCCCGCAGATCTGCCCTCTACCCGGAAGTGCTAAGCAGTGTCTGCAAGGAACAGCAGACTTCCAGTGGACGGCTGGATTCAGTGACAGCGCCCTCTATATACTATTTTACATGCTTGTTGATTTTGTTTTAAATGTAAGCAGCTAGGATTAAGGGGACTTCCACTGTATGGGGAAATGTGATTATAATAAACAGGATTACGCTATGTATTTCTATCCTTGTGTTTTATGATAAAATTGGAGTACCTATATCAGTGGATCTTCTGGATAAGTGGTGACCCAGCACAGAACGATTGTTGTACATTTACTCAAGGCTTAGTTTATAGTGACGTCTGGTGAGTTTGCTTAACGAGGTGGATAACTGAGTTCTTACTTTGGTGGAAGGTGCACGCTAAGAGAAAAGTGATCGAACTTTGATAACACTCTGAACTGTCCACATATCCATCTGCTTCATAAAGATGGTTGTCTGTGGTGTTTGCCACTTTTCTATGGTTTTAACACCATTATTTTTCCATTTAGTTTTTAGCACTATTTTAGTATTTGTATGATTCAAGGACTATATTGTTTCTAGACATACTACTTCACTATTGTATTTTGGTTTAAACAGCTGCTTAATATTGTTTTATTGTTTTAGTGTTTGAACGCTTTTTATAGTGTGCAATATTTGCTAGCACTGTGGGATTGAATTGGCGCTGAGTAGGTGAACTATAGGCCCTGTTTCACCTTCTTTAGCTATATCTCTAAAAAATTGTCTGAGTTCTTTGAGTTGAATGATCGATCTGTGCAAAGTCCTACTACCCTCTGGTGTGCCCACAAGGTCTACATCAGAGGAATTATGTTACAAATAAGCTCCCGGGAAAAGAGGCTAAGAGCACAGAAATTAGACCGCATTATGGGCTAAATTCAGGCCTTAGAATCCATAAACAAAAGCAAGGCAAATCCAAACATTGCTCATAAAGGTACTCAGTTCCGTCTCAATCTCAGGCGTTTCCTTATCGAACAGTATGATAAATATGTCCAGTCACTCAAAATAACTCATTATTCATCTAGCGAAGGAGCTAGGAAATATTTGGCTCAAAGACTTAGCCCCTGTACACACGGTCGGACATTCTGCCAACCAAATCCGTTGGATTTTGTCCGACGGATTTTGTCCAACGGATTGTGTCCGAAACTGTTGCATACACATGGTTGGACCAAGTTGTCGGAAAATCCGATTGTACATAACGTGATGATTAGGGATGAGCCGAACACCCCCCGGTTCGGTTCGCACCAGAACTTGCGAACGACCCCCGCGTTCGGTACGAACGTTAGAACCCCATTGAAGTCTATGGGACTCGAACGTTCGAATTGGAAACTGCTAATTTTAACGGCTAATATGCAAGATAGTGTCCTAAAAAGGGTTTGGGGACCTGCCTCCTGCCTCAGGGGACATGGGCCACTGCAAAAAAAAGTTTTAAAAACTGCCGTTTTGGCGGGAGCACTGATTTTAATGACGATTAAAGTGAAAAAAAAAAGTGAAATATTCCTTTAAATATGGTGCCTGGGGGGTGTCTGTAGTATGCCTGTGAAGTGCCACGTGTTTCCCGTGTTTAGAACAGTCCCTGCACAAAATGACATTAAACGGAAATACCACCATTTAAAACTGCTTGCGGTTTTAATGTTATATCTGGTTCCTGCAATATGGTTGAAAATCATTGAGAAACATGGCATGGGTAGCCCTCCCTGCCCATTACCAGCCTATTTGGGTCTTGTACGCATATTAAGGGGAACCCCGTACCCATATTAGAAAAAGGAAATGCGTGTGGCCCCCAGGCCCTATATACTCAGAACAGCAGTATACAGGCGGTGCAAACAAGACAGGGACTGTGTAGGTTTGTTGTGTTAAGTTGAATCTGTTTGTCATTTTCAACCGGTACATTTTTAAAGTGTAGCTCCAGTCAAAAAAACTATCTTTAAGCTTTTTGGAAAACATAGGGAAGGGTTATCACCCCTGTATAATTTGTTTTGTTGTCCATCTTTTTTCATCTCACTTGCTGCTGTCTCCTTGCGTTTGCAAGTAGGAGATGTTTGTAAGTTGGATGTTTGAAAGTAGGGGCCTGCCCTATATTATAGCGGTATGTACTGGGTACAGAGCACGCAGACAGCACGCACTATCTCCTAACACTACTGACTGCAAGCTCTATTATTAACCACTTGTTAGCCCAATGTTTGCATAAAGTGAAGATGAAGTTATGCTGAGTAAATAGATATCAAACATGTCACTCTTCAAAATTGCACATGCCCGTGGAATGGCGCCAAACGTCGCTACTTAAAAAATCCCCATAGGCGACGCTTAAATTTTTTTTTTTCTGGTTACATGTTTTGAGTTGCAGAGGAGGTCTAGGACTAGAATTATTGCTCTCGCTCTAACATTCTCGGCGATACCTCACATGTGTGGAACATGCGAGCACATGGGGACATGGGCGCTTTAATTTTTATTTTATTTTTTTATTGTTCATTTTACTTTATTTATGTTAGTTTGACATTTTTTTCCCCAAAAATATATTTTTTATCACTTTTATTCCTATTACAAGAAATGTAAACATCCCTTGTAATAGGAATATGGGGTGACAGGTCCTCTTTACAGTGAAATCTGGGGGGTCAATATGACCCCACATCTCACCTCTAGGCTGGGAAGCCTGAAATAAAAAATAAAAAAAAGATTCTGGCTTTGATCGTACTGGCGAGTTGGTAGAAGCACCGGAGGGCGGTGAGGGGTGGGGGGTGTCTATGGCTGGGTATTTCAGGGTATCACCGAGTATGGCTGGGTATCTCTGAGTATGGCTGGGTATGGCAATTTATGGCAGGGTATTACAGAGTATTGGCGGGGTACTGCAGAGTATTGGGGGTACTGCAGAGTAATGGCGGGTACTGCAGAGTAATGGCGGGTACTGCAGAGTATTGGGGGGTACTGCAGAGTAATGGGGGTTACTGCAGAGTAATGGGGGGTACTGCAGAGTAATGGCGGGTACTGCAGAGTATTGGGGGTACTGCAGAGTAATGGGGTTACTGCAGAGTAATGGGGGCACTGCAGAGTATTGGGGGGTACTGCAGAGTAATGGGGGTTACTGCAGAGTAATGGGGGGTACTGCAGAGTAATGGGGGGTACTGCAGAGTAATGGCAGGGTACTGCACTGCAGAGTAATGGCAGGGTACTGCACTGCAGAGTAATGGCAGGGTACTGCACTGCAGAGTAATGGCGGGGTACTGCAGAGTAATGGCAGGGTACTGCAGAGTATGCACTGGTATTGCAGAGTATTGGCAGGGAATTGAGGGGTTAAATTCGGTGAGCAGCGATGTGGGCACTGCAGATGCAGCCCACATCGCTGCTGACACCGATCTCTTTCCCCTCCGCTGTACCGATCGGTACAGAGAGGGGAGGGAGGAACAGGCGTCATAACATGACGCCGGTTTGTTTCCAAGTGATCACTCCGTCATTTGACGGAGCAATCACGTGGTAAACGGCCGCTATGAGCGGCCGTTTACCGTGATCCGTGATGCGACCCGGCGGGCACGGATGCTCTCGAGTGCGCACACCTCGGGGCACGCGAGAGCAGAATTCTGGGAGGCCGTTAATTAACGGCCTCTCAGAGTTAAACAACCCCCCTGAAGCCGTTAACCGGCAATGGGCAGTTGTTAAGTGGTTAAAGCTAGATCACTAGCTATATAGGTGAGGTGAATATAGTGGTGTATACTGCAGTCAGGGCACAGACAACAACCACTACACAGCAGCAAGATAGGAAATCAGCCAAAAACGATTGGTGTGTACTGTGTTGAAGGTACACAGAACACCCACTGCTTCAGATGCTAAGTAACACACTACACGAGGCCGCCTCAAAGGCGGCCTTATATAGTGTGGGGCGTGCACTACACAGCCTGAGCTATGATTGGCCACAGGCATCCTGCCTGTGGCCAATCATGGCTCTCCTCGCTGCCGACGCTGCGATTGGCCAAGCATGCGGGGTCACAGTGCATGCTTGGCCAATCATGGGGCAGCAATGCACTGCGCCACCGCAGTGCATTGTGGTCCGCGCGCGCGTCACTCGAATTTTGACGCGAACGGCCCAAACGTTCGGAATTCGCCGAACGGCCGAACAGCCAATGTTCGAGTCGAACGTACGTTCGACTCGAACACGAAGCTCATCCCTAATGATGATGTTATTTCATTACGACGGGACTACGTTCAGGCTAGTAGCCAATAGCTTTGGTGTAGGAATTTGATCTGAGCATGCGTGGCACTTTGTCTGATCGGAATTCTCTACACATGATCGGAGTATGTCCGATCGGACCAGTTTGTCGGAAAATATTTCCAACAAGTTGGAAAATTGGGTCAGACGGATATTCAGACGGAAACAGTCCGATGCATACCACACACAGTCGGATTATCCGACAACACGGTCCGATATGACACATTCCGACGGATTCTCCGACCGTGTGTACAAGGGCTAAGAGCTGCCAGAACCAGAACCAGAACCAAAATCCCTTTCATATATCACCCCATAGACAAAAAGAAAAGAAATAACCCAAAAGAAATAGCCAATGCTTTTGCGGACTATTATTCTTCTTTATACAACCTCCAAGCAGACACGGACATACCGCAACCTACAGACAATAGCATTCAATCCTTTCTCTCCAGCATTAGTCTTCCCTCTCTCTCGCAGGAACAACTAGCTACACTCAACACTCCTATCACAGAACCTAAGATCGAGAAGGCTATAAAAACTCTCCCTTTAGGCAAATCACCAGGCCCAGATGGTCTAACTAATGACTACTATCATACCTTCCCAGGCTTGCTCTCCCCAACGTTGAGTGTGGTCTATGCTGAAGCAATGTCCTCTGCCTCCTTCCCTTCAGAGATGCTTAGAGCATATGTGGTCACCATTCCTAAACCAGGCAAAGAACCTAATACCCCCTCCAATTTCAGGCCAATCTATTAAATACTGATGTCAAGTTGTACGCCAAAATACTAGTGCATAGGCTGCTTCCCATTCTCCCCACTCTCGTCCAGCCTGATCAGGCGGGCTTTACACTTGGACAACAGGCTTTGGATGCCACATGGCGCGTCATCTGCATCATTCAATATGCTGGGGCCTGTCGGACACCTTCTCTGCTCCTTTCTTTGGATGCAGAGAAAGCATTCATCAGGATTCACTGGGGATATATGACCCACGTCTTGCAAAGATTCGGTTTCGTTGGACCGATTCCTTTCCGCTATTCTTGCCCTTTATTCAGCCCCCTCTGCACAGGTTTTTACCTCATACATGTTGTCTTCACAATTTCCAATGGCACGAGGCAGGGATGCCCCCTCTCCCCAACAATCTTTAACCTCCTTATAGAACCACTGGCAGAAAGGATTATAACTCATCCCCAGATTACAGGTGTCTCCTTGAAAGATAGCTCCCACAAAATCAATCTATTTGTGGACGACATTATCTTATTCCTCACATACTTCATTGCCATACGCACATATGCACAGCGTACTCAAAGAGTTTAGTCAAAATTCCTTCTATAGAGTTAATTTCACAAAATCAACCATTTTAGACCTAGGTATTGAGCCAACCCTTTGTGCCCATTTGCTCACAAAATTTCCCTATGCATGGTGTGAATCAACTATATCATATCTAGGGCTTAAACTTACCATGGACGTACGAAATTTGGCAGATGCTAATTATCTCTCTTTAATCAAGAAGCTGACCAAGGAAACAAACAGGCTGGCCAATTCTGAATTGTCTAGGTCAGGACGTATTGCATCATTCAAGATGCTGATGTTTCCCCAGATATTATATGTTTTCAGGTCCTTACCTATCACTCCAAGTATCAAGCATTGCACATCACTCAAAGCTCTAATAAATCAATACATTTAGCGACCCACTGGTTCAGCCCCTCTCCAGCGCGTAAGTGGACTTGCATTGAGTGTGCCCTTAGCCCTACCCAAAACTTAAGACTACTTCTCTTTTTAGACACACTTAGCCCATGACCCTTGCAACAGCTCCCTGGCACTATACAAGCCTCCTTGCGGGTCTGGAGAGACCTTCACAAATCTACACCGCAGACCACTAAACTGATAGAACTCCCTATACCTCTCAATGTCCTGGATTTCATGATCCCTAACTTCACAATAAAAGAGTGGATTGGGAGGGGTGTGGTGTGGCTGGCGGATCTATTCCAAGATCAATCTTTGGTCCCATTCCCAACTTTACAGAATCGTTTTAACCACTTTGCGCCCGTGCTATAGCAAAAAGACGGCTACAGCGCAGACGCTATCTGCCGGGAGGGCGTCCCTGGAAGTCCTCCCTTTAACTTCCCCTCTGCGTGCCGCCGCGGGAGTGCATAAGGGAAATTCTGTGCTGGCCGTGTCCCCCGGACACAGCCAGTCACAGATCGCTGTAAATGGGCAATCACAGCGGCCGTTTACAGCGCGATCGGCGTGCCCAATGAGAGATTATCTCGTATGTAAACATATGAGATCATCTCTCATTGTCGGCTCTCCCTCCTCACACAGACAGCGTGTGAGGAGGGAGAGATGAACTGCTGCAGAGATGCAGCAGTTGGTGTAAAAAATTTATAAAAATAAATAAAACGAAAATAAAGTGCCCATCTGTCCCCACTGCCCCCACTGCCATCTGCCCCCACTGCCACCTGTCAGTGCCATCTGCCCCCACTGCCATCTGTCATCAGTGCCATCTGCCCCCAGTGCCACCTGTCATCAGTGCCATCTGTCCCCAGTTCCATCTGTCATCAGTGCCATCTGTCATCAGTGCCACCTGTCCTCAGTGCCACGTATAAGTGCCATCTGTCATCAGTGCCACCTGTCATCAGTGCCACATCAGTGGCATGTGTCATCAGTGCCACATAGTGCCATCTGTCATCAGTGCCACATCAGTGCTACACCAGTGCCATGTGTCATCAGTGTCACATAGTGCCATCTGTCATCAGTGCCATATCAGTGTCACATGTCATCAGTGCCACATATTAGTGCCATCTGTCATCAGTGCCACCTGTCAGTGTCACGTGCCATCTGTTATCAGTGTCACGTGTCATCAATGCCAGGTATCAGTACCATCTGTCATCAGTGTCACGTGTCATCAGTGCCACGTATAAGTGCCATCTGTCATCAGTGCCACGTATTAGTGCCATGTGTCATCAGTGCCATGTATTAGAGCCACGTGTCATCAGTGCCATGTATAAGTGCCATCTGTCATCAGTGCCACATATTAGTGCCACCTGTCAGTGTCACGTGTCATCAGTGCCACATATTAGTGGCATCTGTCATCAGTGCCACGTATCAGTGCCATTTGTCATCAGTGCCACGTCGGTGTCACTTGTCACGTGTCATTGTCCTGGTGCTCCAGGGCCTTCAAAAGTGTAATAGGTAGCCAACAAGTTAGATGTGTAATTTATGCTCCTAGAACATGTGACGGCGCTCCCTGCATGTTGGGCCTCTCTATGTGGCCAGGCTGTGGAAAAGTCCCACACATGTGGTATCGTAATATTCAGGAGGAATTTATTTTGGGGCATTATTTGTGGTATACTCATGCCACGTGAGAGAAATAACCTATTACAATGACAATTTTGTGGAAAAAATTTAAATAAAATAAAAAATCTTCATTTTGCAAAGAATTGTGGGAAAAAATTACAACATCAAAAACTCACAATTCCTCTTACTAAATACCTTGGAATGTCTACTTTCAAAAAAGGGGTCATTTGGGGGGTATTTGTACTTTCCTGGCTTGTTCGGGTCGCAAGAAATGATGTGATCAATTTTGTGTGATTTGCACTACAGCTTGTAGACTCTCTAACTTTCACAAAGACCAAATAATATCCACTAATTTGGGTTATTTTTTACCAAAGATATATAGCAGTATAAATTGTGGTCAAAATTTATGAAGAAAAATTAATATAATTTGCAAAATTATATCACAGAAACAAAGAAATTATTATTTTTTTTTTAATTTTCTTTTTTTTTTATTTATAGCGCAAAAAAATAAAATAGAACCCAGAGGTGATCAAATACCACCAATAGAAAGCTCTATTTGTGGGGAAAAAAGGACAAAAAATTATTTTGGGTACAGTGTTGCATGACTAAGTAATTGTCATTCAAAATGTGAGAGCACCGAAAGCTGAAAATTGGTCTGGGCAAGAGGGGTGTTTAGGTGCCCAGTAGGCAAGTGGTTAATCTAGCACCCACTGACATATAAATACCACAAATTTCTCACCTACTGAAAACAATTAAGGGTCAATGAGTTTTCCTCGCGGAAGATCTTTGGCGCTTCTTCAACGTCCACCTCCTCTCCCATTTGCTGGAGGAACTGTGGAGAGGTGGGCAATCTTCTCCACATGTTCTGGTCGTGTAAGCACTTGACTAGCTTTTGGAACGCCATATTCCGCTCTATATCCAATGTCACAGGCATTCTCACTGCTCCCAATCCAGGACTAGCTGTTCTCAACTTAGACATCGAAAAGTTCCCACCTAACTTCAGAGTTGTAGTATCCCACATCCTCCTAGTAGACAGAACGTTTATAGCTAGATTCTGGAAAATAAATGAAGCACCAGACGCCTCAGAGGTGCTAATGACCACCCATTTACACTATACCTATGAACTAATCCTAGCTAGAAGGCTCCGCTCTAGGAAAAAGTTTGATAAAAATTGGCAAATTTGGGAAAGCTGGCTTAATAGGAATGCAGGACCCTAAGTTCTTGGTACTCCCCCCCAAACCCTGTGGTTGAGATCTATGGACCACACCAGGGCCATACCTACCCACTTTGGACATAGGGCAGACCAATGTTGAAAGTTAAATCCTAAATGTTAATTGTTAAGTTTCAGATTGTGCTCTTTTGGTTTTTACCTCCTTTTTTTTTCTAATGTTCCCATCTTGTCCACCTCTGGAGCTCAGGGGATCATTATCAAGAATCATTGTACCTCCAATTAACTAATGACATAATCTTACCGAAGCGAACACCTTCTGTGAATTTGGAGGTTACTGATGATTCAGTAAGGGACAATATAGATCACCAACTTGTGTCCTGACGTGCTTGTATAACAAGTAATCCTTATACATAAACTAGCTGATTGTATCTATGTTTCAATGTCATACACCTGAGATAACATTATTGGGAATGTACAATAAGTTTGGATTGTACTGTAAAAATCTCTTTCAATGAAAATGATTTACATAAAAAAAAAAAAGGGGGGGGGGGTGGTTAACATCTTTGCACAAGAAAATGCGTTCAAAATATTCTCCAGATGGTACAAGACCCCACTCAGTACATAAAATCATGCCCAATCATCCTCCCCAATGCTGGCGCTGTGCCAAGGACTTGGGATCACTTCTTTACCTATGGTGGTCGTGTCCTCTCACATAACCGTTTTGGAAAGCAGTACACAGGCTCACAAATCAAATCACCACTCTCACCCTAGACTACTCACTAGCCCAATTTCTTCTACACTATTCCACAATTTCAAAAGCGGAATACTTACGCTCACTGACCATTCATATGGTAAAAGCAGCAATTATGTGCATACATGCCAAATTGCGCTCCTCAGACCCTCTAACCATATCAGAGTGGGTTAGATGTATACAGAAAACTTCAAAAATGGAAGAACTCATTCATCAAGCGAATGATACCCCTTCCAAATTCAGGAAAATATGGTCATGCTGGCAGCACTTTATCACTACTGATGAATATACAAACTTATGGATTAGTCACTCACAAAAAGAGAAGACAGAAATGTAATTTAGAACTCTGGGTGGGCCTTATTTCTTTCCTTTTTCTCACCCCCTGTAAAGACCATAGAGGAAACCACTTACCCCTTTGAAACCTCTTAGCCCTTGTACACACGGTCGGAAAATCTGTCAGAATGAGTCTTATTGGACCGTGTCGTCAGATAATCCGACTGTGTGTGGTATGCATCGGACTGATTCTGTCCGAATCTCCGTCCGACCCAATTTTCCAACATGTTGGAAATATTTCCCGACCAACTGGGCCGGACGGACCTAATCCGATCATGTGTAGAGCATAACGAAATTACGTCATCACGTTCTGAAAGATCGGATTTTTCGCCAACTTGGCCCGACCGTGTGTATGCAACAGTTTCGGACACAATCTGTTGGACTAAATCCGACGGGCAAAATCCGACGGATTTGGTTGGCAAAATCTCTGACCGTGTGTAAGTGGGCTTATAACCACTATCACCACTATTATCGGTATTTTAACCCTATTGAACAATACTAGTAAATATATACACTTCGGGCACCTGTGGAATTCCACATCAACAAATGATTTACAACAAAACACTATCATCAGATAATCTTATTTTTTTCAGTTTTTTTTTTTTTTTAATTGTTCAACACGCTTTATTAGGGAAATACCTAACATTAGGTATAACATTGATAATTTAACTATACCAACATATTGATTTTTATGTTTGCCAAGCTATGTCTTCTGCATTTCTCTCTAATGAGATTCAAATATTTTTGTTCTGTTCCATCTGTTACTGTAGCGGCTGTATCCACAACACTGACTTTATGTATGCACCTTTTTATACCTAAATAAACACAATTAAAAAAAAAGATGGATGTGCCACAAAATGCACATTTTTTAACATTTTGTTCATTTAAATAGAAATCTCAGTCATGAATAATGTTTTATTATGAAAAGAAACCAAGAGAAAATAAGGTATCCATATGTTTCGTCTCCAGTAGTACGATTTGTAGACTCAATAATCCACAGGATTATCAGATCAACAGTTGTGCATGGGCCAGTTGAAAAATTGTCTAGCTACTTTACAGAACCGCCACTGTTTTAGAGAAGTTTTATAAAGTAGGTCATGCTGAGACAGAGATCATTAACTAGGGTCTGCACAAAATAAGGAACTGAATCCTTTTCTGAGTAGGTCACAAAGTGGATAATACCAGGAAAGATCAACAACCCAATGTGCAAAGAAAGGAACTGATACTTTTTCAGAGGAGTTCACAAAGGGTATTGCCAAAGAGAACAGAAAGCTAAATTAGTACTCTAGTTTACAAAGAAAGAAACTCACATCTTTTCAGTGGAGCTCACAAAGCGGGTCATACAAACAGATAGCAGCAAACCAGACCTCCAAGTGCACAAAAAGAGCTAACAGGTTTCCAGTGGAGTTCAGAAATTATTTATTTCAGGAAAGAGCAGAAAAACAAAACTCCAGTGCACAAAGAAAAGAAATGACACTTTTCCAGGAGAATTTATACTTTTGGGTCTTACCAATAACAGCAGAAAGCCAAATCAGTGCATGCATGCTGAATCCTAGTACACACTATTAGAAAATTGGATAAATGGTCATTCATATTTTTCATACAAACTGTTGTAATTAATACACTGTTCACCTGATTTGGATGTAAATACCCTCAAATAAAAGCTGAAAGATTGCAGTTTAAGCACATCTTATTCGTTTAATTTCAAATCCATTATGGTGGTGTATAGAGCCAAAAAGATTAGAATTGTGTCGATGTCCCAATATTTATCGACCTGACTGTACTGGATAAAAAATTGTGGGGATTTACACCATTGGCTTCCCGAATGAGAAGTCTGGTGGATCTTAAACCTTTATACCAGACTACAAATGAATATGAATTTAAAATATGATGTGGACCCTTTCTTTTGGTAGAAAAAATTTTTTTGATCATTTATACTGAACAATGTATACTTGTTCTTACATTATATTTAACACAAATCTATCATATCACCCTTTTATATGCATTTTTTATCCAGTATATCAAAAGAAGAAAGTTGCACTTACCAGGAATCACACAGCTACACTGGTGTTTTTCATTTATTCTTTTTTTTTTTCCATGAACAATTTTATTCAAAAAATATGCAGACATACAGATACTGCACATGCAGTTGTATTCCAGAATACAGTGTACAAAATATTATTAACAGTGATGTAAGAAAACTGGTTAACAAAAGGAACACAAACTTATTGCTCGTAAGGAAAGCTTATGAAAAACCCATTCTGGGAGCTGGACCTATGTCTAAGGCCCCTGCTTAAGTAGAGTGCCAACAGTTGCGCAAAACAAGGACAACACACACACAAAAAAAAAAAAAAAAAGGGGGGGGGGATACAGACTAAGAAATGAGGAGGGGGGAGTAGGGTGCGGGGAGATGTGGGGGTAGGTCTTCTCTCAACTCTGCGCTCCCCGCTCCCCACCGAACCCGTCGATATTAATGACTGGAGCTCCGGACATCGGGAGAGGGGGGTGTTTCCACTCCAGCTACCCTCTCCCGAGGCCATTCAATTCCTAGAGGGGCAGGTTCATTCCATACCAACTTTCCAGTTCATGAGGGTGAGCCCTCTCTGAGGGTTTTATAAGCCTGAGAGTATTTAAATGACAACCAAGGGTGCCAAGTCACTGCGTAGGAGGACATTTTATCTAACGCTGTATGTATGATTTCTTCCATAGCTGCTGTCTGATTGATACGATTCGTCCATTCCGAAAGGGTCGGGATGGAAGTGGATCGCCAATGCTTAGGGATACACATTCTGGCTGCGTTAATCATATGAA
The DNA here is from genome assembly GCF_037356315.1 of Lithobates pipiens. Lineage (NCBI taxonomy): Eukaryota > Metazoa > Chordata > Amphibia > Anura > Ranidae > Lithobates > Lithobates pipiens. The sequence goes on from NW_027507764.1 coordinate 166,642,117, forward strand.
TAGCTACTGAAGACCTGTAACACTTTTTGGAGATCTCTGTAAGATGGAGCAGATACTGGGCAGGGCCAAATTCTAGCGGGAGTTCTGAGATCATTGACGTAACTTTGTGAATTTTTTTCCAGAATGGCTGGATTGCGGGGCAAAACCACCAGATGTGGATCAGGGTGCCACACTCCCGTCCACAACGCCAACAATGATCTGGAATAATCGGTGAGATCCTATGTAGTAAATCCGGTGTTCTGTACCACCGCGTCCTCAATTTGTAGCCGTTCTCCTGTATGGTGGTGTTAATTGTACCCTTATGGAGGAAGAAATAAATTTTTTCCCACGATTCATCTACAATCTCTCTGCCAAGGCTCCTCTCCCAGAATCTCCTTTCCCGATGTAGGCTCTTTGGAATGGGCCCCTGGAGGGAACCATATAAAATAGAGATAACATGTCTCTGGGGGGAGGAACCCGAGCAGAGCGACTCCAGGGTCGTAGGCATTCTGGTGAACCCACTTTTCCATTTTGGATCATCTAAAAAATGCTTGATTTGGAGGTAAGACCAGAGTGGAAAGGAGCCCGATTTGGAGATCCCCGCCAGATCCGCTCTGCTCATGAACCTGTTTCTGCAAAAGAAGTGTTTGGCAAGTATCTCTTCAAAGGGCCATTCCTTCTTAAGGAAATTTCTGTCCAAGCCCGGGGCAAAGTCTGGGTTATTGCACAGGGGAGTGATGGGGGAAAGTTGGGCGGAGACGGCGTATTTAGAACACGCCCTTTTGAAAACCTCCAGTGTAGGGGCAATAAGGGGATGCGTTGAGGCCCCGCTCGAAGCGGCGGCCTTCGTAGTCCAGGGAAGAGAGCGGAGGTCTGCGTTGGCAATCAGGTTCTCTAAACCCACCCTTTGTTTACAGCTACTGTGAATCTTCCAGTCCACTATACGAGCTAGATGTGTAGCCCAATAATAACGGTGCAGGTCAGGTAGACCAATGCCCCCCTCATTTTTCGCGCAAGTCAATGTGTCCCAGCTAATCCTAGCCCTATTCCCCCTCCAAATAAAGGAACGGCAAATGGATTTGTACGTAGTGAAAAAGGAAGGGGGGATATGAATCGGTAATGTTTGTAATTTGTACAAGAGTCGGGCAGGACCGTCATTTTGAAGATGGATGCGCGTCCAAACCAAGATATGTGTGGCTTATCCCACCTTTGAGTGTTTGATTTAAGTCGACTGATTTCTGACGGAAAGTTTTTGTTATAAAGTTGGGTGAGATCGGATGGTAGTTGAATGCCTAGATATTGAATCGCGTCGGGATTCCATGAAAAGGGAAAGTTGAGTTGGCATTGTTTGACTGTGTCTGGTGATAGAGAAACATTAAGTGCATAAGATTTTTTATAATTGATCTTAAGATTCGAAATCGATTGGAAGTGCTGGAGTTCTTGAAGTAGGTTAGGCAGGGACGTGACGGGGGAAGTGAGGGAGAAAAGCATATCGTCTGCAAACGCAGCAATCTTGAATTCCTGGTCTTGTACTTTTACACCTTTAATGTTTGGGTTGGCCCGGATGCAGCGCAAAAATGGCTCCAGTGAAAGCACATACAACAGGGGGGACAGCGGGCACCCCTGTCTCGTCCCGTTATGTATGGAGAAGGCGTCCGACAGGTGGTTGTTTACCTTGACCCGAGCCTGGGGATTGGCATATAAGGTCATAATGCGGGCTCTCATCAATGGGCCTACCCCAATTGAGTCCAGGACTGATGCCATGTAGTCCCATGCTACTCTGTCGAACGCCTTCTCCGCATCTAAAGCCAGGAAGAAGCCCTCCTGTCCCGAGATCTTAAGCCAGTGATGCAAGTTAATCGCCTTGATGGTGTTGTCCCTGGCTTCACGTCCAGGGACAAACCCAACTTGATCCAGGCCAACCCAACCTGGGACCAGGTATGCTAGACGAGTGGCCAAAATTTTTGCGTAGAGTTTGACGTCTACGTTCAATAGGGAGATTGGGCGATAGCTGGCTACCTCGGCTGGGTTTTTGTCCTCCTTGGGGATTACAACAACATATGCTTCCAAAAGCCTGGCTGAGTCGTATGGAGTGGTGGAAAGCGTGTTAAATGCTTTGGTGAATTTTGGGGCAAGAGCTTCCGCAAACGTTTTGTAATAAAGGGCTGAGAAGCCGTCCGGGCCAGGTGATTTACCCGGTTTAGTGGTTTTCAAAGCCTCCAGGAATTCTTCACATCTAATGGGGGCTTCCAAGGTCTCGCGATCTGTGGCCGTAAGGACTTTTGGACTTGCAATTGGGGAAGGCCAGGAGGCTTTAGGTTGTATAGTCACTATAGTACAATTGAAATTGTCTAGCAATGTCTTCGTTTTTCCTATGGGTTGTACCCATTCTATCTGTGATATGGTGCACTGTAAACATTGCTTTACGTTGTTGGGTAGCCCTGGCTAAAAGCTTCCCAGGTTTATTGCCGTGTTCGTAAAACATCTTTTGTGTTAGACTATTCCGCCGTGTTGTCACTCTATTTAACTCTTCTAAAAGAGCCGTCCGCGCTTCCGCCAATTCCTGTGCGACCTCTAGCGCCAGAGAGCGCTTATGTTTAATTTCCAGCTTATGGATTTTGGAGGACAGGGACCGAATCAAGGCTTGATGGGCTTTCTTTTTCCTGGCCGCGATAGCAAGCAACCGCCCCCGGATCACACATTTATGGGCCTCCCACTGTGTCATAGGGGATGTTTCCGGGGTGCCATTGTCTGAGAAAAAGTTCCGAATGGAATCGCCTATTTCTGTTAGATCATCTAGATCTGCCAGAGTGGACGCATTCAGTCTCCACAGCTTGGTGGTTTTATGTGATTCTGGGAAGGACAAGGTTAAGGTGATGGGGTGATGGTCTGACAGGACCATACTTTCGATCGTGGCCTGCTGGAGAAAAGATAAATCGGTTTGAGATACGAACAGGTAATCGAGCCTCGAATACCTGTTGTGTGGAGCCGAATAGAAGGTGTAATTGCGGTCTGATGGGTGCAACGTTCTCCACGAATCATGTAGCGCTAGAGATGTCAGCTGTAGCTTGATCTGCCGTAAGTCCGAAAAGGGAAGGGATGAAGTGCCCGTGGAGGTGTCAATAAGAGGGTCTAGGGGAGTATTAAAATCTCCTCCCAGGACTACTAGGCCTGATTGGAAAAGTGACAATTTAGACGCTATATCTTTCATGAAAGTGACTTGCTTGGTGTTTGGGCAGTATATGTTAGCAAGCGTGAGCGGTCTATTTTGCCAGACGCCTTTTAGAAACAGGAATCTCCCTTCTCGGCCTATCAATTGGTCTTCGTTGGGAAGGATTTAGATAAGAGGATTGAGACCCCTTTCGATCTAGCCCCAGGGTTGGTTGAGTGGAAGGCTACAGGAAAACGGCTACTCGAGAAACGGGGCACAGAACCTTGTTTGAAGTGTGTTTCTTGGACAAATAATACATGTGATCTTAGTTTGTGCGCTTCCGAGAGCACATTGCTGCGCTTACATGGGTTGTTAAGGCCCTTCGCATTGAGTGAGCATACCTTCAGCGATAGATGAGATATGCTCTCTACTTTATCTGCCATGTTGTAAGAATTAGTCCGTTGATAATTCGTTACCTTGGATGGGAAGGATGTGTACGGGGGGGAGAGGAGGGAGAGAGAAGAGAGAAGGAAGGAGGGAGAAGGAAGGAAAAAAAAAAAACACACACCACACAAACGCACAACGGTACCCAAGTACCTGAGCTCGTAGGCTCAATCCGCCGGAGGTGGCCGCAGAGCCTGCCACTCCACCTAAGGTAGGGAATGGGGAAGGGACAGGACGGGTGACCGGGAAGGGGGCACCGTAGAGGGTAAGCCGGCAGAGGTCAAAGAGGACCTGCCTCTCTGGTGTGGGGTCAGGGGTTGGGCACTAAACTCTGGGATCGCTGCAGCAAACCGGGATATTCGGCTATAAGAATGTTGGAAAGTGAGGTACATAGGCAACTGACATACTCAAGACATGTACATATTGTATTGCATAACAGGAAGCTGGCAACCTCACTACCGTTATCATGTTCTATAACATCATGTCGTGTGGAGTCTGTGGTCCGTAACCCCCTACACATTAGTTGTCCGTCAAATTTGTTGCTTTCCTCTAGACAAGCAACCGGAGATTACAAACCACAGGTCCGACTTCTACCAAGCGTTAACCAGGGAAAACCCGCTAGTTTACAAAACCTGGTAGAGGTTACCCATACTGCAGGACAGACATTACCCAAATATGCTAAAGCGGGATACTAGGCCCGTGAACCTACAAAACAGCAACATTCAAATGAAGGCCCCGTAGACTCAAAGATCGGAAAGCAGAACCTCCTAATTATATAGTAGAGTCCACGTGATCCGTCGTCCAATGGGCAACCAGCATGGTCCAATCGGAGCATGTGAAGTCTAAAATTAGCTCTCAACCAAAGATTTACAGCTCTAGAGCAGAGTGGGGTGGAGAGAAGAAAACAAAAAGAAAAAAAAAAAAGTCCTGTTGAGCAGCCTGAGGAAGATGGCCGATGTTGTGGAACCTTAGGCTGTATAATTCCACCTCGAGAGGGGTGACTATATGTAGGGAGGAAAACCTAGTCAACACTGAGAAAACAAACCGTAAACATCCTCTTCTCGTGACTCGCTGTAGGTGCGGGACCGGGTGCCAAGTAACAGTCTGGGCGCAATCAGGTCTCCAAAAGGCAAAAAAATAAAAAATAAATAAAAAGGGGAGTATCTGAAGAGAACGGTAGTGGGTAGCAAAGGGCAAGCTTAACCATACCAACTTGCAAAGTCTCATTCTGGGGTAACTATGAGCTTGCCAAAAAAAACTGAGTGCAATAAAAAAAAAAGCAGATCCTCACCCAGCGCTCGTCCTGTGCGACTCAATCTGCCATTTTCCTGTGGATGGACGAGGGGAGCCCCCCCCCCGGGCTACGATCAGTGATGTCGTCCAGACCTCTTTGGGAAGAAGCAGAGGATGATCTACGTCGTCTGTGTCTGTTTCGTTGAGAGCGGGGAGTGAGGTCCCGTGGAATCTGGATCCATGGATCCGGTCTGATCAGGGTGCTGTACCATTCGGGCACTTCCACTCTAGGGATCCCAAGGGTGTCGCAGAAAGCAGTCAGGTCCGCCGAAGTGCGCAGAGAGGCCGTGCGGTTTCCAGCTGTCGCTTGTAAGCAGAAAGGGAACTTCCAGCGATATGCTATGTGTCTGTCTCTCAGTACGCTGAGGAGGGGGCGGAGCTCCCTTCTGTGCTGCAAGGTAATGGCCGACAAGTCTTGGTAGATTTGAACATGAGCACCCTCATGTAGGATCTGACCTTGCGTGCGTGCCTGGCGAAGGATGTCTTCCTTTTGGCTAAAGCTAACTAGGCAGCAAATGACATCCCTGGGGGGGTCCCCTTCACGGCCCCTTGGACGCAGGGCTCTGTGGCATCTCTCCATTTCCACCGGAGCATCCGGTGGTCTCCCCAGGAGTGTATTGCAGATCGCCCACACAGCTTGCTGGAGATGGGGGCTTTCTATTGATTCCAGGATACCCCTGAACCTCAAGTTGTGTCTCCGCCCCCTGTTATCTAAATCCTCGAGGTGCCTGTGCATATCAAGGATGATCTGTTCCTGAGCCCCTGAAGTAAATTGTACCTGTTGAATGGCTGCTCCATGTGCTGCAGTCACAACTTCCACCTGCTCAATCCTGGTGACCATCCCTTTCACCTCCGCTTTAAGGTCCGTAATCGCCGCTGCCAGTGTGGCTTTGATGTCCATCGCCACCATTTGGAGGTCTGCTAAGCTGAGGGAGGAAGCCGGGAGCTTTTCCTGGGACGCCTCGGGGATCCCTCGGGCCTCTTGCGCGCCGCTGGAGAGGGCTCCTCCCGCCGACATGTGCGCGGCCTGAGACTCGCCATGCTGTGTCCGGAACAGCTCGGGGATCGTGCGGTTTAACTGCGAGCACGAATCTAGCTGCGAGCGGGGGACTGGTGTGGACTTCCCCGCCATCCCTTTCCGACCTGTTTGCCAGCCTCAATGCTGATGGGAAAGTGCTAGCCGAGGACCCTTTTGCCAGAGCTCTGTGATCAAGCGGCCATCACAGTTCGGCGCCAAGCCACGCCCCTCCCATTTATTCTAATTTATGACATCACTTGATTTGTAGATGTGGACTCTATTATATTTTTATCCAATGTGTATATATATGTTGTGTCTGTCATTTTTGGCAATACTGTGAACAAGGCTTGTTGTGCCTGTCATTTTTAACCTGGTCATGACTAAATAAAGATAGCAGATGGAACTTCAAGTAGTTCCGGCTCATTTGTTTCATCATTCAGGATACAGTTTTGGATGTAGAAAGGACATCCTGAGCCTCGGAGCACCTGGATTTGGTTGTGCCATTTCTCAAACCTTTCATAGTGGGCTTCACTGATCAGACCAGTGTTAATTTTTGTGTTTGTTACTGATGTGGCTAGCCATCAGTAACTCTGTGGCTGGCAGCACTGGTCTGGTGACACTGTGACTGGTGTGGCAAGAACCAGGGACAATGTTCCTGGCTGCACTGGTCTGGCACTGGTGCAGCAGTAATCAAGTGGCTAAACTGGTCTCCTGAAACTTGGGCTGGCATGGCTAGTAATCAGGAATGGTGCTTGGCTTGCACTGGTTGACGCCAAGTTGGGGAGAGCACTTCCCTTACACCTCTTGTCATATTTACCTTGGGGTTGATGACAAAGTATAAAAGGGCACAGAGTGGGTGCTTGTGGTAAATGTGGAATAGAAGACTGTGCAGCAGGCAAACGGGCTGCTGGCTGATGAAACATTCCCAGTACATGGTCAGGTGGACATAAGATGGCAATAACCAGATGGCAGAGGTACAGAATCAGGAACCAGGAGGGGTTAGAGACAGGCCAAGTATCTGATAAACAGAGAAGGTGCCAAAACAGCAGGCAGGAAGCAAGGTTGAGTCACCAGCTGGAGTCAGCAACAGAGCTTCCAGAGTTTCAGGAGCAAGCAGACTCAAACAAGCCTAGTCAGAAGGCAGACATAGGCACAGCATCAAGTCACTGCAGAAGGAGATTATGACCACCCAGCAATGATCCTGAGCCTTGCAGTGATTTATGTAGGCCACTGCCAAAGTCTATTCAAACATACATGCTAATGAGCACTCTAATGCTCACGTACACATACATATGTAGATGCGTGCACAGCCTTGATTCGCTGCACTGTTCTTAGTTCCACAAGCAATGCACATTTCTTTAAGCATAAACTCAGTTTTCCTGACAACTGGTTCTGTGCCACCAGGACTTGTGTGGCAAGGGTTCATGAACACTGCAGCTTGCTGCACTGTACTGATGTGGAAGTTATTCAGAAACACTGTGACTAGCGATCAGGGGAAAAAAATTGCTGCTGCAGACTCTGGAAACACTCTATTTCCTCTCACAGCTGTATTGTGTGTGAGAGGAAACAAAGTGCTGGCTTCAAAATGTAGCCTCTGTTTACAAGTGTGATAGCTCTTACTGATCTATAGGACATGCTTGTGAATGCTCTAGAGGGGTTTAGGGTTATAGATTTTTTTCAAATCATTTTTATTGATCTTTTTCTAGGTGGTAAAGGGGGGCATATTAAATTGGTAAATCAGTGACAGGAGAGTATGTGGAGTTCTCTAAAAATGTTATGTTAATATAAGGGATGTAATTTGTAGTTTAAGGAGATGTAAAACAGAAAAAATGCTCTTAAAAGAGAAGTATGTGATATTCTTTTTTAATATATTTAATATATTATTTTTTTAATCATACTTACCTAGATGGATGCAGCATCGGTCCAATGCTACATCTCTTTCCTGCTGGCTCTATAGCTGAGAACCGAGAGATCAAGCACCACTGATCACTCGATTCTCAGAGGTCCCTGAGCAAAGAGCTGATGACTGTTAGTAAATGTCTCTCCCCTCTGCCCTCCCCCTTTCCTGCGCTCACTGGGGCACTGAGATGTGGAGGGGGCCATCCCAGGCTCTAAGAAGCTTGCTGATTGGTTGAGCCAGGTTCCAGTACAGAAATGTGGGCAGATCATGTCCTTATGGTTGCAATCTTTCCCAAGCTTGTATTGGTTCTGTGATGTCAGCCGACAGCAAGCTTCAGCCCTCTGTCTGATGAAAATGGGTCACAGGAGTGCAGAATGATCTGTGCACCTGTGTGCCACAGAAGAAGTACAGCTAAATGAGCTTAGGCTGTACTTCTCCAGTGTGGAGTAGGTACAGTAGATAATGAAAACAGCTGTACTGAATGAAAAGACTGAATATTGGTAAATGGTAATGTTTTAGTGAGCTTCAGTAGTAGTGATAGTAGACAAAAATAATTCTGTTGCCAAAATGTATATAATTATTATAATTATTGATACAATTTTTCTTTTTATTTTTTATTGAGGTAGATGTAGTAGCCTCCACTGGGGGCGTTATTGGCTAAAAATCTTAGAATGCCATGTTATTATTAAGGATAGCAGTTTTCCCACTGATAGTATGCTGTAGCACCATACGGTTTGAAGCTCTCAAAAACATGCATGTTTGCAGATGTCTAGGGGTGCCATTAACAATTAATGGAACTACTGAGTGTCTGCTAAAGGGCAGCACATTTCTGTTAGTGTCAGGAAAGCTCACAATTTGACACACCTTTCCAACATGCAAACATGTGAACCAAGCCTAACGCATTATTTATTTTAATGTTGGCTTAGGTCCATTAACCACTTGACCACTGGGCACTTAAGCCCCCTTCTTAACCAGACCAATTTTCAGCTTTCGGTGCTCTCACATTTTGAATGACAATCACTCGGTCATGCAACACTGTACCCATATGAAATGTTTGTCCTTTTTTTCCACATAAATAGTGCTTTCTTTTGGCGGTATTTAATCACTGTTGGGTTTTTTTATTTTTTGTGCTATAAATCAAAAAAAACTGAAAAGTTAGTAAAAAAAAATCTTTGTTTCTGTTAAAATGTATTGCAGAGTATTGCCAAGTATTGCCAAGTATTGGCAGAGTATTGCCAAGTATTGGCAGAGTATTAGCAGAGTATTGGCGAGTATGGTAGATTATGGCAGAGTATGGGCACTGAGCAGCACTGTTGGCACTACACATTAATCCCACAGCGCTGCTGCAAATGATCTCTCCTCTCGCACTGTAAAAATCGGTACAGAGAGGGGAGGAAGCAACTAGCGTCGAGACATGATGCCAGTTTGTTTATAAGTGATCACTCTGTTATTTGACGGAGCGATCACATGGTAAACGGCCGCTACCAGTGGCCATTTACCGTGATCCTTGATGCGCCGGGTCTTCCGGACCTGACGGTCATGGATTTTTCTGGGAGCACTGGGCTGTGCAAGGGGTGGGAGCTGCTGGCTCAGGCTCTCAGCGGTGCTCTTTATTAACCTTGTAGAGTTGTACTTCCTGAATTCTCAGGCCGCGTACACACGCGCGGACTGTTTGCCCAACCTTGTTCGTCAAACAGTTTCGGCAAACAGTCCGCTCAAAATTTGCATGAGCGGACTTGCCCACACACGAGCGGACTGTTTCAACGAACTGTTTGCCAAACAGTCCGCTCAACTTTTGAAATGAACGGACTCGCCCACGTAAGGCGGAGGCAAATCCGCCCATTTCGAGCGCGTGTACAGGTAGGCGGGGCCCGCGAAGGAGAGGTCGCGGGCTCCGCCGCCTGGAATGGGCTTAAAGGGGAACCCCAACGCCGAAAAAAATCGGCGTGGGGGTTCCCCCAAAGTCCACACCAGACCCTTGTCCGAGCACGCTACCCGGCCGGCCAGGAAAGGGGGGCGAGCGAGCGCGCCCCCCCTCCTGAGCCGTACCAGGCCGCGTGCCCTCAACATGGGGGGGTGCCTTGGGGAAGGGGGGGCCGCGCGGCCCCCCCACCCCAAAGCACCTTGTCCCCATGTTGATGAGGACAAGGGCCTCTTCCCGACAACCCTGGCCGTTGGTTGTCGGGGTCTGCGGGCGGGGGGCTTATCGGAATCCGGGAGCCCCCTTTAAGAAGGGGGCCCCCGGATACCGGCCCCCCACCCTATGTGAATGAGTATGGGGTACAATGTACCCCTACCCATTCACCTGTGAAATAAAGTACAAAAAAAAACACAACACAGGGGAAAAAATATTTTATTGCACAGCTCCGGGGGTCTTCCCTCTTCGGGGGTCTTCTCGCCGGACTCCTCCGCTATGTGTGTGTAGCTCTTTTACTAGCGGAGGAGTCCGGCTTTCTTCCTCCCCGCCGCCGGCCTCTTCTCCCGACTTCGGGGGTCTTGTCCCCCTCTTCGGTTCTTCTGCCGGGCCACCGCGCCTTCTTGTAGCTCTTTTACAGGCGGTGGCCCGGTCTTCTGTCGCCGCTGCCTTCCGTTCTTCTGTCGCCGCCTTCGGTTCTTCTGCCGGGCCACCGCGCCTTCTTGTAGCTCTTTTACAGGCGGTGGCCCGGTCTTCTGTCGCCGCTGTCGCTGTCGCCGCCTTCCGTTCTTGTTCTTCTTCTTGTTCTTCTTCTTCTTCTCCAGGAGATGTTGACACGTCGCTCCCTCCGGCCGGAATGCCAGAGCCGCGCTGTGCGGTCACTTATATAGTGACAATGGGGCGGGGTCACATGGTATATGTCACATGGGTTGGTCACGCGCGGCCCCCCCTTCCCCAAGGCACCCCCCCATGTTGAGGGCACGCGGCCTGGTACGGCTCAGGAGGGGGGACGCGCTCGCTCGCCCCCCTTTCCTGGCCGGCCGGGTAGCGTGCTCGGACAAGGGTCTGGTGTGGACTTTGGGGGAACCCCCACGCCGATTTTTTTCGGCGTTGGGGTTCCCCTTTAAGCCCATTCCAGGCGGCGGAGCCCGCGACGTCTCCTTCGCGGGCCCCGCCTACCTGTACACGCGCTCGAAATGGGCGGACTTTCCGAGCGGGAACAGTCCGCTCATTTCGAAAGTACAGCGGACAGGCCCACACACGGGCGGACTGTTCGCTCAAACACAGTTTCAGCGGACAGAATTTCCGAAAGACTTTGTCCGTCCAACTGTCCGCTGAAACTGTCCGCTGAAAGCCCACACACGAGCGGACTGTCCGCCCAAACACTGTTCAGCGGACAAGGTTGGGCGAACAGTCCGCCCGTGTGTACGCGGCCTTACCAAGCAAGGATTACATAGGTCCAGCCGTTTGCCTCCTCATGGAATGTCTATCTCACATCCCAGGTGTTTCAGTGTGAGATCTCACTGGATCTGCAGGATCTCATTTCAAGGTGGTGGCAAGGGAGCAGATTGGCAAAGGAGAACTGTGGTTGCAAGGGAGACAATGCAGGATTTCATAGAGTGGTAAGTATGTTTTTTCCCTACCATTACCATTACCAGGCGGTCCCCTATTTCCAAACATCCGACATTTCAAATGACTCTTACTTACAAATGGAGGGAGACAACAGGAAGTGAGAGGAAATCTACCCCAGAAAGGGAAATGTACTCCTGTATAAGTTATCATGGGAAAAAGGTGTCTCCACTGATGTTTTTCAACAAGGCTTGTTTCCACAACAACCCAAAATTAGTCAAATCCAATTGTCATTGGGACAGAAAGTGAGGTGAAATCTTCCGAACAGGGGCACAGACAGTAAAACAAACGTTAAAGGGGTGTTAACCCTTCCCTATGCTATCCAAAAAGCTTAAACATATTTGTTTGGGCTGGAGATACACTTAAAAAAATGTACCCATTCCGACTTACAAACAAATTCAACTTAAGAACAAACTTACAGACCCTATCTTGTTTGTAACCAAGGGACCACCTGTATAAGGATTTTGAAATGTAATTTTAGCTAAGTAGGATGGGGTTCTATTTTCATTAAAAAAAGTCAGAAGAAAATGCAATGACAAATAACAGCATGAAAAATAAACTAAATCCATAACAGCTGCAAGGGCTAATATAAGGATTTAAAAGCAGATTGGCTTCAATTTGGTCTCTGTCTCTTGCATCTTGCAATGTCCTGTACGGAGTGTGTGTGTGTGGGGGGGGGGGGGGGGGGCAGAACAGAAGAAAGTGATGACCTCTTTGCTTCTTCTTGCTTTGGGTACTGCATTTTGTACTTAATGCTTCACTCCTCACTCAAATTTATTGAATAATCAAAAAACAAGGGACTTTGTTTATTATCTCTAGTTGTAATCTTGTTCGGAGACTAAAGATATCACTGTTTTCATCAGTCACATCTTTAGGCTCTAAACAAGATTACAATGAGAGATAAAGAGAGAACTCAGCATGTAGGAAAAGTATTATGCTGCATACACACAATCGGAATGTCCGACTCAGAAAATGTCTCAGAAAATAAAGAAAGCAAAGAACAACAACATGGAACCTATGTTAACACCTTCAGATCCACGCTATACCCGAATGACGGCTACACCGCAAATCTACTTTGCCTGGAGGCCGTCAGGTGCCGTAGTCGCACAGGTACTCATTGATGGCCCTCTGCTGCGCGTGCAGCAGCTGCAGCATGGCCAACGTTGAGTTCCACCTGGTGGGCATGTCACATATAAGGCCATTCTTGGGCAGGTTCAACTCCTTTTGGAGCTCAACCAGCCGAGCACAGGCATTAATTGATCGTCGGAAATGCACACAGACTTTCCTGGCCTGCTTCAGGACATCCTGTAAGCCCGAGTATGGCATCATTTTGCCTGCGTACTTGCGTAGCCCCTTGAACGCCTATGGAGCACCGCTGGTTCTGAGGACAGAGCTGTGTCACAACCAGTAGTAGCATTTTGGAGGTGTGGTGGCGGAACAACCTCCAACACTACTGCACCTTGTCCTGCATCCTTCCCAGCTGCCAGAAGAGTGACCCAATGAGCCGTGAAAGACAGGTCACATTCCTGTCCATGCCTGCTGGACCATGAGTCAGCGGTAATATGCACCTTACCGCTGACTGCCCTGTCCAGCTAGGCAAGGACATTGCCTTCCACATGCCGGTAGAGAGCCGTAATCGCCTTCCGTGAGAAAAAGTGGCGTTTAGGGACCTGCCACTGAGGAACCGCACATTGTACAAACTCACGGAAGGGGGCAGAGTCTACCAACTGAAAAGGCAGCAGTTGAAGTGCTAGCAATTTAGCCAAGCTAGCATTCAACCGCTGGGCATGTGGATGGCTGGGAGTGAACTTCTTTCGACGGTCCAGCAGCTGGGGCAGGGAAATTTGCCTGCTATAATCGGACGTGGGTGTACTGCTAGCAGAGTGCCCGGAAGCACTTGGCTGTGACACACCTAATTCTACACCTTCATTCCTCTCAGAGCAGGTTTCAGAGAGGACTGAAGGTCTAGTGGGGTTGGAGATCCCAGCTGTTGAGGAGCAAGGAGAGGTCCGCTTTGTTCTTTGGTGTAGGTCTTTGAGGTACGCTTGACAATGAGCTGCATGGCAGGTCAACATATGTCTGGTCAAGCATGTGGTGCCCAAGCGGCTGATGTTTTGGCCACGCGAGATACGCTTGAGACATATGTTGCAAATAGCAGGGGTGCGATCTGATGCACTCATCTCAAAAAAGGCCCACACCAAAGAACTTTTAGAATAATGCGCAGAGGCAGCGTCCTGCACAGGCGGAGCTCTGCGGTGTGATTCAGTCGGTGTGCTGCCCCTAAGCTGGCCCCCGGAGGGCATCCTGCCTCGTTGGACATGTGCCTCCTCCTCCTCCTCCTTTCTCCTACCAGGCACCCACGTGGAGTCAGTGCCCTCATCATCCCCTCCCTCTTCATTGCTGGAGCAAACCTGGCAGTATGCTGCAGCTTGTGGAACATGACTGCCAGATTGCTGTCCTTCTTGAGCATCCCCTCTCTCTGCGCTCACACTACTGCCTTCCTCTAGCTGAGTATCATCATCAGAGCCTACAAAACACTGGGCATCCTCCTGGAGCATGTAGCCAACACTGTGCTCAAAGAGTTCAGGGGACTCCTCAGGAGGATGTGGTGGGTCTAAGGAAGGAGTCACTGATGATGACATCGAGACGAGGAAAGACGATGCATTGGCAGCTGCTTTGCTAGTACCCTGAGCCTGGGTGAGAGAGGATGAGGAGGATGAAGAGGGCTTGGTCATCCACTCTACCAAGTCTTCGGCATGATGCAGCTCAACACGTCCAGCTGCCGAAAAGAAGGACAAGCATGTCCCATGGCCACGTGCTGATGATGACGATGCACCGCGTCCACGACCAGCACTGTTGTCTCTAGACACAGAGCCTGCTTGCCCTCTTTTATCGGCTCATGCCTGTCTGCCTCTCCTTGTTGGCTTTCCAGACATGGTAATGGCCTGAAGGGAGATGGGAAAACCAGCAATTGGGTAGTATATATTGTGCTGGAGGCACACAACACCCACTAACTCCTGCAGATGCCTTTATTATAGAACAGGAATTAAAGGGTAGATACTGGTGTATACTGCGCTGTGCTGGAGGTACACAACACCAACTAACTCCTGCAGATGGCTCAATTAGAGAAGAGCTATATAGGTGGATAATGGTGTATACTGCGGTCAGGGCACGCAGACAACAAGCACAATCTCCTACAACTGACTGAAAGCTCTATTACAGAAGAGCAATATAGCTAGCTATATAGGTGGATATAATGGTGTATAGTGCGGTCAGGGCACGCAGACAAAACGCAGTCTCCTACAACTAACTGAAAGCTCTATTACAGAAGAGCAATATAGCTAGCTATAAAGGTGGATTTTATGGTGTATAGTGCAGTCAGGGCACACAGACAACACGCACAATCTCCTACAACTGACTGAAAGCTCGATTACAGAAGAGCAATATAGCTAGCTATATAGGTGGATATAATGGTGTATAGTGTGGTCAGGGCACGCAGACAACACGCACAATCTCCTACAACTGACTGAAAGCTCTATTACAGAAGAGCAATATAGCTAGCTATATAGGTGGATATAATGGTGTATAGTGCGGTCAGGGCACGCAGACAAAACGCAGTCTCCTACAACTAACTGAAAGCTCTATTACAGAAGAGCAATATAGCTAGCTATAAAGGTGGATTTTATGGTGTATAGTGCAGTCAGGGCACACAGACAACACGCACAATCTCCTACAACTGACTGAAAGCTCTATTACAGAAGAGCAATATAGCTAGCTATATAGGTGGATATAATGGTGTATACTGCGGTCAGGGCACGCAGACAACACCCACAAACTCCTGCAGATTGCTAAAAGTTCATTTACAGAAGAGCAAGAACGCTAAATCGGCCGATAACGAACGGTGTATACTGTGTTGAAGGTACACAGAGAACACCCACTAACTCCTACAGACGCCAACACACTACACAGGGCCGCCTCGCTGGCAGCCTTATATAGTGTGGGGCGTGTACTACACAGCCTGAGCTATAATTGGCCACAGGCATCCTGCCTGTGGCCAATCATGGCTCTCCTCACTGCTGGCGCTTTGATTGGCCAAGCATGCGGGGTAACAGTGCATGCTTGGCCAATCATGAGCCAGCAATGCACTGCGATGGCGCAGTGCATTGTGGGCCATGAGTGCCACATGAATTTGGCACGAACGGTCCATAACGGTCGGTACTCTCCGAACATGCGAACAGCCGATGTTCGCGTCGAACGTATGTTCGACTCGAACATCAAGCTCATCCCTATTCCGCATCCAATAAGTTGCCTCGCAGGCTCCATCTCAGGCCTCGGATCGTGGTACATGGGGTGCAGACACCCCTGGGGCATCTGTCATGGGCATGCAGGCATCCCCTCCCTTGTCCCTGCCCATCATAATGGATTTTTAAAATATTATGATTAAGGATTTTTGTGCAATACACGGAGTACGTGTACTTTAGTTATATATATATATATATATATTTGGGCACTTTACCCTTGTATCACAGGATACTACATTATTAAGGATCTTTGTGTAATACATGGAGCACAAGCACTTTATTATATTATATTATTATTGTTTTGGAAATGTATTAATTACCTTTGTATGACAGGATATATTTTCTGTTTGGTTATTTATGGCATTTGTGCTACACATGTATATTAGTATAGCTATTTAAAGTGGTTGTAAACCCTAGCAAAGAAAAAAACCTGCAAGACAAAGGCATAGCATCCTAGCTCATTATGTGTTACTTACCTTAGATCGAAGCCCCCGCAGCAGTCCTCGTTTACCACTTCGGCTGGCGACATCGCTCGCACAGTTACTTCCAGGTATCATGGGCTCCAGCAGTGATTGGCTGGAGCTGCGATGATGTCACTCTCACGCATGTGCGGAGGAGCCGTCGGAAATGGCACAGTCTAACTGAAGCTATGGCACGTACGTGCCATTGCTTCAGTTTGCTTCAGTGCGCATATGCCAATGACATCGGCACATGCAAATACAGGGGATATCTCCTAAACTGTTCAGGTTTAGGAGATATCCAGGGTAGCTACAGGTAAGCCTTATTATAGGCTTACCTGTAGCAAAAAGTGTGTTGTAAGGATTTACAACCACTTTAGGCACCATACGTTTGATAGATCAGTTTGCATTGTCACATCTGGGGAAGTTTGGGAAGTGTTAGCAGCTGTTTTTTTACTTTATTTTTGTTATTTATTTATTTTTTTATTTATATTTATTTTTATTTAGATTTTTTATTTTCACTTTAAGGGCAGTAGTTTGGCAGCTCACAAGGTTTTACCCATTTGTTTTGTTTTTCATTGAACTTCTGATGGCACTGACTGCATGGTCTCCAGCGCTCACAATGCTCCCTTGATACAAGCTCCAGATCTGCCTGACTTTTTAGGTTTTGTTGCTTTATGTCTTGCTTTATGTCTTATCCATATGTGGGCAATCCCCTTACCTTGGGCTGCAGGGGAATTTGCTATGGGGGTTCGCCCCTAAAGTTCAGGTCTGGGACTATATACTGCCACAAACAAGGTGCATAATTTTCCCATTAACAACGGTAAATATTACATCTGAGCCCACCAATGTATAACACAGAGGATGGGGGTGTATTGTGTGCACTGAGGGTTATTGGGCAATGTAGTGAATGAGTGCTGTACACTGATGCTCTTACAATTCAAGGGGAATTGGCATGCAGTAAGGGTAGAGGGACTTTACTCTCTGAGATGTTGAAACTACCACTAACCATGCTGTCAGCAGTGTACGTTTAAGTGATTAAGGGAGCAGATTGCTAACAATGTGCATTCCCCCTTCCTGCATGCATATGGAACTCAGTGTCCCCAGGGAAGCAATACTATCACTTTCTTGAAGGTTGTTCTCAGGTAGCAATGGGGCGTTTGGGCTCAGGAGCACCCGGTAATCTTGGCTTTGACATGGAGGCTGTTGGCCCCTCCTACCTTGCCACTTCGGAGGTACTCTTCACCTAGAGTCCTCTGGATGGGCAAAGGCCAATATGCTACTCACAGTGGTTTATTTCTGTTATCTGTTTAAACCATCTCCTTATAGTTTGCTAGTTCTGGTTAATGAACATGTTTATCTAAAAAAATATATTTTTTAACCACTTTCAGACCGGACCATTTTGCTGGTAAATGACCAGAGGTCTTTTTACACTTTGGCACTGCGCTGCTTTAACTGGTAATTGCGCGGTCATGCAATGTTGTACCCAAACGAAATTTGCGTCCTTTTCTTCCCACAAATAGAGCTTTCTTTTGATGGTATTTGATTGCCTCTGCGATTTTTATTTTTTGCGATATAAACGTAAAAAGACCGCAAATTTTGAAAAAAAATGATATTTTCTACTTTTTGTTATTAGAAAAATCCAATAAACTCAATTTTAGTCATACATTTAGGCCAAAATGTATTCAGCCACATGTCTTTGGTAAAAAAAAAGTCAATAACTGTATATTTATTGGTTTGCGCAAAAGTTGTCACATCTACAAACTAAGGTACGTTTTCTGGAATTTACGCAGCTTTTAGTTTACGACTGCCTATCTCATTTCTTGAGGTGCTAAAATGGCAGGGCAGTACAAAAACCCCCCAAATGACCCCATTTTGGAAAGTAGACCCCCTAAGGAAATTGATAAGTGGCATGTTGAGCCCATTGAATATTTAATTTGTTTGCCTCAAGCGATTGAATAATGACAAAACATTTTTTTTTTTTTTTTTATACACAAAGTTGTCATTAAATGATATATTGCTCACACATGCTATGGGCATATGTGAAATGATACCCCAAAATAAATTCTGCTGCTTCTCCTGAGTACGGGAATACCACATATGTGGTACTTTTTGGGAGCCTAGCCGCGTACGGGGCCCCGAAAACCAAGCACCGCCTTCAGGCTTTCTAAGGGCGTAAATTTTTGAGTTCACTTCTCACTACCTATTACAGTTTTGAAGGCCATAAAATGCCAAGATGGCACAAAACCCCCACAAATGACCCCATTTTAGAAAGTAGACACCCCAAGCTATTTGCTGAGAGGCATGTTGAGTCCATGGAATATTTTATATTTTGCCACAAGTTGCGGGAAAATTACAAACTTTATTATTTTATTTTTTTTACACAAAGTTGTCACTTAATGATATATTGCTCACACATGCTATGGGCATATGTGAAATGACACCCCAAAATAAATTCTGCTGCTTCTCCTGAGTACGGGGATACCACATATGTGGGACTTTTTGGGAGCCTAGCCGCGTACGGGGCCCCGAAAATCAAGCACCCCCATCATGCTTTCTAAGGGCGTAATTTTTTGATTTCACTTCTCACTACCTATTACAGTTTTGAAGGCCATAAAATGCCAAGATGGCACAAAACCCCCACAAATGACCCCATTTTAGAAAGTAGACACCCCAAGCTATTTGCTGAGAGGCATGTTGAGTCCATGGAATATTTTATATTTTGCCACAAGTTGCGGGAAAATTACAAACTTTTTTTTTTTTTTTTTTTTTTTTGCACAAAGTTGTCACTAAATGATATATTGCTCACGCATGCCATGGGCATATGTGAAATGACACCCCAAAATAAATTCTGCTGCTTCTCCTGAGTATGGGGATACCACATATGTGGGACTTTTTGGGAGCCTAGCCGCGTACGGGGCCCCGAGAACCAAGCACCGCCTTCAGGCTTTCTAAGGGCGTTACAGTTTTGAAGGCCATAAAATGCCAAGATGGCACAACCCCCCCCCAAATGACCCCATTTTGGAAAGTAGACACCCATAAATTTACGGGTACACTAGTGAGACTAGGTAATAAATGGCGGGTGCCCTGAAACTATAAAAAAATAACTAACCAACCAGCGTCACCTGTAACAGTTATATGGTGATCACTGGTGAAAGGGTTAACTAGGGGGCAATCAGGGGGCTTTATGCGGTAGTATTTGGGGGTCCCTGGCGCTATAAAAAGCTGCGGCGAACCTAAATACCTACCTGCCTAACTAGCGTCACCTGTGACACTAATACAGCGATCAGAAAAACGATCGCTTATTAGGCTGGGTTCACACTGGAGCGATGCGGGAACGCCACAAATCCGCGGCGGGTTCCCGCATCGCATGCCTCCCGGCGGCAGTTCACACTGCCCTATGCGAACTGCTGGGAGGGTCAGTGAAATCTTAATGACACCCCCAGATCAGTTCGCATATCGCAGTGCGATCTGCAAACTCGGATCGCATGGTGTGAACACCCATATGATCCGATTCTGCTGCGGACCAAAAAAAGGGTCCCGTGCGAGTTTGCGGCGGGTGCGGCGGGTGCAACGCGAATTCAGCCATACTATCTGTATGGCTGAACTCGAATCGCACAGAGATCGGATGTGATTTGCACTGCAGTGCGGTGCGAATCACATCCGTTCTCATAAACCGCTGCAATGTGAACCCAGCCTTAGTGACACTGGCGATTGGGGTGATCACGGGGTTAAACCTTTATTGGGGGGGTTAGGGGGGTACCTTAGAACTAAAGGGGGCTAACCCTAACTGCCCTAACAGTTATTACAGTCACAAATGACACCCGCCGTGTGATCAGGGGGTTAAACCTTTATTAGGTAATAAATGGCGGGTGCCCTGAAACTATAAAAAAATAACTAACCAACCAGCGTCACCTGTAACAGTTATATGGTGATCACTGGTGAAAGGGTTAACTAGGGGGCAATCAGGGGGCTTTATGCGGTAGTATATGGGGGTCCCTGGCGCTATAAAAAGCTGCGGCGAACCTAAATACCTACCTGCCTAACTAGCGTCACCTGTGACACTAATACAGCGATCAGAAAAATGATCGCTTATTAGGCTGGGTTCACACTGGAGTGATGCGGGAACGCCACGAATCCGCGGCGGGTTCCCGCATCGCATGCCTCCCGGCGGCAGTTCACACTGCCCTATGCGAACTGCTAGGAGTGTCAGTAAAATGTTAATGACACCCCCAGATCAGTTCGCATACCGCAGTGCGATCTGCAAACTCGGATCGCATGGTGTGAACACCCATGCGATCCGATTCTGCTGCGGACCAAAAAAAGGGTCCCGTGCGAATTTGCGGCGGGTGTGGCGAATGGCTGAACTCGAATCGCAGAGATCGGATGTGATTTGCACTGCAGTGCGGTGCGAATCACATCCGTTCTCATAAACCGCTGCAATGTGAACCCAGCCTTAGTGACACTGGCGACGGGGGGTGATCACGGGGTTAAACCTTTATTGGGGGGGTTAGGGGGGTACATTAGAACTAAAGGGGGCTAACCCTAACTGCCCTAACAGTTATTACAGTGACAAATGACACCAATGCAAAAAAAATAAAAATGCATTGGTGTCACTGTGACTGGGGGGGCAGGGGTAATTGGGGGGGTGATCGGGGGGTAAAGGGGGGGTGTGAGTGTGCCTGGCATGTTCTACTGTGTAGTGTAGTGCTTGTGCAACTCACCGATGCTCTCTCCTCGGTGCCGGAACGAAAAATACAGACACGGAGGAGAGATTACATCACTTCCTCTCCTGTGTTTACATTACAGGAGAGGAAGTGATGCAATGCTTCACTCCCATTCGTCAGGAGCGATCGCGAGGGGGTGGCCATGAACGAATGGCCGCCTCCTCATCACCGATCGCTCCTGCATGGATACCGACCGCCGCAGGCACCGGGCGGGGGCCCGATCGGGCCCCCGACCCGCGGGAAGGCAGGGACGTACATGTACGCCCATATGCCTGCCCGTGCCATGCTGTCGACGTACATCGTCGTGCGGCGGTCGGGAAGTGGTTAAGCATTTGGGGAGGACATGGGAAGTGGAGCCTGGATGTGGGGAGGGGTGCCTGACTTGGAGACCCACATCTGGATATTGTGGGCCCTGGGGCAGGTGCCGCTTCACACAGGAGATTGGATACCTTATGTATTCCTCTCCCTCCTCCCCAAGTTGCTGAAGTAGAAGCTGCACATGGTCTCCTATTAAGCTTTACAAGTTAGGACCTGGGGAATTCTGGAAGTAGGGCTCATTTAGTAGTAGATAGGACTACTCGGGGGCCTTCTGGTCCTCATAGTTGTGATTACATTCTCCCTTCTTCCCACTGATTATACTGTGGCGGCTCTGGATGCATGTGTCTAGAGTCACCCTTTGGTGTTTGACCCCTTCCCCACCTCAGAGAGGCAAGTTCCCCTTTGAATCTGGCCAGATCCCCCCCCCCCCCTCCCCATTGTACCCCATCCTCCCTCTTAGGTGGGTTAGCAGGCCTGACACCACCCCCGGTGATGTTTAAACGTGTCCTCCACACCTGGTTTCTAGGTGGCTGCGTTTTCATTCCTCCTGTTGACAGAGCACATATATTATGTTAATTTACTAACCTCCCCTTTTTTTCCTTCTTCTCTCCCCATCTTTCTTCCCTTCCTCTTGATAGCAGGTGAGCAATTCTTAGTAGACAGCATATTGAAATATCTCTGTTGAGGATTGAAGGAGAGGATCTGTGGCGGTGCAAGGAAGGGAAAAAAACTATAATGCACAATATCTCCGCAACCAAAGCGGCACAAACGTTTATTTTTGTGGCACAAACCAGCACAAACGAGGCACAAATAATTGGCACGTTCGTTTTTAAAATGCAAGAACATGGGGTGCAAAGTGGGCAGGGTTTCAGCAACTATAATGCACAATATCTCCGCAACCAATGCAGCACAAATGTTTATTTTTGCAGCACAAACCAGCACAAACGTGGCACAAATGAATGGCGCGTTTGTTTTTTAAAATTCAGCAACATGGGGTGCAAAGTGGGTGGGGCTTGCATTAAATTGAATATTTAATATCTCATAAATCGAACCGGTACAAACGCTAATTTTTGCAGCACAAATCAGCACAAACACGGCACAAACGAATGGTATATTTGTATTCAGGTTTTACAAACATGGGGTGCCAACTTCACACAGCTTTAGTCCATTCCTGTGTGGCCCTGGCCAAATCTGTTCGTTCAGAAGTCCGTCGGAAGTCCGTCGAAAAGTCTGTCCGGAAGACCATTGGACCTAGTCTGCCGGAAAGTCCGGTCGTGTGTACGCGGCATAACACTACCCTCTTGACAATGTTGCTGTCCAAAAGTGTTCCTATTACTCCTCTATCTACAAAGTGTATTACTGGTTGAATCACCAGTTTAAAATAAAGGGAAAAACTAAGAGATGACAATGAAATCCACTACATATCTGTAAGCTGCAATATATTTAAACTCTGTCTAAAGTTTTTTTTTAGCCTTTATTTATGTTCTTAGTCAGTAGTTGCCAATATTTATTAATCTCTGCCCTAGAAATACAGAGGATTTTAATGTCTGCTAGTATTTGTCCACAGTGATAATGTGAAATGACTGATCTGCTGCATTTCATTTAAAAGTATTTATTGGCAAGAAATATTGATACACTTCAGCTACTATTTTCGTTAAACATCACATACATCATAAACAAGTTGGCCCTCTTTGCGTAGCAAAATGAAAACAAAATCATATTATATTAGTAATATGGAATTGCTATTGATTTTTCCTGTTTCATACTGTATGAATGTATAAAGTATTAATTAAAAGTTTGCTTTTCCTGTAAACAGAATTTAATACGTTTTAATGATTTATACACAAATAAAAGCTGCCAGTGTTTAGTGATGTCCTTGAAGCCTCAAAAAACATCCAGGGATGAACTTCTTACTCACATTAGCCTACAGTAACCTTAACTTATTTTTACAAGCACATGACAGTCAAGGCTGAAATGCTATCAACATGTACATGCTTTATGAGAAAATAAAACTGCATATTAAGACCTTATTGGTATTGTGTGAAATAGTTTCTAATAGTATAAGTAAACCATATGATCTGCAAGAGTGAGATTATACTATACAACATTTATGGTAAAGGATGCAGTTTTTCTACTTTTTTTCTTACATATCTCAGACACCAACATAAAGAACGAGCAGATTGTATTTTTGGTATTTTGTGTTTTCTCCCCTTTTTTTCTACGATGGTTCTTTAAAATACACGATATTACCAAAAGTATTGGGACACCTGCCTTTACACACACATGAACTTTAATGGCATCCCACTTGGTTCAATATTGAGCTGGTACACCCTTTGCAGCTATAACAGCTTCAACTCTTCTGGGAAAGCTGTCCGCAAGGTTTAGGAGGGTGTCTATGGGAACGTTTGACCATTCTTCCAGAAGCGCATTTGGTCAGGCACTGATATCGACAAAAAGGCCCGGCTCGCAGTCTCCGCTCAAATTCATCCCAAAGGTGTTCTATCGGGTTGAGTTCAGGACTCGCTCCTCCATGTCTTTATGGACCTTGTTTGAGCACTGATGCGCAGTCATGTTGGAACAGGAAGGAGCCTTTCCCAAACTATTCCCACAAAATTGGGAACATGAAATTGTCCAAAATGTCTTGGTATGCTGACGCCTGAAGAGTTCCCTTCACTGGAACTAAGGGGCCAACTCCTGAAAAATGACCTCACACCATAATCCCCCCTCCACCAAATGATTTGGACCAGTGAACAAAGCAAGGTCCATAAAGACATAGGTGAGTGACTTTGGGGTGGAGGAACTTGACTGACTTCAACCCGATAGAACACCTTTGGGATGAATTAGAGGGGAGACTGCGAGCCAGGCATTCTTATCCACATCAGTGCCTGACCTCACAAATGCGCTTTTGGAAGAATGGTCAAACATTTCCATAGCCACACTCATAAACTTTGTGGAGAGCCTTCCCAGAAGAGTGGAAGCTGTTATACCTGCAAAGGGTGGGCCAACTCAATATTGAATCCTACGAACTAAGACTGGGATGCCATTAAAGTTCATGTGCGTGTAAAGGCAGGCATCTCAATACTTTCAGTAATATAGTGTATGTGACCTAAATATGATCTGTTTTTCAGAAAAAAACAGATCAATTTGACACAAACTTTCAAAAACATTGTACTTGTTAAATTATTTATTAAGAAAAATGATCCAAAGTTTCATATTTGTGTCTGGCTAAATTATGTGAACCATTAGGATTTTTGGTTAATTTGAATGGTAAATTGTAGTTGGGTGTTTCAATCAAAATTATGATAACCAAGTATATTTGTGGAGGTCTGTCCTTTTTTAAAGAACACAAATATAGTAATGATGTCTGAAGCACCCAAAAACTGCATAAGAAAACAGGTGCAACATTGTCGTTTTAAAACTTGCAAGCCCTAGAGTACACTAGTAACAACATGTATTCCCTCCCCACCAAAACACAATCCATGCAAATACACAAACAGAGAATTCCATTAAGATTCAAAGGGTCAAATTGTCGTTGAGGAATTCAAATGGACACTTAACCCCCCCCCCCCCCCCCCGTAGTCCAATGGGATGGGATGTATCTTTAAATAGCTGGACCCTCCAAGTGGGAAAGCAGCTACTATACAGGCACAGCTGCACAATTTGAAAGCCATGCAGAGTGGACCCAAATGCAGACAGTGTGCATTCAGGGCCACCATTCAGGGCAACCCACCTGCACGGCTGTCAAATAGGGATGAGCATCTGTTTAACACTGGATTCCAGATACATCATGTTTTCATTAACTATACTCTGTCTTGATATCTCTGACTTTGTACTATACAACTGGGCTTCATCACTTCATGGATGTGTATTTTTAGCTACACAGGACACGGACTGAAAGGTTTATAGGAGCTTTATTGTTTTGTATTTGTATAATTTGCAAATCAATAAATAACATCTTTAAATAATAAAATAAAAGACATAGCCCATCAAAGGACTGCGGCTGAAGCGGGCATGTAAATGATGCCTAAATGGTTAATTCACTCTATAAGGGGGAAACTGGATGACTCTTATTTAGGTACTTGTGAAGAATTAATGGTATTACACAAGCGGTTAGTAGATGTTAGGAAAACAGACCCTCTTTTTTTTTTTATTGGGTTTTAAAGAGCATATACAAAGTAGTAGCCACTAGCCTGGCAAAAGAAGTATAGTAGAAACTGTACACACTGTATTAGATACTGTGTACACCACCTGAAGTGTATTAGAAACAGTACACCACGGAATGCACTGTAAATATAAGCTACATTGGATGAAGGGTATATATATATATATATGTGACTGTATATATTGTAATAGTGAGTGTCCCTGTCCCTATGGAAATGGAGCAAAAATGGACACAAAGTCTGCATATCGGCAGACTGCAGAGCTACAGAACGTAGATATGAAATGGAGAAGACTGCTCTGGCAGCTTTCTCCGGACCTTGCTATTTCCGCATGGGGCTCTGTAGTTTGGAGATCTCCCAGAGTCTTGGGTGGGACAGGATCTCCAACCCTGTGTCTGGGTCTTGTGGATAGCCGACAGATTGTGTGCCCAGGTGCACACAGCCCATATAACGAGGGGCTGTTGAGAGCAGAAGGTGGAGTGTAAGCAGCTTGCTACTGCTGTTGCTGCGTGAAGACAGATGTGTCTGGAAAGTTGTCTGCCCTATGAGAGACTGCAGTCCCTGTAAGGGGGATTCTTTACTCAGGGACTTTGAAAGGCTGACCAGCCTTGAGGTCAGGAAGACTATGGAAGTCAGTGAGTCCAGGGGGCTGGAAAGAATCAAGTCTGTTAACAGCAAGCAGAGGAACTGCTGACAAGAGAGCCAGGTGGCTCGGTATATTTTCATTTGAGTATTGAAAGGAAGTTTGAACCCCTGTGTGGGAATCCTGAATGGTCCTTTGCTTTTGTTTTTTACATTTAATAAACGTGGGCCCTTAACCATAAACCCTGTCTGATATGGACTCATTGCACAAAAAGAGCATCTATAACTTGAGCTAAACACCCCCAATATCACAATATATATTAATAAACTGCCTGCACTGACTGAATATAGAGTAAACACTGAATATATAGTCTATGCTAAATGCAGAATATATATATATATATATATATATATATATATATATATATATAGATATATATATATATATATATAAATACACTGCCACTAACTGAATAACCTGCCTGCTTAATCTAACTCAAGCTATCTCTCTGTCCACACCAACAACACTACACACGGCCACTCTGTGAGCACCCTTATATAGTGTGGGGCGTTGACAGAGCAATGGCCATGGTTCATGGTCCCTCTGAGCCATGATTAGCCAAAAGGCCTTTGGCTAATTATGGCTCTCTCAGCAGAGCGAGCTGTGATTGGCCAAAGCATGCAGCTCAGGTCCATGCCTTAGCCAATCATCATACAGCAATGCACTGCAATCTCGCAGTGCATTATGGGGCATTCCGCGACTCAAATTTTCCACAAATGCCCCATAATATTCACTGTTCAGTGAACGGGTGAACACCCGATGTTCAAGTCGAACTTATGTTTATCCCTAATCTAAACAGATTATCCTTTTAGGACCAACTAAGTACACTATCAGGACTCTCCTGCTTCCCTCTTTTCTTTTCCAGTGGACACCCTGAGCTACACCAGAGACCACTAGCCAATGGACCAAACTCCTCGGACACTAGTTGATCACCACTTTCTAGATCCTAAGGCCGCGTACACACGGGTGGACTGTTCGCCCAACCTTGTTCGTCAAACAGTTTGACAAACAGTCCGCTCAAAATTAGCATGAACGGACTTGACTACACACGATGAACGAACAGTCCGCTGAAACCGCGCGCGATGACGTGAACGGCACGTACGACGGGACTAGAAAAACGACGTCCTATACACTGCAATGCAACCTTCGGCGTGTAAATTCTTTCTGAGCATGCGCGAGACTTAGTTTGACGAACAAGCCTACACACGAGCGGACTGTCCGCTCAAACCAAGTTTCAGCGGACAGTTTTACGGGATTTCCGAAAAACTTTGTTCGTCAGACTGTCCGCTGAAACTGTCCGCTGAAGCCCACACACGAGCGGACTGTCCGCTGAAACACTGTTCAGCGGACAAAGTTGGGCGAACAGTCCGCCCGTGTGTACGCGGCCTAAGGATATCATTGTTCTTCATTCCCTCTGTCCTGCCCCAAAACTGGAAAAGTAAATTGCCCTACATTGCCTGGATGTTGTCAGGGCTGCCACAGTCTATCTGTCTATTTAAATAGAATAATTCAAGCTTATTGTGCTAATTTAATATATGTGTGTGAATGCACTATTTCATAGGCAGATCTATCTGTCTGTTTGCAGGACTGAGTCTCTCTTTTTCATACCTGTCATTATAAAAAATACCTACTTCATGCCCCCGTTGGTCAAGTACCCTGGCAGAATTTTTTTTTGGAGATACGAAAAAAATAAATCTCTGTTGTTATGACAGTATGTTAGCGATTAAAAATATATTTGTGGCACAATGTATAAAATAGATTCTATACATTTCAGTGGATTTTAATTTGTAATTTGTTTTAGAGAACTGTCTGTGAAACTTTTTTTATTTGCACTAACATACAATTTTTCAGGACACCGGGGGTCACGTAACTAGTTAGCATGGAGGAGTCTTGTTCGTTATCGGAATTAACCAGACAAATCGCTCCACCAACTAAAGGTCCTTTCACACGGGGCGGATCAGTTCTGATCCGCCCCGTGGATGTCCGTTTGCTCAGCGGGGATCACTCCGCCGATCCCCGCTGAGCAGGGAGATGACAGCTCCGTCTCTGCACACTGCGCAGGGACGGACCTGTCACAGCGCCGCTCTCCCCTATGGGAGATCGGATGATGACGGACCGCAGTGCCCGTCGTCACCCGATCCGATCCGCAGACGGATGGAAAAATAGCTTTTTCCTCCGTCACACTTTTTCGGATCGGAGCGGGTCGGATGTCAGCGGACATGTCACCGCTGACATCCGACGCTCCATAGAGCTCTATGGAGCACCCGTTCAGGTCCGCCTGAAAAACTGACAGGCGGGCCTGAACGGATCGTCAGTGTGAAAGGGGCCTAAGAATGGCCATGCACCACCTTTTTGTTTGTATTACAAA
This sequence comes from Lithobates pipiens, assembly GCF_037356315.1. Taxonomy (NCBI): domain Eukaryota; kingdom Metazoa; phylum Chordata; class Amphibia; order Anura; family Ranidae; genus Lithobates; species Lithobates pipiens. Next base: position 166,670,421 of record NW_027507764.1, read on the forward strand.
ATGGATAACTATATAAAATGAATAAAAAAAAATTTCCATAAAAAAATTACATAAAAAAATGTTTGTTTTTTTTTTTTTAAGTTCCTAGATAGGCATAGGGAGAAACACACACAGTTTACATAGCAATGGCAACTTGCTGTGAACTTGATTGCTTTTCCCAGTTTGGATAGATCTCAGACACTAACCATAAATTAACCCTAACACAAACCCTAATTGAATGATTGCTGTGCCCAATTAGACCTGACTAAGGATGAGCTCAGGCGTGTTCACATGGTCCATGTGCAGAGCCCGCCAGGAAGTCGGCGCAGCGCTGCACTAATCACAGGCAGTGAGACATTGCTCCAATTCACGGCTGCAGAGATCGGGCAATATCTCACTGCCTGTGATTAGTGCTGTGCTGCACCGACTTCCTGGCGTGCTCTGCACATGGACCATGAGAACATGCCTGAGCTCATCCCTAGACCTGACATGCTGCCTATCCTCAGAAAGCACCTGTTCTTCTGCAACTTCTGCAAACACACTCCTCTTTTCCACCCTTTACTTCCCTAGAGGGCTACTGGTATAGGTGCTTATAATGCCTCGTATACACGATCAAACAATCCGGTGGAAAAGTCCGGTGGACAATCTCGCCGTGTGTGGGCTCCGGCTGACTTTTTTTACCCAACTAAGAAAGTATTTTTGCATTCCAATCTGTCCGCCGGAGTCGCATTTCGGTGGACAATCCAGCCGTGTGTGTGCCAGTCCGCCGTACTTTTGAAATGAACGGACTTTTCCCGCCCGGAGAAAAGTCCGCTCATTTTGAGCGCGTCTCCAGGTAGCCGGGGCCAAGAACAGAAGAGAAGAACAGAAGGCCAGAAGACAGCGGCGACAGAAGACCGGGCCACCGCTTGTAAAAGAGCTAGAAGAAGGCGTGGTGGCCCGGCAAGAAGAACTGAAGAGGGGAGACAAGACCCCCGAAGTCGGAGGAAGAAGATGGCGACGAAGAAGAAAGCTGGGCTCCTCCACTAGTAAAAGAGCTAGCAGAAGATAGCAGAGGAGTCCGGCGAGAAGACCCCCGAAGACGGAAGAAGACCCCCGGAGCTGTGCAATAAACTATTTTAACCCTTGTGTGTTGTGTTTTTTTTTTACTTTTTTTCACAAGTGAATGGGTAGGGGTACATTGTACCCCATACTTATTCACATAGGGTGGGGGGCCGGGATCCGGGGGCCCCCTTAATAAAGGGGGCTCACTGATTCCGATAAGCCCCCCATCCGCAGACCTCGACAACCAACGGCCAGGGTTGTCGGGAAGAGGCCCTTGTCCTCATCAACATGGGGACAAGGTGCTTTGGGGTGGGGGGACCGTGCGGCTCCCCTTCCCCAAGGCACCCCCCATGTTGAGGGCACGCGCCTGGTACGGCTCAGGAGGGGGGGGCGCTCGCTCGTCCTCACCCCCTTTCCTGGCCGGCCGGGTAGCGTGCTTGGATAAGGGTCTGATATGGACCTAGGGGGGAACCCCCACGCTGATTTTTCGGCGTAGGGATTCCCCTTTAACTCCATACCAGGTGACGGGGCCAGCGACGTCTCCTTCGCTGGCCCCGGCTACCTGGAGACGCGCTCAAAATGAGCGGACTTTTCTCTGGGTGGAAAAAGTCTGTTCATTTCAAAATTACGGCGGACTGGCACACACATGGAGGGATTTTATGCCGAAATGCGAGTCCGGCGAACAGATTGGTGTGCAAAAATACTTTCTTAGTCCGCCAGATTTTTGGGTAAAAAAAGTCCGCCGGAGCCCACACACGGGGGGATTGTCTGGCGGACTTGAGTCCGCCGGACTTTTCCACTGGATTGTTTGATCGTGTGTACGAGGCATTAGTCTTAAAAATTTTCACCAAAAATTTACGGTAAATTTTAGTGAATATTAAGCTCTTTTTTTTTCACACAATTAACATTCTTTCACATAAACACTTTAAAAACAACATTTACAATATGTTTATCAGACATTTGTGTTAGTTAGGTCAAATCTTTTTTAACCACTTGAGGACCAGCCACCGCAGTTATACTGTGGCAGGTTGGAACCCCTGGGCAAATCACCATAGCGGTACGTTGGGCACTTTAAGACCACTAGGGGGTGCGTGCAACGAAGGAGTTGATGCACGTACCCACAGCTGCTTTGTCTGCTGGGCACCCATGATCGCTCCTGAGAGAGACAGAATGAAAATGTAAATGTAAACAGACAGATCTCCGTTCTGTTAGGTGAGAGGAGACCAATCTGCTGTTCATACTAAGAATGAACAGTGATTGGTCTCCTACACCAGGCAGTCCCATCCCTCCCCCCCACAGTTAGAATCCCTAGGACACACATTTAACCCCTTGATCGCCCCCTAGTGTTAACCCATTTCCTGGTAATGACATTTATACAGTAATCAGTGGCTATTTTTAGCTCTGATTGCTGTATAAATGTCAATGATCCCAAAAAAGTGTCAAAAGTGTCCGATCTGTCCATTGCAAAGTGTTGCAGTCCCGCTATAAAAAAAGAAAAAGTTATTTACCAAAAATATGTAGAAGAATACATATCGGCCTAAACTGAGGATGACATTTTTTTTTCTTTGTATTTTTATGGGGGATATTTATTATAGCAAAAATTTTAAAATATAGCTTTTTTTTTCAAAATTGTCACACTTTTTTTTTTTTTTTTTTTTTTCCACAAAAATTTTTTATTAGATTTTGCACATAACAGCTTATACGTTCAAAACAGAAAACAAGAAACATGATCTACAGAGATTCCAGGGCATCGGCATGAAGTATGGTAGTCATGTGGATAATAAGCCCATTGGGAATCCCTCTTAGCAGTTCAGAAACCAGCAGGGGGTTCACATTGCCACACTTGGCAAGAAGAAAGATAGAAAAGTAAGTGGGGAATTATGAAGAGAAAAAAAAGGGGGGAGAAAGAAAGAGAGAAAGAGAGAGAAGAATAGAGAAAAAGGAAGAAAAGAGAGAGAAGAAAAGAAAAAAAGGGGGGGGGGAGGGGATGCACGAGTAGGAAAGGAGAATAGATTTTAAAGAGGGGAGGAAGAATAGTAAAGGAACAGGGAAAAGAGGGGGGTGGGGAAAATGGGGAGCAAGAAAAGGAACATGGGGTGGGAAAGGGTAAGGGGAAAGGGGGGAGTGTAAGGTATAGTTGCTATCGAGGACACACTTTTTTGTTTATAGCGCAGAAAATAAAAACCACAGAGGTGATCAAATACCACCAAATGAAAGCTCTATTTGTGGGAAAAAGTTGTCAATTTTGTTTGGGTACAGCGTTGCACAACTGCACAATTGTCACTTAAAGTGACACAGTGCCATATCACAAACAATGGTCTGGTTATTAAGGGGGCAAATCCTTCCCGGGCTGAAGTAGTTAAACACATTCTTTAGAAAATGTGTGGAATTACCTAAACCTAAGGAGTCTTTAAACAAAGTTCATATTCCAGGCAATGTTTTTTTTTTTTTTTTTTACAGTATCTCTTGCCAATCTTAAATACAGTGTAAAGACTCATCATAAAACTGTACTGATGGCATATTAAAATTTTATACATGCTGTTAATAAAATATATATAATCTTGTAATGAACATCATGTGTAGGCAAGAGTATTACCAATAATAGTACAAATGAAGCAGATTGTATCAAGAAAAAAAAAATAAGGCAGACAAAAAAAAAATGGATACATATATTGTTTTTTTTTCCTCTGTGTGATAATATTATTTTTTTTAGATAAGCTTGTATACTTATTGTATATTCAAAACTGAAAACAATTAAATTAACTAGGCGAAAATGTGTTATTTTTTGGCCTCATAAAAGTTGGTTTTGAAATAATTTTCCCATTGTGTCCCATTAGGGTGCATTTAGACTTGCTGTCAGGATTCAGCAGCTGGGAGACCAGATATACAGTGCCTTGAATAAGTATTCATTCTCCTTGAAATTTTCCACATTTTGTCATATTACAACCAAAATAATATTTTTTTCGTAATAAAAGTTTGAAAACCATTTATCATTTTCCTTCCACTTCCCAATTATGTTCCACTTTGTGTTGGTCTATCACATAACATCCCAATAAAATACATTTACTTTTGTGGTTGTAACATGACAAAATGTGGAAAATTTCAAGGGGTATGAATATTTTTTCAAGGCATTGTGTGTAGCTACACACAGAAACTGGGACCAAACCATGTATGTATATGTTTGAAATTAGTTTTATTTACAGTGAGCAATAATCACACACCAACAGCAATAAGCATGAGAACACATGAAAATCAAAACTAAACAACCAAAATACAGAAACAACTAACAACTAATAAATATACAAATATATACGTAGGAAATATACAGGGCAAGGAGACAAATGGGGGAGCCGATGGAGAGAAAGGAACAAGGCAAATGGGTACTGGATACATGGCAAGATCAAGGGTAAATTGCAGCAGAGTCTGGCAGCAACACAGCAAACAGGGAACAAGGCAGGAGTAGCGAAAACACTAATGCCACGTACACGCGATCAAATTATCCGGTGGACTTGGTCCGGCTGACCAGAGTCCGGCGGACAATCTGCCAGTGTGCGGGCTCCGGTGGACTTTTTTTCCCCAAAATGTCCGGCGGACTTAGAAAGTAGTTTTGACTCAAAAATTGTCTGCCGGACTTTGAGTCCGGCAGACAATCCGGCCATGTGTGTGCTAGTCTGCCGGACTTTTGAAATGAACGGACTTTCCCGGCTCCAGGTAGCCAGGACTAGCGAAGGAAGTCAATGTCGTAGCCTTCGGCGGTGAGATTGACACGTCGCTGGCCCCGTCACCTGGTATGGACTTAAAGGGGAAGCCCTACGCCGAAAAAAACACCACACGAGGATTTAAAATAATTTATTGCACAGCTCCGGGGGTCTTCTTCCATCTTGGGGGGTCTTCTCGCCGGACTCCTCCGCTATCTTCTGCTAGCTCTTTTACTAGCGGAGGAGCCCGGCTTTCTTCTTCGTCGCCGCCCGGGGGTCTTCTTCCGACTTCGGGGGTCTTGTCCCCCTATTCAGGGGTCTTGTTCCCCTCTTCGGTTCTTTTTGCCGGGCCTCCGCTTTCTTCTTCCAGCTCTTTTACTAGCGGTGGCCCGGTCTTTTGTCGCCGCTGTCATCGCCGCCTCCTTCTCTTCTTCTTCCTTCCTTGAGATGTTGACTCGACACTCTCTCTGGCCACAATGATAGGGATGTGTTGCATGGCGACTTAAAGGGATAATGGGTGGGGTCACCGAGTGATGTCCCCACCCATTATCATGTCACAGTCCCAGAGGATGCTGGGCTCTGGGGGGACCCCCACACCATTTTTTCAGCGTAGGACTTCCACTTTAAGTCCATACTAGGTGACAAGGCCAGCGATGTGTTAATCTTGCCACCGAAGGCAGCGACATTGACTTCCTTCGCTAGTCCCGGCTACCTGGAGCCACGTTCAAAATGAACGGACTTTCCTCCGTGTGTGGGCAAGTCCATTCATTTCAAAAGTATGGCGGACTTCTGCCATAGTCCAGAGGACCTAGTCCGCCGGAAAAGTCTGGTTGTGTGTGGGCAGGTCCGCTCGTTTGGAAAGTCTGGCGGACCTCCGCTTCAAAGTCCGGCGGCTTGTCTGCTGGGCTAAGTCCACCGGACAGTCTGATTGTGTGTATGTGGCATAAGACCCCTTTCACACTGGGGTGCTTTGTAGGCACTACAGCACTACAGGGTTTTCACACTGGAGCGGTGTGCTGGCAGGACGGGAAAGAATCCGGTGTAAAAAACACTTTTTCACCGCTCCTGCCCACTGAAATCAATGGGGCAGCACGGCTATACCACTGGTAAAGAACTTTGCGGGTGGTTGTAACCATTTTTTGCCCACTAGCGGGGGTTAAAACCACCTCGCTAGAAGCCGCATAGTACCACTAAAACGATGGTAAAGCGGCACTAAAAATAGCGCAGTTTTACCGCTGATGCCACTCCCTCCCCAATGTGAAAGGGGCCTTAGGCAAGAAGCCATAGAAGAAGTGAAATTTAAGTACCCTCCCAGCAGGTGTGGCCAGGTGGAGCTGATTGCAGACTGCTGGCTCTCACATCTGATTGCAGCCACTCACACACAATCAATCATGCAGCGATCACATGTGAGTGACAATCACTCTCATGTGATCACTCCATGAGCCATTACATGTGAGTGGCCATGATTAGCTATGTGCACATTTTTTCTTCATAAGTGGCTGCAGATCATTGCCACATTGTGTGTAGCCTGACGATGAATATATAAACATTAGAAACATATAAGGCTTACCTTTTCATCAAATGAGGTGAGACAAAGAGAAAAAAATTGTATACCGTATATACTCGAGTATAAGCCGAGATTTTCAGCCTCTTTTTTGAGGCTGAAAGTGCCCCCCTCGGCTTATACTCGAGTCATCGCTGTCTGCCCGCTCGATCAGCGTGTCGAGCAGACAGACAGCGGCCATTCTATAGTTCAAAAGCCGCGCCTCCGGCTCCGCCTTCGCCTGTGATAGGCGGAACACTGAATTTCCCAGCAGCCTGTGTTCCGCCTATCACGGACATCGTATCATCCTCGTACTACGGACGAGGATGATACGATGTACGTGATAGGCGGAACACAGGCTGCTGGGAAATTCAGTGTTCCGCCTATCACAGGCGAAGGCGGCGGCGCAGCTTTTGAATTTTACAATGGCCGCCGAGGCGCCGACGAACGAAGAGGGCACGGGACGGAGGCAAGGCAAGGCACGGCACGGGACGGGACGGGACGGAGGCAAGGCACGGCGGCGAGGCACGGAGGCAAGGAGGCTCGGCACGGGACGGAGGCTCGGGACAAAGGCTCGGGACACAGGTAGGCTGGACACACACACACACACACACACACACACACACACACACACACACACACACACACACACACACACACGGATGGATACACACACACACAGGGATGGATGGATGGATGGAGACACACACACACAGGGATGGATGGATGGATGGATGGAGACACACACACACAGGGATGGATGGATGGATGGACACACACACACACAGGGATGGATGGACGGACACACAGGGATGGACGGACACACAGGGATGGACGGACACACAGGGATGGACGGACACACACACAGGGATGGACAGGCATGTCTCACCCTCGGCTTATACACGAGTCAATAAGTTTGCCAGTTTTTTTGGGGGTAAATTGGGGGCCTCGGCTTATATTCGGGTCGGCCTATACTCGAGTATATACGGTAACTAACACACTGAAAATAACAGAAATGTAAGATAATTTCTTGCAAAGATTTTACAGTAAACAACTCAATAAGAATGAGCAAAACAGTTGTGGGTTACTGATTTAATTTCAGTTTTTTTACTACTATTTCTTAAAAATCCTTGTTTATAAAGCATTATAAGTTAACCACTTAAGTCCCGGACCAATTTGCAGCCAAAGGACCAAGCCCCTTTTTGAGATTCTGCACTTCGACGCTTTAACTGACAATTTCGCGGTCATGCGACGTGACTCCCAAACAAAATTGGCGTCCTTTTTTTCTCACAAATAGAGCTTTCTTTTGGTGGTATTTTTATTTTTTGCGCTATAAACAAAAATAGAGCGATAATTTTGAAAAAAATGCAATATTTTTTACTTTTTGCTGTAATAAATATCCCCAAAAAATATATAAAAAAAACATTGTTTTTCCTCAGTTTAGGCCGATACGTATTCTTCTACATTTTTTTGGTAAAAAAAAAATCACAATTAGCGATTATTGATTGGTTTGCGCAAAAGTTATAGCGTTTACAAAATAGGGGATAGCTTTATAGAATTTTTATTAATATTTTTTTTTTACTAGTAATGGCGTGATCCGTGATTTTTATTGTGACTGCGACATTATGGCGGACACATTGGACATTTTTGACACATTTTTGGAACCAATGTCATTTATACAGCAATCAGTGCTATTTAAATGCACTGATTCCTGTGTAAATGACACTGGCAGTGAAGGCGTTAACCAGTAGGGGGCAGTGTAGAATTTATGTATGACGTTATGTTTTTTTTTATTGTATGGGGCGTGGCCTGGCATGTGACATCACTGATCGTCCTTCCCTATAAATGGGAAGAGACGATCGGTGACAGCCACACAGGGAAGCACAGGGGAGAGGTTTGTTTACACAAACCTCTCCTCGTTCTTCAGCTCTGTGACCCAATCACAGGACACCATCGGCAATCGGGTCCGCTGGTCTCGCGGCCATGGTCACGGAGCACAGGACCGGGTCGGGAGCCACGGCTGGGCACTTAAAAAGCAACGTACAGGTACGTGCTTGTGCCCAGCCGTGCCATTCTGCCGACGTACATCGGCGTGAGGTGGTCCTTATGTGGTTAATATACCAGACAGTACAGTGGAGACAGCCTTCTGGAAGCTACTTCTCTGTCTAATTTTAACCACAGACTGAACTATCTGAGGATAGGTTACTACTCATGAGTTTTAAACGTGTGTGTGTTAATTGCAGCTCAAGCTATTGAATTCAGTAAATGGACATTATCATCAGAGATCAAACAGAGATCCTGGAAAACATGAAAAGGAAACAAAATGTTCACACACTGGTTGCAAAATATGCACATTAAAATAATATTATACAATTTTTCATATTAGCAGGACTGGAGGGCACTTATTAGCAGCACTAGTGGACACTAAGGCCGCGTACACACGCGGGGACTGTTCGCTCAACTTTGTCTGTCAAACAGTTTCAGCGGACAGTCTGCTCAAAATTAGCATGGACGGACTTGGCCACACACGACGAACGAACAGTCCGCTGAAACCGCGCGCGATGACGTGAACGGCACGTACGACGGGACTAGAAAACGACGTCCTATACACTGCAATGCAAACTTCGGCGTGTAAATCCTTTCTGAGCATGCGCGGAACTTAGTTTGACGAACAAGCCTACACACGAGGGGACTGTTCGCTGAAACAAAGTTTCAGCAGACAGTTTTTCGGAATTTCCGAAAAACTTTGTTCAGCAGACTGTCCGCTGAAACTGTCCGCTGAAAGCCGACACACGAGCGGACTGTCCGCCGAAACACTGTTCAGCGGACAAAGTTGAGCGAACAGTCCCCGCGTGTGTACGCGGCCTAAGGGGACCAGTGTTCCTCTAACAGAAGCCGGTCAACGGCTTTATTCTTTTCTTTACTCTGTCAGCGTGAAGAAAAAAAAAAGCTGATAACAGACTTTTGTTTACTTCCGCGATCAGCTGTAATTGGCCCTTTCACTCAGTGATCAGCCGAGTTACAAGGACTTGACGATCACAGAGTGCGTCGGCCACGTGCGCCCTCTGGGCAGCGCAAGAAGGGGAGGACGTCCATGTCTGTTTTCCCAGCATTTTAAGCCCAATCTGTACCTGTCTTTCGGCTATAGCGTAGGCGCCAAGTGGTTAATACTAAGGAAGGAAACTTCACAATGAGACAAGGTTAAATTACACAGGGAAATGTTTGCAAGGATGATAGAACTCAAAAAAGGCAGAATTGCTTCAAAATCTTGGCAAAAAAATGTTTTAGTTAAAAAAAAAAAGTTGACCGGTCTGTTTTACAGCTGGGGATATACATTGTAGGTTGAATCATGTTTGATTTCCCAATCTACAGATTTTTTGGCTTTTTCTAATGTTTTAGTCATAAACGCAAGCTTCCCTGCATATTGATACCAGCTCAACATGATAGGTGCAGAGGGTGATAAAATTGTGTGAGACCCCTTATCGATATGTTAATGCTATTTTATGTGCCTTCATCAAGCAGATGCTTTAATACGATGGGTGGGGGTTGGGTTAAAAACCTGTGTGGCACCTCACAAAACGCTAGTTTGCTGCTTGCCCTGGACTCTTTCAAACTAACGATGCCCCAATAGATGGTTTGGGACTTTGGGGGGGTTATGGGAAGGTGAGTTTCTACTCTCTTAATAGACTATTGAAACTTTGTTCAACATGCCAGTCTTTTACAGAGTCACTAATATTGGGTTAAAAGGTAATGTGTACAAAGGGAACTACCTTTTATATCTGCTGGTCCGATAGCAACATTAAATTACTAGAGCAGGTGGGAAAATAGCAGAGCTCACTTGCAAGTATTTGTTCATTTCTAGAAAGGATTCATGTCTCACAGATTAGTAAACCTGCTATTTTCAATCATCTAATTAGATTAAATTCTTTTTCTTATTTATCACTAAAGCTGCAATGAGTGTTGAAAGCTGAACATAAGGTTATTATGGCATGTTAACAAGGGCAGCCTCTTCTACTGAAATGTACTGTATATACACCATATACAATATATAGTCTTAAGCTATTTTTTGACAAAAATGGATAAGCTAAGGTGAGAAACACAAGAAAAAATAACAGTTAGGGCACCAATTTAAAAGTCAAACTTTAGTTAAAGCACAAGCTGAAGTCAAAGATCAAGGAAACATGATGCAGAAACTCAGGAGCAAACTTACAAGGTTTTGCATTCTGGATTGCAGGAACTGGTACTCCAGTTGATTCAGAATAGATGCTAGTTTTATCAGAAACATAAGGGTTAACGTATTGCAATAATATGTCCTAAATAAATGATTAAAGTCCCATACTACACAAACATCCCCAGGAATCAATCTAGGCTGCACCGTGAGGTATCCATTTTTTTAAATAACGTGCACTTACCTTTTTTTTTTCCTATTTTCAAAACTGTCAATATCCCAGTGGACTTCAGGGGGATGCTATTGCAGGATTGAATAGGTGCTCAGACATGCTGGTTACAAGAGAGGTAAGTTTTCTTTTTTCCCTTTACAGTTACATGGTTTGCTCAGTCTTTTTACTTATGTGATAGAGTATATATAAAGATATAAACCCAATCATTAAAATCTCATAAGCTTTGGTTGACATGGCTAGTCTATGCTGGGACATTATGCTGTTTGAATCCACTCCCATCTATACTCAGGAAAAACGACACATACTGCAGCATGTTGGCAGGGTAGACTTTGCTATAGGGAACAACATCTCAAAAACACTAGTCTGAGAACATTAGTTCACAGACTAGTGTTTTTGAGATGTTGTTTTGCTGCAAACAATTATCATTCACGTGGAACATTAAGAGGATTTCTACTTACTAAGCCTCCTCAATGCCTTACCCTTTCCTACAGGGTCAGATTGCCTTTCCTTTCACTTCAGAAATTCTACGCCTCACATAGCACACATTAAAAATGGCATATAGCATTCTACAATAAATCCCTGCATACAGCAAATTACTTTGACAAGATTGAAACACACTTATAAATTGCTGATCTGAAAAAAGTTTAGGTGAAGGATAAAGGAGAATTTAAAAAAAAACTAATATTTATTGTGGGTTTTGAAAGCATATGCCAGGAACTCTAATCCACTAACTCAAGAGATGTTATTTGTAGCATCCATTATTACGGGTTGAAAGAAGAAATTATCCAGGCAGACAAAACATAAGATGACATTTTGTTCAATGAAACAACATTTCTATTTAACTCTTCAGCCAAATGTTCAATTTCAGGCCATTGCTGTAAGCCCTATTGCAAATAAAGTATAGCTGGAGGATCCCCTTTCAACTTATAGCTTACAGTTAATGGCAAGAACCCCATCTTCCGCAAATTGACTGAATTGCCTGCCTTTTTAGGAACTTTTGAGCTTTCTCACATGTCAAACCTCAGATCTCAGTTGCAACCAGTATGTGATGTATTATACACTCTACCTCAATCTGCGCAGAGGTGTGCCCAGTTTGCAGGACAATCTTAGCAAAAGTATACTGAGACTGATCATCACTGTTGTAAGTAAATGGAGCATATAATCTTTACATACACACCTGGTAGAGGCAACTACCTTTTGTTTACAACAAAAAAATAGGGCTGGTGCTACCACTAGGCAAACTAGGCAGCCGCCTAGGGTGCACTGCCACCTAGGTTGTGACCACAGTTGCCTACAGTTGTCTACACAGCTCTCTGGTGTGGAGAAGACAACAGCCTTGTGGGTGGAGCCGGGTGTCTCAGTCTGACAGGACAGAGAAACACGAAGGAGGAGGGGAAGTGTGGAAACGGCATGACTCGGTCACTGGGGCATTTTAATAAGCGGCAAATTTTTGGTAAACTGAGAACACTTTAACCCTAGGTAGACACAACAGGGCCCTATTTATACATTGAACAGAGACGTATCTGGCAGCCGGAGCTGTGCTGATATGAAGGGGAGGAGCCAGAGAATGGCTCACTACAAGTGTATGGGAGCAAACCGACACCGTGCTCCTCACCTACAAAAAATACAGGGACCAGCCTGGCCTGAAACTGGCTTCTGTCAAGCTCCCGACACTCATTCTGGGCACTGATGCACACACTGATAAAGTCCTAGTTGGGGAGCCACAGATCCCATGTAAAAGGAGACATCAGAGGCTCCTTTCCCTCCCTCCTCCGGACACCTGCAGCCCGACATCCTGTTGATGGAAGAGGCGACTGCAGGGAAAGACCGGAAAAAAACTGACAATCATCCCAGAGAGGCACCTTCGAGTAAACATCAGATGATGGCTTATGAGTCCCTGCGCTCCATCTATTGATTGCTGTTTATTGATCCATTGTGTTCCAACACATCACTGTTTGCACACTTCTGGGTTCCTAATCCCTACCACCGCCCAATATGCAGCCTGCAAGAGATCGCTCCAAAAACCTCACTCCATCCTCTGCAACTTTGGATGAGGGAGGAGAGGGAGGGCTCTGCTCTCATCACAGTTATCAGAGGTGACACCAGAGTCCTTGTGTAGTCCAGGGATATGGTGTGTACAATGTTTTTTTTTTTTGGGGTGGTTCAAGTAGCTGGTCTTACCCAGGACACAAGATAGTCTAACACTGGCCCTGCAAAAGCACCAATCATAGCATCTGATGTTGCAGTTCTTACCTTTAACCACTTACTTACTGGCCACTTAAAACCCCCTCCTATCCAGACCAATTTTCAGCTTTCAGCGCTGATGCACTTTGAATGACAATTGCACGGTCATGCAACACTGTACCCAAATGAAATTTTTATAATTTTTTTTATCCCAAATAAAGCTTTCTTTTGGAGGTATTTGATCACCAGTGCGATTTTTATTTTTTGTTAAAAAAATGTAAAAAGCCCGAATTTAAAATAAAAATACATTTTTTTAATTTTGTTATAAAATTTTAAAACGGGTAATTTTTGTCTGTCATTGATGTACTCTGATGAGGTGGCACTGATGGGCGCCAATAGGTGGCAGTGATGGGCACTGATGGGTGGCAGTGATGGGCACTGATCGGTTACACTGAGAGGCAGCACTTCTTGATGGCACTGATTGGCACCACTGGTGGTCATTGATAGGTGGCATTTGTGGGCATTGATAGGTGGCACTTGTGGGCACTGTCAGATGCCATAAATGAGGCATAATTGCCTCTTCCTTTTTAGGACTGATGTCCTTTTAAGATGAGCCGTTGATCGGCTTTTTTTTCTCCTCCGCTGTCAGCATGAGGAGAAAAAAAAACAATCACCAAGCTTTTATTTTAATCATGTGATCAGCTGTCATTGGCTGACAGCTGATCACATGGTAAGGGGCCGGGACCGGATTGGTGATCACCCTAGTCTCAGTGACTCAGTGATTACAGCGCGCGCAAGGGGCATGCACAAGGGAGGCTGTCATATAACAGCCTCCTGGGAATTCAGATCCGCATCGTGGCCGTCATTCGGCCATAGCGCGGATGTTAAGTGGTTAAAGAAAATGTCAGTATCACTCTATGTCATGTCTACAGTTTACAATCTTATAACTTTCATCTCTGCAAGACTCATCTGCTGCCAGACTCATTACTCTCTTACAATCTTCCACTGGCTTCTGCTCACCCAACTCATAACATTCAAAATACTAACTACAACATTCCAAGCAACCCACAACTCTGCCACAACTCTGCCCAAGCTATATCACCATCTCATCTCAAAATATTACCTAAACTGTCCTCTTCGCTCCACCCAATGCGTCTTTATTTAGAAAACATTACAATAAAAGGAATTAAGAGTGAAAAATAATTAAAGTGGAGTTCCAGCCACAAACATTTTTTTTTAAAGTCAATAGCTACAAACACTGTAGCTGCTGACTTTTAATAAGAACACTTACCTGTACAGGGAGCAGATCCATCCATTGCATCAGGCTTCCCCAATCACGCCAGTGGGGGGCGGGGTCAGGTGACAGGTGGCCCCGCCCTCCGCATATAACAAACGTCAGGCCGCCGGGATACCCACAGTGTCTCCTCCGTGGAGACAGAAGATGGATGCATGCGCTGCGCTTGATCAGATCAGCCATCGCTGGCCCCTGGAGAGATGATCATCCGTCATTGGATAGCAAGAGTGGATTACCACCGCTGGAATCTTTTTTTTATTTTTTTTATTTTTAATAAAGGAATTTTTCAAAAGCGTGTTTGTCTTATTTAACTATTTTTTACACTTTCTTTGTGAAATGGTAAGGGTACAATACCCCCTTACCATTTTAAACAGGGGGCGGGATCTGGGGGTCCCCTTGTTAAAGATTCTGATAAGCCCCACGCCCGCAGACTCCCACAACCACCGGCCAGGTTTGTGGGGATGAGGCCCTTGTCCCCATCAACATGGGGACATGGTGCTTTGAGGGGTCACAAACCTCCAAGGCATCCTCCCAATGTTGAGGGCATGTGGTCTGGTACAGTTCAGGAGGGGGGGTGCTCTCTCGTCCCCCCCTCTTTTCCTGCAGCCTGCCAGGTTGCGTGCTTGGATAAAGGGTCTGGTATGGATTTTTAGGGGGACCCCCACATCAATTTTTTTTTTAATTTGAAGCGGGGTTCCCCTTAATATCCATACCAGACCTGAAGGGTCTGGTAATTGAATTTGGGGGAACCCCACACTTTTTTTTTTATCAATGACTTTCAATGAGTGTTCTCTGTATTACGGGAGCCGACAATTCATTATAGCCGCGAGTGATTTTAAATGATTTTTTTTTCTGCAGAAATAAGCACGGGAAACATCAGTTCTAAGCACGGGAAACATGCGCCCCTTCACAGGCATACTATAGACACCCCCCAGGTACGAAATTTAAAGGAACATTACACTTTTATTGTTTCACTTTAATCATTATTCAAATCACTGCTCTTGAAAAAAATTCAGTTTTTAAAACTTTTTTTTGCATTGATACATGTCCCCTGGGGCAGGACCCCAAACACTTTTTAGGACAGTAAGTTGCATATTAGCCTTTAAAATTAGCACTTTAGATTTTGAACGTTCGAGTCCCATATACTTTCATAGGGTTCAAAAGTTCACACAAAGTTTACGTCTGTTCACAGGTTCTGGTGCAAACCGAACCGGGGGGGGTGTTCGGCTCATCCTTAGCCAGGATAGGGTCTGGTTCACTCCATTTCACCCAGTTCCTGACAGTAGCCTGATATAAAATTAATCTTTGATCATTCAATTTCCTCAATAAACTATTCAATGCTTATAAAGTTTAATAGAGCAGAAAAAAAACATGATCAATAAATCGAATGTCGATACCAACAACGTAATCATAGAAAAGCCCATAAGATTAAATTATAATAAGACTCACATGAGTTCAATGAATATCCCTTACAGTTTTATCTGCTTCATAATTATGGCCTCCACTGAGAGTGTTTCCAGCAGTAAATTAAAAATAAGAATGAATTAGGAAACCAGTAGGCATAATTGAATCTACTGTTATCAATTACAGTAGAGAAAATTGCTGCATTTGCATTTGATTAGGCTGCAATAAAAGAATATGCAGAGAAGTTTAACATGTTGCCAAGGCTGTAAAGTGTATACTTGTTAATATTACTTGAAGAATTTATCAATGCTTATCAAACAATTTAGTTATTATGCTTTGTAATCATCATTATCATTTCCTAATGACTAATAAAATATCCAGTTGATAAAGTATAGATTGATATACATATTACAAGGGAATTGTTTGGCCTAATTTGCATAATGAATATAGTTTAAAATAAAGGTCATTTATTCCTTATTTTCTCAAAGCGATATGAAGGGATGCACATACAGTAGGTGAACTACTAGCTCTTAAAGCATGTATCTCTTAAAGCATGGCTTATAACCCTTGAGATGATTTACTAAATAAGTTACCCAATTAAGTGAAGATTAAATACGTTTGCTTGGGTAACTGATGTTTCTCAATTCATTTAGTAAATCAACACACATATTATAATAATATATATATATTGATTTATTTTTTGTGGCTGTAGGCTGGGCGGATGTTGTTGGTTTTGCTGTGGTGTCTATGTGGGTGGATGTTTGATGGCACGCATCCCATGTATCACTTCCAGTTTTAGCTGGTTTATCTTGCTTTTATGCCACTGTGCCTTGACCACATCCCTCCAACTTTGGGCATGTGCTGCTCCTGACGCTGCGCATGCTCAGAGGATTACCCACTTGCTTCCCGCTGATGCTGGAAGTCGGCATCGGCAGTCGTAAGGTGGAGCCTGGTTTTGGTGGCCATCTTGTTGGAATATAAGGGGGCTTGGTATGAGATAATGTCTAAACTGCTCTGGTTGTTGGTGGGAGTGCATTTTTGCATATGTACCAACTTTTATTTTTACCTATTTTGCCACATACTTAGGCAGAATCATGGTTCCCTTCCTTGTTAGTATGTATGCCATGTCTGTTACTCTTGAGCTGCCTGGGATGTAGGATTGATGATATTTGTTTTCATGGTCTGGGCAATTTTTGCATCGGCTTTATGTGGCTGATGTTCATCTAGGAAGGGGGCCTACCCCTTTTGGCATGTGACTTCTAAATTTTTGATTCAGTTTATGTAAGTCATGCCCCCCTTCTGGTTTACTAGTGGCTTGCCCTCATTTCCACCTCAACCCTTTACTATATTTCTTCGCTTATACTTTTGCAATGTTAAGTATTGCTGTTTATAATTTGTTAGGTTTAAGGCTGCCCATCAAGAGGCTCCTTTCTAATAACATTTTTGCCTACTTCCCTCTCTTTGGTAGTTTTGGGGATTCCCCTATTGGTCGCGGCGCTAAACATTTGGGGTTATATATACACTTATGTGTACACAACCCTTATAAACCAGTTTTTGTTCAGAATGTATGGTCTATTGAGGAGTGTCAGCAACCTGTCGATTGCGATCTACCTGTCGACCTCTGGCAGGTGACAGATAGATAACCAATGAGTCTGTGCCCCACTGACCCACAAGTGCTCCTGCGATTTGTAATGCGTTTTCTGCATAGCGATATGGATGACTTTTGGGAACTATTCTGTGGGGTGATATATGCAGCTGATTCGCAGTGTCTAGTGCTTCTTTTGGACAATGGGATGCAAATTTGTGCTCTATAGAGATCAATGGGGAACTGTCAGAAGGCAATATGTTTTTGGTTTCCGCTCTGCTATAGAGATGAATGCAGCCTCCCTCTTACACTGTGTCATTGAGCAGAGCATGCCTGTGTGAACAAAACTGAAAAAGATGAAGAGTCAACTGAGTCAAAATTACTTTCTGACGGCACTGCCTTACATCAGGCGAATGCTCCTTGAGTCTTTGTAAACTATGCCACCATGATTTACACCATTTTCCTGCCTTGTGAACATGTTCTGCTATTGTTGAGTTCCCCATAATCTTAAGCATCTGACTGAGGAAACAGCCATTCTAACATTAAGGGAAGCCAATAAGCAAGGGGAAGTCAATAGGGCACTACCGAACATAAAATCACATTAGCAAGCTAACATTTAATGTGATGTGGCATTTAGGAACTTTGTGCAAACCTGCATTAGCAACAGTACAGGAAAGTAGGAGTTATACTGCACTAAGTACTTTCAGTATCATTTAAACTTTTAAATTTACAGACTGAAATGCATACATAATAGTCAAATGTCTGAGCCAATATCCCAGTCCAGGAAATAGATGCTGACTCTGATTAATGCCCAAACAAAGATGGTGTCTTTCTTCTGGAAAGAAAAACAGATGTTTGACGACATTGTTAACTGGAGTATTTTCATCTCTGAGAGGTAACAGCCAGCTGTAAGTATGACACTTACAAAATAATTCAGAAAAAAATAATTGGATCTCCTTTTCACAGAAAATAATTCAACAGAATTGTCTGAGTTCACACAGCTTTAACACAAGCATAAGGCTCTGTAACTTCTTAATGTGACTGTAATGTTCATACCTCACTAGACTAAAAATAACTGCCACTTTTACTTTTAATATGTATATTTATCATTGTGTATTAACTTTGCAAATTAAGCCTAATGAGGCTAATATATTAAAGGCCATGAGAGTGATAATTTACTTCAATTGTCCAGTCATGTACAGGTGAAATATATTTACAGGAATTAAATTTTCACTTGATTGGATAATTGAAGCTAGTCTTCACTCTTGTTTTGACTGAACGTTCTCAATTCTCTTAGTAAATCACCCTACTCATGTCAATTAAAGGGTACTGTAAAGTAATGTAAAGTTTCCAAAATGTGGATAAGACTTTAAAATTACACTAAACACATACTTTTAATTTACATTATCCCTCTTTTTTCTGTATGTGGATGGTGGCACTGTAACTATTTTAATAAGAAAAATCCAACTCTTTTCTAGTCTGTCTGTAGGGAAACAGTGGCAAGATGAGCTTCCAGCCCTCTGCAACTGGTCACATGTTAAAAAAAAAAAAGACAAATAAATAAAAGCCTTTGGAATACAGAGTAAAAATAAATAATGAATAACAATAAACTGTTTTAAATTGTCACAAATATATATTTGAAATAAATTATTTATTTATTTTTTGCCAATATATGGTGCCGGCGGATTTCTGCCAGTCACAGGCTGTGTCACTCCCCTTCAGCCTGTGTCTTAGACAGGGATGTTAAATTAGGATATAATATTCCACCTCTATTATGTTTAGCTGGTTAAGGGGTATGGAGGAAGAAAGAGGGAGTGAGGTGTAATTTACCAGCCCATAGTGACTGAGTAAGTATGAACAGCATGTAATACACCATTTATTGATCGTTTTCAATAATGTTGGGTTAATGACACTTTAAAGGATAAATTCACTTTTTTTTTTTTTATATAAAATAAATGCACTTTTTTTGCAGGTAAAACAATGTGCATTTACTATTTTTTTAGGAGCCTGGAAAACATTGCACCAGCGATCAGCAGATTGCTGATGCCATGCAGGTCTCCTGCAGAATGTCAGTGGGAGCTATCTGCCCCATACATCTCACAGCCAGGCAGTTGCACACTGACAGGAAGACAGCGCAGTGGTAGTTCATGGAAAACTATAAGCCTACGGCCGCAAGAATGTCGGCTCTTCTAGTTCATTCATACACAGTGCTCTGTGAATGAATGATGCTGCATGTGGGCGGAGCCCCATGCAGCCCCATTGTTTTCAAAAAGTGACAGGTAGTAGGGGAAACTCCTCCCTGTACTGCTGTCACAAGGAGAGGCTGCAGCAGTGGAAACATGTTTCACCCTAAAAACGCGTGGAACATGTAACGTGTTCATCAAAGTGAACTTATCCTTTAAGCATCAGAATTACGGTCTGTGTATTGTGCCACCTGCAGGACAGGACTTAGGGTGGTGGGGGCCCCTGGGCTTGAGTCACTTTCGGGCCCTACCTTCTATACATTACTGTATTTATGGGTATATAACACGCACCCCAAGTTTAGTAAGGGATTTTAAGGAAAAAACATTTTTTGGAGGGAAGTTTAAGGAAAACATTTTACATTTAAATGCCCATCAATGCAGCCTTATCAGTGTCCATCTGCAGCCTTGCCCATCCATCTGCAGCCTTTTCCAGTGTAATTGCAGCCTTGTCAGTGTCATTTTGCAGCCTCGTCAGTGTAGCCTTGTCATTTGCAGCCTTGCCCCTGTGTCGTTTGTAACCTTTTCATTTGCAGCCTTGTCATTACAGTCTTGAAGTTTAAAAATGGCGCCCTCTCAGCGGCTCTCGCAGTGCTGAGTAGCTCGGCTCACAGTCACGTCCAGTCCCTGTATATGTCCATCATAGGGCAGGACTGGGCGTGACTGTGAGTGGAGCCGAACCGAGTACACTTGGCTATGTACCTCGGCGGGGCCTGCAGGGCCCCCTATTGGGCAGGGCCCATGGTCTTGAGCCCAGTCAAGCCCAATGGTAAGTGCAGCCCTGGCCACCTGCACAATGTACACCTGAAGCTACCCCAATTGCTGGTGTTATCCTGGTCCTATATCACAGGCAGCTGTAGCAATTACAGTCGGTGTATTGTGCCTCTTGCACAGTATACACCCAAAACTACCCCAATTGCTGGTGTTCTTCTGATCCTATATCACAGGCAGCTGCTGCAGCAGTTACAGTCAGTGTATTGTGCCACCTGCACAGTGTACACCTGAAGCTACCCCAATTGCTGGTGTTCTTCTGGTCCTATACCACAGGCAGCTGTAGCAGTTACAGTCGGTGTATTGTGCCACCTGCACAGTGTACACCTGAAGCTAAACCAAATGCTGGTGTTCTGCTGGTCCTATACCGCAGGCAGCTATAGCAATTACAGTCGGTGTATTGTGCCACCTGCACAGTGTACGCCTAAATCTACCCCAATTGCTGGTGTTCTGCTGATTCTATCCGCAGGCAGCTCCAGTAATTACAGTTGGTGTATTGTGTCATCTGCACAGTGTACGCCTAAAGCTGGTGTTCTGCTGATTCTATCTGCCGGCAGCTGTAGCAATTACAGTCGGTGTACTGTGTCATCTGCACAGTTTGCACCTAAGGCTACCCCAATTGCTGGTGTTCTACTGATCCTATACCACAGGCAGGCAGCTGCAGTAATTATAGTCGGTGTATTATGCTACCTGCACAGTGTACAGCTTAAGCTACCCCAATTGCTGGTGTTTGTCTGATCCTATACCGCAGGCAGCTCCAGTAATTACAGTTGGTGTATTGTGTCATCTGCACAGTGTACGCCTAAAGCTACCCCAATTGCTGGTGTTCTGCTGATTCTATCCGCAGGCAGCTGCAGCAATTACAGTCGGTGTACTGTGTCATCTGCACAGTTTTCACCTAAAGCTTCTCCATTTGCTCATGTTCTGCTGATCCTACACCGCAGGCAGCTCCATTAATTACAGTTGGTGTATTGTGTCATCTGCACAATGTGCACCTAAAGCTACCACAATTGCGGGTATTCTGCTGATCCTATACCGCAGGCAGCTCCAGTAATTACAGTTGGTGTATTGCGTCATCTGCACAGTGTACACCTAAAGCTACCCCAATTGCTGGTGTTCTGCTGATTCTATCTTCAGACAACTGTAGCAATTACAGTCAGTGTACTGTGTCATCTGCACAGTTTACACCTAAAGCTACCCCAATTGCTGGTGTTCTGCTGATCCTATACCGCAGGCAGCTCCATTAATTGCAGTTGGTGTATTGTGTCATCTGCATAGTGTGCACCTAAAGCTACCCCAATTGCTGGTGTTCTGCTGATCCTACACCGCAGGCAGCTGCAGTAATTACAGTCAGTTTATTGTGCCACCTACACAGTGTACAGCTAAAGCTACCCCAATTGCTGGTGTTCTGCTGATCCTATACCGCAGGCAGCTCCAGTAATTACAGTTGGTGTATTGTGTCATCTGCACAGTGTACGCCTAAAGCTACCCCAATTTCTGGTGTTCTGCTGATTCTATCCACAGGCAGCTGCAGCAATTACAGTCGGTGTACTGTGTCATCTGCACAGTTTTCACCTAAAGCTACTCCAATTGCTCATGTTCTGCTGATCCTACACTGCAGGCAGCTCCAGTAATTGCAGTTGGTGTATTGTGTCATCTGCATAGTGTGCACCTAAAGCTACCCCAATTGCTGGTGTTCTGCTGATCCTACACCGCAGGCAGCTGCAGTAATTACAGTCGGTTTATTGTGCCACCTGCACAGTGTACAGCTAAATTTAAAACAAGGTAAGGGTGTGATGCGCTAATTTACAACCGTACATATGGGACAATAGTGAATAAACAAACTGAACCTTCAAAATAGGCAAAAAATTAATGAAGTGCAGATATAAAATGACAAAAAAAATATTTATAAAATATTTTTAAAAGTGCAGACGTGCATTATTGCATCTAAAAGTGCAGACGTGCATTAATGCATCTAAAAGTGATCCAGTGCATAATATTTATACAACATATAAGAATAGCTCAAAAAGTGACTAGGTGCATATATTATGCTGCAAACACCAAAATGCATAAACAGGGGTATAGTGTAAAGGTGATTAATTAAGTACAAAAAAATAATTTTTTATAACAAAAAGTGACAGACGATGATATAGAACGAAAAAACAGAACCAAATCTACGTGATCGCAGTGAAACACATTAAAGTGTCCCACACATAATTAGATGGTGCGACTTGATAGACACACTAAATTAAAGTGCAACGTGCTGAGCCAACAATCCTTCTGTGATGATCCGTGCAAGTGATGCTAATATAATGCAATTACCTCAATGCTGTGAGGTAAACAGCGGAATTAATACAGGGCAACCAGGTAACCAGGGATGATCACGGGGATGGCTGTGCAGCAAGTTCTTAGAGACTCCTCCAAAAACAAAGTTTAAGAAAATGCACAATGACACAGCAGCAGACCGGATATGGACATCACTTCCGGGTTCCTACGCGTTACGTCGTGAAGACTTCAACTGGGATACTTACAGAGGGTACAGGAAGTGACTTATGAGTGTACTGGGTGGATCAACGCCGCCCTCTATTAGCATACTGACGCTGCATGTGACCACTAACGCTGGCGGGGGCGGGCCAATCGGGACGGCCGGATGTGTCCCTGACTGAGTGCACCTCCCACCCTGAACACATACATCGAACAGCAGCCATTAGGGGGAAGAGGGAGGGGGGAAAACCGAACGAAAACAGATCGTAGCATTAAAACCGGTGCCAAAATAATAATTACGCCCGCTGCGAGTCTGCAGACATATAGGCAGACAGAAAGAGACAGAGAAAAGACACATATGTCGAGAAAGAGAGGCAAAGACAATAGAGATCCATCGGCGGCCATCTTCTCGAGGTCTTTCTCTAGCTATGTAGGCGGCCATTATTCTGGTGGGAAAAAAACTAACAACAAATCAGCCAAAACGACAGAGCTCCCTCGGCGGCCATTTTCCCGAAGTTTTTTTTCTCTGGCTATGTAAGCAGCCATTATTCTGGTGGAAAAACACTAACAACAAATGAGCCATTGTATGATCGAGGCAAAAAAATGTAATAAAGAAAATTTAATACAGAAAAATGGATTGGTAATGAGCATAAAAATAAAACCAATTAATTTTTAGATCAGTATGATGGCTGGAACAACCATAGGGGTAGATAAAAAATTATAAAATTAAATAATTATCGACCGCATATATATATTTTAATGTATAAATACATACATTTGCATAACCCAAACAGAGGATACATATGTATGTATAGCAAATCTCCAAAAACAGGTTTTGACTTGGAAATAGAGTTGCGAGGCATATTCGAATGATTAGGATATTGGAATATTAAAAATAAAAAATATTAAAATTATTGTGCGTGAGGGGGACACGGAAATGGCTTTCATATTACAAAGAGCACCAAAACATAGCAATAAATTAAAAGACCATTCTAATATAAAATAATAAAAATGTATATATATATATATATATATATATATATATATATATATATATATATATATATATATATATATATATATATATATATAAATAGGTGGGGTTACAAAACGAAGTTAAAACCATAAATATATATATTCCAAACTTAAAAAACTAGCAAAAAAATCTGTATATAGAGACGTTGCAGTATCCTTGTAAAAACATTCTCTTAACAACTAGAGTAGGTATGCCGTGAGAAAAATTATACATGAGGAAAGCCTAACCTGATTTAGCTTAAATGAAGAGAAAGACATATCTATGGGGGGCTACAAATCGCTAATGAAGCAATTCAAATCAAACTCTAAGTTCAGTCCCCTGGGGGCAAAAGTATCAAGGGTAAAGATCCATTTGGACTCTATCTGACTTAGGGTCCTGACCTTATGCCCCCCTCTCCAATGTTTAGCATAAGGGACAATGCCCCAAAATTTTAAATGCTTGGGGTCTCTATTGTGGTGAATAGCAAAATGTTTAGAAACATTGTGCTTATCGTACCCCTTCTGGATATTCTGTATATGTTCTTTCAATCTGGTCCTTAAAGGCCTTTTAGTGCGGCCTACATATTGTAGGCCGCAGCTACATTCCAAAACATACACGGCACCTACTATATTGCAGCAGATAAAATCTCTTATTTTATGCGTATTACCAGTACTGGTGGATAAGTATTCAAAGACCTTATTGGGTTTATTTGCTCTCGTGCATGCATAGCACCTCTTACAGGGAAAAAACCCTTTCCCTGTGAAAAACGTGAAGTTATTCACGGGGGGATCGGGTATGTTTTTGACTACCATATCTCTAAGGCTAGGGGCTCGTCTATAGATAAACTTTGGTTTAGAAGGTAGGATTTCATGTAAGTCTTTATCATTCAGGAGGATATGCCAGTGTTTTTTAAATATTTTCTCTATACTTTTGTATTGATTGTTGTAGTCCAAGACTATGGCTCCTTCTACAACTTTTTTATCTTTACATTTCGTTTTCATATCCTTGAGAAGATCCTGGCGATCCATCTTTTCTACTTCTAATATCTTCTCCTGAATTACACTTTTGTCGTAACCTCTTTCATGAAATCTCCGTCCCATGGAGCTGGCTTGTTCAAGAAACACTTCCTTTTTACTGCAATTTCTCCGTAATCACAAAAATTGCCCTTTAGGAATGTTAAAGAGCCAATTCTGGTGGTGACAACTTATTATTGGGAGATAGCTGTTTTTATCCACGCTCTTGAAATGCGTTTTGGTTTCTATTCTCCCATCCTCTTGTGTGATTACTAGATCCAGGAAGACTATTTCTTTTTCATCCGAGTTCCATGTCAGCATTATGTTCATGTTGTTCTCGTTTAATCTCTGTTGGAACAAATTAAGGCTCATACTACTACCTTTCCAAAGAATTAGGATGTCATCAATATATCGCCTGTACATCACCAATTCTTTGGGTGCATCTGAAAAAACTGTGTTTTATTCCCATCTAGCCATGAACAAACCGGCGACGCTAGGGGCAAATTTAGCCCCCATAGCGACCCCCGTTGTCTGATGGTAAAATGTCAGATTAAACCAAAAATAATTGTTTTTTAAACAAAAATCAAGACATTTAACTAAAAATTTCCTTTGAGAACAAATGAGTTCAGAATGGTTTCTCAAACCCCACTTAACGGCCTCACACGCCTCATGGTGAGGAATTATAGTATAGAGAGAGGTTACATCCGCCTCACCATGAGGCGTGTGAGGCCGTTAAGTGGGGTTTGAGAAACCATTCTGAACTCATTTGTTCTCAAAGGAAATTTTTAGTTAAATGTCTTGATTTTTGTTTAAAAAACAATTATTTTTGGTTTAATCGGACATTTTACCATCAGACAACGGGGGTCGCTATGGGGGCTAAATCTGCCCCTAGCGTCGCCGGTTTGTTCATGGCTAGATGGGAAGAAAACGCATTTTTTTCAGATGCACCCAAAGAATTGGTGATGTACAGGCGATATATTGATGACATCCTAATTCTTTGGAAAGGTAGTAGTATGAGCCTTAATTTGTTCCAACAGAGATTAAACGAGAACAACATGAACATAATGCTGACATGGAACTCGGATGAAAAAGAAATAGTCTTCCTGGATCTAGTAATCACACAAGAGGATGGGAGAATAGAAACCAAAACGCATTTCAAGAGCGTGGATAAAAACAGCTATCTCCCAATAATAAGTTGTCACCACCAGAATTGGCTCTTTAACATTCCTAAAGGGCAATTTTTGCGATTACGGAGAAATTGCAGTAAAAAGGAAGTGTTTCTTGAACAAGCCGGCTCCATGGGACGGAGATTTCATGAAAGAGGTTATGACAAAAGTGTAATTCAGGAGAAGATATTAGAAGTAGAAAAGATGGATCGCCAGGATCTTCTCAAGGATATGAAAACGAAATGTAAAGATAAAAAAGTTGTAGAAGGAGCCATAGTCTTGGACTACAACAATCAATACAAAAGTATAGAGAAAATATTTAAAAAACACTGGCATATCCTCCTGAATGATAAAGACTTACACGAAATCCTACCTTCTAAAACAAAGTTTATCTATAGACGAGCCCCTAGCCTTAGAGATATGGTAGTCAAAAACATACCCGATCCCCCCATGAATAACTTCACGTTTTTTACAGGGAAAGGGTTTTTTCCCTGTAAGAGGTGCTATGCGTGCACGAGAGCAAATAAACCCAATAAGGTCTTTGAATACTTATCCACCAGTACTGGTAATACGCATAAAATAAGAGATTTTATCTGCTGCAATATAGTAGGTGCCGTGTATGTTTTGGAATGTAGCTGCGGCCTACAATATGTAGGCCGCACTAAAAGGCCTTTAAGGACCAGATTGAAAGAACATATACAGAATATCCAGAAGGGGTACGATAAGCACAATGTTTCTAAACATTTTGCTATTCACCACAATAGAGACCCCAAGCATTTAAAATTTTGGGGCATTGTCCCTTATGCTAAACATTGGAGAGGGGGGCATAAGGTCAGGACCCTAAGTCAGATAGAGTCCAAATGGATCTTTACCCTTGATACTTTTGCCACCAGGGGACTGAACATAGAGTTTGATTTGAATTGCTTCATTAGCGATTTGTAGCCCCCCATAGATATGTCTTTCTCTTCATTTAAGCTAAATCAGGTTAGGCTTTCCTCATGTATAATTTTTCTCACGGCATACCTACTCTAGTTGTTAAGAGAATGTTTTTACAAAGATACTGCAACGTCTCTATATACAGATTTTTTTGCTAGTTTTTTTAAGTTTGGAATATATATATTTATGGTTTTAACTTCGTTTTGTAACCCCACCTATTTTATATATATATATATATATATATATATATATATATATATATATATATATATATATATATATATATATATATATATATATATATATATAGATATATCCATTTTTATTATTTTATATTAGAATGCTCTTTTAATTTATTGCTATGTTTTGGTGCTCTTTGTAATATGAACGCCATTTCCGTGTCCCCCTCACGCACAATAATTTGAATATTTTTTATTTTTAATATTCCAATATCCTAATCATTCGAATATGCCTCGCAACTCTATTTCCTAGTCAAAACCTGATTTTGGAGATTTGCTATACATACATATGTATCCTCTGTTTGGGTTATGCAAATGTATGTATTTATACATTAAAATATATATATATGCGGTTGATAATTATTTAATTTTATAATTTTTTATCTACCCCTATGGTTGTTCCAGCCATCATACTGATCTAAAAAGTAATTGGTTTTATTTTTATGCTCATTACCAATCCATTTTTCTGTATTAAATTTTCTTTATTACATTTTTTTGCCTCGATCATACAATGGCTCATTTGTTGTTAGTGTTTTGTTTTTCCACCAGAATAATGGCTGCTTACATAGCCAGAGAAAAAAAAACTTCGGGAAAATGGCCGCCGAGGGAGCTCTGTCGTTTTGGCTGATTTGTTGTTAGTTTTTTTCCCACCAGAATAATGGCCGCCTACATAGCTAGAGAAAGACCTCGAGAAGATGGCCGCCGATGGATCTCTATCATCTTTGCCTCTCTTTCTCGACATATGTGTCTTTTCTCTGTCTCTTTCTGTCTGCCTATATGTCTGCAGACTCGCAGCGTAATTATTATTTTGGCACCGGTTTTAATGCTACGATCTGTTTTCGTTCGGTTTTCCCCCCTCCCTCTTCCCCCTAATGGCTGCTGTTCGATGTATGTGTTCAGGGTGGGAGGTGCACTCAGTCAGGGACACATCCGGCCATCCCGATTGGCCCGCCCCCGCCAGCGTTAGTGGTCACATGCAGCGTCAGTATGCTAATAGAGGGCGGCGTTGATCCGCCCAGTACACTCATAAGTCACTTCCTGTACCCTCTGTAAGTATCCCAGTTGAAGTCTTCACGACGTAACGCGTAGGAACCCGGAAGTGACGTCCATATCCGGTCTGCTGCTGTGTCATTGTGCATTTTCTTAAACTTTGTTTTTGGAGGAGTCTCTAAGAACTTGCTGCACAGCCATCCCCGTGATCATCCCTGGTTACCTGGTTGCCCTGTATTAATTCCGCTGTTTACCTCACAGCGTTGAGGTAATTGCATTATATTAGCATCACTTGCACGGATCATCACAGAGGGATTGTTGGCTCAGCACGTTGCACTTTAATTTAGTGTGTCTATCAAGTCGCACCATCTAATTATGTATGGGACACTTTAATGTGTTTCACTGCGATCACGTAGATTTGGTTCTGTTTTTTTCGTTCTATATCATCGTCTGTCACTTTTTGTTATAAAAAATTATTTTTTTGTACTTAATTAATCACCTTTACACTATACCCCTGTTTATGCATTTTGGTGTTTGCAGCATAATATATGCACCTAGTCACTTTTTGAGCTATTCTTATATATTGTATAAATATTATGCACTGGATCACTTTTAGATGCATTAATGCACGTCTGCACTTTTAGATGCATTAATGCACGTCTGCACTTTTAAAAATATTTTATAAATATTTTTTTTGTCATTTTATATCTGCACTTCATTAATTTTTTGCCTATTTTGAAGGTTCAGTTTGTTTATTCACTATTGTCCCATATGTACGGTTGTAAATTAGCGCATCACACCCTTACCTTGTTTTAAATTTACACTAGTGAGAGCCAACTCATATAGTGACTGCTGCTTTTTTTTTCCGTGGTTTTTGCTTGCTTCTATTTTCCATAGAGCGCAGAAGTCTCTAGATATACACATCACAGTGTACAGCTAAAGCTACCCCAATTGCTGGTGTTTGTCTGATCCTATACCGCAGGCAGCTCCAGTAATTACAGTTGGTGTATTGTGTCATCTGCACAATGTGCACCTAAAGCTACCACAATTGCGGGTATTCTGCTGATCCTATACCGCAGGCAGCTCCAGTAATTACAGTTGGTGTATTGCGTCATCTGCACAGTGTACGCCTAAAGCTACCCCAATTGCTGGTGTTATGCTGATTCTATCTGCAGACAACTGTAGCAATTACAGTCAGTGTACTGTGTCATCTGCACAGTTTGCACCTAAAGCTACCCCAATTGCTGGTGTTCTGCTGATCCTATACCGCAGGCAGCTCCAGTAATTGCAGTTGGTGTATTGTGTCATCTGCATAGTGTGCACCTAAAGCTACCCCAATTGCTGGTGTTCTGCTGATCCTACACCGCAGGCAGCTGCAGTAATTACAGTCGGTTTATTGTGCCACCTGCACAGTGTACAGCTAAAGCTACCCCAATTGCTGGTGTTCTGCTGATCCTAAACCGCAGGCAGCTCCAGTAATTACAGTTAGTGTATTGCATCATCTGCTCAGTGTACGCCTAAAGTTACCCTAATTGCTGGTGTTCTGCTGATTCTATCCACAGGCAGCTGCAGCAATTACAGTAGGTGTACTGTGTCATCTGCTCAGTGTGAACCTAAAGCTACCCCATTTGCTGGTGTTCTCATAGAATTAATACTACAGACAGGCAGTTGATTTTGCTAGCTGCAGTATAATCAGTATATACACCCCAGCTTTGTGCAGCTACATCTCCTTGCAGGCCATTAGTATGTCTGGAAGGCCAACAAGGAGAGGCAGACAGTCACAAGCCAATAAAAGAGCGTAAGCAGGCTCTTTGTCTAGAGACAACAGTGCTGGTCGTGGACGCGGTGCATCCTCATCAGCATGTGGCCATGGGACACGCTTGTCCTTATTTTCAGCAGCTGGACATATTGAAGCGCAACATGCCGGAAACTTGGTAGAGTGAATGACCAAGCCCTCCTCATCCTCCCCCCAGGCTCAGGGTACTAGCAAAGCAGCTGCCAACGCGGCCTCTTCCCTCATCTCAATGGCATCAGTCACTCCTTCCCTAGCCTCACCATGTCCTCCTCCTGAGGAGTCCCCCGAACTGTTTTAGCACAATGTTGGGTACATGCTCCAGGAGGATGCCCAGCGTTTTGAAGGCTCCGATGATGATACCCAGCTAGAGGAAGGCGGTAACGTGAGCCCAGAGAGAGGGGATGCCCAAGAAGGACAGCAATCTGGCAGTCATGTTCCACCAGCTGCAGCATACTGCCAGGTTTGCTCCAGTGATGAGGGAGGGGATAATGAGGTCACTGACTCCACGTGGGTGCCTGATAGGAGAGAGGAGGAGGAGGCACATCTCCAATGAGGCAGGATGCCCTCCAGGGGCCAGCTTAAGGGCAGCACACCGACTGAATCACACCACAGAGCTTCGTCTGTGCAGGGTGCTGCCTATTTGCGTTATTCCAAAAGTTCTTTGGTGTGGGCCTGTTTTAAAACGAGTGCATCAGATCGCACCACTGCAATTTCTAACATATGTCTCAATCGTATCTCGCATAGCCAAAACATCAGCAGCTTGGGCACCACATTCTTGACCAGACATTTGTTCGTTGGCAAGCGTGCCTAAAAGACCCACACCAAAGAACAAAGCTGACCTCTCCTTGCTCCTCATCAGATGGGATCTCCAACCCCACTATACCTTCAGTCCTCTCTGAAACCTGCACTGAGGGGAATGAAGGTGTAGAATTAGGTGTGTCACAGCCAAGTACTTGCAGGCAATATGCTAGTGGTACACCGATGTCCGATTGTACCAGGCAAATTTCCCTGCCCCAGCTGCTGGACCATCGAAAGAAGTTCACTCCCAGCCATCCACATGCCCAGCGGTTGAATGCTAGCTTGGCTAAATTGCTAGCACTTCAACTGCTGCCTTTTCAGTTGGTAGACTCAGCCCCCTTCCGTGAGTTTGTGCTTGGGGGACAGGAGCCACACTGGGGCAGATATTCTGTCAGGTCTGCAGGGACAGGCTGAGAGGTGGTTGATGCCATGCCAGCTTAAGCCAGGAATGGTGGTTTGCGACAATGGAACCAACCTAATCTCTGCCCTCCGACAGGGACAACTGACCCATGTGCCCTGTTTGACTCACGTCTTTAATTTGGTGGTGCAGTCTTTTAGGGATGATTTACAGTCCCGAGAAACCTGTGGACTTGTACGTGGCTGGGAGGAGGTGGCTGTGGATCTTGTCATCCTTAGTGACCCAGAGGACTCCGGACCAAATGCCTCAGCTAACCTATGCTGCATGGCCTCACTAATCCTGCAAAGCCTGCGGAAGCATCCTCATATTCAGTAGATCAAGGAGAGGGATCATTACTGGCTGGCAACTCTCCTTGATCCACGGTACAAGGGTAAGGTTGCGGACCTTATCTTTCCGTTGCAGAGGGAGCATAGGATGAGACATCTTCGGGAGGCCTTGCAGAAAAGTCTGTGCAACACGTTCCCAGAGACTGGGAGGTTACAAATTCCTGGTCCTGGACAATGTGTTGCTGAGGCTTTGGTCAGTCACATAAGGTGGAGAAGGTGACCATCTGACTGATGTGTTCAGAAAATTTTTTAGTCTGCAGCCCCAAGGTATGATCGGTTCCAGCAACCATCGCCAGCATCTGATTTACATGGTACAGGAATACCTAAGGGCAAGATCAGATTTGGACACCTTTCCCACCGAAAATCCTCTGGGTTACTGAGTCTTGAGGATGGATCCTTGGCCAGAACTTGCACAGTATGAGCTACTGGCCTGTCCTGCATCCAGCGTTCTTTTGGAATGCACCTTCAGTGCTCCTGGAGGCTTTGTAACCAATCCCAGGGTGCGCCTGTCCACCGACTTGGTTGATCAACTGACCTTCATAAAAATGAATAAGTCTTGGATCACCACCAGCTACCAAGCACCTGAAGCTGATGTAACCAAATAATTATTTTTGAAATGTCACATCCATTCAAGACTGCCTATGCTGATGCTGAGTGACTATCCTGTTATGCTGACTGACTATCCTCTTCCTCTTCAATGATCCTGCTGATAGCTTGGAAGAACATTTTTGGTTCTGAGCATCGCCACCAGTGGCTAAGGCCCAATTTTTCAGCCCCTGTTTAACAGGGACATGTAATTACAATTTTTGATGCAATAATTTGCAGCAGGGCTCATTCCTGCGCTCCAGCTAGAGTATCTGTGAGGGGTTGCAGTGTCGTGGCACCAGCACCAGTGCCTAAGGCCCAATTTTTCAGCCCCTGTTTAACAGGGGTGTGTAATTACAATTTTTGATGCAATACTTTGCAACAGGGCTCATTCCTTCTCTCCAACTAGAGTTTCTATGAGGTGTTGCAGTGTTGTGACACCAGGGCCTAAGGCCCAATTTTTCTGCCCGTTTAACAAGGGCGTGTAATTACAATTTTTGATTCAATATTTTGCAGCAGGGATCATTCCTGCACTCCAATTAGAGTGTGTCTGTGAGGTGTTGCAGTATCGTGGCACGAGCACCAGTGCCTAAGGCCCAATTTTTCTGCCCCTGTTCAACATGTGCATGTAATTACAATTATTGATATAATATTTCACAGCAGGGCCCGTTCCAGCACCCACCAAGAGTAACTGTGAGGACTTACAGTGTTATGGCACCAGCACCACCACCAAAGGCCCAATTTTTCTACCACTGTTCAACAGTGGCATGTAATTTCAATTCTTGAAATAATAGTTCACAGCAGGGCATTCCAGTGCCCACCAAGAGTCACTTTGAGGGCTTACAGTGTTGTGGCAACACCAACACCTTAGGCCCAAATTTTAGGTCCACATTTCTGAAGAGAATATAGGGCAGGCCCGTACATTCAAACATCCAACTTACAAAACGTCTCCTACTTGCAAACGGAAGGAGACAACAGGAAGTGAGATGAAAAAAGACGGACGGCAAAAAAAATTATACAGGGGTGATAACCCTTCCCTATGTTTTCTAAAAAGCTTAAAAATGTATTTTTTGACTGGAGCTACACTTTAAAAAATGTACCAGCTCAAAATTACAAACAGATTCTGCTTAACACAACAAACCTACACAGTCCCTGTCTTGTTTGCACCGCTTGTATACTGCTGTTCTGAGTATATAGGGCCCCCACGCCTTTCCTTTTTTTAATTTGAATACGGGGTTCCCTTTAATATCTGTACAAGACCCAAATGGTCTGGTAATGGGCAGGTGGGCTACCCATGCCATTTTTCTCAATGATTTTCATCCATATTGCCGGAAACAGACATTACATTAAAACTGCAAGCAGTTTTTAATGACTTTTTTTTCCATTAGAAAAGTAATTTTGTGCAGGGACTGTTCTAAACACGGGAAACATGTGCCACTTCACAGGCATACTATAGACACCCCCCAGGCATGATATATTTAACCACTTCAGCCCCGGACCAATAAACAGCCTAAGGACCAGAGGTCTTTTTACAATTTCGCACTGCACTGCTTTAACTGGTAATTGCGCAGTCATGCAATGTTGTACCCAAACGAAATTTGCGTCCTTTTCTTCCCACAAATAGAGCTTTCTTTTGATGGTATTTGATTGCCTCTGCGATTTTAATTTTTTGCGATATAAATGGAAAAAGACCGAAAATTTTGAGAAAAAATGATATTTTCTACTTTTTGTTATAAAAAAAATCGAATAAACTCAATTTTAGTCAAACATTTAGGGCAAAATTTATTCAGCCACATGTCTTTAGTAAAAAAAATGTCAATAAGCGTATATTTATTGGTTTGCGCAAAAGTTATAGCGTCTACAAACTAGAGTAAATTTTCTGGGATTTACACAGCTTTTAATTTACGACTGCCTATCTCATTTCTTGAGGTGCTAAAATGGCAGGGCAGTACAAACCCCCCCAAATGACCTCATTTAAGGAAAGTAGACACCCCAAGGAAGTTGTGGAGAGGCATGTTGAGCCCATTGAATTTATTTTTTGTCCCAAGTGATTGAATAATGACAAAGAAAATAAATAAAAAAGTTTACAAAAAGTTGTCACTAAATGATATATTGCTCACACATGCCATAGTTATATGTGGAATTGCACCCCAAAATATATTCTGATGCTTCTCCTGATTACGAGGATACCACATATGTGGGACTTTTTGGGAGTCTAGCTGCGTACGGCACCCCGAAAACTTCACTGCCTTCAGGATTTCTAGGGGTGCAAATTTTCGGCGGGTTTGTGTACCTATGTGTACCTATGTGTTAGAGTAGTGTTTTGGTGCACTTCCTTTTAGTCTTCTCCTCGTAGTCCGGTCAATAAGACCGCCCCGAGGAGAATGACATCACTTCCTCTCTGCCTGTGTATACAATACACAGTGGGAGGAAGCTTCTCATTCGCCAGGAGCGATCGAGAGGGGATGGCCAGAAACCAATGGCCATCCCCTCATCCCGGATCGCTCCTGAAGCGAAACGGACCGCCGTATCCAGCGGGAGGGGGCCGATCGGACCCCCCACCCACTGGAAGGCAAGCACGTACATGTACGTGCTTGTGCCTGCCGGTGCCATTGTAATGACGTACATTGGCAATACGGCGGTCCTTAAGTGGTTAAAGGAATATTTCACTTTTTTTTTTTCACTTTAAGCATCATGAAAATCAGTGCTCCCGAAAAAACGGACGTTTTTAAAACTTTTTTTTACATTGATACATGTCCCCTTGGGCAGGACCCAGGTCCCCAAACCCTTTTTAGGGCAATAACTTGCATATTAGCCTTTAAAATTAGCACTTTTGATTTAGATCGTTTGAGACCCATAGACTTTAATGGGGTTCAAAAGTCCATGCAAATTTTCGGTCCTTTCGCAGGTTCTGGTGCGAACCGAACCGGGGGATGTTCGGCTCATCCCTACTCTGCAGTAATGATTGTGTTAACATGCACATTAACACAATGGGGGTTATTTACAAAAGGCAAATCCACTTTGCACTACAAGTGCACTTGAATTTGGACTGAAAGTGCACTTGGAAGTACAGTCGCTGTAGATCCAAGGGGGACATGCAAGGAAAATAAAAAACAGCATTATAGCTTGCACATGATTGGATGATAAAATCAGCAGAGCTTCCACTCATTTCAGATCTACCCCTCAGATTTACAGCAACTGCACTTCCAAGTGCACTTTCAGTGCAATTTCAAGTGCACTTTGCATATGCAGTGCAAAGTGGATTTGCCTTTTATAAATAACCCCCAATGTGTGAAAGTGTGCATTTTGATCGCTGGTGAGCTACAGTGCTTTTCATTCTTACTAGACATGCATTGTCAATAGTTTTGCATTGCAGCACACCGCTATGCATGGTAATGCACTACCATGGAACCTTGTACACAGTGGAGGAACACTGATCTAACACACCTGCAAATGGCTCAGATGCAGAAAATTGCAATTAACAACAATAACACTTCAAGAAAGTGAATATTTGTGGCACAGATGGTGGGACAATAAGTAATAAAAGTCCTGTTTTATAGCAAGTCTGTTTAACATTTTTTCAAAGTTATCAACAGAGTCACAGACCTGTGACAAGTTCACAAACAGCCTATAGTGCAATGTTAATGGAATGATCCACTTAAGAATTAAATATAATTGAATATCAAATATATATATAAAACATCAGTAAACATAAACTAAACAAGGCAAAGCAATAAAGACAGAAAAATAGGCTGCAAGGGTCTGAGCATTTTCCTCACATTACATAAAATAAACCAATACTTTCCCTACATTTTCATTAGCCACACATAACACACATCACTTCCTATCTCAACATACCAGAAAGACTGTAATTACTAGAGATACCTCTGCAGGAAAATGAATATAGTACAGGTAATTGGCATTGCTGTTTCTGTGCTAGTGCTTTTCTGCAGGGTGATTTATTACTGGCCATTTTTGTAATGAACTTAATAACGTTGCATATTCTGCTGCTTCTTTTGATAGGTGGGTGAACAATGGCATAATTAGGGCCCAGAAAGGAAAAATAGAAGAAAAAAAATCAAAATAGATTTTGGCAGGCACAGTATTTATATGACGAATGAAATGGTCTGAGAACTGACAGCTGAACCAAGGCAATGCTTGAAATTATGCATTTTACGTTTTCTGACTTAAACAATTGGCGCTTAGGCACTTCTATTATGAATTGCTGAAAAACACATTTTTATGGGCAGCTTATGTGTAGCGGTATAAACAGATAGAAAGAAAGGCGTATGTTTTAATATCCTTTTCATGTATTTAACCAGGCCAATTCTGACATTTCTTTCCTACATGTAAAGAGCATAATTTTTATGCTAGACATAGAACCCCAAACATAATATATGTTTTTTTAGCAGAGAATCTAGAGAATAAAATGGCAGTTGTTGCAATGTTTTATCTTGCACGGTATTTGCGCAGCAATTTTTCAAAAAAAAAAAAAAAAAAACAGTAAAGTTAGCACAATATTTTTGCATAATGTGAAATATGATGTTACGCCGAGTAAATAGATACCTAACATGCCACGCTTCAAAATTGTAAATTGAAAAATGCTCATGGAATGGCAGATAACTTTGGTACTTAAAAATCCCCATAGGCGACGCTTTCATTTTTTTTTACTGGTTACATATTTTGAGTTACAGAGGAGGTCTAGGGCTAGAGATATTGCTCTCGTCTATGGTTCGCGGTGATACCTCACATGTGCGATTTGAACACCATTTACATATGTGGGCGTGACTTATGTATTAGTTCACTTCTGTGTGCACGCACACGAGGACAGGGGCACTTTACTTTTTTTTTTTTATTGTTAAATTAACTTTTTTTTTTCTAGTTTAACACTACTTTTTTTTTTAGCACTTTAATTCCTATTACAAAGAATGTAAATATCCCTTGTAATAGAATTAAGAATGAAAGGTCCTCGTTACAGTGAGATATGGGGTCAATAAGTCCCCACATCTCACCTCTAGGCTGGGGAGCCTGAAATAAAAAAAAATAAAAAAAAATAAAAACTTGATCTCAGCTTCCCAGCTTAGGCAGTGCCATTTTTTCAAATGCAGAAGCCGTGCATGACATCATAACATGACGCCCGGCCTCCGAACGATCATAGAGACTCTGGGGACCATCTGGTTCACTGGAAATCTCTATGGTCAACATCCGGGGGCCGGCGGATCCATTCTCTGGTTCGCTGATGGCATCAGCGATCCCGGAGAAGCACCGGTGGGTGGCGGGAGGGGGGGGGGTGTCCACTCTCATCGCCCGTAAGAATGATCAAGTGGCTGAACAGCTGGTATGATAATTCTTATGGTGCAGGGAATCACTGGCTGAAAAATAATATATCTGAATGATGTCTGTAACTGCAGGCATCATTCAGATATCACCGCACTAAGTCAAGGCCGTCACATGACGTACGGTGGGCGGGAAGCAGTACAATTAGCATATGTCAAGCATACTTCTCACTTGCCTCCTTTTGAACACTTCTTAGTGGGAGCACATGCATGACTTTGCTCTTTTTATAAACTCAGCTGGCTCCTAAATTTTCACAGCTCCTTTGAAAGGGAACTCTCCCATTGTTAGTAATTGCTCAATAAAGAGTTTAGTTTCTGACTCATGGGTGTTCTGTTCTGCCTGAAGGGATGAGCAAATCTATCCTGAAATTAGCCTACTGAAATCTATTGGGGGGGTTGGGTGGTCTGAATACTGTTAGTATATTTTGTCCATTTTAGGGCTAATAGTCAAACTACTGTCAGAATAAAGGTATGGGAAGCTGGACACTACTATGTGGAACATCTAGAATGAAAAAGAAAAAGAAAAAAAAAATAGCATACAACAAAGAGAGGCCCTTTTCATGTGACTTTGAGAACAAAATTGAAAAAACAGAAACGCTTTAAATAAAATTCTTGGGGGATGTCTTAAACTTGCACATGGGTTTTACAGAATAGTTTTCATTAACAGTCATAATTAACACTAGCGGCACATAATTATCAGTGCAGTTGTTTTCTTTTTCCTTATACAACTAGTTTGTCTTACATACAGTACATCAGCAGAATCCCTTTTTTTTTCAAGAGGTTTAGGCAGTGACCCATGAGTTTTTTCAAGTAGTAATAGATGTGCTTTGAAGAGCAAATAGAAATTGGATGCACAGAGAATTAAGAGATCAGATTTTAATGCAGTGTAAAGCTAAAACAACAGGACATTTTTAGATATAAATCTGTAAATAAGAATAAAGCAAAGTCCTTGAAAAAGGAACCGGGAGGAGAGAGTGTCCCCAGGACCAGTCTCAGTGTGACAGATCGGACCATACACCACCACAGTGCTCAAGCAATTTTTCTTACCGGATGGAGTGGACCCTCATAATATAGAGAGGTCCTCAACCCAGGGGAGCAGTGACACTTCATGTGGGAGACTCCAACAGGGATATAGCCAGTAGCCCAAAGACCACCTCATAAACCACCGATCTCCAGCTCATAAACCACCGACACAAATCCACTTCCTATGGTAATGCAATTTACCTCATAAGAATGTAAAGAATACCTTAGTGCAATATGAACTAATAGTCAATGGTATCTCTATTAGAAAATGTAAACTCATGTGCAAAACAATCAATAAAAGTTTTGTGTGTACAATTGGCAATTGGCGTGCTTGCATCATGTGTAGGGACCCTCCTTATGTGTTTCGTCATAGAGTGACATCATCAGAGGCGCGCCGAGCACTTCGCAAGCATGCATTAAATAACAAGAAACAGGTAATGGTAAAAGAAGTTGTGAGCAGCCACATATGCGTTTCAATGATGGGAAGAGGCGTTCCAGATACATATCAAGGTCACGACCACCGGAGACATCAGTGCAAAATTTTTTTTGTAATGTCAGTATTAATATACAAATCGGTGATTGCTGAAAATCAAAAGTAAAGAGAAAAATATATAGTAACTCATAATAACCTCCTCCTCATTAAAAAACATCATTAAGAGGGAATCATTTTAGCGCCATCTTGTGGATGCCACACAAACTACTTCACCTTTATACAATACAGATTGAAAAAACTACATCAAATTTATTTGAATAATGCCATCAATGTAGGCAAATTATATATATATATATATATATATATATATATATATATATATATATATATATATATATATATACATATATATAAATATATTAAATGCAAAAACAATAAATAACCACTCTTACAATGGGGAAAAGGCAGATAGTAAAGACAGTGAAAGTTGAATTGTCTAGAAACCCGTGATTCTATAATTGCTTTAACTGTTGTTCAGGAAGCAATTAATGTCCCATTCTACATTGAGCCCAATGGAACATAGGACTTGAGCTCATAAATCCAGCAGGTTTCCATCCTTGAAATCTCACACCAGATAAAGCTCACTCTCCAATAAGGAGTAAATCTATCAATAGCAAGAAAAAGAGTACCATCAGGATTTTTTTGCATGGCATCGGGCATTGTGCTTAAAGAGGACATTTTTTATTAAGGAAGAGCTGGTTAAAAATATACTAGAAACAAAGAATGTGAGAAAGTGTTTTACTACAAGAAAGACTGCAGATGACACAGCAGTGTAAAATTGGCAGCAGCAGGAAAATTTTAAATATCAATCCTACTTCCAAATTTACTAAAGATAAAGAGCACAGGCTAGGGCTTTACTTGAAAGAATTGGGCTACTGTTGAGGATACAGCAGTGGAAAAGTGGCTAGCAGGAGGACAATTTATTTAGGAATAATAGGGCTAATCAGTGTGTATAATTTGTTTTATCTATTGATCTATGGGGTCAGGGAGGCATAATTTGAGGTATACTTAGCACAAGATTATATATATAGATATCTATATAGATATCTATATGTATCTATATATATATATATATATATCTATATAGCTATCTATATATATATATATATATATATATATATATATATATATATATATATATATATATAGATATATATATATATATATATATATAGATATATATATATATATATATATATATATATATATATATATATACACACATTATTTGCTGGTAAGTATGTGGTTTTTTTCAGCAGCTGTAAATATTTTACTTTTAGTTTTGGATAGCCAATAGCCAGGTGAAGTTCGATCTAAATTCCATCTATCTTCTGGATGTTACTCATTACCGGTTCTTCCTATTCTTGCATAGTGCCAGTGATGGGCAAATCTACTACAGCTTCTTACTCCTTGGTGCCACACAGTGTTAATGTTTTTATTTCCTTTTGCAAGAAGATGGTCAGTTATGAGTAAAGACTGCACTTTCAGCACCCCAAAAGACTATATCAACATAAATAAAAATAAAAGAAATTAAAGAGACAAAAATAAATAAAACCCCAAATTACCTATTTACACAA
Organism: Lithobates pipiens; assembly: GCF_037356315.1. Lineage (NCBI taxonomy): Eukaryota > Metazoa > Chordata > Amphibia > Anura > Ranidae > Lithobates > Lithobates pipiens. The sequence continues at coordinate 166,710,757 of NW_027507764.1, forward strand.
AACCCTTACTTTAAAAGGAGAAGAAAGAGCAGTTTAATCTATAAAAAAGGCTCCATCGAAACAAAAAAAAATCAATATACCCCCAAAATAAATAAAATCCAAATCCTACATAAAAAAACCTACTTAAAGTTTCCGGTGAACTCAAATCATAAACAAAATACATTTTAAGAACCCCCAATAATTAGAAAAAAAATGTAGCAATGGTTTGATTTCTCAAAGATCTGAATTAAAGGAAAGTTTCCTAAGCAGTTTGTCAGCTTTCCATATTCTTTCCCTACTGCATCATCCAATACTGTTATTAATCCTTCAAAGCCTGCCATATTTCAAAGACCATACAGTGCATTATGGTGTTAAAAAATTATCCTGGGTTTTAAAGTTGATGTAAACTCGATACATGAAAGTTGAGCTGGGTACATATGTCTGCAGTGTTTTCTTATGTCTCTTCAAAGCACTTAGTCCCGTGGCTTTTTCCTGCTCCATTTTTCTGTTATCAGCATGATAACTTATGGCAAGTTCTGACACATGAGATAAAACCAGCCTGAAAAGTGTGTCATGGGAGGTTGCTATAAATCTATAAATAGATCTATAAATAGATCTATAAATAGATTAGCAGAGAACTGAACTATTCACAAAACAGCTCTGCAAGTCTCTGCCTGTCTCTGGCTATATGGAGTGGGGGTGTGGGGCAGGTGTGTACCTTTCCCCAGACTTCACACTCAGTGCTGAACAGGAAGAGAAAATCGGTAACACAATCTGCACTTGATAAAAGAATATATAAAGCTGAAGATAGCAGATCATTTGAGGCACTGGTTATATGTGAGGGTTTACATCCACTTTAATCTGCACATAAATTCCCCAGACTATGAATCTCAAACATACAGAATTCACCTCAATTCCTGCTGGAGCCTGCTAGTGGACTCTATGTCCTCGATGGCACGCGATGTGGCACGGAGAGAGGCAGAATGGGGAGATGCCTATGTAAACAAGGCAATTCCCTGTTCTGCCTAGCACCATGACAGAGATCACTGTTCCCGATCACTGGAAGCAGTAGATCCCTGTCATGTTCTAGTTATCCCATCCCCTCTACAGTTAGAACATGCTGAGGGAACACAGTTAACCCCTTGATTGCCCCCTAGTGTTTAACCACCTTCAGACCGGACCATTTTGCTGGTAAATGACCAGAGGTCTTTTTACAATTTGGCACTGCGCTGCTTTAACTGGTAATTGCGCGGTCATGCAATGTTGTACCCAAACAAAATTTGCGTCCTTTTCTTCCCACAAATAGAGCTTTCTTTTGATGGTATTTGATTGCCTCTGCGATTTTTATTTTTTGCGAAATAAACGTAAAAAGACCGCAAATTTTGAAAAAAAATGATATTTTCTACTTTTTGTTATTAGAAAAATCCAATAAACTCAATTTTAGTCATACATTTAGGCCAAAATGTATTCAGCCACATGTCTTTGGTAAAAAAAAAGTCAATAATTGTATATTTATTGGTTTGCGCAAAAGTTGTCACATCTACAAACTAAGGTACGTTTTCTGGAATTTACGCAGCTTTTAGTTTACGACTGCCTATCTCATTTCTTGAGGTGCTAAAATGGCAGGGCAGTACAAAACCCCCCCAAATGACCCCATTTTGGAAAGTAGACACCCTAAGGAAATTGATAAGTGGCATGTTGAGCCCATTGAATATTTTATTTTTTTGCCTCAAGCGATTGAATAATGACAAAAAATTATTATTATTTTTTTTTTTTACACAAAGTTGTCACTAAATGATATATTGCTCACACATGCTATGGGCATATGTGAAATGACACCCCAAAATAAATTCTGCTGCTTCTCTTGAGTACGGGGATACCACATATGTGGGACTTTTTGGGAGCCTAGCCGCGTACGGGGCCCCGAAAACCAAGCACCGCCTTCAGGCTTTCTAAGGGCGTAAATTTTTGATTTCACTTCTCACTACCTATTACAGTTTTGAAGGCCATAAAATGCCAAGATGGCACAAAACCCCCACAAATGACCCCATTTTAGAAAGTAGACACCCCAAGCTATTTGCTGAGAGGCATTTTGAGTCCATGGAATATTTTATATTTTGCCACAAGTTGCGGGAAAATTACAAACTCTAATTTTTTTTTATTTTTTTTCACAAAGTTGTCACTAAATGATATATTGCTCACACATGCTATGGGCATATGTGAAATGACACCCCAAAATAAATTCTGCTGCTTCTCCTGAGTACGGGGATACCACATATGTGGGACTTTTTGGGAGCCTAGCCACGTACGGGGCCCCGAAAACCAAGAACCGCCTTCAGGTTTTCTAAGGGCGTAAATATTTGACTTCACTCCTCACTACCTATTACAGTTTTGAAGGCCATAAAATGCCAAGATGGCACAAAACCCCCACAAATGACCCCATTTTAGAAAGTAGACACCCCAAGCTATTTGCTGAGAGGCATGTTGAGTCCATGGAATATTTTATATTTTGCCACAAGTTGCGGGAAAATTACAAACTTTTTTTTTTTTTTCACAAAGTTGTCACTAAATGATATATTGCTCACGCATGCCATGGGCATATGTGAAATGACACCCCAAAATAAATTCTGCTGCTTCTCCTGAGTACGGGGATACCCCATATGTGGGACTTTTTGGGAGCCTAGCCGCGTACGGGGCCCCGAAAACCAAGCACCGCCTTCAGGCTTTCTAAGGGCGTTACAGTTTTGAAGGCCATAAAATGCCAAGATGGCACAAACCCCCCCCAAATGACCCCATTTTGGAAAGTAGACACCCCTAAATTTAGGGGTACACTAGTGAGACTAGGTAATAAATGGCGGGTGCCCTGAAACTATAAAAAAAATAACTAACCAACCAGCGTCACCTGTAACAATTATATGGTGATCACTGGTGAAAGGGTTAACTAGGGGGCAATCAGGGGGCTTTATGCGGTAGTATATGGGGGTCCCTGGCGCTATAAAAAGCTGCAGCGAACCTAAATACCTACCTGCCTAACTAGCGTCACCTGTGACACTAATACAGTGATCAGAAAAACGATCGCTTATTAGGCTGGGTTCACACTGGAGCGATGTGGGAACGCCACGAATGCGCGGCGGGTTCCCGCATCACATGCCTCCCGGCGGCAGTTCACACTGCCCTATGCGAACTGCTGGGAGTGTCAGTGAAATGTTAATGACACCCCCAGATCAGTTCGCATATCGCAGTGCGATCTGCAAACTCGGATCGCATGGTGTGAACACCCATGCGATCCGATTCTGCTGCGGACCAAAAAAAGGGTCCCGTGCGAGTTTGCGGCGGGTGCGACACGAATTCAGCCATACTATCTGTATGGCTGAACTCGAATCGCACAGAGATCGGATGTGATTTGCACTGCAGTGCGGTGCGAATCACATCCGTTCTCATAAACCGCTGCAATGTGAACCCAGCCTTAGTGACACTGGCGACGGGGGTGATCACGGGGTTAAACCTTTATTGGGGGGGTTAGGGGGGTACCTTAGAACTAAAGGGGGCTAACCCTAACTGCCCTAACAGTTATTACAGTCACAAATGACACCCGCCGGGTGATCAGGGGGTTAAACCTTTATTAGGTAATAAATAGCGGGTGCCCTGAAACTATAAAAAAATAACTAACCAACCAGCGTCACCTGTAACAGTTATATGGTGATCACTAGTGAAAGGGTTAACTAGGGGGAAATCAGGGGGCTTTATGCGGTAGTATATGGGGGTCCCTGGCGCTATAAAAAGCTGCGGCGAACCTAAATACCTACCTGCCTAACTAGCGTCACCTGTGACACTAATACAGTGATCAGAAAAATGATCGCTTATTAGGCTGGGTTCACACTGGAGCGATGCGGGAACGCCATGAATCCACGGCGGGTTCCCGCATCGCATGCCTCCCGGCGGCAGTTCACACTGCCCTATGCGAACTGCTGGGAGTGTCAGTGAAATGTTAATGACACCCCCAGATCAGTTCGCATATCGCAGTGCGATCTGCAAACTCGGATCGCATGGTGTGAACACCCATGCGATCCGATTCTGCTGCGGGCCAAAAAAAGGGTCCCGTGCGAATTTGCGGCGGGTGCGGCGGGTGCGACACAAATTCAGCCATACTATCTGTATGGCTGAACTCGAATCGCACAGAGATCGGATGTGATTTGCACTGCAGTGCGGTGCGAATCACATTCGTTCTCATAAACCGCTGCAATGTGAACCCAGCCTTAGTGACACTGGCGAGGGGGGGTGATCACGGGGTTAAACCTTTATTGGGGGGGTTAGGGGGGCACATTAGAACTAAAGGGGGCTAACCCTAACTGCCCTAACAGTTATTACAGTCACAAATGACACCAATGCAAAAAAAAAAAAAAAAAAGCAATTGGTGTCACTGTGACTGGGGGGGCAGGGGTAATTGGGGGGTGATCGGGGGGTAAAGGGGGGGTGTGAGTGTGCCTGGCATGTTCTACTGTGTAGTGTAGTGCTTGTGCAACTCACCGATGCTCTCTCCTCGGTGCCGGAACGAAAAATACCGACACGGAGGAGAGAATACATCACTTCCTCTCCTGTGTTTACATTACAGGAGAGGAAGTGATGTCACCGGACATTTTCATTCGTCGGGAGCGATCGCGAGGGGGTGGCCATGAATGAATGGCCGTCCCCTCGTCCGGGATCGCTCCCGAACGAATACCGACGAATACCGACCCGCGGGCAGGCAAGGACGTACATGTAAGCCTTTATGCCTGCCCGTGCCATTCTGTCGACGTACATCGTCGTGCGGCGGTCGGCAAGTGGTTAACCACTTCCCTGCCAGTGACATTTACACAGTAATCAGTGCATTTTATAGCACTGATCGCTGTATAAGTACCAATGGTCCCAAAATAGTGTCAAAAGTGTTCAATCTGTCCGCCGCAATGTTGCAGTCATGTTAAAAATCGCACATTGCTGCCATTACTAATAAAACATTATTATTAAAAATGCCATAAATCTATCCCCTATTTTGTAGACACGATTGGTTAGCGTAAACCAATCAATATACTTTTATTGCGATTTTTTTACGAAAAATATGTAGAAGAATACATATTGGCCTAAACTGTGGAAGAAATTTGTTTTTTTTATATATATATTTTGGGGATATGTATTATAGCAAAAAGTAAAACATATTGCTTTTTTTCAAAATTGTTGCTCTTTTTTTGTTTATAGCGCAAAAAATAAAAACCGCAGAGGTGATCAAATGCCACCAAAATAAAGCTCTATTTGTGGGGAAAAAAGGATGTCAATTTTGTTTGGGTACAACGTCGCATGGCTGCATAATTGTCAGTTAAATTGACGCAGTGCCGTATCACAAAAAAGGGTTTGGTCAGGAAGGGAGTAAAACCTTCCGGTACTGAAGTGGTTAATGTCACCATAGTAACACAGTACTACTCTGCACTTTTTACTGTTAGGCCACGTACACACGCGCGGACTGTTTGCCCAACCTTGTTCGTCAAACAGTTTCGGCAAACAGTCCGCTCAAAATTTGCATGAGCGGACTTGCCCACACACGAGCGGACTGTTTCAGCGAACTGTTTGCCAAATGAACGGACTCGCCCACGTAAGGAGGAGGCAAATCCGCCCATTTCGAGCGCGTGTACAGGTAGGCGGGGCCCGCGAAGGAGACGTCGCGGGCTCCGCCGCCTGGAATGGGCTTAAAGGGGAACCCCAACGCCGAAAAAAATCGGCGTGGGGGTTCCCCCAAAGTCCACACCAGACCCTTGTCCGAGCACGCTACCCGGCCGGCCAGGAAAGGGGGGCGAGCGAGCGCGCCCCCCCTCCTGAGCCGTACCAGGCCGCGTGCCCTCAACATGGGGGGTGCCTTGGGGAAGGGGGGGCCGCGCGGCCCCCCCACCCCAAAGCACCTTGTCCCCATGTTGATGAGGACAAGGGCCTCTTCCCGACAACCCTGGCCGTTGGTTGTCGGGGTCTGCGGGCGGGGGGCTTATCGGAATCCGGGAGCCCCCTTTAAGAAGGGGGCCCCCGGATACCGGCCCCCCACCCTATGTGAATGAGTATGGGGTACAATGTACCCCTACCCATTCACCTGTGAAATAAAGTACAAAAAAAAACACAACACAGGGAAAAAATATTTTATTGCACAGCTCCGGGGGTCTTCCGTCTTCGGGGGTCTTCTCGCCGGACTCCTCCGCTATCTGTGTGTAGCTCTTTTGCTAGCGGAGGAGTCCGGCTTTCTTCCTCCCCGCCGCCGGCCTCTTCTCCCGACTTCGGGGGTCTTGTCCCCCTCTTCGGTTCTTCTGCCGGGCCACCGCGCCTTCTTGTAGCTCTTTTGCAGGCGGTGGCCCGGTCTTCTGTCGCCGCTGCCTTCCGTTCTTCTGTCGCCGCCTTCGGTTCTTCTGCCGGGCCACCGCGCCTTCTTGTAGCTCTTTTACAGGCGGTGGCCCGGTCTTCTGTCGCCGCTGTCGTCGCCGTCACCGCCACCTTCCGTTCTTGTTCTTCTTCTTGTTCTTCTTCTTCTCCTGGAGATGTTGACTCGACGAGCTCTCCGGCTGGAATGCCAGGGACACGCTCCGCTGCCACTTATATAGTGACAATGGGGCGGTGTCACATGGTATATGTCACATGGGTTGGTCACATGGGTTGATGTCACATGGGGACTATGACATCGTAAGGGGGCGGGGTCACCATGTGACCAACCCATGTGACATATACCATGTGACACCGCCCCATTGTCACTATATAAGTGGCAGCGGAGCGTGTCCCTGGCATTCCGGCCGGAGAGCTCGTCGAGTCAACATCTCCAGGAGAAGAAGAAGAAGAACAAGAAGAAGAACAAGAACGGAAGGCGGCGGCGTCGGCGTCGGCGGCGGCGACGGCGGCGACGACGACGACAGCGGCGACAGAAGACCGGGCCACCGCCTGTAAAAGAGCTACAAGAAGGCGCGGTGGCCCGGCAGAAGAACCGAAGGCGGCGACAGAAGAACGGAAGGCAGCGGCGACAGAAGACCGGGCCACCGCCTGCAAAAGAGCTACAAGAAGGCGCGGTGGCCCGGCAGAAGAACCCAAGAGGGGGACAAGACCCCCGAAGTCGGGAGAAGAGGCCGGCGGCGGGGAGGAAGAAAGCCGGACTCCTCCGCTAGCAAAAGAGCTACACACAGATAGCGGAGGAGTCCGGCGAGAAGACCCCCGAAGACGGAAGACCCCCGGAGCTGTGCAATAAAATATTTTTTCCCTGTGTTGTGTTTTTTTTGTACTTTATTTCACAGGTGAATGGGTAGGGGTACATTGTACCCCATACTCATTCACATAGGGTGGGGGGCTGGTATCCGGGGGCCCCCTTCTTAAAGGGGGCTCCCGGATTCCGATAAGCCCCCCGCCCGCAGACCCCGACAACCAACGGCCAGGGTTGTCGGGAAGAGGCCCTTGTCCTCATCAACATGGGGACAAGGTGCATTGGGGTGGGGGGGCCGCGCGGCCCCCCCTTCCCCAAGGCACCCCCCATGTTGAGGGCACGCGGCCTGGTACGGCTCAGGAGGGGGGGCGCGCTCGCTCGCCCCCCTTTCCTGGCCGGCCGGGTAGCGTGCTCGGACAAGGGTCTGGTGTGGACTTTGGGGGAACCCCCACGCCGATTTTTTTCGGCGTTGGGGTTCCCCTTTAAGCCCATTCCAGGCGGCGGAGCCCGCGACGTCTCCTTCGCGGGTCCCGCCTACCTGTACACGCGCTCGAAATGGGCGGACTTTCCGAGCGGGAACAGTTTGCTAATTTCGAAAGTAGCCTACACACGGGCGGACTGTTCGCTCAAACACAGTTTCAGCGGACAGTTTTTCGGAATTTCCGAAAGACTTTGTCCGTCCAACTGTCCGCTGAAACTGTCCGCTGAAAGCCCACACACGGGCGGACTGTCCGCCCAAACACTGTTCAGCGGACAAGGTTGGGCGAACAGTCCGCCCGTGTGTACGCGGCCTTACTGGGATAATCATTGTGACAGCAATGTTTTTAACTGTCTTAAATGGGTTACATTCATAATAACTGTGATTACTAGTGATCAGTGATTGGTTACAGCTAAGCACATAGTACAGGGTGCTAGTATTGGCCCAAGTACCATGTGATAGCTGTGGGCCAATCACAGCATCACTCTATAGGAAACACAGCTGTTAGGAATGAACTAACATTCATTCACAACAGCATTGTTGACACTGTGATCATGTGATCACATAGCGATCACATGATCCACCAGCTGCTGAAAGCAGACAGGTTTCGGGATCCACAATCACGTGCTGCATGCCCCTAACCTATAACAGGCTGAATGATGTAAATGTACATTATCCAGCCTGCCCATGCAGGTCACCCTCAGCAAATGTACTGTGAAAGGTCAGTAAGTGGTTAAAAAACAACATAAATTAACAACACTTGTCAATATAAATCCAATTTCAATTATATCATTCAGTGATGTAGATCCAACATCAATCATGATGAATGGTGCCAACCTGAGAAAAGGCAATATTTTCCCTCGCTACTCCCATCACAAATGGCATCTCTGCAGCAGACTGCAGAATGTCAACAAATTGGTTGGGGATATAGAGTGATGAAATAGAGCATATTTAATCATGACCATATTTGTTCAATGATGTCATCCGAGTCCTGGACAATTTGTTGACATTCAGTAGTGTCACGTACCTTGTGGTATCGAGCCCAAATTGCGGAGAGAGGCCTCCCTTACGACTCCGACTACCGGTTTCCTGGTAATGTAACAGGGAACACAGGAGTAAGGAGGGGTACAGGTGCCTGGCAGGATCAACAGATGGGAAGGGATGAATTGGTGGGGTTCAGCTTTGCAGACTGGAGCAGCTAGGCGGACAGAATCAACACCGCAGACTGGATCACAACAGCAGGGGGAATAGTTCAGTGAAGCAGGTAATCACAGCAGATGGATCAGTTCAGTAAACTGGACAAGCGTTAGCAGGTAACTACAGCAGATGGATCAGTTCAGTAAACTGGATAAGCTTTAGCAGGTAACTACAGCAGATGGATTAGTTCAGTAAACTGGATAAGCTTTAGCAGGTAACTACAGCAGATGGATCAGTTCAGTAAAGCAGGTAACCACAGCAGATGGATCAGTTCAGTAACTGGTTAAGCTTTAACAGGTAGCTACAGCAGATGAATCAGTTCAGTAAAGCAGGTAACCACAGCAGATGGATCAGTTCAGTAACTGGTTAAGCTTTAACAGGTAGCTACAGCAGGTGGATCAGTTCAGTAAAGCAGGTAACTTATGCCGCGTACACACGAGCGGACTGTATGGCGTACTTAGTCCGTCATACAATCCGACGGACAGTCCGTCATACTTTCGACTGAACGGACTTGACCACACACGGATGCCCAAACAGTCCGTCGAAAGCTTGCGCGATGACGTGTACAGCACGTACGACGGGACTAGAAATAGGAAGTCCAATACACAGCAAAGCACCCTTCCGCCGTGTAAATCCTTTCTAGACATGCGCCATTTTTAGTCCGTCGAACTAGCCTACTGACGAGCGGATTGTCCGCTGAAACCAAAGTACGACGGACAGAATTTCGAAAAATCCGAAATACTTAGTACGCCAGACTGCACGCTGAAAAAGTCCGCTGAAGCCCACACACGAGCGGACTGTCCGCTGAAATGTGTTTCGACGGACTAAGTACGACATACAGTCCGCCCGTGTGTACGCGGCATTACAGCAGATGAAAACAGTTCAGTAAAGCAGGATCACCTTAGCAGATGGATTGTCAAAACAGGCCGGGTCAGGTATCAGACTGGAAGCGAGGCACAAGGGAACAGGCAGGAGAATCGTCACAACAAGCGGGGGTCGGGTGCAGGCAGATAGCAGGTGGGTCACAGGCAGGCCGGGTCAAATCATAGATGAATACTACAGATCAGGTTCACAGGTATACAACGCTGTAGAGCAGACAGCGGAGACCATCAGTAATGGACAGGTTTAAATAGCCTGTTTGGCGCCAACACGGGCGCACGCATGCAGCCACGCACATGCCCGCGCACGCGCTCCCGCGCACGAACGCGCACAATTGCGTGCACCTGCTGTGATGCCCGCGCCCGTAAACCAGAAGACCTGGGGTTCAGATTCTTCATAAAACTTTCATGACAAGTAGCAAGCTAGGGACTGTCATTTGTGATGGGAGTAGTAGAAGAAGTAGCAGTAGTAGCACTGTGTCATCTGTCATTGTGATTGATGTTGAATCTACATTGATAAATAATATGTTTGACACTGGATTTACTTACTACTTTATTACTTTTTTTAAATAAAAGAGTTTTTATGGTGTCAGTGTTTTATTTACTAAATAACTTTTTGTGAATGAGAAGCAAGGGTTTTCCAGATTCTGACATTTTCTCCCTGCACACCGTCACCCTTTCACCTCCCTTTCCTTTCCAGCTGGGCTACATGCCTGGATGAGGATCTGGTGTATGCATTTCAGGAAAGACCCCACACTTTTCAATTAGTTTTTTTGTCTAGGTCCTCCTAAAAATTCATACCATACACATATTGAGTTTGAGTGGGACCCTATGCTGTTTTTGCACTATGTGTATCCTCACTGGCCTGGTATGGTTGAGGAGTGTGAGGCTGCATGCCTGATGTACCCCCTTTTCCTGGCCACCCAGGCTGCATTTCTGTATACAGACCAGGCATGCATTTTGAGGGTGACCCCAGGTGAAGAAACAAAAGTTGTAGGTTGCTGGAGGCTTTATCACTTGCAAATATATATATATATATATATATATATATATATATATATATATATATATATATATATATACATATATAAGATCTATATATATATAGATCTATACATCTATATCTATATATCGACAGATCTCTCTCTCTCTCTCTCTCCAGTGGGTATCCAGACTGTAATTCAAATTCTGAAGGATAACCACATCAAATGGAGAAGAGTCCAAATCACTTAATGGTTCATAGTATGATCACATTAAACCTCTAGCACGTTTTGGGGTAAAACTACTCTACAATTCTAATGAGTTACTGTGTGTCTTCTTAAGCTCCCTGAAGCTGAATAGTTTTTTTCGCTATACTAGAATCACCATTGAGGAAGTTGTATATCGCTATATCTACTCTCATGCGTCTCATTTCCAGGGAGAATAAGTTTAATGTTTGTAGTTGTTCCTCATAATTGAGGTCCTCTTGTCCAGTGGTTCTCAACCTCAGTCCTCAAGTACCCCCAACAGCTGACAGTTTCAATGTCAGACCCTGCCAAGATGGCACCGACCTGACTTGTGAGTCCCATCGTGTCTATAGCCACAAATAATACAGAGTGGGCTGCACTGCAGGAGGACAATAATCAGATGCCAACATTCACACCGCCAAACAATCTCTTCCCATGCTTGCCCAGATCGCTGTCTCTCACACCTGACAAGGAGGTCTGCAAACATAGCCAGGCTCTGTGTGACTCTTCACCTGTTTTTGTTTCTCCTGGTGACCTCCACCTCAGCTGTGCCTCTGGATCTGCCTGGATTGAATCTTCATTGTCTTCCCAGGGCACAGTGAATACTTTTCTGCCTCCCATATTTAATGCAGGGCCCATGAGGGTCTTACCTACAGAGCAGACATTATGCTCCTTCCTCCAGCAATTGCCCACAAGAGTCAATTTTGAGGCACTGGCAAATAACGTGGAGACCCGCTTAAGGGGAGACATACAGGGACTTAAACAAGAAGTGTCTGCACTTGATGCCCAGCTGTCTGTTGTGGAACAAGAATGTGGCACTACATCCCAATCTATCCAGACCCCACAGTCATCACTGACAGGTCTTTCAGAACAAATCATTAACCTTCTATTGTTACTTGATGACTTGGAGAACCACAGCCGCCATCAAAATATTTGATTCCAAGGCATTTAAAAGTCAATTCCACAGGTGAAACTCCAAGCTAATGTAACGCCTATGTTCAGCAGATACTTAGATCATCCTCCAGATATGGAGATTGTTATCGACTGAGTGCACCGGACATTTGATCCACAGCCCTCTTGCCTGACAGGCCCAGAGATGTGTTTTGCCATTTACATTCCTATACCCTCAAGGAGGAAATTTTGCAGTAGGCCTGGCTTGGAATTTGACAGCGCTGCTATTCATCTTTTGCCTGATGTCTCCCAGGGGATACTGTTAATGCTCAAGACACTTAAACCTCTGCTTGAATGGCTTGGTGAACTGGGTATAACCTACAAATGGGGACACCCATTTCACATTATCGTACAGAAGGGAAACCTTGCCTTACCCCTACGCCACTCTTCTGAGCTACCAGAAACCTTTGCATTTGCTGAAATTGAGTCAATACATGTACCAAACTGGCTAACCATAGCTGTCACATCAGATCCACGGCCAAGAGCACTGAAGGGTAGACCACAAAGAGAAAAATCCAAAGCACGCCCTTAGAGAGGCTGACAACGCACCTCCCAGTGAGCTGCATCTTGAGGTCCCTGCCTCATATATGAAAGTTTCCTGTGTGATTTATTTGTGACCATGGTACTGGTACTCCCTTGCATTCCTAGTTTCTTGATGCTATTAACGTTAAACAATAGTGTTACTCCTTTGACTGGTTTGGAGATGACAATTTGGAGCTGTCGTCATGGACCTGGGAACCCCAAGTAGATCTCCCTTGGTCTTTCCCTGGACCTAGGCACAGGACCAACTTAGTTTCCTTATACCACAGAGATTAGAACAGGGGTCCCCCTCTTACGGTTTGAACACAAATGTTTGTTATATTTTGCCTTATAACAGTATCGGCATGTTTATTTATTGTGGGTTCATTTTAATTACTAATTGTTGTTGTTTTTTGACTTGCCTCACTGTTGACTTGTGGCACCCTTGGTGGGATTTTGGATGAATGCTTCTTTGGAGGGTGTGGGGGTGGAGTGCTTCTTCCAATGGGACAGGGCCTGATGGGAGGTGGAGAGTGCCACCTACTGTGTGTGCTTCAGCTGGTGCAAAACAAATGATTGTTAATAGAACGACGCCCTTGGAATTCCGTTTGTGGTAGTTATGCATATATGTTCTACTGGCCGTCCTCAATGGCCTAATGCCTTTTGACTATTGTTTATACTAGTTATTTTACTTAGGGAAAGTTCACAGCTGGCTTACCTTCTTACCCCTTCCTTGTTTCCCCCTTCCCTTCCTCCATCCGCACCCCCTTTCTACTCCCCTTACACCCATTTTCACCCTTACCATTTTTGAAGTTGTTTCATAGCTATGCTTAAGCCACCTGTGAATTATGCCCTCTTTGTATTGATTCGTTTATTTGTATTTTACTTGATCTGTTATGTTTACGATATACAGTTGACACTTACTTACTCGGATACATCCATATCGATTTTCATACCAGGTTAGCCTTGCCTGGATCAAAGGCGCATTGAATTTGAGCTGTGGGGACCCTTATGGCTGGGGCTCTGTGCTTAGTAGTGCCTTACCACCACCCCTACTAGGCCTCCTCTGCCCTGGGGGAGTAGAATTTCTCAACGGAGACCCTACTGTAGATTGTTTCTCCCCCAATAATCTACTTTTCTGTCTGACTCTCCCTCTCCTCTCTCCCTCCTCATCCTCTAGACTGTCCTGTTTCCCCAACCTTCCATTGTTTTCACCTCTTTCTTTCATTTCTCCTCTCTGCCTCTTTTTTCCTCCCCTCCCTCCTGTTTTTTCTTTTCTCACCCTGAAGGAGTAGATACAGCTTCCTGTTGCTGTGTCGCATGTTACTGAAAATTCTCTCCTGGAACATTAAGGGCTTAAATAATCCGGAAATGTAGGCGAGTTGTCTAGCTGAGCTTTGGAGGCATAGAGGACACATTGTCTGCCTTCAAGAGACTAATTTTAGGACAAAATTCCTACATTTTATAACAAACATTTTCCGATGGCCTATCACAGTCTGTCTTCATCTTCAAAATCCAAAGGAACCGGCATTCTCCATACGGACCAGGAGGGCAGGTACATCATGCTTAAGGGAAAGATTTATGCACATACTGTACATTCACCCTAGCAAACATTTATCTGCCCAGTAGTAATGGGCTTCCTGCTCTGGAAGCATTCCTTTCCACTCTTGACTCTTTCTTGGAAGGAACCTTAATACTGGAAGGTCATTTTAACTTGACCTTAGACCCTCACAGAGACTCCTCAGTGGGCTCCTCTCTTTTGCCCAGAAAAGTCAGACTTCGCCTTAAAGACCTTTTACACTCACATCAATTGATTAATATCTGGAGGATATTCACCCACAGTAAAGGGATTTCACCTTCTCCTCCATGTGTAGATTTTACCCAAGGATAATTTTTTTCCTGCTTATCCACTTAAGGGTCAGAAGATTTGCCCCTTAATGACCAAGTCATTTTTTGCAATACGGCACTGCGTCGCTTTAACTGACAATTGCGTGGTCGTACGACACTATACCCAAACAAGATTAACATAATTTTTTTCCCACAAATAGAGCTTTCTTATGGTGGTATTTGATCACCTCTGCAGTTTTTATTTTTTAAGCTACCAACAATTTTGAAAAAAAAAACAATATTTTTTTTACTTTTTGCTATAATAAATAGCCCAAAAAAAGGTAAAAATCGAATTTCTTTATCAGTTTAGGCCAACATGTATTCTTCTACATATTTTTGATGAAAAAAATTAACAATAAGCATATATTGATTGGTTTGAGAAAAAGTTATAGCGTCTACAAAATAGGGAATGGATTTATGGCATTTTTTTTTATTATTATTTTTTTTTGTAGTAATGGCGATGATCAGTGATTTTTAGTGGGACTGCGACATTGCAGCGGAGAGAATGGATACTTTTGACACTTTCTTGGGACCACTGACATTTATATAGCCATCAGAGCTAAAAATAGCCACTGATTACTGTATAAATGTCACTGCCATGGAAGGGGTTAACACTAGGGGTCGATCAAGGGGTTAAGTGTTCCTTAGGGATGTGTTTAGAACTGTCGAGGGAGTGTACTGACAGGAGGTAGAGAGAGATTGCTGTTCCTGATCAATAGGAACAGCAGATCTGTCTCTACTTCCCTGACAAAATGGGGATCTGTTTACATTGAGAAATCCCTATTCTGTCTCTCTCTGGAGCAATCGCAGGTCACCGGCGGACATCACGGCTGCCAGCCACGCGCATTGGCTCGAACGTCACACGCCCCCCCCATACCCCTTAAAGCAGCTGCCATACAGCTGCAGCAATTCACGCAGGGGAGCCAACCTGCCATCGTATAACAACGGCAGCTGGTAGGCAAGTAGTTAAACAGTCAACCATTGTCCTGGTTTCTAAAATGGATATTAATCACATTGCTCTATCAGACCATGCACAGATTTTTCTGGAATTATCTGTACATAAATCCCAGTCCAAAACATTGACTTGGTGACTTAATGGGGCTCTTTTGAAGGACCCTACTATACTGTAACTTTGGATGTTCTCCAGGAATTATGTAACTTTAGGCGTTCTTCACGAATAATGTGGATTCAGTTGACAACACGCTCTCTGTATGGTCTGCCCAGAAATGTTTTGTACGGGGATCTTGATCAATTATGGTCTGGAACATAAACACAAAACTGGGATGGATCTTACTACTGAAGCAGACTTATTGAAGGTATGAGAATCTAACTATGTATGCTCTACTGATGCTGAAAAAGCATTTGATAGAGTAGACTGGAATTATTTCAAACAAACTTTAAGACAAGTGGGCATGTGGGCAAGTCATTTGAAGAGCTATGTTTGGGAGAGGGCCCAATACAAAGATCCCTTTCCACCTCTTACAAATTTATTTTGGAACTTCACGCTCAGTCTTATCTACCTTTACTTGTTAAATGGGAGAGGTACTTACAGGTAACTTTTTCTGACCCTCAAAAGGAGCGTATATTCTTTTTTGCACAAAAATCTTTCCTGCGTAGCAGACACCAGGAGACCACTTACAAAAATAGTGGCTCATTGGTACAGGACTCTATCAGTCCTTGCTAAATTGTTCCCTCAACAGAGCAATCGCTGCTGGAGACATCTGAGGGAACTCTCCTACATATTTTTTGGGAATGCCCTGAGCAGCACACTTTCTGGAAAATACACAATTGCTTTGTACCAGCTCTATATTGGTTCATGGTACTGATTTCTGTCTTTCTGACTCCACCAGTGGTGACCTCCTTTTCCCTCCCCATACAACCCCCCCTTTTGTTCTCTTCTCCCTCTTTATTGCTTTCTCTCTTTTTCATTCTACCGTCTTTCTGTAATATACTGAAAATTCATTGGATGTGCACAGATCCAGGCAGGCTTGAGTGTATTTGACTTTTGTATATTTGTACTTACTATCTTCTGAGGTTTTCTGGGCATAGGTTCCTATCCTGAGGCCAATCTCAGAATCCCAGAGGTCTTTCTATACCTATTGAACCAAGTCCTCTCACCTTATTTGTATGTCCTTTTGACACCTCTACATATGGATTCTTGTTGATCAATGTGTTTTTTTGTATGTTATATTGTACACCTCTGTGGATATCTTTGTAAATGTACCTTGCAGTTAAGGGGACTATACGTTAGACTCGTGTATGGAGTAAATATTTTTCTTGTTATCTGCTTCAATCCTCTAAATAAAAAAATATATATATATTTGATAAAATTGTCTACCAAGTGGCAAGTTGAACCACTAGGAAATTTATGACTATACCAGCTGTTTGTTCTACCTAAATTGTTTAAATCTATTAGAACCCAAAAACAAAAATGTAATATATTGCATTTTATCATTTTTCAGATGTAGTGGCTTCATTTGTTTTAATTTTTTAGGCTAAGAACATTTTCAGCAATGACCTTGATTTTCACCAAAAATGTATTGTTTTTGTCCTTGTCATTTCCAGTGAGCTGACCTAAAAGTTATCTTTCTTGTATAACAAAACTACTTTCATATTGAACAAAGTAAATGTCTCACTACTCTGTGAGGGAAAAAAATGTACCGAAAAAGTTCAGAAACCCACCTAACCTTTTCTGTTTAGACTCCATTTAATCTGCACTTACAGCATTTGATAGTATCTTAAGGGATGTGTACATATGTGTTTGAATTATTTATGCCACAAAAGAGATTTTATTCACAGTGAACTCATGAGGAAAAAATACAAAAACAGGTGCCATAAAAACTCTCATTTAAAAAATGTACAGAAAAAAAAATAACTGAATGTTTCTAAAACAATGGATAAACAGGGCTCAGGCATGTTTATACAAAAATTTCAAAGTACAACTGTTCAGCTGGATATATATTTTAATGTGTTAATGTTCTGAAATCTTTTTTTATGTGAACTTTGGCATTGTATGCTCCATATTTTGCAGTAATTCGCAATCAGTGTGCTTAATGTTGCTTTTTTAGAATGTAAGTCTGTGAATCTGTGAGTTCTTGAATTGTAGATTAGCCACTACAATGATTCTACCTAACTCCTTTATGGTGGTTGAGCCTACTAAATATGTTGATGATTTGTTCACTGCAATATGCAAGAACAAAAATCTTACTTTTTTCCCCATGCACTTCACCAGATATTCAAATTTAACACAGGTTTATTGGAAACAATGTATTATTTATATGACTAATATTTTATCTCATTCTTACCTCACAACCTCTTAAGATGGGAAAGACCCACTTTGGCTTATAAAATTTAGGTAAAAGCAAACCCTTTTACACCCCTGATCATGTGAACCATGGTAGATTGAAGTGCAGGAATAATCACTTAAACCCAATGGGCTTTTTCACAAATTAAACATTTTATCATTTCACCACTTGCCGACCGCCTTCCGCATATACTCTGTGGCAAGAGTACCTGTACGTTGGTCTGTGCATGTTGGCTGTGTGCTAGTGATCCAGAACAGCAATCTCTGTGTTGTCCCAATAAGCCCATCCCCCACACAGTTAGAACACACTCAGGGAACACAGTTAACCTCTTGATCGCTCCCCCTAGTGTTAACCCCTTCCCTGCCAGTGTCATTTATACATTGATCAGTGCATTTTTTTTGCACCGATCACTGTAATAATGTCACTGGTCCCCAAAAAGTGTCACTTGGGGTCAGATTTGTCTGACACAATGTCACAGTCCCGCTAAAAATTGCAGATCGCCATTATTAAAAGTAAAAACAATAAAAAAAAAGTCCATAGATCTATTCCATAGTTTGTAGACGCTATAACTTGCTCAAACCAATCAATATATATTTATTGCATTTTTTTTTTTTACCAAAAATATGTAGAAGAATACATATTGGCCTAAACTGATGAATACAATTATTTATTTATTTATTTGGATATGTATTATAGCAAAAAGTAAAAAAATCTTTTTTTTTTTTTTACAAAATGTCAGGCTTTTTTGTTTATAGCGCAAACAATAAAAAGCGCAGAGGTAATCAAATACCACCAAAAGAAAGCTCTATTTGTGGGGAAAAAAAGGAAATCACTTTTGCTTGGGTACAACATTGCATGACCATGCAATTGTCAGTTAAAGCAATGCAGTGCCGTATTGCAAAAAATGGCCTGGTCATTAAGGGGGTAAATCCTTCCGGAGCTGAAGTAGTTAAAGTAGAACCGTAAGCAAAACTTTTTTTTCATTTTGGATAGAGCATATTTATTTTTTGCCATCTGTGTCTTATTGCAGAGACTTCCCTTAACTCTCTGTCCTATAGCCAAACAGGAAGTGAGAAGAAATCCCTGAAAGTTAAGGAGATCCCTTGGGGCCTGCAGGTCAACAAAACTAGTGTCCCTATCAGAGAATTCCCCTTCTCGTACTTTTCTGAGAATGACCCAAAATTTGGAATTTTCTTTTACTTTCACTTTCAATGATAATGATGATGATGCGAATAATGATGACACAAAAGAAGCTACTCTACCAAAGCCAACACATTTTTGACAACAATTGGGGTCTGTTGACAGACCTAACTAAATGGGATTACCTCCCATGAGCTATACCTAGAATTTATAGCACACATTAACTTATTCAACATACTATAGACAATATTGTGGCAGCTTTTATATAGTTTATCATAATTTATACAAATCCTACACTTAGTATGCCGATGACAAAGTGGAAAGTTACCTCTCAAAAATACCCCTACCTTCTTTGAACAGACAACAAAGGGGGTTGTTGGGTTCCCCCCTTCATGTCAGAGGAGATGGAATTCCTTGTTTCCACAATGTAATACACCTCACCCTCTCACATGTTTGTCAATCAAGTATACTCCCACCCTTTATGCATGTGACATTTTTTTTTAATACCGACGCCTAGAAAGGACCCACTTGTATGTAAATTGTACAGACTCATTTTGTTTATCAAGATTTGCATCAAAATATCAGCTTAGATGTTGGCCAGTAGACATAATTAAGACTTTGTAGACGTTGGATCAAACTGGATTAATACTTAGTTATACAATAAATAGTAATATTCAGAGACTTTTTACCAACATGACTCTCCTGGGCCATGCACCATTTTAACCTTTGATACAGACAAGGTATATCAGGAACTGGATCACCTGCTGGTGGCAGTGTGGTTCTCGGACCTGAAGTTTGTAGTTTTGGTGTCCTTGAGCGAGTGTCTCCCAGCAGCCAGCAGATCCCAGAAGTTAGTCTTCAATTGATGCTGGCTGCTGGGAGGGTATTTACTTCCACCTCTTCATTTCCCTTTTGCTTTAATGTTTTGCCTGCTAGCCAGATACCACTTGCTGATTCATTCTAAACCTTATTTCTGATCATAATCCTGTTCCTGCCCTGTACCTATATAATGTGCTTTTCTGCCTTTTTATCTGTTCCCTTGTTCCTGATTCCAGTTCTGGTCCCCTTCCTGACTGTTCCTTGCAACTTTTACCTATTGATTGGTGCCCCCCATTTTGTATATAAAGTACATCTGGAGAGTATTAAGAGCACTTCGCCTTTTCCACATTTGGTTATGTTATAGCCTTGTTTCAAAATGGATTAAATTCATTATTTTCCTCAAAATCCTGCAATATCCTATAATAACAAAAGGGCCTTAGTCAGGGAGGTGACCAATAACCCAATGGTCACTCTGACAGAACTCCAGTGTTTCTATGTAAAGAGAGGAGAACCTTCCAGAAGAACAACCATCTCTGCAACACTCCACCAATCAGGTCTGTATGGTAGAGTGGCCAGACTGAAGCCACTCCTCAGTAAAAGGCACCTGAAGGGCTCTCAGACCATTAGAAACAAAATTCTCTGGTCTGATGAATCAAATATTGAACTCTTTGGCTGGAATGGCAAGCGTCATGTCTGGAGGAAACGAGGCACTGCTCATCACCTCTCAATACCATTCCTACAGTGAAGCATTGTGGTGACAGCATCATGCTGCCACCACAATGTTGGTGGCAGCATGATGATGGCAGCTGGTGGCAGCATCATTGGTGTTTTTCAACAGCAGAAACTGGGAGACTAGTCAGGACTGAGGGAAAGATGAATGCAGCAACGTACAGAGACATCCTTGAAGAAAACCTGCTCTAGAGTGCGTTGTACCTTAGACTGCTGGGCAAAGGTTTGTCTTCCAACATAACAACAACCTCTGGAGAGATCTGAAAATGGCCGATGCTCCCCATCCAACCTGATGGAGCTTCAGATTCCTGCAAAGAAGAATGGGATAAACTGCCCAAAAATAGGTGTACCAAGCTTGTAGAATCATACTCAAAAAGATTTGAGGCTGTAATTGGTTCCAATGGTGTTTCAACAAAGTATTGAGCAAAGGCTGTGAATACTTATTTGATTTTTTTTTTAATACATTTGCAAAGATTTCAAACAAACTTCTTTCACATTGTCATGGGATATTGTTTGTAGAGTTTTGAGAAAAATAATAATTTGTATTGTTTTTGGAATAAGGCTGTAACATGTAAAAGTAAAGCGCTATGAATACTTTCCGGATGCACTGTATCAAACTATAGTTAGTTTGCAAGTTAGATTTTGTGTTTTGTGTGAAAATTAGCTATATTGCCACATGTTTTATTGTTCACTTATATCTTCACATTTATGCTGTTTGCTGGTGTGTGGATGTGTTTTCTTTTCACTATTAATAAACTTGATTAATCATATATAGTCTGGTTTCAAAGGTATTTTAAGGCATTTGATTCCACAGAGTGGAAATATGTGATTGAGATCTGTGTAAATTCAGTTTTCATCCTGGATTTATTATCTAGGTATAAATATTATATGTAAAACGTATTGCCCATTTCCAAACACCTTCGCTATGTGTAGAGATACCAGACAAGTGTTTTCCCTTCTCCCCTTTATTTGCTCTAGCAATTGAACCAAAATAATTACTTTGGCCTCAAAGCAAGGTCTTTCTGTTAAAACTCTAAAAGAAAAGCCCCACACACACTATCAGTTTTTCTGCTGAGGTTTTCCTTCAGGTTTACCAAAACCATGTAGTGCAAGGACCTGCCTGATTGCATACACATTGAAACTCCTAAGGTTTGACCTCATATTATATGGTTTTGGTAAATCTGAAGGAAAAACTCAGCAGAAAAACTGATAGTGTGTATGGGGCTAAAGAGTGTTCTCTATATACAGATGAGATGCTAATTTACTTATCAAACCCTAATCACTTCCTTAAAGCGGAGTTCCCATTGTTATTATTTTTTATTTTTTTTCTTAGGATCTCTATCTTTATTTAATAAGACTTATTTAGAGCACTCATTATTTCTATGCTCAATCGGCCCTCATTTACCGATTTCATAGAGGAATGTAATTTATATTCCTCTTTCCATGCAGTTTCCATAGTGCTTGTGGGCATGTGAAGCCCACAAGCACAATCTTCCAGGCTCTGGTACAGCTGAATGACCAGCATGGACCGCCCTGTTCTAATACATGCGCCGTATATACGGCGCAGCACCACACACCTCTGATGTTGCCATCACAGCGGGCGGCATCGTCGGAAGTACCCGCCCCCATTATGATGGCAATGAAGCCCTCTGTGCTGCCCAGTGACTCCTGGGAAATGATGACAGACATCTGACCAAGAGCACTAGCGAGCACAGGCGCCAAAGGAAATTACGTCAGGCACGTTGGAGAGGAAGAGGCAGATTGCGAGGGACCCCCTAGCAACAGACCTCAAGAGGTGAGTTAAACAATTTATTTTTCCAAAGGTTGTTCTTGGTATTGAATGGAGTTGAATAATGTTAAATTTGTTTTCTGACTGGAACTCTGCTTTAACAAGCATTTTATATATACCTGCTCTGTGCTGTGGTTTTGCACAGAGAAGCCTGGATCATCCTGTTCCCTGGTCTCCCAACAGCGCTCGTGGCCCCTCCCTCCTGCTGAATGACATCACAGCAAGCAGCTTCCTGTGGGGGCACTCGACCAGGCATGCTCCTGACCAACTGCTCTGCGTGTCCTCTCTCTCTCATCAATGGCTCACTGGCTGTGATTGACAGTAGTGGGAGCCAATGGCTCCCACTGCTGCCTCGGCCAATGAGAAATGAGAGTCCCCTGTGGGGTCCTAGGCTGTCTTGCACATCACTGGATCACAATGGGTCTCAGGTAAGTATTAGGGGGGCTGCTGCACAGAGAAGATTTTTCTACCTTCATGTATTGAAAATGCCTTGAGCCTTTAGAACTACTTTAACCACTTCTTGACTGTCTCCTGAATATATACACTGGTAGCCGCCGTATATATAAGGTGGTTCCTTTTAGAGCCATAGCAGGTGCACGCGCCGCTACATGGCCGGGGGACACAATTTGCATGGCTGATGGGAGTGATCGCCCCCCATCCCCCCACCACCTCCAGTCGCATTATTGCGTTTTTTTTTTTTACCAAAAATATGTAGAAGAATACATATTGACCTACACTGATGAGGAAATTCATTTTTTTTTTTAATTAGGGATATTTATTATAGCAAAAAAGTAAAAAATAAATAAAAATGTTTGTTTCAAACTTGTCCCTCTTCTTTTGTTTATAGTGCAAAAAATAAAAATCGCAGAGGTGGTCAAATATCACCAAAAGAAAGCTCTATTTGTGGAAAAAATAGAACATACATTTTTGTTTGGGTACAACGTTGACACAATTGTCAGTTAAAGAGATGCAGTGCCATATCACAAAAAATGGGCTGGTCAGGAAGGTGGTAAATTCTCCCGGAGCTGAAGTGGTTAATCCATGCAAAATTTCTACATGAAAAAATACATTAAAAAAATTACCACTGATAAATAACACAAAATATGTGCTCAGTGAAAATACACTATATTTTCCCTTTACGTAATGCAAATCATCTGTCCGGCCGTAGTTAATTTATATGGTCATTTCCAGATTGTGAATAAATAAAAATAAGTCTTGTTGCAACCTTTTGTAATGATAATGGATTTCAGTTCCACTGAGTGCTCATTATACAGAAAACCTATTTTTCTCCCAAGAGTAGTTAGTCTTCATTGCAAGATAGTTGTTTTTCCTCTTTCACACCAAACCCAATTAGAAAATGCTGCATATATTATTTACAAAGTTAACCACATTTTGCAGAAACATGTAAAAAGATTTACACCAAGAGAGACTTTAAACCCTGTTTAAGCATTGAAGTGTTCAAAGTGGTTAGGATAGGTTAATAGTTTTCAGTTATTTTGTTAAAAAGCATTGGTTAAATGTCTTATATTCAGGTTTAATGTCACTACTAAATGTATTTGGAAGCAGATGCAGAATATCTGAAATGTAAGTATTCACTTACCATGCTTTTAAAGAGAATCCCAGTAGTAATGGTCATACTTAGGCATATATTTAATTAGATTATAAATCTACACAACTTTCAACATTTGGAAATGCATTCTACAGTTTGGGTCTCGGATAGGTGTGATTAATATACAGAAAATATATATATATTTTTTTTATTAAAGTGGCTGTTAAGCCACTTTCACATCTTCATACCCTCTGTGTTCTAATCCTGTTTACCCCGGTGTGAGTGATTTATAAAAAAAAAGAGCCTGATATACCTCATTTCAGAGCTCTTCTCATCGATCACATGACCGGCTGGCTTTCTTCTCTCCCCGTCTGATAGATGCAGTGGGTGGGGCCAATATTCTCCCGCTGATATCACTCAGGAGAGGAGAGGGAGAGCCAGCCAATCATTTAAGCAATGTGAAGAGCTGTGAAATGAGGTATAGCAGACTTTTTTTTTATATAAATCACTCACACAGGGGCACACAGGATTATAACACAGAGAGGATGGTATGAATATGTGAAAGTTATTTGAGCAGCAAGAATTGGGGGGGCAGGCACTGTCACAAGTTCACAGGCAGAGAGGGGAGGGGGAGAGATGCACAGAGAAGACATATAGCAGGCTGTGGATGATGGAGGCACGTACAGATGACTACAGTGTCAGGGCTTAGCAGCCCTGATATATCGGAGTCAGTATACAGGGGGAGGGTATAGCCAGGTAGGATCAGCCAGGTATTACAGGTGTTACAGGGGGCCAAATGACACAGCACAAGCAATGTGCTGTATAAAATGCTTTAAAGGAATGTGATCTTTTTTTTGGGGGGGGGGGGGATTAACCAACGCTATAAGTGCTTTCATTGTTCCAGTATGTGCTTGTTGTGTATAGCATACAGCATACTGTAAATTAAACCACTTCTACCCCATTGTTACGTACCTGGGATGTGAGGAAGGCCTCTCGCACAACTCCGGCTCGCAGGCCACTGATAGTGATACAGCAACCACAGGAGCATGGTGGAGTATGAGTGCCTGTAAACAGTTCAATAGTCCCTGTAGTAGTGGTGATCAGCAGGCAGGTAGTGGATGAGCTCACGTGATGCTTGACTGGTGGCAGGCTGGGATGAACCACAGAGAAGTACCAGATGCAGGCTTGCAGGGCTGGGAGCTGAAGCAGGCTGGATGAGCGAGATGCAGGGTCAGACAGGCCGGGTCGGTAATAATCAGCCAGATAAGGCATAGACGGTAGGCAGAGGAGAGGTCAGGTCACAAGCCGAGTAGTATCGAAAAATCAGCAGATAGAATCAGCAGGCAGGATCAGAGTCAAAGGGAAGCCGGGATCAGAACAGGCAGAAGGCAATCACAGGTAACGACAAGCTGGATCAGATTCAGAGGTCAATACAGGAAACAGGATACAACACAGAAGCTGCAGAACAAACAGCAATGAACCTCTGTAGGAGCCCAGTTTAAATAGCCTGTCTGACTTCAGTATTAGTGACAGGTGTGTGTCTTAAAGTGCTAGTACCCATGTGTGCACACTGGGATCTTACATGGGAAGCCTGTCTTCCCTGACACCCATATTCTTTTGTATGAACTTTAGCAATAAGCTCTACAAGGTTTGAGATTACTTATACCCCCCACTGGGACTCTGGCCTTTCTCCTTACACAAGCACATCATGTCTCAGAGCATGCAACATCACCAGGTAACTGTAAGGTGCGCCCATCCTTGATTAGCTCGAGCTAATAGCTGTCAGCCAATCAGGATCAGGACCCCCACGCAGATTTTTTTCGGTGTTGGGGTTCCCCTTTAAGTCCATACCAGGCGGCGGGGCCAGCGACGTCTCCTTCGCGGGCCCCGCCTACCTGGAGACGCGCTCAAAATGAGTGGACTTTCCTCCGCGTGTGTGGGCGAGTCCGTTCATTTCAAAAGTAGGGCGGATAGTACGGCGGACTTAGTACGCCGTATTAGTCCGCTGAAAAAGTGCCGTGTGTGGGCAAGTAGCCCGTTCGGAAAGTCCGACGGACAGTCTGGCAGGAAGTCCGCCAGACTAAGTACGTCGGACAGACCGCTACGTGTGTACGCGGCTTTATGTTCTGAGTAGAACATAGCCATGGCTGTGTCTGGGTCTTAAGTGGAAAGTTTGATTTTGGTAATTCTACCCATTAGACAAAATACAATCTTAATACAATCTTAATGGTGGCATAAATTGCAATTCCCAGGATAAGTATGATGATCAGGATCATTCCTACTTTCTTAAAGAAATTCATGATACTATCCCAGAACGAACCAAACCAACCTCCCACTCCAGAGAATGGATTCTCATTCGGTCCTGTAATTTTGCCCTTTCATCATTGTGTCCCTTTATATGTTGCTAACAATATGATTGCTGCTATATTACATGTCCCATCCCTCCTCTGGATGTGATACTCAGTAACTGCTGCAGCTTGTGCTTTTGACATCTTATCTCCTGTCTGTGTACAGCAGGGATAATTATAACTCATCCCTGTAAATGTTGCTCTACCCATGACCCCTATACTGTCATTCCTATTCATTCCGGAATGAAGATGTAAGCCAGCACCAAAAAACAGTTAATAAGAATACCTTCATGGTTAATACAATTGACAAAATAAAATAACTCTAATGCCGCGTACACACGTAGCCGGACTGTCCGCCGGACTTTCCGAACGGGCTACTTGCCCACACACGGCAGCGGACTAATACGGCGTACTAAGTCCGCCGGACTATCCGCCGTACTTTTGAAATGAACGGACTCGCCCACACACGCGGAGGAATGTCCGCTCATTTTGAGCGCGTCTCCAGGTAGGCGGGGCCCGCGAAGGAGACGTCGCTGGCCCCGCCACCTGGTATGGACTTAAAGGGGAACCCCAACGCCGAACAAATCAGCGTGGGGGTCCCCCCAGGTCCACATCAGACCCTTGTCCGAGCACGCTACCCGGCCGGCCAGGAAAGGGGGGACGAGCGAGTGCCCCCCCCCCCCAAAGTACCTTGTCCCCATGTTGATGAGGACAAGGGTCTCTTCCCAACAACCCTGGCCATTGGTTGTCGGGGTCTGCGGGCAGGGGGTTATCGGAATCCGGGAGCCCCCTTTAATAAGGGGGCCCCCGGATACCGGCCCCCACCCTATGTGAATGAGTATGGGGTACAATGTACCCCTACCCATTCACCTGTAAAATAAAGTTAAAAAACACAACACACAAGGGTTAAAATAGTTTATTGCACAGCTCCGGGGGTCTTCCGTCTTCGGGGGTTTTCTCGCCACTGCCGCCCTCTTCTTCCGACTTCGGGGGTCTTGTCCCCCTCTTCGGTTCTTCTTGACGGGCCACCGCGCTTTCTTCTAGCTCTTTTACAGGTGGTGGCCCGGTCTTCTGTCGCTAGAAGACGGAAGAAGAGTGTTTTTTTTACTTTATTTTACAGGTGAATGGGTAGGAGTACATTGTACCCCATACTCATTCACATAGGGTGGGGGGCCGATATCCGGGGGCCCCCTTATTAAAGGGGGCTCCCAGATTCCGATAAGCCCCCTGCCTGCAGACCCCGATAACCAACGGCCAGGGTTGTCGGGAAGAGGCCCTTGTCCTCATCAACATGGGGACAAGGTGCTTTGGGGTGGGGGGCCGCGCGGCCCCCCCTTCCCCAAGGCACCCCCCACGTTGAGGGCACGCGGCTTGGTACGGCTCAGGAGGGGGGGCGCTCGCTCGTCCCCCCCCTTTCCTGGCCGGCCGGGTAGCATGCTCGGACAAGGGTCTGATGTGGACCTGGGGGGGTCCCCACGTCGTTTTTTTTGGCGTTGGGGTTCCCCTTTAAGTCCATACCAGGTGGCAGTGCCAGCGACACATCCTTTGCGGGCCCCACCTACCTGGAGATGTGCTCAAAATGAGCGGACCTTTCTCCGGGCGGGAAAAGTCCGTTCATTTCAAAAGTACGGCGGACTGGCATACGCACGGCCGGATTGTCCGCCGAAATGCAAGTCCGGCTGGAAGATTGGAGTGCAAAACTACTTTCTAAGTCCGCCGTACTTTCGGGTAAAAAAAGTCCGCCGTAGGCTACACACGGGGGGATTGTCCGGCGGACTTGAGTTTGCCGGACTTTTCCACCCGATTGTTTGATCGTGTGTACGCAGCATAACATTGCACCTTCTGGGCTTTGTGGATTGGGGCTTGGGGGAACCTAGAAGGAAAGCAGCCTGGCTGTGGGACAAAGGGGTCTATAGGGCTGGAGGGGAGAGGGGCAGGGAGTGATGGGATCAGAGTCTCTTCGGATCCAAGGGGGAGGGGGGTGGCAGGGAGTGGTTGTGTCAGAGTCTCTTCGGGTTCCATTTGGTCCTGGTTTTGGGTCCATCTCTGGTTCTTGCTGCTGTGGCACTTTCTTTATCCTTGATGCGTGGATTCATTGCGGGCTTTGGTCGGTCAGAATTGCTGTCCTGGAGACCTTGAGGACTTCAAATGGACCTTGAAAGACTGGACCTGGTTGCTTGCGGACTGCAAGTTGTTTGATCAACACTTGGTATAAAGGGATGTGTTGGTTCTGTGGAAAGAGGAGGTAAGGTGACAGTAACCTTGTCATAGTTTTCAGTAAGGCTACTTACCAAATGTTTCACGTGCTCTTCCTGTAAGGAATATAAGTTAGACTCCTCACCTATTTTAGGGGCTTTTTGTGCTGGCCTACCCATTAGGATTTCAAAGGGGGAGAGTCCTGTCCTGGCATGGGGGGTGGTTCTTATCTGGAAGCGTACCCCTGGCAAGAAATGAAGCCAGTTCTTCATAGTACCCTGTGTGGCCTTCCTTAGCTTGTCCTTAATGTTCCTGTTCATTCTTTCCACTACTCCTGTACTCTGGGGATGGTAAGGAATGTGGAGTTTCCATTGTATCCCCAGAACTTTCACTAATTCCCGGGTGAGTTTTGCTGTGAAAGCAGGCCCCTGGACAGAGTATATGGTAGCAGGTAAACCAAACCTACTGATCCAATGATTGATTATGCATCTAGTGGCTTTCCCTGCGGTCTCTCCTGTAACGGGAATGACTTCCGGCCAGGAAGAAAATGTGTCCACCATCACACAAAGATATTTGATGTTTCCCTTTTGTTTTGGCATATGTGTGAAATATATCTGTATATCTTGCAGGGGACCTAAGGGGGGTGGGAGATGTCCATGTAAACCATGTTTTGGATCTTGAACATTGTTTTGTGCACAGGTGAGACATGAATCCACTAGCTGACTGACCAGAGAATGCGCTTTCCGTGTGCAAAACCTTTGGTTATACAGTTGTAAAAGGGACTTTTTTCCTATGTGTCCAGGACCATGAAGGTATGACAGGATTAAGGGAGCAACAGCTTCTGGGATCCCTTTGACTCCCTCCTTGTTTGACCACAATCCATCCGGATTGCGTGTCAAACCTGCATGAACCCAGCAATCTATGTCTTCGGGTTGTGCTTTTCTTTGTACAAGAGAAGCTGTGGAGGGAAAATCAGGAGATAAGAAATCTGTTAAGAGCAACATTTGAGTTTTCTCCACACGTATCTCGTTAGCTGCAGCTTTGGCTGCTCTGTCAGCTAAATTGTTACCTTTGGTAGTTTCTGATTTGTCATAAGAGTGGCCTTTCACTTTTATAACATTAACCTTGGATGGTAAATGGAGTGCTTGTAGGAGGTTATCCACCCATTTTTGGTTGGTAATTTGTTTGTTGTCTGCTGTTTTAAATCCCCGATTAATCCAGATCATTCCATAATTATGGGCCACGTTGAAAGCGTATTTACTGTCAGTGTAAATGTTCACTTTCTGTCCCTGAAATAGCTGACATGCTCTAGTTAAGGCATGGAGTTCAGCTTGTTGTGCAGAAGTGGCTGTCAGTGGTTTTGCTTCAATAATTACATCAGGCAAAGTAATTACTGCGTACCCTGTTCTGTATGTATTATCTGATGGTCTGGAACAACTTCCACCAACAAAAATGTTCAGAAATTCAGGGTTGGGAGTGTCAGTGAGGTCCGGTCTTGGTGAAGTTGTATTTGTCAATTCTTTAGAACAGTCATGGGTGGGAGTGATTGTAATGGGCAGTCTAAGTAAGGAGTGTAACAATCTAACTGCTGGGGTAGTTTCAGAGCATGATTTGACTGTGAGTCCGTGTGTGTTTAATAACACAATCTCATAACCACTGGATCTTTGAGCTGTCATGTGTTGAGTTGACATGTTTTGTAGAAGATGCACTACAGTGTGTGTGGTATACAAAGTGGTTTCAGTGCCGAGAGTAATTTTAGATGCCTCCTTTATGGTCATAGCACAAGCAGCCACAGCTTGTAAAGCGGCAGGCATGCCCTGGACTTGAATTGGTAGTTTTTTTGAAAGGTAGGCCACAGGGCAGTAGTGAGTGCCGTGCATTTGCGCTAGAACCGCAGCAAATGCAGGGCCCCTGACTACACAGTATAGCACAAAGGATTTTTTGTAATCTGGCAAGCCCAGTGCTGGGGCACTGGCCAAGGACTGTAACAAAGAGTTAAAAGCTTGTGTAATTTCCTCAGTATATGTGACCTGTTTTGGGGCAGTCAATGCAGTGGCAGGGCGTAGGACTGAGTCATAAAAAGAGCAGTTTGGGATCCATTGCCTACAGTAGACGATAGAGCCGAGGAAGGAAAGGAGCACTGCCTTATCCTTCGGGGGACCGAGGCAGGTCAGAGTCTTGACTCATTCAGGGGACACCTGTCCTGTCCTGCCTGAAATAATACATCCTAGGTATTCCACCTTGTCCCTGCACCACTGGATCTTTTTCTGAGACTCCAAGTGGCCTTTGAGGTCCAGGTGGGTCATCAGGCTCTCAGAGTCTTCTGCACACTGTGTCCCGCTCTCACTACACAACAGTAGGTCATCTACATATTGTATTAGGACAGATCCCTGGGGTGGTACCCAGTCATCCAAGGTGACTTTCAAAACCATTGAAAAGGCTGCTGGACTGTCCACATTTCCCTGAGGGAGACGTGTCCAGGTCAGCTGTTGGCCAGGGCCCCAGGTAAAAGCAAATATTTTCTGAAAATCCTCATGTACATCAATGCTAAAGAAAGCATTGGATAAGTCTAGTACCGTGTAAATGGTAGATGTGGCAGGAATATTTACAAATACCCCAGTGATGTCTGAAACTAAAGGCGGGAGGGGCTGTATGCATTTGTTTATTCCCCGTAGGTCCTGCACCATCCTCCACTCCCCACTGGCCTTTCTAACAGGATTTATGGGAGTGTTCCAGGGGCTGATGATGGGTTTAAGGATTCCCCTTTGTAAATACTCTTCAATTTGTGGCTGTATACCCTGTAGTTTTTAGTGTGTAGTGTGTATTGTTTTTGAAAGAAGGGTGTAATGTTTTAGGTTTGAAAGTCGGGACATAGGTAGTACATTTGTCCTACATCTGTATTGGACTTTGCCCATATTGGGTGAGTCTCTAGAGGCGCTGGCATGGTCATAAAGTAAAATGTCAAATCTCTTTTTTTTTGGCATTGTTAGGTCACATGTGGCTGATTTAGCAGTCATTTCCCCTTGTAGGTCAAATTTAATGGTTATCCTCAATGACATAAGGTCCCTTCTCATTAGACATAAAGGGAAATCAGTGAGGATGGCAAAACTTTGCTTGGTTAAGGGTCTATCCTGCAAGTCTGACACCTGAAGTGGTTCTACAGGGTGTTTGTCATTAGGTTAATTTGGAGGACGACCGGGAGTTCTACTTTAGTTTTGTGTGTAACATCTGTCCCATTTATTCCCATAGAGCAGCCCTTGGTACAGTTCTCAGTGATAAAATGGGGGTCATTACATAAGGGACAGGGGGCAGAGGCCTTTTTTAGGGGATGAGGGAACCGTTTTCTATATTCCTTCAATGCTTTAGACCATACTTTATAAAATTCAATCATGTAATCATTATCATGGGGAAATGGTGGATAATTGTACTGTTTGTGTTGCCCACAAATTTTAGTAACCTCCTCCCAATCTTCTTGGCAACAAGGGCCATCAGTAGTTAAACCCGAAATTTGGAGAGTATGTGCTCTAGATAGTATGTTTGCCCAAAAGGGTTCAGTACAATGTTTCCATAATTTCCCGACACTAAATCAAATGGGGTGGGCTGTTTCAGCTTACCTCCTGGACCTCCCTTACCCAGCTGATTTCCCATATTCAATTCTTATACTTTAACTTATAATATGACTTCTATTTATATACATCAGTTTCAGAACACACTCTCAATGATTTTGGACAGACTATAAATTGTTCACCTGTTCTGAATTCAATGGTACTCCTGACACCTTTAACAGTTAAACCTTCTTGAAACACACAATTATTATGTATATTAAACCTTAATGTTTGTATCCGTGGTGCACCTTCACGGAACAAAGGACCCTTTTCCCACCTTGTGATGATAACTACCATCAACACTAGCAACCAAATAGGTTTGAGATTATTTGTATACAAATAATAAGCCTGTTAAACACTCGGGGCAGCGTCCTGCCAACAAATACCCAGGACAATGTCCTAAAATTGATTTTAGAGGTTTCCAATGACCAGTCCTTTATAATTGAAAACGTATATTTTTAATTATTTGTCTATATTCTTATGCTTAATCCCGGCCAACCTAGCGAGGATTTCAATACTTCATACTCCTTAACTGAGCGAGCTACCTTCTTTCAATCATTGTCTTGAAAACCACAATATCTCTATATCAAGTGTTCAAGGTACAGCATCAACGAGGCAAGCTTTTCAAAAATACTTATAAAAAGTAATTTTAAAGAAAGCTTACCTTGTTTAATGGCTGTACCCCACTTCTGGTACCAAATCTGTAAGGTGCGCCCCTCCTTGATTAGCTCGAGCTGGACTTTAGTGGTCACTGGAAAGCCCTCTCAATCAATTGGGTAGTCATACAACCATAGGCGTTGATGGTTTATCATGAGTACAAAAATCTTTATTTCCTGTTACCACTTTTATGTGCTTCAAACATTGCATAGAGACAGAAGGAAGGCCTTTTGTCAGCCAATCAGGATTATACAAGACATTCAAGATATAATGGCCTTTTGAATGACCAATCATATACATCCACATTTATGTTCGTCATACATTAAGCGGAATTTTTTAGGGTAATTTTTGATAAAAGGTCCCCACTCAGACATATATATATATATATATATATATATATATATATATATATATATATATATATATATATATGTATATATATATATATATATATATATATATATATATATATATATATATATATATATATATATATATATGTATATAAAAAAATATGGTTTTATGACTTTAAACTGTCCATAATAATTTGAACATAAAACCACAATATTTAATTTCGCCTTACAATGTTCTATGTCTGTAAAACTCTAAATGCTAACTGCGACCACAAATGCATCCTGTTTTCTGAGCGATTTTGTACTTCAAAAGAATCTTGCAAAAGCTTTGCAGGTGCTTAGCTTTGCTATCTCCTACGTATCTCTATGTGTATATCTTTGCAAGCAGTTTCTAGTATAATAAAAGTATATATTTCTAGTATAATAAAATGAGCATAAGCTTAAAGGGTGACTCTCCCTACCCTTACAGTAACTATTCATGTGAGTTCCTCTCTATCAAGAAGATGCACACCTCTTTGTTTTTCTTCACCCTTTCCCCTTTGATTTTCATGTGATTTTTCACTTTTTATTTTCTTTTTGTTCTTTTTTTTGTTTCTTTTTTTTCACTTTGTGTCTACTATGCTTTTCACTTTTTCAAGCAATAATGGGTGTTGGTTTATACTTCATGAATACTATATATATATATACTAACCACTTGCTTACAGGGCACTTAAACACCTTCCTGCCCAGACCAATTTTCAGCTTTCGGTGCTCTCACAATTTGAATGACAATTACTCAGTCATGCAACACTGTACCCAAATGAATTTTTTGTCCTTTTTTTCCCACAAATAGAGCTTTCTTTTGGTGGTATTTGATCACCTCTGGGGTTTTTATTTTTTGCGCTATAAATGAAAAAAGACCGAAAATTTTGAAAAAAAACGCATATTTCTTTGTTTCTGTGACAGAATTATGCAAATTATTAATTTTTCTTCATAAATTTTGGTCACAATTTATACTGCTACATGTCTTTGGTAAAAATAACCCAAATTAGTGGATATTATTTGGTCTTTGTGAAAGTTAGAGAGTCTACAAGCTGTGGTGCGAATCGCACAAAATTGATCACATCTGATGTACTGGTGGCCTATCTCGCTTCTTGTGACCCGAACAAGTCAGGAAAGTACAAATACCCCCCAAATGACCCCTTTTTGGAAAGTAGACATTCCAAGGTATTTAGTAAGAGGTATAGTGAGCTTTTTGATGTTGTCATTTTTTTCCCACAATTCTTTGCAAAATTAAGATTTTTCATTTTTTTTTTTTCTCCACAAAATTGTCATTGTAATAGGTTATTTCTCTCACGTGGCATGTGTATACCACAAATGACACCCCCCAAAAAATTCTGCTACTCCTCCTGAGTATTACAATACCACATGTGTGGGACTTTTTCACAGCCTGGCCACATAGAGAGGCCCAACATGCAGGTAGCGCCATCATGTGTTCTAGGAACATAAGTTACACATCTAACTTGTTGACTATTTATTACACTTTTGAAGCACCAGGACAATGACACGTGACACTGATGACAGATGGCACTGATACGTGGCAATGATGACAGGTGGCACTGATGACAGATGGCACTAATATGTGGCACTGATGACAGATGGCACTAATATGTGGCACTGATGACGCGTGGCACTTATACGTGGCACTGATGACACGTGGCACTAATACGTGGCACTGATGACACGTGGCACTGAAACGTGGCACCGATGACAGATGGCACTAATACGTGGCACTAATATGTGCCACCGATGACAGATGGCACTAATACATGGCACCGATGACGCGTGACACTGATGACAGATGGCACTGATAAGTGGCATTGATGACACGTGACACTGACAACAGATGGCACGTGACACTGACAGGTGGCACTGATGACAAATGGCACTGATACGTGGCACTGATGACAGATGGCACTATGTGGCACTGATGACACGTGGCACTGACGGCAGGTGGCACTGACGGCAGGTGGCACTGGGGGCAGGTGGCACTGGGGGCAGGTGGCACTGACGGCAGGTGGCACTGGGGTGGATGGCACTGGGGGCAGGTAGCACTGGGGTGGATGGCACTGGGGGCAGGTAGCACTGGGGTGGATGGCACTGGGGGCAGGTAGCACTGGGGTGGATGGCACTAGGGGCAGGTAGCACTGGGGTGGATGGCACTAGGGGCAGGTAGCACTGGGGTGGATGGCACTGGGGGCAGGTAGCACTGGGGTGGATGGCACTGGGGGCAGGTAGCACTGGGGTGGATGGCACTGGGGCAGATAGCACTGCTGGGGGCGGATGGCACTGCTGGGGGCGGATGGCACTGCTGGGGGCGGATGGCACTTTTTATTTCATTTTTTTAATTTTTTTTTTTTCCAGAATCAGAACGGCTGCCGCTGCAGCCGTTCATCTCTCCCCTCTCGCACTGTCTGTGCGAGGAAGGAGAGCGGCGCTGCGAGATGATCTCATATGTTTACATATGAGATCATCTCCCATTGGACACGCCGATCACGCTGTAAACGGCCGCTGTGATTGGCCGTTTACAGCGATCTGTGTTTGCCTGTCCCCGGGGGACACGGCGAACACAGAACTTCCGCGATGCGCGCCCGCGGCGGCGCGCATTGCGGAAGTAAACATCAGGCCGTCCAGGGACGACCGCCCGAACGAACGCGCCTGCTCTACGGCCGTAATTCGGCTATAGGGCGGGCGCGAGGAGGCTAGTCACACATATTGGTCCAATATAATTTACTCTACAGACATATCTGAATTTTTTCACCTTTGCATATTACGTTTGGAGGATGCTCCTGGGGTGTGTCGGTGTGCTCATTTCCTCCTTGGGTTCATTCCCTCAGCTTCCGTCATAGACTTGTCTCACAGATCCTGACTTGCAACACTGCTTATTTAGAACTATTTATAAGTAAGTAATCCAGGGTGATACACATCTTGTTTCCCCTTGCCCCTACCTTCTTTCTCACTATCTGGGAAAAACATTAGATCCTACTTGGTACTTTTTTTCATTTTTTTCAGATACGCTATACACTTGCTCCTGTTGAGTGACAATTGGCCACGAAACGTATTGCGTCTATCAATGTCATCATGTTCCCAACACATAGCTTGACCTAAACTGTGATTTATTTTTATCCTATAACCCATCTGTATCCATTACTCAATAAGCATTGCCTTTTTATACTAGTTACTTCCATAGGATACTATGCGATTTTAGATGTGTGAATGTACATACATGAATTCTTCTTTTTTGCATGCCATCGTCTTGTGTATATAGATAAAATACTCACGTCCAATGCTTTGTTTATATGCCAATTAAACAATTTTACAATTTCTCCTACTATGTGTCTTATGCCTCACTTAACGTTCCAAAAGACCCTTTCTTATTTACATGGTTTGAGATTACCAGGCCCAGCAGATCAAGGTTACTAGTTGGGGCTTGATAAATTGTACTCTGATATTATCTTATAATAATATTTATAAATCATAGTAATAGGTTGAAACGTTTAAGCCTTTTTTTACTGTCCCAGCCCCTGTACCCCTGTATCCCTTTATATCTATCTTTCTATCTAGCTGAGTCTTCACCTCATCATTAACATCAGGGTACCTGTAACAAAGTTCAATAATTACCATTGAAGTATGCAAATTAATATGTATCTCCACCCATGCTGCCATTCAGTAAGAATGATTATAAGGCCACTTGTTTTCCTTCCCCTCTCTCTGCTTTCTGCATCACCAATAATTTTCTAAGGAAGTTTTAAATCAGTTGCCAAATGATAGAATAATTTTGGTAGTGGTATTTTTAAATCAGGCTTGCTGTATGTGATGGACAGCAAGGAGCTTGCAGTGTTAGGTTCGCTGAGGTCCTATGATGCAAAATAGAAATCTCTGAATGAAAAACTGAAGTAATAAGTCATAAAGTCTATATACCCCACAAAATGTGACCTATTTTTTTTTTCTACATTAAATCTTTATTGGGTATAAAGACAAGACAGGAAAAAAAACAAGACAGGATAAAGGTTACATAAACAATAAATGTGAGACATTGGTTCATCATATAAGGCTGCATTTCAGTCTTAAAAATGTACAATACAATGACTTGTAGATAGTACAATGTTTAAGACAAAATGGTACCACAGTACACACATACACATACACAATAACAGAAAGAAAACAATAGAATCCAGGGATTCCATGACTTAGTAAGATTGCAATAAGAATTGGTTCTGAGAGACTCTTCATATTCGAAGATAAGGTTTATGTGACCAATAAGTTCAGATACATTGGATACCAGGTCGGTCCACCATAATCTGGTCAACAGCCAAGCGTACACAGACAAAAATAGTGTGAAATTATATGGGGAAGCACTCAATGTCTAACTATAGTAAGGCTAAAGCTTGGTCAGATGAGATTGGATATGCACATTAATCTTGTGAATCTCCTACAGCAAATATCCAATATGTTGTAAAGAAAGGTTCCTGCCCCCTTGTTACTGGTGTAACAAGTTCCTTCATTGATAGTTGCTACAGTCTGCTTGTAAAGAACAAAGTGCTTAGGTAACATTTTACAAATTTGTTAATGGTTGTTAACCACTTAATAACCGCCCTATAGCCGAATGACGGCTACAGGGCGGTTTCTTAACTCTGGGAGGCTGTCATATGACGTCCTCCCAGAATTCCGCTCTCGCGCGCCCCCTGGGGCGTGCACTCGAGAGCATCCGTGACCGGCGGGTCCACAGGACCCAGCGCATCACGGTAAACGGCCGCTCATAGCGGCCGTTTACCACGTGATCGCTCCATCAAATGATGGAGTGATCACTTGTAAACAAACCGGCGTCATGTTATGACGCCGGTTCCTCCCTCCCCCTCTCTGTACCGATCGGAACAGCGGAGGGGGAAGAGATCGGTGTCAGCAGCGATGTGGGCTGCATCTGCAGTGCCCACATCGCTGCTCACTGAAAATTAACCCCCTCAATTCCCTGCCAATACTCAGCAATACCCTGCCATTACTCTGCATTACTCTGCAATACCCTGCAATACTCTGCAATACTCTGCATTACTCTGCAATACACTGCATTACTCTGCAATACTCTGCAATACTCTGCAATACTCTGCAATATTCTGCAATACTCTGCAATACCCTGCAATACCCTGCAATACTCTGCATTACTCGGCAATACTCTGCATTACTCGGCAATACCCTGCAATACTCTGCAATACTCTGCAATACCCTTCAACACTCTGCAATACCCTGCAACACTCTGCAATACCCTGCAACGCTCTGCAACACCCGCCAATACCCTGCAACACTCTACAATGCTCTGCAATGCTCTGCAGCACCCACCAATACCCTGCAACACTCTGCAATGCTCTGCAACACCCGCCAATACCGTGCAACACTCTGTAATGCTCTGCAACACCCTCTAATATCCTGCAATGCTCTGCAACGCAATACTCTGCAACGCCATACTCTGAGATACCCAGCCATACTCTGAGATACCCAGCCATACCCAGCCATAGTCGGTGATATCCTGCAATACTCAGCCATAGACCCCCCCCCCTCCCGCCGCCCTCCGGTGCTTCTACCGACTCGCCAATACGATCAAATCCAGAATCTTTTTTTTTTTCAGGCTTCCCAGCTTAGAGGTGAGATGCGGGGTCTTATTGACCCCATATCTCACTGTAAAGAGGACCTGTCATGCCATATTCCTATTACAAGGGATGTTTACATTCCTTGTAATAGGAATAAAAGTGATCAAAAATTTTATTTTTGGGGAAAAAAATGTCAAACTAAAATAAATAAAGTAAAATGAACAATACATTTTTTTTTTCTTTTAAAGTGCGCCTGTCCACATGTGCTCGCATGCAGAAGCGAACACATACGTAAGTCCCGCCCACATATGAAAACGGTGTTCAAACCGCTGCGAACGTTAGAGCGAGAGCAATAATTCTAGCCCTAGACCTCCTCTGTAACTCAAAACATATAACCAGTAAAAAAAAATTAAATCGTCGCCTATGGGGATTTTTAAGTAGCGACGTTTGGCGCCATTCCACGAGCCTGTGCAATTTTGAAGAGTGATATGTTAGGTATCGATTTACTCGGTGTAACTTCATCTTTCACATTATGCAAAAATTGGCTAACTTTACTGTGTTTTTTTTTTTTAAGCACAAAACTGTTTTTTTTCCAAAAAAAAGCATTCGAAAAATTGCTGCACAAATACCGTGCGAGATAAAAAGTTGCAACGACCACCATTGTATTCTCCAGGGTGTTTGCTAAAAAAATAAACATAAAAAACAAAAATTCCCATCAAAAATATATAATCAAAAATACATTAAATAAAAATATAAACAAAAAATAAATAGTAAAAATAAAAATAATAATAAAAAAAATAAAATAAATAAAAAGTGAAAAAAATATATAGAAATGAAAATAAACCAATGAACAAATACTAAACCACATAATTAAATCACCAGTTGGATAAAAAAACAATTGAAGTTCAACTCTTTGTTCAACCCCTTAGGATTCATTGTATTAAGCAAATAAATCCATTTTGTTTCATTTTGTGAAATACCTTTAGTAAGATTACCCCCCTCCAATGGGGGAGCACCCTGTCTATACCACAAAACTTCAAAGATCTGGGGTTACAATTGTGAACCAATCTATAACGCCTGTATAGGCTATGCTTAACAAACCTATTTTTTATATTTTTGACATGTTTGTGTAACCTTACCCCAAGCTTCCTAGTAGTTCTCCCCACATATTGGAGCTTGCATGGGCATTCCAATAGGTAGGTCACATGAGTACTATCACACCAGATGAACTTCTCTATCTCAAACGGTGTACCTCTGGACTTAGACTTGAAATATGTGTTTTTCTTTGGTTTGTGTTTAATGGTCCTCCATGCCACACATCTCCCACATGTGAAAAAACCCACCTGGTCCAGAAAAGTCCCCACCCTTCGAGGAGGGTCAACAACATTCCTGGCAAGTTTATTCCTCAAAGTAGGAGGCTTGATGTAAATTAATTGGGGTTTGCTCTGTAAAATTGTATTCAATACTTGGTCCTTCAGGAGTAATAGTCAATGTTTAGATATTATTCTCTCAACCTGCTTATATTGTCTCGTAAACCCAGTCATAAAAGCTAACCCATAATTGTTACTTCTATGTTCCTTATCTTGTAACATTACATTTCTATCCAATTGTAGGATAGACCTACCTAACTTCACGGCGGCAGTTTATAGTGTAGTGGTCCCTTCCCTTCCTACAACAGTACTGATCTACCCAATTCCTAAATGGACCTACCTTGTTCCTACATTGGCCACTACACTACAGTGTATTGGGCAGTGTGCAGTGTAGTGGGCAGTGGGCAGTGTGTTGTGGGCAGTGTGTAATAGGCAGTGGGCAATGGGGTGTGCAGTGGTCAGCGGACAGTGGTGTGTGAAGTGGGCAGTGGGGTGTTGGGTGTGTAGTGGGCAGTGTATAGTGTAGTGGTCAGTGGGTAGTGTAGTGGTCAGTGGGCAATGTAGTGGTCAGTGTGCACACTGACCACTACCCTACCCACTGACCACTACACTGCCCACTGACCACTACACACCCCACTGAGCACTACACTATACACAGACCACGACACACCCCACTGCCCACTACACACCCCACTGCCCACTACACACCCCACACCCCACTGAACACTACACTGCCCACTGACCACTACACTGCCCACTGATAACTACACACCCCATACCCCACTGCCCACTACACACCCCACACCCCACTGACCACTACACTACACACCCCATTGACCACTACACACCCCACTGTCCACTACCCTGACCACTACAGACTGATCCCTACACACTGACCACTACACTACACACTGACCGCTACACATCCTACTGACCACTACACACCCCACACCCCACTGAACATTACATTGCCCACTACACTACACACTGACCACTACATACTGACCACTACACTATACACTGACCACTACATACCCCACTGACCACTACACACCCCACACCCCACTGAACACTACAATGCCCACTACACTACTCACTACACACCCCACACCCCACTGACCACTACACTGCCCACTGACCACTACACACTGACCACTACACTATACACTGACCACTACACACCGACCACTACACTATACACTGACCACTACACACCACACTCCACTGACCACTACACTATGCACTGACCACTACACACCCCACTGCCCACTACACACCCCACACCTCACCACTACACACTGACCCTTACACACTGACCACTACACTATACACTGACCACTACGCACGGACCACTTCACCACACTCTGACCCTTACACACTGACCAATGACCACTACACTACACACTGACCACTACACACTGACCACTTACCACTACACACTGACCACTACACTGAACAATGACCATATATATGATGTGTCCTATGATGTCATGTCTCTGCAGTCGCACACAGACACACACATGTGTTTTAGGACATCTCCTCCTCCTCCCTCCATACCGCACACAAAGCCCGGCTCTCCTTCTCACCTTCAGCAGGCCCAGCAGGTGTGTGCAGCAGACCGCCCCTCAGGAGGTCAGGCCCCCGAAGTACTAGTACTATC
Source organism: Lithobates pipiens (assembly GCF_037356315.1). Taxonomy (NCBI): domain Eukaryota; kingdom Metazoa; phylum Chordata; class Amphibia; order Anura; family Ranidae; genus Lithobates; species Lithobates pipiens. Next base: position 166,752,208 of record NW_027507764.1, read on the forward strand.
AATACCACTGCACCATGCCACCGAGACACCCTCTGCTCCGTCATTTCCCCGGCTCTTCTTCTTCTCTCCCCGGAGGGCACGCTGCATAGTCCAGCGGCCAAGGCACAGAGCCGGCCCATGCCTGGGAGAAGGAGAAGAGCTGGGGCCAATCGGGTTGCAGCGTGAGACTAGGCCCCGCCCAGCCAGCGCTGCCAAACAACTAGATGCGGCTGCCTTAAAGCTGTGATGGGGAGGTGGGCTCAGGAGGAGGAGGAGGGACTACACGTGCTGGAAGTGGATGAAAGGGTGGCGGAGGGTGTAGGACCCTTCCAATTTGCGCCCCCCTTGGCCTGCACCCCTGGTGGACACCGGTTTTGCCAACCCCTTGGTACGCCCCTGGTTGACAGCCAATTACGTTTTCGTAAAATAAATTCCATGGGAGTTATTATTAATATCATGTAGGAATTCCAGAAAAGTTTCTTGTGTTCCTGCCCACACAATGAAAATATCGTAGATATACCTCTTGTATAGCTTCAGTTCTGGTCTCAATTCCCCGTGTATGTTCCCATTTGCTCATAAAAATATTTGCCACTGAGGGTGCATACTTGGCCCCCATGGCTAATCCCTTCCTCTGCCTATAGTGGCTACCATTTTGCCAAAATAAATTATCTCTCATGGCCAGATCTAGTGCTTTAATAAAAAAACTGTCTTTGTTTCTTTTTTAAATTGGTCTTTTCTAAGGCCCACGTTATTGCATCCAAGGCAACACTTTGTTTGATGTTGGTGTCGAGTGAATTAACAATACTCTCCAAGATGCAGTCGTCTGATACTTCCATATCTTTAAACAGGTTAATCAGTTCCTTACTGTCTCTTCAGTAGGCTGTACTGTAGGTGACTTTTGGGCCAAGGGTTGCAGGAAGCAAGCCAAGTATTCCCCCAGCCTACTGAAGAGAGAGTCAATCCCACTTACTATTGGTCTCCTTGGGGGTTTGGCCATGGATTTGTGAATTTTTGGTATTTGATAGATAACTGGCATACGGGGGCATCAGGTATAAGATATCTAGCTTCTCTTTTATTGATGAGATCTTCTTTATAGGCTTTGTTAGTCAATCTTTTTAATTTGGCCTTATATTTGTTTGTAGGGTTCCCCTTTAATGTTTCATAGGTTTCTTGATCATCAACTAATCTATTGAGTTCTGCCATATAATTTCTAATTTATATAATATATATTTAAAATCACCAATCCTCCTCCTTTATCAGCTGGTCATATCACAGCCTGTTTGTTTTTTCTAACAGTCTGAGCCCTTGTTCTATATCTTGTTTGTGCCTTCCTGATGCAATGTTGAGTTTATCAAGATCTTGTTCGACCAGGGTCCTGAAAACCTGATTAAAGTGGTTGTTTTGTACTTTGGGGTTAAACACTAACCTATTCCTAAGCTGTGTGTGTTGAAATTGGTTTTCCTCCTGATCTCTCTGTGGTTGAGTATTGGCATTATGTTTCCTGATATTCATCTTCCTCATGAATTTGTGCAAATCAATAAAAATATCAAATGTATTAAATTTATTCAAGGGGCGAATTTGAGACTTAACTCTAAAACTTGCAGCTCGTCTTCTAAGAAAAAGGTGTTGCTCAATTTAACCACTTTCAGACCGGACCAATTTGCTGGTCAAAGACCAGACCACTTTTTGCGATTCGGCACTGTGTCGCTTTAACTGACAATTGGGCGGTAGTGCGACGTGGCTCCCAAACAAAACTGACGTCCTTTTTTTCCCACAAATAGAGCTTTCTTTTGGTGGTATTTGTTCACCCCTGCGGTTTTTATTTTTTGCGCTATAAACAAAAATAGACTTTTTGTTATAATAAATATCCCCCAAAAATATATAAAAAAATTTTTTTTTCCCTCAGTTTAGGCCGATACGTATTCTTCTACATATTTTTGGTTAAAAAAATCGCAATAAGCGATTATTGATTGGTTTGCGCAAAAGTTATAGCGTTTACAAAATAGGGATAGTTTTATAGCATTTTTATTAATAATTTTTTATTATTTTTTTTTTACTAGTAATGGCGGCGATCAGCGATTTTTATTGTGACTGCGACATTGTGGGGGACCCATCGGACATTTTTGACACATTTTTGGGACCATTGTCATTTATACAGTAATCACTGCTATATAAATGCAGTGATTCCTGTGTAAATGACACTGGCAGTGAAGGGGTTAACCAGTGGGTGGCAGTGTAGGGGTTAAGTGTTCCTAGGGGCGTGTTACTAACTGTGGGGGGGTTGGGCTTTCATTTAGTGAACACTGATCTCTGCTCCAATCCCATGGAGCAGAGATCAGCGTCACTAGTTGCTAGGCAGAATGGAGAAATGTTGTTTACAACGGCACTTCTCCATTCGGCCGCTCCGTGAGACGATCGCGGGGATGCCCGCGGCGATCGAGTCCACGGGTCCCGCGACCGGACTCACGGGGGTCCCGACCAGCGTGGGAGCGCGGCGGCGGCGGCGCGCTCCCGATGGCAGGGCGGCAAATTTAAAGGGACGTACATGTACGCCCATTTGCCTGCCCGTGCCATTCTGTCGACGTACATCGTCGTGCGCTGGTCGGCAAGTGGTTAAAAATACCTTGTCCTACGTCTCTTTCTTTTTCCTCTGCCCTCCTCTACATCCTCTGGTCCTCGGTTTCTTTCTTCTCTGCCACAGTTTTTTTCTCTGCCATGAGAGATAGTTTTTTTGGCATAATGGTAGCCACTATAGACAGAGGAAGGGAGTAGACATGGGGGCCAAGTATGCACCCTCAGTGGCAAATATTTTTATGAGCAAATGGGAACATAAGGCCATACATGAGGAATTGTTGCCAGAACTACAGCTATACAAGAGGTATAGCGACAATATGCTCATTATTTGCTTAATACAATGAATCCTAAGGGGTTGAACGTCGAGCTGGATCTCAATTGTTTTTTATCCAATTGGTGATTTGATTATGTGGTTTAGTATTTGTTCATTGGTTTATTTTAATTTCTATATATTTTTTGCTTTGTTTATTTTGTTTTTATTTTCACTTTTTATTTATTTTATTTTATTTATGTTTTTTTATTATTATTATTACTATGTATTTGTTGTTTTTATTTATTTGTATTTATTTTATTTTTATATTATTTTTATCTTTATTTTTGTTTTTATTTTATGTATTTTTTTCATTATGTATTTCTCATTATATACATGTTTCATTTTTTAATTTATGGGATTTTTTTTATATTTTTTTTATTTTATTTTATTTTAATTTATGTTTTTTTCCTTATTTTTGTCATTGAGTTAAAGTTGCTCTCAATACCCATGTGGTTTAGGATTATTTTGACTGACCTGTCAGGGTTTTGTAAGACAGTCATGGATTGTCTTCTGTTTGATGAGAGGAAGTTCCCTTTATGGGTGTACTTATGGTCGAGTACACCCAAGAGAAGTGAGGTATGGTCATGTAAGCATAGTGTTTCCTTTTGGGTGTATTCATAACTGGGTACACCCGATTGGGTGGAGCCCGCACCTGGCTTTAAATCTCAAGTCTCTTGTCTTTGATAACGCCCTGTGGGAAGGGAGAAACTCAGCCTCAGATACAGATTTCATCACGCGCTGACATTGCGTCCAATGCCTGTTCAACTGCAGTTAGGTTGTGAGAGAACCTATTGATTAATGGACTGGTAATTGATGTTCATCCATTTGCCCTCCAACTTGGAAGCTTGTAAAGATTGATTTTATGATTTGAACTTTGTAAAGATTGATTTTAATGAATTAAACAAGGCATACTTCACTATGCGGGCTCTTTCTCCATGTTTGTGGCTGAAAACACCCAAGGAAGGATCGCACCCAAGAGTTGGGGTTTTCATCACCCCGCTCACCATACTAAGCCTACCTGACATGCAATGCAGTACTGCTTGGGGATCCATTGGATCTGGTGAGTTCAACCATAAGGGGGTGGTGTGGATCCCGTATGTACCTGTTTACAGCATCATACGTTTTTTTTTTTCACACAGCAGCACATTTGAAAGGAATTTATCACCCGAGAACTGCTATATGTTTTTTACTGACAAATAATTTCTGGAAAAGTGGAGAACAGAAGCTATTCAAGATTTTGACATTTATCGTGGTCCATTCTTTGACTGTTGTAACTTTATCCTGCTGGAGTGTCCTAAATGGTTTTCTTAGCCTTGCTTTATAGTTAATCTGTCATCATTTCCCAAGGGTGCTAACACAAATATAAGAACCCTTATAAAGAACAATTTTGGTTTCTCTAGAAGCAAAGTTATCAGTGCCCAAACTACCTGTCTGCTCAGAAGCATTATAATTCCTTTTTCATTTTTGCTCTTTTCCTTCCCTTAGCTGTCAAGTGTAATTATAATAACATATTTTATCTCTCATGATACCAAAGCAAAAGAAAGCCAGTATTAATTTAAGAGAAACACTTGATGTACATTTTTTTGAATCATTGCATAAATAGTTTCAAGCCAAAGAAATTCTGGCTGATTTAATCTTAGAGTGAATTTGAAGTGCCTAATTTAAAAGCTCAGATGATTTCTTAAGAATGTTTACATAACAAAAATATATATGAATAATAGGACTTCAGGTCTCCTGCACTTACAGTGCCTTGCAAAAGTATTCACCCCCCATGGCATTTTTCGTGTTTTGTTGCCTCACAACCTGGAATTAAGATGGATTGTTTGAGGATTTACATAATTTCATTTACAGAACATGCTCACAACAATTTGTTTTTTGCTTCACAACAAAGATGTTTATTTTTTTATTGTGAAGCAAAAAACAAATAGGACAAAATGACAGAAAAAACTCAATGTGCATAACTGTTGACTTCCCTAAAGTCAATAATTTGTAGCGCCACCTTTTGTGGGTATTGCAGCTCCAAGTCGCTTTGTATAAGTCTCTATGAGCTTGCCCCATCTTACCACTGGGATTTTTGCCCATTCCTCCTTGCAAAACTGCTCCAGCTCCTTCAAGTTGGATGGTTTGCGCTTGTGAACAGCAATCTTTAAGTCTGACCACAGATTTTCTATTGGATTGAGGTCTGGGCTTTGACTAGGCCATTCCAACACATTTACATGTTTCCCCTTAAACCACTCAAGTGTTGCTTTAGCAGTGTGTTTGGGGTCATTGTCCTGCTGGAAAGTGAACCTCCATCCTAGCCTCAAAGCACACACAGAGTGGTACAGGTTTTGCTCAAGAATATCCCTGTATTTAGCACCATCCATCTTTCCTTCAACTCTGACCAGTTTCCCAGTCCTGACTTCTGAAAAACATCCCCACGGCATGATGCTGCCACCACCATGTTTCATTATGGGGATGATGTTCTTTGGGTGATGTGATGTGTTGGGTTTGTGCCAGACATAGCGCTTTCTTTGATGGCCAAAAAGTAAAATTTTAGTCTCATCAGACCAGAGCACCTTCCTCCATATATTTTGGGAGTCTCCCATATGCCTTTTTTTGCAAACTCAAAATGTGCCATGTCATTTGCTGAAAGTAATGGCTTTCTTCTTGCCACTCTGCCATAAAGCCCAACTCTTTGGAGTGCATGGCTTATTGTCATCCTAAGTATAGATACTCCAGTCTCTCCTGTGGAATTCTGCAGCTCCTCCAGGGTTACCTTAGGTCTCTGTGCTGCCTCTCAAATTATTTCCCTCTTTGCCCGGTCTGTGAGTTTTGGTGTGCGGCCATCCATTTGGTTATGATAGATTTGATGGTGATCCTAGGGATCCTCAAAGATTCGATTTTTTTTTTATAACCTAACCCTTACTTGTATTTCTCAACAACATTGTCCCTTTCTTACACCAGAGCTTTTCATGGGCTTCATAACAAAGGGGGTGAATACATACACAAATACTAATTATCATTTTTTTATTTCTGAAGAATAGTTTTATGTATATATTTTTCTAATTTTGTTTCACCAACTTAGACTATTATGTTCGGATCCATCACATACAATTCATATTAAAAAAACATTGAAGTAAAGGTTGTAATGTAACAAAATAGGAAAAAAGCCAAGGGGGTGAATACTTTTGCAAGGCACTGTAACTCTCTGCTAGTGACCAACCGAGTGGTTTTTACTAAATTAGTATTGCAGTTAAATTACTGATTTCCTTTTCTGAGAAAAAAAACAAAACATAAAATAATAGGGCTAATGGGGGGCTTTTTGGTACAGTATTAGATCCAGAATGTTTGAATTACATTTCCTTAACTCTCATGTCATGTACACACGACCAGACTTTCCAGCAGACTAGGTCTCACGGTCTTCCCAACGGACTTTCAGCGGAGTTCCAACGGACTTTCCGAATGAACGGACTTGGCCACACATGAATGGACTAAGTTCATTTGCTTTGAATGTGATGACATAAGACGGGACTAAAAAAGGAAGTTCAATAGCCAGTAGCCAATAGCTTCTCTTGTGTCATATATGGTCAATTGGACCAGCATAAAGACGAACGGTTTTCCTGATAGGAATTGAGTCCGTCGGACAGATTTGAAACATGTTCTATTTCTAGGTCCGTCTGATTTTTTTAAAGAAAAATGATCAGACTATCCTACATACAATCAGATTGTTCGATGGACTGATTCAGTTGGACCTAGTCTGCCGTAAAGTCCAGTCATGTGTACGTGGCATTAGGAGTCCTTTACAGCCCATTAAACCACCCTAGTTTTGCATTTCCCACCAATTCTAACACATTTTGCACAAATTGTTAAATTTCTGCAAATTTCTGCAAAATCTTCCAATTTTCCTTTATATTTCATGGAAATGAAAACTCTTAACTTTGTCTATCATTACTCTCCACATGTCCAAGGTGGGCTCCCTCCATTCTCATCTGCCCTCTGCCTATCCATTATAATGAATGTGCTTCCACTGTGGAGGTTCTCAAAATGTTTTGAGTTAGGACTATAGAAAAATCTTCACGGGACTCTGCAGCTTACCTAAATGTGTGTAAACTGAACCCCTGTTTTTACCGCATACTGTTAGATAGGACAAGTTGGTTTTTTAGCAGGATGATCAATAAGTTGAGCTGGGAATTTCTTTGGTTTTGTTCTACTCTTCACATTGCCAGATGCTAACCTGCCATGACAATCAGGGCACATTTTAATTATCTTAAAAAGTGAGAAAAAATAATTACATTTAAGTGGCAACTAGAATCATTAAATGGCAAATGTTTAGACAAACAAACTGTATCTACCAGGGAGTGTTCATGTGTTATGCAGGCCATTCACTTTTTGATGGAAGAAATTGAGTTTATTGATTCTCACTCAATATTACTAAGAGATAGTGTTAGGGCACACAACACCCATGGACTAGGCAGATTCCAGATGAGGGAATCAAAAGCCCTTACAGTCTGCAAAGACAAAGGTGCCAACCACACATTCTGCAAAACCAGCTTCTGGTTGCAAGACACTAGTTGGTTCAGCTACTGACAAAAAGACTGATATTGTTCCATGGTGCTACAATTGCATTATTCAACATACCAGACTTCTAGCCTAGGTCCATACACTTCCATACACATTCGCCCACCGCGGAGCGCCCCATAATGCACTGCGAGATCGCAGTGGCCAGAGGCAGGGTGCCCCACATGATACAGTGCAGTGCGGTGTATTTAACACAGTGTAGTGTGGTGCTATCGAAGTGTTGGTGTGTACACTTCTGTGTACCCACTGATCCCATTTTATTTTCCATTAATAATTATTTTTTTCCTTTTTTCATGCTGTATTAGGTTCTGTTGCTGCATTTTATATATATATATATATATATATATATATATATATATATATATATATATATATATATATATATTATAATGAGGAGGATGAGGACAGCTTTGTTATCCACTCCACTAACTCTTCTGCATGTTCTGGCTCAATAACACGGCCACGGCCAGTAGCAGAAAAAAGGGACAAGCATGCCCCACTGCCACCTGCAGAGGATGCACCATGTCCACGACTAGCACTGTTGACTGTTTTAGTGGCCTGTGAGCATCTGCCTCTCCTTAGGGGCCATCCGGACATGATGTATATTTTGTTTTGCAATATCACACTGCACTGTATTAGGTACTGTGTAAATTGTCTGCACTGTATTAGCAACTGTACTACAGCTGCACTGTATTGTGTACACCACCAGAAGTGTAGTAGAAACTGTACACACTGTATTTGATACTGTGTACAAAAAGAAAAAGGGGTGAGACCATAGCGGGCTCACGACTGCTCACAGTGAGAAACAAAGTAATTTATTTTGATCATCAAAAGGTAAACTTTATTGAAAAGATGCACAGATATCTAGAGGGGAATCCCACATGTCTCACACATCTTTACCTGTGAGACCCATCCCTCCACAATACCACATTATCAAATTGGATTAAAACATAAGAGCTGTAGAAAAAGATAGAAAAACAATGTTGTATACTAAAAAAAATACAAATAACTGCTGTCAAGCAAATAAGCCCCCCACCCCCTCTAAAACCCGATAATATCCTCCTATAAAATGTTCATAAGCCGAGTTCAAAGCAAAACGGCACTCTCTCATGGTACTCTTATTACCCACACAAGACCACAGTGTAGAGTATTGGCTAGTGCATAAATAGCCAGCAAGAGGGAAAATATATATCCAATTCCCAGTCAATCACTTTTCATATATTTTTCAAATCGGCAGTTGGCATAGCATATATGGAATGAAAACAGTCTATTGATGGGTTATCCCTCAATCAATATAAAGAATAACAGATATCTATAATCCACACAGTATAGTTCCGCAAGCCTTGTCCTACCAGAAAGCACACACAGCAACAGCTGAAAATCTATAGAGTCACATAAACAGAGACATTGGGTATACTGGTAACATACCATTCATACCAAAAGGATGTCCATCATATTGCTGTGGTCGTGCTGTCCGAGGGAGTCCAAAGGGATCCAGTCCACAATATTGGGAATAACCACCATTCTACAAAGGACAGGCTACAAGAGGAACTGTTTCCCCATATCCAAGGAATGATCGCTGGTCATCGCTAGTCAGCGTGAGGGGACAGGAAGTCTTTGCATGTCCGGGTCATCAATAGTCTCCAAAGAGATCAATTCCACACAAGCAACCAGCAGAGGGAGCTCTAAATTGAGCACATACCAGTACTATTATTCCAAGAGAATGTCCACGCGATAACCCATAATGGCAATCAAAGTATGGAGTCACTCGGGGTGTGTAGTGAGGGGTGACAGCAGCATTACGACAATGCTAGGTCGACGCATTTTGTGCTATTAAACAAGCACTTCATCTGGAAAATGTGCAGGTGTCTATGCTTAACTTACATAGGGCAACCTGGCCAATCAGACGAATACCTGCACATTCAGAGAAAGGCAACCCCCGACTCAGGCTTCCAGAAAGACCTTCAAACTCAACTCCACATTGAGGCCCTTGGGTTGCAAAGTTTGGAGCTTAAAAATCCACCATTTTTCGTGTCTCTACAAAATCGTATCAAAGTTCCCTTTGCGTTGAGACAGATTAAGGGCAAAGAAACCCTTTACATTGAGTCCAACTGTACTCCCCTAGTGATATTCAATAAAATGCTGTGCTATTGGGGTTTCCTCCTTCAATCTAATACTTAAGATGTTCAGCAAATCTTATCCTTAATTGGCATTTGGTTTTACCCACATATAGCCTGTGGCAAGGGCACTCCAAGATATAAAGCACCCGCGTGCTACAATTAATAAAGGATTTGATTGCATATTCATTAGCAAAGTCGGAGTCATGGGAAATATTGGCCCGGGCCTCAAATTTGGGGCCTGTCTCCCACAATGGCCTTCAAAGTGTTAGACCTTGTAAGGATATGCCAGTGATCCGTAAGAATGCTATTCACCTGAGACCAATGGACCCCAAAGGGGGTAATGAATCTCACTGGTTCATTAGAGTTGCCTTTGTCAACCTTCTGGGCCACAAGGAGGCCAGCCCTCAATCTCTTCCTGGTAATCATCTTTGCCCTTTTTAAGGTGTGATGGTTATACCCCCATTTATGGAATCGCTGATATAGTAATTCAGATTTGCGATGATAGTCTTCCTGAGAGGAACAGTTCCTCCGAATTCGGAGAAACTGACCTACTGGAATCCCTTGTATCAAAGAACGTGGATGGTGGATGTTAGCTAGCAGCAGGGTATTGGCAGCTGTCTGTTTTCAAAAAGTTTGAGTGACCAATTTGCCTTCAACAATTCTAATAGACAAGTCAAGAAAGGAGATTTCAATGGGATCTGAAACAAAGGTCAACCTAATATTCCGCGTATTGGTACCCAGTTGTTTCATGAATGCTAGAAGCTCCTGATGTGTACCTGTCCAAACCATAAATACATCATCAATGTACCGCAGCAGATATGAACATGGCTGCGGTACATTGACGAGGCATAGACTGTGTCCTCCTCCCACCACCCCAAGTGGAGGCAAGCATACGAGGGTGCCCATGGGGCCCCCATGGCAGTCCTTCTCAATTGCTGGTAATAATGGTCCGCAAAAACAAAATAATTGTGCTTGAGGGCCATCTCTAGCAATTCCAGAATTAATTAATTCTGTGATGATCATGAGGGAGATTACCAGGGGCATTTACTTCCCAATCCATCTTTGCAAGATCCTCCTGTATTAGATCTAAAAAGATACCCAATCTTTTATTTTTTCTAAACTGGTGGCTGTTAGCTGAGGAAGCGTCTTCCTCACTGGAGGAGAGATCCTCCTCCTCCAGTAGTGATTCAAGCTGATTAAGTGCCACTTTTTTGCTGGTGCTAGACTCTGACGCAGCATCTAAATTAGTTGGCTCATCCATATACAAAAATTTATAATATACCTTTCTAAGGAACAAATTGAGATCCTTATAGATCTCAAACTGGTCCATATTAGCTGAAGGGGAAAAAGAGAGCCCTCTACTCAAAAGGGCCAGATGTCTCTTCTCCAACTGAAAGCTGGACAAGTTTAACATTTTTAAATCCTTAGTCACTGAATCTTCAGATGTACAAGCACCTAACGGCGCTGTCTCTGACTTCTGGATGTTGTATGGTTCCCTTTTTGTGTTTTGCTTCCTGTCTTTTTCTTTTTTTCCTTTCCTCTGCCGCGACCACCTTCACCTCCTATTGTTCCTACTTTGCCCTTCTTTAGAATACCTCTGGTAGGAGGATTGTCCTAAAAGTTGAGTGAATCTTTGTCCAAAAAAGACTCTGATGATGGAGCACTAACATCAGTGCCTGTCTGGGAGGGGAATCTATGTTGGTGAGATCTACCGTGATGGTTACCAGTAGTAAGATCAAAAATATCACCTCTGGCCCAATCATCAAGGTCCCATTTAAACTTACTTTGTTTAGTATTTTTACGGCCCTTTTGTGTTCTATGTACTTCCTTCTTAAAGCGGAGTTCCACCCTCAAGTGGAACTTCCACTCATCGGAACCCCCCCTCCGATGCCACAATTGGCACCTTTCAGGGGGGAGGGGGTGCAGATACCTGTATAATCCAGGTATCTGCACCCACTTCCGGGAATAGCTAGCAGCAGCTAGCCACAGATGTCCCCCCCCCCGTTGTGTTCTGTGAAACACACAGCTCCCAGGACACAGCGGGGACAAGTCTCATTGCTCTGCGCGACTCGCGCGTGCGCAGTAGGGAACTGGGCAGTGAAGCCACAGCACTTTACTTCCTGATTCCCTGACAGAGGATGGCAGCGGGGGCAGCCGAGAGAGGAGCCATTGCTCGTCATCTGCTGCCGACATCACTGGACCCTGGAACAGGTAAATGTCCTTTTTTTTAAAAGTCAGCAGCTGCAGTATTTGTAGCTGCTGACTTTTAATATTTTTTTTGCAGGTTGCGCTCCTCTTTAAGGATATCATTGAATTTACTGAACTCGGCATGGTCCTTAAAAGGTTAAAACTTCGTACCACTCTCTACTATCTGTGACTGTAATATAGATACTTGACTCTTCTCCTCCTCTACAATAAGCTTTAATATCTCCAAACCATGTCTAATGCACTCTTGGTTGTCTGCGAGCTGGTGGTAAGTAGGCTTTGGTTTTTTCCCTGGGCATTCCCCAGACCTTGTTGTTACCTGTTGTTTAGCCTTCCAAAGCCACTTACTGCGATAGCCAGCTATAGATGAGGGCGGTGGGCAAGTTCTTGATAACACGGTAGTGTTTGCATTGGTCCAGCAGTGCACCAACACCTTTGCTGCCATTGTGCTCTTGCTGGGTGTTTGGTGTGTTCCTGTACCTTTAAGGAGGGGTGGCTCCCCTTCAGTCCACCTGCCCTCATCTAACCATCAGAATGCATGTGCCTCCACTGCGGGGACACCATGTTAGTGTTAGGACCACAGATACCAGGGTGCCTTGACGTGGCTCTGTGGCTCACGCATGCGTTTGCAAATGTGTGCGGACTAAACCCCTGTTTTTAACGCATACTGTTAGACAGGTTAATTTGGTTGTCTGCGAGCTGGTGGTAAGTAGGCTTTGGTTTTTTCCCTGGGCATTCCCCAGACCTTGTTGTTACCTGTTGTTTAGCCTTCCAAAGCCACTTACTGTGATAGCCAGCTATAGATGAGGGCGGTGGGCAAGTTCTTGATAACACGATAGTGTTTGCATTGGTCCAGCAGTGCACCAACACCTTTGCTGCCATTGTGCTCTTGCTGGGTGTTTGGTGTGTTCCTGTACCTTTAAGGAGGGGTGGCTCCCCTTCAGTCCACCTGCCCTCATCTAACCATCAGAATGCATGTGCCTCCACTGCGGGGACACCATGTTAGTGTTAGGACCACAGATACCAGGGTGCCTTGACGTGGCTCTGTGGCTCACGCATGCGTTTGCAAATGCGTGCGGACTAAACCCCTGTTTTTAACGCATACTGTTAGACAGGTTAATTTGGTTGTCTGCGAGCTGGTGGTAAGTAGGCTTTGGTTTTTTCCCTGGGCATTCCCCAGACCTTGTTGTTACCTGTTGTTTAGCCTTCCAAAGCCACTTACTGCGATAGCCAGCTATAGATGAGGGCGGTGGGCAAGTTCTTGATAACACGGTAGTGTTTGCATTGGTCCAGCAGTGCACCAACACCTTTGCTGCCATTGTGCTCTTGCTGGGTGTTTGGTGTGTTCCTGTACCTTTAAGGAGGGGTGGCTCCCCTTCAGTCCACCTGCCCTCATCTAACCATCAGAATGCATGTGCCTCCACTGCGGGGACACCATGTTAGTGTTAGGACCACAGATACCAGGGTGTCTTGACGTGGCTCTGTGGCTCACGCATGCGTTTGCAAATGCGTGCGGACTAAACCCCTGTTTTTAACGCATACTGTTAGACAGGTTAATTTGGTTGTCTGCGAGCTGGTGGTAAGTAGGCTTTGGTTTTTTCCCTGGGCATTCCCCAGACCTTGTTGTTACCTAATGCACTCTTCCTTCCATTTATTTAAGAAGCTTTCTGTATGGAGGTGAGCCGCTGGCACAATAGTCTCCCTGAGTCTGCGAGCTATTATCCCCCTGTCAATGTAGGATTCCAATGATAGGATATCCCATTTGCAGTTCAGAGATTTGATTATCAACTTTTTATGTGCTTTAAAGAGAGATCTAATCTTATCCTGTACCTGCAGCTCAGACCCTGGAACACTCTCACCAAAAGTAGCTATGATTTCCTGATCAAATTTATCACCGAGTACATATGCCATACCCAGAGATATATAGTAATCAACTATTAAAATAATTCACACTTATTATGAAAATGATATTATGGACATGAAAATCAAAACTACATGCATCAATAAAGTTCACACCGAGGGATCCACTGCGCAAAAAAAGTGAACCAAAAAGAGAGCAGCATTATAAATGATAGAGAAAAAAATAAAAATGCACTTGAATCCACTTGTGAATCTGCCCAAATTATTAGAGATCAAAAATTAATACGCCAATATGCTCTCTGGTAGGACAAGGCTCGTGGACCCATACTGTGGATTATAGATATCTGCTATTCTTTATATTGATTGAGGGATGATCCATTGATACAGTGCATGGAAGCCTGTGTGGGCTGATCCTTTGCTTGTTTTCATTCCATATATGCTATGCCAGCTGCCAATTTGAAAAATATTTGAAAAGTGATTGACTGGGAATAGGACATATATTTTCCCTCGTGCTGGCTGTTTATGGACTAGACCATACTCTACACTGTGTTCTTGTGTGGGTAATAAGAATACTATGAGAGAGTGTTCGTTTTGCTTTGAACCCGGCTTATGAACATTTTATAGGAGGATATTATCGGGGTTTGGAGGGGGTGGGGGGGCTTATTTGCTTGACATCAGTTATTTGTATTGTTTTTAGTATACAACGTTGTTTTTCTATCTTTTTCTACAGCTCTTATGTTTTAATCCAATTTGATAATGTGGTATTGTGGAGGGATGGGTCTCACAGGTAAAGATGTGTGTGTACCTGTGGGATTCTCCCCTCTAGATATTTGTGCATCTTTTCAATAAAATGTACCTTTTGATGATCAAAATAAATTACTTTGTTTCTCTCTTTTCCCAATGTGAGCAATCGTGAGCCCGCTATGGTCTCACCCCTTTTTATTTTTGTGCATATTAATTTTGCTTCATGGGAGGGAGCCCATCATATTGAGTTATTCCTTTTTGATCTCTAATAATTTGGGCAGATGACGAGTGTATTCAAGTGCATTTTTATTGTTTTCTCTTATATACTGTGTACACCGCCTGCACTGTGCTACGGCTGCACTGTATTGTGTACTGCGTACACCACCAAAAGTGTAGTAGAAACTGTACACTGATACTGTGTACACCGCCTGAAGTGTATTAGTAACAGTACACCACAGAATGCACTGAAGATATAGGCTACACTGGATATATGAGACTGTGTATATATATATATATATATGTAGTGGTAGCATGGTACCCCACCAGTGTATGGGCCCAGGATTCTCAACCAGGCAGGTTGAGGGGCTCTAGTTTATTTGATTATTTGTGAGGAACCTGGCTTTTCAGTTTCCTCATTATTTACTAAAGCCCAATTTGGGACCTGGAGTCTGGGGATTTTGTATCACTCCAGGTGGGATGAAATCCCCAGTCCTGGGTCCGGGTTTTGAGATTCATCAGCATACTGACTGGTCAGGCGTGTGGTGGGCTATTTGTAGATACCTGACCATGGTTCTGGGCTCCATCCTCCCGAGAAGTCAAGGCGAGCAAGGGAGAAGTGTGCATGTCTGCACAGTTCCGTTTGTCAGAACAGACAGAGGGTTCAAGCCTGTGGGCTGGAACAGCAAGGAAGCTGTAAAAAGAGTGCTGAGGTACAGGGTGTGCAGGACCTCTGTTATAGAGCCAAGAGGACTGAAGCATAAGCCTGAGTAGTAGTTCTGCTAAAGAAAGCCAGGTGGCTTGGTATTTTCCATTTAACTTACATTGTTGCTGTAAAAAGCTGAAACCCCTGTGTGGGCAACTCTTCTGTTATTGGACTTGTTTCTTTTAACAAACGTGGACCAACAAGCCCTTAAACGGCACAACTGGCGTGGACTCACTGGTAAATGCTACACTTGAGCTAAACAACCCCCAATGTTACAATATATATATATATATATATATATATATATATATATATATATATATATATTCTCTATATATCAAATACACTTCCACTAACTGAATAGTTTAATCTAAATCAATCTCTCTGTCCACACCAACAATATTACAAGGGCACTGTGTAAGCAGCCTTATATAGTGTTGGGCGTGGAATTAGTGCCCCTGAGCCATGATTGACCAAAGGCACCCTGCCTTTGGCCAATTATGGCTCTCTTAACAGAGGGTGCTGTGATTGACCAAAGCATTCAGGTCAGGTGCATGCTTCGGCCAATCATCATACAGCAATGCACTGCAATCTCGCAGTGCATTGTGGGGCATTCCATGGTGCACAATTTTGCAGCAAATGCCCCATAATGTTCGCTCTTCGGCGAACGGCGAACACCCGATGTTGAAGTCAAACTTATGTTCGACTCAAACATTAAGCTCCTCCCTAATTTGCACCATAGCTTGTAGACTCTATAACTTTCACACAGACTAAATACTATCCACTAATTTGGGTTATTTTTAACAAACATATGTAGCAGTATAAATTTTGGCCCAAATGTCTGAACAAAAATTACTTATTTGTAAAATGTTATAATAGAAACTAAAGTTTTTTTTTTTTTTTTCAAATTTTAGCTCTTTTAAAAAAAATGATATTGCAATAAATAAACCCAGTGGCGATTAAATACCACCAAAAGAAAGCTCTATTTGAAAAAATTATAAAAAAAATGTTTGGGTACAGTGTTGCATGACTGAATAATTGTCATTCAAACTGTGAGAACATTGAAAACTAAAACATTGTTCTGGGCAGGAAGGAGATGAAAGTGCCTTGTATTGAAGTAGTTAAGGGGAACCCTATGACAGAATTAAGAAAAAAAAAACAGTGTGGGGTTCCCTTCAAAAATCCATACCAGGCCCATTTAAACTGGTATAGATTTTAAGGGGAACTCCACCCTAAAAAATAACAAATGGTGTAGTGTTCTCCTGAAATCGATACCACGCCTTTTGGGTCTGGTATAGATTTTAAGGGAACTCCACACCAAAATGAAAAAATGAATGGTACGGAGTCCCCTAAACTCCCTTATCTGAACATTCAGCCTGGCAGGCCAGGAAAGGGGGGACTAGCGAGCACCCCCCTCCTGAACCATACCAGGCCACTTTCCCTCAACATGGGGAGGGTGCTTTGGGGTGCCCCCCACAGCACCTTGTCCCCATGTTGATGTGGACAAAGGCCTCTTCCCAATAACCCTGGGCTGGGGTTGTCGGGGGTTTGCGGACAGGGGGCTTATCAGAATCTGGAAGCCCCCTTTAACAAGGGGGCCCCAGATCCTGGCCCCCTCATGTGAATGGGTATCGGGAACATGAGACAGTTTTTGGCAAATCCTTTATTAACCACGTGAGCCCCAGAAGGATTCACCCCTTCCTGATCAGAGCACTTTTTGCGATTCGGCACTGAGTCACATTAACTGACAATTGCGTGGTTGTGCGACGTGGCTCCCAAACAAAATCAACTTTTTTTTCCCACAAATAGAGCTTTCTTTTGGTGGTATTTTATCACCTCTACTGTTTATATTTTTTGCGCTATAAACAAAAAAAGAGAGACAATTTTGAAAAAAACACTTTTTTTTACTTTTTGCTATAATAAATATCCCCCAAAAATATATAAAAAAACTTTTTTTTTCCTCAGTTTAAGCTGATATGTATTCTTCTACATATTTTTGGTAAAAAAAATTGCAATAAGCGTTTATTGATTGGTTTGCGCAAAAGCTATAGCATCTACAAAATAGGGGATAGTTTTATAGCATTTTTATTAATATTTTTTTTTTTACTAGTAACGGTGGCGATCAGCGATTTTTATCATGACTGCGACATTATTGCGGACACATCAGACAATTTTGACACATTTTTGGGACCATTGGAATTACTGTAAAAATGTCACTGGCAGTGAAGAGGTTAACCATTAGGGGGTGAGGAGGGGTTAAATGTGTCCTACGGGAGTGTTTCTAACTGTCTGGGGGATGGGCTAGCAGCGACATGACACTGATCGCTGCTCCTGATGACACAATCATGGGTATCCCCCGCGGCGATCGAGTCCGCTGGTCCTGTGGGCACAGTCATGGAGCTCGCGGCAGGTGCACACGCACATGCACAGCGGCAGATTCAAAGTACTGTACGTTACTTTGCCCACCCGTGCTATTCTGCCAACGTATATTTGCTGACAGTGGACGGTAAGTGGTTAAAAAAATTTAAAAAGTGCACCTCGATTTAAATCCATCAATCATGCCGCCCGATGGACCCAAAAAAAAAAAAAATTGAAGACTGGTCTGCCCCCTGGGAGGCTACCTGCCGTATGTGCTCTCTTCGCTTTCACAACTCTTATATAGGCAAGGGGCAGGGCTACCCGCTTATGTCACCTGGTGACCCCACCCATTTTTAGTATCATATGATTTTATTTTTAATTTTGCGTGGGGTTCCCCTTGAAATTCATACCAGACCCGAAGGGCCTGGTATGGACGGCATGTTCTATACGTCATACAGATGCGCCACTTTACATGGAGATTAAGGGGACCCCCAGGCACGATATTTAAAGGAATATTTCATTTTTATTATTTCACTTTAAGCATTAAAATCAGTTCCCATACACTTTCTATGGCACCAACTTGCATATAAGCCTTTAAAATTAGGACTTTTGATTTTTCATGTTCGTGTCCCATAGGATTTAATAGAGTTTGCATGTTCAGTAGCACTTTCTGCCTGTTTGGAATGTTCTGGTGCAAACTGAACTGGGGGTTTTCAGCCCATCCCTATTCCCAAGATTATAACTGAATAGTTATACCCTATCCCATCCTGCACAATGGACAATACACCTCCTAATTGTTGGTAGGGGAATATAAATATTCAAAACTCTGATTAGCGCAGACTCTCACACTATTGCCAGGGATACTTCCCCCAGCAGCAGGCACAAACAAACAATAGCCACAGCCCAGAAAAGAGCAAGAAAATCTGAACTATCATTTAAGCTCATGCTGACTTCAGCCTGGTAAATACTAAATTTATAAAAATAAAATTGAATTAAATAAAACATATTATATGTTAATGTTGTAAAAATTCTGTTTTTATGCATAGTTTTCATTCTCACTGTGTGCTGTTGAGGTTGATTTACCAAAGGAGATGAGAATCTTCCCAAAAGTTGAATAACATTCCCTTCAATTATCCAATTCTGTGAAATTTTTTTTTTTTTAAATCTGTATTGGATAATAAAAGTGAATATTCACACCATTTACAGGCATACCCCACTTTTAAGTACACAATGGGGTTTATTTACTAAAGCTGGAAAGTGCAAAATCAGGCTCACTTCTGCATAGAAACCAATGAGCTTCCAGGTTTTATTACCAAAGCGTAACCCCCCTGGCGGTATTCCCGAGTCTGGCTCAGGGTGGAATTTTTATGCCAAAAGCGGTAACCCCGAGCCAGACTCGGGACCGCATCGCTGGATCCAGGAGGACGCTTACTTACCTTATCCCTTGGATCCAGCGATGTCCCCACGCTATACGAGTGAGCCGTGTCTCGCTCGATTCATCACATCGCCGTTCTCCGTGCCCTGCGAGCGTTGGGACGCACGGGGACGGAGATCGGCACCAAATTCAAAAAGTGAAACACATAGTATACATACAGTATAATGTAATCTTACAGATTACATTGCTTTATGTAATTATTTAACATTCTCTTTGTCCCTAGCGGTCTGCCCAGTGTCCTGCATGCAGTTTTATATTATAAAAACTGTTCTTTATGCCTGGAAACTGGAGATTGTCCATAGCAACCAAAACTGTCCCTTTACATCAAAAATTATTTTAGACCAGCTAGAAAACAGCGATAATAAATTAGAATCACTCGCAGAATTGAGGGATAGCGATTTGTGCGGAGATCCGTCATCAAATACTGAAAAGTAATGACAGTGACAATTCTGCAACTGAGCAAATTTCAGTGTTTTTGATTTGATTACATTATTGAATAATTTGTATTATTGTTATATTATTATTTGGTATAATTATTTATAATTATTTATTATATTATAATTTATGATTTCATTTTTCAAACTTTATCATACCCGAGATGTATGCACTGCATACTAGCTCATTATGAAATACTTACCTTAGAACGAGGCATTGGCAGCTGATCCCAGTCACCGCTGAGGGAGTTGACATTTCCCCTCGGCGTGTCTTCCGGGTTCGCGGCTCCGGTGCTCTGAGTGGCCAGAGCCACGATGTCATCACTTCCGTAATGCGCGTGGGAGACTTCTTACCGGCAAGGTCCAGCAGTGCCTGCCCGACCTTCAGCCGAACCTTCACAGCACATGCACCACTGATGTCAGCAGCTGCACGCAAATTGAATATCTCCTAAACCATACAGGTTTAGGAGATATTAATTTTACCTACAGGTAAGCCTTATTATAGGTAAAAATATAAAAAAAGGCAATATAACCACTTTAACGCCTACTGTACGCACTTCCTCTAGTTGATTTTCTGGAATTATTCACACATATGCAGACATAACAAGAAGAGAAAAAAGTAACCTACTATACTTTACTACTGTAAATTTAGAGGCTTGGTTCTATTTCCTTGTAAGTTTTATAGGATGTTTCTGCTGCAATGTACAATGTATACAGTAAAATTATGCAATATTATTGTTCTAGCTAATCGATCTCAATTAGGAAAGCACAAAAGCCATTTTGTATGCAATAACATTGGAAAACCAAAACAAATGTTTCATGGAGAGAAGTCATAATGATTGACTCAACCACTAATAAATATTTTTTTTTATATCCATATTATGTATTTTGTGTGTGCATCACTATTTTGTGGATGTTTATTCTAAAAATACAGATTAAATACTGTTTGCAACAATATTTAGATGCTCGGATGTGCCTCTAGGTTCATATCCCATAATTATTATTTGTCAGTTCCATTATTATTTTTGTGACTCACTTTTGACTCGTTACTTGATTGTTCACATCTCTATTTCTGGGCATGGAGATGGCAAAGTGACAAATCAGCAAGATATATTTTAAGCACAGCTTTGGATTTGTTCCTGTTTAAAGAAACATTTAATTTGGAGAAACAAAGTTTACAAATGTTCTTCTTCCATTGATTTTGAGCTTTGTACTAGGGATGCACTGATACCATTTTTTTTGTTAACACCGAGTAAGAGTACCGATACCTATCGACAATATACTCTTTTTGGGATTTTGTGTACCAAAGACATGTAGTAGAATACATTTTGGCCTAAAAATCCAGGAGTGATCAAATACCACCAAAAGAAAGCTCTACTTGTTTAAAAAAAAATGATATACATTTTTCTCAAAACTTAAAAAGCATGTGCAAAAAAAATAAGGACTGGCCATGAGTGTGTGCAGACTTCTACAGGGCACTCCATAGCCCAAAGTGAAAGGAAAGCCTTCAGTGAAGGTCTGAAGGTGACAACCCCTATCTGTCAGGGACAATAAAATGCTGGCATCTGATCTGATCTGCTGCTCCAGAAAGACCTTAGAAGAAGTGTGTTGTGATTGCACAGCTGTGATTGTTTCATGCCTCTTGCACCTGTGCACCCAGCCCAGCACTTGTCTAAGGGAACGTTTGTGTGTGCAGAGTCTGCAGGACTCGCACAGCTGCAATGACAGGCAGGGATGTAAGTTTCTCCTGAAGAGTGCAGGGCAGAGAGGAGTGCACGGACCTTTCCTAAACCCCGGTAATACAGTGCTGACTCAGGGCATGTAGGCTGCACATGGCTGCAGGCAGTTGAGAAAGAAGAACATGCACGGAGAGCAATGACCACCACCACCGGGCACCCAACCCACACATGCAGCCAGCGTCCTCTGTGGCAGGGCTGTGCACTGCCCGCATATACTTTCCACTCACCACACCAGACTGTAACCCTTGGAGCCCATGGGACTCAGGTTCTGGTATCTCTTGAGCACCTCCTACAGGGTCTTATTCAGTTCCTGGCAGTAGACTCTTGGGGGCCTGTTGGGGGACATTGCTGCTGCAAACCCCGTCTCTCATGAACACTCATACAGCTGAAATGTCATTGGTTATTAAGGACGCGGCAGCCCTACTCCTTAACAACCAATAATTGCCGGCATTCTTTTCTTTATATTGCAGTTGTTAGTGGGGTGACAACCAGGAATTCCCTCACTTTGGTGGGATTTCTTCTCAATTTCTGTTTTGGCTATGGTATAGGAAATGCAAAGAAATCTCCCCAATGGGACACAGATGGCAAAAAAACATGACAGGAATTATAACCTTTCCTTAATCTTTCCCAAAAAATAAATAAAAAAAAATAGAAAATTGTATCCTACTTACTGCAATTTTTTTTTCCTGGTGCCTATCCATGGCAGCATATGTATGATAGTAGCCCTGCCTACTTCCGCCCACCGGACCAGTGCATAGGTATAAAAAGTTAACACCAACACAACAGCCCATTCCTTGTACATTGCTAGGAATGAATTGAGTGAGTTTGCTATGCTGCCATGGATAGGCACCACAGAATGGGCTCCCTGCCTTATCAGAGCATTTAGCGTCTCAAGGTCAGAGACTGTGCTTACACGAGAGGCCGAACCTCAGCGGAAAACCACCAAAGGTAGCAGATAAGGGTTTCTTCTCTCCACACTGACTGTGAGTTCCATTAGGACTGTGACAGACCTAGCTGGGACAGACACTTTTGGAGAGGATTGAATGCTGGCCTCTTATACTCTGATTATGGGCCCTGGATTTTAAAGGAACAACACTCTTTGCAAGGTGAATGAGAAATCCAGTTTGATCTGTACTAATCGGACTAAATCTTGTATATATGTATAGATTGTATATTGTCTCATGCTGCTGTGTAATATTTGCTGTGATCGTTTGTGGTGTGACTGTATTCTATTGTGGCTGTCTGCCTCAAATATTATGGGAGGTGTAAGTGTGTTTGCTGTGAGGAAAGAGGGAGGGGGGATTCCTCCAGCAGCCCCCCCTGATAAGACTGTTTACTGATGAAAAGTTGAACACACCTGACCTGTGTGTCTGTTGTCATTGGACAGTTTACCCTGCCCTGTTTTCCAAGGGTGGGGGAAAGAGTCTCTGAGTATTTTATCTGTTGTGTCCATTAGTGATAATAATTGAGTTTGTTGTTTGCCACTTCAAGACTGGTGTTGTCTGGTGACTGGGCGGGCTAAAGGGTCTTGGAGAGAGGCTGGCTCTGAACAAAGAAAGCATTGACGGCAGACAGAGACTTGTTTGAGGACAGGGGTTTGTCACAAGGACAATAAAGGGAATGGGCTGTTATGTGGGTGTTAACTTTTTATAGCTATACACTTGTTCTGTGGGCAGCACTTGTCCTGTGGGTGGCTTCTGTCATATGTAAGCTGCCATGGAGGCATCAGGAACAAAATGTTGCCCATAGTTCTACATTAAGGGAACAGTAAACAGTTCTGGCGATAATAGTCTAAAGGGGATATCCCCTCATATTAAAGAGATCTCATCTTACCTCCTGCTTCTCAGGGACAATAATTGAAGGGAAACAGAGAGGAAAAAAAACTGACAGGAGCCTTAAAGTGCTTATAAAGTCTCACTTTTTTCCTTTAAAAATAACAAACATATTATACTTAACTGTGGTTTTGCACAGAGCAACTTGGATCCTCCCCTTCTTGGGTACCTCTTCAGTGCTCCTGGCTCCTCCTTTCTGCTGAGTGCCCCCAAAGCATGCAGCTTGCTATGGGGACACCTTAAGCCAAGCCGCAGCTCCATGTGTCCATTCAGACACGGAGCCACAGTCCGGTCTTGTCCCCTCGCTCTCCTGATCGGCTTACTGACTTCGACAGCAGCGGAAGCCAATGGCACCACTGCTGTGTCATAGCCAATCAGGAAGGAGAGTCCCAGACAGCCAAGGCACTCATGCACATCGCTGGATAAAGATGGGGATCAAGTAAGTATTGGGGGGCTGCTGCACACAGAAGGATTTTTTTAATCTTAATGCATAGACTGCATTAAGATAAAAAACCTTCTGCTTTTACAACCACTTTAACCATACCCTACTCTATCCAAAACTAAAACATTTTTCTCTTTCATTCATTGACAGACACAGCCTTCTTTATTCAGGACCATAGAGGTTATATCGCCCCCTACAGGAGTAGGACACTAGACAAAAAGACTTGGCTAAGCCTATGGGTAGTCCTAGGTGATATACACTCCCCTCACGAGGTCGCATACCACCACGTCTCGGCTTGAGTCACAGCATCCCTCATAGCCGATGGCCCCCCACTTCGGTGACGAGGAGGTTCTGTTTGGAGTGATGCCCGCTTGGTCCTGGTATGGTGAGTAAAGATGCCCCTCTCCCCTTAGGGTTTTTTTTGTGGCGGGGTTAGCCGGTCCTGTGGGTCCCGGCTATCCCTGCACCCTCTTTTCCTAGCCCTGGAGGCCCCTTGGAGCCCCCCTCTTCCCCTCCCCCCTCCATATGAGGTAGTGTGCCAGTGGTTGGTCCAGGGGGACAGGGTTGAATACTGCTGGGCTGGGGGTGTGCATTACCTAGGTGCTGTGCTTACCGGGGGGGAGGCACTGGGTCGCTCTTCAGGGGTGGATGTGTGTAACAATGTACCACTGAGCTTGGCCATGGCTCCAGGTGTGCGGCCTAAAGACGGTGGCAGCAGATGCCTCCCCAGGGAGCTGAGGGGGCAGAATTTCACTCTTCACTGAGGACACACACAGCTGTGGAGATTGCTTGCTGTGTCTCATTACTTTTATACTTAGGATATTCACCTTACTCAGCCTAGACTTTTTATCGACTAACGAGGCCTCTAGGGATACATCACTACACCTATGCCATGCCTGCTCTCCGTTTGGCCCTGGCTGGGGTCCCATTTGATTCTGCCCCCTCAGCTCCCTTGGGAGGCATCTGCTGCCGCCGTCTTGAGGCCGCACACCTGGAGCCATGGCCAAGCTCAGTGGTACATTGTTACACACATCCACCCCTGAAGAGTGAGCTGGATCTCACGAAACTAGTCGGGTAGTATGATGCCCGTGTACTATGACTACTACTACATTTATGTACCAATACTCCTTGTTTATGTATTTTTTTTAATTGGCAACCGTTGGTGTTATTTATCCATGTAAACAATTGTATTTGAATAGCCCATATACTATATTTACTACTGTTATGTTTACTGGCGGAAACAGTACCCACTTCATTTAAAGTCCCAGGGCGAATCCTTTGTTGTTTTTTATATGTTACAGGGATGGAAGTGTGTCACTGGGGACACCAGACCTTTTCCTTTTTCTCAAACTATGACAGCGGACCCTTTTGAGCCACAGGAAAATTGCAGTTTGAAGATGCTGACACTTTAAACAGTCTTCTTGGTAGCAATTACTACAGCTAGACAGGTTTGTGAGATAGAGGCACTATCAATTAGACCCTCTTTTTTTCAGATTTTACCGGATTGCATAGTTTTTAAGATGGATCCAGCATTTTTGACTAAAGTGGCCTCAAAATTTCACAGAGACCAAGATATTGTTTTACCTTCATTTTGTACAAACCCTTCCAGGGAACAAGAAATTAAGTTCAAAATGTTAGATGTCAGGAGATGCATTCTACATTATTTGAATGAAACAAAAGCTCCCAGAAAGACAGATTCTTTATTTATTCTAGTCTCAGGAGCCAAGGCCTCAAAACGCACCATATCCAGGTGGCTAAGAGAGGTTATTTTCAGGCTTAACACTAGGAGGCATTCAGAACCCAGAGGTTATCAGGGCACATTCTACAAGATCAGTGGCAGCGTCACAGGCAGAGATAGCTGGTGCAAGGCCAGAACAGATTTGTAAAGCAGCAACATGGTCCAACTTCGCTACTTTTGTAAAACACTATAGATTGGATCTGTGGTCTGCAAAGGATCAGACCTTATCAGACTTACAAGTCGTAGTCCCGCCCTAGGGGTAAGTGCTTGATTATCCTCTCAGGTGGCTGTCCTGAAAGTCTATTAGTGGATAAACTAAGTTACTGGTAATGTTCTTTCCCGGAGCCTTTCAGGAAAGCACAGGTACCGACACAAATGTATAAAATAATAGAAATTTCCTTACAGGAAATGTGATATAGTTTGACAATGTGTAGCATATGTTCTTGTGTCTCCCCAGAGGACTGGATGTGCTCTTTTAAAAAATTGAGGAGCCAGCAGGAAAGGAGGAAATATACCCAACTTGCCTATCAGGCACTTACACCCCCTTCCTGCCCAAGCTTTCAGTGCTGTCACATTTTGAATGACAATTGTGCAGTTATGCTACAGGAGCACTCTGTCAGTGTGAGGCGAGGAGAGCCAATTACCGGGACTTCCTTGTTTGAATGTGACCGGCTGTGATTGGACACAGCTGATCGCATGGTTAAAGAGCCTTGTACAGAGATCGGGGTCACTCTGTGACCTAGCAACACGGCACGGCAGGCGCACAAGAACGGTCGTTCTGGGACACTGTCATATGACGGCGTCCCAGAACAAGATCTGCACTGCCCCGCCATCATTTGACAGTGGACGGGCAGCAAGCAGTTAAAGAAGGCTGGCGCAGTGTTTCCTACAGAGGGGAGGAGCCAAGGTCTCTTAGGTGGCTGTCCTGAAAGACTTCATTTGCATTGTTGTTTGTGTCCCCATTGGAGATATTCACCCTCTCTATTTGTCCTAGTGGCCATTGGTATGAAAATCCAAACGTTTTAGGAGCAAGTGCCAGTTTATACCAGGTTCCTGTGAAATTCAGCGCATTTTGATTTTCAACCCATTCATTTGCTATTTGTGCAATTCAGTGCAATATGATTTTTTCCCTTCCATCCCCTCCCCTCCCCTATCCCTCTTTTTCTTTCTTTGCCTAGTCTTTCTCTTTCTCATTTTGCATTCACTTCTATTTTCTTTCTCCTCTCCACTCCAGTTTTTCTATTCAATTTCTTTCTTGTGTATGTGCTCTATCCAGCCTAGTCAACTCCCTTTAAATAAACCCCTGCACTTTTATTTTCTCAAACTTCCCCTTCTATTTTTTTTCTTTCAATATGTTTTATTTTGTTTGCAATATAAACATACAATAGATTGCATAACAGAGTACAACAATATAGCATTAAGGTGTCCGTTTATGAAGCAATGATCAGTGGAGATCCAGAGGATCGCCGCTGATCACAGCCCATAAACAGTATATAAACCAGAGATAATCGGGGGGAGATGTGTTTGAACTTGTTCTCCCGCCGATTATCTCCGCACATGGAGAATCCTCATAGACTGACACAGTAACGGTCACTTTATGAAGCTGCGATCTGAGCGCTTCACTTGTGATCTGTGTCAGAATTCACACGCCCCGATTCACCAACTCAGAGGTGGAGAACCGGGGTAGTGAAGAGGGAATCAGGGGGATCTGAGGAGGAAAGAGGAAGATAATTAACTTCCTTATGCCTCGTTCAGACCCCCCAACACTGTAACCATGTCCCCCTGTCATATGTATGTGTATACATATATATACATATATACATATAATGTGTATATGTATATATATATAATGTGTGTGTATATACATGTATATATAATGTCTGTGTGTGTATACATGTATATATTATGTAGGGGGACGCTTTATTTCACTAACATTAATCACACCGCGTGTCAGTGTATTGAGCTGTGATAATTTATCACTGCTTAATATATTGACATCTGTGTGTATGAGTGAATTTCTAGTACTGTAATCTCGTAAAGTCTCACGAGATTACAGTATTAGGGGCCGTTCTCCAGTGTTAGAAGCGTTTGTAGATCGCTTCACACCTCCAAGGGTGAAATGATCTACTCCGCTTCATATAGTGGCACACAGAGGAGAAAGATCTCCTATGTGAATGCCGGAGAATGAAGCAGTGAATAGATTTCACTGCTTCATAAAAGGACACCTAAGTCAAGATTTGGATATCTGAATGTATGTCAGTGTCAGTATTGTGAAAACTTATACCAAATGCTATTAAACTTATTCTACTGGAAATCCTTAAGGTGTAAGTAAAAATTACATGTAATGGGGACTATTCAAATATCTCTCCCGATAGAGGGATAGTGACCAACCAAACCTCAGACTTTATCCAACTATTAATCCTGGGGGATAGGGACTCGAACACTGGCTGTTCACCCGTTTGGCGAAACCAGAACTCTGTGGGCCGTTTGCGCCATATTCGTGTGGCACTCACAGCCCACAACGCACTGCGCCATCGCAGTGCATTGCTAGCTCATGATTGGCCAAGCATGCACTGTGACCACGCATGCTTGGCCAATCCCAGCACCGGCAGTGAGGAGAGCCTGGCCTGTAGCTCAGGAGGGTTAAGTATACACCCCACACTATATAAGGCCGCTGGCGTGACAGCCTTGTGTAGTGTGTTGAGGCGGTCAGGGAAAGAGCAGGATAGGCAGGGCAGTGTCTTTGTGGCTTGAAAAACTAGCGCTGTTAAAGTGGGTGTTGTGTGCCTCCAGCACAGTATACACCTGAAGCTACCCTTTATTGCCGGTGTTCTGTTTCTGTAATACAGGCATCTGCAGAAGTTAAAGTGGGTGTTGTGTGCCTCCTGCACAGTATACACCTAAAGATACCCCTTATTTCTGGTGTTCTGTTTCTGTAATACAGGCATCTGCAGCATTTACAGTGGGTGCTATGTGCCTCCTGTACAGTATACACTTGAAGCTAACCCTTATTGCTGGTGTTGTTCTGTTTCTGTAATACAGGCAGGCAGCTGCAGTAATTACAGTCGATGTACTGTGTCATCTGCTCGGTGTGCACCTAAAGCTACCCAGTTGCTGGTTTTCCCGTCTCCCTGCAGGTCATTACTATGTCTGGAAGCCCAACAAGGAGAGGCAGACAGTCACGAGCCAATAAAAGAGGGCAAGCAGGCTCTGTGTCTAGAGACAACAGTGCTGGTCGTGGACGCGGTGCATCGCCATCAGCACGTGGCCATGGGACACGCTTGTCCTTATTTTTGGCAGCTGGACATGTTGAGCCGCATCATGCCAAAGACTTGGTAGTGGATTACCAAGCCCTTCTTATCCCCCTCATCCTCTCTCACCCAGGCTCAGGGTACTAGCAAAGCAGCTGCCAACGTGTCCTCTTCCCTTGTCTCAATGTCATCAGTCACTCCTTCCCTAGACCCACCATGTCCTCCTGAGGAGTCCCCGAACTGTTTGACCACAGTGTTGGGTACATGCTCCAGGAGGATGCCCAGCGTTTTGAAAGCTCTGATGATGATGCCCAGCTAGAGGAAGGCAGTAGTGTGAGTGCAGAGAGAGGGGATGCTCAAGAAGAACAGCAATCTGGCAGTCATGTTCCATCAGCTGCAGCATACTGCCAGGTTTGCTCCAGTGATAAAAAGGGAGGGGATGATGAGGTCACTGACTCCACGTGGGTGCCTGATAGGAGAGAGGAGGAGTCACATCTCCAACGAGGCAGCATGCCCTCCGGGAGCCAGCTTAGGGGCAGCACACCGACTGAATCACACCGCAGGGCTCTGCCTGTGCAGGGCGCTGCCTTTGCGCGTTATTCCAAAAGTTCATTGGTGTGGGCCTTTTTTGAGACCAGTGCATCAGATCGCACTGCTGCTATTTGCAACATATGTCTCTAGCATATCTCGCATGGCCAAAACATCAGCCGCTTGGGCACCACATGCTTGACCAGACATATGTTGACCTGCCATGCAGATCGTTGGTAAGTGTACCTTAAAGACCCACACCAAAGAACAAAGTGGACCTCTCCTTGCTCCTCATCAGCTGGGATCTCCAACCCCACTAGACCTTCAGTCCTCTCTGAAACCTGCACTGGGAGGAGTGAAGGTGTAGAATTAGGTGTGTCACAGCCAAGTACTTGTGGGCACTCTGCTAACAGTACACCGACGTCCGATTGTAGCAAGCAAATTTCCCTGCCCCAGCTGCAGGACCATAGAAAGAACTTCACTCCCAACCATCCACATGCCCAGCAGAAGAATTCTAGCTTGGCTAAATTGCTAGCACTTCAACTGCTGCCTTTTCAGTTGGTAGACTCAGCCCCCTTCCGTGAGTTTGTGCAATGTGCGGTTCCACAATGGCAGGTTCCTAAATGCTAGACTTGTGCACAACGGAAAATTTCATTTAGTTTCGGTTCATTGTCATTGAATGGTGGTTTGTGACAATAGCACCAACCCCCTCTCCGCCCTCTGACAGGGACAACTGACTCATGTGCCCTGTTTGGCTCATGTCCTTAAATTGGTGGTGCAGTGGTTCTTGGGCAGGTACCCGGGCTTACAGGATGTCCTGAGGCAGGCCAGGAAAGTCTGTGTGCATTTCCACCGATCATATAATGCCAGTGCTCGGCTGGCTGAGCTCCAAAAGGAGTTGAACCTTCCCAAGAACCGCCTTATATGTGACATGCCCACCAGGTGGAACTCAACGTTGACCATGCTGCAGTGGCTGTCAACGCAGCATAGGGCCATCAATGAGTACTTGTGTGACTACAGCACAAGGACAGGGTCAGAGGAGCTCGGTTTTTTTCACCACACCAGTGGGGCATGATCAGGGATGCATGCACTGTTCTATCATCATTTGAGGAGGCCACGAGGATGGTGAGCAGTGACAGTGCATGCATCAGTGACACTGTACCTCTTGTCCACCTGTTGGAACATACGCTGTATGGAATAATGGACAGGGCACTTAAGGCAGAACAGAGGCAGGAAGAGGACCTCCTTGCCTCTCAAGGCCCTCTTTATCCAGACAGTGCTCCTACTGTCCCACCCATCACACAGGAAGAGGACGAGGAGGAGGATTGTGTCAGCATGGAGGTGGAGCCTGGCACTCAGCATCAGCAGCAGCAGTCTTTTAGGGATGATTTACAGTCCCAAGAAACCCGTGGACTTGTACGTGGCTGGGAGGAGGTTGCTGCAGATCATGTTGTCCTTAGTGACCCAGAGGACTCCTGACTAAATGCCTCAGCTAACCTACGCTGCATGACCTCCCTGATCCTGCAAAGCCTGCGGAAGGATCAGCGTATTCTTTGGATCAAGGAGAGGGACCATTACTGGTTGACCACTCTCCTTGATCCATGGTACAAGGGTAAGTTTGCGGACCTTATCTTGCTGTTGCAGAGGGAGCAGAGGATGAGACATCTCCAGGAGGCCTTGCAGAAAGGTCTGTGCAACGCGTTCCCAGTGACTGGGAGGTTACAAACTTCTGGTCCTGGACAACGTGTTACTGAGGCTTCGGTCAGTCACAGAAGGAGCGGTGGAGAAGGTGGCCGTCTGACCGATTCATTCAGACAATTTTTTAGTCCGCAGCCCCAAGGTATGATCAGTTCCAGCAACCATCGTCAGCGTCTGATTTACATGGTGCAGGAACTTGTAACCGATCACGGGGTGCGCCTGTCCACCGACTCGGTTGATCGACTGAACTTCATAAAGATGAATCAGTCTTGGATCACCACCAGCTACCAAGCACCTGAAGCTGATGTAACCGAATAATTTTTTTGAAATGTCACATCCCTTCAAGACTGCCTATGCTGATGCTGAGTGACTGTCCTGTTATGTTGAGTGACTATCCTCTTCCTCCTCAATGATCCTGCTGATGGCTTGGAAGAACATTTTTGGTTCTGGGTGACGCCACCAGTGGCTAAGGCCCAATTTTTCAGCCCCTGTTTTACAGGGGCGTGTAATTACAATTTTTGATGCAATGCTTTGCAGAAGGGCTCATTCCTGCACTCCAACTAGAGTATCTGGGAGAGGTTGCAGTGTCGTGGCACCAGCACCAGTGCCTAAGGTCCAATTTTTCAGCCCCTGTTTAACAGGGGCATGTAATTACAATTCTTGATATAATATTTCACAACACGGCCCATTCCTGCGCCCACCGAGAGTAGCTGTGAGTACTTATAGTGTTGTGGCACCACCACTACCACCACAACCACCAAAGGCCCAATTTTTCTACCACTGTTCAACAATGGCATGTAATTACAATTCTTGATATAATCGTTCACAGCAGGGTGCTTCAGCGCCCACCAAGAGTCATTTTGAGGGCTTACAGTGTTGTGGCAACACCAACACATTAGGCCCACATTTCTGCAGAGCATATAGGGCAGGGCCCTACTTTCAAACATTCAACTTACAAACGTCTCCTACTTGCAAACGGAAGGAGACAACAGGAAGTGAGATGAAAAAAGATGGACGGCCCAAATTACACAGGGGTGATAACCCTTCCCTATGTTTTCCAAAAAGCTTAAAAATAGATTTTTTGACTGGAGCTACACTTTAAAAATGTACCAGTTCAAAATTACAAACAGATTCTGCTTAACACAGCAAGCCTACACAGTCCCCATCTTGTTTGCACCGCCTGTATACTGCTGTTCTGAGTATATAGGGCCTGGGGGCCCCACACCTTTCCTTTTTTTATTTGGGTACAGGGTTCAGCTTAATATCCGTACAAGACCCAAAGGGGCTGGCAATGGGCAGGGTGGGCTACCCATGCCATTTTTCTCAATGATTTTCATCCGTATTGCCGGAACCAGATATTACATTAAAACCGCAAGCAGTTTTAAATGACTTCTTTCCGTTAAATGTCATTTTGTGCAGGGACTGTTCTAAACACGGGAAACATGGGCCACTTCACAGGCATACTATAGACACCCCCCAGGCACGATATTTAAAGGAATATTTCACTTTTTTTTTTCACTTTAATCTTCATTAAAATCAGTGCTCCCAACAAAAATTTTTGGTATTGATCCATGTCCCCTGGGGCAGGAGCCGGGTCCCCAACCATTTTTAGGACAATATGTTGCATATTAGTAGGGATGAGCCGAACACCCCCCGGTTCGGTTTGCACCAGAACTTTCGAACGGACCCCAAATTCGAACGAACTTTAGAAGCCCATTGAAGTCTATGGGACTCGAACGTTTGAAATTAAAAGTGCTAATTTTAACGGCTAATATGCAAGATACTGTCCTAAAAAGGGTTTGGGGACCTGGCTCCTGCCCCAGGGGACATGGGTCAATGCCTAAAATGTTTTTAAAAATGGCCGTTTTGGCGGGAGCACTGATTTTAATGACGATTAAAGTGAAAAAAAAAGTGAAATATTCCTTTAAATATGGTGCCTGGGGGGTGTCTGTAGTATGCCTGTGAAGTGCCACGTGTTTCCCGTGTTTAGAACAGTCCCTGCACAAAATGACATTAAACGGAAATAACACCATTTAAAACTGCTTGCGGTTTTAATGTTATATCTGGTTCCTGCAATATGGTTGAAAATCGTTGAGAAAAATGGCATGGGTAGCCCTCCCTGCCCATTACCAGCCTATTTGGGTCTTGTACGCATATTAAGGGGAACCCTGTACCCATATTAAAAAAAGGAAATGCGTGTGGCCCCCAGGCCCTATATACTCAGAACAGCAGTATACAGGCAGTGCAAACAAGACAGGGACTGTGTAGGTTTGTTGTGTTAAGTTGAATCTGTTTGTAATTTTCAACTGGTACATTTTTAAAGTGTAGCTCCAGTCAAAAAAACTATTTTTAAGCTTTTTGGAAAACATAGGGAAGGGTTATCACCCCTGTATAATTTGTTTTGTCATCCATCTTTTTTCATCTCACTTGCTGTTGTCTCTTTCCGTTTGCAAGTAGGAAATGTTTGTAAATTGGATGTTTGAAAGTAGGGGCCTGCCCTATATGCTCTGCAGAAATGGCAGAACAAGGTGTTGGCTTTGCCACAACATTGTAAGCCCTCAAAGTGACTCTTGGTGGGCGCTGGAGCGCCCTGCTGTGAACGATTATATCAAGAATTGTAATTACATGCCATTGTTGAACAGTGGTAGAAAAATTGACCTTTGGTGGTTGTGGTGCTGGTGCCACAACACTATAAGTCCTCACCGTTACTCTGGGTGGGCACAGGAAGGGGCCCTCCTGTGAAATATTATATCAAGAATTGTAATTACATGTCCCTGTTAAACAGGGGCAGAAAAATTTGGCCTTAGGCACTGCTGCTGGTGCCACCACACTGCAACCTCTCCCATATACTCTAGTTTTATTGCAGGAATTAGCCCTGCTGCAAGGCATTGCATCAAAAATTGTACTTAAACGCCCCTATTAAACAGGGGCAGAAAAATTGGGCCTTAGGCACTGGTGCTGGTGCCACCACACTGCAACCTCTGCCATATACTCTAGTTTTATTGCAGGAATTAGCCCTGCTGCAAAGCATTGCATCAAAAATTTTAATTAAACGCCCCTGTTAAACAGGGGCAGAAAAATTGGGCCTTAGGCACTGGTGCTGGTGCCACCACACTGCAACCTCTCCCATATACTCTTGTTTGATTGCAGGAATTAGCCCTGCTGCAAAGCATTGCATCAAAAATTGTACTTAAACGCCCCTGTTAACCACTTAATAACCGGCCTATAGCCGATTAACGGCTATAGGTCGGTTTGCTATCTCTAAGAGGCCGTTAATTAACGGCCTCCCGGAGAATCGTTCGTGCGCGCCCCCCTGGGGCGCGCACGCCGGAACATCCGTGCTCGCCGAGTTCACGGGACCCGGCGCAACACGGATCGCGGTAAAGGACCAATGGCAGCGGTCCTTTACCACGTGATCGCTCCGTCCAATGACGGAGCGATCACAAATGTAAACAATTCGGCTTGCCGGGTCAAGCTAAGGTCATCAGTCTCCTCTCCTCACACCGATGCAGCGTGAGAGGAGAGGAGAACATCCCAGTGAAAATAAAAGATAACCGTGAGTGCCCAGCAGTGCCCAGCAGTGCCCAAATAGTGCCACAACAGTGCCAGAACAGTGCCAGACCAGTGACAGACCAGTGCCATCTATCACCTGTGCCACATCTGTGCCACCTGTGCGACCTGTGCCACCTTTGCCACCTCTGTGCCACCTCTGTGCCACCTCTGTGCCACCTCTGTGCCACCTCTGTGCCAGCAGAGCCACCCCAGTGCCACCCCAGTGCATACCAGTGCATACCAGTGCCACTACAGTGCATACCAGTGCCATACCAGTGCCACACCAGTGCCACACCAGTGCCACCTGTGCCCATCAGTGCCACCTGTGCCCATCAGTGCCACCTGTGCCCATCAGTGCCACCTGTGCCCATCAGTGCCATCTGTGCCCATCAGTGCTCATCTGCGCCACTGCAGTGCCACATCAGTGCCGTCTGTGCCCACCAGTGCCGCCTGTGCCCACCAGTGCCGCCTGTGCCCACCAGTGCCGCCTGTGCCCACCAGTGCCATCTGTGTGCTAATCAGTGCCACCAGAGCCACACCAGTGTCACCAAAGTCACTATAGTGCCCATCAGTGCCACCTGTGCCCATCAGTGCCACCTGCGCCCATCAGTGCCACCTGTGCCACTGCAGTGCCCCATCAGTGCCGCCTGTGTCCATCAGTGCCGCCTGTGTCCATCAGTGGCGCCTGTGTCCATCAGTGCCCACCTGTGCCCATCAGTGCCCACCTGGGTGTTAGCTTTCCAAAATGGGGTCACTTTGTGGGCGTTTCTATTGTCCTGGTGCTCCAGGGCCTTCATAAGTGTAATAGGTGGTTGAGGTATTAGATGTGTAATTTATGCTCCTAGAACGCCTGAAGTTGCTACTTCAATGTTGGACTTGTGTATGTGGCCAGGCTGTGTAAAAGTCTAACACATGTGGTATCACCGTACTCAGGAGGAGCAGCAGAATGTATTTTGGGGTTTCATTTGTGGAATGTATATGCCGTGTGAGAGAAAT
Source organism: Lithobates pipiens (assembly GCF_037356315.1). NCBI lineage: Eukaryota > Metazoa > Chordata > Amphibia > Anura > Ranidae > Lithobates > Lithobates pipiens. Next base: position 166,787,488 of record NW_027507764.1, read on the forward strand.
AGCCTGGTAAAATGACAATTTGGTGTGAAAAAAAATTAAAATAAAAAAAATCTTTATTTTGCAAAGAATTGTGGGAAAAAATTACAACTTCAAAAAACTAACCGTGCCACGTACTAAATACCTTGGAATGTCTACTTTCCAAAAAGGGGTCATTTGGGGGGTTTTTGTACATTACTGGCTTGTTAGGGTCTCCAGAAATGAGATAGACTGTCAGTACATCAGCTGTGATCAAATTGATACATTTTCAGTGATTGGCACCATAGCTTGTAGACCCTATAACTTTCACGCAGAATAAATAATATCCACTAATTTGGGTTATTTTTACTAAAGACATTTAGCAGTATACATTTTTGGCCAAATTTATGAAGAAAAATTACTTATTTGCAAAAAATTTTAATAGAAATGAAGAAAAATGCTTTTTTTTACAAAATTTTCGGTATTTTTTCATTAATAGCACAAAAAATAAAAAACGCAGAGGTGATCAAATACCACCAAAAGAAAGCTCTATTTGTGGGAAAAAAAGGACGAAAATTTCAGATGGGTACAGTGTTGCATGACCGAGTAATTGTCATTCAAATTGTGAGAGCACTGAAAGCTGAAAATTGGTCTGGTTATTAAGGGTGTTTAAGTGCCCAGTGGTCAAGTGGTTAAACAGGGGCAGAAAAATTGGGCTGATGGCATCAACCAGTACAGGCTTAAAACAGAACATGGTATTGGGTGGCATTGTCAAGGACCTGGCTTTAATGGTTGTGTCAGAATTCTTGTATGTTTTTAAAGAATGGTGTCTAAATCATGTTATTGTTATGATCTTTTAACTAATAAAGCTGTGACCATAATACTCCAATGAAAATAATTTGTGCCATATTGTATTATTTATGAGGTTTAATGTGTTTGGTTTTATTCAGTGGCGGCTGGTGTTAAATTTTTTTAGGGGGGCGCAAACAAACTTAAAAAAAAAAAAATTGAAAAAAAAACCATCAAACGCAGCCACTTTGCCATCAAAGGCTGCCACTGTGCCATCAAACACAGCCAGTTGGGTAGTGTATATTGTGCTAGAGGCACACAACACCCACTAAATCCTGCAGATGCCTTTATTATAGAACAAATTTCAGCTTTCGGTGCTCTCGCATTTTGAATGACAATTATGCAGTCATGCAACACTGTACCCATATGAAATTTGTGTCCTTTTTTCACACAAATAGAGCTATCTTTTGGTGGTATTTAATCACCGCTGGGTTTTTAATTTTTTATGCTATAAATGAGAAAAACTGAAAATTCTGTTAAAAAAAATGCATTTTCTCTGTTTCTGATACAAAATTTTGCAAATAATTTTTCTTCATAAATTTTTGCCAAGATGTATACTGCTACATATCTTTGGTAAAAGGTAACCCACTACACAACAGCAAGATAGAAAATCGTCCGAAAACGATCGGTGTGTACTGTGTTGAAGGTACACAGAACACCCACTAACTCCTGCAGATGCCTTTATTATAGAACACCAGAGATAAAGGGGTATATACAGATGTATACTGTGCTGTGCTGGAGGCACACACAACTTCCAATAACTCCTGCAGATGGCAAGTGGGCTCAAATAGAGAACAGCTATGTAGGTGGATATAGCGGTATGTACTTGGTACAGAGCACGCAGACTGCACGCACTAGCTCCTAACACTACTGACTGCAAGCTCTATTATAAAAGATAGATCACTAGCTATATAGGTGAGGTGAATATAGCGGTGTATACTGCGGTCAGGGCACACAGACAACAACCACAACACAACAGCAAGATCGAAAATCGGCCGAAAACGATCGGTGTGTACTGTGTTGAAGGTACACAGAACACCCACTGCTTCAGACGCCAACACACTACACAAGGCCGCCGCGATGGCGGCCTTATATAGTGTGGGGCGTGCACTACACAGCCTGAGCTATGATTGGCCACAGGCATCCTGCCTGTGGCCAATCATGGCTCTCCTCGCTGCTGGCGCCGCGATTGGCCAAGCATGCGGGGTCACAGTGCATGCTTGGCCAATCATGAGCCAGCAATGCACTGCGCCATCGCAGTGCATTGTGGGCCATGAGCGCCACACGAATTTGGCGCGAACGGACCAAAATGTTCGGACTTCGCCGAACGGACGAACAGCCGATGTTCGAGTCGAACGTATGTTCGACTCGAACACGAAGCTCATCCCTACATATTAGCCATTAAAATTAGCACTTTTTATTTCAAATGTTTGAGTCCCATAGACTTTAATGGGGTTCTAAAGTTCGTACAAATTTTCGGTCCGTTCGAAAGTTCTGGTGCGAACCAAACCTGGGGGGGTGTTCGGCACATCCCTACTGGGGGACCATAAGATATATGGTCCTTGTTCGATGTAGCGCATTCAATGCTGAGAATTCTACAGTGAAGTATGATGGTGAAATAGTGAGGAGTAGGAAAGAAGGTACTAAAGGGAAGAAGAGATAGGAGGAATAGAAATGTCTCCATCTTGCCAACCCCAATGACCTCCGGCAGCTTCATCCTGTCTAGTATTGGTTATCGGGAAGTTCCTACATATGTCACCCATGGTTCCCAAACTGACTCCCATTTTGCCGCCGTGTCTTTCAGTGAGCTAACCATTTTTTCTTGGGCCATTATTCAGTATATTTTCCTTTTTGCTGCAACAAAGGATACATTGTGTTGTTGCATGCTTTAGCTATGGTTAATTCAGTTTCCAAGAGGATGAAGAAAATCAATGATTGGGTTGCTCTGGACATGTCAGGAATCCCTTCATTGTAGGGCAATTGAGGGATTTTTGAGGATGTGTTTACCTGTTATGGTACTTTGCATATAATATAGGAAATTCTGTTCCAGAATCCCCTGATTTTTAGGAATTCTCACCAAATGTGTATCATAGAGCCATTAGGGATGAGCTTCGTGTTTGAGTCGAACGTACGTTCGACTCGAACATTGGCTGTTCGGCCGTTCGGCGAATTCCGAACGTTTGGGCCGTTCGCGTCAAAATTCGAGTGGCGCGCGCGGACCACAATGCACTGCGGTGGCGCAGTGCATTGCTGGCTCATGATTGGCCAAGCATGCACTGTGACCCCGCATGCTTGGCCAATCGTAGCGCCAGCAGCGAGGAGAGCCATGATTGGCCACAGGCATCCTGCCTGTGGCCAATCATAGCTCAGGCTGTGTAGTGCACGCCCCACACTATATAAGGCCGCCTTTGAGGCGGCCTTGTGTAGTGTGTTAGCATCTGAAGCAGTGGGTGTTCTGTGTACCTTCAACACAGTACACACCAATCGTTTTTGGCTGATTTCCTATCTTGCTGCTGTGTAGTGGTTGTTGTCTGTGCCCTGACCGCAGTATACACCACTATATTCACCTCACCTATATAGCTAGTGATCTAGCTTTAACCACTTAACAACTGCCCATTGCCGATTAACGGCTTCAGGGCGGTTGTTTAACTCTGAGAGGCCGTTAATTAACGGCCTCCCAGAATTCTGCTCTCACGTGCCCCCTGGGGCACGCACTCGAGAGCATCCGTGACCGCCGGGTCCACAGGACCCGGCGCATCACGGATCACGGTAAACGGCCGCTCGTCGCGGCCGTTTACCACGTGATCGCTCCGTCAAATGACGGAGTGATCACTTGTAAACAAACCGGCGTCATGTTATGACGCCGGTTCCTCCCTCCCCTCTCTGTACCGATCGGTACAGCGGAGGGGAAAGAGATCGGTGTCAGCAGCGATGTGGGCTGCATCTGCAGTGCCCACATCGCTGCTCACCGAATTTAACCCCTCAATTCCCTGCCAATACTCTGCAATACCAGTGCATACTCTGCAGTACCCTGCCATTACTCTGCAGTACCCCGCCATTACTCTGCAGTACCCCGCCATTACTCTGCAGTGCAGTACCCTGCCATTACTCTGCAGTACCCTGCCATTACTCTGCAGTACCCCCCATTACTCTGCAGTACCCCCCAATACTCTGCAGTACCCCCCAATACTCTGCTGTACCCGCCATTACTCTGCAGTACCCCGCCATTACTCTGCAGTGCAGTACCCTGCCATTACTCTGGAGTACTCTGCCATTACTCTGGAGTACCCTGCCATTACTCTGCAGTACCCCCCATTACTCTGCAGTAACCCCCATTACTCTGCAGTACCCTACCATTACTCTGGAGTACCCCCCAATACTCTGCAGTACCCTGCTATTACTCTGTAGTACCCCGCCAATACCCCGCCAATACTCTGCAATACCCTGCCATAAATTGCCATACCCAGCCATACTCGGAGATACCCAGCCATACTCGGTGATACCCTGAAATACCCAGCCATAGACGCCCCCCACCCCTCACCGCCCTCCGGTGCTTCTACCAACTCGCCAGTACGATCAAAGCCAGAATCTTTTTTTTATTTTTTATTTCAGGCTTCCCAGCCTAGAGGTGAGATGTGGGGTCATATTGACCCCCAGATTTCACTGTAAAGTGGACCTGTCACCCCATATTCCTATTACAAGGGATGTTTACATTCCTTGTAATAGGAATAAAAGTGATCAAAAATATATTTTTGGGGAAAAAAATGTCAAACTAAAATAAATAAAGTAAAATGAACAATAAAAAAAAATTTTTTTTTTAAAGCGCCCATGTCCCCATGTGCTCGCATGCAGAAGCGAACGCATGCGTAAGCCCCGCCCACATATGAAAACGGTGTTCAAACCACACATGTGAGGTATTGCCAAGAACGTTAGAGCGAGAGCAATAATTCTAGTTCTAGACCTCCTTTGCAACTCAAAACATGTAACCAGTAAAAAAATTTTTAAGCGTCGCCTATGGGGATTTTTTAAGTAGTGATGTTTGCCACCATTCCACGGGCATGTGCAATTTTGAAGAGTGACATGTTTGATATCTATTTACTCAGCATAACTTCATCTTTCACTTTATGCAAACATTGGGCTAACTTTACTGTTTTTTTTTTGTTTGTTTTTTAAGCACAAAACTGTTTTTTCCCCCCAAAAAACGCATTTGAAAAATTGCTGTGCAAATACCGTGTGAGATAAAAATTTGCAACGACCACCATTGTATTCTCCAGGGTCTTTTGGTATGCATATGCTGTGTGTGTGAAATAACCTGATAATATGACAATTTTGTGAAAAAAAAAAAAAAAGGAAATAGGCCGTCAGTACTTCAGGTGTGATCAATTTTCAGATATTGGCACCATAGCTTGTGGACTCTATAACTTTCACAAAGACCAAATAATATCCACCAATTTGTACTTATTTTTACCAAAGATATGTAGTAGTATGAATTTTGGCCAAAATTTATGAAGAAAAAATTACTAATCTGCTAAATTTTATAACAGAAACAAAGAAAAATTCATTTTTTCCCAGAATTTTCGGTCTTTTTTCTTTTATAGCACAAAAAATAAAAAACTGAGAGGTGATTAAATACCACCAAAAGAAAGCTCTATGTGTGTGAAAAAAAGGACAAACATTTCCTATAGGTCCAGTGTTGCATGACTGAGTAATTGTCATTCAAAATGTGAGGGCACCGAAAGCTGAAAATTGGTCTGGTTATTAAGGGTGTTTAAGTGCCCAGTGGTCAAGTGGTTAATAATAGAGCTTGCAGTCAGTAGTGTTAGGAGATAGTGCGTGCTGTCTGCGTGCTCTGTACCCAGTACATACCGCTATAATATAGGGCAGGCTCCTACTTTCAAACATCCAACTTACAAACATCTCCTACTTGCAAACGCAAGGAGACAGCAGCAAGTGAGATGAAAAAAGATGGACGACAAAACAAATTATACAGGGGTGATAACCCTTCCCTATGTTTTCCAAAAAGCTTAAAAATAGTTTGTTTGACTGGAGCTACACTTTAAAAATGTACCGGTTGAAAATTACAAACAGATTCAACTTAACACAACAAACCTACACAGTCCCTGTCTTGTTTGCACCGCCTGTATACTGCTGTTCTGAGTATATAGGGCCTGGGGGCCACACGCATTTCCTTTTTTTAATATGTGTACGGGGTTCCCCTTAATATGCGTACAAGACCCAAATAGGCTGGTAATGGGCAGGGAAGGCTACCCATGCCATTTTTCTGAATGATTTTCAACCATATTACAGGAACCAGATATAACATTAAAACCGCAAGCAGTTTTAAATGGTGTTATTTCCGTTTAATGTCATTTTGTGCAGGGACTGTTCCAAACACGGGAAACACGTAGCACTTCACAGGCATACTACAGACACCCCCCAGGCACCATATTTAAAGGAATATTTCACCTTTTTTTTTCACTTTAATCGTCATTAAAATCAGTGCTCCCGCCAAAACGGCAGTTTTTAAAACTTTTTTTTGCAGTGACCCATGTCCCCTGAGGCAGGAGGCAGGTCCCCAAACCCTTTTTAGGACACTATCTTGCATATTAGCCGTTAAAATTAGCACTTTCCATTTCGAACGTTCGAGTCCCATAGACTTCAATGGGGTTCTAACATTCGTTTCGAACGCGGGGGGCGTTCGCAAGTTCTGGTGCGAACCGAACCGGGGGGTGTTCGGCTCATCCCTAAGAGCCATATGTGTCACAGTTCCTAAAGCATAGAGGCGAGGCGGAAGGGAACATTGTTGCCAGTCTCGCTGGAACAAGGTACCATCTAGTAATCAGTTTCAGGTTTGCTTCGATCAGAGCTGTATTGCATATGTGATTGTATGACTAGAAGATGTCCCTGTACCACTTGTCCTTGCTCCAGCTGATCTGGGTCTCTTTTTCCCAGGTCAACATATATGGGAGCTTGGATTTGTCTGAGGCAAGTGACTGAGAAACTACCGAGATGCCCCCCCCCCCCCCCCTGCTCGATGGCTGCATATAGTAGCTCCACCCTCGGGGGAAGTTAAACTCCCACATATCTGATGATGGAGCTACTCCACTCGAATTGAAAGGAGCTTTTTAGGCTTTCTGCAACTACAGGAGGTACATTCACATTCAAGATTTGGGATTTAGAAAGGTTACCTGTCAGGCCCGAGGCCCTGGAGAATTGGTCCAGCGGTTTACAGATATTCGGATGAGAGGTGGTTGGTGACGTTACGAGCAGTAGATCATCTGCAAATAGGGAGCATTTGTGCATTTGTGGGCCACGTGACACCCCCTATATCCATGTTGGTGTGAATGAAAATTGCCAGGGTTTCTTTGGGGGTTGACAGGGGGCATCCTTGTCTGGCCCCTCTGGCTATTTTTATGTTGTCAGAGTAATAACCCTGCAATCTTTTTCATGCTACGAGGTCGGAATATAGTGCTGCCATTAAGCCCATGAAATTCTGACCAAAGCCCCAGTTGTAGTAAGATGGTAAACAAGTATGGACAGGAGACCGAGTCAAATGCCTTTTGGAGGTCTAGTGAGAGGAGCATCCCTTCCTGGTGTGTTCCCTGAGTCCAACTCAATTGCATAACGGAAATTATATCTATTGCTCTTCGGATTGGGTCTGAGCCCTGTCTGTCTGGGATAAAACACACTTGATCCTTGTGGATGTATAGGCTTATAAAGGATGCCATGAGGTCAGCAAGGATGGGCCTATAGTTACCTAGCTCTCCTTAGTCCTTATGCGGTTTGAGTATTATGGATATATAAGCCAAATTGAGGCGTTTATCTAGGGGTTTCTCATTTGTTTTAGCATTAAAGAAGCATATGAGGGGTTGGGCTAGAGCAGTGGTTCTTAACTTGGGTTCGATCAAACACCAGGGGTTCGGTGAGTCAGTCTCGTGGGTTCGGCGGAAGTCAAGACACACATCCGATTCATATGATTCGTGATGACACACCCCGCTCGTCCATCATTGGCTGCAGGTGATAACGCCACATCGCTAGGCGGCCTATCTGTGCTGCAGGGAATTTGGGGCGCCCAGTAGTCGAATTGTAACTGTCGTGATGGTACGTCGTGTGATTTCTTTCTTAATATTTTAATCCCTTCATACTAACTATGTCAAGCAAAAAAAGAAAGTGGTTGGACGAATATGTACAATATGGATTCACATGTATAACGGAACGTGATGGGAGTCAGCGTTCTAACTGCATGATTTGCAATGCCAAGTTGAGCAATTTTAGTCTAGCACCGGCAAAGCTAAGAGAACACTTCCTTAAGCTGCATGGAAATCACAAGAATACAACGCTCGCTGAATTCAAGGTGAAGAGAGCTAGATTTGATGAAAAGGCTACTCTGCCTGTTCTCGGCTTTGTACCCATCAACAAACCGATCCTCACAGCATCGTACGATGTTGCTTACCTGATCACAAAGCAGGGCAAACCACACACAATTGCTGAAACACTCATAAAACCAGCTGTGCTAACGATGGCGAATATCATGCTGGGAAAAGCGGCTGAAGTTAAGTTATCCCAAATTCCTCTTTCAAATGACACCATCAGCGACAGAATAGAGGACATGGGCAAAGACATCTTGGCTCAAGTAGTTGCAGATCTGATTTCAAGCCCGGCTAAATTCAGCCTTCAACTCGACGAGAGCACAGACGTTTCCAATCTAAGCCAGCTTGCCGTATTCGTGCGCTATGTGAAAGACGACGTGATAAAGGAAGATTTTTTATTTTGTAAGCCTCTTACAACAACAACTAAGGCAGCCACTGTGAAGAAACTTGTGGATGACTTCTTCAAAGACAACAATCTTTCGTGAGATATGGTTTCTGCAGTTTGTTCGGATGGAGCTCCAGCCATGCTGGGAAGAAAGTCTGGTTTTGGTGCGCTAGTGAAAGCCGATGCACCACACATCATTGTTACACATTGTATTCTGCACAGGCATGCATTGGCAACAAAAACCTTGCCTTTAAAACTGGCAGAAGTATTAAAAATTGTAATGAAATGCGTGAACTATGTGTGAAATAGTGCTCTGAGGCACCAAATCTTCAGGGAGCTGTGTAAAGAAATGGGATCTGAACTCGAGGTACTTCTGTACCATTCTAACGTTCGGTGGTTATCCCGGGGACAGGTGCTGAATCGTGGTTTTGCCGTGCGTGTGTAATTAGCCCTGTTTTTTGCAAGAGCACCAACATTGTCATGCAGATTGCTTCAAAAATTCTGAGTTCATTCTCATTTTAGCGCACATAACTGATATCTTTGCAGCTCTCAATAATCTCAATCAACAGATGCAGGGCAGTGGAGTAAACATCATCGAAGCGGAAGAAAACTTGAAGGCTTTTCAAAAAAAGCTACCATTATGGAAAAGACGAATAGAGAACAATAACTTTGCAAACTTTCCCCTGCTAGACGACTGTGTAAGTAAGATCGAAGATGTATCTGGAATCGGAGACATTTCTGTACCCATGGAACTGAAGCAAGCAATTGCCACGCACTTAGATTTGCTTGCAAAGTCTCTCGACGGGTACTTTCCTACAAGAGAGTCATATCCAGCATGGGTGAGACAGCCGTTCACGTTTAGTGTTGAGACAACAGATGTCAATGATGAATACCTTGATGAAATCATTGAAATTCAGCAAAGCCAGGTTCAACGGCAACTCTTCAGGACAACAACGCTCTCAGCGTTTTGGTGTCAACAAATGGTAAAGTACCCTGTTATTGCTAAGAAAGCTCTGGAGATATTCATACCATTTGTTACAACATATCTTTGCGAGCAATCCTTTTCGAGGATGCTGGACATAAAAATGAAGAAAAGGAACAGACTTTGTTGCGAAAATGACATGAGAGTGGCACTTGCCAAGGTAAAGCCGCGCATTTCTGAACTGGTCTCTGAAAGGCAACAGCAGAAGTCGCACTGATTTGCAGTGAATATTCATTATTATGGTTTTGTTCTTAATGGTCTTATTCATTTTTTGCACCTATGTATAAAAATATACCTAAGTATAAATATATACCTATGTTTTGAAGTTGAATAAATCATATTTTATTTTTCAAATTAAGAAGGGTTCAGTGAATGTGCATATGAAACTGGTGGGGGTCAGTACCTCCAACAAGGTTAAGAACCACTGGGCTAGAGTCTTTGCAAACGATTTATAATAGGGTATGGTGCGGAGCCGCTCTTTAGATATTTGATGACATCTAGCACTTCCTCTGCTGTAATGGAGGACTCTAGGATATTGCGGTGTCTGGGTAAGGTTTCCATGATGTGTTGTGGGTTGGAAGTGTAATGATTACCCGTAACACGTATTTTGGGTAGATTTTGTTGTCTGGATTGGGATGTCAGCTTGGCTACTAGCATTGAGCCAATTGAGTACCTCTGGTGATAGAATTTAGCTCCACTCCAGTGGATATGTTTTTCAGCTTTAGATGTGAGGGCAAGGTTTAGGGATAAATGTGACACATCAAGCTTGTCTATGGGGACCTGTTTGGGGTCTTGTTTGTGGAGATTGCGCAAATGATTAAATTCTGTTTCTAGCCTTTCTATATCAATCGTGTTCTTTTTTCACGTGGGTGGATAGTTGGATCAGTTTGCCATGGATGGTGGCCTTGTGAGCGGCCCAAAGGGTTTCCGCTAATACCTCTACTGTTTTGTTGAAATGGAAATATTCTTCAATTGTCTTTTCAATTTCTGAGGCTCTGACTGGGTCACTAAGTAGGTATCCATTCAGTCTCCATTGCAGGAGGCTGGGCCGGCTGGATCTTCTTTTCAGGGAGAGGAGAACTATGGAGTGGTCAGACCAAGCCGTGTGCCTTATGGATGACTTGACCATGTCTGGGGTTTTGGATGTAGAAATACAGATGTGATCAATCCTACTGAATGATTGATGCAGGTGAGAATAGTGTGTGTAATCCCTTTTGTTTGGGTTTAGTTCCCTCCACGTGTCCGCTAGGCCATGTTGGTGTATCAATTTAGCTATTTAAAGGCTCCATTTGAGCGGGTGAAAGAGCTGGGATCCTGGGGGTTTGGTCTTGTCTAGTTCCTGATCTAGGGCGGTGTTGGAGTCCCCCTCATATATGACACTCTTGCTTATCACAGGGGCCAGTGTTTTAAGCATAGCTTGAAAGAATGCCGCTTGGCCCTTATTGGGTGCATAATAGGAGACAAGCGAGTATAGTTGGTTGTCTACTGTGCCCTTTATGAGGATGAACCTGCCCTCTGGATCTCTGTGTTCTAGTTGTGGTGTGAACTTGCAGTTCTTGGATATCAGGATCACCGGTTTTGGTTTTGTCCTCAGCATTAGCTAAAAATAACACTGGGAATTTGTCATGTAGAAAGGAAGGATTAAACCGCTTTGGAAAATGGGTCTCCTGCAGTAAGACTGTCAATTTTTTGGGAATGCAGAAACTGTATGATTTTTTAGTGCTTCACGGGGTAATTCATCCCCTACGTGTTGTATGAAGCAACCCACAGGGGAGGAGAGGGTATAGTGTTATCAGCCATCAAGCAGGGGTAGAAGGCCCTCTGTCATTACCTTGTCACCTACCTCGGAGACTTTTGTGGATCTTGTTATGGGTATCTGTTCCAGCGGGGATTGCACTCCCCGGTCTGAGCAGCAGAAGCAGCAGGGTCCCAGAGGCTGTCAAAACGAGAAGAGAAGATTAGGATGGGAAAGCAGAAGGAGATGAGACAAGAGAGGAGGGGAAGAGCTTTCTAGAGGCTCAGCAATGCACTGACTTGCTGTCTGTGTATTGTATAGTAGATTCAGCCTCTACTTGAGAGGTTGAGGTCCTACCGAATGGCCTCGGGAAAACCAAAACCATTGGATAGGTGGGGCACAACATTGAATCACCCCGCCACACCAAAACATATAAATGTAAAAACTTTAACGGCAAAAATTGCGACTACAACTCATTCAATTTTCTCTATTGAAAAAGCCTATGGCGTGCAAAACACACCCAAAAACTTCCGGTGCCAAAAAAAGTGCACACACATCAAGGAAAAACACACTCTCACAATCTGTTTCATAACTCTATCCGGAGCTGGGAAAACATAATATAAAAATAACAAAATAGGAACCAAAACCGCCTTCACAATCAACACTTTCCCTTCCAGAGATAAAGTCCTTAACGACCAAAAATCAACTTTCTTCCTTACTTTCACCAACACATCCTGCCAACTCTTTCTCCCATACAAATCCATATCAAATTTAACACCTAAAACCCTCACTCCTCCCGTACAAAACCTCCAACCACATTGTTCAACCCCCTTCCACACACCAAACAACTTACACTCACTTTTCCCCATATTCACACAAAAACCACTCACCATACAAAAAATCTCAATAAACAATTTTACCCTTTTCAAACTCATCATGTCTCTACATATCACCGTAACATCATCCATATATCCAATCACTTTCAAACTCCTACCACCACTCCCTGTTACCTCTACCCCTCTAACACACTTATCCCTCACCAACATCCGTAACAAGGGTTCAATCACAAAAAACAAGCAGCACAGGAGACAACTGGCACCCTTGCCTCACACCAGATCCAATACTTATTTCATTTGTCATCCACCCATTAACCAATACCTTACTTACCATACCTCTATACAAACACTCAATCCACCCTATCAGAACATCAGGTATCCCCATCCTCTTTAACACTTTAAACATAAATTCATGAGACACTCTATCATACGCCTTCTCAAAATTCACCTCCTGCTTTATCTCCTTACAAAACCATAACACATCCCTCAGACTCACCAAACTTTCAGCAATAGACCTCCCTGGCACAGCACACACTTGCTCCTCCCCTACTAATTTCTCTACCACCATATACAACCTATTTGCCAACGCTTTCGCCACCACCTTGTAATCTACATTCAACAAAGATATAGGCCTCCAATTCTTTAAATCTCGCTTATCACCTTTCTTATACAACAAAACAATCACACTTTTTAACATAGACTCAGACATCCTCCCTTCTTCCAATACTTTTTTCACCAACTCATACACACAATCACCAATCACATCCCAAAACATACGATAAAATTCAACCGGTAAACCATCACTCCCAGGTGTCTTCCTATTCTTCATACATCCAACACATTCATCAACTTCACCTTTACTCACTTTCTCCCCTAACAAACTCTTATCTTCTAAATCCAGACACATCTCCACCTTCTCCAATACTTCTCCCTCAATCCTCTCATCCCTTTTCTTCTCTGTATATAAATCAGAATAAAACTTCCAAACTTCTTCCCCCAAACGTTCCTTTCCACTCAACACCTGCCCATTCTCACCCAACACACTTGACAATTCCACCTTTCTGCCGTATACCTTCTTAAAGAAAAACCGAGTACATTTTTCATCTTTCTCTCTCCACCATTCTAGCTTGCAAGATAATTTCTCTCCCTCTCCGTTCCATAAAAATCCTCAACTTCCCTCTCGTCTCCACTAATTCACTCCCCACATTCTCTGCCCAATCCCTCAACTCTTCCAAATATTTCAATCTTTTCAGCCACCACTCATACGCCTCACACTCCCTTTTTGGCACCTCATAACCTTTCTTAACAAAAAACACTTTTGTCTGAACTTTCACCCACTCCCACCACTCAATCACACTCAAAAAATCATTCCTCAGCCTTTTAAATTTCTCAAAAACCTCAATATACTCCTTCCTCACATTCTCATCCTCCAACAATTCCACATTCAATTTCCACACACCTTTACCATACATTACCTCAGATCCCATACTCACAACACACTCGATTCGACCATAGTCCGAGAACGACTCCCGATGAATATTAAAAGATTCAGCCTGTAAATTTTTTGAAAGAAAACAAAAATCAATTCTGGATTGCACAGTACACCTGTCACTAAAATAGGAAAACCCACCACCTTCACCCACATCCCTTAACCCAAACAAACGCAACACCTCCCCCAATTCTTTCCCAGACTTATCAACATTTCCCCCACCCCCACACCTATCCCCACTATGCAATATACAATTGAAATCCCCCAAAATAATAGTAGGATTCCTCCCCCCAAAAACAATTTCATTTTCTAAAATAGCTCCAACCTCCCCTTCTTATCCACAGGTGCATATACACAAAACATTTAAAACAGACACCCCCATACTCCAAAGTGACAAATAAACAATGCCCCACCTCCACCTCCACCTTCCTCAAAATCTTAACTCTATTATTTCTAATAGGAACCCCCATACCACTGCTCCAACTCCGATCCAACGACCATATTGCTTCTCCTTGGGTCCATCTTGCGGTACATGGCTCTTCCCTCATGTTGCAATCCTGCAAACAGAAAATGTCAGCAGCATACCCAGATAGAATTTTAAAAATCGCTGCCCGCCTATATGCAGTCCCAATGCTCCTCACATTGAGGGAAGAAAACCGCAAATTAATGAAAAAGGAAAGAAGGGATCACATTCCTGTCATACTGGCTTTTTAACAGTTTTACCCTTGGCCCTAGTCCTAGGTCCCCCCCAGCTTTCCCAAGCTTAGCCCCTTTTACTTTGACCTTCTCCTTAGGACCGGGCCTGCAGTACCCCATCACCTCCTGTAACTCGGATACCTGCCCAGTGCTTACATAGGACGGTGCCTGCGAGGAGTCCGAATCGCCCATTGCCTCTGATGTTCCAGGGTCTGGAGTATCCGGGAAAGAGTCAATAACCTGAGAGGAAGTGGTAGAATCCGCACCCTCCATCTTCCTTTTCAAGGAAAGCTGTCCTGTATCCATCTCCTCAACCTCAGGTTCTCCCGATTCCTCACCGCACCCCTCCGACTCCCCCTCAGCCATGAGGTGTCCAGGGACGCTCTTCTCACATACAGCAGAGGCCCCTTCCTCCCCCATGGCTTCAACAGGGGAGGGACCTGACTCACCCTCCATAGGTGGGCAGGCATCAGCCCACACCACCACTTCCTCAGACAGTTCTGTGGCCCGTTCTGCGGAGTCCACCGCGGCAATCGGCACAAAACCCTTTGTCACCTCTGCATAGAACTTTTTTCCCACCGCAAACACTGTCACTGCCGCATCTTTACTTACAGCTGCTGCTGTAATCACAGGCATCTGTGACACCTTGGGGCACTGCCTAGCGAGGTGTGTTCTGTTCCCACAAATATGACAGCTCTTTCCTTCAGGACACTGCCCGGCTCCATGACCTTGCTTGAAACAGTTGCGACATGTCAACTCGGCCTCGCACTGATCCTTCATGTGTCCAAAAGAAAAGCACTGCCTACAAAAGAGAGGCTGGCCAGGGTACCACAGATATCCTCGGTTCCTCCCAATAGAAAAGGCCTGGTGGGGTGCCTTATACCACCGATACCTTCCGGATCCGCCCTAAAAATTACCCAAAACTTTACCATTAAGGCTGGGTTCACACCGCTGCGGGGGGAGAACCGGATGTGATTCGCACAGCAAATCACATCCGATCTCCGTAGCGATGCGAGTTCAGCCATACAGATAGTATGGCTGAACTCGCAGCGGTCCCGCAGCAAACTCGCACGGGACCCTTTTTTCCGCAACGGAATCGGATCGCACGGGACCCTTTTTTGGGTCCGCAACGGAATCGGATCGCATGGGGGATTCCTGTGCGAGTCGGCAGATCGCACTGCGATATGCCGACGGATCTGGGGGTGTCATTAACATAACATTGACACCCCCAGCCATCCGCATAGGGCAGTGTGAACTGCCGGCGGGAGGTATGCGATGCGGGAAAACGCCGCGGATTCGCGGCGTTCCCGCATCGCAGCAATGTGAACCTAGCCTTAAGGTACCAAACACGTTGGACTGCTTCACCCCAGCAGATACTGATTCACAATAGCGAAATAAAAAGGCCGCAATCTCTTCATCCCGTACAAAGGGGTTGTACATATGTACAGTAACTGGAACCCGTACCTTTGTCTCACTAGACAGGAATGTGATCCCTTCCAAAATCTCATCGCCCTCCTTCTCGTTCTTTCGCAGCAAAAATGTCTGCAGATCTTCCTTTTTCCAGAATGTAACATCATACAATCCAGTAGATGGAAAACACTGCATGCAAAAAATCGCTTCTCTCGCCATACCCAAAAAATCCTCAATCAATTTCTTCTGAATGAAGAACAATCCGACACTGCTCCGTCTAGGCTCGGCAACGACCAGCCTTACAGTATTAGGTGCGCTAGGAGGGCCCACCATATCTCCGCCCGCCAATCCCACAACCACATAAAAATGGTAGGGAAAGGTGATCGCTCTCGTACACTCCTGGTGGCATCCCCCCCAATAGCAGCATGGGATGCACCCGCAGGAAACACCCCAAGGCCAAGAGGGACTGGCACTGGTCGTTACCTCAGGCACCGACCAAGACAGAGACTGCACTTGGTCTTAGCCAAAAGGCCGAGAAGCTTACAACTCATTCAATGCAGTAGTTAGACTACATTGGACCCATGGGATGGTGATTAGGGGGGACAAGGGGAGGGGAAAGGAGTGCTATGGGAGCATAGCAGGTAAGTTAGGGAGGGGGGACAGGGCAGTTGGGTTATTCAGGGGGGGGGGTTCTAGATGGGAGGCACAAAGTCAATTGTAAAAGAGTATGGGAGAGTTCCTGCAGGTGAGTCCCACCACTATAAGGTTGGACTTTTGCCTTTGGAATCCTGGATGGGATCAGGATTGCTATATAGGGAGTCCTTGGTTCATGGTGTCATTGATGAGTTCCTAGAAATAAAAAATCAAAAACAGTCATGAACAGTTCAAACTGATAAATCTTGTGAAGGGAAGAATAACTTTAAGTAAGGTTGTGGTGGTTGCGGTTTCAGGGGGGTCTATCTTCCTTTGAAAGCTTGAAGTTGGATTTGTTCCATACCGGGGAGAAATGGGGCTGGAGGGCGTTTGTAATTTCGTGGCTCCCAAGTGAAGATTCGGTGGAGTTTGTGGGGGGGCCCAATGTGATCAATTTCAGGCCCAATAGAAGCTTCTCTCTTTCCAGGAAGCTGGGGAAGGAGTATGTCCTGGATTTGAAGGTAAACCTGAGGGCAAATGGGAGGGTCCACCAATATTTGATTTATTTCGGAGAAAAGAGTAGTAGGGGTTTTAGAGACTGTCTTTTTTTTGGATGATTGATGGGGAGATGTCTGCAAAGATTTAGATTGGGTGGTTTAGTCATAAGAGAGGTGTTTGCTTGCAGGATCTCTTCATGACCTCTTCTTTTATCGTGTAAAAATGAGGCTTCACCGCAATGTCTTTAGAAGCTCCAACTTTTCTCGGGGGTCCAAGGGCCCTGTGTGCTCTGTCCAGATCCAGTTTGTGCAGGGGGGTGTCTGGAATAAGGTCCTTGATGAGGCCTTGTACTGCTGCTGTCATTTCGGTGACCGACTCCGGGAGCCCCCTTATCCTGAAGTTATATCGTCTTGAACGATTTTCAAGATCGTCAATTTTGGATAGGGCTTCTTCCAGTTGTTCCTGTAGGACCTGAATGTGGTCTAAGTTTTGATTGGTCCTGGCAACTGTGTCTTCCAGCTTGTGTTCTATGACCTCCATCCTGTCTCCTAGTCTCTGAAAGTCTACCTTAATATTCCCTTTAATTTTAGCTGCTGTGGTGGTTAGCCCCCTGTCCAGCAACTCTGACAGTTTGTTAAAAATATTGGCTGTGTTAATTAGGGATTCTGAGTTACCATGTGTAGGGTGGTGTCAGGAGGTCGGGTAGGCCTCATCAGGCCTCATGAGCGCCAGTCATCATGTTGGGTACTCACTGTAAGTTATGGAGGCATCATCAGCAGGGAGCCATGAGCTGATTCCTCAGTGAGATCCTCCTCTATGTCAGCTCCTGGGTGTGCTATGGAATGTGTTGGGGCTGCCATCTTGGATTCGAGCGGCTCAGTGATTGGGCTGAATTGCGGCTGTTGGTCATGTTTGGCCCAGCCCCTGGGCATGAATCTGCTCCTGGGTGGTTTCCCCGGGTGGTGTGGTTCGGAGATGTCTCGTTGGCTGCAGTCAGGCGCTATATGTGCCGTTAGGCTGGGGTGATGTGGAGCTCCAGGCTCAGGCAGCCATCTTGGAGCCCTCCTCACATCCCCCTCCTATTTTTTAAAACTAATTTTAGTTATTTATCTCTGACTTGAATGTCTGGGTTTGCCCATTGTTTGATAATTCTACTGACCAATATGAATGATTTCAATTATATCTTGCTTTGGGAGAGTGTGGTAAAAGTTGGTTATTGCTCTTGATTTTTTGGCAAACCGGACAAAACTGTGGATTTCAGCTGTGTCAAGCTGTATGTTATATATCAATGCTGTTTTCTATCTTGCTTCAATAAAAAAAGTGAAAGAAAATAGAATTTTCCAAATAATAGGGCACATTAACACAAAAGTATTTGGAGAGACACAATCAGTACCTACTGACATATCCAGAAACACGTCCATAAAGACTGTCAACGCCATACCAACACAACCAGGATAACATATTTAGTTATGTTTTGATAAAACCAGAAAGATTTTTTAATCTACCATCTTTAGCTTGGCTTTTGTTCAAAGTAGAAAAGAAACAAAAAAACAAAACAAGGGTTTGTGACAGCAACTTATTAAAAACACAGAAAGATATTTTAATCTACCATCTTTAGCTTGTCTTTTGTTCTAAGTAAAAAAAAAAAAAACAAACAATGGTTTATGACAGCAACTTATTAAACACACTTCCTATTTTTTAGAAAATGACTTTTATGTTAATATGTGATGAAATGCTACGGGCAGTGTAGCTATGGAGAATGTAGATTTTTGTGTGGGCCACCAGTGAATATGGGTACTGGATATGTACATATAAGTGTGCATGAAAAGAGTAGGGTGGAGGTTTGCTATACAGGCTCTGTAAGATGTGCTGCTCCTGGCAGTCATGGCACTCTAGGCCATAGCCCAAATTACCTGATGAGAAATTCATCACTGAGTAGCACTTAACCTTTGTTACAGATGTGAGCAATTCCTACTTGGGGTATATCTACTAATAACTGTGTAGAACAATAATTAAAGTGATTTTAAAGAGGAAGTAAAGGCAATAAAAAAAATGCAACCTGCAAGGCAAAGGCATAATGAGCGAGTATGCATAACATACTAGCTCATTATGATATGAATAACTTACCTGAGAACGAAGCCCCCGAAGCGGTCCTCCGTCTTCATCTTCGTAGCTGCCATGTATCCCGGAGTGACTTCTGGGTCTCGCTGCTCCGGCGCTGTGATTCGCCGGAGCCGCGATGACGTCACTCCCGCGCATTGCGCACGGGTGCCGACACAAGCAGCATATCACAGTGATCTGCGGCCTACTCAGTGCGCCTGCGCGCCTCTGTCTACGGCATGTGCCTGTCTTTTTGTAAATATCTTCTAAACCGTATAGGTTTAGGAGATATTTCTTGGACCTACAGGTAAGCCTTAATCTAGGCTTACCTGTAGGTCAAAGTGATTTGTAAGGGTTTACAACCACTTTAATGTATTTTCTTTTAAAAGCAAACATGTCATAGATACCTGCATTGTGCAATGGTTTAGCACAACCATATTCTGGGGTCCACCCACCAGCACTCTGGGCTTTTTTTTCTCTGTGTGCCACCATAGGAACTCACTTCCTGTGTTGACACAAGCACAGGCTCAATCCAGATATTGAGACAATGCACAATGCAGCCTGCCCCCTTGCTCCCTCATCACTGGATTTGATTAACAGAAGAAGGAACCATTGGCTCCCACTGCTCTCACTGAGTCCAGTGATGTAGGAGAGGGAGAGAAAGCTGCTCTCAAGCACAGAGATGGATCGAGATTGAGCTTGGATAAGTATTTGAGAGGGCTGAGAGAGAGCTGGCAATAGATTTTTTTTTTTTTTTACCTTAATGCAGAGAATTCATTAAGGTAAAACACCTTTAGCTGTTACAACTACTTAAAGCTTACTACTGATGGACATATTTCTCATTCAGGGTGTGTGGCTTGGGAAATGTTTAACCACTTGCCGCCCGCCCTATAGGGAATTGACGGCGGCAAAGTGGTTTCATAATCCTAACCGGACGTCATATGACGTGATTAGGATTATGAGCCGCTGCGCGCCCCCGGGGGCGCGCATCACGGCGATCGTTGTTGCGGGGTGTCAGTCTGACACCCGGCAACTACGATCTCGGTAAAGAGTCTCCGACGGAGACTCTTTACCATGTGATCAGCCGTGTCCAATCACGGCTGATCACAGTGTAAATGGGAAGAGCCGGTGATCGGCTTTCCCTCACTCGCGTCTGTCAGACGCGAGTAGAGGAGAGCCGATCGGCTGCTCCTCTGACAGGGGGGGTCTGTGCTGATCGATTATCAGCACAGCCCCCCCGAGGATGCCCACACTGGACCACCAGGGACACCACTAGACCACCAGGGAAAAGGTAATACAATCCATAATCCTCCCTAGACCACCAGGGATGCCAGTCAGCACAATGGGTGCCAATCAGTGCCCATAATGGATGCCAATCAGTGCCCACAATGGGCATCACTGATTGGCATGCATTATTGTTTGGCACTGATTGGCATCCATTACTATAACACCAATGCCGCCTATGAGTGCCCACCTGTGCCGCCTATGAGTGCCCACCTGTGCCGCCTGAGTGCCCACCTGTGCCACCTATGAATGCCCACTTGTGCCGCCTATGAGTGCCCACCTGTGCCGCCTATCCATGCCCACCTGTGCCGCCTATCTATGCCCACCTGTGCCACCTATCCATGCCCACCTGTGCCGCCTATCCATGCCCATCCGTGCCACCCATCCGTGCCAGCTATCAGTGCCAATTTGTGCCACCTATCAGTGTCCGTCCGTGTTGCCCATCCGTGTCGCCCATCAGTGCGGCCTATCAGTGCCACTTCATTGGTGCCACATTGGTGCCCATCAGTGCCACCTTATCAGTGCCCATCAGTGTAGCCCCATCAGTTCCCATCAGTGAAGGAGAAAACGTACTTATTTACAAAGTTTTGAAACTGAAACAAAAAAAAACATTTTTTTTTTTCAAAATTTTCGGTATTTTTTTATTTGTAGCGCAAAAAATAAAAACCGTAGAGGTGATCAAATACCACCAAAAGAAAGCTCTATTTGTGGGGAAAAAATGATAAAAATTTCATTTGGGTACAGTGTAGCATGACCGCGCAATTGTCATTCAAAGTGCGACAGCGCTGAAAGCTCAAAATTGGTCTGGGCAGGAAGGTGTTTAAGTGCCCTGTATTGAAGTGGTTAATCTCAGTTCTTCTGGGGTATGGACATGGCTCATGCCCAGTAAGGGGTTTGGTTCCTTTTCTATGGACAACAAAAATGATTTTCATTTATTGATCAATTGGATTGACATTCTAACATTTTTGTGATATTAACAAGCACCTTGGGGTTGCTTTGATTTCAACGTTATCTGAGGTGCTAACCCCAAATAAATGCAGAGTTGAAGAATTCCGACACTTTTCTGATAATTACCATGCCTGTTCCAGACACTGTCAGAAAACTAACATTTTCAAAATGAGGCCGGCAATGGCAACCACCATACTGCCTTATCACAGTCATTTTAAAGTGTATCTAAACTAAAGATTAAACATCTAGTGCTAGTCCACACTAAGTTTGATTTCTGATGGAACTTGAGTCATACAGAGTTGCATGACAAGGGAAACACAACATATTCAATTGTACAATCTGGCCCCACAGAATATACAAAAGCCACATCAAAGTTGCAAAAAGTTGCACTGTATAATCGCACTGAAAATTGCATCAAAATTGTGTTTCAGTGTAAACCAAGCCTTAATATATTGCATCTTGCATCTTGTCAGTCCTTGAATGACAACCTACTTCCAGTCCGAGAATGACAATCCTCACTCATCCTCCTGTATTATGGATATAACAGATAGAAGACAAGACTTTGGAACTCAGACCTTTTCCTATTCAGCACAGGCAAATAACAAAAGAATTTAGTAGCTGAAAAAGTTTCTGACAAGATTAATTTAACAGGTATTTTGTTTACTTATCATACTGATATAACAAAACTTTAAAAGTATATATTGAATAGACTGAAATCAATTAAATAAGAGACATTCATTGTTAGGGTTTGCATATCTTTGAATGGAAAATGAGTAGATGATTGAAAGGTATTTGAATGGAGGATTGGTGGCTGATTGAGCAGTCCACCCCCTCAATTCATAGATCGTGCTTCATTCCCAGAAGTTGGCCAATCTTGGTGAGTGCCTGTCATAGTTCTCTCAATTATAATGACCACCACCACACTATAGTGTTGCCAACCTCCTGCACCATTTTTTACTGACAAAATATGGACATTTTACTGGTGAAACACATTTTTTTATTGACAACCTGAAAAATGAAAGAACTCTAAAAACAAAAACAACTGATATTTAAATAGTATAAACTCAACATGGTAACACAGACAATACCCATAACAAATCATTTGCCTGGTTTGCACTAAAAAAGTCAACACAGCATGACAAATTATCACCCCCTGATATTTACAGACAGTTGTAAAAAAATCACTGTTGTTTTTTCGCTTGTCATGCAACTCTGTGTGACTCAAGTTTACAAACTGTCTATACATTTACTGATAGTTGGCAACCCTGTCACACTAGAAGAATACAGCAGCAGAGATTGAAGGGAATGAAGGATGAATATTTAAAGAAATCTAGGAGACAGCAGCTCAAGGGACACATCTGATTATTAGAAAGGCATGTCCCTTGTGCTGATTTTTGTTTTTATGGTTTTTTTTTATTATTATTTTGACTAAACTTAGACTTTAATTTGGGGATTGTTTTACCACATTAGGTGGCAATGGCAAGAAACAATAAAAGAAGTTTATAAAGATCAGATTACTTTCTTGCAGATAATTAATATTTATAAAAATAATTTTCTCCAGTGTGGCCTAGGCCATATTTCTTTGCTTTTCCTTAGAACAAAAAACTGCAGAGAATCCAAGCATAGGCATCACCTCTATAGTAAGAAAGCAAGGAACCTTCAGACATTGGCGTACGTTCCTCCTGCTCTGAGGGATATGCATCGTGCATTTCAGCTTGATGCGTTTCATCATCCCATGACATCTTCAGAAGCTCTGAATACATCATGGGGTGAGGAAACGCATCAAGTTGAAATGCACGTTGTGTAACTCTCAGAGCAGGTGGAATGCATGCTGATGTTCAGAAGTTCCCTGCTTTCTTACTATAGGATGGATGCCTATGCTTGGATTTTTATGTATGTTTACCTACTAAAGAGGTTTTTTATAATAAATAGAAACTTTTTTATGCTATGAGAAGCTTTTTCTTCTCTTTTTTCCTCCACCACTAAACTCTGCGACTGATATATTGGGCTCCAATAACACAAGACAAAGGCACCGACCGGAGAGCGGCTGGATGATATTGCGGGCAACCATTCAAGCGATATTTGACCCTTCTTGTCATAAGACAAGAGGGTCAATGCCATCTGGTGAGTAGGGACCTTTACTTCATTTGTGGTGATTTGTTGACACTGAGTGATTATTACAGTTGCAGATACAGCACAGCACTCTTCCATATGTCAAAAGGATTTCCTAATCTGGATATCACTGAACTTGGTTGGGAATGGGCTTCTCTCACTCTAACATTTTGGACTTTTATTTTATTTTATTTTTTATTTTTTATATGTAAAAAGAGTGCAGCACTAAACAATTAAAGTGCATTGGTGTGAATACAGACAAATATCAAAATATATGAATGTGCAGATAATCAACAGTATATAAACAATAATAACTGAATAAAGTTTAAAGACACATACGCTAAATTACATCACATGTGAATAAAGTGCAATTGTGCAAACAAAAGGTTCATATAAAGCTGGATTCCATCAAAGAAAGTTTCATGGAAGAAGAGAGCATTTGGAAATGATGATCATGCACCTGAATGCATGACACCATTCACCATGACAAAAATGGAGGCTTACCAAAAAGCCAGCGACCCCTCTTACTCAGAGAGGTCACACAGCGCTTGGTTGAATCTCTGATCCACTGAGAAAAAAGTCCAGACATTCCCCTCCTATGGCCATGGATGGTATACACCGGGAGGTTCACAGCAACTCAGGATGCAAGATACAGTGTAGGAAGCCTCGATATCAGAATGTTTAGGAAACAAAAGGACTCCACATAATGTGATACTGTCTCAACATCCGGTTTATTAAGCAGTATACTTACATAAAAGTCCAAGCTATGATCATGTCACAATCAACAAATCAAACAGATAAAATCCTTGTGAGTTTCAAGCAGCAATTGTGGAAGTGCAGCAGCATATGTACGTAGCTATCAGTGGTACGTACACATGCCTAGTGCTGCTCATTAAATAGTCCCACTGAGAGACAAGGAAGCGTTGCCATAAGTCAGATAGAAATGACCTTTACACCCATTGGTAAAAAAAACATGTCCCACTAAAGAATTACCTGTGCAGCCATTGGTAACAAAGTATGTCAATTAATCAAGGCAAACAGTTGATCCTAATCAGATAAAAAAGGAATTAAATGCTTGTGGGTCATAACAAAATCCACCTAAGAATATAATTTTTTTTTAAATTTAAAATGTATTAAGTGGACACGATTCCTCGTTAACCCAAATTATATATATAACAATAAGATCAATGAAATATGACGCTAATTCAAAAATAATTAAAAATTATTAAAAATCTAAGGTTTATAAACCACACATGCATACACAACATACAATATGTATCCCCAAGGGCATCTATCTAATTTAATCCCAAAATCTGACAGCATGTGATGAAAATGTGTCTTTAAGGTCATCTAACCATCCTATTTGACCACAAAACTAGAAGGACATATGGTAATGAATGTATGATGGAGGGGACATCAACTGTTATTGATAAAATAGTTGAAGTCTCAGTCCACAAATCATGGGGTACATGAGAGCCCAATTTATAGATCCAATTGGTTTCGGCTCTGGAAATTTTCCTCTTTCCATTACTGCCTCGCCAATGGGGAACAACAAAAGTAGTGCCCTTGGGGTCCCTGTTGTACTTTAAATCATAATGTTTGGAAACATTATGTTTGTTGAAACCCTTTCGGATATTGGATATATGTTCGCCCTACCACAGGGGCACCCAAGGAGATATGTGACACATTAATCATACATAAGATGAAAGACTTAATGGGATAAGTTACTTATGTGCCTACTGAGGTGAATTCAGTTATTTTCCTCCCCTATCTGTATTCATTCTACAGGTCTGACTTTTTCCACAAAGGCAATGACCCTTCAGATCACCCAAAAAAGTAGATGTGTTGGTGGGGATTTAGGACATTAAGTGCTACTGTATTTCTTAAATTAGGGGCTCCCCTAAAGATATGGTGGATAGAAAAGGTATGAGAAAAGCTGAACCAAAGTCATCTGAATTACCATCCCGATGAGGATTATCACCTATTAATTGCTAGAAATAAAAAAATAGGAACCCCAGCAAGGATTCACACTGCGCTAGATATAATAAATCATAAACTATGTTTAAGAAAAAAGCAGCTGACACTAGAGTCCAGATACACCAACTCAAATAAATAAGAAACAAAAAGAGAGTGCAGCGCTAATAAATATTAAACCAAAATAAATAAATAAATTAGAATAAATTGATAATATAAAAAGTATCAAGAATGGATCATATATTATGGTGAAAAAAATTCATACGTAAATAAATACATACAATTTCACAATGGTAGCGAAAAAAAAACCCTAGTGAATAAAACTAAGGCAACCCATCAAATTCATAAAAAACAAATAAATAAGTAAATTCCTACAATTTCCCAGTAGTGGTGAAAAAAGCCTTAATAAATAAAACTAAGGCAAGCAACCACCAGAATTCAGTAAAAAAAGTGCCTACTCTAATGATAATACTAAATAAATATTGAATCAAATAATCATTAAATAAAACAGTGTTCAATAATAGTGATAAACAATTAAAGTCCATGCAACAAGTGTGTAAAGAAGTCCAGTCTCAAATGAATGTGAAAAAGGTACTCCTTAATCCCAACTGGTAATTCAATTCAGAAAAGATGTGATACACCCAAGGATGAGTAAAGGTACCCTTACCGACTCCACATGACCACAGAACAATGGTCTCTCCAAGCGCAGGGATACTTTGCAGGTGTCCCCAAAACCTTAAGACTCCTCTAAGCTGTTGCTGAGCTCAATGTAGGTAGCATAACTACTCCTGTGGGATCCTCAGCTTCTCCTGTTCTCCTTTCCTAGTAGAACTGTGCTACAAAAGTTACAAAATCCATAAACAATACAATGCAATCTGCTACTCATCACATGACCACTTCCTATTGCTGGGGATTCCCGTGTGCACGCTGATTGGTCAGTCTCATCCCTACCATTACCTATTACCTATTAATTGCTGACAATCCCTGCTACCAACTTCTTGTGTAAGAGAATCTAAAGCTTTTTCATTATAACCTTGGGCCAGGAACCTAGTTTTAAGAATATATGTAATCTATTAAATACTCATCCAGGTGGATACAATTGCGTTTTAAACACAAAAATTGTCCTTTGGGCACAGCTGTTAAGCAAGAGGGATGGTGACAAGAGTTTAATGAAATGTACCCATTCCTGTCTGTCTATTTAAAGAAAGTGGAGGTGACAATTTCACCCTCTTGTATTGAAATTCTCAAATCCAGGAAGTGCATATCAGTAAGGCTCGTCTCATGACTAAGGACTATGTCCCTATTATTAGCGTTCAAAAAAACACAAAAATATTTACTGACTGAAAGTCACCATCCAATATAAAAAGGACATCGTCGATAAATCTTTTCCATAGAATTAACTCTGGACGTTTGTTACATAAAACAATGTCCTCTTCCCACTTTGACATCAAAATGATTGCCATACTGGGAGCAAATTTTGCTCCTATGGCTACACTCTTTGTTTGCAAATAATATGCCCCATAGTGCCAAAAGTAATTATGTGACATAGCGAATTCGAGCAACTTTAAAATAAAGTTACTTTGTACAGAGGGGATGGCATAATCTCAGGAGAGGAAGCATTGAACTGCTTCATACCCTAGTTTATGTGAGATGGCTTTGTACAAGGATGCAACATCTGCAGTCGCTAGTAGATATGTGGGCTTCCACAAAATAGTATTTAAAATATTGATGACATGTTTCGTGTCCTTGAGGAAAGAAGGAGTGCCCATCACCAATGGTTGCAAATAATTATCAATATACTTGCCGACTTGTAATAGAGTCTATACAACTGATGATGTGTCGTCCTGGAGGATTTACCAAAGTTTTGTGAATCTTTGGCAACGAATACATTGTGAGCAAGCTAGGAGCCAAAGGTACCAAATACTCCTCCTTTTTGTTTAAATGCCCATATTAAATCCCTCCTCCACAAGTATTTTAAGTTCTTTATTAAATTTCAGCTTGGGGTCCATAGATAAAGGTGTATAGGTGTCACTATCTAAGAGTCTCCCCATTTCCTGTGAATATTTTTCCCTATCTAAAATTACAATGGCGCCTCCTTTATCCGCTGGTCGAACAGCTATATCTTTTCTTTTACATGAACTGTCTAATCCTATTCTGACTTTTACCCCCCGCTAATTCTAGTGGAATTGCTTATGGGATATATTTTAATATTCAGCCTACAAGTATATTTAGGTATGTCTATGAAGGTCATAAACTTGTTTAGATTACGAGGGGGCTTGCAAATGTAAGTCTTTTACCAAGGGTTATGAACTCTTCTTTAGATAATTCCTTGGTACTTAGATTAATTATACCACTATCACTTAGGTCCTCCTTCTTTTTGGGTTGAAGGTTCCTCCCCCTCTGGTCCCTCTCTTGTGTGTCCATTTCTTTTGTGTCACCCCCCCCCCCCTCAGTGCCCTACTGAAAAACCTGTTGATTATGATAATCATTTGGGTAATTATCATAGAAGGAAGGTGGAACTGGATGATCCCTAATTACTCTGGGTTCAGCTCCTCTATTCTCATTTGTAAATGGTGCAAACCTATTATAGTATCCACTCTATAGTGATTAGGGGGGCCATCATTATTCTGAGAGCTACGTGAATCCCCAACCCCATAGTGTGTATATTGCGCCTCTCAGTTTCTCCATGGTGGAGGATGCCCCCTATGAGGGGACTGATAATTAGAGTGGGTTAATTCAATTCTATATGGTGGTCTCCCCCACTACCCCATCCCTGATTAACATTGGGATGCTGTTGTTGATCCACCCCACTCCTCTGAGGGTTGGGGGAAGAATGATATGAACCATAAGAGTGAGAATGATTTTGATTTACTCTACCATCACCAGAAAAAGGGGGGGTATCACAGGTAAGGCTTCTGTGTTTTGCCGCCCTTGTCCTGATTGCGATAAAGGATTAGTTACTGATATACATTGCCATTTAACCCCCCCCCCAAGGTATCAAATTTTATTTGGAATCTACAGTATCTCACAAAACCTCTCACATTTTTGTAAATATTTTATTATATCTTTTCATGTGACAACATTGAAGTAATATGGGTGTACTCACTTTTGTTGCCAGCGGATTAGACATTAATGGCTGTGTGTTGAGTTATTTTGAAGGGACAGCAAATTTACACTGTTATACAAGCTTTACACTCACTACTTTACATTGTAGCAAAGTGTAATTTCTTCAGTGTTGTCACATGAAAAGATATAATAAAATATTTACAGAAATGTGAGGGGTGTACTCGCTTTTGCGAGATACTGTATATTCAAAAAAATCCAGCAGCAGATATCGTGTATCAAAATGTGTGAATAAATGTAAAAGGTATATCTACGCTAGGAACGAAAGGAACTTAGTTAATAAGCAGCTGTGCACTATAACTCAGATACTTGGCACAGATAATTTATGTAAAAAGAGTGCAGCATTAAACAATAAAGTGCATTTGTGCAAAAACAGACAAATATCAAAATATACGAATGTGCAGATAATCAACATTATATAAGCAATAATAACTGTGCATAATGTTACATTACATCACATGTGAATAAAGTGAAATTGTGCAAACAAAAATTTCATATAAAGCCTCATGGGGGAAGACAGTGTGGACTTGCCCACACATGAACAGACTAAAGTCCGTTCATTTTGAACATGATTACGTACGACAGGACTAGAAAAGGAAGTTCAATAGCCAGTAGCCAATAGCTGCCCTTGCATCGTATTTGGTCCGTCAGACCAGCATACAGACAAACGGTTTTCCCAATAGAAATTGATTCTATAGGACCGATTTTAAATATGTTTGATGATGATTTTAAACTATTTCTAGGTCCATCTGAATTTTTGAAGAAAAAAGTCAGATGAAGCCCACACACGATCGTAATATCCAATGGAATAATTCTGTCTGACCTTTTCTGCCGGAAAGTTTGGTCGTGTGTAAGCGGAATTACTCTTACGGTTCATATCATTCCTCCACCAACCCTCAGAGGAAAGGGGTGGATCAACAACAGTATCCCATGTTAATCGGGGACAGGATGGCAGGGGGAGAACAGCATATAGAATTCCATCAACCCACTTTAATTATCAGTCCCCTCATAGGGGGCCTCCTCCACCGTGGAGAAACAGAGAGGAACAATATACACACTATGGGGATTCACGTGGTGCTCAGAATAATGGGGGGCCCCCCTAATCACTATAAAGTGGATAACTATAATAGGTTTGCACCACTTACAAATGAGAATAGAGGAGCTGAACCCAGAGTAATTAGGAATCATTAAGTTTTTGCTTGCACAATTGCACTTTATTCACATGTGATGTAATTTAGCATATGTGTCTTCAAACTTTATTAACAGTTATTATTGTTCATATAATGTTGATTATCTGCACATTCGCATATTTTGATATTTGTCTGTATTCGCACAAATGCACATTATTGTTTAGTGCTGCACTCTTTTTACATATACACTATCTCACAAAAGTGAGCACACCCCTCACATTTTTGTATTTTTTTTTTTCCTTCTACAAGCCAAAATATTTTTTTTAGATTTTTTTTAAATCAAATATGTTTTTATTAAGAAACACACAATTATTTTCCATTTTACACAAAAATATAAGAAAAATACATTTCTCCCTTTAGTAAAAAGTATACTAAAGTGCTGATATGAACTAATAAATAAATAAATAAGTGACAAATACTATAAGATGACCAAATAATATAGCTGCAATTATTGTGTATGTGAACTGATATCACACAAAAAATGTTGATTATATTTAGAACGTATAATGCGCTAATATTAGCCTACCAATATAACACGGTGTAACCTCCTAATGGTTAATCAGTGAATCATGTGCAAAATAAGCAAATGGAGCTTATTATAAATAACATATCATCCTTCACCATAACAAAATACTAAAACTAAATATCAACGTGATGATAAATTATTAAACACAATAAAAAAGAAAGAAAAATGAAAAATGAGATATAATATTAGATATAATATGTGATGAACCACAGTGCACAAATATTTCAATAGTACAGCATACCACTGCGAAGAAATGTAATGTCTTTAGTGATTGATGAGTTTAGACAGGTTTGAATGAGTAACCCCAATGATACAAATGCCTTGCTTATATATTCAGCTGCTCTTTAGCATGGGCTGGCTCCTGGCTGTTAAATAACTTCTGCAGTATGAAAGAAAAAGACCATTGCGCAGATAGTATATGGAATATTCCCTATAAACTAAGGCTAAACTTTACTGACACTTTCCAGCATAATGAATCGCATATGGTAAGGTCAGTTGCATACAGCGAACAGCAATGTTCATCACTGGCTCCTCCCGTATGATCTTCTCCCAAACATGAACAACCTCAAGGGCTTGCAGTACAATCTATGTACCAGATAAAGATGTGACACAATATGCGAGGGGGACACAGATATAGACCCCTATATCAGTATACGATTCCATTGCTCCACTGTTATTGGCCCAATGTCCCTCTCACATTTACCCCTACTGTTAAATTACGTCCCCCCTCCTAGATCTGCCCTACTTATACACCCATACATATCAGAGATTAATCCCTTGGATGTCCTGGCATTAAGTACTTTCCTAGGAGAGGGCATTTCACTCCACTCTGGTACCTCCCCCCCAAACTGGGCCTCTAACGCATGCCTTACTTGAAGGTATCTATAAAAAGACTGATTTGAGATGGCATAATCTTCCCTTATCTCCCGGAATTACTTCAATCTACCTGCCCTGAACAATTGTGCAATGCCTCTCCGCTCCTATTCCTCTATTTTCCCCATTGCCTTAAATTCCTTTAGATTTTTATTATCCCATATGGGGGAGAATTCAGAAAATCCACCATAACCCAGCATAGCTTTCACAGTCTCCCAGCTTTTTACCATCAGTTTAACTGTAGGGCATCCCGAACCAAAAGAATCTGCTTCAACTGTCTGTACTACTGTATCGTGACTAGTGTCATTCAACAACAGGCCCCTTCCTACCTCCCTCTCTACCGGCAAATTCTTTCCTCTCATATGCTGCATTTGTGCTGCCAAGAAGTAGCATCTCACATTTGGCAATGCTAATCCTCCCTCCTCTGTCATCAGCTGCAACGTTCGCAAGCAGATTCTTGCTACTCTGTTTTAGCTCTCTAAACACCCCATCCAATATTTTAAACCAATGAACTGGAATCCACACTGGGGAGTTGTGCAATACATATAGAATTTGTGGCATCCAGACCATTTTGATTAAGTTACAATGTCCAGCTATCAAGAGAGGAAGACGACTCCATATCCAACATTTGTTTTAACTTTGTCATAAGTGGGACAAAATTTCCTGCTATATACTGTCCCGGATCTCTTGTTATATTATTGCCCAGATATTTCATTTGACTTATGACCCTTACTTGGGCTACATGTTGCAGCAAGGGTTCTATTAGAGGGTCTGTCGGCAAGAGTACAGATTTTGCTCAGTTAATAACCAGGTCAGAAAATTGTCCAAAATCTCTGATTATATCCATTGCCGCCCCCAAAGAAGACTGTGTGTCACCCAAAAACAATAGTATATCATCTGCATGCATAGCAACCTTCTCTTCCCCCATTACTCTTTTAAATCCCTGCACTTTGGGGAAGTTTTTAATGCAATGGCTTGTGGCTCCATTGCAAGGGCGAAGAGAGGGGGCGACAATGGCACCCCTGTCTTGTCCCCCTCGCCAGTTGCAACCACTCAGAACTTATTCTCACTTTGGCTCTGGGTCCCTCTTATAACATTCTTATCCATTCAACAAACTTAGGGCCAAACTGGAATTCTACCAATACCCTCCATAAATAATGGCATTCAAGGCTATCAAAGGCCTTAGCCGCATCTAATGATAAAACTGCTCTCGCCCCCCCCTTTTCTGTTGGCAACTGGGTACTTAAATATACTCACCTTATGTTCATGTTTACGGATCTGTTCGGTATATAAACGGGTTGATCCGGGTGTATTACCTTAGAAATTATTCTATTTAACCTTGCTGCTAGTACTTTTGCTAAGATCTTTACGTCGGAGCACAAAATGGATATAGGTCTGTATGAAGCCACTTCTAACAGATTTTTCCATTCCTTTGGCAGTACAATTATAGTTGCTTTTGTTGTGAATGGGGGTAGTTTCCCCTCTCCTACTGCCCAGTTAAGTACCTCCAAAAGTTTTGGGAGAAAAATGCCTCCGTACTTCTTGTATATTTCTACTGGTAGGCCATCCGGTCCTGAAGACTTCTGATTTGCCATATCTGCTGTTGCCCTTTGTAGTTCCTCTAAAGTTAATGTGCTCTCCAATCCCTCCCTGTCCTCCTTTCACAGTGAGGGAATCCTCAGTTTTTCAAAAAAGTCCCACATTTCCCCTTCTGTGTTTAATTGTGGTGTACTATACACATTTTTATAATAGCTTTTATATACATTTACTATTTCCGGAATGGTCCTCTTAATTTTACCTCCCTCATTCAAAATAGCGTATATAGAGTATAGTGCAGGAGGGTCCATTTACTTTAACTATTAAGGCCAGAATCCTCCCTACTCGTTCTCCTTCCCCAATAAGCTCTTATATTCTGCTTTCTTTAGAGCTTGTTCCTTATATTCTTCCCGTCTCTCCACCCACTCCTTATACCTATCTGGGGTTGGATCCTCTACATACCATACTTTGGCCTCTCTTACACTCTCCCCTGCGGTGATTTCTTTAACCTGTGACTGTTTCTTAATATAGATAGAAATAGAGAAAGCACTCACATTGCCTCATCCGTAAATAATTATGGAAGTACAAAAAGAACGGGTCCTAAAAAGTGACCTACAGTCGGACTTTAGCGGCACAGTAAACAATGAGGATATAGAAAAATAATATTAATGTTTATTGAGACATAAAAACATACATATTTCAAAATGGTGTGAAAAGGCAGGAAAAGGTTAAAAAAAACATATATAGAGAGAAATATACAGTATAAAATGTGAGCCCTAGTGCATCCGAGATTATATTCAGAGCTTCTTCATTACACAATACGAGATCAATTCTGGACAGCGTGGCATGTGTTTTAGAATGGCAAGATTACTGTCTTACCTCGGGATACCAAATTCTCCAGACATCCATCAACCGGGTCTCCCCACAAAATTGGAGGAGCGGGCTGCAGGATGAACCACCAGGCTAGACTCCAGGTGGGAACCTGTCCAGACTTATCCATGATCATGACAAAATGTCCCGCACTATAACAGGTACCCCAGGCTTATCTATAATAAACTTCATTAATTCATACAACATTTCTGTGCTAAATGGGGGAGGGATATATACATTGGCCAACACGTACTCCCTATCCTCCAACAAGCAAAAGAGAAAAGCGTATCGTCTATTCTCATCTAGCTTACTCTGCCTGGTGAAGAAGACCACCCCGGGATCTATCAGAATACTCACCCCCTCGAATAGGAGGTGTGAGTAGAATGATATTGCACTGATATTTCCTGTGCCTTAAAGCACAGATCTTCTCTTATTTGAAGAGTCTCCTGCTGGTAGAGTATTTCGATTTTACCCATATTGGCCATTGAGAAGATCGCTTGTCTTTTAGCCGAGTCTCTTACCCCCCGAACATTCCAGGAGCATATCTTAACACTCCTAGCTTGTTCTGGGAGTTTTCCAATCTTTCCTCCCATAGCTGTTATTGCCTCTTCCTCCTGTCTATAATTCTATAGTGTATTCCCCTAATTCCTGTATTTCTCTATTTAAAAAAAAAATCATAACTTGGTGACTCTTCCCCTTCCTGTGTAACTTCTAAACATGTGTAGTTCCCGTTCATACTCTCCTTCATCCAATCACACATCCCATTCTCCCCCCCTTTCCCAACCCCCAACCCTCTCCCTGCCCCTCTTTGGGCCCATACTGAGGGCTTCTAAAGTGACCGCGTTTCCTCTCCAAGTTATACGTATCCATTTTTTTGTTAACCATTTCTCTTGTGTATTACTTTCCAAAACTGGGGGACAGAACGGATATAACTAAAAAAATATTATTTTCCCACAAGTGATTAATTCCCCCCCAGAAAAACCAAGCACTCTTATTAACCTTTTTACCCTTTCACAGCCCCCCCCCGCCCCTGCTCCCATATTTCACTTTTATATGAATATCACTATCCTGAGAGAAAAAAAGGAAGGAAATATTTTATAGATGGGGATCCCCCCGAAAAAGAATAAAAAATACATTTTTTGCACCCGCTGCACCCTCCCTTCATATCCAACCACAATGTCACTTCTGCAGGTATGTTGAAAAGCTGTTATTCGCAAATGTGCTGGATAAAGCATGGCATAATTGATTTTAAGCCGTTGCAACCTGCATTTGCATTCTATAATCCTGGCCCTTTGTTTCTGTAGTTCAGGAGAAAAGTCTGAATATATTGAGATCCTTGCACCATTATACTGTATGTTTTTCATTTCTCTTGCTTTTTGAAGAATAAGAACTTTGTCTTTATAGTGTAAGAGCTTAACAAGAAAAGGCCTTGGTCGGCCTCCTGGAGGTGGTGCCCTATATGGGACTCGATGCACATGTTCAATTTCAAAAATTTTTGTCAAAGAGTCTTTACCGAACATTCCTATAAGCCAGTCCTCCATATATTCTGTGGTAATGTTACCTTCAAGTCTTTCAGGCAGACCAAAAACCCTTAAAATTTTCCTGTGTAATCAATTTTCCATGTCGTCCATTTTATAAATGCACATACTTAGTTGCTCCTTCATTAATGTTATCTCTTGTTTCATCGGGTTAACATCGTCTTCGACATCGACATAACTGGCTAAGTCTCCCCTCAAGGGAGGATGTCCATTCACATACTTCTTGTACATCATGCTTCAAAAATAACAAATCAAAGCATTTCAATTGATCAGATAATTCAGATAGTGATGACTTACAGTTGTTGACTGCAAGAAGGATGTCTTTCAGGCATGGCTCTTTCTCTACTCCCGTAGTTGGCTCCAGGATTTCCCTCTCTGTTTCCTTACTTGGAGCTTGGTTTCTCTCCTGGACTGCTGATGTCTCTGCTACTGGGCCCTGACTCTTCCTCCCTACGGGGGGGCGGTCTGGGGACATAGATGTTGTGTTCCCCCTGCCTGCCCACCCTTCTTGGGTGTCTGGCCTGATGTATGAGTGAATCACACCAATTTTGCAGCAGCAGCCTGGCTCAGTCTATGCGGCTGCCTCCTCCACTCCAAGGTTCCGGGTCATGGTGGAAAATTGACTGCCTTCTTGGATGCCTCACATGGCTCTATCTATGTGTGTCACCTCTTCTCCTCTCACAGAGGGGTGTGCTGCTGGAAACCACTCTGGGAGAGCCCACTGCCAATGCCCAAAACAGGGGAAGGCGCCCTTCTTCAGCAGACCCACCGTTCCCTCTTTCGGCACCTCCTTGCTTCCTCCACGCTTTGCATTACGGCGTCCTGCATGGGAGCTGGTGGGAGGTCCGGGCTTTGCTGCAACCTCTCACCTCAGCATCCGGTCATGCCCCTGTAAATATTTTATTACATCTTTTCATGTGACAACACTGAAGAAATTAAACTTTGCTACAATGTAAAGTAGTGAGTGTACAGCTTGTAAATTTGCTGTCCCCTCAAAATAACTCAACACATAGCCATTTATGTCTAAACTGCTGGCAACAAAAGTGAGTAAACCCCTAAGTGAAAATGTCCAAAGTGGGCCCAAAGAGTCGATATTTTGTGTGGCCACCATTATTTTCCAGCACTGCCTTAACCCTCTTGGGCATGGAGTTCACCAGAGCTTCACAGTTTGCCACTGGAGTCCTCTTCCACTCCTCCATGATGGCATCACAGAACTGCTGGATGTTAGAGCCCTATGCTCCTGCACCTTCCATTTGAGGATGCCCCACATGTGGTCAATAGGGTTTAGGTCTGGAGACATGCTTGGCCAGTCAATTACCTTTACCCTGAGCTTCATTATCAAGGCAGTGGTCATCTTGGAGGTGTGTTTTGGGTCATTATCATGTTGGAATACTGCCCTGTGGCCCAGTCTCTGAAGGGAGGGGATCATTCATGGTTCCCTCAATGAACTGTAGCTCCCCAGTGCCGGTAGCACTCATGACACTCCTACCACCATGCTTGACTGTAGGCAAGACACACTTGTCTCTGTACTCCTCCCCTGGTTGTAGCCACACACGCTTGACACCATCTGAAGCAAATAAGTTTATCTTGGTCTCATCAGATCACAGGACATGGTTCCAGTAATCCATGTCTTGTGGTCTGGTTGTCTTCAGCAATACGCATCTGTGCCCTATAAACTATACACCAGGCACAGACAATGCAGTATCTCACATTTTTGTAAATATTTTATTACCTAATCGAGAGCCGGCTGGCTTGACTGGATTCATGACACATGGGATATTATTCTTGAATATATGTAAGTGCAACTCTGCTTTTTATTTTATTAAATTTTGCTGACTTACACTATGGAAGCCTTCTTTCATTCTTAACATGGGGAACCACTGACCACGAGTAACTACAAGTGCATTACAAAAGGAGGAGCGGGGATATCTTGCTGGCAAGCAGAGAGACCCTGGCTGGGTTATAAGCCATAGGCGAATTTGATCTCCCTAAAAAAGAGATCAATTGAGCTGGTAAGCGGCAGTCGTTTCTCAGGTGGAGGAATTTTTCTATCTTAATTCATTACTATTACATCACCTATGATTAGTGAACTGAGGATTAATTTTCTATGAATTTATGCCGGAAGTGTCGCTCAATTGTTGAACTTTTATTCATTCTAAGCACTTTAGTGTGGACTTCTTCAATAGGGTTTTTCATCATCCTAATAACTGTGATTCATGCTCTTATGGTTGGGATGTATAGTTACAATTTCCCCCTGTTATAGCAATATGGTACAGTAAGTATTGTATAGTAGACAAGTGCATTCGCTTTCGTCCAAATGCATTTTCGTCCGAATTTCAGGTATTTTCGTTATCGTTTTAACAAACCATAATGAAAGTGCAGAATCCGAAAAATGAAAGGTCCGACATAAACAAATGCTTTATTTTCATTTTTGTTGTGACAACAGTTCGATATAGATAGGAGATTCAACATGACACTGACAATAACAATCTGTGTTAGTATCTATTAGTCCAAGATTATTCCACATAGAGAGAAAAGATTCGACATAGAGAGAAAAGTTTGCTGCTGGAATTGGGTGTGGGAAGTAAAATAAAAATAATGATGATGATGAATGTGTTTGGCTGATTGTAACCAAAGAGGAGGAGCAGTAAAATAGCTAGAACTAAGTACAAACGTACAGCCAACTTACTTTCAGTTATGATTGCTAGCAGAGAGAGACAGACACTGAATCATTTCAGAAGACAGTCAATCTTAGCTGGTCCATTTGTCAGAGAACCTAAATTATTTAGCAATTAAGCAGCAGCACAGCAGCAGAACAATAGTGAAGCAAGCTACAGTTCAACTTAACTGTGTGAATTTGATAGTGATACTAGTGCTGCTAGTGTTGTGATAGCCTCAGAGGCTGCCCGTGTTGTGTGTGTGGGGGGGGGGGGGATTTATTATTATAGATTCTATATTATAGAATGAGATTCTATATAGATTGTATATATACCCTATCTTGTTACCTGTCTGATCAGTGATCACTATCACCAGTTCATTTTATGTTTGAACTATATACATTCAACATGAATGACAAAGATTCGACAAAGCAGCAAAAAACATACAAACGTCGAATCTTTGGCTTATGGTGTCTGTCGAAAGTTCTGAGAAGAGCAGCTAAACTATACGGAGTCATACAGTTTAGCTGCTCTGTTGAATCTTCTTTGAACATTCGACAGACACCATAAACCTTCAATGACAGATTTGACCTTAACCACTTACAGACCGGACCATTTTGCTGGTCAAAGACCAGACCACTTTTAGCGGTTCGGGAATGCGTCGCTTTAACTAACAATTGCGCAGTCGTGCGACGTGGCTCCCAAACAAAATTGACATCTTTTTTTTCCCACAAATAGAGCTTTCTTTTGGTCACCCCTGCAGTTTTTATTTTTTGCGCTATAAATAAAAATAGAGCGACAATTTAGAAAAAAACGCATTATTTTTTACTTTTTGTTATAATAAATATCCCCCAAAAATATATAAAAAAAAACATCTTTTTCCCTCAGTTTAGGCCGATACGTATTTTTCTACATATTTTTGGTAAAAAAATCGCAATAAGCGATTATTGATTGGTTTTGTGCAAAAGTTATAGTGTTTACAAAATAGGGATAGTTTTATGGCATTTTTATTAATAATTTTTTATTATTTTTTTTTACTAGTAATGGTGGCGATCAGCAATTTTTATTGTGACTGCGACATTGTGGCGCACACATCGGACATTTTTGACACATTTTTGGGACATTGTCATTTATACAGTAATCACTGCTATATAAATGCAGTGATTCCTGTGTAAATGGCACTGGCAGTGAAGGGGTTAACCAGTGGGTGGCAGTGTAGGGGTTAAGTGTTCCTAGGGGTGTGTTACTAACTGCGGGGGGTTGGGCTTTCATTTAGTGAACACTGATCTCTGCTCCAATCACATGGAGCAGAGATCAGCATCACTAGTTGCTAGGCAGAATGGAGAAATGCTGTTTCCGAGGCATTTCCTCCATTCAGCCGTCCCGTGAGACGATCGCGGGTATGCCCGCGGCGATCGAGTCCGCGGGACCTGCGACCAGACTCACGGGGGTCCCGACCAGCACGTGAGCGCGCCGCCGCCAGCACGCTCGAGATGGCAGGGCGGCATTGAAGATTGGACGTACCTGTACGCCAATATACCTGCCCTTACCATTCTGCCAACGTACATCGGCGTGCACTGGTCGGGAACCGGTTAATTAATTTGGATTTTTGGACAAATGCAATTTTTAACGAAAACTAAATAAATAAAAAACAATTTCAGGAGTAACTAAATAAATTTATTTTTCAGATGAAAATGAAATTCTAAACAAAATATTTCAGTGTGCACATGTCTAATGTATAGTGCATTGGCGGCCCTATAGTCTCCATTGACAGAGTTGGCTCATATATGTGATCATATGACATTATAATCATTTTTTACAGTGCAACTTACATTTTAACTATATTATTTCACATGCAAACAATGTTTATACATAGAGCATATACACTTATGGTTAAAGATTTGATCATTGCACATCCTAAATAGGTTTGTAAGTGCATTATTTGAAGCTATATTGCAGGGAATAATAGAAGCTGTACCTGATGGACATCAGTCAGTTTTTGCAACCTCTACCTAAGTAAAGAATAAAGCTGACCAAATATGGATCAAAATTTGTCTGGTTCAGCAGGGACTGGCCAAATTTC
This sequence comes from Lithobates pipiens, assembly GCF_037356315.1. Lineage (NCBI taxonomy): Eukaryota > Metazoa > Chordata > Amphibia > Anura > Ranidae > Lithobates > Lithobates pipiens. Next base: position 166,827,140 of record NW_027507764.1, read on the forward strand.
GATGCATGTTGTTGAACAGAAGTCAATCAACAGATTAAAAACCCTGACAATATTTATTTGCACGGCCACCACAGCAGGCAACAGGCTGCAGAGCTGATCAGTGTATTCTAACATGGACCCTCCTGGCATACTACACGGACCCTTTGCATAATACAGGGACCCGTGTACAACACACAGCCCCCTTTCATTATAAAGACCCCCCCTGTACTCCCAGGGCTGGGACAGGGACAGCACTGCCAGCATACTCTGAAGTTGATAAAACATCACACTGTCAGCTTGCCAGCCCCTTCTCATACACCGCTCCTCCTGTGTCACTCTCATTGTAAATCAAATCTTCTAAATACCTCAATTAACACTGCTCTGTCTCGTGGACCCGATCATGTGACTGCTCTCCTCTATTTGATTGACGGTCACGTGACCTCTCTCCTCCTTCAATCAAAAGTTACACATGAGGAGGAGGCTGAGCGGGAGGAGAAGAGCAGCCACAATGAGCTGTGTTAATTAGGGTATTCAGAGGCTTAGATTTACATTGATGGTTACACAAGAGGAGTGGTATATGACAAAGAGCTGGCAGTAATGTTTTGTAAACTTTAGAGTTTACTGGTAGCCCTGTCCCATGGCCAGGAGAGGCAGGATGGCTGACCTGACACCCTCCCAATAGGTGGAACCCGGGGAGGACCGCCCAATCCCACCCCCTGTTGGTAAAAAAACAGATATCGGTGTATAACACGCAGGCACGGTTTACCCTTTATTTTCAGGGTAAAAAAGTGTGTGTTATATACCGATAAATACGGTAAATAACACATATGATAAACAAAATCTGCTGTTCATGTTATATATTTCTCAGCTAATCTTTTACATCTTAAATCACTAAAAACTGGATTAACTTCCAGTAAGTCTTGTTATTAGGATTTTCTCCACACAGCTGGTGTAGTGAAAGATAATACTTTTCCAATGCATAGTCCTCTTATCTGTGCTTTCTGTAAGACAACTCTTTCTTTACACCACTGTAGTTCAGTCATAGGTTATAAAGGATTATTGATGGTTAATGAATAAAAGATTTTACTAGATAAAATATAGAAGTATACCTCAGGACTGTTTTCTTCTATTTTAGAATTCTATGCAGTTACAAGCTGAATTTATTGAATTTCTTTCAGTTCAGCCAACTCCAGTCTAAAGCTATTTTGACTTGAAAGTTTATGTCTTATGACAAAGTGAAGGAAAATATTTAGCCGAGGATGAAATTATGTGTAAGAGCGCAATAATTTTTGTAAAAGTGAAATATTGGTAAAATCTTTCGTTTTTCAGGACTGGTGTAAATGTTTTATTTGCAACTCCATTTTGAGTAATTAAAGCTGCTAATAATTACACAACCTTTACTACACCGACCTTGAACATTAATGTCAGCTACAGCTAAAATTGGAAAACCTAGCTTTGTGTTTAGTCCAGGGGTCAGCAATCTTTTTCCACTTAACCACTTGCTTACTGGGCACTTAAACACCCTTCCTGCCCAGACCAATTTTCAGCTTTCGGTGCTCTCACACTTTGAATGACAATTACTCAGTCATGCAACACTGTACCCAAATAAATTTTTTGTCCTTTTTTCCCACAAATAGAGCTTTCTTTTAGTGGTATTTGATCACCTCTGGGGTTTTTATTTTTTGCGCTATAAATGAAAAAAGACTGAAATTTTTGAAAAAAAACACATATTTCTTTGTTTCTGTGACAAAATTATGCAAATTATTAATTTTTCTTCATAAATTTTGGCCACAATTTATACTGCTACATATCTTTGGTAAAAATAACCCATATTAGTGGATATTATTTGGTCTTTGTGAAAGTTAGAGAGTCTACAGGCTGTGGTGCGAATCATACAAAATTGATCACATCTGATGTACTGGTGGCCTATCTCACTTCTTGTGACCCGAACAAGCCAGGAAAGTACAAATACCTCCCAAATGACCCCTTTTTGGAAAGTAGACATTCCAAGGTATTTAGTAAGAGGCATGGTGAGCTTTTTGATGTTGTCATTTTTTACCCACAATTCTTTGCAAAATTAAGATTTTTCATTTTTTACATTTTTTTCCACAAAATTGTCATTGTAATAGGTTATTTCTCTCACATGGCATGTGTATACCACAAATGACACCCCCAAAAAAATTCTGCTACTCCTCCTGAGTATTACAATACCACATGTGTGGGACTTTTTCACAGCCCGGCCACATAGAGAGGCCCAACATGCAAGGAGCGCCATCATGTGTTCTAGGAGCATAAATTACACATGTAACTTGTTGACTACCTATTACACTTTTGAAGGCCCTGGAGCACCAGGACAATGACACGTGACACTGATGACAGATTGCACTGATACGTGGCACTGATGACAGATGGCACTAATATGTGGCACTGATGACAGATGGCACTAATACATGGCACTGATGACAGATGGCACTAATACGTGGCACTAATACGTGGCACCGATGACAGATGGCACTAATACGTGGCACCAATGACGTGTGACACTGATGACAGATGGCACTGATAAGTGGCATTGATGACACGTGACACTGACAACAGATGGCACGTGACACTGACAGGTGGCACTGATGACAAATGGCACTGATACATGGCACTGATGACAGATGGCACTAATATGTGGCACTGAGCACAGATGGCACTATGTGGCACTGATGACACGTGGCACTGATGACAGATGGCACTTATACGTGGTACTGATGACAGATGGCACTGGGGACAAATGGCACTGACAACAGGTGGCACTGGGGACAGATAGCACTAACAGGTGGCACTGGGGACAGATAGCACTAACAGGTGGCACTGGGGGCAGGTAGCACTGGGGTGGATGGCACTGGGGCGGATGGCACTGGGGTGGATGGCACTGGGGCAGGATGGCACTGGGGTGGATGGCACTGGGGCAGGATGGCGCTGGGGGAGGATGGCACTGGGGGAGCATGGCACTGGGGCGGATGGCACTTTTGTTATTTATTTTTTTATTTTCCCACTTACGGCCACTGCAGCAGTTCATCTCTCCCCTCTCACACGCTGTCTGTGTGAGGAGGGAGAGCGGCGCTGAGAGATGATCTCATATGTTTACATATGAGATCATCTCACATTGGACACGCTGATCGCGCTGTAAACGGCCGCTGTGATTGGCTGTTTACAGCGATCTGTGTTTGCCTGTCTCCGGGGGACACGGCAAACACAGAACTTCCCCGATGCACGCCCGCGGAGGCGCGCATTGCGGAAGTAAACACCAGGATGTCCAGGGACGGCCTCCCGGACGAAAACGCCTGCTCTATAGCCGTCATTCGGCTATAGGGCGGGTGGGAAGAGGTTAAGGGCCAGATTCAAAGTATGTGAATGCATGGAGGGTCACATTAATAAATTAATTAATAAATGAAGATTACATAGTCCCCACACTTCTTGACCCCTTTACATTACACAGTCCCACACCTCTGGACCCCTTTACATTACACAGCCCCCATATCTATGGACCCCTTTACATTACACAGCTCTCCTGCATGTCACACAACCCCCCCCCCCCATGTTATGCTTTAAAATTGCACACACTCGTGGAATAGCGACAAACTACGGTACTTAGAAATCCCCATAGGCAATGCTTTATGCATTTCTACAGGTTAATAGTTTAGGGTTACAGAGGAGGTCTTGTGTTAGAATTATTACTTGTGCTGTAACGATCATGAATCATGGCAATTCCTCACATGTGTGGTTTGAACACTGTTTAAATTTGAGGTCACAACTTACATGCCTGCTTGTATGAAAAACGTATCCTGATCACTTTGTATTGCTTCCCTTGTGCAAAATAACAGGTGTTCTTGCCAGTCCCTCTGCTTTCCTATTAAAAACTGAACTCCCTAGGCATGAGAACACCAAGGTTAATATATGACCCGTGCTGGTACTCAAAGCCAAACACAGATCAAGACCGGACTGAAGACAAGTCAAGAATCATCCCAGTACTTTCAGGGATGACATTTCCATGCCTAACACCAAGAGAAATACGCTTTCCAGGTGTGATGGTAGGCTTCATAGGAAGTTGATTTCTTAGATTTCAAAAGGATAGGTAAAACCAAATTTAACAGGTTCCTTGACCTGGGCTTCAAAAGCAAACTGTTACAGCTAATGGACTGAGAAGGGAATCAGTCTTTGAGATAGAAATAGTTTAATAAACTGGGCAGGCCCATGGAGAGTCTGCCAGGAGTCTGATGAGGTCTAAATATCACTTCCTTCTGGGCCAGTTCAGTGCTATGAGAATCACATGAACATCCTCCATCTTGATTCTATGTAATCAAAAAGGAAGTCGCTTCAGAGGTGAGAAGGCCAAAAAAGTGTGTGAACATTGCAAAGGTGAAGGTTCTGGGGCTGTTTTCTTAATCCTACTCTATCTGTTGATCCTCTGACCTGGAAACACACAGGTCAGGAGTACAGATGTTTCAGATCTCGTTGTCCGCAAATATGTTTTGGATCAGTGATTCAATTGTTAATTACCAGAGCTACTGCTGTCCACTGAAGTTCTGACATTTGACCTTTGATTTTGTGGGTGTGGGAGTTCACAGAGGAGAAGCTTATTCTCACAGGCAGAATTCAGGGGTCCATGTACAGCCTATGCTTAGGATCTAAGACGGTCAACAGGGACACACTATAACATATTTTTTATCTTTATCTTTTTTATATTTTTTAAGAAATATTTACAGCAAGGTCAAGCTAAATTTATAAAGAACCGATGCTGGATTCCACCTACACACAGTGCAATTAGGATAATAATTGGTCATTTTTATTGTGTTGAATTCTCTATAGTATAACATACTTTTATTCTAACTACAGAGTAATATTGTAGATGTAGGTTTTTCTTATGTGTTTACCGACTTTAAATTGATGCAGTTATTCAACCATAACACAATCTGAAATTCTGCACTTTTGTCATACCTTTGCACAGTGTGTGCTCATGGATATACTTTATTTATTGGCTTTCGGCATGTGGTTGGATACTGTCTCTGCACATTGAAAAAGGATAACTAATGTCTTTAATGAATTACATGCCTTTTCTCTGCATTTTTGGCATTCTGTAGCAAGTTTTCTGTGCTAATGTTCTCTGCCCAATGTCAAGGATATTACCTTTCCTTTTATTTCCCAGAAAATTGTTTTGTGTTATCACAATACAGCAAGGAATTTATCACTCTGACAAAAAGTCATTTGACCAATTGTTTTTATATGTATAATGACACAAGAAATTGGAGCATTAAGATAGATGCATTCATATTCCTTAAATGACTCAATATTCACAGTGTTCTTTTTAGTCCGTTTTAAACAGAGCATCTTTTTCCTTGAAATATTTTTTTTATGGAATGACTCATGAGTATAGGCAAACTAGATCATCAGCTCTAAAATGACCAATGGCTAGTCTTCAAATATGAGTGTAGCAATTATGGCACAGTTACCAACATTATAAATCAATCTCCACACTGCTACTAGATTGATTTAAATAAAGTCCTTTAACAATTGTTAGCTTTAATGAGAGTAGAGAAGGATTTTTTTTCATGCTATCTGGGGTTTAGAGATATTTCCCCTCATTTACAGTCCCTGTGACAATGGTTTTACCAAACAGCAAGTAAAGGAAAATCCCCAAAAGGAGCACAAAGAGAAAAAAAGCTGACAGTGGTTTTGCATTTAACATCTTCACTTAAAACAAAAATTATTTCTGTCTATCTTGATATTAGAGACATCCAGTCTGGGAAAAATGTTGCCACTAGGACAGTCAGGGAAGGGAAATCTCTCTAAAGGCTTGATGCCTTTTTTTTGTACAGTTTTTTTATTCCTATACAAGTCTATAGGAATGCAAAACTCTCTTGAAACAGGTCAAGTGCAGGTAAGAAGGAGGTCAATGGAAATTCAAATCCATCTTTTCCCACTTTTCTGAAAGACAGCTACAAAGTGGGCTTCCAGTGCTGGGAGGGCGTCAGACGTTCTTCTGTAATCTCACAGCTTGTGCACCCCTCGACTGATCACAGAACAGGGAAAAGGGCCAATCACAATGGCCCTTTAACATGTGATCAGCTGTCAACCATAAACAGTTGATCATGGAAGTAAGCAGAAGCCGGTTATCAGCTTTTTTACCTCATGATCAGCGAGAGGAGAATAGAAGAAAGCCGGTAACTGGCTTCTGCTACAGGGACATCGGCCCCAATCTGTGCCCGCCAGTGCTGCTAATTAGTGCCACCTATCAGTGCCCACCAGTACCACCTATAACTACCCATCAGTGCCATCTATCAGTGGCCATCAGTTCCTTATCATTGGTGTCAAAGATCAGTGTCAATATCATCTGTTTATTAGTGCCACCTGCCAGTGCCTATCAGTTCTCATCATTGGCTGACAGCTGACCCAGAAAGTAAACAGAACCCAGTTATCATCTTTTTTTTTCTCTCCTCACGATCTGCTAGAGGAGAATAGAAGAAAGCTGGTAACTGGCTTCTGTTACAAGGACATCAGTCTAAATCTGTGCCCGCCAGTGCTGCTAATCAGCGCCACCTATCATTGACCATTAGTGCCCCCTATTAGAGCCCATCAGTGCTGCCAACCAATGCCCCATCAGTGTCACCTAACAGTGCTGCCTATCAGTGCTGCCTACCAGTGCATATCAGTGCCACCTATCAGTGCCCATCAGTGCCAACCATCAGTGCAGCCTCATAATTGCCTTCTCATCAGTGCCCACCAGTGCCACCTCATCAGTGTTCATCAGTGCAGCTTCATCAGTGCCCATCAGTGCAGCCTATCAGTGCCCATTAGTGCAGCCTATCAGTGCCCATCAGTGCAACCTCATCAGCACACATCAGTGAAGAAGAAAAATTACCTGTTTGCAAAATAATTTTTGTTTCTTTAGCAAAAAATAAAAAAACTCAGTAGTGGGGGGGGCGTGGCTAGCCGCGGAGCAAGATGGAAGCTTGATCACAGAGCTCCGCTCCACAGCAGGCTTCCGCAGCTACACCAGCGCAACTGATCGACTCTCTCTCGCACAACAGAGCGGGGAAGTCGTGGGACACTCGGCGGCATGCCCGGACGCCGCCATCCTCCGCCGCAACCGCGCCGAATGACCGAATTCTTCGGCCGCATGGAGAACGGAGGGAGCCAAGATGGCGCCGACCAGGCCGCTCTGCACACGGGCCCCGCGCCGCACAATTCGCAGCCGCTCGATCCACAGGGAGACCGGCCTGGCACAGACAGGGATGGCAGAGGAGATCTTGAGGAGATGGACAGCCTCCCCCATACACCGCTATACGCAGGGGACACTCCGCAAGAGAGAGGTAAGAGACTGGCCTCTTCCCCCTGTAATTCTCCTCACAAAGCACCCACTGCTAAGAAGCACCATGGCCCTGACTCTGGACCTACTCATGCCACCTCAACCCCTTTGTCTACCCTGGCTACCATTCCAGTGACTGACAACCCTGTGTCTGAAAGCATGTTAAAATCTATGCTGCTCACTCTGCAGAAAGACCTCCACAGGGAGCTGCAGCTCTCCCTCTCTCAAGCACATGACAGGCTAGACTGCCTGGAAGACAGAGCAGACATAATGGAAGATCACCTTTCAGACATGGGCAAAGCTCACAATGAACTCCTCAACGCACACGACCACCACACGGATGAGATACAAAAGATAAAGCTGAAGCTCGCAGACCTCGAGGACAGGTCCAGACGTAACAATATAAAATTTAGAGGGATCCCTGAAACCGTATTGCCTAACGAGCTGCCAAAGTACTTGCACCACCTTTTCCTCACTCTCCTTCCTGACCTTACACCTCATGATATGACCATCGACCGAGCGCATAGAATTGCGAAACCGGACCATCTCCCAGATGATACACCCCGAGATGTTCTAGCAAGAATCCACTTTTATCAGGTCAAGGAACAACTCCTCCGTGCGACCAGGAACCTGAGACCCCTTCCAGCTCCTTACAGTAAAGTATCGCTTTTCGCGGACCTGTCCCCCGCAACCATGGAGTTCCGCAGAGCGTTCTCACCGGTCACGTCCCTACTCCAAGAGCATAATATTGTTTATCGCTGGGGATTCCCCACCAAGCTCCTAGTCACCTACCAACAAAAAGTGGTTCCTATCCTGTCACCCAAGGACGGGTACAAGAAGCTAACTAACTGGGGCCTACTTCCTCTCCGACCGAAGTCACACAATTCAACAAATCACTCGAAGGACTCCCCACCTCCTTCTCGGCGACCATTAAACAAGTCCAACAAAACCTGATGCCCTCTACGTCAAGCACTGTCCCAGCTACATGAAGCCTGCATGGGCGTCTTCTTCAGTTTCACCCCCCCCGCTGAATTACAGTGTGCCAAGCACACTCTGTTTAGGTGCCTTCCTAAACCTTTGTTTCCTTGAAGGTAACCTGCTCTGTTGTCACCTGGATATTTTTTTTGACTTACCAGTTTTTTTTTCCCTTTTTTTCTTTTTTTTTTTTTTTTTTTTTCTTTTATTTTCTTATTGTTTTGAGTCCCATTTTTCCCCCCGACCCCTGTCTCACCACTTTGTTAACTACTGGTGCCCAACGACTCTTGTAAGACCTACCAGTCCCTGATGCCGTTCGCTTCTTCAACATACCGACATCTCTAAACCCATTTGAACTGTCTCTTTTATTGTAATCTTAATGCTCATAGTTTTTACAAGATGTAAGTCATAACTATCATCATAAATTATTGTACTGTATAGGATTATAATACACTGTCTTATTCTACCTGTGGTCGCGCTCAACATCTGTGCAACTCTATTTCATAATTGACCGCCATGCCAATTAAAATAGTTTCCCTCAACGCCAAAGGTCTTAATTCCCCCTTCAAAAGAAACCTCCTCTGGAAGGAAGCGTGTAAACAAAAAGCTGACATTGTATGTGTGCAAGAAACGCACTTTACGCAACATAATCCACCCAAATGTACACATAAAAATTATTCACACTACTTTTTCTCTAACCACACTAAAAAGAAATGTGGGGTAATGATAGCTGTTAGCTCCAACATTTCTTTCAACCCACATCACGTTGACACGGATGAGGAGGGAAGGTTTATCGTTCTAACTGCAACGATTGATAACCAAGTCTTAACATTAGTTAATGTATACGCGCCCAACACCTCTCAAAAGAAGTTTTTCAAACGTCTCAGGTCCAAATTACAGCTGGTTCAGCATGACTCCCTAATCATATGCGGAGACTTTAATGACATCCCTGACCCTTTGCTAGACACAACCAATCCAAGTAGGAAGGACTCCTCCGCCCTTTCCGCGTTTATGACCAACGAAAATCTATACGACCCGTGGAGGTGCACACACGATGTTGAGCGTGATTACACTTTTTACTCCTACCCAGGCAACTCCTACTCTCGGATCGACCTCTTCCTCACAAACAAAAAAGCTCTATTGTCCACCTCAGAAGCCCATATTGGCACGATTACATGGTCAGATCACGCACCAATTTCGTTGACCCTGTTCCCGCCCCAATGCCCCACTAACCACTCGGTGTGGCGAATGAATGCATCCCTGTTAACCAATATTACTTACGAAAAGGAAATAGAATCCGAGATTAGGAGTTACTTCGAGCACAACTGTGCATCGGTAGACAACCAAGCTACAATTTGGTTGGCGCACAAAGCCTCATTACGAGGGCTTTTTATGAAACTGGGAGCTAGAGAACGCAAAAGACGAAACGCAGAAGTAGACCAGTTATTACATCGCATTAAATCCCTGGAACTAGCCCATAAAACCAATCCCACCACTACACTGCTAGATTCCCTTCGTGACTATAGAAAACAACTTACTGAATTATTGAACCACAAATTTGACTATTACATCAAACGACTAAAATTGAACTCATATGCCTTCAGCAACAAATCTGGAGCCTTTTTAGCTAAACAAATAAAAAAACAACAACGCAAGGCCAAAATACCATACCTCCTAAACTCCAAAGGTGCACGTATGACCAATCCCCTAGATATAGCCAACACATTTGCAGCTTTCTATTCGGACTTATACAACCTCCAAACGACGATATCAGACCCCCCGATAACTACCGACTCTATTAACGCCTTCCTTTCTTCAGTTCAACTACCAGCACTTACACCGACTCAACTGAAAGACCTATCCACCCCCTTTTCGCTCACCGAAGTACAAGCAGCTATTAAATCGCTCCCACTACATAAAGCACCAGGCCCTGACGGCTTTGTTAATGAATATTATAAGCACTACAATGACATCCTCTCCCCTCATCTCTGTAACGCATTTAATCAATATGCCTCCTCTGGCACAATGCCTACAGAGTGTCTGAATGCCCTTATAGTGACCCTACCCAAACCGGGTAAACCCTCGGATACTCCGGGAAACTTTAGACCTATTTCACTCTTAAATACAGACACCAAATTATACGCTAAACTGCTGGCTCTTAGACTCTCCACGGTGATGACTCAACTGATCCATATAGATCAGGTGGGCTTCATCCCTGGAAGGCAAACCTCGGACGGCACTCGTCGCTTTATTGACATTATTCAGTGGACAGAACACAACAAAACGCCTTCTCTGCTCCTTTCCTTGGATGCAGAGAAGGCGTTTGACAGAGTTCATTGGCTATATCTAGAAGCTGTCCTACGTAAATTTGGCATATCCGACAAATTACTGCAAGCCATCTTATGCCTTTATTCGTCCCCTAGTGCACGGGTATGGACATCTGGAGTCATCTCGGATCCCTTTTCTATTACTAATGGTACCCGTCAGGGATGCCCTCTTTCCCCTCTAATTTTCGCTATGATCATGGAACCACTAGCCCAGCACATTCGCTCCAACACGGACGTCAAAGGGGTCACAATAGGACAAGTAGAACATAAAATAGGACTATACGCAGACGATGTAATAATCTCGCTCTCCGATCCACAACAGTCCTTGGGAGTAGTTCAACAAATACTAGATCAATTTAGTGCTATCTCGCTTTATAAGGTGAACCACAGCAAATCTCTGATGCTAGCCCTAGGCCTTGACAAATCGACGGTCCAACATATATCCACAATCTCACCCTTCTCCTGGTCTACTTCTGCGTCTCTGACATATTTGGGAATCAAATTAACTTCCTCCAGTACACAACTTCTACGATCTAATTACTCGGCCCTCACAGAGAAGCTCCATCAATTATCGCGTGAGATGAACCATCCGTTTGTCTCATGGGCTGGCAGGGTTGCGCTAGCTAAGATGTTTCTGCTCCCCCACATCTTATACCTCTTCCGCACTCTCCCGATACCCTTCCTACCGGTGCACTTGAGATCTCTTCAAGCCATTCTCCATGCCTTTATCTGGCAAGGTAAAAAACCCAGGATTAATAGGAAAATCCTCACAACTCCCATCTGTAAAGGAGGTATGGGAGTTCCCAATGTCACTTTATACTACAAAGCGGTTGTTCTAGAACAACTTAAGGTTTGGTGGCATACACCTAGCGCATCTAACTGGGCACAGATAGAAGCAGAAGTACTACCTACCAAACCCAAACTACTTTTATCTGCCTATATTCTTGCACCTGGAATTCGACATTTCGCATTAGACACTGTATCTGCCTCCATCAGAGTATGGTCATCCCTTTCACAAATATCGACAGGCATACCACATTCTTTATTGCCCCTTATTCCTACTCAATCGCTGACCCTCCTACTACCTGACCTTCCCATACAACCCTGGATTGAAGCGGGCATCTCGGATCTAGGGAAATTATTTTCCGCCTCACGGCTAAAATCTTTTGCAGAGCTCCAATCTACTCATCTAATCTCTCACAAGTCCTTCTATATATATTTAAGGGTTAGATCCTTACTTAACAAAATTAAATGGTCTCACCACCGCGGAATATTGCATGCCACGGTAGCATATTTCACCTCGAACGATCTCACATGCAAGGGCATATCGTACTTTTACAAAGAGCTTTCCCGATCCTCAGATGACCCGCTACAAACCAGTATTTTAAAGTGGTATAAACACGTTCCAAGCAGCCCACCTAACCATGTATGGCTCCAAGCTCTCTCTCTTCCTGCTAAGCTCTCTCGCTGTACAACACACTGGGAAACACTACAAAAAATATTCCATCACTGGTATTACACGCCCGACAGACTTGCACGGTTCTTTCCAGATGTATCCCCTCTGTGCTGGAGGGGATGCGGATCCATAGGAACGCCTTTCCATATCTGGTGGGATTGCCCATCACTTAAAGACTTTTGGTCCCATGTTCGAAACGCTCTCCAAATACTTAACGGTGCTACCTCTAATCTGACACCCTTAGATATCCTTCTAGGTCTAACGATACCATCTTGGCCCAAAAAGCTACAAACGATAGCCACCCACATGTTAATAGCCACAAGATTGGCTATCGCTCGTAAGTGGAAGTCCATACAACCTCCGGAATTCCGGGAAGTGATCTCCATTCTAAACTCCAATTTCGAACTGGAACACAATTTCTCCAAAGCTCACCTCTCAAAGAATAAATTCCTCAGGGACTGGGAACCTTGGATCACTGATCCGAGAAGTACTCGACTATCATAACCCTTGGCACCAAACCTGTTTAACGTATAATTCTGATATGTGTTATACTCTAACTGTTTACTATACGATAAAACCGATTAATCACAATCTTTATAACTGTTTTACATAACGTATGTATCTTGTGTTATACCCAAATGAGTTGGCCACTAGGCCTACCAAGAGCAGTTGTATCTCTGTTATCTTATGTTTACTTGATATATTAGCACTGTTGCTGTTAGACCTACTATCAATCGCTATTAACGAAAACGATGATGTATCCAAACTCTTCTCCTCTGTTTTTTCTTTTTCTCTTTTACACGAAGATTTGCAACTACACCCTCTTTCTTGTACTGCATGTATACAACTCTGTATTATGAAAAATGTCAATAAAACTCTAAGTTTAAAAAAAAAAAAAAAAAAAAAAAAAAACTCAGTAGTGATTAAATACCACCAAAAGAAAGCTCTTTTTGTGTGAAAAAAAATTATAACAATTTAGTTTGGGTACAGTGTGGTATTACCACCCAATTGTCATTCAAAGTGCAACAGTGCTAAAAGCTGAAAATTGGGGTATAAGTGCCCAGTAAGCAAGTGGTTAAAACTATAGGTGAAGCAAAAAAAACCTCTTGCGGTGGGGCTCCCCGACTGAGGGGTTAAATTCTCATTTATTCCTAGGGTACCCCAAAAAAATTATTTTTGACTTCACAGAAACATGTAAAGTCTGTGTGCTTCAACAGAAAACTGTGTCATGTACTTGATGTTTTTTTTTTAACACTGCATATAACTTTATTATGTGAACTGTATTCATGACTAATAGTTTTTAGGCAGAGCACTAAAGCACCTCTATTTGAATGTGGTCTTACGTTGTTGTACAGAGTGTTGCAATTTGGTAGGTTATTTCCACAAGTATTGATATACAACCTTCAAATATGGCTTGCACTGTACATATGAAGGAGCTATTCTTGCATTTAGTTGATGTTTGGTTGTTTGGTGAACTAGTTCAAAGTACAGACATAAACTGAAACCTCATTGAAATATTGGGAGTCAAACCTTAATCAGTTCTGGACACTTTCAAGACTAATAGGCAATGGATTGTCAAACAAAGGGCACAAGGAGCTGGGCAAAGCTCAGTGTGTCTCCATGTACTGCAAAGGTGAGAGAACTTAGAGGGGCAGAGGCACAAAGTCTAAGGAATCACTTTGTCTAAACTATCTGGATGCTGCACGTTTTACAAAGTCGTAAAGAGGTTATTAACACTGTATTGAATGGAATGCACCCTCGCAGCTGTCAGAAACCTGTGTTCAAAAAAGACTGGAAAAACCTGTAAATAAATCACCAGGACCAGATGGAGTACTTCAGAGAGTTCTCATAGAACTTAGCCATGTTAGAGGCTAGACCATTGTTTCATTTTTTCAAGAACAACTTACTGACTGGAATTGTAAGAGAACTATTGGAATACGCCCGGCACGCACACGTGCGCATGAATGCGCTCACGGGCAACAGCCAATTCCTATATACACCTATGCCCATGCGCAATGGACTGTGCACACGTGGGAGTGCATCCCTAGTCCCAATTGATGCCGGATGGCCTATTTAAAGGGTGCCCTGACTCCTGATCAATGCTGACTGGTCTTCAGCTGTGTCCTGATACCCCAAATCCTGCTTATACCATGCTTGTTACCGGGTGCTGAACTTGGCTTTCCTTGACCCTGCTTTTGGACTGTTATATTCCTGATAACTGGTTCTTTATCCCGGCTTCATACTGACCTTGCTAATGCTATTGCCTTGGCACCTTGCTGCCTGCTTGCTACCGAACCTGGCTAGCCTTGTGACCTTGCTCTTGTTCCCTGCTTATCTCAACGCTGTCTCCGAGTGCCTGTGCTGGCTGCCCATCATCCCAGCTCCATTGGGTCCAGTATACTTCTGTCTCCAGACTACGGGAATTTCTGGCAAGCCACATATCCTGAACCTGCAAGCTGGTTGGAATTCTCCTTTATCATCAGCTGATCTATCAAGCATCATTCCAGTTCCTTACCTGATGCTCTGCTTGAAATACCAAGCCTACAACTCCAGCTGCAAGGTCTGCAAGCAACACTTCCAGGCACTCGTATTCCTCTTGACCCTAGACACCATCTGTGGGGCCTGAGCTCGAGATACAAGAGAGGCTGACCTCATCATGTCAGTCTCCTACCAGGTACATGACAGTACCAAGTCAGCCACGGATGGAGTCTGAAATAGTTTTCACAACCATTGTCAGACTAATATGCTCAAACAGAATTTATCTACAACATCAATTTTTTGGAAATCTTTCTGAATCTAAAGAATAGATGAGTGATTTCCTACTGATAACATGAGAATGGTCCTCGTAATTAATCACCAAGCCACTGGATTCCTCCTCCACACCTCAGTTTTTTTCCTTATTATGAAATTTTGTCCATAATGCCTTCATTCCAGTGCTTGGTTTAAGGCAACACATCTGCCAGGAGAGGCCAATGCTTCCAATGATGCTCGTTAACCTTTTCAGTAGCAACAGTTTCAATCCCTGTCTCTTCAGGCAGTGAAAGAGGATCATCCTTGTCCAGCATCTTTGTGAGATGTTGATTCTGAACACTGTTAGACCTCCTTTGAACATTATCTGCACCATTGCCCTGGCTAAACTATCACTGTAAATAACCTGAGTGGCTGCGTCACAGGGTGCTTGAACTTATGGGACTCAGTAATTACATATTTACTTGTTTTACAGAATAGTGGCACATTGGAACCTAGGGTCGAACGATGTTGGCTCTATCATTTTGGTTTACTTACAGTACCTGGTTAGGAGGACAAAATAAAGAACTTAGTTATCCACTGGATATTTCAAGATTTCAAACATCTGTTCTTCAATCCTGATTCCTGATGGCCGTAAACTACCTATCATGAATATTTGTCAGGAACCATGAACCGGACTGAGACAGAAATGCAGTAAAAATCACACCTGTTAATGCAACGGTAAAAATGGTACAGATCAGTTAACGTGGTCAAAACATAAGCCAGGGATTGGATGCCAAAGAAGGTAGTCAGACAAGCCAGTAATCAGGAAACCAGAAATCAGCATAGTAGGAGGCAGAAGAACAGAATCAGGAACCAGAAGGGATGTCAGCCAGGCAAAACTATAGATATTTTGACCAGGCGAAGGCAGGAAAGGAATGAACAAGGAAGTTTAAATAGACAAAAAGGGCTGGCTGTAGGTGAGACTGATGAGCAGATAATGATAATCAGGTGAGCCACTGAGGAATCAATGAGTGCTGACAATTATCTAACAGCTAAGCAGCCTGAACACAGAGAAGAGAGCTGCTAAGAGCCCATAACCTTAATACCTACTGATTTTTTTTCAGCCTTCAAAGCCTTGCCTTTTGATAAAAATATTTACCCAGGCATTTTTCAGAGCTTTTCAGGTCGACAAATAAAAGGTAACAAATAGGGATGAGCCGAACACCCCCCTGTTCGGTTCGCACCAGAACCTGCGAACAGACCTAAACTTCGTGTGAACTTTAGAACCCTATTAAAGTCTCTGGGACTCGAACGTTCACAATCTAAAGTGCTCATTTTAAAGGGTAATATGCAGGTTACTGTCCTAAAAAGTGTTTGGGGACCCGGGTCCTGCCCCAGGGGACATGGATCAAAGCAAAAAGAAGTTTTAAAAACGGATGTTTTTTCAAGAGCAGTGATTTTAATAATGATTAAAGTGAAACAATAAAAGTGTAATATTCCTTTAAATTTCGTAGCTGGGGGGTATCTATAGTATGCCTGTGAAGGGGCGCATGTTTCTGGGGCTTAGAACTGTCCCTGCACAAAGTGTCATTTGTGCAGGAAAAAAAGTCTTTTAAAATCACTTGCGGCTAAATTGTCGGCTCCCCGTAATACAGAGAACACTCAATGAGTGTTTTCTGTATTAGCCGACAATTCATTCATTCATTGATAAAAAATAAAAAAATAAAAAGCGTGGGGGTTCCCCTAAATTCAATTACCAGGCCCTTCAGGTCTGACATGGATATTAAGGGGAACCCCGTGTCAAATTTAAGAAAAAAATTGACGTGGGGGTCCCCCTAAATATCCATACCAGACCCTTCAGGTCTGATATGGATATTAAGGGGAACCCCGCATCAAATTAAAAAAAAAAATTGACGTGGGGGTCCCCCTAAAAATCCATATCAGACCCTTTATCCAAGCACGCAACCTGGCAGGCCGCAGGAAAAGAGGGGGGGACGAGAGAGCGGCCCCCCTCCCTCCTGAACCGTACCAGGCCACATACCCTCAACATTGGGAGGATGCTTTGGGGGTCTGTGACCCCTCAAAGCACCTTGTCCCCATGTTGATGAGGACAAGGGCCTCACAACCCTGGCCGTTGGTTGTGAGGGTCTGCGGGTGGGGGGCTTATCAGAATCTGGAAGCCCCCTTTAACAAGGGGACCCCCAGATCCCGCCCCATTTCACAAAGAAAGTGTCAAAATGGTTAAATAAGACAAACACACTTTTGAAAAATTCCTTTATTAAAAATGATTAAAATAAAAAAAAGATTCTAGCGGTGCTAATCCAATCTTTTTTTTATTTTTTTCATTTTTAATAAAGGAATTTTTCAAAAGTGTGTTTGTCTTATTTAACCATTTTGACACTTTCTTTGTGAAATGGTAGGGGTACCCCCTTACCATTTCAAACAGGGGGGGGCCGGGATCTGGGGGTCCCCTTGTTAAAGGGGGCTTCCAGATTCTGATAAGCCCCCCGCCCGCAGACCCTCACAACCAACGGCCAGGGTTGTGAGGATGAGGCCCTTGTCCTCATCAACATGGGGACAAGGTGCTTTGAGGGGTCACAGACCCCCAAAGCATCCTCCCAATGTTGAGGGTATGTGGCCTGGTACGGTTCAGGAGGGAGGGGGGGCCGCTCTCTCGTCCCCCCCTCTTTTCCTGCGGCCTGCCAGGTTGCGTGCTCGGATAAAGGGTCTGATATGGATTTTTAGGGGGACCCTCACGTCAATTTTTTTTTTTATTTGATGCGGGGTTCCCCTTAATATCCATATCAGACCTGAAGGGTCTGGTATGGATATTTAGGGGGGCCCCACGTCAATTTTTTTTTTTAATTTGACACGGGGTTCCCCTTAATATCCATGTCAGACCTGAAGGGCCTGGTAATTGAATTTAGGGGAACCCCCACGCTTTTTTTTTTTTTTTAATCAATGAATGAATGAATTGTCGGCTAATACAGAGAACACTCATTGAGTGTTCTCTGTATTACGGAGACCCGACAATTTAGCCGCAAGTGATTTTAAAAGACTTTTTTTCCTGCACAAATGACCCTTTGTGCAGGGACAGTTCTAAGCACCAGAAACATGCGCCCCTTCACAGGCATACTATAGATACCCCCCAGCTACGAAATTTAAAGGAATATTACACTTTTATTGTTTCACTTTAATCATTATTAAAATCACTGCTCCTGAAAAAACGGCAGTTTTTAAAACTTTTTTTTGCATTGATCCATGTCCCCTGGGGCAGGACCCGGGTCCCCAAACACTTTTTAGGACAGTAACCTGCATATTACCCTTTAAAATTAGCACTTTAGATTTCTCCCATAGACTTGTATAGGGTGTTCCGGCTTTTCGAATTTGCTGCGAACAGCCCAAATTGTTCACTGTTCGCTGAACAGGCGAACAGGCAATGTTCGAGTCGAACATGAGTTCGACTCGAACTCGAAGCTCATCCCTAGTAACAAACAAGACATCTCTGAAAGATGCAATGTCAGAAGATGTCATCATATCTGACTTCAGTATCTCAGTTCTTGGATGCATTTATAAAATGGATGAGCAGGCCTTGAGCAAGTGAGTTTCCTTGTTTGCTTGTGATAGCCATTTCTATAATGAAGCCTTAGCTAAGGCATACTCTGTGGTACACCCACCAGTGCCAGTCTTTTTTTTACATTTAAATTCCTCCTTTCTCACCAGACTTCAGTTCCTGAGATCTTTGCAATTGCTTAAACAAATAGGGTATCCACCTCATACAAATTTCCCACACATTTATTTAGGATAGGGGCTGCCAGATCAGAAAAGTCATATGGACAGCAAGGGTATATGGAAGAGCAGGTTATAGTGCCCCATAGCAAGCGACAGAAGACCATTGCACAGAGCAGGTAAGTATAACATGTTTGTTATTTAAAAAATAAGAATTCCACCTTTAGAACCACTTAATGTCTCTAAAAAGAGTACCTGTCAGCTGCCAAATGCTATTAAAAGGTTTTTTTTTTTTTAAATCCCTCGTGATAGAAATCAAGTAAAAATAAATAATTAATAAAAATACAATTATAATAAAATGTAAAAAATTAATAAAAACAATTGCTGTAACCCCTGTTGCCTTGCACACATGCACAAATGCAAACACAAGCCTAGGGTATTCACTCATATGTCACAGGTGTTGTCCTGCCATTGTTTACATATCTCCATGACAAAGTGAGAGCAATAATTC
Source organism: Lithobates pipiens (assembly GCF_037356315.1). Lineage (NCBI taxonomy): Eukaryota > Metazoa > Chordata > Amphibia > Anura > Ranidae > Lithobates > Lithobates pipiens. The sequence goes on from NW_027507764.1 coordinate 166,846,201, forward strand.
TAGCACAAGAGGTTCTGGTTAACTCTAAACTAATGAGTTGTAAAAGCTTTTTAATGCATCACCTATGGTGATTTTTGGGCATCATCACTTTTTACGATATCACAGGCACGCCCAGGTTTAAAACTTGGTATGTTGGGTATGGTATGGTATGTTGGGTATCTATTTACTTGACCCAACCTCATCTTTTATATTTTATTTATAAAAAATTGGTATTATATTGTGCTTGTTTGCATTAAAATGTATTTTATGATATTTATTTTTTTCTGAAAATTTGCATTTGATAAACAGTTGAGCAAATATCACAACTATTATCTTTTTATTCTACAGGCCCTATGCTTCCAGAAAACAATTTTCTGGGAATTTAAGTAATTTTATTGCTAAAAATGAATGAAATTGTTACAGGTGTGCAAAAATGAATAAAAGTGCTCTAGAGCGGAACTGGTTAAAAGACTATTTAACAAAAATGCAGTGCTACAATGAGTTGTACAATAAGTGTTTCTCAGCAGTCAAGTAAAGAGGGATATCTCCTGACACTATATTCTGAATAAACTATTAACCTCCCTGGCGGTATGATTCATTCTGGTTTTAGGTGCTGAAAGCGGTACAATTATTTTGCATGGAAATTTGGCGTTTTATATTGTAGTCTTGTAATTCTTAGGAATAACTCTCTTAAATCTGTTCAAACCAGAGTCTAGCAGACATCTCGGGTATGATAAAGTTTATAATATAATAAATAATAATAAAAAAATATTCAATAATGTAATCAAATCCTAAAACACTGCAAAAAAGGGACACTTTCTGGTTGCTATGGACAATCTCCAAATTCCAGGCAGAAAAAACGGTATTTATAATATAAAAGTGCATGCAGGGCACTGCACAAACCACTAGGGACAAAGGGGGTGTGTATTTTTTTATACAGTACTGTAATCTGTAAGATTAAAGTACTGTGGGTGTTTTGTGTACTTTAACTTTTTTGAATTTGGCGCCGATCTCCGCTCCCGTGCGCCGTAACGTCGCAGGGAACAGAGCTCGGCGGCATTCGGCACTGTGTGAATCGAGCGGAGGACAGCTCGATCACACAGCACGGAGGACATCAATGAATCCAGGGGACAAGGTAAGTAACTTCTCCATGTCTTCCCTGTATCCAGCGATGTGATCCCGAGTCTGGCTCAGGGTTACCACTTATGATAGTAAAATCCCAACCTGAGCCAGACTCGGGATTACCGCTAGGGAGGTTAAAGAGTTATCATTGTGTGACAGGTACCATCCAACACCATATGACATGTGCTAATTTAATGAGTAATTCAGAATTTCCTGATATACCCAGATGTTATGATACGGCTCTGCTTAGACAGTGTGAGCCACATATTGTTTTACGTTATTCCTATATTTCTACAGTTAAGTGAACTGACACAATTTTAATAGTTCTGTATTAAAATACTTATCAAAGTAAATTCATTGAGTTGCCTACTTTCAGCTTCAGAGTCTAAAGGCAACTCTGAAATATTTCTGCTTCAAGTATTTACAAGTATTAATGGAGCATTGGATTAAATGTTATATAAAAAAAAAAAGGTTCAATCCATTATAGGGCTGCTTTGGGGTTTATACGATACATTGGTTTGTATTGTACAGTATAATTCTAGTCTAGAGAGGAAATTGTTATCTATAAACCCCTTACAAATGCTTTTCCATGTCAATCCGTGATTGGCAAACAGTTGTGTTATTCAGTTAACACATATCTCACTTAAAATGTGAACAGCTCAGTCTCAGATAATAAAGAAATATCTTCAGAGCAAAATAATACCATTGGGGCATGCAGAATTCTCTCTGCACATAAAAAATGATAGCTTAAACGAACTGATAGAAAGCCAGAGAATCATGATAGTGTTTTATTAAAGTAACAAACTAAGCTGAGAGCAATGGGGATTGGCCAGAATAGCTCCCAAGCTGCATCATTCAAAGGCAAAGAGAGTAATGATGCTAGGATTGGTATCTCAGGCTTTGTTGTTGGGTCATTCTCCAAAAGTATATTTGTTTTCTTGCTGTTGCTTTCAGCGGGCACCGTTGAGCACTGCTGTAATCAGATTGAATTATTAGGACTGTTTTACACACAGCTGATGCAGCAACGATGAGAATTATTGAAAGTATGTAATTTAACCCCTTCCTGCCCAGGCCCGGCGTCCCATAAATAGCATTTGTACTCACACTGGGGCAGGGCGGGAGCGATCAGACATCATTTGACCACTGTGATTGGACTCATCACGTGATTGGGAGCTAGACCTGCCAGCTACCAATTGTTAGTGGGGACTGAGAGCTGTCTTTGAAACTTTAGCCACATTTTGCAGCCACACATTAATAATAATAAAATCTGTAATAATAATAAAAGTAATAATAATAATAACCACTTTTAACTTCTGAATGGTTTGTAATCTAAAACAGACCTTTTTTTACACAACTGAAAATGTATTATGTTTTAACAGACACATTGGAATTTTTACAGTCCTAGGACAATTTCACTAATCATATGGAGGTTAAAATATACACTGAGCAAAATTATAAATGCAACACTTTTGTGTTTGCCCTATTTATCATGAGATGAACTAAAAAATCTATGACTTTTTCTGTGTAAACAAAAGGCCTATTTCTCTCAAATATTGTTCACAAATCTGTCTAAATCTGTGTTAGTGAGCACTTCTCCTTTTCTGGGATAATCCATCCACCTCACAGGTGTGGCATACCAAGATACTGATTAGACAGCATGATTATTGCACAGGTGCAACACTCCTCTCCTGTACATACTGCCCCCTGTGATACACTCCACACTCCTCTCCTGTAATACTGTCATACTGTCATATCCTCCACACTCCTCTTCTGTACATACTGCCTCTATCATACCCTCCACACTCCTCTCCTGTACATACTGCCCACTGGCATACCCTCCACACTCCTCTCCTCTACATAGTGCCCACTGTTATACCCTCCACAATCCTCTCTCTCGCCTGCACATACTTCCCACTTTTATATCATCCATACTCCTCCCCTATCCCTTTTACACACAAAAACAGTCCTTTAAAATTATACTGAATATCCTTGAACTTTTGTTCCATCTTCACCCTGTCTTCGTTCTGGGTTCTGTGCCTTCAGTCACTTGCCTTGGCTGGACTGTGTTGCTGTCACGTCAACGCATACTCATTCACATCCTTTCTTTCTCTCTAATCCCCCCTCTATCTCTCATCCTCCCTCCCTTACCCCTCATCCCTTTCTCATTCCCTTTCTCTCTTTCTCATCCTCCCTCTATCTATTTAATTTAATTTGTTATAACAAAAAAATGTTGGCCTTTTTAATTTTTTTTTTTAATACAAAAATCCCTGCCACAATCCTCAGCACCAGGCTCATGATGTTCTTAATCCGGCCCTGCCCCCAGGACCCATATTAGCAAGGTGCTCTGCTATGTCAATAGTTACCCACTGATTACGACCCTATAAGGACTCGTTTAGACATTTTTAACAGGCTATCCCAGCTCCACAAACATTAGGGACAATTTTCTAAATCTCTATCATAGGCCCTGGCAGAAAATGACTGGTCTCTCAGAGGCAGCACACTGCTATTTAAATTGCTGCTCCCATGTCACCTATTACCGTGTATAAAAGATTTCAGACTTCCATCTTACTGCTGGGTTCTAATTGTCCCAGCCCTTTTTGATTCAGTTTTTTTACCAGTGAAATAGTTCTCCCATTCTACATCCAAACTGTTACCTACAACTCCAACTGCACTTAAAAACAATTTGGTACAGAAGTTGAGTGTTAATTTGCTCTGGTCTTCTAGTCACTGGTTCTACTGTATGTGTACTGACTCTCTTACAGCCTCTCTTCTGCAAGCCATGGCACACCTTTAGTTTGATCTTGTTAGCTTGAATCTAGGGAGATTAGTTTTAGGCAGATGTATAAAAAAAAACACTGTAAATAAGAATGCTTTCAGAAATAGAACTGTTAATAGTTTATTTTTTTATCAATTAACAAAATAGAAGATAAATGAACACAGAAGAAATACAAATCAATTCAATATTTGGTGGGACCATCCTTTGCTTTCAAAACAAAAGCATACATTTTTCAATTTTTCCAGGTATACTTACACACAGTTTTTTAGGGAACGTGGCAGGTAGGTTGTTCCAAACATCTTGGAGAACTAACCATGGACCTTCTGTGGATGAAGAATGTCCCAAATCCTTCTGTCTCTTCATGTAATCCCAGACAGACTTGATGTTGTGATCAGGGTCACAATCTGTTGGGGGAAAACCATCACTTCCAGGACTCCTTGTTTGTTTGTTTTTGTATACTGAAGATAACTCTTAATCAGGGGCGGACTGACCATTGGGCCACTCGGGCACTGCCCGAGGGCCCCATGTCACTAGGGGGCCCCATCAGGGTCGCCAGCCTCAGTAAAACCAGGGACAGTATGTAAAAATGTGCATTGTTTTTTTACATCTGTCTCTGAAATGTCCCTTACTGACATCCTTTTGGTCTAAAAATCCTGAGATTATAGCTGCCCCACCTTTCCAGTACCTTCTCAGCCAATAGAAACATGTCTATGTATACTGTGTGATTGTATACTGTGTGTGTGTGTTTGTGTCTACTGTGTAGCCCCATAATCGCTGATTGCCTGGGGGCCCCATAATCTCCTATTGCCTGGGGGCCCCATGAGTTGTCAGTCCACCCCTGCTCTTAATGCCATTGGCTGCATGTTTGGTGTGTTGGCCTGCTGCAGAATACATTTGGGGTCACATGCCTCCCTGATGGTATAGCATGATGGATAAGTATCTACCTGTATTTCCCAGCAGAAATGCAGCCAAAAACTTGCAAGGAACCTTCACAATGCTTCATCGTTGCCTGCAGGCACTCATTACTGTACCACTCTCCAGTCTTTGGTAAACAAACTGCCTCCTGCTACAGTCAAATAATTCTAATTTTGACTCATCAGTCCAAGGTACTTACTGACACTATTCTGCACTCCAGTTCCTTTATTTTTTGGCTTTTGAGTCGCTTAGCCTAGTTTCCACATCCTATGCTTGAACATAGGCTTCCCTGAGGGGGTTACCTTGTGAATGCACTTCCTAGTCCAGCATTTGCGTCTGTAGACACAGAATGGTGGACTCAGCCCTGCCCCACAGCGTTTTGGATTTTATTGACAGCAGTGGGAGCCAATGGCTGTGCTGCTATCAATCTATCCAATCAAGAACCGGGAGTGTAGTCAAATCATCTCAATGTTATGTCCCTTCTCTAATTGTCAATTGTTTAACTGATATGCCTAAATATCCTCTTTGGATTATTCATGGATTTTTTATTCATTGCATTTTTTAATTTTGGGTTGGGGGTTCCCCCAAAGGGCATAGTAATGGACTGGGGGGGATGTCCCATGCTCTTTTTTTTCAATGAGTTTTATATATATTGCCGAGACCCGACAATTGATTACAGCCACGATCAGTTTTCAATGACAATTTTTCCTTTACAAATGTAATTTTGCTGTGGTACTGTTGTAAACATAGAAAAACTTTACAGGCATACTATAGACACCCCAGGCACAATAGTTAAAAGAATATTTCATTTTTATTGTTTCATATTAAGCATTAAAAAAATCACTGCTCCCGAAAAAAATGTCAATTTTTAAAAAACATTTTTGCATTGATACATGTCTCATGGGGCAGGACCCAGGTCCCCAAACACTTTTTATGACAATAACTTGCATATAAGCCTTTCAAATTAGCCCTTGTGATTATTCTTGTTTGTGTCCCATAGACTTTAATGGTGTTCGTGTGTTCTGCCAACTTTTTTGCCTGTTGCCTGTTTCTTTTGGCTGTTCAACGCATCCCTATTCTCCAGCTTCGATATTCATTAGTGGTTTCTCCCAATAATCATATAAGGTCAATTACATCACCCCCCATCCCCAGTCTGTTTACATTCAGCAGACAACCAGAGAGCTGTGATTTGCAATTTATTATGTATCAATTTTTTTATGAATGAATAGCAAGGTTATGTGCCCCCATATACACCTGGTCAGGGGTGTGAAGATAAGGCTCTTGTGCCTGGCAACATTTGGGGAACTGTGAACAGCCTGTGCTTGGTTCAAGCTCATGGTCAACTCAAAAACTCTAAGCTTATCCCTACTTACAAGTTTCAGACAGCCTTTTAAATGGCTATCAACACAACCTGTAAATAGTCTCTCACCCGGTAATTTTTATCAGTGTCATATTATTAGATATACAGACATCTAAATGGCAACATAAAAAGCCTGATATATGTGATTTAATATTTTTAAATATTTTGACAAATTCTATTAGGATATTTATCTAATTGTGCTTGCTAAATATTATAGTGTTAGTAAAGTTTATTTTTGATTTATACCTACAGGTAAGCCTATAGTAAGGTTTACCTGTAGGTACAGTAAATATCTCCTAAACATGCACCGTTTAGGAGATATTTACTTTAGTAGCAGACGGTGACATCACTGGCATTTGTGGCCAAGACAAGCCGGGTTAACAACTGGAATCAGAATACAGGATCACAGGAACAAATGATAGACAGTAAGCTGAAGACAAAGCAGCACTGTTGCTGAGCACTGGTCAAGTTTAAATGGTCCGTTTGGTGCCAAAACTTGTCAGAGGTGCATGTGAGAGCCAGCTTGCATGAGAATGCGAGTTCAGAGAGTGATCAAGACAAGCCAGGTCAACAACTGGAATCAGAATACAGGATCACAGGAATAAAGTATACACAGGAAGCTGAGGACAAAGCAGCACTGATCTTGAGCACTGGTCGAGTTTAAATAGCACCTTTGGTGCCAACATCTGTCACAGGTGCATGTGAGAGCCAGCTTGCGTAAGTATGCATTAGCCAGTGCCCAATTTTTGCAAGCACAAAAAGGAACATGTTTTAGCCTGTGCACAGAAGTCCGTCCAGAGGAGTCATCTCATCTATTTCCAAGCTTTTCGTTACATATCTTCTCTCAATGAAACACAGAAAATTCCTGTTTCATGGAGATCATGGGTTTAAATGGAAAATGTGTCCAATCCATCTTTCATTTATGCCTGTAAAGCTCCATTCCTGGAGAATGAGAGGTCCCCATGTTAGGCACGGAAGACCATACATCCTGCGAACGGGGAAACATTAAACATTAAACACATCTTCTGAGTACAGACAATTTCTTACACCACTGAGAATTTATGGGGAGCACAGTCAACAAATGTCCATGGACCACATCCTGCAGCTTTCAGCAAACTGTTCGAAGCTCAGCTCCATCCTCTGCAAATACAGACCAATTTTCACTTATTGATCTAACTACTCATATAAGGCCTCATCCACAGGCCTCATAAATCATCCACTAGAGTCCACTAAATTCTGACTTCTCAAAAAATCAGACCCAAGAGGTATTGAATATTGAATATTGTCTTATCTCAGTGTAGCCACTCCTCTATGGCTGTTGCAAACCTTGCTTTTCGCCCAGCTTCTATCCCCAACCAGCACTTAATTTATTTCCCAGAACACAGATTTTATATTATTTCCACTAGGAAAAGGAGGACACACACAACTTCATGCTGAGGAACATCTCCTGAGGAATTCCTAATTGCAGAATAATACCACAGAAGAATATCACATCTAATTTATTAGATTGGGTACTCACATGAGTACAGCCATCTTTATACATTTTGGATAATGCATCTTGTGCTATCTTGCAGTCCTTCGTATCAATTTTTTTATGAATGCAATAATATATGGAATCTCTGCTCTAGCTCCTCTCTCCCCCTTCCCCTGGGGGTCTCTAGTCCCTCACAAAGGTGTCACAACAATGCCTGCCTCCAAAGAATGTTATTTCCCACTCAGCAATCAATATCCTCTCCTTATTGAAGAAAGGATTTACTCCAATCGTGGACCAGAACCTCTGTTGCTATACATTACTATATATGGTGAAAAGGATTATGGTGAGGCCAACCAATTACTGAAACATATTTTGAAAATGTTGTGGAATTCTTTCTCCTACAAATTGGTACAATTTTCTAAAAATCTTTATTTGAATGATCAATTCACTCCTCACTACTTGGAGAGTTTACATTTGCCCTGCAGGTTTTTAACCTAATCACCTCATTAACTGGTTATCTATCTCAGACATATTCTGGGCCCTGGCTATAAATGGGAAGATGTCTTACTGAGAAAGACAAGTGGTAAACAATTTGTCCATCCATGCCCTACCAGGGCCTTCTGCAATTTAGGCAGTAGATGGACTAAGACTCAACATAGGGAGCAATCAAAGAATAATTAACTATGGGTTTCATGGATTTTCCAACATGATGGACATTTTTGTATAATAATCGTAATTTTTGATGATCAATAGTGTTTTATACTGCCCCTCTACACGGTCTGTTAGTTGCAAGTTGTGGCTGAATTAGCTTGCTTTTTCTGGATATGACCAGAATTCTGTGTTCACATGGGTAGCATATATAGCTAAAATGCAGACTAACTGAAGAAACAAAATGGATTTTTTAACTGATTATTTTATTTTAATAATTTTAACACCCAATATAGCTTTGAAAATATTAAGTGCATCTATATAGCAGAAAGATAGAATCAATAATCTTGAGTTTAAGCAATGTATTCTATTTTACTACCATAAAGATGGTGTGTGGAAGTAAAGAAAGATCTTTTGGGAGTGAAAGAGAGACTCAGTAAGAGCAAAGAAGTCAAGGATCGTCAAAGAACGTGCTGGTTATTTTCTCTGATCTTTACTATATTGCAAGAGTTATGCCTCTGGTGCCACTCTTGATAATAAGCAGGCATCTAAGGTCATAACAAGTTAGGCAAAAGTTAAAATTGTTAAAATTACTAGGAAATAAAAAGAAAAATCCTAAAGGCAATGCTTTTATAAATTTTAAAAATACCATTTAAGAAAGACTGGAAGCAATTAAAGCAAAAATTAGACAAACAACTAATTACAGAACTGATATATATATATATATACAGTATCTCAAAAAAGTGAGTACACCCCTCACATTTTTGTAAATATTTTATTATACCTTTTCATGTGACAACGCTGAAGGAATTACACTTTGCTACAATGTAAAGTAGTGAGTGTACCGTTTGTATAACAGTGTAAATTTGCTATCCCCTGAAAATAACTCCACACACAGCCATTCATTTCTAAAACACTGGCAACAAAAGTGAGTACACCCCTAAGTAAAAATGTCCAAATTGGGCCCAAAGTGTCAATATTTTTTGTGGCCACCATTATTTTCCAGCACTGCCTTAACACTCTTGGGCATGGAGTTCACCAGAGCTTCAAAGGTTGCCATTGGAGTCCTCTTCCACTCCTCCATGATGACATCACGGACTTGGGGGATGTTAGAGACTTTGCGCTCCTCCACTTTCCATTTGAGGATGCCGCACAGATGCTCAATAGGGTTTAGGTCTGGAGACATGCTTGGTCAGTCCATCACTGCTGTATGGTCTTGGCCACCATGCTGCAGCTCAGTTTCAGGGGCTTGGCAATATTCTTATAGCCTAGGCCATCTTTATGTAGAACAACAATTATTTTTTTCAGATCCTCAGAGAGCTCTTTGCATTGGGGTGCCATGTTGAACTTCCAGTGACCAGTATGAAAGAGTGAGAGTGATAACACCAAATTTAACACACCTGCTCCCCATTCACACCTGAGAACTTGTAACACTAATGAGTCATATGACACTGGGGCTAATTGTGCCCAATTTGGACATTTTCACTTAGGGGTGTACTCACTTTTGTTGCCAGCGGTTTAGACATTAATGGCTTGTGTGTTGAGTTATTTTGAGGGGACAGCAAATTTACACTGTTATACAAGCTGTACACTCACTACTTTACATTGTAGCAAAGTGTAATTTCTTCAGTGCTTTCACATGAAAAGATAGAATAAAACATTTACAAAAACGTGAGGGGTGTACTCACTTTTGTGAGATAGTGTGTGTGTGTGTGTGTGTGTGTGTGTGTGTATGTGTGAGATATATATATATATATATATATATATATATATATATATATATATATATATATATAGTTTTCCTGCCAAAGGATTAGTAATTCTGTGTCAGACAGCACAGCAAGGCCATGGGAATCACTGCTGACTAGTCTGAGGTTAAAAGCCAAGAAGAAGGCGGCTGCGGCGACGAATGAGAAGGCCAACGCTAGTAAAAGATCTGGAAGACGGTAGCGGAGGAGCCAGGCAGAAGAACCGGAGAGCGGTAGAAGAGGCCAGAAAGTGCAGAGAAGTCGGAAGAAGACCCCCCGAAGTCGGAAGAAGGCCCCCGGATGGCGACAGCGACGAAGGAGAAGGTGAGAAGACCACCAAAGTCAGAAGAAGGCCCTCGGAGCTGTCTAATAAACTACTTTAAAAACCTGTGTTTTGTGTTTTTTTATTAACACTTTCCCCCCCAGGTGAATAGGTAGGGGTACGATGTACCCCATACTCATTCACATAGGGTGGGGGGCGGGATCTGGGGGCCCCCTTATTAAAGGGGGCTCACAGATTCCGATAAGCCCCCCACCCGCAGACCCTGACAGCCAATGGCCAGGATTGTCGGGAAGAGGCCCTTGTCCTCATCAACATGGGGACAAGGTGCTGTGGGGTGGGTGGCCCTTCCCCAAAGCACCCACCCCCATGTTGAGGGCATGTGGCCTGGTACGATTCAGGAGGGGGGCACGCGCTCATCCCCACCTCCTTTCCTAACCGTCCGGGCTGCATGCTCGGATAAGGGTCTGGTATAGACTTTGGGGGGACCCCCACGCCGTTTTTCGATGTAGGGGTTACCCTTAAAACCCATACCAGGTGACAGGGCTCACAAGGTGTCAATCTCACCGATGGAAGCTATGACACTGACTTCCTTCGCTAGTCCCATCGTACCTGAAGTCACGTTCAAAATGAACGGACTTTAGTCCATGTGTGGGCTAGTCTGTTCATGTGAAAAGTCCGGCGGACCTCCGCCAAAAATCCGGCGGATTGTCCGCTGGACTTAGTCTGCCAGAAAAGTCAGTTCGTGTGTGGTCGTGTATGGGCAAGTCCGCTCGTCCGGAAAGTCCGGCGGACCTCCGCTGGAAAGTCCGGCGGATTGCCCCCGGGTAGTCTGATCGTGTGTATGGGGCATTAGTTGTCAGGACCCGTTCACATCTCCATGTAGCAGGAACTCACATTCCTGTATGCATTTTTTCTGTGTATTTCTGGGCGTTTTCGCTCATCCCACATAGGACAGTCTATTCACTTGAATGGCTTGCCCCACATGTGCCAATCACCACCAAAGAAGGTTTAGAACTTTTTTTGGAGCAGAGCATGATGTGTTTTTATGGCACCCTTTGGTGCATTTGCAGCACGCTTTTCGCACACACATGCCAGTTATCCTCCCTTGGGGTGCCATTTACATTTAATAACAACACAAGCATAATGTGCATTTACAGCGCATTTCTGAAATGCTTTTTCTATGCGGTTTTCTATGCAGTTTGCCGTGTGTTTGGAAATGGGTAGATGTGAATAGAGCCTCATTGTTCTTGTGTAAACACACCAGTTTCACTTTCAGGCCCCCACCTAATGTAATGAGAGTGCACTTTTTTTGGTTTGTGGTTCCCCGACACGCATATGGCAGCCCATTGATTCCAATGGGCTGCTCTATATGTGACAAAGTAGCTCATGGGGCAATTTAGTGTGCTGCACTTTTGCACATTTTTTATTGCAGGTTTTGCTGCTTTGTTGTTTGTTTTTTCACATGGAAAAATGTGTGTTTGCTTCTGCATTTGTGGTGCCGTTACCAATTAATGGCACCAAAAGCACAACTAAAGCGTGTGTGTAAAGTTGGCCATACGCTATACAATCTGATTATACAATCTCCTTTAAATTTATCAGAACTATATAATAGGAGGGCACACCATCTATTCAAACACTCTGTATCCAGTCAGGCAGGTTCTTGCACTACATAGTTGATGGTAGATTTAAAGGAGATTGTAAAATAAGATTGTATAGTGTATGGTGAGCTTTACAGTTTACAGGATACATGTCTCCTGTTTTCAATAATCCAGCTCCTCTCCACATAGGCTGTTATTTGATTGTTCAGTGTCAGAAACCATGAATCAGATTAAGACAGAAGTACAGTTAAATTACACTTGTTTAATAATCATAAAAAAGGTAAACAGAATAAACATAGTCAAAACATAGCCAGAGTTCAGGAACCGAAACAGATAGTCAGACAAGCCAAAACGTCAGGGAGCCAGAGATGAGTGTAGTGGAACAGCATGCAGGATCTGGAGCCAGAAGGAATGTCAGCCAAGCAAGTCTTTAACAGGAACACAGGAGAGCATCTCTAGAGCTGTGACCAAGGCGAAGGCAAAGATCATCTGGGCTGGATGGCTTAAGTAGGCAGGACTGGTAAGCAGGATAGCATCAACAGGTGAGTCACTGTGGAGAGATAGGAGCTGGCAATTAGCCGACTGCTGATCGGCCAGCTTTGAGAAGAAAGGGCTGAGCCCAGCCCTGACACTCAGCTCCTGCACACTCTTCCAAATGAAGAATATATACAAGATGACAGCAAGGTAGAAAAAAAGTGAGAACAGTAATCACTGATTACATTGCAAAACAATGTACCTGCAAAGGTGAGTGGGAGCAATCTCTGGGAAGGGCAAAGCAGGTGCAGGATCTGTGTTTAGGTCTGCTGGTAAACTTCTTCCTGTGTTTTAACAGTTTTCACAACCTAAGGGCCATCCAGGAAGTAATGGAGAAGTTTTTTATACAACAATCTGGACACTGAGGTAAAGCCTAGTGTAGGGCAATCAGAAAGCTTTATTTTCTGCAAAAGGGGTACATTAAAGTGCTTATAAAGTCTCAAGGTTTTTTTACCTTCTTGAATTCCATGCTGTGAAGCAGCCCTCCCCAATACTTACCTGACCCCCATCGCGATCCAGCACACAAGCTCCTCGGCTCTCCAGGGACTCTTTCTCTTCATTGGCTGAGACAGCACCTGTCAATCACAGCCAGTGATCCAATGAGAAGAGAGAGGAGGTGGGGCCGTGCCGTGGATATGTGTGTGAATGGGAGAAGTGGCTCGGGAGGGAGCCTGCTTGGGTGCCCCCATTGCAAGCTGCTTGCTCTGGGGGCACTAAGCAGGAGCACCAGTGGGGGACCTGAGAAGAGAAGGATTGGGGCTGCTGTGTGCAAAACTGCGGCACAGAGCAGGTAAGTATAACATGTTTGTTTTTTTTTTTTTTAAATGCCTTTAATATTACTTTAATAAATATAACCTGGAATTTAGAAAAAAAAAAAAAAAAAAGTGAACTTAGCATAAGCCTTAGCTTTATTTTTTAATAGCTTGGGATAAAGTGGAGAAGGTCTTTTTCCTCTGTCAGGGTATTTCTGCCATGCAAAACATTGACATCCTGATTAGCTCAGAATGCTGTCCTACTTCTCTCAGTCTATGTGTAAAAGCAAAGTAAATTAAAGAAGGCTAATAACAGCTTCATATACTTATGCTATATGCATTTTTTAATAATTATACTAATGATGAAGGATAGATCTTGTTGGGGAAGAGGGTAGGAAGGGGGGTGGCAAGGCTTACTCTCGATTTAAAGAGAAGTCAATGCCCTGCATAAAGTGTTGTCTAGAATTCATAGGGTCCACTGGAACACAGGGACCAGAAGAATTAAAGAACATCCGAACGATTGAGGAAATAGCCTAAAACTATAAACTAAGAACATTTGACCAGAAAAGGAAATAATATGAAGGGTAGCTATTCACTCCGTGAAACTATATGTACATTTGTTTTCTGCTAAAGGGGCATAAATTAATGTTATTAGGCTGTTTTTTCTCCATTTAAAATGTTTTGCTTTTATAAGAATAGAGCAGGGGTAGGCAACCCCTGGCACGCAAAGCCTCTTTTTCCGGCACTCGACTCCCTCCCCGTCAGCAGAGCAGCGTAGGGAAGTGTCAGTGAGACACTAATGCATTCCAATTTCAGAATTCCCCACACCACACCTGCACTGAGGGGGAGGCACTGCATCCCCACACATTGTGAAAGATGAGAAACATTGTTTGATTCCCTAACAGATTGGGCGCAGTTCTACTAAAGGGGGGGGGGGTCCCTGTTTCCAGGAGGAGGACTGTCTTGGCCACTGCTAAAGCCAATCACAGACCTGCTGGCACCATCTGAAGGAAGATGACTCACTTGGTTGCCACTACCAATCTTAGAAAGAAGGGATTTCACTGTGATTGAGGAAACCACAATCAGGTGACAGTTTGTGGAATTACTGTTGAGCTTCTGGTGGAAACTTTGTTGAAATTATTCCTGAAACTTTGCGTCAATTACTACTGAACCCCTGTCCCTTTAAGCCAGAGCTAGTATTCAGCCCAACCACTTTTTCTCAGCTGCAGGGGGCCCAAATTATGATCCTGCACACAGGCCCACTGCTTTCAGAATATGCCCCTGACCGGAGCTTATTATTGCGCATCCATTCCATATGCTTGTATGTGACCTCACATCAATCATGTGGCCTGGATGCGAGAGGTGGATCAGCAGGATGAGTGTGCCAGGACAGGTAGATATGTCTCATATGTAGTTCCTTTCATCACTCTGCATATCACGCACATCATAGTTTAGAAGATGGTACAGCGGTGGAGCAGATGCACAGGAGGGTACATTAGTGGTAGGGGTTCAGAGGTGGAACAGAAGAGCAGGAGGGTACAGTGGCATGGCAGATGTGTAGTGAGGTATATTGATAGAAGAGATGAGTAGGGGGATCATCAGTGGATCAGAAGAGCAGGGGGGTACAGTGATGGGCCAGATGAGCAGGGAGGTTCAGTGTTGGGCCAGATGAGCAGGGGGTTCAGGGTTGGGGCAGAAAAGCAGGTGGGTAGAGCAGAGGGGCAGATGTGATAGGAGGTGTATTGGTGGGGCAGATGAGTAGGAGGTTACAGTGGTGGGGAAGGAGAGCAGGGGGAACAGTGGTGGGGCAGGAGAGCAGGAGGGCACAGAGGTGAGACAGATGTGCAGGAGGTACATTGGTGGGACAAATGAGAAAGCAGGATACAATAGTGCAGCAGATAAGCAGGTGAGTTCAGTGTTAGGACAGATGAGAAGGTGATTCAATAGTGAGACAGAAGAGCATGACAATAAGGCGGTGGAGCAGATGTTCAGGGAGGTACAGTGGTTGGATAGATGAGAAAAGGGGTACATTGATGGGCAGATGAGCAAAGGGATTACAGTGGTGGGACAGAAGATT
This sequence comes from Lithobates pipiens, assembly GCF_037356315.1. NCBI lineage: Eukaryota > Metazoa > Chordata > Amphibia > Anura > Ranidae > Lithobates > Lithobates pipiens. Next base: position 166,861,467 of record NW_027507764.1, read on the forward strand.
TGGGGGTACAGTGGTGGGGCAGATGTGCAGGAGGTACAGTAGTCCAAGTCAGAAATGGCCTTGCCCATCAACATTCTAAAGATGCAGGCAGTTCGCTTGGCCCTAAGTGCCTGGACGTTCAGGTTATGGAATTGTCCTGTCAGGATCCGACAATGATAAAATATATATATGTGTATATATTCAAAAATGTTTAACCACTTTCAGACCGGACCATTTTGCTGGTAAATGACCAGAGGTCTTTTTACACTTTGGCACTGCGCTGCTTTAACTGGTAATTGCGCGGTCATGCAATGTTGTACCCAAACAAAATTTGCGTCCTTTTCTTCCCACAAATAGAGCTTTCTTTTGATGGTATTTGATTGCCTCTGCGATTTTTATTTTTTGCGATATAAACGTAAAAAGACCGCAAATTTTGAAAAAAAATGATATTTTCTACTTTTTGTTATTAGAAAAATCCAATAAACTCAATTTTAGTCATACATTTAGGCCAAAATGTATTCAGCCACATGTCTTTGGTAAAAAAAAAGTCAATAATTGTATATTTATTGGTTTGCGCAAAAGTTGTCACATCTACAAACTAAGGTACGTTTTCTGGAATTTACACAGCTTTTAGTTTACGACTGCCTATCTCATTTCTTGAGGTGCTAAATTGGCAGGGCAGTACAAAACCCCCCCAAATGACCCCATTTTGGAAAGTAGACCCCCTAAGGAAATTGATAAGAGGCATGTTGAGCCCATTGAATATTTTATTTTTTTGCCTCAAGCGATTGAATAATGACAAAAAAAAAATTTTTTTTTTTTTTTTTTACACAAAGTTGTCACTAAATGATATATTGCTCATGCATGCCATGGGCATATGTGAAATGACACCCCAAAATAAATTCTGCTGCTTCTCCTGAGTACGGGGATACCACATATGTGGGACTTTTTGGGAGCCTAGCCGCGTACGGGGCCCCGAAAACCAAGCACCGCCTTCAGGCTTTCTAAGGGCGTAAATTTTTGAGTTCACTTCTCACTACCTATTACAGTTTTGAAGGCCATAAAATGCCAAGATGGCACAAAACCCCCACAAATGACCCCATTTTAGAAAGTAGACACCCCAAGCTATTTGCTGAGAGGCATGTTGAGTCCATGGAATATTTTATATTTTGCCACAAGTTGCGGGAAAATTACAAACTTTTTTTTTTTTTTTTTTTTTCACAAAGTTGTCACTAAATGATATATTGCTCACGCATGCCATGGGCATATGTGAAATGACACCCCAAAATAAATTCTGCTGCTTCTCCTGAGTACGGGGATACCACATATGTGGGACTTTTTGGGAGCCTAGCCGCGTACGGGGCCCCGAAAACCAAGCACCGCCTTCAGGCTTTCTAAGGGCGTTACAGTTTTGAAGGCCATAAAATGCCAAGATGGCACAAACCCCCCCCAAATGACCCCATTTTGGAAAGTAGACACCCCTAAATTTAGGGGTACACTAGTGAGACTAGGTAATAAATGGCGGGTGCCCTGAAACTATAAAAAAATAACTAACCAACCAGCGTCACCTGTAACAGTTATATGGTGATCACTGGTGAAAGGGTTAACTAGGGGGCAATCAGGGGGCTTTATGCGGTAGTATATGGGGGTCCCTGGCGCTATAAAAAGCTGCGGCGAACCTAAATACCTACCTGCCTAACTAGCGTCACCTGTAACACTAATACAGCGATCAGAAAAACGATCGCTTATTAGGCTGGGTTCACACTGGAGCGATGCGGGAACGCCACGAATGCGCGGCGGGTTCCCGCATCGCATGCCTCCCGGCGGCAGTTCACACTGCCCTATGCGAACTGCTGGGAGTGTCAGTGAAATGTTAATGACACCCCCAGATCAGTTCGCATATCGCAGTGCGATCTGCAAACTTGGATCGCATGGTGTGAACACCCATGCGATCCGATTCTGCTGCGGACCAAAAAAAGGGTCCTGTGCGAGTTTGCGGCGGGTGCGGCGGGTGCGACACGAATTCAGCCATACTATCTGTATAGCTGAACTCGAATCGCACAGAGATCGGATGTGATTTGCACTGCAGTGCGGTGCGAATCACATCCGTTCTCATAAACCGCTGCAATGTGAACCCAGCCTTAGTGACACTGGTGACGGGGGGTGATCACGGGGTTCAACCTTTATTGGGGGGGTTAGGGGGGTACCTTAGAACTAAAGGGGGCTAACCCTAACTGCCCTAACAGTTATTAGTCCCAAATGACACCCGCCGGGTGATCAGGGGGTTAAACCTTTATTAGGTAATAAATGGCGGGTGCCCTGAAACTATAAAAAAATAACTAACCAACCAGCGTCACCTGTAACAGTTATATGGTGATCACTGGTGAAAGGGTTAACTAGGGGGCAATCAGGGGGCTTTATGCGGTAGTATATGGGGGTCCCTGGCGCTATAAAAAGCTGCGGCGAACCTAAATACCTACCTGCCTAACTAGCGTCACCTGTGACACTAATACGGCGATCAGAAAAATGATCGCTTATTAGGCTGGGTTCACACTGGAGCGATGCGGAAACGCCGCAAATCCGCGGCGGGTTCCCGCATCGCATGCCTCCCGGCGGCAGTTCACACTGCCCTATGCGGACTGCTGGGAGTGTCAGTGAAATGTTACTGACACCCCCAGATCAGTTCGCATATCGCAGTGCGATCTGCAAACTCGGATCGCATGGTGTGAACACCCATGCGATCCGATTCTGCTGCGGGCCAAAAAAAGGGTCCCGTGCGAATTTGCGGCGGGTGCGGCGGGTGTGGCGGGTGCGGCGAATGGCTGAACTCGAATCGCACAGAGATCGGATGTGATTTGCACTGCAGTGCGGTGCGAATCACATTCGTTCTCATAAACCGCTGCAATGTGAACCCAGTCTTAGTGACACTGGCGACGGGGGGTGATCACGGGGTTAAACCTTTATTGGGGGGGTTAGGGGGGTACATTAGAACTAAAGGGGGCTAACCCTAACTGCCCTAACAGTTATTACAGTCACAAATGACACCAATGCAAAAAAAAAAAAATGACATTGGTGTCACTGTGACTGGGGGGCAGGGGTAATTGGGGGGGTGATCGGGGGGTGTGAGTGTGCCTGGCATGTTCTACTGTGTGTGTAGAGTGTTGGTGCAACTCACCGATCCGCTCTCCTCCGTGTCGGAACGAAAAATACCGACACGGAGGAGAGAATACATCACTTCCTCTCCTGTGTTTACATTACAGGAGAGGAAGTGATGTCACGGGGGATTCCTATTCGTCGGGAGCGATCGCGTGGGGGTGGCCATGAATGAATGGCTGCCCCCTCGTCCCAGATCGCTCCCGGACGAAAACCGACCGCCGCAGGCACCGGGCGGGGGCCCGATCGGGCCCCCGACCCGCGGGAGGCAAGGGACGTACATGTACGCCAATATGCCTGCCCGTGCCATGCTGTCGACGTACATCGTCGTGCGGCGGTCGGCAACTGGTTAAACATCTAAAAAATCCAAAAATCATAAAAAGTCTTACAAAATCACACTCATTGCACCAGTTGCAAAAAAACATATGTGAGCAGCCTTTCCAAAGATGTGAATAATCGTACGTCCTTAGAACAAGTATTTCCAGGTGACTTTAGTGTTTACAATTTTTGAAAAGTGACTTGCGTGCTCCCTCTCCTGGGTCCCCACTCACCAGCTCCTGTAACCCCCACCGGGGTAGTGCACGTATAAATCTGCAATCTAGGATGGTGCTCCCAGTTTCCTGCAGTTGCAGTCTCTCAGGCATCCCTTGATTTTCCAGGTATCAGCAGATATATGCAAATAGGTTCCTCATAAAAAGAAGAGATTGACTCCCATAGCGTAGTATCCAAAAACAATTCCGTTTATTAAAAATAGTAAAAACACTCAAAATAGAAACCAAATAAAAAATAAAATAAATCTCCACCGACTCCACCCGCCAACTCACTCACTGCCCTGGAGATTGCCAATCACTTCAAACAGAAGATTGATACAATTCCTGCGGAGATCTCTACTGTTCTGATACCTTCCATGCTTTACACTTCATGCCCACAGGCACAGTCATTACTTCCCTCTTTCAACCCCACCACTATAGACGAAGTTGCTAAACTACTTGGTAATGTCCATCTTACCACCTGCCCTCTGGATCCTGTTCCCTCACAAATACTACGTTCACCCTCTGGCTCTATGCTACACTCTCTAACCCACATCTTCAATGTATCCCTCTCTTCTGGCATCTTCCCCAACTCTCTAAAACATGCACTTGTCAGACCCATACTTAAAAAGCCCTCACTGGACCCATCCAATCCTAACAACCTATGCCCCATCTCCTTGCTCCCCTTCTTATCCATACTCTTCGAACCTCTGGTCTACAACCGACTGAGCATCCACCTCGCTGATAATAGCCTTCTTGATCCCTTTCAGTCTGGATTTCCTCCTCAACACTCCACAGAAACTGCTCTCCTAAAATGAACAAACGATCTACTAACGGCCAAAACCAATCTTCATTATTCTGTACTCCTACTTCTGGACCTCTCTGCTGCCTTTGATACGGTTGATCACCCCCTCCTCCTCAAAAAACTCCACACCTGTGGTCTCCATGACTGTACAGTTGACCACCCCCTCCTCCTCAAAGAACTCCACACTTTTGGTCTCCGTGACTGTACTCTTGACGCTGGTTCTCTTCCTACTTATCCAAACACACCTTTAGCTTTTCTTACAACTCTACTTCCTCCTCTCCTCTTCCTTTCTCTGTTGGGGTCCCCCAAGGTTCTGTTCTTGAACGGCTCCTATTTTCAATCTATACCTCCTCCCTGGGTCAACTGATAGCATCCCATGGCTTCCAATACCACCCCTATGCTGACGACACCCAAATCTATTTCTCTACCCCTCAGCTCACTCCCTCTGTCTCCTCACGTATCACTAATTTACTATCAGATATATCAGCCTGGATGTCACACCACTTCCTCAAACTCAATCTATCCAAAACCAAACTTATAATTTTTCCTCCCCCATATGCCCCTTCCCTTGATCTCACTGTCAAAATCGATGGCACAACCATAAGCCCATCCCCACATGCCAAGGTTCTAGGTGTAGTCCTGGACTCTGAACTCTCCTTCAAGCAACACATCCAATCACTGTCAAAATCCTGCCGCTTCAACCTCCGCAACATCTCCAAAATATGCCCCTTTCTAATAAATGACACAACAAAGCTCTTAATTCACTCGCTGGTCATCTCTCACCTTGATTACTGCAACTCCCTTCTCATTGGCTTACATAGTCTATCACCTCTTCAATCCATCATGAATGCTGCTGCCAGACTCATCCACCTTACCAATTGCTCTGTGTCTGATACTCCTCTCTGTCAATCCCTCCACTGGCTTCAGCTCGGCCAAAGAATTAAATTCAAAATACTAACAACTACTTACAAAGCCATCCACAACTCTGCCCCCAACTACATTACTAGCTTAGTTTCTAAATACCAATCTACTCGTTCTCTTCATTCCTCTCAAGACCTCCTGCTGTCTAGCTCCCTCATCACCTCCTCCTATGCTCGCCTTCAGGACTTTTCCAAAGCCTCTCCAATCCTATGGAATGCTCTACCACAATCTATCTCCTACTTTATTAGCTTTTAGACAATCCCTGAAAACCCTTCTCTTCAGAGAAGCCTACCCTACCCACACCTAACAACTGTATTTTCATTTTCTCGATCAGCTCATCCCACCACATTTATCACCTTGTGTTTCAACTTGACCCTTCCTTCTAGATTGTAAGCTCTAACGAGCAGGGCCCTCTAGTCCCTCCTGTATTGATTTGTATTGTAAGTGTACTGTCTGCCCTCATGTTGTAAAGAGCTGCGCAAACTGTTGGCGCTATATAAATCCTGTATAATAATAATAATAATAATAAATAAAACCAAAGTTTTACAAGTACACCTCAAGGTATACTTGCACAGAAACAGCTTGATCTCATGTGTAACAAGGGTAGACCGAGCTATGGGTTTGCAGTGTGTGCTCCAACTGCGTACCACCCACTAGCTCTGGTACCCAGAAGTGACGTAGTAAGCACTGCCACGCTTAGTACGTCACTTCCGGGTACCAGAACTAGTGGGTGGTATGCAGTTGGAGTGCATGCTGTGAACCCACAGCTCGGTCTACCCTTGCTACAGTTTCAAACATGAACTGATTGGCTCCTTGTGCTACTGCTTTCTCTCACACATTAGACCTGATCTGCATAGAGGATGATGCAAGATCAAATTCAGTTACCTTCACTGCTTGCATTAAGAATACATTTAATGATGTATTAATAATTACGGAGCTACATTTATTTAAGTTTTAAAGAAGCTTTTATTACATAAGCACATAGCATATGTAAAAGGTATACGCGTGCATACGCATACGTGTACGCGTTTGTTTCGAATCGAAATTTGAAACAAATTTTTTGTTATTCAGAAATTCCAATATATCCGAATTACAATAGTAATGAATTTAAACAAATACAAAATATGGCTGAAATTCTTTTTGAATTAAATAAACAAGAATTTTTTTTCTCTCTTTTCTTTGTGCTCTGTCACCTACAAACCTTCAGGCGTTGATGATTGATGATAGGAATTAGTGTACCATGAACTACAATCTTTGTTGGCATTATAAGGCTATGATATGTCTATTCTGCTCCTGAGGCCAACAATTAGTGTAGTCCAGTACATTTTTTTCTATAGATATGTTCCTGTACTAGTCCATTTTCTTTATCGGCATTAACATTAGTTCCTATCACACATGTGTAATGGTTCCCATAGGGTATTTATATGTTATATAGCATGTACACTTTTATACTGCACTGTGTTTTACTGTTTTTCTCTGGTATGTGTATATTACTTTTTGTATTACAATTTTGTATGGAAATGTTTTTCAATAAACTTAGATTGAACAGAAAACAATAATATAATAGAAAATAAAGGAATAGAAAAGAAAATAATAGAATAAGTTAAAACAGAACATAATAGAATATAAAATAAAATAGAATATACAAGAATAGAATAAAATAGAAAAGAATAGAACATAAAATAGAAAATAATAGAATATAGTAAAACAGAATTGACATAAAAGAATTGAATAGAAAAGAATAGTGTAAACCAGAACAAAATAGAATAGAAAATAATAAGAAAAAAAATAAAAGAATAGAAAGTAAAGGATTATAATAGAAATAAAATAGAACAGAATAGACTAGAATAGAAAAATCAATATTATAATAGAATAAAATAAAATAGAAAGAATATAACCCTCTTTCAAAGTTAAAATTTAGAATAGAATACATTTGAATTTGAATAGAATAGTTTTGAATGGAAAAGAATAGAGTATAAAACAATAAAAGAATAGAATAGAAAATAATAGTATTGAAAAAACAATAGCATAGAATAACATAGAGAGAATATAACCATCTTTTGAAATTCAAATTTCAAATAGATCAGAACAGAATAGAAAAATAAAAACATAGAATAGAGTTAAATAGAAAGAATTTAATAGTCTTCTGGAATTCAAATTTCAAATAGAATAAATTTGAATTTAGATAGATAGCTATGGGGCTGGCTGGCAGATCAGCTCTCTCCCCCTTCTCATCTCCCCCTCTCCCACCTCCTGCCCACATGCCCTGCTTCTTCCCTTGCTGAGGCTGGTGAAGCTGCTGTTTGGACGCTGTGGGTGGGAGTCGTGTGCCTCGGTGGTGAACACGACACAGAAGCTGTCCTAAGGCTGGTGCAATATTTCCTACTTTTTTGTGTTTTTTTCTCCCTCTGCCTGTCATGTCTAAAAGTAAGGAGGGTAAAAGCCCCTACTACCTCTACCAAATTTAATTTAAATTCTGGAGGATTGAGGAGCATTGGTACAGTTCCCCCCTCTCCCTTCTTCTCAATCCAGAGCTACTACAAGAGCTGATATCGCAAGAAGGAATGCTGCCCGCCAAGAAAGCGCCAATACAATGCAAAACCCCTATGGACAACTAGAAAAACGCAGGGTGGTTTCCCGTAAAGAAGAAACATGCCCGTAAATGACTAAGACGAATGCTCAGTCGACCCTGCAGCCCTGTGGTGATAAAGAATGCCCCCCCCCCCGATTCCATCCTCCTCTACGATCAATGTGAGTATGAATGTAGACACATCAATTGCTCAAACTGTTTCTATTCAGAAATTTACTGAAGGGGAGAGCACAGCTCAAAAGTTTTTTGAACCCACACTAAGGGATGTTTGTTCGCTGATATAACATTGTTCTTCTTCCCTCTCCATGCTTACAGGCCAGGTAAAGGCTATAAGGGAATAAGTTGTTCATATACGAGGAGGTTTCCAAATGTACAGGAATGCACTAAGACATTAGAAAATATGGTCAGCGGTATAGAGGATACTTTTCCTCCTATGGTAACAGAGATGAAGGCTGCTACCCGTAAGCTAAATACTACTATCTCTAAATTTGAAGACATGGAGAATCGTTTACATTCTAATAATGTTCGGGTACTGGATCTGCCAGAGAATGCCAAGGGTAATGACCCAATTAACTTTGCTGAATGATGGCTTATTGAAATATTTGGCAAGGACCATTTTTCTTCATTATTTGTAATAGAACATGCCCACTGGGTCCCTACCCGCCCACAGAAACCGGGAAATATACCCCGGCCTTTTCTAATACGGCTTTTAACTTATAGAGATGAGGAAAATATTTTGCGACAGGCGCAGGTTCCAAATGATATTATCCGGTTCCCGACCAGTGCACGCTGATGTACGTCGGCAGAATAGCACGGGCAGGCATATTGGCGTACAGGTACGTCCAATCTTCAATGCCGCCCTGCCATCGCGAGCGTGCCCCGTGGTGGTCGGGACCCCCGTGAGTCCGGTTGCAGGTCCTGCGGACTCGATCGCCGCGGGCATACCCGCGATCGTCTCACGGGACGGCTGAATGGAGGAAATGCCGTGTAAACAGCATTTCTCCATTCTGCCTAGCAACTAGTGACGCTGATCTCTGCTCCATGTGATTGGAGCAGAGATCAGTGTTCACTAAATGAAAGCCCAACCCCCCCACAGTTAGTAACACACCCCCAGGAACACTTAACCCCTACACTGCCACCCACTGGTTAACCCATTCACTGCCAGTGTCATTTACACAGGAATCACTGCATTTATATAGCAGTAATTACTGTAGAAATGACAATGGTCCCAAAAATGTGTCAAAAATTTACGATGTGTCTGCCACAATGTCGCAGTCACAATAAAAATCGCTGATCACCGCCATTACTAGTAAAAAAATAAATAATAAAAAATTATTAATAAAAATGCCATAAAACTATCCCTATTTTGTAAACGCTATAACTTTTGCGCAAACCAATCAATAATCGCTTATTGCGATTTTTTTTACCAAAAATATGTAGAAGAATACGTATCGGCCTAAACTGAGGGGGAAAAAATGTTTTTTTATATATTTTTGGGGGATATTTATTATAACAAAAAGTTAAAAATAATGCATTTTTTTCAAAATTGTCGCTCTATTTTTGTTTATAGCGCAAAAAATAAAAACCACAGAGGTGATCAAATACCACCAAAAAAAAAGCTCTATTTGTGGGAAAAAAAGGACGTCAATTTTGTTTTGGAGCCATGTCGCACGACCTCGCAATTGTCAGTTAAAGTGACGCAGTGCCGAATCGCAAAAAAGGGTCTGGTCTTTGACCAGCAAAATGGTCCGGTCTGTAAGTGGTTAAATATAATGGATCGAAAATCATGTTTTTTTCCTGACTTTTCACCAGAGGTTCAGAAACGGAGGGCAAATTTCAAGAAATTAAGAAACGTCTGTTACTCCGAGGGTTAAAATACTCTATGTTATACCCTGCCTGTCTGCGAGTAGTCTACAAAGGTATTCTACAAATATTTCAAACACCTCAGGAAGCTCAGTACTGGCTTGACGATCAGGTTAGAACTTGGGATGACGTGCCCATTTCTCAGGAAATATACATAATGTGAACTGTTCTTACATGAGTGGCTTTTTCCCATGAGGAACTGTTTTTTTTTCTGGGATTAATCATTATGTTTTATGTTTGCATGTTATATTTTGTTTTGTATTGGATGCATGTTGGTTTACTAGTAGTGGTATTTGTCCATTGTACCTTTGGTAAATCAATCAATTAGACTACTTCTTGGAATATTAGGGGTATGAACAATGCTTTAAAAAGACAATCTGTATTAGATTATATTGCTTCTTTTCGCCCTGCCCTATTCTGTCTGCAGGAGACTAATGCCACACCCAGCGTGACCAGATTTCTGAAGCTCCGTTCAGTCAGAGCTGCATACCATTCGCTCTTTACCTCTCATTCAAGGGTAGTTTCTATTCTGGTCTACGCTGGTGTGGTATTCTCCTGCAGTAGGACCATGGTAAACGATAATGGCAAATACATTTTTTTACAATGCAAGCTGGACGATCTAGAGTTGATTCTGGATGCTATATATATATATATATATATATATATATATACCCCTCCATACAGTCCTGAAATATTTTGTCAGCTCATTTCCTTTGCAGGCGTTTCACCCCTGGTGCCAATATTGGTATTCGGAGATTTTATTAGTGTTGTTGATACGAAGGGGGACAGATGCCCAGCTCCAAGGTCAATGACCAATGTGCATCTCTCCCCCTTTTGATGACTATGCAGGGAACTGGGACTGTACCATATGTGGAGGAAGTTACACCCTGAAAATTGTGCTTACAGATGTTATTCCAAAACACACAACACATTATCTAGAATTGATTTGGCTTTGTGTTCAGCTGATCTTATACCATATCATACCATATATAGTTGATGTAAAAATGGAACCTCAAGGAATCTCAGATCACTCCCCTCTGTTAGTTTCCCTAACATAAGGGCATCGGGCATCCAATATGCCATGGGGGCTGAACCCCTTCTGGCTGGAACTATTTCTCAAAGATGATGTAATTTCCACTTGTGTAGTGGATTTCTGGTCCCTTATTTTGGGCTCTGCTTCCATATGAATTGCATGGGATGCTCTTAAGGCCTATCTTCAGGGACTGTTAATCCAGAATATGTGTTTTTAAAAGTGCTTCCCGTAGAGAACTTGAACTTGCAAAGACTGATATCTTGGTGGTGAAAGCCAGATATATTCAGAATTCCTCTCCAGATGCCCAACAAGAATGGCTCTTATCTCACAATAAGCTGAACACACTGTTGGAATCTAGGGATATGAATAAACTCTTGTTTCAGAAGAGACTTAGCTGGGCTGAGGGAGAGGCAAATGGTAAATTATTGGCCCAGATAGTTAGGTCTCAATCTAACCCTACACACGTCCCAGATCTAATGAATGAAAAAGGGGAGGTGTTCAATCAGACTAGTCCTATTATATACATTTTTAAGTCCTATTATCAGAATCTATATACTTCTAAGCCCTTGTACACACGGTCGGACATTCCGACAACCAAATCCGTCGCATTTTGTCCGACGGATCTTGTCCGAAACTGTTGCATACACACGGTCGGACAAAGTTGTCAGAAAATCCGACATTTCAGCAGTGATGACGTAATTTTGTTACGATGGGACTACGTTCAGGCTAGTAACCAATAGCTTTGATGTAGGAATTTGATCTGAACATGCGTGGCACTTTGTCCGATCAGAATTCTCTACACATGATCGGAGTATGTCCGATCGGACCAGTTTGTCCGAAAATATTTCCAGCAAGTTGGAAAATTTGGTCCGATGGATATTCCGACGGAAACAGTCCGATGCATACCACACACAGTCAGATTATCAGACAAAACGGTCCGATAGGACACATTCCGACGGATTATCCAACCGTGTGTACAAGGGCTTAAGCTGACTATAATCCGGCAGAGCTATCCAGTTATCTGACCAGTATTAATCTTCCGATTATCCTAATAGAGGAGAGAGAGATTCTTAATGCTCCACTCACTCTATTGGAAGTGGAAAGTGCGGTGGCTAGCTTCCCTAATTCTAAAGCCCCAGGAACCAATGGTCTCCCTAAAAAATGCAAGAGATGCTTCCTACCCTCCTTAGTAAATTAAATGAGGCCTTTCATTTGGGTCGTATTCCAGACACTATGGGTCTAACTGTAATAGTAGTTTTTACCTAAAAAGGATAAAAACCTGTTATATCCTGAAGCTTACAGACAAATTTCTCTACTCTACAGATGTTAAAATTCTTGCTAAGATACTTACTACCAGATTAAATAAGGTTATTAAATATATTATCCATTCAGATCAGGTAGGATTTATGCCCAATAGATCAACTGCATTTAATATCAGACGTGCATATTTAAATATGCAGGTTCCCCATCCGGGCCATTCAAATCGTGCCTTTTTGTCACTAGAAGCAATCATTTCAATAGTGTTAAATGGCCATACCTGCGGGCCATTCTTGAAAAATGTGGGCTTGGCTCTTGCTTTTGCCAGTGGGTGGAGTTGCTTTATACCACTCCAGTGGCATCAGTTAGGGTCAATGGCCTTCAATCTCCTGGTTTTAGACTCTCCCAGGGCACTAGGCAGGGATGTCTATTGCCCCCTCTGATTTTTGCCATGGCTATAGAGCCCTTGGCTCTATGCTGGCATCTTTTGATGTTACAGGTCTGATTAGGGGAGATATGGAGGGAAAGATATCATTATATGCAGATTTTTTTTTCTTGACCAATATCTGCTCATCCTTGCCGGTAGTAATGAAATATATTGAGGTGGGCAGGTTCTCCGAGTTAGGCATAAACTGGGAAAAATTGGGTTGTGTCCTCTATAAAATATCATGGTATAACTATTTCTGACTCCCCACAGTCATATATTGTGAATAATATATTTCCATTACTTTCTAGATTTCAAAACCAAAGTAAAACCTGGAATAAGCTCCCCCTATCGCTAATAGGCCATATCAACTTAATCAAGATGATATGGATGCCTCAGCTTCTTTACTTTTTACACAATGCCCCCAATTTGGATACCCATACAGATTTTTATTAAGATTAATACCATATTTAGGTGATTATTATGGCAGAACAAAACCCCTTGTATTAAACTGTACATCTTACAACATCCCGAAAATGCGGGTGGATTGGCAGCGCCTAATCCAAGAATATACTTTTTTGCATCCCAACTACTGTATTTTGCTGCATGGGAGTCTGAGTAGATATCCCTCCCCACCCAACGATTATTTTCATATGCATTTAAGGGTCGGCTACGAATTCATATTTTAGATGGCGTTGACATGCCCACCTGTATGCAAATGTGTAAAATATGCGATATAGTTAAAAAAAATGCTGGGTATCTCTTATCCTACGAGATACACTCCCATATGGGAAAATTATAGACTTCCCCAAATTCTGACTCTTAGAGGCTTTCAGAGATGGGTGGAATCAGGAATAACAACTTTAATTCAGCTATACCAGAATAGTATACTTAAATCCTTTGAAGGACTCAGGGGAGAGTTTTCTCTACAATCTAATTGGGTCTATCAATTTCTTTAATTCAGACATGCTCTACATGCCCAATTCTCTTCTGCTAGGATGTTCTTCCCCCCTATCTTTCTTCTCAACAAGATAGTACAAGCAATGTCAACAAAGGGCCTTATCTCTACTACATATAGGGTATTGTCATATAGGTTCTTACTGAACTTTCCCATCCGCTCTAGGGCTGGTTGGGAAAAAGATATCGGTCCCATCCCGGAGGAGGTCTGGGATGGTATTCTGCGGTCCTCACCCCAGGTGTCTCTTTCTCCATCGCACAGACTGACACAGATTTTTATCCTCCACAGAGTCTATAGAAATCACCAATTTATGTATGCAATCGGATTGAGATCCGAGCCAGCCTGTCCTAGATGTGGTAACATAGGCACGCTAATACATATTTTGTGGCGGTGCCCAAAACTCCAAAGATATTGGGCGGAGGGGATTGGTACCTTAAATGGGCTATTGAATATTAACATTCCGATTGAACCACTTATATGCCTACTGGGTTACAGTGACATGTTTACCCATATCTCCTCTATGGGTAACACTATAAGGCATGCACTTTTTGTTGCCATAGACAGATTGCTCTTAAGTGAACCTCTCCCCACCCGCCAACTGTATCTGAGTGGATTCTAGATCTCAATAGGATTATTCTTTTTGAAAAACATACGTACTTCCTAAGGAATTCCATGAATAAGTTCAATGCTACCTGGTCAAGGTGGCTTCAAGTCCATGACTTAAGCATTATGGTAATCCATTATGTACTACGTATATTGTACCCTGTTCTTTTTTTCATTTTTTTATCTTTATGTAAATATAAATATATATATATATATATATATATATATATATATATATATATATATATATATATATATATATATATATATATATACGCCAAGAGTCGGAGGGGGCGGGACTTGGTGCAGTGGGGTTGCTTGGGTTTCTGTTTTTTTTCCTTCTCTTTTTGGGTTGTGTTTGGTGTAATGTGATTTTGTTTGAATAACTTGTTTGCATTGTTTTAATGTTGTTTAAAATAATAAAAAAATGATCTGATTTAAAAATAAATATAGATAGCATAGAATAGAAAAAAAACATTAGAATAGAATAGAGTAAAACAGAAAGAATATAACCGTCTTCTGAAATTCGAATATAATAAATTTGAATTACATTGGAATAGGAGAGAATAGAAAAAGAAAGAATAGAATAGCAAAAAACATCAACAGAATTCAATAGAATAGAAGAAAATAGAAAAAATATACCCATTTTCAAAATTCTGATTTCAGATAGAATAAATTTTGATTTGAATAGAATAGATTAAATAGAATAGAAAAGAATAGAATAAAAAATAAGAGACTAAAAAAATAGAATAGAAAAAAATAATAGAATATAATAGAATAAAATAGAATATGCCATGTCTTCAATTCAAGTTTTGAATATAATAAATTCGAATTTGAATGCCAATAAAAATTTGAATGTCGATTCGAATTTTAATGGAATAGATTAGAATAGAAAAAAAAACAATAGAATAAAACTCATTAGACTATAACTCAATAGAATAGAATAGAAAGAATATCCCCATCTTGCGAAATTCAAATTTAGGATAGAAAACATTTGAATTCAAATAGAATACATTTGAATAGAATAAAATTGAAAAGTGAATATAACAGAATAGAATGGAAAACAATTGCATAGAAAAAAAACAAAAGGATAGCATAGAATACAATAGAATACAATAAAATATAACTAATCAAATCATCTTACGAAATGTATATTTGGTATAGAATAAATTTGGATTCAAATGCCAATTCGAATTCAAATGGCAATTCAAATTTAAGTCGAATTCAAATAAAATTTGAATATGAATAAACAAAACAAATCTATTACTGAATATGAATTAAATAAATTTAAGAAATTTAATGTAACAAAATTATTTAACCCCTTCTCGCCGAGCATACGCATATATGCGGCCTTGGCTTTAGGGGGTTATTCCAGGATGATGCCCACAGCCCGTCTTCTTTCCAGGGATATCAACCGATGTGGCTAAAAGCCACTCAGTTATTATCCTGGAGGAGCGGAAGGGGACATCCGGTAGCTAGAGACAGACTGACACGAAGCCAGAAATGGCTTTGCTCCAGTCTTCTCTCTGTAAACACGGAAGTGATGTCACGTCACTTCCTGTTTACTCGTCTGCCAATGGCGCCAGTTTTTATAAAATATAAAGTATTCAGAATCGCCATTTTTGTCGATCTGAATACTTTGAAGTGCAAAGAAGAGATTTGGGGTCTTTTAGACCCCCGATCCCTCCATAAAGAGTACCTGTCACCACCTATTACTGTCACAAGGGATGTTTACATTCCTTGTGACAGCAATAAAAGTGATCAAAACATTTTTGTTTAAAAAAACACAATGTTATAAATAAATAAATAAATGAAATTTAAAAAAATGTAAATCGCCCCCGTCCCCACGCAGCAAAGAAAACACATTTAGAAGTCACGACCACATATGTAAACGGTGTTCAAATCCCACATGTGAGGTATCCCTGCGATCATCAGAGTGAGAGCAATAATTCTAGCACTAGATCTCCTCTGTAACTCTAATCTGGTAAACCTTATTTTTTTTAAAACTTCACTTATGGAGATTTTTAGGTACTATAGTTTGTTGCCATTCCACGAGTGTGCACAATTTTAAAGTGTGACATGTTCGGTATCTATTTTCTCGGTGTAACATCATCTTTCACATTATACAAAAAAAATAGGGCTAACTTTACTGTTATGTTTTTTAAAATTCATGAATGTGTACTTTTCGCCAAAAGGTTTGCGTTTAAAAGACCACTGCACAAATACAGTGTGACATAAAATATTGCAACAATCACCATTTTATTCTCTAGATTCTCTACTAAAAAAATATACATAATGTTTGGAGGTTCGAAGCAATTTTCTAGCAAAAGATACAGATTTAAACACCAAATGTCAGAAATAGGCTTAGTCATGAAAGGGTTAAATATTGAATCGAAACGAAACACATTTTTTCATTCTGCACATGTCTAATAAAAGGAAGCTTTTAGCAGCAACAAGCAACTACCTGATTGCCAGTGTAAGCAAAGGAGAAAAAAAAATGTCATATCTAATCTTTAAGTGCATTCAAATGATGTGGATGTTCATTTGCTGCTGGAAAATTGTCCCTACTTCCTGTTGGCGAAAACTTTATCTGGGGAAGAAGTAAAGCAATACAACATGGCAAGGGTTGCTACCCTTCCCTAATATATCCAAAACGAAATAAATTTGTTTTAGTTGGCTATACATTTGATAAAGCATACAAATAAAAACTAAAAAAACACAGATATCAACAGCACTTAGGATGGACAGAGATAAAGGTTAAGCAGCTGTGCTATAATCCCTGAGGTAGGGATATTGCAATTAGTTCTCAAATGTACCTCATTATATATTAGTGCAATTATTCTTACATCAATCAATCCCTTAAGCAAAAAAGTGACAATAGTGTAGTGGAAAAAAAGTCCATTGAAGAATATGTAAAAAAAATTCCACTGAGAAATATTTCAAAAACTAAAACTGCAAAATATACAAAATAAACTACATTCTTTCAAACAAAGGACCAATGTTCTGTGCAGACAAATTATGTGCAAAACAACACAATCTGTTTATAAAATGCTGCAGTGCTCCACCACCTTCTCCACACCAGAGAACTCACCAGATTGCCATGACTACCCACTATAGGTAAGTCATGTAAGTGTAGCAGATGACATTTGGGATCAAATGTCACACGCATTGTAAATTTCGTTTTTGCTTCAGGACCCTACAGTACTGAGGGTTAATTGTGTAGGTAAGCCTCAACACCAGTCTGGCCAGGCCATGATTGATGTTCTTCCTGGTCATGTGAACGGTGAGGTGCACATGACAGGCTAGAACCAGGACGGGTTGGATGTTTGGGTATGGCCCTCTCGGAGCCAATCAGCGGGAGAGCCAGGCCCGCTGAGGAGTCTGGGAGAGGGTACTTAAGCAGGTGTGGGTCACGTGTTCGGGGGTTCTGGAGTTGTTCGAGAGACCTGTGTGGTCTGTTCTGGTTCCAGGACTGAGGTAGCCCCGAGAGGGGTCCCGGTCACAGGGTGTTGGACATCCCGCAGCATGTTCCTGTCAGTGGCCCCTGATAGACCCGACTGGTCTGGGGTAGGGATCCATCTGTTCCCGAGTCTCGGAACCTGCTGGTCCGAGGAGCTGTAACTGAGGGAGGATTCAAGGTGTCCGGGTGTGCTCTCGGCTTGAAGGAGCACCATGGCTCGTAGAAGTGACCGAGGAGAACTCTTCGGAAGAGGGCCGGCAAGTGGCATCCTGAGAAGTGCCTAGTTACTGAGTTGGGAAGGACATTGACGAGTCCACACTTTTCCAGTACCTCAGAGGAAGTGGGAAACGTTCCAGGTACAGTTGGAAAAGGGTTCCTGTTCATCTTCAGTTGATTGTTCAAGTTTTGAGTCAACGCGCTGACTGCCATGACCTCTGGCTAGAGGTATGTTCAGCCTTGAAGTACCCAGCTGTGAGTGGCTACTCTCTGGGTGGAAGTAGATACTTTGTTAAACCTGCATTTCAAGGTATCTGAGTTCTTCACCCCTACCCTCTGTTCCCAAAGAGACTGAGTTTTGTGAAAGTTCTACTGCAAAATAAAACCTTTTGAAAGGACTTTATCTGTGTCAGTGTACAAGTCGTTGGGTATCAACCCTGGGAACCCCTAGACGCAGAGGAGCAGGTCAGGAGAAGGTAACCGGTAAGCCCATTCAGTCAAGCCCATTCTGCAACGGGTTATGGCGGCTACATAAGGCATGACAATATCAGAGGATTCCCATTAGTTATGGAATCTCTCAGCTTTCATTGTGGGATGTACTCCTTTATATGCGGTTAAAGGAGAAGTATGGGAATGCAAAAATATTTAGTACATGCTACCCCCCGTACTCCTATACAATCCCATCATCCCCATCCGCTGTACTCTTATACAATCCCAGCATCCCCATTCCCTGTACTCCTATACAATCCCATCATCCCTATCACCTGTACTCCTATACAATCCTATCATCCACATCCCCTGTACTCATATAGAATTCCATCATCCCCATCCCCATCCCTGTACTCGTATACAATCCCATCATCCCCATCCCCTGTACTTCTATATGATTCCATCATCCCCATCCCCTGTACTCCTTTACAATACCATCATCCCCATCCCCTATACTCCTATACAATACCATCATCCCCATCCCCTGTACTCCTATACAGGCCCATCACCCCTATTCCCTGTACTCCTATACAATCCCATCATCCCCATCCCCTGTACTTCTATACCGTCCCATCATCCCCATCCCTGTACTCCTATACAGTCCTGTCACCCCCATCCCCTGTACTCCTATATAATCCCATCACCCCCATCCCCTGTACTCCTATACAATTCCATCATCCCCATCCCCATACGACATGTTAAGACTCTGTACGGCATGTAATGGCACTGTACGCCATGTGATGACTCTGTACGGCATGTGATGACACTGTATGGCATGTGATCCTGTAATACTCTATTTACAATGAAGGGAACATTATTACTATAGGGATACTAGGTAATACACCAATTATGGGGGAGAAAGCTCTGTCCATGTCTGAGGAGCTCTGGGCTTCAGTATGAAAATAGAAGTAGATGTAAATGGAAGGTTTCATTGTCTCATATAAAAATCCAGATAATCAATAAATGGATTTATTCACAAAGTTAGTTCTGATTTTATTTAATTTGACTATACCAGTAATGCATGGAATGCCTGTGTGCTGTCACATCCATATTTTCTGCTTTACAAATATATTGTTTTCACTCTGGTAGATAGTTCTGTGAATGTAAATCTCCTCTACATATTACTATCAGTGATTTCTCCTACCTTAGTCCCTAAAGTGCTGATATCTCTGCTGATTCTTCTAACCAACAGAACAGGCTGCAGAGGAGGATGGAGAAGAGAGAAGGGAGGAGGGATGTGGGAGAAGGGAGGAGGGAGGAGGGAGGGGGCGCAGCTATGCTCTGTGAAGTCTCAGGAGCGAGCAGAGAGCTGACATCAATCAAGATGCCAGGAAAGTGGGTGAATCCAGACTCCAGAGCCAGACCATTGTCGGTATGACGCTGTATGAAAGTTTGTAGACCCTCCTACAGGTATTTAGCTCAATTTTAACAAAATGGGGACACTTCTGAGATGGCTGGGAAGATTTGTAGATATCAGCAGCTCACATAGAACAGATGTAAGCAAAAAAAAAAGGAAAACCATACTTCGCAATCTGTCACGTACCTGGTGGTTGAGCCCACGGATGCTGGGAGCGGCTACTCGTATTCCTCCGGCTCAGGAACTCCTGGTAGAGGAGACAGAGGTTCAAGAGCGCAGAAGGGGCACAAGTGCCAAGCAGGACACAGGTGTCAGGACTGATCCGGCTCCGGGTACTGGAGAGGAGCAGATGCAGCAGGAACAGCGACCAGCAGGAGGTGAGAGCAGTGGAAGATGCACACGCTGAAGCAGCGGGGAAGGTGTTCTGTAGTACGGTTTCTCACAGCAGACCCACAAGCAGGTAGGGCAGGATACTGGAAGGCTGGCACCGTGGAGGGACAGCAGACTGGACGAGGTCGTGGACAAGCCGGGTCAGGAACAGGCAGGCAGATAGGTACCGAATCAGCAGGCAGAAGAACCGTCAGACAAGCCGGAGTCGTGGGCAGGCAGCAAACAAGTGGTCGTCAGGGTAAGCCAGGTCACAGGAGTTACAAGTATCAAGCAGGTGCAAAGGGATCACGCCAGGAACACTGTAGACCGGACAGCAAGGAGGCAAGGCAACAGGTCCCTTTAAGTAACCCCTTTGGCGCTAAGAGCCGTCACGGCGCGCTCCCGCGTGCGCTAAACAACACCAGCGTGCACCCGCGTGCGCCCATCTGCGTTAACGCGCACCCGCGTGCGCCCATCAGGACATCTGCGCACCCGCATGCGCCCACCTACGTTAGCGCGCACCCGCGTGCGTCCACCTGCGTTAGCGCGCACCCGTGTGCGCCGACAGACACTCTCAACGGGGGCTTTGCGGCCCGAACCTTCAGGAGCAGTCGGATGACTGGGCTGACCTTCTTGACACAATCTTTTCACATGGGTCTTTCAGATGTCACATAAAAAAGCAAATGGGAATCAGCATAGTGTAAAATTATTAGACATTTATTAGTATTAAAAACGCTCCCGCTTCCCCTGCTCGCAGCAATGGGTAATAGCTGAGCCGGGAATAGCCATGTCTACCGCACTCCTTATATGCTCAGCTATTACACGTTGCTGCCCCCATTGGTTCATTGAGTCTCCACATGGGATTACACACTCCGCCAGTGGTGTACTGACAGTCGATTTAGATCCTTTTGTGTATGAGCTCTGTTGAAATTGTGCATACATCTATGATTCTGATTGAGACTATTTGGAATATACTATCATCAATATACACAGTTAATCATACTGCACACATCTGGGGGATGCACACTGCACATACTGCACACTTAAAAGTGCAATAATAATAACACAATGCACACAATGCAAAATGTAAATGCAAGTACACAATAACAAAAAATACAAATAAAGATAAAAAAAAGAAAAAAGAAATAAATAAAAAACAATATATGAATGGATACAATGGGGGTTATTTACTAAAGGCAAATCCACTTTGCACTACAAGTTAACTGAAAGTGCACTTGGAAGTGCAGTCGCTGTAGATCAGAGGGGGACATGCAAGGGAAATAAGAAAACAGCATTTTAGCTTGCACATGATTGGATGATAAAATCAGCAGAGCTTCCCCTCATTTCAGATCTACCCCTCAGATTTACAGCGACTGCACTTCCAAGTGCACTTATGGTGTACTTGTAGTGCAAAGTGGATTTGCCTTTCGTAAATAACCCCCAATAAATCTATTATCTGAATATTACCAAAGTCTGAAAGCTCTATAAGAATAGCTCTATAAATAGTTATCATTTTCTCAGTATTTCTCAGCTGACTTTTTTCACGTATTGTTCAGTGGACTTTTTTTGCACAGCACTATTGGCACTTTTTTGCTTATGAAGGCAGAAAGGCAACACAAAATTATGTTCACAATTCTCTGTAGAATACATTAAGCAATTGTTACATAATATTTCAATTGTTATACTTTTTCTGTTATAAAGGTTGTTTTGGGTCAAAAGAACATCTAACATACATGATTTAATGTGTTCTGCTCTTACACATAAAATACTTTTTCTTGGATGTTTTGATTTTCTTCTAGGGAAAGGGGTCACGGAGTTGAATTAATCTCCCTTTGGTAGCTCAGTATGTTTCCAGTCTTAAGAAGTTAAAATAAATAAATAAGCATCTAAATAAATAAATAAATACAACACCACTTGCTGACAGTTTAGCATTAAATAGGTCTCATGAACCAGAGGACTGTCTTTGATAAAAAAAATGTTTTGATTCCTTTGCAAGCTTTGCTGATATTTAGACATTTTATATCGGAAAACATGAAAAAATGCAGAAAATGCGACTTGAGCTCTTTTGATAAAATAAGAAGAAGATGGAAAGAACACGGGAAGGATATAAACAAATCTAATTAGGTGAAATAAGCAACACAAGGATAGAGTGTGAGCAGCGGCATCTTGGGAGGGAGATAAAAGATCACATTTGGTTCATGTCCAAAAATTAATTAATTTAAACTGACATGCAAGCAAGTTTGAGAAAATAATCTTCCTGTTTTTCCCACTTAAAAGATAGGAATTTATTAAAGAAATGCAAAGCTCTACTTATCTGCCTGCAATTTTGGAAACTACAGAGACAGAATAACAATTTAGTTTAAAGGGAACAATATAATTGTCAGTGTAGTAGATTGTCAAGCTTGTTTACTAAAGTATTGCAAAGAGCAATGATCACAAGAAGCTGCAACCAAGAGCAGGCTGACAAATTTCAGTTTCAAGCTATATTAGTGAAGGATGAACCACAATGCAATGACCAGATCTGTCATGTCCATAATTGGTCAATGGTGTCACCTGGAATATCCCACCCCTTTGTTTACATTTTGCTATGGGGACCAGGGGTCATTCATAACTTCATCAAGTTAGCAGCTGTCAAGGGGCATGGCTAAGATCGTGAGAGGACGTGTATCTGACTGCTCTGTGATCCTTTCCGACATCAATACTGCCTGCCCTTTTTGGCTCTACAGTGGGCGACCACTCCGTTGTCTCACCCGGTCCCACCACTGGCCATCTGCACACAGAAACTGACAGCGAATGCTGAGACAGATTGTGGGAAGGATATGGAAAAAGCTGGGCTTGCAGATCAGCATGCACAAGCAGAGAAGGGACATAATGCAGAAGATCTGTCTAGCAGACCTGGTGATGCTGATGACACAGCCTCTCCTATTCCCCTGATTGCTGACACTGTACAGGATAAACTAGAACAGCCTACTCTGGCAGAAATACTGCGTGCAGTGCATATGCGCCCAGAGTTAGTCAACACATTAAAAGATCAATTTGGGGGTCTGTGGGAGGAGGTGTCACTGCTGCCCCAGGACCTCCAAAAGATTTGGGAGAGGACGACTGCAGTGCAGAGTAGAGTCAATCATATTGAAGACAAGCTGCCAACTATGGCTAGGGAGGCCCAGGCAGCTCACCAGCTGCACAAGACACTAGTAACAGGGCGTAAGACATAAAGAACTGTCTGTGATGGAATAATGTCCTCATTGTGGGGCTGCTGGAAAAAACAGAGGGCTTGGAGATCACACCACCTTTATAGAAGGCTGGTTTATAGAAGTGTTTGGTAAGGAGGCTTTCTCACCTTTTTTTACTGTTGAAAGAGCGCATCACACTTCAGGCCAACCACTTCCCCCCCAAGACCAATATTGGCTTGATTTCTCCACTTTCGTGACCAAACTGCGATTTTGAGGTGTGCAAGGTAATGTGCTACCATTCAATATAATGGCACCAGAATGTCTTTCTATCGATTTCTCTGTGTAAGTGCAGAGAAGATGTGCTAAGTTTGTGATGGTAAAGAAACGCTTGCAAAACTGTATGTTAGGCCGGCGGGCAGGCACACTTTTTCAAATCGCAAGGTGAGGCTGGTAAATGATCCATATTAAATCCCTTGGTGCCATGCTTAGCTGGTTTACAGTCATCTAGAGCGATTTCCTGGTCTATGATGAGATGGCAGATCAACTGGTTAATTTTTTGTTGCTTCAATGCCTTCCTATTAGCAGATGGGAACTTTTTGTGCTTTTTTCTCCTCTTTTTTATTTTCTTACTGTTTTGATAATTGCCTGCATTATTTGAGCCTTATTACAGCCCTGGGAACAGGAGTTGGCACTATTGTGCCGCATTGGTTGCTAATCTGGTTTATGGCCCACTGTCAGTGGCTGAGCAGTATGTGGAGGGCTTCTACAAATTTACTCAGCCAGAACTTTATTTGCTCAGGTTGCCGCCACACAGCTCTGTACAGTTATAATGCCTACTATACTATTTTAGTAGTATTTTTTGTTATGTGACTGCCTTTATTACTAACTGCACACCCACCATGATGGAGATCCCTGTGATTTCATGGAATATTAGAGGCCTGAGCACCCCTCTGAAATAAATTATTAATCATACTTGCCTTAAAAAGCTTCACCCTGCCATTTTGTGTTTTCAGGAAATTCACCTGACTCTGGACACTAGGAGCTGCTTAAGATATCCCTGGGTGGGCTGGGCGTACCATTCCACTCATACCTCATTTTCTCGGGGTGTGAGTTTAATGGTGCATGGTTCCTTAGATTATCAGGAGTATGATGTCAACATTGACTTAGAAGAACATTTTATTTTTCTACATTGCCGTATTGGGATTTTGACATGTATCTTGTAGTTATATACCCCCGTCTTTCACTGTGCGGGTGCTCTGACTTCTCCTGGTATACCATGAGGGAAGGCCGGATCTCCCA
Organism: Lithobates pipiens; assembly: GCF_037356315.1. Taxonomy (NCBI): domain Eukaryota; kingdom Metazoa; phylum Chordata; class Amphibia; order Anura; family Ranidae; genus Lithobates; species Lithobates pipiens. The sequence goes on from NW_027507764.1 coordinate 166,885,946, forward strand.
ATGTTGATAGTGGGGGATTTTATCTGCTGGTTGAATCCTTGTCTGGATAAACACCCTCCCCAGAGGGAGACGCTCCCTGGCCTGTTTGTTGATGGAAGTGGGATGGATAGATTTTTGGAGACATCATAATCCTTTAGATAAACAATTCTCCTGCTTTTCCAAAACCCACAGTACTATATCTAGGATTGATTTGGTGGTAGGTAACTTGGCTATGCTCCCCTCTATCTCGGAGGTTTTGTATAGGCCCAGATGTGTTTCTGACCACTCACATGTGGTGATATGTCTTTTTGTGGCCCCACTTTCCAAATTGTCCACCAAATTGTACTTATCATGAGGAATTGGAGGGGAGCATCCAAGCATTCTTTACTGACCAACAGGGTACAGCATCCATTCTTGTTCAATGGGAAGCATTCAAGGTCTTCTTATAACTAAGCTTACCTGGATTAAAAGACACTCAGAGGAGTTAAGGGTGGAGTTGGAGTCCCGGGTGCAATCCCTGGAGCTTCAGTACTTGCAAGATCCTACTAACTCCTCTAGGGAGCCTTGCCAGTCGGCTCAATCTGCTTATGAGTGCCTGCTGTCCTCTTTGGGAGAAAAAAATTGGTTATTTTCCAAGCTGGCAAATAAAAAGTAGCATGGGAAATCTTGTGCATTCCTCAGATTAAATAGTACATCTGCTGGCTGATTTTATGAGGAGTTACACCTTCCTACCTCACTATATGCTCCAGAGGAATTAGGGGGGTATATGTCCACAATTATGTTTCCACACTTAACTGATGCATAGCGGAGAGATCTTGATTCCCTGCTTACACTGGAGGAACTGCAGATAGCAGTGGCAGCATTCCCCAATTGCAAGGCTATTATGATATTATTATTTTTTTTTATTTTTTTTTGTGGTTGAACTGGATGGATGTGTCTTTTTTCAACCTGACTAACTATGTAAGGCTCCTGGGGAGGATGGTCTCCCCATTGAAATTTATAAGCAATAATCAGTCACTTTTACCACAATTATTAAAAGTTTTTTATGCTGTGAGGGAACAAAACACTTTACCCTCCACTATGTCAGATCTCAGAAAGCTTACTTCCTCTTTAAAGACCTTCAGTATAGTGAATACCATATTTTGCACATTAATCTGGAAAAACCAGCCCCCTAGAATAAATCTAGAACACCTGCAATGCCCCAAAGATGAAGGTGGTCATGCATTGCTAAATCCATGGTTATACTACTTGGCCTCGCAACACCTGGTAGGCACTGTGTGTATGGATGCTGAGCAAGGAAACATGGGTAGAAGCTCTTCTGTGAATGTTATTTTCCATACAGTGGGAGGTAGCTCTATTTTTTTTTTCTTAAATTGTTTTTTATATTGGGTTTTAAAAGAGCACATACAAAGTTGTTATATAGTGAATGCTGCATTGATAGTGAAAACATAATGATAACAATGAATACTACAGAAATAATAGATACAGATAGACAATGTCCAGAGCACAGGGGTGGTCTGCACAATCTATCAAAATTATAATAAGCAAACAGCTCATAGGTAAATACTAAGGTTCAGAACCAAAGGGCAATTAGATAAGATAAAAGAGAAAAATAAGAATATATGGTGGGTAACATAGAATTCTAGGAGAGCACCAAGTAGAATACATAGTTGTGGGAGAGGGAGGAAGGGGATAAGAACAGACTCAATGTAATGTTATAATATTCTCAGAGGTGACCATTGGCATGGGAGTCCCATATTCTGATCAAACTTTATCAAATTGGGAGATGAAATCATTTACAGAGGTCGTTAGATATTCCATCCTCCGAATCTCTGCTACCAGGTGGAGAAATCTGGGTCATGTAGGAGGTGTATTGGACAACCAGCATAGTGGAATAAGCTTTTTAGCAGCCAATAAAATATAGGAGATCAGCCGGTTTGTTTTTTTGGATAAGCCTGAAAAAGGAAGCCCCAGTAAGCAATTTAAGGGATCTAGCTGAATGGACACCTCCACCACCTTCTGTATTAGTAGCCTCACATCATGTCAGAAGGGTTGGATCAGAGAACACTGCCAGAAAATATGAAATAACAAACCTGTATCAGTTCCACAATGCCAACAGCACGGCGAGACTGAGGAGTCATATTTGTGAATGACATCAGGGCTTTTATACCAAAACATGAGACTCTTTATAGACATTTCACTTTGAGTTACACCTTTAGGGGACCTAAAAGTGGAAGTCCAAATCTTGTCCCACACATGGACTGTAATAGGTCTACCTAATAGATGAGCCCATTTTCTCATGTAGTGATAAGTGGTCTCAGTAAGAGGGGTCGACTCATGAAGGATATGGTGGGGGAGGTAGCTCAATTCTGATAGCCCCTGAAGCACAGGCTTTTGGGAAACCACATGAAATTTTTCCAACGTATAATTTAATTCAGAAAGTGTGGGATAAAGTCAAATACCTTCATGGAGTGATAGCCCCGTTTGGTCAAATAATACCTATCTTGAGTTAGCCAAATTACATTGAGAAAATCTTTCATAATGGCAAGCTGCTCACTTTTGACGCTTTACGAGAGGGATTTCATCTTCTGTGCTCTATGCATTTCTATTACGTGCAAGTGACCCAGAGTAGAACTTCTGATTGGTCCATGTCTTTGGTACCCCTACTCACCCTGATTAAGGAAGCAGCAACCTCCAAGTGTTTTATATCCCAAAGCTATGCTATGTTGTTTCAGCTGTATGTACACATGTCCGGACGGGGGGTCCGATGGGATCAGTCCATCGAACAATCCGATTGAGCTAGTCTGATCTTTTTCGGGAAAAAAAATCAGACGGACCTGGAAATAGAACATGTTTCAAATCTATCCAACGGACTCAATTCTGACAGACTAAAAATTGGGAAAACCGTTCATCTGTGTGATAGTCTGACGGACCAAATATGACGCAAGGGCAGCTATTGGCTACTGGCTATTGAACTTCCTTGTTTAGTCCTGTTTACATCATCACATTCAAAACCAACGGATTTTCGAACGGACTTAGTCCGTTCGTGTGTGGCCAAGTCCAGTCGTTCGGAAAGTCAGTCGGAACTCCGCTGAAAGCCCGTTGGGAAGACCATCGGACCTAGTCTGCCGGAAAGTCTGTTAAAACAAAAGGGGAAAAGAGGGGGGTAATGAAGGACGGGGGGACTTTATATGAAATGCATCACTCAGGGTAGGCTGAGATATTAGTTATAGTACATGTAATGTTCTGTAGTGGCAAAAATGGGCATAGGGCAGTATTTAATAAAATACATTTAATTAAATGGATAATGTGGTACATACTAGGTCCTTTGGTGCACTCTCATCATACTCTTAGTTTCCTTTTCTCTTTTTTCTTTTTCACTTTTCTTCCCTTTCCTTCTCATTTTTATTTCACCTATGTAATTCCACTATTCTTTCTTTTTCTTTTTCTTTTCTCGTTCCTACGTTTTATTTCACCCTCTTTCAGTCCTCACTTATAATACTCATGTGCTTAAACTTTATATATATATATATATATATATATATATATATATATATATATATATATATATATATATATATATATATATATATATATATATCCTTGTTACAGTACACTTTTATGATACAACATCGTATATCACATTGCTGGAAGGGACATCTCGGTTTGGGCACTTCTCCTATTCTTTTTCTCCCCTTGGCTTATCCTGCTGCCGTTTTCGTCAGAACCTCAGCTCCCGGGTGGACGTCTGGTCTATTACCCCCCGATATACCTGATCAAAAAATGCATTCGTTGCTCATTATGTACCTGATTCTACCAGTATATCATACAATCTTTAGGTAAGAGTGTTAGGAATACAGATGTTGTTCCCTCTCTCCCTATATGAATTGTTTTTTATTAATTACCTGTATATAACCCATTACAGATATTCCCAACCAGCTGCTCCTGATGAGTGGATAAAAATCCACGAAACGCGTCGAGCTGTCATATTTGCTGCTATGTCACATTATCCATACATTATACCATGGATTCTATTAAAAGGCTGAGATATCGATTTTTTTATTTATTTATTTTTTTATTATATTATGTTCATTATGTGTGTGTGTGTCTATTATGGGCATACTGCTGACAGTTATCTTTATTATATGAGATATTTTCCTATCATGGTATTAATTCTGACTATGAAATATTGTATGATATCTGTTGATCATGAGACAATGTACTAATTATGTTTTATTTTATTTCATTTTATATTTTTGTACCATTGATCTAATTAATATATTGCATGTATCATGTTTTACCTATTATGTACCATATTATCCATTTAATTACATTTATTTTATTAAATACTGCCCTATGCCCATTTTTGCCACTACAGAACCTTACATGTACTATAACTAATATCTCAGCCTACCCTGAGTGGTGCATTTCATATAAAGTCCCCCCGCCCTTCATTACCCCCCTCTTTTTCCCCTTTTGTTTTAACTTACTAGGGATGGAGACCTAGGTATGTTAGGTTCAAGGTCTCATACAAAGTCCCAACAATTTGTTTTTTTCAATGCCGGAAAGTTTGGTCGTGTTTACGCGGCATAAGTGGGGGGATGACGTTGGTCCACTAGATGGGGATCAATGGGAGGAGGCTCTGCAGGCTGTGACCACTTGCTCCTTGAATCTTAGTATGAGCTAAATATATCATTTGAACTCAACCTGGGAATGATGCAAATGAAGCTGTGTATTTCTGTTATGTCTGTTGCGCTGTATATTTGTGGTGATTGATTTTCAATATTAAGATTTGACAGGCATTGTGGATGCAATTTTGCTTTGTTTTTATATATTGTACAGTATATGTGGTTGGCTATGTTCTTCTGGGCTGTATGTAACCAATAAAATTATTTTTCTGGGATAAAAAAAAGTTAGCAGCTGTCTTTCTTTTGTGATTGACAATGATTTGTATGGCTGGATGACATGATTGATGATAGATTTAACATATAACATTGGACTTTAAAGGACTTGTTAGTGTATCTATTTACTTTTTTTGTGAATGAGTAGCGTAACGTGTACCCCTCAATTATTCATTAGGCGGTAGAATCTGAGGTTCTTCTTATATTTAGAAAGGGCTTCCTGATTCCATTAAGCCTACTACCCACAGCATCCCAACAACCAGAGTTTCGGAAAAGAGGCCTTTGCCCTCATCCACATGGAGGCCAAAGTGCTTTGCATGGGGAGAGGGTCCTTTGGCATAATACCCTTCCCACGTTGAGGGCAAGGAATGTGTTCTGTGCATAGGCATGCGCACGGGGTGTGCCGGGTGTACATGAGCAGACCCTAATCACCTCCATGCCCTGGCTGTATTTCATTGCTCTGCTCTGGCTGCAAGATGTAACTCAGATGGTCAGATCGGGTCTGGGCCGGTATCATGCACAAATTACTTTGCTGTGAGTGGGAGGTGATTTTTGCAGGGACAAGGGACTGTAGCCGCAGAGTAATCCAGACGCATTTTCCGATGAGGCTTCCGATGAGGCTTCTACAGTTCCGGTTGCAGGTCCCATCGGTGCCAGCAGGGTGATATACAGCTGCTACCCCCCACCGGAACCTCTCTTTCATTTTGGAAGAAGAAACAAAAGAGAGCAGCAGGCATTCAGCAGCTAGAGGTAAGCACTGAGCAGATGGGCAACTGGACAAAAATGTACATGAAAGAAAAAAGGCAACAATACAAATTACTATGAACCCTGCTGACTGCACATATATTTATTTAAAATACTATATATTTTCTTCTGAGTCTTATAAATTGGCTGTAGGGAATACTTTTTAATAGAGGCCTCCGGTGTGCACTAGTGGCATGTAAAACTGTGTTGCCAGCAGATGGCTTTAGATAATAGAAGAATAGAGAAAGCCATCGTTGACAACAAAAATCTCTAAATCCAAAAAACAAATTCTGCACTGATTACACTCCATAGTAAATTGCAATTTAAAATTATTGACAGCCAGTTCGTCCATAAACTGCAAGAGTTCATCCATCGTACCAGACCAAAAAAGTAGAATAGCATCTAAATATCTGTGCCAAGAAATTACATGTTGCAAAAGACCAGACATATCCTCCCATGCAAAAAGTTCCCTCTCCCACCCCACCAGGTACAGGTTGGCATAGGATGGGGCACAACATGTCCCCATAGCCACCCCCTGCACCTGGAGGAAGTGGGAGGAACCAAACATGAGGATGTAAGTAGATCAAGAACAAACTGGCTGTAGGAATTTGCTATCGGTCCCCTTTCTTTTAACTGATTATGAATAATCTCAATCCCTCTGTTATGTGGGATGGAGTTGTAGAGGCTTTCAATATAGATGGCCACAAGCCAAACAGTTTTGGGGATATGAATCCCCTCAAGGGTACAAAGGAGTTCAGTGGAATCTTTAATGTATGAAAAAAGGGAGGTAACATGCGGGCATAAGTATTTGTCTACAAGTGCACTGGCATTTTCTGTTAGACCCTGGCAGCCCAACACAATCGGGAGGCCAGGAGGATTTGTAAGTGACTTGTGCACTTTGGGCAATGCATAGAAGGTAGGAGTCTTTGGTTCCTTAACGTTCAGATAGTTCCAAGTCTTTTTGTCAATCAGCCCTTTTTAGAAGGCTTTAAAGATCATGGAATAATATTCCTGAATAAAATTGTCAACCACTTTAGATATGGGTTGATACCATTCCTTGTTATTAAGAATGTTGCGTCACATAATTTCGTATTTTTCAACATCTATGACAAAAACTATGTGAGAAATGTCAGAATTGGCCAGGGTTGAAGTGGTTAATAGTCTCTGTGGCTGCATTCCAGAGTTTTCCCCAACCCTGTCTGTTTGACAATGTGGTGCAAAGGACTTAGATTATTTTCCCACTTTCCCTGCATAAAAAAAAAATAAAAATAGACATTTTACGGAAAAAAATGAAGGCAATTTTATCTTTATTTTATGGACGGTTGCCAAATAATTAGGAAACCTGTAATTTTTTTTTTTGTTCAATAATTTTTATTGAAGCACAATACAGAGAAATTACAGTATGTAAAATAGGATGTAGTATCATTACAATTTAGGCAGAAGTTGACAAATTTTAAGAAGAGCGACTCACTGCACAGAGGGCAGCAATGGTCACAGGTATACTTGAAATGACAGGCAAACACTTCAAATTTTAAATATAAATAATATTTATCGCTAAAAAAAAAAATAGATCGAAAGAGTGGAAAGAAAAAGAAACAGAGAAGGAGGTGGGGAGCAAGAGGATAGAGAGGGATTATAAAAAGCTGGGTTCCTCATGTCTCATGTGGGTCCCAGAGGCAAAAGTAGGCATCACAAGTCAAATAGTCTATGATCAAATCTGCTGGCATAAAATGTGTGACCCAAGGGTCCCAGACCAAGTAGAATTTTGGCATTTTATCCATCAGTTTTGCTGTTCGTTTTTTCATTAATAAATGGCATATGAAGACTATTTTTTTTCAAATTTTGCTCTTTATTCAAAGGGCAGAGAAACATGGAGCACAACATTTAAATGTTACAGTGAACAGATAACAATAGAAATAAACCATTGCAGTAACGGGTGAGATATACAACATGCACAGGTGGTACATTAACCTATGGCGCAAAGGAAGAGGGTCATCTGATACCTCTGCGTTGTCCAAGTAAATCTCTCCCCTGCTCCATAATGGAGAGCTTCTCCCGTTACGGTGTCCCCTCCTCTGTACCATAAAGGCCAGAGTCTTTTACCAAAAATATTCCTGATACACCAATCTGCACCATAAATCTCACCCTGGTTTTCAAGTATTTTATAGAGAAAAGATAGTATGGGCGTGGAGGACACTCCATCGTTCTCTCCAAGCCCAAACCCTTAAAAGAGAGAAGAAGGGAAATTAGAGGATAAGACAAGAATTAGTGAGAGAATAAGGCAAAGGAAGATGGGGAAGGAAGGGTGTGAGGATGAGAGAGGGAGGGTGGGAATAAGGTGGGTAGTGGAGGGGGGGGTAGGGTTGAGATGGGGTCGACGGAGGCAGCGCAACCCCCCTGTATCGAGCACCTATCTCCGAGCACCCTGCCCGCCAGTAGTAGTATGTCCGATCTTTTAGAATTCATACCCGGGAGAAATCCTCCCCCTCCAAAAGGGCCCTACCTTCCCTTGAAAATATAAATATGTTCCAACCCGACCATGTCTTAGTGAATCTCTCATTCTGGCCCCTGTTTGTAAGGATTAAGTCTTCCATTTTTTTTGATGTCCTCGACTTTTTTAAGCCACATACCAATTGTCGGTGGTTGCGTGTTCTTCCATCCTAGAGGGATGCACGCTTTGGCGGCATCTAATAGATGCTGGATCAAGGAAGTTTTATATTTCTTTCGGGAAATATTCGTGGCATGGAGCAGCAAAAAGGCAGGGTCATTTGGAATAGGAATGTTAGTAAACTTTGAGATCGTTCCCCTGACTGTCTTCCAGAACTGCTGCAGCAGTGGGCAGGTCCAAAAGACGTGGAGAATCGTCCCTTCTTCCCTCCGACATCTCCAACATTTGTCTGACGATGTCGGAAAGATGCAGTTTCGCCGGAGTATTGTACCATCTGGTTACAATTTTGAAATTGGTCTCCTGTGTTCTTGTGCAGATGGAAGATTTGTGTGTAAAATGTAGGATATTTTGTTTTTGACGTGTCAAAAATCTGCACTGCATGTCTCTTTCCCAAGCCCCAAGACAGCTCGGACAGTAATCGTCCGGCGACGTAATCAATAATTGATATGTGGTAGACAGGGCATGGGGCATGGCACCTTCCTCCGAGCAGTAGACTTCATAAGAGGTTAAACTTTGGTTGAAGTTACCAGGGGGAATCAGAGACTGCAAAAAATGGTTCAGTTGGGATGCTTTCCAAAAGTCTAATTTATACGGACCCTCCGGGTCCATAAGGTCAGTAGTAGTTGGCCATTTGCGTCCCTTAAGGAAGTGGGACGCCTGGAAGATTCCAGACTTCCTAAGTAAACAGAACGTTGGGTCTGTAAGACCGGGAGAGAACTCCGGGGTCCCCAGAATCAGGCGGAGCGGGGAAACCTGCGATATAAGCTTGGCGCTCAGGAAGAGAGACGTGCATATGCGCGAGGCTACTCCTATAATAGGGTGGCTTTTCACACTGCCTGGTAATCGATAGTGGCACCATGGAGCTCTGTTCAGTGCTATCCCCCTTTGGGCTTGTTCCAACTGGGTCCACAGTTTTGTATTTTGGTGTCGGTTCCAATCTATCAGTCTGGTCAGATGGGCGGCCTACGGAGATCTGGTACCGCTAATCCTCCTTGTTGTTTCGGTCGGGTCAGCTGGCGGTAATTAAGTCTAGGTCGTTTGTGAGCCCAAATAAAGACAGATAATAATTCCCTGGTCTGTAAAAAGTAGTGAGAAGGGATATGGATCGGCAAAGCATGTTGCATCTGCCCAGCCAAGAGTGTAATCCCTTGTGCCACTTGGCAAGCAGGGTACGTATAGATGACAGTAATGGGGGGGAAATTTAGGGCATAGACTTGGGATACAGTTGGTGGGATATACGTTCCCAGATATTTCAGGGCTGTATGGGTCCATTTGAATGTAAAGTCCAGATGGAGCGTTGCAGTAAGGTGCGGGGGGAGGCCTATGCCCATCGCCTCTGATTTATGGAAATTTATTTTCATATTTGAGATGTTGCCATAGTCTCTGAATTCCTGCAGTAAATTGGGGAGGGAAATCGTTGGGTTGGTCAATGAAAATAACATGTCGTCTGCATATGCAGCAATTTTGTGTTGCGTGTCTCCTACTGGGATTCCCGTAATGTTCCAGCGGGCAAAAAGGAGTGGGAACAGTGGGCCCCCCTGGCGAGTTCCGTTTCGTATCTCAAAGGGTTCAGACAGAACCCCATTGACCCGGACCCGGGCCGACGAATTGGAGTAAATAGAGCCAATCCAAGTCATTAGCCGATCGCCAAAACCCACATGTCTCAAAACAGAAGTAATGAATCTCCAGTTCACCCTGTCGAAGGCCTTCTCCGCGTCCGTACCCAGAAAGACACAGGGGGTCTTGGTTTTATTGGCTATGTGTAGAAGGTTAAGAACCTTAACCGTATTATCTCGTGCTTCCCTTGTGGGTACAAAGCCAACTTGGTCCAGGTGGATCAGGGATGGGAGAAGGCTCTGTATCCTGGATGCCAGTAATTTCGTGAATATCTTAAGGTTCCGCGTTGAGTAGTGAGATCGGCCTGTAACTACCACATTGCAAGGGATCTTTCCCATCCTTAGGGACTACTGTGATGTGGGCTAGCAGGGATTCCCTTGTAAATGTCTGTGTGGTTCCCAACGAGTTGAAGAATTTAAGCATAAAGTTTCCCAGTGACGGTAGTAACGTTTTATAATGTTGGGCCGTGAACCCATCCGGGCCCGGGGCCTTCCCAACCTTCACCGCCCCCACCGCCGCTTGTAATTCCTGCATGGTAATAGGTTCTTCTAGGGACATACATACCTCCTCCGGTAACTTGGGCATGTCGGAGTCAGTCAGATAGTTCTCAATGTGGGTGTGTGAGAGGGTGGGAGATTGTAAGTTATACAGAGACCCATAAAATTCCTTAAACTCCCCTGCTATCTCACGGGGAAGGGTAACTTTCCGGTTGTGCTGAGTCATAATGTGAGGGACATAACTCGCGAGCGCCTGGTCTTTTAATGTTTGGGCTAGGATTCTACCACACTCTTTTCCGGACTCGTATGAAATTTGTCGACACTTTTGTAAGGATGCCTTAGCTCAGAATTGCATTAAGTCGGTAATTTTAATCCGAAGAAGCCTGAGTTCCGTTTCGCCTGCCAGAGTCTGGGTGTGTTTATGTCTGGCCTCAGCCAGATGTAGGTCATTAAGTAGGGCCGTCAACTGTGCAGAGCGTCGCTTCTTGATGCGTGTCCCATGCTTTATCAGCACTCCTCGTATGACCACCTTATGTGCCTCCCACACTACTCCGGGGCTACTGTCAGGAGTGTCATTGATAACAAAATAATGCTCCAGTTCCCTGACCACGTCTTGGAGCACCTCCTTGACCTGTAACAGGCTTTCATTCAACTTCCACGTCCTTGCCTTTGCTGTGTGGTTGTCAGTCAGGGAATAGGAGATTAGAATGGGGGCATGGTCTGACCACGTGATTGGTTCAATGGAGGAGTCTCTAAGGGCATGTAATTGATCGTGAGGGATGAAAAAGTAATCAATCCTGGAATAATGTCTGTGGGGCACAGAGTAGAATGTATAATCTCTCTCTGACGGGTGAAGTAGCCTCCACGCATCAATCAGTTGAGCTTTGTGTATGAAACGTGCAATACGATACCTAACACTAGGGGTAATTGAGGAGTGCCCTGAGGATGTGTCTTCCGTAGGTATCACCGGGATGTTAAAATCCCCTCCTATTATCAATTGGCCTGAAACAAATGTCTGTAGAGTAGTCAGTGTCCTGGAAATGAAGTGGTCTTGGTTGGAATTGGGTGCGTATATATTTGCAATCGTAACCTCTACTCCCCCAATTGTACCCTTAAGGAACAGGAATCTGCCCTCCTGATCCATTTTTGCTTCCGAGCATTTCCAGGGGACACGTCGGGCTATTAGAATGGAGACTCCCCTGGACTTAGTAGTCCCATTGGTGGAGTGATACACAGTCGGGTATAGATTGTTCCGTAAAAGGGGCAGGTTTCCTCCCTTAAAATGGGTCTCTTGGATCGAAGCCAGATCCACATTGAGACTGCGTAAATCCTGCAAAAGCATGCATCTTTTTCCAGGGACATTTAAACCCCTCGCATTTAGGGAAAGAATGTTCACTGCCTCCATGGTCCCTGGGAAAAAAACTAGGGGGAGGAGCTGGGAGTGGGATGGGGGGGGGGTTACAGGTAAAACGGGGAAGGAAATGAATGAAGATAAGTAGAGAGATAGACTGATAAAGGAGGGAGAGGAGAAGCAGTAAGTAGCTTATTCTCAGAGGGAGAACAGCGCGGTTCTAAATTTACAGCACAATAGTGCTAATGCGCTCACCAGTATAAGACCGGTAATCGAGCGCAGTCCTATGTGGGGTTGGGGAAAGGAATGACCAGTGGGGAGGCTACCAGCCCTCCCCCTCACCCAGACTGTAACAAGTTATGATAAATGGACTGTAATGGCAGCTACAATACCATAAATGTACAACATATAGCAAATACAAAGTCTTAACATATAACAAACAACAGTATGCGTACCAACAGGGTTTGCAAACACTGGGCCGGATATTTCTAAAAGAACTGATATGACCACGGTACCTTTGAAATGCTCCCATAATATGGAAATGGGTCGGGTATCCATCTCTCCACCCCCACCCACCCCCCCAAGGGAAACAACTGCCAGCCCCACGCCAGGGGCTATCCCCCAACCCAGCTTGAACATGCCCCGACCCAAGTTCTCCGGAGTCAGTCACACATGGTTTATCTTAGGGTGTCCTCTAGAAAGTGGGAGTTGTAAACAGCCTCCCCCCAAATCTCTTTCACCTTGCTCACATAAGGCTTCCCCCCGAGGGGAATACCTCTCTCACCCCAGTAGGTGCCAGTGCCGATAGCGCCGATAGCGCCAATGGCTGCGGTCAGGCAAGCCCCCCGCAAACCCCACCTCCCCCAGTAACGTCATGAGTGGGAGTTCCTCAAGGGGTTAAACAATCTGGTGGGGAGCTTACAAGGCAGTTAGTGTGTAGAGGCGAGATCCGTGAGAGCAAGGGCGTGGGGGGGGAGAAAACCGTTCCCACTATAGAAACCATGGGGCGGCGTGGAGAGAAAATACACAAATAAAAATAATAAAAATAGTAAAGAACAGTACTACAATATCGGGGGGGGGGGGGGGGAGGGAGTGGGACCCAGGGAGACATCAGTACCGATATGTCCAGCTCTAGAACCAGGATGGACGTGGCAGAAGGCAGTTACAACTCACGTGACCCCTCTGCCGACATTGTCCGCGATCGCCTCCTTGCCCGGTATGGGCGCTGGGGAAGATGGACACGGTCAGGTGCGGAGCTTTGGCAGTATAATCGGTGTGGAATGGTCTCCAGTCAATTAGGAACGGGTACAGGATCGACCCCTAAAAATGTAAAAAATGCTGGCAAATCCTTGGGGAACGCAGAGTAAAAGAGCCATTGTCCCTCCGGAACGTGACCGCCAGGGGGTAGCCCTAGCAGTATGTGCATCCCCGTCGTCTGGCTAATTCCAAGGCAGGTCTCAGCAATGCCCTCCTCTGAAGCGTAGCTCTGGAGAGGTCCGGTAGCACCTTGACAGCCGCTCCATCAAAGCTCACTTCTCCATGTTCCCAGGCCTTCCTGAGAATCAACTCCTTCTGGGAGTACCAGTGGAGCCTGCAAAGCACATCTCTCGGTCTCTCCGTTGGCTTGGGTCCCAGAGTTCAATGTACTCGATCCAGCTCCACCGGCGGTGCAGGGGTAATATCCAGGATCTTGTGGAAGATCGCCACTACTGTCGCTGCCAGGTCTTCCGCTCTCGTGGCTTCTGGTAACCCCCGCAGCCGCAAGTTATTGCAGCGGCTGTGGGCTTCCAAATCTTCCGTGTGGAGCTGCAGGTCTATTGTCGAGGCCTTTTGCATAGTCCGCGCTTGCTCCAGCTTCATCACCCGCTGCGTAAGGGATTGCAGCGTCGCCTCTCCTGATTCCACCCTAACCGACAAAGCCTGGATGTCCCCCCTTACCTCCTGAATGTCGCGGGCATGGGCCTCCTCCACCCGTAGTATAAGGGCTTCGATGTCCGCTTTGGAGGGGAGGGCCTCAAAGTCTGCTCTGGTAGGTAAAGCCTGTAATATCCTCCGCAGGTCATCGGGCAGGACGGGCAAGTGTTGCGGAAGGCAGGCCATTTCGGCGATCGGAGGACTCGATGGTTCCAGGGCAGGATCCGCGGCCGTGGATAGGGTAGGGGAGACCGGCTCGTCAGGTAAGGATCTCTCAGCGGTGCAGGACGCACATGGCGTCACAGTAATGGCGCCGGGCGGGGTACTGTTCGGGTCCTGCAAGTAGTGGTGAATAGACCGTTGCTTAGCTCTCGAGCGGGCGCCGCCAGTAGATGATCTGGTCCTGTGTCGTTTGGTGGGGCACATAACGCATTAATCGTCCAAAGTAGCTGTCTGATGTAGCTGAGTAAGGTAGGGAGGACCGGAGCTCTCAGAACACACGTCCTCACTCGGCCATTGCTAAGCCACGCCCCCATGAAGACTATTTTTAACTTCTGGTAATTAGAGGGAGTCAGTTAGCCAATCTTGTGCTATGGATTGTTTAGTAGCTGTGAGGACATGGGTCGTCAATTTAATTAGGCTTTTTAGAAGGTTGTTTGGTTTTAAGTTAAGTAGGACCTCAACGGGCATTAAAATGGAAGTGCCCTTCAGAAGGGTTCCATAGTCACTGTACAACTTGACAAATCCATTATGACTGGAAGTATGTCCCTGGATTTGGGCATCCTCAGACACAAGCTACCTGTGTCCCTGTTACAGACATTCACCCTTTCTATTTGTCTTGGTGTCTATTACCACTGAGGCCGCGTACACACGCGGGACTGTTCGCTCAACTTTGTCCGCTGAACAGTGTTTCGGCGGACAGTCCGCTCGTGTGTGGGCTTCAGCGGACAGTTTCAGCGGACAGTCTGACGAACAAAGTTTTTCGGAAATTCCGTAAAACTGTCCGCTGAAACTTAGTTTGAGCAGACAGTCCGCCCGTGTGTAGGCTTGTTCGTCAAACTAAGTTCCGCGCATGCTCAGAAAGGATTTACACGGCGAAGGTTGCATTGCAGTGTATAGGACGTCGTATTTCTAGTCCCGTCGTACGTGCCGTTCACGTCATCGCGCAAGTTTCAGCGGACTGTTCGTTCGTCGTGTGTGGCCAAGTCCGTCCATGCTAATTTTGAGCGGACTGTCCGCTCAAACTGTTTGACGAACAAAGTTGGGCGAACAGTCCCCGCGTGTGTATGTGGCCTGAGTGAAAATGAAACAAAATCGATTAGACACCAAAACAGCAATTAGAAAGTGGATGTGACAGGAATTTGTCTTCTTAGCCTTAGTGGAGTTTCCATCTGGTGGTGGATCAAGCTTGTTTCTCTATTGATTGTTTGTTCAACAATGTTTGTTGGCAACTATGAGACTATATTGTGAATCATGGAAATTATGATTTTTTTAGGATATGAATAATCCAGATATTTTATAAACAATTATAAAATGGTGTATTATATTCATATGTCAGCATCATCTCATGTGTACCAGTAAAGTCCGTATTTCTTTTTTCTTGGATATATAATGACACATTATGATATGGAACAGTGGTGGCCTTTATATGCTACTATATTTTAACAGCAACGTGAACATAAAAGACATTAAATGACATTGTTTTATTTAATGTCCATACATTTTATGTAACTTTTCTGGTGATGTTTGAAGAGTAACATTTACAGGTCAAACAACTGTGTGAAAATACAAAAGCTATAAGAAGTTCAAGAAAAGTTGAACTATAAAGCCAAATGAAGCATAAAAAAGCTTAGAAAAGCCTAATGCTGGAACAGGTTGTTTTTCCACATAAACAGATGGAAAAAGGGAGTCCAGCAGCAGTTACAACGGTGAAACATTTATACGTTTAGCTTTGCCTAAAGTCTGAAAGTACAGATTTTAGTCACAAAATACCATGTCAAGTTATAAACATCTTGTCTGATTTTGGATTGAGTGGAGAGGGATTCTAACTACTATTGAAGTTATACTGCTATCTGGGGCACTGTTAGAGAGATTTACCCTTATGTCCTGTTCCTGAGACACGGATTTAACCAAACAGGAAATGAGGTGAAATAAGGACAAGGACATTGACATAACTCAAAATCTGACACAGGTTTTAGCCTTTCCCTACTGTACTATAACAACACAAAAAAGTGTATTTGTGTTGCTGCTGATGAGTTCTCCTAATGCTGTACCTAATAAAATGTTCTTAGCAGGACAGAGTTTTAGGCTAAAACAGAGCTGACAGAAGCTGATAACAGAGCAGATAGCAGTAAAAACCTTAAAGGGGTTTTAACCATTTCCACGTCTATAAACTGACAAAAAGTTTTGGCTGTTTATACTCTCAATGCAGTGGAACTAACTGTGTACATTTTTGTTTGTACTAGTTAGGAGCATAGCCATATCAATCGCCTCCAGACCAGCCCATGCACATATACTGCGGCAGGGCGGCCCTTTAGCATGAAATCACATACTTGTAAATCAAGCACCCAGCGATCGTTCCTGATAGAGGCAGAACAGCAGTCTGCCTATGTAAACAAGGCAGATCACTGTTCTGTCAGAGGGAAAGATGGAGATCTTGTGTTTCTGCTAATCAAGAACACAGATCTCTGTCTTTTCCCAGTCAAAGCATCCCCCACACAGTTAGAAAGCATTCCCAGGGAACACATTTAACCCTTTTATTGCCCCATGATGTTAACCCCTTCCCTGCCAGTGTTATTAGTACAGTGTCAGTGCATTTTTTTTAGCATTGATCACTGTATTGGTGTCACTGGTCCCCAAAAAGTGTCACTTGATTATCACTGCCATTACTAGTAAAAATAAAAATAAAAATGCCATAAAAATATCCCATAATATGTAGACGCAAGCCAATTAATATACGCTTATTGAGATTTTTTACCAAAAAATATGTAGGAGAATACATATTGGCCTAAATATGTATTTAACATTTTATTGGGTATGTTTTATAGCAGAAAGTAAAAAATTATGTTTTTTTTTTTTTTTCAAAATTGTCGGTCTATTTTTGTTTATTGCACAAAAAATAAAAACCACAGAGGTCATCAAATACTACAAAAAGAAAGCACTATTTGTGGGAAAAAAGAACATAAATTTTGTTTGAGTACAGTGTTACATGAATGCGCAATTACCAGTTAAAGTAACGCAGTGCCAAATTGCAAAAAAAGTTCTGGACAGGGAGGGGGTGAAACCTTCCGGGGCTGAAGTGGTTAACAATGCTGCTGTCCAAAGGTGCCCCTGTACTTCATCACCCAGAATGGGGCACTATAATACAGGAGGTTTGTTACTGACTAGATCAATAGCTGAAAACAGATGGAAAAAAGCCAAAAAAGATCACTAATGCACTCACCACATCTAAGGATTGGTAAGCTGTAATATAGTACATATTTGTTTTTGGGTTTAACATTGCTTTAAGGACAGTTAGGAGGTGACTTACTTTGGAAGGTTGCTTCAAGCAAAGTGATTGGTGGGTGTTTAGGAATGCCACTACCATAGCTGATCAGCTTGATGTAGAAAAGTAATGTTCTGTAGTAATAGCATATATGAGCAAGTGTGTGGAAGACATATAAATTGACAAGTAAGCAATTCTCTAATCAGAAAGCATGGGTAAGTAGGCAGGTGAAGACTTTAGCTAGGGACAGGAGCATTATCTAAGTCTGGCCATAGGGAGGCACATAGTGTGGCAAGAGATAGGTTATTGGAAGGTATTAGGGAGGTTCAATGAAAGTATAAATTGAGGATAGAGAATGGACTTGGTTGTGATCCTGGTCATGAGTAGAATAAGGGCTGGTAATGAGGCTTGAACTAGAGAACATGGTAGGCTGGTGTGAGGACAATAATGTATAGTTAAACAGGGAGAAGTCTAAGGAACTAATATTAGAATTAAGGAAAAAAAATAGGCAAACTCATTTTTAGCTGGTTGTAGTTGGTGGGATGGGGGTAAAGAGGGTACCTTTTCCTGAGAACAATACTTATGGAGGATTTTTCATGGTCAGGGCATATATCCTATCCGATGGGCAGGGCTCATCAGAGATTGTATTTCCCAAGGAAGCTGTTGAGGGCCAGTTTTCTGAGCAGGTCCTCCTTAGATTCTATAAGGCTGCCACTGAAAATGTATTGACTTATCACATCTCACTTTGGCAGGGATCATGCACAGTCTATAATATAAATGCCTTACAGAGGGTGATTAAAAAATGGCTCGGAAAATGATTATGGGGGTGATTCTACATGATATTGAGGAACTGTAGGAAGGTAGATGTCTCAAACGAGCCCACAGTGTTGTGAGGAATAGTTTTTACCCAGAAAACACTGTTGCCTTTTGGTAGATGATTTAAGCCGCGTACACACGGGCGGACTGTCTGGCCTACTTTTCAGCGGACAGTCCGCTCGTGTGTGGGCTTCAGCTGACTTTTTCAGCGTGCAGTCTGGCGGACTAAGTATTTCGGAATTTCCGTAATACTGTCCGTCGGACTTGCATTTCGGCGGACAATCCGCCCGTGTGTGTGCCAGTCCGCCGTACTTTTGAAATGAGCGGACTTTTCCCGCCCGGAGAAAAGTCCGCTCATTTCGAGCGAGTATCCAGGTAGGCGGGGCCCGCGAAGGAGACGTCACTGGCCCCGCCGCCTGGTATGGACTTAAAGGGGAACCCCAATGCCGAAAAAAATTGGCATGGGGGTCCCCCCTAAGTCCACAACAGACCCTTGTCCGAGCACGCTACTCGGCCGGCCAGGGATGGGGGGCGAGCGAGCGCCCCCCCTCCTGAGCCGTACCAGGCCGCGTGCCCTCAACATGGGGGGGTGCCTTGGGGAAGGGGGGGCCGCGCGGCCCCCCCACCCCAAAGCACCTTGTCCCCATGTTGATGAGGATAAGGGCCTCTTCCCGACAACCCTGGCCGTTGGTTGTCGGGGTCTGCGGGCGGGGGGCTTATCGGAATCCGGGCCACCGCACCTTCTTATAGCTCTTTTACAGGCGGTGGCCCGGTCTTCTGTCGCCGCCGTCGCCGCCGTCGCCTTCCGTTCTTCTTCTTCTTCTTCTTCTTCTTCTCCAGGAGATGTTGCCTCGACGATCTCTCCGGCCGGAATGCCAGGGACGCACTGCGCGGCCACTTATATAGGGACAATGGGGCGGTGTCACATGGCTTTATGTCACATGGATTGGTCACATGGGTTGATGTCACATGGGGACTATGACATCGTAAGGGGGCGGGGTCACCATGTGACACCAACCCATGTAACATAAAGCCATGTGACACCGCCCCATTGTCCCTATATAAGTGGCCGCGCAGTGCGTCCCTGGCATTCCGGCCGGAGAGATCGTCGAGGCAACATCTCCTGGAGAAGAAGAAGAAGAAGAAGAAGAAGAAGAAGAAGAACGGAAGGCGGCGGCGACGGCGGCGACAGAAGACCGGGCCACTGCCTGTAAAAGAGCTATAAGAAGGCGCGGTGGCCCGGCAGAAGAACCGAAGAGGGGGACAAGACCCCCGAAGTCGGGAGAAGAGGCCGGCGGCGAGGAAGAAAGCCGGACTCCTCCGCTAGCAAAAGAGCTACAAGAAGATAGCGGAGGAGTCCGGCGAGAAGACCCCCGAAGACGGAAGACCCCCGGAGCTGTGCAATAAAGTATTTTATCTCGTGTGTTGTGTTTTTTTTGTACTTTTATTTTACAGGTGAATGGGTAGGGGTACATTGTACCCCATACTCATTCACATAGGATGGGGGGGCCAGTATCCGGGGGCCCCCTTATTAAAGGGGGCTCCCGGATTCCGATAAGCCCCCCGCCCGCAGACCCCGACAACCAACGGCCAGGGTTGTCGGGAAGAGGCCCTTGTCCTCATCAACATGGGGACAAGGTGCTTTGGGGTGGGGGGGCCCCGCGGCCCCCCCTTCCCCAAGGCACCCCCCCACGTTGAGGGCACGCGGCCTGGTACGGCTCAGGAGGGGGGGGCGCTCGCTCGCCCCCCTTTCCTGGCCGGCCGGGTAGCGTGCTCGGACAAGGGTCTGTTGTGGACTTGGGGGGGACCCCCACGCCGATTTTTTTCGGCGTTGGGGTTCCCCTTTAAGTCCATACCAGGCGGCGGGGCCAGCGACGTCTCCTTCGCGGGCCCCGCCTACCTGGAGACGCGCTCGAAATGAGCGGACTTTCCTCCGTGTGTGTGGGTGAGTCCGTTCCTTTCAAAAGTAGGGCGGATAGTATGGCGGACTTAGTACGCCGTATTAGTCCGCTCAAAAAGTGGTGTGTGTGGTCAAGTCCGTTCATTCGAAAGTATGACGGACTGTCCGTCGGATTGTCTGACGGACTAAGTTGGCCAGACAGTCCGCCCCGTGTGTACGCGGCTTTAGGAGCATTGTCCCCTGCACTACCAGACTGCAGTCAGTACGGCTCTTAAACTCCAAGGAAAGAAAGGGGGATTTGGAACTAAATTAGTCTCAGGTGTGTATTTTAGTTGTTGGGTAAATGCTTTTATGTGGAAATTGTGTTTATATGTGATGTATTTTTCTATATCATGGGGCATTTTATGATTTTATTATAAAATGATAATAAATTATTTTTGCATCTGGAATCAGAAGTTCTTAACAATCTACTCTATTGTAATAACGTTATCAACTCTGCTGTGATGATGTTATCATGTTTGTCACTATGATTTCATTATATCAGTCTGTAACCAAGTCTCTGAAACACAAAATGATAAAACATGTTGTGCGACAGCTGCAATATAAAATGAACATTTTATGTTGCAGTGAAATCCTATAGTGTTTCATCCAAGTTCAATTCATTAGATTACATCATAAGGTACAATATAAGGAATTGTTACAAGAGGTAATAAAAGAGCAAAGGAGACTGCTTATTCTGCATGAAAAATCCTAATGTTTTAGGTTATTTGGGAGCAATTCCATCAGTATAAAACAGTTCGTATTTGTATTAAAGTCAGAAGAAACATCCTCAAGAGGTTGTAGGACTGTAAAAACTATGGATGGGAACAAAGTATCAAAATCATTTACTGCTGTGTATTCATTTTTTTTTTCTATGGACAATGAAATATAATGGACATATTTTTAGTTCTCCTCATGAATATGTATACAGGCATACCCCACTTTTAAGTACACAATGGGGTTTATTTACTAAACCTGGAAAGTGCAAAATCAGGCTCACTTCTGCATGGAAACCAATGAGCATCCATGTTTTAGTACCAAAGCTTAATTGAACAAGCTGGGGGTTAGAAGCTCATTGGTTTCTATGCAGAAGTGAGCCGGATTTTGCACTTCCCAGCTTTAGTAAATAAACCCCTTTGTGTACTTAAAAGTGGGGTATGCTATATATAATTATTCTAGGGTGATTTAGAAATGTGGATAAAATGATAAAGCAGTTTGGACTGGGTAAATTAGTGCATGTATACATTAGTAAATTAATGCATCTAAAATAGGTAACAAAAGAAATGCAAAATTAAATTTCTGGATACGGGCCCAAATACGATTTGCACTAGAAGACTGGGTATATGTATTTCATAGTAAAAGCAGAAAATGCTTTGATCCAAGGAAGTTTCCTTTTATTTTTACATTTTTGGCTTATTTCAGAGGAAATGCATGTCCAAAATTGAAAGCATTCTCATTAAAAGTGTATATAAATATCAAAATGTATTAAATATTATCATAAAAACATGTCATGAGGATAAGTGCATGGGTTTGCCATATTTTGTAAATTTTCCCGTGTATGAAATGCCCTCCTCTCCTCTCTTTCCCCTTCTCTTCTTCACAGTGAATTGGATGCCTCATACCTCCCATGTGTTGGATCTCCTGAGGAATCTATTGGCAAAACATGTAGTGATCCATTGGTGCTACCATTGTGATCCCATTGGCTAGCCCTCAGATAGAAGATTTCTGTTATGACAGTACATTCATTATTCCAGAGGCCATCCGTACAGGTTTCCCTGTCCGGCTATACTTATGGCATACCCATGCACTTATCCTTATGACATATTTTTATGATGATATTTAATACATTTTGATATTTATCTATACTTTTGAGTACTTTTCTTTCCCCGTTGGGATTATAGTGGCAGCCTTAAAAGTCTGCTCTATGAATTTCTCCCTTTTTTTGTTTTTAGCAAAGAACTTCCCTCCACTCACCTAAAAACAACTAGATATCTTTTATTCAAAGCAATATGTAGGGGGGTGGAAGGGGGAAAAGGTGAGGAGAGCTTTTTTAACCTGTTCCTGACCAGCGCACGCCGATGTACAACGGCAGAATGGCACGGCTGGGCTGGTCCCTTTTAAATTTGCCACCTTGCCACCGCGTGCGCAGGGGCCTGGACCTCCATGAGTCGGGTTTCTGGTCCCACGGACTCGATCGCCGCAGGGATACCTGCGATCGTCTCACGGAAAGGAAGAATGGGGAGATGCTAATGTAAACAAGCATCTCCCCCTTCTGCCTAGTGACAGGACACTGATCTATGCTCCCTGTGATTGTGAGCAGAGATCAGTGACATGTCACACTTAGCCACACACCCCCACAGTTATAAACACGCCCCAAAACACACTTAACCCTTACCCTGCCCTCTAGTGGTTAACTCATTCACTGCCAGTGTCATTTACTCAGGAATCAGTTCATTTGTATAGTACTGATTGCTGTATAAATGGCAATGGTCCCAAAAAGGTGTGAAAAATGTTCGATGTTTCCTCCATTATGTTGCAGTCATGATAAAAATCGCTGATCGCCACCATTACTAGTGAAAAAAAAATATTAATAAAAATGCCATAAAACTATCCCCTATTTTGTAAACACTATAACTTTTGCGCAAACCAATCAATAAATGCTTATTGCGATTTTATTACCAAAAAATATGTAGAAGAATACATATCAGTCTAAACTGAGGAAAAACACAGTTTTTTTTATATATATTTTATATAAATTATATATAAATTGTCGCTCTTTTTTTGTTTATAGCGTAAAAAATAAAAACTGCAGGGATGATCAAATACCACCAAAAGAAAGCTCTATTTGTGGGGGAAAAATTTGTTTGGGAGCCATGTTGCACAACCGCACAATTGTCAGTTAAAGCGACGCAGTGACAAATTCCAAAAAGGGCTCTGGTCAGGAAGGGGGTAAAATCTGCCGGGGCTGAATTGGATAACATGTCAGGGGTTGAAGTTCTTGGCTCGGAGAAGGGAGTTTCTTGAAGTTGGCTTATGGTAAGCTCAAACACTTAATTTTTTATCCCCTTTGGAGTTCATGGTGATCCTTGCTGATGGCAGAATAGGACGTGCAGTGCTGTGGCTCTTTTCTTACCCCGGCCTTCTCATTGGACATCTCGGGGGTGAGGGGGCGGATGACTAGCAGTCATCATTAGCTCTCATCCGGAACTATTAGTTCACTTTTTGGTTCTTTTTGACAATAGCAAGCAGAGCATTTCAATATGGATTGAAAACAATCCAGAAGACATTCAAGGGACCTCCCACCTCCTTTCTTCCCGCTCCTTCTCACAGTGGAGACACAGAGAGGCTGTGAGGAGGAGTGCAACCTGACGTTTTGCCTTATGATACCTTATGGCTAAATCGTAATGGGTCTGTGAGTGCGTAGTTATGTACATACATAGCTGATCTTAAATATTGCAGTAGTACACTATTTTCTGTTTTTTCCTTTCTTATGGTGAATGAGAGTCAAAGGATTGCGGATCAAGAGTGAAGGACCACACGTGCAATAGCGGGACAGTTTTTGATAGCTTTCCCAGCCTGGTGTTTGTGGACAATGTATATGGGACTGAGTGTAGAACACCGGACATATTTATCTTGATTTTTGGGGTTTTCAATATGTGAGTCATCTGATCGTGGTTTAGTTAATGAGAGGTGCAATTTATTATATTTTATCATTTTGATTTTCTATTATGTACATCAGGTGCAGATGATTATATAAGGTATACACATGGAATCGATTTAATCTGTATACACAAAATGTATCTATTTATAATTAATTTATTTATTTGAATTCATATTTATTTACACAGATATTAATATTTATTTATTATCCAGATGTACATGGAATCAGCACATAGGAACAGTGGGGATATGTGTGATATTTAGTTTTATATTAGTGCACTGATTATACTTATATTTATTTTATTGCAATCTATTTAGGTGAGAGATCACCGGTATTGGTGCAGCTTTTATTATATATATTTTTATATTGTTTTGGATTCACACTATTAGAAGATTTTTCACCAAGGTTTGAGTATTTCTAGTATTCTCTTTGGTATTGGACTCCCTAAATTAAGCTAAGCTGTATTTACCCATCAATCCCTAGCTCTTGATGCAGATGCTTCAAAGATCAAGGTACTTACTTGCATATTTTGTGGGGCTGTCTCTTATTCGACCGCCATCTGGAATGCTGTCTTCACCACATTCCAAAATATAAGTGCATATCTGACATCTAGAAGATGATGCAGGGTTCCTTCTCTAAAATTAAGAAAGGCATCCTGCAACATCGGGGTTGATTTACTAAAGGCAAATTCACTTTGCACTACAAGTGCACTTGGAAGTGCAGTCACTGAAGATCTGAGGGGGACATGCAAGGAAAATAAAAACATAATTTTTGCTTGCATATGATTGAATGATAGAAATCAGCAGACCTTTCCCTCATTTTGATCTTCCCCTCAGATCTACAACGACTGCACTTCCAAGTGCAATCGCAGTGCACTTGTAGTGCAAAGTGGACTTGCCTTTAGTAAATCAACCCCATTGTCTCCTAGAAGCCTTTCCCATTAGTGGCCATTTTCGCTCATTGAAAACTGACCTTTTCTGCCATGCTATAGAGAGGACTTAAATTTGAAACAGAATTTTGACTCTTGAGATCCTGGTGGCAGCTGAAAGAAAGGACACAGAAGGTGCCTGCTCCTCTTGGACTCACTAGCTGGCCACTTGGGACCCTAATTCTTTTTGGGCCTTTTGCAATAAAATATTTTTAAATCTTTGTTGCACCTAAAGTGTGATCCCAGTCTATCCTCCCCTCTAAAACCCAAACACTCTTGGCCTTTCCAGATGCTCTAGAACTCTGTTGATGCCCCATAATAACCTTAGTCGTGTGTATAATAATTTATCTTATAATGTCCATTATGGCTCCCTATTGCTCTATCATAGCTTTTTTTTCAGTAAAATAAATACAGTATACTTTGTTATTGATTTTTGTTATATAAAGAGAGTGGTATCCCCGACCAACCTTCTTTGCGAAAAATTGGTGGTATCCAATCAAAACATGTTGGTATAGGCAGGAGGTGATGTCATCAGTACTGGGGCATTGTTATAGAGTGTGCACAGCCATAAGAATTTTTTACTATTTCATATATGTTGGTTGCCAATGACCATGGCCCAGCCTGTTTATGTTAAAGTGGTTGTAAACCGCCCTGAGACATTTTTACGTATAGTTAAGCCTATAATAAGGCTTACCTATATGTACTGAAAATATCTCCTTAAAGTACACCGTTTAGGAGATATTTAGCTTGTAGTGTTGAAGTAGTAGTTTCGATAAGGTCATCGGCGCATGCGCAGTGAAGAAACGTCCCTTTGTGCCAGGAAGAGGGGCGAAGATGGATGCTTCAACCAGTGGGGACATCGTGGACATTGTGGGCTTTATTTCAGGTAAGTGCCACATAATGGGCTAGTATGAGATGCATACTAGCCCATTATACTTTTACTTTGCAGGGGAATAAAGAGGAAGTAAAACCCATCAGGATTTGTGTGTAAGCGCTGCACGAATCGTTAATAGTGTTTGATTCTTTTTTTTAATTATTATTTACAGTAAAGCCTGGCTGGTGTCTGTTCTATTCAAAAATGGCCTAGTGAGAGTCCTTAAAGACTTTGCATGTAGTCACTACAATTATTTGGTAGAGTTTTTCAGTCAAATAAATACACATTATTATTGTTTTTTTTTTTTTTTCAATTAAAATCTTTCTGGTAACTGTCCTGTTAAAAAAGCAGGCTAGTGAAACTACTTAAAGAGGAAGTAAACCCTGATGAGTTTACTTCCTCTTTCATTCCCTGCAAAGGCAAAGCATAATGGACTACTATGCATCGCATAGTAGTCCATTATGTGTCATTTACCTGACACAGGAGCCAGCGAAGTCGCAGCTGTCCCCTGTAGTCCACCGCATCCATCTTCTTGGTGGGGTCTCGCAGCTCCGCCGCTGTTATTCGGCGAAGCCGCGATGACGTCATTCCCGCGCATGCGCACGGGAGCCGACACGCGCGGCAGCTCCGTCGTTGAGAATACCGTGCTCAGTGCGCCTGCGCGCCGCTGTCTACAGCGCATGCGCCGTAGACAGCGGTGCCCGTTTTCGGGCAAATATCTCCTAAACCATATAGGTTTAGGAGATATTTCTTGGACCTACAGGTAAGCCTTAATCTAGGCTTACCTGTAGGTCAAAGTGGTTTGGTTTACAACCACTTGAAATACTGAGCACATAGTCACTGATATATTTTTAAAGTGAAATAAGTAAACTCTATTGCTTACTTATTGATTAAAAGCTTGTTGAAGATTTCCCTGTCTTGATCTAGTGAAAGTGTTTAAAGCAGAAGGCAAAAGGAATATGTATTGGATTTGGACATTAAATGGACATATATATACATACAACTCTATACAACTCTATACATTATAAGTATATAACGTCTCATCCCTAGAGTATGAAGATACTGGAGAAAAAAAAAGCGTGGGGAGGGAGGAATGGAAGAAGGGAGTCTTGTACCTTTGAGTCATCCAGGGCATCCAGATTAGGCAGAGACCAGAAGGAACCCACATAACAGGTAAAGACCACATAGCACAGAGAACACCATCAATCATGGATTTAATATACTCCTCACTTGGAAAAGAAAAAATACAACATTAGGCTAGACATTACAATACAATACAATTCAAGACAGGTGGAATCAGAGGGCCCTGCTTGTTAGAGCTTACAATCTAGGAGGGAGGGTTAAGTTATACAAAAGGGTAATAGCTGCGGGGGATGAGCTAATGGAGAACATAGTGCAGTTGTTAGATGGAGGCAGGATAGGCTTCTCTGAAGAGGAAAGTTTTCAGGGATCGCCTAAAAGTGGATACATTTTGAGACAGTCTGACAAATTGGGGTAGTGAGTTCCAAAGGATAGGCGAGGCTCGGGAGAAGTCCTGGGAGGAGGTCATGAGGGAGCTAGAGAGCAGGAGGTCTTGGGAGTAACGAAGTGGGTGATTAGGTTGGTATTTTGAGACTAGGCTAGTGATGTAGCTGGGGGCAGATTTGTGGATGGCTTTGTAGGTAAGTGTTAGTATTTTGAATTTAATTTGTTGGGCAAGTGGCAGCCAATGCAGGATTGGCAGAGAGGGGTAGCAGACACTGTGCGGTTTGTAAGGTGTATGAGTCTGGCAGCAGCATTCATGATGGACTGAAGGGGGGATAGTCTATTTAAAGGTGAGCCAA
The DNA here is from genome assembly GCF_037356315.1 of Lithobates pipiens. Taxonomy (NCBI): domain Eukaryota; kingdom Metazoa; phylum Chordata; class Amphibia; order Anura; family Ranidae; genus Lithobates; species Lithobates pipiens. The sequence continues at coordinate 166,913,142 of NW_027507764.1, forward strand.
TGAGGAGGGAGTTGCAGTAGTCAAGGCAAGAGATAACCAGGGAGTGAATCAGGAGCTTTGTGGTTTCATTGGTTAGAAAGGGATGTTGTTTAGAGATGTTTCGGAGGTTAAGGCGGCAAGCTTTGGAAAGTGATTGGGTGTGGGGCTGAAAGGAGAGTTCAGAGTCCAGAATAACACCTAGCACCCTGACAGGTGGGGATGGGTGGATGGTTGTGCCATTACTCTTGACAAAGAAGTCAGGGGAAGAGGCGTGTGGGGGAGGAAATATTATAAGTTCGGTTTTGGACAAGTTGAGTTTGAGGAACTGTTGTGACAGCCATATAGATATGTCTGTTAGTAAGTTGGTGATGCGTGAGGAGACTGATTGAGTGAGTTGAGGGGTGGAGAGATAGATTTGTGTGTTGTCAGCGTAGAAATGATATTGAAAGCCATGAGTGGCTATCAGCTGACCCAGGGAAGAGGTGTAGATTGAAAATAAAAGAGGTCCAAGAACAAAACCTTGAGGGACTCTGACAGAGAAGGGAAGAGGAGTGGAGGGCGTAGAATTGTAAGTGACACTGAAGGTGCATTGGGATAGGTAGGATGAGAGCCACAACTACTACTACTACTACTACTACTACTACTACTATATGGTGTCTCTTCCACTATATGCTATTTACAACATGTGATTGAAAGCTCAAGGCACAGTGTAAGTTTGCAAATTTTGCTCACATAAAGACTTGGCAGAGTGGAAATGTCCAAAGAGTTGTGCAGGCACAGCTCACTTTCTCTGTGTATTCACACATAGGAGAAAGGTGCAGAACAGTAGCAATGTTCTGCATGTTCTTTTATCAGAGGAGGTAAGGAGGTGGCATGATAGCCGTAATCTGCACTACCATTGGGGGGAGGGACACTGGATATGCAGACACTGGAACGATGGTAAGACTAGTAAAACAAGGCTTATTTACAGGCACATGCTAATGAGACTAGCTCTTATTGATAGGTCTGGAGGAGTAGATCTTTTGACAATAATTGGAGCCTGAGAACACTGACATTTGTACTTTAATTTGGGGTTGCAGTGAATATCCAGTGGTTGTAAACCCATTGCAACCACTTTAACCTACAGGTACGCCTAGATTAAGGCTTACCTGTAGGTGCAAGAAATATCTCCCAAACCTAAAAGGTTTAGGAGATACTTGCAGAAATAGCGTCACCTATGTCTACGGTGCATGCGCCATAGGCATCAGGTGCAGGTGCACTGAGCGTGCCATTTATAACGGCGATTATGCCGTTAATGGTGGCACCAGTGCGCATGCGTGGGAGTGACATCATTGAGGCTCCGGACAGTCACAGCATCGGATCTGCAATACCCGGAAGTCACTACGTGATAGATGGCGGCATTGGAGGAGGCAAATGGCCGATGCGGGGACTTCAATCTCAGGTAAGTAATTCATAATGAGCTAGTATTCTATGCATACAACTCATTATGCCTTTGTCTTGCAGGGTGTATTTTTTTTTCAGACGCTTTACTTCCTCTTTAAGTACTGTGAATGCAATCACTGCAATATTTTGGTAACACTTTTTCAATTTAAAAAAAAATACACTCTATTGTTCATTTTTATTAAAAATTGGCTGTCAAATAAATACATTATATTGTTACTTTTTTTTTTTTATTAAAATCTGGCTGTTGTCTGTTCTGTCCCAAAAGTTACCTACTGAAAGGTCAATGCAGTATTTCCTAGGCTTTTAACATTTTTTTAAATTAAAGCTGCTGGGTTTCTGTCCTTCATAGTCGTTTCAAAATCTGAAGTCACTTCACTTCAGATTTTTATTCAATGAAATAAATATACTCTGATTTAGATTTTTTAATTAAAAGCTGGATGGTGTCTGTCCTGCTTTAAAGTGGCTGTACAACCACTTTAAACTACAGGCAAGCCTATAATTAGGCTTACCTGTAGCTGCCCTGGATATCTTCTAAACCTACACAGTTTAGGAGATATCCCTGTATTTGCATGTGCCGACATCATGCGGCACATGCACACGTAAGCCAACTGAAGCAATGGCATTTACCTGCCGTTGCTTCAGTTGTACTGTGCCGTTCCCGGCGGCTCCAATGCATGTGCAGGAGTAACATCCGGGATAGATGTCTTCAGCCGGAGGGTGAGACGAGGATGGCTGTGGGAGCTTCTTTCTCGGGTAAGTATACTAGCTCATTATGCCTTTATCTTGCAGGGTGTTTTTTTTTTTCCAGGAGGGTTTACAACCACTTTAATAGCAGCCTAGTGAAAAAGCTTAGATACCATGCCTGTATTCACTGCAATATTTTGGTTGCCTTCTAAGTACGTACACCCTGTTATTGCATGTTTTAATTAAAGTTGACTGGTATCTATCCTGTTCAAAAAGAAATTTAGTGACAGGGCTTAAAGCAGAGATCCAGTTAAAAAAAAAAAAAAAAAGTCAGCAGCTACAAACACTGTAGCTACTGACTTTTAATAAGCACACTTACCTGTCCAGGGTGCCCGCGATGTCGGCCACCCGAGGCCAATCCGTCCATCGGATTGGGTCCCGATGCGCCATTCGAACCTTGTGGCTTCACTGCCTGTTTACTACTGCAAATGCGTGAGTCATGTGGCGCTTTCTGAATGGCCGACTGTGTTCTGGGACACACACAGTTCCCAGAACATGGCATGCCCAATTCTCTAGAAGACAACGCGAGGAGGAGAAGAATGAAGATCACCGTGGAGTAGGAATTGGCAGATTAGGACAATCTGCCTAGCAACAGCCATTTTCATTTTTTTTAGTTGCATTTTTATGTAATTTTTTTTAAGGGTGGGCCTCTGCTTTAAATACAGTGCACTTGGTAAATACAGTATTTTGGTGGCTCTTCAGTTAAAAAAAAAAAACACTCTATTGTTGATGTTTTATTAAAAGCTAGTTGGTGTCTTCTGTTTAGAAAGCAGCCAGGCAACAGTACCTAAAGTGGTATTAAACCCAAAAGCAAACATTTATTATATTGCAGCTAACTAATTCTTTGATGTCATAGCTGCATTCATTTTCTTTCTTTTGTTTTTACCTAGTGATCTAGTCAGTAAGTATGTAATTTTTCCACAGAACAAGCGCTCTTGCAAATTAGTTAGGGGTATTGGAACAATCATTTATCAATGACATTGTGTACTTATATACAATGCTCAGCTTTTATTATGTAAAACCTTTGCTCCCAAAAGAAAAAAAAAATGTTGCTGTAACTGCATGTGTAACTTAAGTGTGATCTAGACTTTGGCTTCAATGTGTTAGTATTTCTAAATCTGATAGTACATCTAAGCCCTTGTACGCACGGTCGGAGAATCTGTCGGAATGAGTCTTATCGGACCGTGTCGTCAGATAATCCGACTGTGTGTGGTATGCATCGGACTGATTCCGTCCGAATCTCCGTTCCCACCCAATTTTCCAACATGTTGGAAATATTTCCCGACCAACTGGGCCGGACGGACCTAATCCAATCATGCGTAGAGCATTTTCAATGGAAAAAAAGCCAAGCATGCTCAAATCAAATTCCGACATCATGGATCAATGCAATCATGGATCAATGCAAAAAAAAGTTGTAAAAACGGCCGTTTGTTCAGGAGCAGTGATTTTAATAATGATTAAAGTGAAACAATAAATTTCGTACCTGGGGGGTGTCTATAGTATGCCTGTGAAGGGGCGCATGTTTTCCGTGCTTAGAACTCTCCCTGCACAAAGTGTCATTTGTGCAGGAAAAAAAGGATTTTAAAATCACTTGCGGCTATATTGTCGGCTCTGTTCTCTGTATTAGTCGACAATTCATTCATTGATTAAAAAAAAAAAAAATAGCATGTGGGTTCCCCTAAATTCAATTACCAGGCCCTTCAGGTATGGTATGGATATTAAGGGGAGCCCCGTGTCAAATTTAAGAAAAAAAATTGACGTGGGGGTCCCCCTAAATATCCATACTAGACCCTTTAGGTCTGGTATGGATATTAAGGGGAACCCCGCATCGAATTAAAAAAAAAATTGACGTGGGGGTCCCCCTAAAAATCCATACCAGACCCTTTATCCGAGCACGCAACCTGGCAGGCTGCAGGAAAAGAGGGGGGCGAGAGAGCGCCCCCCCTCCTGAAACGTACCAGGCCAAATGCCCTCAACATTGGGAGGATGCTTTGGGGGTCTGTGACCCCTCAAAGCACCTTGTCCCCATGTTGATGTGGAGAAGGGCCTCATCCCCACAACCCTGAGCGGTGGTTGTGGGGGTCTGCGGGCAGGGGGCTTATCAGAATCTGGAAGCCTCCTTTAACAAGGGGACCCCTAGATCCCGCCCCCTGTTTGAAATGGTAAGGGCCTACCATTTCACAAAGAAAGTGTAAAAATGGTTAAATAAGACAAACACACTTTTGAAAAATTCCTTTATTAAAAATAAAAAAAGAGTCCAGCGGTGCTAATCCACTTTAGGGATTTAGATTTCTCCCATAGACTTGTACAGGGTGTTCCGGCTTTTCGAATTTGCCGCGAACAGTCCAAATTGTTCACTGTTTGCTGAACAGGCGAACAGGCAATGTTCGAAGTCGAACATGAGTTCGACTCGAACTCGAAGCTCATCCATCAACAGAAGGAAAAAAGTAAAAAAAAACAAAAAAAAAACAAAACAAGAAAACAAATGCAGTCACCACATCTAAGAATTGGTAAGCTGAAATATATTACATTCTAAGTTTTGGGTTTAATACTTCTTTAAATATTGTGCATGCTGTCACTGCAACATATTAGAGGCTTTTCTGTGAAATAAATACACTCTAATGTTGATTTTTTAAAATTAAAAGGTAGCTGGTGTTGGTCCTGTTCAGAAAGAATTCTAATGAAAGTGCTTAAATATTGTGCACTTATTCACTACAATATTTTGGAGACTGTTTCAATAAAATAAATGCATGCTAATGATATTTTGAATATAAACTGGCTAGTGTTTCTCCTGTTCAAAATACAGTGCAATAAAACTGCTTAAATACTGTGTATGACCTCAGTACAATATTCTTGAAACATCCCACAAAGCGCAGCAGCATTTTGCCAGCGGGTTTGCGGCGTTGCCTCATTGTTTTCAATGGGAAGGGGCGCTTTAGGAACGGTGAATACACTGCTCCTACAGCTCTGAGAAGATGCGGCTTGCAGAATTTTTTTTCCCATCACGCAAGCGCACCACTCCAGTGTGAAACCCCTCTGGCTTTCACTCTGGAGACACAAGAGAATATCTTTACCGAAGCTATACAGGCGCTATTTTTAGTGCTGTAGCACCTGTATAGCACCTCAGTGTGCAAGTAGCCTCATAGGAACAGTTTACATATTGTGTATGGCATCAGTACAGTATTTGTGGCTATTTTCTCTGAAATATTACACAGTAATTTCATTAATGATAAGTCATACCTGGTCTCTTCTAATTAATTGTAGACTAATAAATCGGCTTATGTTTTTTCTATTTCTAGGCATTCTTAGCGAAATAATAAACTTTAATACTTAGGTCTTACAAAAACCTGCCAGATATTTTCCTCCTAAATTGTAGCCTAATAAAGTTGCTTATATATTGTTCATTGAGCCATTTTTTTTGAAAAAATACATTATTAATTAAAATTAAAATTAATATCACGTTATAAAACATATCTCATCTTTCCCTTTGAAATTATAACCTAATAAGGTTGCTAGTATATTGCTCATTGAATTTGAAATATTTCTGTCTATTTTCAGGGAATTTTTTTTCAATTCAATACTGGATATATACTTTTTATTTGATGGCCTCAATTATACAATTTTCATTATTGAACTACTTTAAAACTTAATTTTACGTGTTAATTTTTTCCTGCTCTTTTCATTTGTTTTCTTGAGGGAGACTTCCAACTTCTTTAAAATAACAGTGCCCATGTTTTACATGTGCAACCAATACCCTTTCTCCACAATGTTGGAAGGGCAGGCAAAATCTATAGGATGTTTTACATGAGAATTGTGTACACTTAACACAAAACAAACTCCTTGTCACCATGCACATTTAATGTATCTGGAGGCTACGTCTTGTGAATAACATAAAATAAATGTAATTTGCAGTACTGAATTCCACACACAGGGCAGCTTTGTATGGTTTCAACAACAAGCATGAAACCACTGCCACCCTGTGGAAGGACATCCAGCATTTCCCTATTAGCTGTTGCCTTTATTTTATGCCAACAGTGCAGTCATTGCATTCACTATCAGGAGGTGCTCCCTCTTAGACAATGGCATAGATCCCAGAAAAAAAGGTTTCTCATGGATAGGAAAAGGTTTCAACCTCCCCCTTAACCCCAGCCTCAAATTTCCTCCTTGCCTCTTGCATCCCAACCCTTCTTTTCCTCCTCCTTGTACTCCTCTACATCGTGTCTGCCTCACAAAGTTGTCTGCCTCACAAAGTTGTCAGATACTCATTGATGGTCCGCTGGTGTGTAGTTTTGAATGGCAAATTGTGTGTACTTTTACATTTTAGCCAGCTGCAGAACATCTTGGAAGCCAATGTACCAGATCAGGAAGCTCTGCACCACCAGGTTAAGCACATGTGCCAGTCAAGGATCATGTAGGAACTTACCCTGCCAAACAGCTACCAGTATGTTAATGTCCTTGTCACACATGACCAACCTGGCACACTTTGGTTTTGGTTCAACCACCTCTTAGCCTGCCCCTTAAGAGCTTCCAAATGCCTGGTCCCGTGGGATTTCTGTCACCCAGACATACCAGCTATAAAACAGTGTTGCAGCACTTTGCATTTTAAAGGCTCTGTTTGATGGGCTAGTTCTAAGGAATCAATGGATGAGGCCATTAAGAAGAAGAGAGGGGAGCTGACATTACCAAGGTGCAGGAAACAGGGTGGTACCACCAACACCAGTGGCATGCCCTGTCATGCAACCTACCATCAAATTTGACCAGTGGGTCATGAAGAAGACAAAACATTCTTGCCCATGTTTACTAAACCATGAATCTGAGGCAAGTGTACTCTGCCACTGACCACTTGGTCCATCAATGTTGAAATTTAAACTTTTACATGCTGGTAGAGGGCAGACATGGCTCCTGAGCAAAAAAATGATGACCTACCACTGTGGTGCAGCACAGGAAAGCCAGGGGGATTGCGTTACCATTCTAAGTTCACCATTTTGGTCACTTCTTTGAATGGTCACCAGATGCTGCACACATTCGGAATCAGGAACCAATGAAGTAATGGTTCCTGTCTTCCTCCCATACATAAACTGATATAATAAAAATTAGTCCGCCAGTTTAAATCTGAGTAGCCAAAATAGTGGGACAATTTTGAGCTGTCTTATTCGCTTGTACCACATACTAATATTTTATTTTTTATTTTTTGTATGAGTGTGATTAAATCCCTTTGCTGACATTTTTCTACACTAAGTGACTGACTTTTTACGATTTTCACATGTACTAACGAAAGGCACATGGAAAACTTTAGAATGCATTAAACTTTGTTTTACAAAGAGAAAATCTATTTTATTCTACCTTCCAAAGTCCTCCTACAAGTGCTTGTCAAACCATTTTACATAAAATCTATACAAAGCCTGTTATTAGCTCACACAGGCACAATAAAAACCACTGAATTCCAACTAAATTTAAAACATAAAACTAAGTGGGAGTGATAAATAACACCTACTGTACATCTTGATTTAAGATCATACAAACTTGCAAAACACAACTTCAAAGTATATGAAAGTGCAATAAGAATTTTATGCTAAAAAGTTATCCAAAAGTTTGTATTTTTTAAGATGCCCGACCTATGGAAGCTTTTCCCGGATAATACAAGAAAAGAGCAAAATACTAGTCACCAGTAGCGATAAGCTTCGTGTTCGAGTTGAACCCATGTTTGACTCGAACATATGCTGTTCGCCCGTTCGGCGATTTCCGAACGTTATGGGCCGTTTGTGCCAAATTCGAGTGGCGCTCACGGCCCATAATTCACTGCAGCATCGCAGTGCATTGCTGGCTGAGGATTGGCCAAGCATGCACTATGACCCGCATGCTTGGCCAATCACAGCGCTGTCAGGATGCCTGTGACCAATTAGGGCTAAGGTGGTTTAGTACACGCCCCACGCTATATAAGGCTGCCTGTGCGGCGGCCTTGCGTAGTATGTTGCGTCACTTACAGAGAGAGAGAGAGATAGACTGAGAGACAGTGTCTGAATTTCCTTCTTTGCAATTACGGTCAGTGTATTATGCCACCTGCACAGTGTACACCTGAAGCTACCCCAATTGCTGGTGTTCTTCTGATCCTATACCACAGGCAGCTGCTGCAGCAGTTACAGTCTGTGTATTATGCCACCTGCAAAGTGTACACCTGAATCTACCCCAATTGCTGGTGTTCTGCTGGTCCTATACCACAGGCAGCTGTAGTAATTACAGTCGGTGCATTGTGCTACCTGCACAGTGTACGCCTAAAGCTACCCAAATTGCTGGTGTACTGCTGATTCTATCTGCAGGCAGCTGTAGCAATTACAGTTGGTGTACAGTGTCATCTGCACAGTTTGCACCTAAAGCTACCCCAACTGCTGGTGTTCTGCTGATCCTATACCGCAGGCAGCTCCAATAATTGCAGTTGGTGTATTGTGCCACCTGCACAGTGTACACCTAAAGCTACCCCAATTGCTGGTGTTCTGCTGATTCTATCTGCAGGCAGCTGTAGCAATCACAGTCTGTGTACTGTGTAATCTGCACAGTTTGCACCTAAAGCTACCCCAATTGCTGGTGTTCTGCTGATCCTATACCGCAGGCAGCTCCAGTAATTACAGTTGGTTTATTGAGTCATCTGCTCAGTGTGCACCTAAAGCTACCCCAATTGCTGGTGTTCTTATAGCAATAATACTACAGGCAGGCAATTTATTCTGCTAGCTGCAGTATAATCAGTATATACGTCCCAGCTTTGTTCAGCTACATCTCCCTGCAGGCCATTAGTATGTCTGGAAGGCCAACAAGGAGAGGCAGACAGTTACGAGCCAATAAAAGAGGACAAGCAGGCTCTGTGTCTAGAGGCAACAGCGCTGGTCGTGGATGCGGTGCATCCTCATCAGCATGTGGCCATGGGATACACTTGTCCTTATTTTCAGCAGCTGTATATGTTGAGCCGCAACATGCCGAGAACTTGGTAAAGTGGATGACCAAGCCCTCCTCATCCTCCTCATCCTCTCTCACCCAGGCTCAGGGTACTGGCAAAGCAGCTGCCAACGCGGCTTCTTCCCTCATCTCAATGTCATCAGTCACTCCTTCCCTAGCCCCACCATGTCCTCCTCCCGAGGAGTCCCCCGAACTGTTTGAGCACAGTGTTGGGTACATGCTCCAGGAGGATGCCCAGTGTTTTGAAGGCTCTGATGATGATACCCAGCTAAAGGAAGGTAGTAGTGTGAGCCCAGAGAGAGGGGATGCTCAGGAAGGACAGCAATCTGGAAGTCAGGTTCCACCAGCTGAAGCATACTGCCAGGTTTTCTCCAGTGATGAGGAGGGAGGGGATGATGAGGTCACTGACTCCACATGGGTGCCTGATAGGAGAGAGGAGGAGGAGGCATATCTCCAATGAGGCAGGATGCCCTCCAGGGGCCAGTTTAAGGGCAGCACACTGACTGAATCACAGGGTGCTGCCTCTGCGTGTTATTCCATAAGTTCTTTGGTGTGGGCCTTTTTTGAGACTAGTGCATCAGATCGCACACCTGCTATTTGCAACATATGTCTCAAGCGTATCTCGCATGGACAAAACATCAGCCACTTGGTCACTACATGCTTGACCAGACATATGTCAACCTGCCATGCAGTTCTTTGGCAAGCGTACCTAAAAGACCCACGCCTAAGGACAAAGCGGACCTCTCCTTGCTCCTCATCAGCTGGGATCTCCAACCCCACCTACCTTCAGTCCTCTCTGAAACCTGCACTGAGAGGAATGAAGGTGTAGAATTAGGTGTGTCACAGCCAAGTACTTGCAGGCAATCTACTAGCGGTACACTGATGCCCGATTGTGCCAGGCAAATTTCCCTGCCCCAGCTGCTAGATCATGGAAAGAAGTTCACTCCCAGCCATCCACATGCCCAGCGGTTGAATGCTAGCTTTGCTAACTTGCTAGCACTTCAACTGCTGCCTTTTCAGTTGGTAGAATCGGCCCCCTTTTATGAGTTGGTGCAGTGTGCGGTTCCTCAGTGGCAGGTTCCCAAACACCACTTTTTCTCATGGAAGGCGATCCCGGCTCTCTACCGGCATGTGGAAGGCAATGTCCATGCCTCGCTGGACAGGGCGGTCAAAGGTAAGGTGCATATTACCGCTGACTCATGGTCCAGCAGGCATGGACAGGGACGTTACCTATCTTTCACAGCACATTGGGTGCATGGACTCCCTGATCCTGCAAAGCCTGCGGAAGGATCCTCGTTTTCAGCGGGTCAAGGAAAGGGATCATTACTGCCTGGCAACTCTCCTTGATCCACGGTACAAGGGTAAGGTTGCCGACCTTATCTTGCCATTGCAAAGGGAGCAGAGGATGAGACATCTTCGGGAGGCCTTGCAGAAAGGTCTGTGCAACGCGTTCCCAGAGACTGGGAGGTTACAAATTCCTGGTCCTGGACAATGTGTTGCTGAGGCTTCGGTCAGTCACAGAAGGAGCGGTGGAGAAGGTGGCCGTCTGACCGATGCGTTCAGATAATTTTTTAGTCCGCTGCCCCAAGGTATGATCGGTTCCAGCAACCATTGCCGGTGTCTGATTTACATGGTGCAGGAATACCTAGGGGCAAGATCAGACTTGGACACCTTTCCCACCGAAAATCCTCTGGGTTACTGGGTCTTGACTATGGATCACTGGCCAGAGCTTGCACAGTATGCAATTGAGCTACTGGCCTGTCCTGCATCCAGCGTTCTTTTGGAGCGCACATTCAGTGCTGCTGGAGGCTTTGTAACCAATCACAGTGTGTGCCTGTCAACCGACTCAGTTGATCGACTGACCTTCATAAAAATGAATTAGTCTTGGATCACCACCAGCTACCAAGCACCTGAAACTGATGTAACCAAATAATAAGTCTTCAAGACTGCCTATGCTGATGCTGAATGACTATCCTGTTATGCTCAGTGACTATGCTCTTTCTCCTCAATGATGTTGGAAGAACATTTTTGGTTTTGGGCACCGCCATCAGGGGCTAAGGCCCAATTTTTCAGCCCCTGTTTAATAGGGGCATGTAATTACAATTTTTGATGCAATACTTTGCAGCAGGGCTCATTTCTGCTCTCCAACTAGAGTTTCTGTGAGGTGTTGCAGTGTCATGGCACCAGTGCCTAAGGCCCAATTTTTATGCCCCTGTTCAACAGGTGCATGTAATTACAATTCTTGATATAATATTTCACAGCAGGGCCTGTTCCAGCACCCACCAAGAGTAACTGTAAAGAATTACAGTGTTATGGCACCAGCACCACCACCACCACCATAGGCCCAATTTTTCTACCACTGTTCAACAATGGCATGTAATTACAATTCTTGATATAATAGTTCGAGCAGGGTGTTCCAGCGCCCACCAAGATCACTTTGAGGGCTTACAGTGTTGTGGCAACACCAACACCAAATACCTGCAGAGCATATAGTGCCAGCCTCTACTTTCAAACATCCAACTTACAAACGTCTCCTACTTGCAAACGGAAGAAGACAACAGGAAGTGAGATGGAAAAAGCTTAAAAATTTTTTTTTGACTGGAGCTACACTTTAAAAATGCACCAGTTCAAAATTAAAAACAGATTATACTTACTTATACTTTATACTTAACACAACAAACTTACACAGTCCCTGTCTTGTTTGTATACTGCTGTTCTGAGTATATAGGGCCTGGGGGCCCCACGCCTTTTTTAAATTTGGGTAGGGGGCTCCCCTTAATATCTGTATACAAGACCCAAAGGGGCTGGTAATGGGCAGGGTGGCTACCCATGTCATTTTTCTCAAAGATTTTCATCCATACCAGACATTACATTAAAACCGCAAGCAGTTTTAAATTACTTTTTTTCTGTTAGAAATTTAATTTTGTGCAGGGACTGTTCTAAACATGGGAAACACGTGCCACTTCACAGGCATACTATAGACATCCCCCAGGCATGATATTTAAAGGAAAATTTCACATTTTTTTTCATTTTAAGCGTTAATAAAATCAGTGTTCCCAAAAAATTGGGTGTTTTTGCATTGATACATGTCCCCCGGGGCAATAGCCGGGTCCCTAAAGCCTTTTTAGGACAATAACTTGCATACTATCCTTTAAAATTAGCACTATTGATTTTGAACGTTTGAGTCGCATAGACTTTAATGGAGTTCTAAAGTTAGCGCAAATTTTCGGTCCGGTCACAGGTTCTGGTGCGAACCGAACCGGGGGGTTCGGCTCATCTCTAGTCACCAGTATTGACTATGGGTTCCCTACTGCTACTCTATTCCCCATTACTGATTACACATGCTTTTTCTTCACTGTATTTCTGTGTGGAAATGGTCATCTTAGTAGAGGAGATGATTTTGTTTTCTCATGTCAGAGCCGCCAACCCTCCATTAACTGGTGGTCTAATCGCTGATAGGGGAATAATCAAGAAGCAGCAGGAGAGTTGCAGAAATAACAGATTCATAGAATGAATGAAGCAGAAGCACACTTAAGTGTTTCATTTATTTTCTACTTATAATCATTTTTTAATAATAATAATTCTAATACTAATAATGCTATACATATCTGCTTACACACCTACCTACCTAAAGATTTTGTGTATGTATTCGGTGTCACTTTTTTTTGGGAGGCATTTGTATATCGGTATGTCTTTCTTTTGTTCTTATTTATTTTTATTTTATTAAAAATGACAGCTGGGATTGAATGTGAAAAAGGTGAAAGTTATGCAGCAAGGCAATAGTTGCAGTATTGCCCACATATTTTATTGGGGGCCGGAGGGTCCTATCGGAATCTGGAAACCCCCTTTAACAATAAATAAAAAAAGCCCAAAAAGGCCCGCAATATACATCAAACCTCAATCACGTCATCCATGTCAATCACAATTCCCACTGACCCACTGAAAGAAAAAGAAAAAACACTGCCCACAGACACATCCTGAAACATCCAGTCTGGGTCCTTGTGACGTCATTCACCATATAAGGTTATATCTATATATAGTCAATGATGACACCCAGAAAACCCCACCAACTTGTATAGAACATATGTCATTCATTCTCTCTGTCATTCATCAGCAGGCAAGAGAGTGGACAGAACATGACTCAGCAGCAGCATTTTTTTTATTTATGGCAGCAAGTTGGCAGTCATCGTGATTGATGTGGATCTATCTTGCTGGACAATGTCATGGATGGTGGATGTATCTGTCAAAACTGTGTTTGTAGGTTTTTCTTATTGTTTAAAATTTTTTGGGGGAATGAGTAGGGACACTATAAACCCATTATGTTAGAGTGGGGTAATTGGCGCTACCTCATTAATAGTCCTATGCTTTAAGTCATAAGCTTTTTAGAAAAACCATAGTGTAATTAAGGGTCTAAGGGACTCATCTATTTGTTATAATGTAATATATTCCCTTCATATACCTATACTAGGTCTGTATCACAATGGTCACATATATAAAAAAGAGGGTCAGTGATATTCAATTGTGTATGATGAATTAAAGTGGATAGATTATAAATATTATTTTATAATAAAATATTATTTTATAATAAATTGCAACATAATAGTAACAAAGTGCCCAGGGATAAAGTGAAATTAGTGCCTACGAACCCTATAGGTGCTAAAATATACGACGTCCTATCTGGACCATTAATGTTAAATGACCACATGAAACTATATATGTGTATATGAAATGAATACCCATACAAAGTAAAAAATAAATAAAAAATAATAAAGTGAAGCTTTAAAATAAATCAAGCTATACAAAAACCCCAAAAAGATAATGAAGAATCAGCAGGCAAATACAAAATAAATAAATGAATGAAATTAATGTCCACAGAAAAGTTCTTCAGTTGTGCAAATCCAGCAAAAAATATTTTCATAAAGTGACTTTCGTGCTCATATATTCTTCAAGTGACTCGAGTGCTCCCCCACAAGGGTCCCCACTCACCAAATATCTGCACCCCTGCAGGGGTAATGTGCATGTAAATCAATTCCTTTGAATGTGTCGCAGCTCCAAGTACCATGCGATTCCAAAGGTCAGGCCCAAGTAAGGTATATTCCTTCTTTATAAGTATCACGCTCAATTGTCTCCAGTATTTTCATCCAAGTAGTTCATAAGAGGCTCACTAGCAGTTTCTGGGCTGCTACAAGAGTCACTCAATTGAAGAAACTAATTTCCCTGCATTGTCCATAAATGTGAGAGCTTTCCTTTTTCCTTAAGAATTTTTCGCAGTGCCTTCTGTCTCTTCAGTGGAATTCAAATGTAAATTAAAATAAAGGCAAAAGTAAAATGCACTGTGCCGGTATGTTTTCCCGGTCGCCGGAAAGATGAGAAAGCATCCGCTGTGTACAGCAGTGGTATGCTTCCTGGTTGCTCGGCCCGTGGAGCGCACACGTCACTTCTGGTTAATGCCGTAGATCACGTCCCTGGGTGTTTTGTCACTTTCGGAATTCATCTGAGGGCAAAGTGACCAAGTGGCATCTTCCTTAGGAATGGTTGGGGTCTATGGACTTGGGGGTTTATCAAAACTCAACACAGCCATAATGATAAACCACTGGCAACAAAAGTGAGTACACCCCTAAGTGAAAATGTCCAAATTGGGCCCAAAGTTTCAATATTTTGTGTGGCCACCATTATTTTCCAGCACTGCATTAACCCTCTTGGGCATGAAGTTCACCAGAGCTTCACAGGTTGCCACTGAAGTCCTCTTCCACTCCTCCAAGAAGACATCATGGAGCTGGTGGAGGTTAGAGACCTTGCGCTCCTCCACCTTCCATTTGAGGATGTCCTACAGATGCTCAATAGGGTTTAGGTCTGGAGACTTGCTTGACCAGTCCATCCTCTTTACCCTCAGCTTCTTTAGCAAGGCAGTGGTTGTCTTGGAGGTGTGTTTGGGGTTGTTATCATGTTGGAATACTTCCCTGCGGCCCAGTCTCTGAAGAGAGGGGATCATGCTCTGCTTCAGTATGTTACATGTTGGCATTCATGGTTCCCTCAATGAACTGTAGATTCCCAGTGCTGGCATCACTCATGCAGCCCCAGACCATAACACTTCCACTGTTCTTGACTGTAGGCAACACACACTTGTCTTTGAATTCCTCACCTGGTTGTCATCACACATGCTTGACACCCTCTGAACAAAATAAGTTTATCTTGGTCTCATCTGACCACGGGTCATGGTTCCAGTAATCCATGTCCTTAATCTGCTTGTTTTCAGCAAACTGTTTGCAGGCTTTCTTGTGCATCATCTTTAGAAGAGGCTTCATTCTGGGACGACAGCAATGCAGACCAATTTGATGCAGTGTGTGGTGTATGGTCTGAGCACTGACAGGCTGACACCCCACCCCTTCAATCTCTGCAGCAATGCTGGCAGCACTCATACATCTATTTCCTTAAGACAACCTCTGGATATTACGCTGAGCACATGCACTCAACTTCTTTAGTCGACCCTGGCGAGGCCTGTTCTGAGTGTAACCTGTCCTGTTTAATCGCTGTATGGTCTTGGCCACCGTGCTGCAGCTTAGTTTCAGTGTCTTGGCAATCTTCTTATAGCCTAGGCCATCTTTATGTAGAGCAACCATTCTTTTTTTTCAGATCCTCAGAGAGTTCTTTGCCATGAGGTGCCATGTTGAACTTTCAGTGACCAGCATGAGAGAGTGAGAGCGATAACACCAAATTTAACACACCTGCTCCACATTCACACCTGAGACCTTGTAACACTAACAAGTCACATAACATCGGGGAGGGAAAATGGCTAATTGGGCCTAATTTGGACATTTTGACTTGGGGGTGTACTCACTGTTGTTGCCAGTGGTTTAGACATTAATGTCTGTGTGTTGAGTTATTATGAGGTGACAGGAAATTTACACTGTTATACAAGCTGTACACTCACTACTTTGTCACACGAAAAGGTATAATAAAATATTTACAAAAATGTGAGGGGTGTACTCACTTTTGTGGGATACTGTATCTCTTGGGGAAACCCTGGGTATTTGTTTATTGATTATTTCAATCTTGCTTTTAAAATGAATTTTGTATGTTAATTTATATGTAATAAACAATATTTTTTTATCTAAGAATCACGTTGTTGTCTATCAGTACTGATATAGTCCCCTAAAAAACTAGGGTTGGGAACAATTGTTTGGTCAGCTTAAGCAACTGCCCGACTCCCCCACCCTTCCCCTTCTTTAAATATATAAATTTCGATGATGTTACTTTTCTATGTTTAATTAAACGTTATTTTTTGAGGCCATATTTTATTGTCCAATAGACAAAAAGCTGTGCTCTGTGAAACTGAGAGGCTGATGCCGCATACACACGGGCGGATTGTATGGCGTACTTAGTCCGTCGAAACACATTTCAGCGGACAATCCGCTCGTGTGTGGGCTTCAGCGGACTTTTTCAGCGTACAGTCCGGAGTACTAAGTATTTCGTTTTTTTCTAAATTCTGTCCGTCGTACTTTGGTTTCAGCGGACAATACGGTCGTCAGTATGCTAGTTCGACGGACTAAGAATGGCGCATGCCCAGAAAGGATTTACACGGCGGAAGGGTGCTTTGCTGTGTCTTGGACTTCCTATTTCTAGTCCCGTCGTACGTGCTGTACACGTCATTGCGCAAGCTTTCGACGGACTGTTTGTGCATCCGTGTGTGGTCAAGTCCATTCAGTGGAAAGTACGATGGACTGTCCGTCGGATTGTATGACGGATTAAGTACGCCATACAATCCGCTCGTGTGTACGCGGCATTAGTCTTTGGCAAAAGCTTGTGGCTAGTAGATGGATCATCTAAAAAATTAGTGTTTTGCATCTTGACCCCTGAATGGTGCTGACACATGTGACCTAGTTCTAGGTAATATTTGGAAGGAAAAATCCTGATACCCCTCCTTGCATCAGCAAACTGCATGTGGAAATCTTCAAAGCAGCGAGTAATGTCTACTTTGAACAGATGTTTTTCTTCATGCTACATCTGCTTTGATTTGCACCTCTCTTTCTATTAAGACATCTTCTCAATATATAATCTACTGTTATTTCTGACAAAAAATTACTGTGTGCCAGTCTAGAACTCAATAATTGTATTGCAAACTACATGCTCTATGTTGCTGACTATCTTTTTGCTAGATCAGCAAATCCAATATAATCTGAGTGTCAAGAATAGATACTTTGGACTGAGTTTATGGCTGATGAAATTTGGTGTGGTGCAGATGAAAGTGAAATTCTACATATGTTTCCCTGTTTCCCTGACAAATACATTGTACTTCTGGGCCATTTAAATATAAACAGGATTGGTATTTTGGTGAGCACGTGGATATTAACAACTGCATGTGTAATGTGGCTACATAAATGTAGACTTTCTAAGACTTGGTAAACTCTAGGCATTAGTTTGATAGAAACATAAACTAAAGAAAGCACAAAATAATTATTACTCATTTCAATACTGCGCATGTTCTGTAATGTATTGTTTTAATTTCCTGTATTCTTCATAATATAATGTTATGTCTTCAGAATTGTGTATTGACTGAGAATCGTTATAATTGGATTTAAAAATATTGCAGTTTCTACAACTTGACAATGCACAATGACATGGGCAAGTGATATTAGCTCAGCACCAAGCTCCCATTGAAAATATGGTAAAGGTTGGCTTCTTAGATGAAATATTCAATTATTTTTAAAGCAAAGAAGTCCTACATAACCTGGTATTTCTATTATTTTTGGTAGGAACATTAGCTCAATTACCTATATTTAACAATGTTAGCAGCATTCAGTACCCCTTTCAAAACTTTGGTAAAGTGGATAACACTTTAAGGAATGAGTTGGGTTTTAAAAAAAATATCTTATCCCTTTAAGATTAAATTAATATGCCATAAATAGTACTCACAAAAAAACAATAATATTTCATATGTGAATCAAATATTTAAATTTGTGAAACAGAAAATTCAACAGATGTACTGTAAATAAAGTCCCAAGGTGAAGAAATAATCACACAAAATAATGTCCCAAAGATGTGCAATCATGTAATGTAGGTTTTTCCATGTCACCGCTAGGCTCCACCATCATATCTTCTGGAGCTAGTGGAGTGGTGGTTTGCTGGAAATGTGTATACCACACTGTCTGGTGAGTAGTTTTATCCAACTTTTAAATTAAAGGAGGCACAAAGTTTGCTACACTATGGAGTTTTTCATGTTCTTTCTTTACTGAGTTCTGTTGATTCTGTTGATGCTGAAAACCATTGTCTGAGCGTTCACTGAGCACATAGAAGGCTGTGTTTTTCCACCTGGAGTTGGTTAAGGGAATGCTGCACTTGCTTCAACCTCCATGATATTGGGGTTTGGGGGTCTGGTAAATGGTTTTATTACTTCTTTGGTGGAGAGACACAGTGAATTTACTGTTATAACACAGAAGGCCTGATTGATAATCTATGGGACATTATTTTGTGTTTAATAGTTTATTCACCTGGGACTTTATTTACATCTGTTGGCTTTTCTGTTTCACTATTTTATTTTAAAAAAATAAAAAAATTGTGATTCGCATATATAATATTATTGTTTTTTTGTCAGCACTATTTATGGCATTGTAGCACCCTCTAGTGTGCGCTACTAGCCTGCGAGTCTCTAATTGGGTCAGGGTTATTAGAGGTTAGGCTGGATGAATGATAGACATGAATGATAGCCCTCTAGTAGACACGTGTGATTCCGACGGACTTAGCCCTTGTACACACGGTCGGAGAATCCGTCGGAATGTGTCCTATCGGACCGTGTCATCGGATAATCCGACTGTGTGTGGTATGCATCGGACTGATTCCGTCGGAATATCCTACATCAAAGCTATTGACTACTAGCCTGAATGTAGTCCCATCGTAACGAAATTACGTCATCACGTTCTGAAAAATCAGATTTTTTCCCCAACTTTGTCCGACCGTGTGTATGCAACAGGTTCGGACAAGATCCGATGGACAAAATCCGACGGGCAAAATCCGACGGATTTGGTTGTGGAAATCTCCGACCGTGTGTACAGGGACTTACATTTGTCGTGGCTAATAGAACATTGCTATACAGAGGCACAACTGGTTAGCAAACACATAAGTAATGTGGACCTATCATTTAAAGAGGCTTACTCAGGTCGTGCCGGGTAGTGCTGGGCCTGAGTCCCCAGCCTTCAGGGCCGATATCTTCCGGACCCGCTAGGGTGTGTGGGGTGGCGTATTTCCCGACACTCGTGACTGAGTGGGAGAGCAAACGGCTGCTTTGTTACAGTCCTATAGAATTAAATATTCCAGATCTGACTGAGGAAATGTGAGGGGGTAAAGGATTGAGGGGGGGTAAAGGGAAAAAGAGAGTAAGGATCTAGGGGGGAGAAGAAGAGGGGGCGGGTAGGTGTCCCCCCCAGCCCCCGCCGACCATGCGCCTCTTTGGTTTATAAATGTAGGGCAAAGAATGTTTTGTATTTATCTGTGGTTTGAAAATGTTTCCAACACGCCCAAATAGTCGAGAATTTCTGTAATCGTTCTTGAGTGGTGTATATCAGTTCTTCCATCTCCTCTATCTTAGTGACCCTGGTCAGCCATTCCCTAATGGAAGGAGTGTCGGTAGATCGCCAGTGTGTAGGAACACACAGCCTGGCCGCGTTAACCATATGCATGGCTAATGATTTAGGGTAGGTCTGTTTAGATAGAGTCGTAAGGTGGAGGAGATATTGCGCGGGGTTATAGTTTAAGGTGTAGGTGGTGACTTGTGCGATAATGGAGTGGACTCCCTGCCAGAAGGGTTGAATCAAGGGGCATTCCCACCATATATGAATCATTGAACCTATCGCCGTCTGGCATCTCCAGCATGTGTTGGGAATCGTAGGGGAGAATTTGTGTAGTCTGGCAGGAGTCCTGTACCATTTAGTAGCGATCTTATACCCATTTTCTTAGATGGCCACGTTCATCGAGCCTTTATGGACATAAGTAAATATATCATCCCACTGTTCATTGGTAATGTTGGCCTGCAAATCTTTTTCCCAGGAGCTTTGCGTGGGAGTCATCAGTGCCTGGTCCGACTCCTCCTGTAGAAGTATGTATATGCTCGAGATTAAGTGTCGCAAAGGAGTGGTGCTTGTGCAAAGGCGTTCAAATGGGAGAAGTTGTCTGGGCCACGTGGTAGATGGGTTTACCGAGGCGAGGAAGTGGCTCAGTTGTCTATACGACCAGAAGGGGAAGCTTTGGGTCGGGGAGAGTGCCACTAGGTTGTCACAGGAGCGTGGTCTATTTTTTCTGAAAGAAGTGGTGTGCTAGAACCTCCGCATGAGGCCACTCTCTGCTTAAAAATGCAGTGCCTTCTCCCGGGCTAAACTCTGGGTTGCTGCGCAAGGGTGTCATGGGTCCCGGTCGCGAGGAGATTTTATAGAGACGTAAGGCTTGGTTGAAGGCCACCAGGGAAGGAAAGATAAAAGGGTGTGTCTTAATGGCCTGGTTCCAATGGGTCGGGGCAATCCAGGGGAGGGAGTGGAGCACTCTGTTAGCAAAATGCTGTTCCAGAGCAATCCACGCCTTCCTGACCTTGTGGATCTGCCAATCTACCACCCTGGTTAGGTGTCAGGCTAAATGGTATTTAGAAAGGTCAGGGAGGCCAATCCCCCCCCCCGTCTTAATCCGAGTTAGGCGGGAATATTTTATACGCGGGATCGAGTTCTTCCAGATAAACATAGTGCAGGACTTTTTATACGTTGCAAAAAAAGGAGGGAGGGAGGTGAATCGGGATCGTTTGCATCAGGTATAAGAGCCGGGGGAGGACCATCATCTTTACCAGCGCTGCCCTGCCGAACCAGGAGACATTTTAGTTGGCCCAGTCTGCTAGTTCCATTTGAAATTTGGAGAGCGCGGGTAGAAAATTTTGTTTGTACAACTCAGAAATTTTCTTTGTGATTTGGATACCCAGATAAGGGATGCTATCCTTCTGCCACCTAAATGGGAAGGAATCTTGACAGTGAGTCGCTTCTTGCGGGGGAAGTGAGACGTTAAGGGCGTATGATTTTGAGTAATTAATCTTTAAGTTTGATAATTCCCCGAACTGTTTCAAATCACTGAGGAGATTAGGTAGGGACGTGCGCGGGGACTGCAGTGACAGCAGGATATCATCCACATACGCTGCTACCTTGAACTCCCTATCGCCCACCACACACCCCTTTATATCAGGGTGGGCTCTTAATCTATTGAGCAGGGGCTCAAGTGTCAAAACAAAGATTAAGGGCGACAGGGGACAGCCCCGTCGCATCGCGTTACATGCGTGGTGGGAGTCCAACTCCCCTCAGAACTGCCTGCATATAGTCCCAAGCCACCCTGTCAAACGCCTTCTCCGCATCAGGGGACAAAAAGGACCCCTGGGATAGGGTAGAGGTAAACCAGTGGTGTAGATTCAGTGTGCGCATGGTGTTGTCCCTAGCCTCCCTGCCGGGGATAAAGCCTACCTGATCGGAAAAAATTAGGCAATGAGGGGGAGTAATCTATTGGCGAGCATTTTTACATATAGTTTAATATCTAC
Source organism: Lithobates pipiens (assembly GCF_037356315.1). NCBI lineage: Eukaryota > Metazoa > Chordata > Amphibia > Anura > Ranidae > Lithobates > Lithobates pipiens. The sequence goes on from NW_027507764.1 coordinate 166,934,812, forward strand.
ATTAAGTAGCGAAATGGGCCTGTAGTTGGATACCTGCGTTGGGTCCTTGCCGGATTTGGGGATAACTGTTATGTGTGCCTCCAGCATACGGCCTGGAGGGGTGTTGGGGTCTGCTAGAGTATTAAGTGTCCGCAGTAGGGGAGGCGTCAGTTCGTCTGTAAAGGTTTTGTAGTATATAAGAGGTAGACCATCCGGACCCGGGCTTCTACCCACCTTCATTTGTTTAATTGCTAATAAAAGTTCCTCTGAGGAGAGAGGAAGTTCTAAGGCTTGCGCTTGTTGAGGCGTGATCGGTTTCGGGCAGTATTGGGAAAGGAAGTCTGCTATTTTGTCATTACGGTCACCTACAGTATGTGACTCTGTCTTGTCTCTCGACAAATTGTATAATTTAGAGTAAAAGAGTTTGAATTGTTTGGCAATGTCTGTGTTTTTGGAAAATATATTTCCCTGGTTGTCCCGTATCTGGTGTATAGTCGTCTGGGATTTGGCTGCCTGGACCGTGCGGGCCCGGAGTCTCCCTCTTTTATTCCCATGTTCGTAAAAAAAAATTTGGCCTAGGATGTATCGTCTTCTGGTGCATTTCCCCAGCTCATCCAGAAGCACAGAGCGTGCGTGGATGAGGTCCTGGAGAGCCGATAGGGAGGTGGTCTGTTTGTGCGCCCTTTCAAGTTTTTGTATTTGTGCAATGAGGGAGTTAATCCGTTCCTGACTTCCCCTTTTCGAGGCGGTTGCTAGGGATATAAGTACCCCCCTGAGGACACATTTGTGGGCCTCCCAGAGGGTAAGAGGCGAGATGTCAGGGGATAGGTTTTCCTTAAAGTAAAGTTGAATTCGGGAGCGTATTTGCTGTAAAGTTACCTGGTCTTTCAAGAGGGAGGGGTTCAGTCTCCACAACTTGGACTTGGGAGTCGTGTCCGCCAAGGTGAGAGTCATGGTAATGGGATGATGATCCGATAGAAACATTGGTTCTATGGATGCCTGGGAGAGGTAGGCCAGGTCGCTTTGAGACAAGAAATCAAGCCTGGAGTACTTTTGGTGCGGTGCGGAGAAGAAAGTATAGTCCTTAACAGTGGGGAATAAGGTTCGCCAGGAGTCATGTAAGGTCAAGGTTTGAAGTTGCAATTTGATTTGGCGTAGTGCCCGGTAGGGTAGGGACGACGTCCCAGTGGAGGAGTCTAGAAGAGGATTCATTGGGGTATTGAAGTCCCCCCCCCCAGTATTACTACGCCCTCCTGGAAGGACGCCAACTCACCGCATACCGTTCTGAGGAAGGATAGCGGACGCTCGTTGGGGCAGTACACATTAGCTAGCGTAATTGGTTTGGAGGCATATATACCCTTAATAAAGAGGAATCTCCCCCCCGGATCTACCTTGGACTCTTTAAGTTGAAAATCAGCGTGTTTGGCAATGAGGATCGAGACCCCTTTCGTTTTGGCCTCTGAGTTGGTGGAGTGTAGCGACCTATTGTAAATGTGGATAGCTAGTTTGGGTACAGTGTCAGAACGGAAATGGGTTTCTTGCAAGAATAGAAAGTGAGCTCTATGTTTCGTCAAAGCAGTTAGAACCTGTGACCTCTTCTCTGGGAGGTTTAAGCCTTTAACATTTAGCGATAGGCATTTTAGAGTTAATTGCTGCTGCATTGTCAGAGAAGATAGTGTGCTAGACTAGGGAGCAAGGGCCTACGAGAAAACGACGTCGAGGTGCCAGCAAGCCGGCAGCCCTCTTACAAGTCCGGCTGTCCTAGCAGCAGACTCAGGTGGTCGGCAGGGTAGCCGGCAAATCGGCAGGGGGGGACACCCCCATCCCAAAAGGAACAGTGAGGCGGGTAGACAGAAGGGGAAAAGGCTGGGGTGGAGGAGAGGCCGAGGAGGAAGAAGGGGGGTGGGCTGGGTGGGGTTGTGGGAAGGGAATAGATAGTGTATGACAGGTCCAATAGGGCACAGTCAAGGTCTGTGGACAGAACTACCGGAGGTGGACGTGGAGGTTCCCGTCCACCTAGGAAGAGAAAAAAAAAAAAACTGAGCCGGGATGTCAGCTAAGGCCCGCAAGGGCAGCTGTGGGGTGGATGTAAACCCTAGGGTGAGCGAGAGCTCCAACATCGGAGAGGGCGATCTGTGATCATGAGTAGGGATGGCCGAACGGTTCGCCCGGCGGTCGGTTCGCTGCGAATTCCGGCTGTTCACGGTCCGCCCGATCGGCGGACTATTGCCGCTGTTCGCCCGGCGGACTTCCGTGTTTACTGTGTAAAAGAACTTTGACCTATGATGACACATCCATCATGTGGTACAGGACAGCCAATTGAGACATTAGAGCACATGGACACTTGGACATTCCCCCTAACTTATAAATAGACCCGATCCGGCAGCCATTTTACATTCTTTCGTATGTCACTATAGGGAGAGGTTGCTGTGTGGAGCAGGGAGAGACTGCAGTGACCCAAATCGCTAGCTATTAGGTCCACAAAAGTTCTTTTAAGGACCGGTATGGTCAGTGGCTTAACTAGAACCTTCAGGGCCCCGATGCAAGAAACCATGAAGGGCCCCCCTGAACCCCAGCCAGGGCCCTTCCCTTCGAGTCCGGCAGTGGAACTCCAGGGCGTGGTCACAGGTATAACCTTTGTGAGCCCTGTAGTTCCACCACTGGTATCAGTAGTTTATTTTTATTATTTTTTTTATGGTGTGTGGGGGATGGGGTCCTCTCACTCACCATGACCAAGCTGTAGGCTGCGCACTCATCCATGTTGGCCTGGGCTCCATCCAGTGTGCTGGATGGGTGATCAGCATATCTCCCAGAAAGACCTTTCATCATCTGTGTATGATGGGGGAGGAGGGGGGCTGGCAGACAAGCCTGCAGTGTCCTCTGGGGAGCCGGCTCTCATAGGGCTGCACTGCATCTGTGTGCTTAAAGTTTGTTTACCCGGGAGAAGTATGCAGTGCAGTGTGGGCCGGACTCGGGGGGGCGGGACTCTGGCTGGGGAGAACAGACATCGGACTGAGCGGCAATGCATGGAGCAGGAGAGGTGTACTCTGAGGAGCCGGCCGAGGACACAGGTCATGCGGGGAATGCACAACTAAAGAGCAGCCAGTGCGATAGTCCAGCATGGAGCTCTGCTAGTCACCCTCCACCTCCAGCCACCCATGCGCATGGTGCACTGGTACCCCTAGCTGCCTATGCTGCTGCCGGCCATATGTAGAGGGGGCTGCATGGGCCCCCTGCATCACAGGGCCCGGTTGCGGTCGCGACTGCTGCACCCCCTATAGTTACGCCCCTGGGTATGGTATAGGTGTTAGGTGTAGTTCAGGATATAGGTTTGAGGCACTGCTATTCCCGTCATTGTTGCAGCAGCCTGTCTTTTGTCAGTGTAGAGAGGGACAGGACGCTGTGTGCAGCAGGGACAGTCAGTTTAATCATTAGCTGTTACTATTAGGTCCACAAAAGTCTTTTTCAGGACTGGTATGGTAAAGTAGTACAGGATATAGTTTTGAGTGCTATTCAAGTTATTGTTGCAGCAGCCTGTGTTTTGTCAGTTTAAATAGGGACAGACAGGAAGCTGTGTGTGGCAGTGAGGGACAGTCAGTTTAATCAGTAGCTGTTAATATTAGGTCCACGATGGTTCTTTTCAGGACTGGTATGGTAATAGGGTTGTACACGTATAATATTCTTTCTTCCAAATATAGAAAGAATATTATACTTGACTGCTGCCCAATTCTGCAGCAGTCCTTTATCAGTATAGGGACTGAGGTACAGTCTGCTAATCACAACCTACTAGTTGCACAAAGGTCCTTCTAAGGACTGGTAAGGTATAGCGTACTGGAGTATATAGGGTTGAGTGAGGTACAGTCTGCTAATCCTTAAGGACTGGTAGAGGTCCACAATATATAGGGTTGAGGTGCACTACTGCTGACTGCTGCCCTATTCTGCAGCAGTCCTTTATCAGTATAAGGACTGAGGTACAGTCTGCTAATCACAACCTACTAGTTGCACAAAGGTCCTTCTAAGGACTGGTAAGGTATAGCGTACTAGAGTATATAGGGTTGAGTGAGGTACAGTCTGCTAATCCTTAAGGACTGGTATAGGTCCACAATATATAGGGTTGAGGTGCACTACTGCTGACTGCTGCCCAATTCAGCAGCAGTCCTTTATCAGTATAGGGACTAAGGTACAGTCTGCTAATGACAACCTACTAGTTGCACAAAGGTCCTTCTAAGGACTGGTAAGGTATAGCGTACTAGAGTATATAGGGTTGAGTGAGGTACAGTCTGCTAATCCTTAAGGACTGGTATAGGTCTACAATATATAGGGTTGAGGTGCACTACTGCTGACTGCTGCCCTATTCTGCAGCAGTCCTTTATCAGTGTAGGGACTGAGGTACAGTCTGCTAATCACAACCTACTAATTGCACAAAGGTCCTTATAAGGACTGGTAAGGTATAGTGTACTACAGTATATAGGGTTGAGTGAGGTACAGTCTGCTAATCCTTAAGGACTGGTATAGGTCCACAATATATAGGGTTGAGGTGCACTACTGCTGACTGCTGCCCAATTCTGCAGCAGTCCTTTATCAGTATAGGGACTGAGAGTTTTGACACAGGGTCATTTAAAAAATGACAGGCAGAGGAAGAGGCAGGCCCTTCCGCAAGGGGTGGTAGGGGTAGGGCAGGAGCAACAGGCTTGAGCCAAAGTGGGAAATTGCAGAAGATGCATGCGATTACGTCAAAGGAAGCACCAGAATTGGTTGAGTGGCTCACTCAGCCTTACTCTTCTGCACCCTCCTCATCCTCTCGATCTGCACCCTCTTCTTCACTCTCTGCTATGTGCACCCCCAAAGACACTACCACCAAGAACACCACCACCACCACCACCACATACCTTCCGCTTGAGTCACAGGAATTATTTTCTGATCCATATCAAGACATTTCTGATGCACAGCCACTCTTGGCATTGGATCAGGAAGAGGAGGTAGCAACAACCGCCACTCAGCAGTCTGACGACAGTACCCAGGTCAAGCCAAGGAGGAGATTGGTCCCCGGTGTTGCTGCCTATTCCGAGATCTCTACTTATAGCGGTGGGGAAGGTGACGTCGATGATGATGTGTCTAGTGATGTCACGTGGGTGCCCACAAGAGAGGAAGAGGAGGGGAGTTCAGAGGGAGATATGGACCAGCAGATAGGGAGGAGAAGCAGGAATAACTTACATTGCACAGGAGGGACAAAGCAGACTGCTAATGTATCAGGAGCGAGTCATCGACCATGTACGGTCACATCTGGCGCTCCCAGGACGCCGGCACATGGCTCCGCAGTGTGGGCTTTTTTTAACGTGTCCGCTGCTGACAATAGTGTTGCCATCTGCAATCTTTGCAGTCAACGCATTAGTCGTCGTAAGCCCAAAACTCACCTAGGGACGACCGCCTTAAGAAGGCACATAAGCTGCCATCACCGAGCCCAGTGGGAGCAACGGAACACACAAAGCCACACTCCAGGCTCTCCCCGTCCAGCCTTGTCTTCTACTTCTCCTTCTCCTCTCTCCTCACAATTGTCCTCCACTCCACCTTCCATCGCGCCAAGCTCACGCTTTTCTGCAAAAAGGCAGGCTTCCGTGGGCCTAATGTTCGAGCGTAAAAAAATGATGACGCTGGATAACCCTCTTGCCCAACGGTTGACGGCTGGCTTGTCAGAACTGATAGCCCGCCAACTACTGCCATATAAACTGGTGGACTCAGAGGCCTTTCGAAAATTTGTGGCCATTGGAACACCACAATGGAAGGTCCCAGGAAGAAAGTATTTCTCACAGAAGGGCATCCCAGAGCTATATGGCCATGTTTAGCGGCAAGTGAATATATCTCTGGCACACAGTGTCGGTGCCAAGATACATCTGACCACAGACACCTGGTCTAGCAAACACGGGCAGGGAAGGTATATCACTTTTACTGCCCACTGGGTGAACCTTCTGACGGCCGTCAAGCATGTAACCCGTGGCACCCGTGTAGATTTGGTTTTACCGCCACGGATTGCATGCAGGCCTGGCTCTTCTTCTCCTCCTCCTCCTCCTCCTTCTACTCCATCCTCCTCCCTCTACTCCTCGGCTGACTCCTCCTTTTCCGCTGCTAGCGTCTCTTCCGCTGCGCCGCCCAAGCTCCCCAGAACCTATTCGACATGCCAGATGAGACGTTGCCATGCCGTGTTGCGTCTGTTGTGCCTGGAAGCCAAGAGCCACACTGGCCCGGCACTCCTTTCAGCTCTCACCGAAGGGCATCCCAGAGCTATATGGCCATGTTCAGTGACAAGTGAATGTATCTCTGGCACACAGTGTTGGTGCCAAGATACATCTGACCACAGACACGTGGTCTAGAAAACATGGGCAGGGAAGGTATATAACTTTTACTGCCCACTGGGTGAACCTTCTGATTACCGTCAAGCATGTAACCCGTGGCACCTGTGTATATTTGGTTTTACCGCCACAGATTGCATGCAGGCCTGCCTCTTTTTCTCCTCTTCCTACTCCATCCTCCTCCCTCTCCTCCTCGGCTGACTCCTCCTTTTCCGCTGCTAGCGTCTCTTCAGCTGCGCCGCCCAAGATCCCCAGAACCTATTCGACATGCCAGGTGAGAGGTTGCCATTCTGTGCTGCGTCTGTTGTGCCTGGAAGCCAAAAGCCACACTGGCCCTTCACTCCTTTCAGCTTTGCGTTCACAGGCAGATCAGTGGCTAACACCGCTCAATTTGACAGGTAGTAAAGTGGTGTGTGACAACGGTGCCAATCTGCTTAGCGCATTGAAACAGGGCAAAATTATGCACGTGCCATGCATGGCACACGTCTTAAACTTGGTCGTGCAGCGATTCGTTGTCAAATACCCTGGGGTCCAGGACATCTTGCGGCAGGCAAGGAAAGTCTCAGGCCCATTTCAGAAGATCTTACATGGCCATGGCTCGCCTTGCTGACATTCAGTGATGACACAATCTGCCGGTCAGACGTCTTATTTGCGATTGCCCGACGAGATGGAACTCAACCTTCTATATGCTTGATAGACTGCTCCAACAGAAACGTGCAGTTAACATCTACCTGTATGAGCTCTGCGGCAGAACAGGTTCTGAGGAGCTGGGGGTTTTTCCACCGCACCAGTGGCTGCTCATGCGCGACGCATGCAGACTTCTGCGGCCATTTGAGGAGATCACCAAACTGGTCAGTCGCAGCCATGGCGCCATCAGTGACATGGTACCTTATGCCTAGTTTATGGAGCGTGCATTGCGTCATGTCATTGATCAAGCTGTGGAGGAGCAGGAGCGGGAACATGAGGAAGTCGCAATGTTGGATGAATTCCCAGGGGGGCTACTCTATCTGAGACAAGTGGACAACAGGAGTCTGAAGAGGAGTCAGAGGAGGATGGTGCCGGGGCGGATGAGGAGGAGCAAGAAGAGCATGCTTTAAACCTTTCTGGGATCCCTGTTGTTGTGCGTGGATGGGGAGAGGAGAATGAAGAGGACGACATTATCCTGGATGATGAGCAGGAGCCAGGCCACCACACCGCTTCCAGTTTAGTGCAAATGGGGGCCTTCATGCTCCAGTGTTTTAATAGGGACCCCCGTATAAAAAGCATAAGGGTCAAGAACCAGTCCTGGGTGGCAACGTACTTAGACCCCCGGTACAAACACAAAATGGCGGAAATGTTACCGCCGTCACAGAGGGCTGTCAGAATGGTGCACTTCCAGGCCTTGCTTCGAGAAATGCTGCATTCTGCTTTTGCGTGCGCTGGCAGAGGAGCAATTCCCACTCCCAGAGAAGGAGTTGCGGGTACCAATCCAACAGCGCCTGCAAGAAGAGGCCGGTTTGAAGATGTGTTGGTGACTTCTGATATGAGGTCATTCTTTCAGCCGACCCATGGTGTCATCTGGATCCAGCATTAGGGAATGCCTAGACCGTCAGGTGTCCGACTACATCGGGTTAAAGGCTGATGTGGACGCTCTGAGGTGTGATGAACCCCTGGACTACTGGGTGGGCAGGCTTGACCTTTGGCCAGAGCTTGCCCAATTTGCAATCGAACTGTTGGCTTGCCCCTCGTCCAGTGTCCTGTCCGAAAGGACGTTCAGCGCAGCAGGGGGGATCGTGACCGATAAGCGTACTCGCCTAGCTCACGACAGTGTTAACTACCTCACATTTCTAAAAATGAATGAGGCATGGATCTCGGAGGAATTCAACACATGTGACCAGTAGACCATGTATATGTCTATAAACGATTTTTTTAATCGAGCACACAGACCTTCTTTCTTCATTTGGCTCACTTCCTTGTCCAAAAAAAGCACACCGTACTATATGCCCGTACCCTCCTGTTTGAAGAGGTTGAGCGGTGTCATATTTCTACTGGGGCTGCTTATTATGAGGGGCTCCCACCATCCCTGTGCTGTGCTGACTTCCTCCTGGGGCTGCTTATTATGAGGGGCTCCCACCATCCTTGTACTGTGCTGACTTCCTCCTGGGGCTGTACCTCTGCTGTGCATATTATGAGGGGCTCCCACCATCCCTGTGCTATGCTTATTATGAGGGGCTCCCACCATCCCTGTGCTATGCTGACATCCTCCTGGGGCTGCTTATTATGAGGGGCTCCCACCATCCCTGTGCTGTGCTGACTTCCTCCTGGGGCTGTACCTCTGCTGTGCATATTATGAGGGGCTCCCACCATCCCTGTGCTATGCTCATTATGAGGGGCTCCCACCATCCCTGTGCTATGCTGACTTACTCCTGGGGCTGTACCTCTGCTGTGCATATTATGAGGGGCTCCCACCATCCCTGTGCTATGCTCATTATGAGGGGCTCCCACCATCCCTGTGCTATGCTGACTTCCTCCTGAGGCTGCTTACGGTGCAGGTGTCAGTGCTGTATATCACGGTGCTGGTGTCAGTGCTTTATGTCACGCTGCTGGTGTCAGATCACTCTATCACGGTGCTGGTGTCAGATCACTCTATCAAGGTGCAGGTGTCATTGCTGTATGTCACGCTGCTGATGTCAGTGCTCTCTATCACGGTGCTGGTGTCTGATCACTCTATCATGGTGCAGGTGTCATTGCTGTATGTCACGCTGCTGATGTCAGTGCTCTCTATCACCATGCTGGTGTCAGATCACTCTATCACGGTGCAGGTGTCATTGCTGTATGTCACGCTGCTGGTGATCATCTCCTGCACCCTCTTCTTTGCCTACCCTGACCTTCCCTCTCCTTCATTGCCTTCATGCGCTCCACAGTCCTGAATTTCACATATAAAAAAAGAATGCTTGTAGTTGTCGATCCCAGATTCACCTCATACATGTGTTATGTCATTGGCCATGTGGTGGGACTATGTTTGCACAGCTAATAATTATTTTGTGGCTGCAAATTTGATCTGTAGGTTTGCAAAGTTCGCCTCCCATTGAAGTCAATGGGGCCCGCCGCAAACGTTACGGTTCGCAAACTATCGGCCGCGTTCGCGGTCCGCGTTCGTGAAATGTCCCGTCGGAAGTTCGTCCATCACTAATCATGAGCCAGTGGTGAGTGGGGGCACAGAGATCCAGATTGGTTTCTTGGGGAGGGCAGGGGGCTGGCCGAGAGGCAACCTTGGCGTGTCAGGTAAAACCCCCTCGGGGAGAGTCCAGGGGTACCAATAAACTTCTAAACAAGGAACTGGTTAGAACAACTGAACAGAATCAAATCCTTGAATAAAATAACAGAAGAGAAAAAACAAAAGGAAAACCAGACGCACCGCTTTGCGACACACAGACAGCATACAGTAAATTCTGCTTATCGCGCGAACTCTACGGATCAGTAAATCAGTACATCATTGGTGGGGCAATACAAAGAGTCAGGAGTGCAAAGGAACCTGGTGTGCACATCGGACTCATGTGGCTAAAAAAGCTGAGACATAAGGTCAATTGGTAGTCTGCTACTATAGGAACAAACGGTATGCTGTCCAGCAGAGCCTATCATCTACTATATATGGTACAGTATACCCGTGAGCTGCTTGGAGAAGGCCAGGCCCCCACGGGGGGGGGGGGGGGGCAATGTCCGGCAACACCGAATGGCGCATTAAGGAAAAAAAAAGGCCACCCCCTGACGGCGAGAGCCCCCCCCCCCCCCACCTGCCAGCTTTCCTTGTGTAGTGCATATCCCCATTAAGGCAAGAATGTGGAACCAAAAAAGTCCAAAAGTCACACAAAAAAAAAAATAGTTCAATAGGGTACGGGTGTCCTGGCAGAGGTGTCATAGGGGCGAGAAAAGTACCTGACTCCACGTTGATAATGGGCTTGCAGTACCTTGAGAGTATTCCAGAAGCGCACCAGGTCTCTGCAGAATCATGGTGTTGAGGAAGGCTGAATTCCTGTGGGGGGTAATCTAGAAAGATGACAAAAAAAACAAAAACAAGAAAAAAGATATTGAAAAAGACAAGGTTGGGCTAGTCTGTGTGTATGCAGAGCGATCCATTTCTACACCGCCTTAAGCCATAGGATGGTTCCGTCACGGCATAACTGCCGGCCCCGGGCTACGGAGTGACGAATCTCTGGGGGAGGGCCTCTCTCCAGGTGACATGGGTTCACTGTTAAAAGTGAGTGTAGAGTAGTAAAATGCAAATGTAGTGTAGATGCAACTCTACATACTCACTCACAGGGGCGTTTCTTAATGAATAGCAAAGTCTTTGTGTTATATGTTAATCAGTAAAGTCTGTCTTCCTTCCAAGGCATTTCAAACGTACTTTCAGGAGTAGAAATTGAAGAATCCTTCGTTCGTCCAATAGTTCGTTTATTATTCAGAAAGACAAGCAAAGACAAGATTGACATCTGGTAACATATGGCATGGTGATGGCTTCAGAAGGAGGAATAGGTTTTCTGATCTACATTCTCCAAAGTGTAGAATCCTTTCTCATCCCACCATTCCTGCTCTTCCCATAATCCTACCCCATTCTTATACTGTTTCAAGATGTTATGTCAGCAAATCCTAATAACTCCCACATTTGCATATATACCCAATATGGTTCAGTCTATAGATAAGTAGCATAACTCCACCCATTGTCCTGACTAGTAACTCAAAATATAAATACCTACTCAGCAAAACCACTCCTCTCTATATGATCTGCTGTAGTGTGACCTTCAGAAACCATCACTCACCACCAAACATATAACTTACATATATTTTCAGAAACCCTTATTACTTAAAATATTAATTACCGCAAAAACTTCTAACATATTCCCCCTCAATGCACGATATTCAACAAATAATAAGTGCATTCATCTTAAATAATAAATGTCTCTGATTCTCTTTTTTCCAATACAAACAATACAATAAACATTAATACAATACTCATTAATACATTTTAGTGAGTCAGAATTTGTACATAAACATTTTCAAAAATTCTGAGATGTTTCTATGAAAAATATTTAAATATTTCATTCCATTGAGAAAGTATAAACTATTATATTTAATTTTAATTAATTCTCCATCTAAATCATGTAATATTAAATATTTTCTTCTTTCAACTTTATAAATGTATTTAACTTCTTGTGAAACTCTTATAACTTTAACCATATCATATAAATATTTTATGGATAATCTATGATCTTACTTTAAAAATGATCTTCTTTTCAAGTATATTGTTCCATTATATGACACACTCTCTATGTGTTTTCTTATCTGTGAAACCACTGACCTACTGACCTTTAGTCATAAACTCTGGTCATAAAGAACAACTGGTACCAAAATGACATTCACACAACTTGAATATTAGCTAAATCACTCACACTTCATTTATGGCGCCCTTTCATACACATTTTGAATCAATTGCTCCAGATGTACCATAGCTAATCACTGGATCAGATAAACCAGAAGTCATTTTCCGACTAAAAATACTTGTCATAATTTTTTTCACTTTTTTTCATTTCTTCCTTAATCAATTTATAAATTTGTTTTATTCTAATCCTAATACAGATTTGAAACAAAATGCATAAAAACTTTCCCATTATTCGATTGTCATATTTTATATATTCTATCTATCATTCTATTCATTTTTCAATTTATTTATCCATCTATCCATGACCAGCAAGCAACTTTTTCTATTTCTCTTTTTTTTTTTTTTTTTTTTTAAACATTCCAAAATTATTTAAATTCAACAATAACTTTGTTTATACACATTGAAATCCTTTTCTTCATATACTCTAATTATACCTTTTTGTCTTTCCTATTATCTTATTACTATCATCATTATTCAGATAATTCATAAACAAATTCTTATGAAAAGCACATCCTAACTCCCCCTCACATAATGATCAACCGATCAATATGTCGCTTTTGATGCAAATCCATATGAATAAATCATTGAAATTCACCAAAAAAATGATAGTCCTTGATAGCATAATCAAAAAATAATAATTTTTTTGAAAAAACAAGAAATAGTAACAAATAGAAATGTAGTTATGCTGTTGCATTGTCATGGAAGATTTTTAAAAAACTAAATAAAAAAATAAAAAATAAAATCGTTTTCTTTACATTTAGAAACGAAAGATATATCTATAAAAAAAAATGAAAACAAGTATCAAATTATTTTAAAAAATTATGTTTTCCTAAATAATTTTCATTAATCAATGTAAACCATTTTAGAATGATAATCCTTTCTGTGTTTACCCATTTTATTCTTATTTTTACCAATTATTTTTATTTTTACCAATTATTTTTATTTTTTACCAATACTTTTGAAACAAAAACTATAATCCCAATGTACCTTAAAAATAACAAAATAATCTTCCCAACTGATATCCCAGTTGACATCTCTGTTGACATCCTTGATACCTTCAGATCTAGAATTATTAACCATAACTTTAGCTACTGGAATAAATTACTAAACATACTCATTAGAAGTAGAAATCTCATTCAAGACATCATTTCTATTTAAATTAGCATAGGCCTAGCCATGTTTTGTGAACAAACTTCTGAAATACCTATACCTGTTGTTTGCAAAATTTGCATCCATACTACTTTCTATACAACAGATAATATAAAAAAACTAAGTATGCTAATCTCAAAAGACTGTCATTAACTCAAAAAGTTAACAAACCCTATGTTTAGAAAATAATAAAGTTTTTAAACTATAGCAGGTAAATAAATCACCCAATATTTACCTTTATCATCTTAACCAATACTATTCATACGTTCTACAATACCTGAGTACTTAAGATGATAAGAAACAAAAACTTTACTAAACCTAAAATAGCATACATGTCCTTTACTACCTGTCCTATAAAATTTTAAATCATTAACTGATTCCATGGTTATATGACCCCAATGGAATATGACATAAGTTCACAACAACTTAGCTTTTATAAAAAATATTATTTTTTCTAGAATTACCTCAATTAATTTATCAAAAAGAAACATTAACTAAAAAAACAATATCCTTGTAATCCTCCTGTAGCAAGTGAAAAAAACTAATATAACCAATCTATATAGACTTGCCAAATCCCTCAATACTTTGTAGTATCAGGTTAGGCCTCTTTCACTTTAGATAATTCTATAAACAAATAAAACTATTTTCAGAAGTTTGATGACAGTGTTCTAAAATGAGTAGTTCAGAATTTTTTTCATAAGCTAAAACAAAAATCAATCAATCAGGTACCTGGATATGTAAAAATAAATATTTTCATTTAAAAATAACTCTATCCATTATTATTGTAATCCACTTATTTTTACAATAAATGTTATCTCCTTTATCAGTCTGTACTGATTCTAACTAAGACAACATTTCATAGTCCCCCTCTTTATCCTGTGACTAATATTAAATCTTGTAAAAGAATAATCTTGCCAGATTACTGTTTTTTTTCTCTACACTGACAATTTATTTTAATTTTGTAAAAGAACAATAATTTAGGTTGGGCTTTCCTAAATATTCTGTTTCTGAAAGAAATTTGATCATGTTGAAATTTCTTTTTAGAACCAAGCATTCCCCTCATACAGTATGATTGAATGAACCACACCTGCTCTGTCACTTACTGCTAAATCAACACATGACAATCTTAAATTCAGCTTTCAATGCGTCCACTAAAAGTTGAAAAAGTGACATTCTCATGATTAATTTACACAACTGTGGCTCTATCCCTCACACTACAACTGATCTTTTTATCATTCAATTGCCATTAGACAAAGCCGTGTGTATTGACACCTCCTGTTTTTCTTGAAATAACACCTTTAGTGTAACATAAGATGTTTTTCAAAACAAATGATGCTAAACCCACAATGTCTCAGATCTGTAGCATTGGACAATGCACCCTTAACACATTTATTTATAAATACCAATGAAATTGTCTCATCATACACATAAATGTAAAATGACTGAGAGAGATTTCTATATTTACCAAAAATACTAAATTTATAAGGGCTTTCTTCAAATCTTCAAATGTTTGTATATAAGTTATCTTTTGTTATTAAAAATATATTTGCCCTACAGTAAGCCTATATAATTCATTAAAATTTACTCAGACAGATACTTTGTCTGCAAAAATCTCAATGAACTCTCGAAAAAGTTATTAAGGCCTAAAAAATCTTATTTTTCAAAACAATTACTTTTAGTAAGTAATGATACCTTTTAAATATATATTTTCCTCATCAGTGAACCCTCTTCCAAGTATCTGTAAAATTTAACACAAAAATGTATTGTGCTTTGATCCATTAAAGTGAAAAATGTCATGGCATGTCTGACCAGTCTGTAACTTGATCTGCATCTCTCTGTTGGTAATACACTCCTCACATGTCACATACTCTTCAGAGAATGATCTGTTACTGACAGTCTTGGCTACCATGCTTTGTACACCCTACACTGTACAATTCGGTAACAATCTTGTTTCTCGTTTGTTAAAATGTTTAACCTTTTTAACACTTTTTAAACATATTTTGTTTGTACATCTACGAAAAATCATGTACACTATGTTATATGACTTTCCTGATTATAATAATGACAAAAAATTGTTTAGAAGACAATCTCGTGAAACTCACAGATTGGGTCCTGCCCATGACCTGCGATTGGCCATTTCCCCGAGAAAACTCCTCCCACAACAAAAGTCCTTACTTTTACCAGAAATACTAATTTACAAAAACTTTTAACAATAGTTATTTTTACAATTTTTTTTTTAGATTGAACAAAACTTTCATATTTTAATATTTTCTCTGGGTAACCTTAAGTAAATTAGAACAATTTACTACTTTTAATTTAATAACTAAATCCAAGTTTGTAAAAATTGCTCAATCCTTAACTTATTATATCCTTCAACCAAATCTGTAGAATTTTTTTTTTTTTTTTTTTTTTTTTAAAACACTAAACATCATGTTTTTTCCATTATCTCAATTTCATACAGTTCTTTCCACAATCTTAATCAATAATTTTTCTCTGAAAACTTTGTTCAGGGCTTAATACATAAAGATATACATGCAGCATTAAACTTAATTTTCTTCTTAATGAACTTCTTTACACTCTGGCATAAATTAATTAATTACCTTACTACTGCATGTATTCCTATACTTCATACATATGAAATATATCAATTTCCCGATCGTACTGAGACTTACTTCTGAGCCCAGAGATGTTAACCATTGCCATATTACCCTTTTATATAAACAAACACACTCACCCCTTGTTAGTATGATAGTCCTGTGTGTACTTAAAATAAAACAAGAGATGAATAATGTCCCTTTAACTTTGTTGTTCGTTGCTTTATCTTCATTTTTTCTTCTTTTGTAGCTCTTTGCCTTGTTTCTTGAATTCTTGAATTGTGTGCTGTAGTGTCTTGCCTTGTTTCTTAAATTATGTGCTGTAGTGTATCGCCTGTTGATCTATTCTTTGCCTTTGTGCTTGGACCTTCCATCTTCAAACATCAAAATCCGACTTCCATATTAGCTCACCCAAAGTGTACATTCGCTTCTGTACCTACAATGGTGACTTTTTCAAATAACGTGAAGTCTTTGTTCCTATTTCAACACTATTTTCTTCTTGGGTAACAACCCAATATTTTCTTATGTGAGACTCTCTCACCTTCTTAGGAACAAACCTTGGCAGATATCTTCACGTACGTAACTAAATTACGTCTTCACAAAGTCCTGGATTTTCCAAAAATAACTTGAAGTATACCGTCCAACTGGCCTTGTCAATCAACTTCGTAGGCTGTATCTTTTTTTTTTAATTCTGTGTACAGAGAGGTGAGAAAACAAAGAGGAAAAAACTCACTCTTCACTGTTTTTCTTCTGGACCGTTTGTCCGCATCTGACGCAAACGCCTCCTTCTAGGTTCTTTGATCATTTTTTCCCAAAACTTGACAAATTTGTGTGCACATACCTCCTTTTTCAAGGAGTAGGGAAAACAATTGATCATTTTGTCTGGCACGACAATGTTAAAAGTGAGTGTAGAGTAGTAAAATGCAAATGTAGTGTAGATGCAACTCTACATACTCACTCACAGGGGCGTTTCTTAATGAATAGCAAAGTCTTTGTGTTATATGTTAATCAGTAAAGTCTGTCTTCCTTCCAAGGCATTTCAAACGTACTTTCAGGAGTAGAAATTGAAGAATCCTTCGTTCGTCCAATAGTTCGTTTATTATTCAGAAAGACAAGCAAAGACAAGATTGACATCTGGTAACATATGGCATGGTGATGGCTTCAGAAGGAGGAATAGGTTTTCTGATCTACATTCTCCAAAGTGTAGAATCCTTTCTCATCCCACCATTCCTGCTCTTCCCATAATCCTACCCCATTCTTATACTGTTTCAAGATGTTATGTCAGCAAATCCTAATAACTCCCACATTTGCATATATACCCAATATGGTTCAGTCTATAGATAAGTAGCATAACTCCACCCATTGTCCTGACTAGTAACTCAAAATATAAATACCTACTCAGCAAAACCACTCCTCTCTATATGATCTGCTGTAGTGTGACCTTCAGAAACCATCACTCACCACCAAACATATAACTTACATATATTTTCAGAAACCCTTATTACTTAAAATATTAATTACCGCAAAAACTTCTAACATTCACGAATAAAATTTTTAACGAAAAACTAAATAAATGCATTTTTCGGACGAAAACGAAATTCCAAAACAAAATATTTCAGTGTGCATATGTCTATTAACGAACCTAATGAAAATGTGTATTTCGCACGAATCCAAATTGAATTTCGGACACGAATTAGGTAATAAGAAATAATGGCTAATACGAAACGGAACTGAACAAAACAAAACAAATTTATTGACGGCGCACATGTCTACCCTCTGGTGCCTTCCCCTGGATCTGGAAAGTTGGAGAACTTACTAGATACTAGTGGGAGGAGGTGAAGAGCGGCTGTTCTGAATATTTGGGGGCCCTTGGCCAATCCCCAGGAATGGGCCTGGCAGGGAACTAAGGAGCCCTTAAAAAGACATGGGCCATGCCAGCAGGGGATGTTGGGTGGAAGATGGAGAAGCAGTGCTGAGGGAGTCCATAATGGGCCTTGTCAGGGGGGTTTACCTCAGGCTGGAGCTCCGGAGGCTGGCCTGGAAGGATCCTACCACAAGAGGTAGTTGGAGGGGCCCTGTTCAGAGACACAGCAGGAGCAAAGAGTGAGAGAGACAGTGAGTAGATCAGCACAGTGCAGGGACAGACAAGGGGAGACTGCCAGCTGTAGCAGGTCTCTCTTGAAGACAGCGTATGCCAAGTCTTCATCTAACCATGCCCTGGAAAGTCTCCAGTGTGTGTTTGTTGTCGAGTAGACTGGGAAGACAAAGCAGCCAGATGTGCTGATGAAGTGGCAGCCAGGGGAGCTAGCATTTCTGTGGGAAGTAGAACTGGGACCAGTGTCTACAGGAAAGCAGAAGGTGATGCAGGATGAAGTTTAATCCATATGTGCTATTTTCTACAAGGGACTGAGAGTTCATAGCCTATAGTGGGCTGTTGCTGAGCTAACAAGAGACTGTTAGTTCCCAAAGGAGTAAATCCAGTAGACCTGTGTAAAGAAGCAAGATTTGTGCAGGAGGAATAAGTAAAAGCCGTAAATAGGGAGGAAGTTGTCCTTGTTTTTTTTTCTGTTAGCCCTTGTACACGCGGTCGGACATTTCGGCAACCAAATCCGTCGGATTTTGTCCAACGGATTTTGTCCGACACTGTTGCATACACACAGTCGGACAAAGTTGTCAGAAAATCAACGTGATGATGTTATTTCGTTAGGACGGGACTACGTTCAGGCTAGTAGCCAATAGCTTTGGTCTAGGAATTTGATCTGAGCATGCGTGGCACTTTGTCCGATCGGAATTCTTTACACATGATCGAACAAAGTCCCATCGGATCATGTTGTCGGAAAATTTTATCTATCTATCTTGGCAGTGAGACCTGTTTTACTACAAATGTCTCTGACTTGTCAACGATGGTTACATCTTTATCGAATGTATTACAGAGGTTTAAAGGGGCACAGTAAGTTGGTGCTATTGCTAATGAGTTTGAAGGAGCACAAGACACTGGTGCATTGAGCATTGCTAATATTGACACTGATACTACAGGGGCACATTCTCATGGTGGCAGATATCTTTGGCAGATATTGGTGCTGTGTGGCAAGGTTTAAATGAGAGAAAAAATTGTGGATAATGACGTTTTACTCCACTCTAGGATTGGTAAATCCTGTTTTAAAGAGGCCATGCCATGTGAAATATCGCATTTGGGCTTTAAACAAAGAATTTGGGGGGGCGAATTCTTCAACATGTTGTCATTATCACCTGCTTCAAAGGAATTTCTGTCCAAACCTGCCAAGCAAACAGGGCAATGTACAGAAAAGCATAGGAGGAGAGCCATTCAGAAGAACTGAAGAGGGGGACAAGACCCCCGAAGTCGGATGAAGAGGCTGGCGGCGAGGAAGAAAGCCGGGCTCCTCCGCTAGCAAAAGAGCTAGAAGAAGATAGCGGAGGAGTCCGACGAGAAGACTCCCGAAGACGGAAGACCCCCGGAGCTGTGCAATAAACTATTTTAACCCAGTGTTGTGTTTTTTTTTTTACTTTATTTTACAGGTGAATGGGTAGGGGTACATTGTACCCCATACTCATTCACATAGGATGGGGGGCCGGTATCCAGGGGCCCCCTTATTAAATTGGGCTCCCGGATTCCGATAAGCCCCCCGCATGCAGACCCCGACAACCAACGGCCAGGGTTGTCGGGAAGAAGCCCTTGTCCTCATCAACATGGGGACAAGGTGCTTTGGGGTGGGGGACCGCTCGGCCCCCCCTTCCCCAAGGCACCCCCCATGTTGAGGGCACGTGGCCTGGTATGGCTCAGGAGGAGGGGGCGCTCGCTCGTCCCCACCCCCTTTCCTGGCCAGCCGGGCTGCATGCTCGGATAGGGGTCTGGTATGGATTTTGGGGGGACCCCACGCCGTTTTTTTTTTGGCGAAGGGGATTCCCCTTAAAATCCCTGCCAGAACTAAGGGCCTGGTATGCCCCCGAGAAGGCATGCAGGCTTCATGAGTGAGGCGACATTGTCACCTCGCTCTGGCTGCTATAGGAAAATGAAATTTTCCTATTGCAGCCAGCGCAACGGGATCGCGCTGGTTAGAGAAGCCTGTCGCCGGGAACCAGCGAGATACTGTCGCGCTGGAAACACAATGTCGGCGGCACATACTGTATAGGCTATATAGAGTTTAGCAGCTCCGTTGAATCTTCTTTTATACATTCGACAGACACCATAAGCCTTCAAAGACAGATTCGACCGTAATTCATGTGGATTTTCAGACAAATGCAATTTTTGAACGAAAAACGAAATAAATAAAAACGAATTTTGGGAGTAACTAAATAAGTTAAAGACGAAAACGAAATTCCGAAACAAAATACTTCACTCTGCACATGTCTAGTCATCCAGCATTGTCTGGATGTACACCGAGTCATTTTTGATTAATGTATTTTACCCAGGATGGCATCATATTTTTATTTAAGTTTTGGTTATTATCAGGTTACCCCTTGAATAACACCGTGGCCATTGTTTAAATTTGTCAAAACAAAATAAATATTTGAGAAAAAATGATCTGCTGGTCTATGTCTCTTATTACTACTATCCCTTTGTGCTAGCCCATGCAGATTTTGTAAGTTTGTACACTTACAATGAAATTAAGAGTCTATCATTTTTATCATAGGTGTATTTTAAATGATAGAGACAAAATATAGACCAAAAATCCAGAAAAAATACATAAAACAAATGCTATAAATTAAAGCGTAGTTTCACCCATTTCTGTGTTTTTATTAAAAGTCAGCAGCTACAAAAAAACAGACACTCACCTGTCCTGCCGTCCAATGATGTGGCCTTCTTCTTTTGTCCACCGCGCCGGCATTGCAAATGTGGGCATCCGGCTGTACAGCTTGAGGCTTTACAGCCGGGTGCACACTGCGCATACACGAGTCGCGCTGCACATTCTAATTGGCCGGCAAATCTTCTGGAACCTGTGACGTGTCCCAGAAGATTGCAGGGAGGGAGGGAAGAGGAGAACTTCCGCTAGGCACCACTGCACCATGAATGAAAGTGGGAGCTGGATATCTGTCAAAACTAGGTCCCCCCCAAAAAAATTTACATGTCAAATGTGACATGTTAGGGGGTCAGGAGTCCTTAAAGCGGAAGTTCCACTTTTGAGTGGAACTCTGCTTTAAGTTTCAGTTCACTGAGTAAATTAAATATTTGATCCCCAAGCAAAACATGACTAAGTACTTAGTGGAGAAACCCTTGTTGGCAAGTACAGAGGTAAGATATTTCTTGTAGTTGGTGACCAGGTTTGCACACATCTTAAGAGGGATTTTGGTTCACTCTTCTTTACAGATCTTCTCTAGATCTTTAAGGTTTCTTGGCTGTCGTTTAGCAACACAATGTTTCAGCTCGCTCCATACATTTTGTATAGGATTAAGGTCTAGAGACTGGCTAGTCCACTCCATAACCTTAATGTGTGTCTTCTTGAGACACTCCTTTGTTGCCTTGGTGGTATGTTTTGTGTCATTATAATGCTGGAAGACACATCCATGACCCATCTTCAGTGTTCTGGATGAGTAAAGAAGGTTCTCATCCAAAATTTTACAATACATGGCCCTGTCCTTTGGCCCCTCAATGCAGCAAATTTGGCCTGTACCATTAACAGAGCAACAGCTGCAAAACATCATGTTTCCACCTCTGTGCTTGACTGTAGGGATGGTGTCCTTAGGGTCATAGTAAGCATTTTTCTTCCTCCAAACATGGGGGGTTGTGTTAATGCCAAAGAGCCCAATTTTTGCCTCATCTGACCACAGTGCTTTCTCCCTATCCTGCTCTGAATCATTTAGATGTTCATTGGCACGACTGTACATGTGGAGAGGGACTCGCTGTGTTTGGAGGAAAAAAAAGACTGACTATGATCCTAAGAACACCATCCCTACAGTCAAGCATGGAGGTGGAAACATTAGGCTTTGGTGCTGTTTCCCTGCTAAAGGTACAAACCAACTTTGCTGCATTGAGGGGCCAATTGATGGGGCCATATATTGTAAAATCTTATATGAGAACCTTCTTCCTCAGCCAGAACACTGAAGATGGGTCTTGGATGGGTCTTTGAACATGACAATGTCCCAAAACATAACATCAACAGAGGAGTGGCTCAAGAAGAAGCACGTTAAGGTCGTGGAGTGGTCTAGCCAGTCTCCATATCCTATAGAAATAGTATGGAGGGAGCTGAAAATTTGAGTTACCAAGCAACAGCCAAAAAACCTTAAGGATTTGTAGAATATCTGTAAAAAACACTCCTGAGATGTGTGCAAACCTGGTAACCAACTTCAAGAAACGACTTACCTCTGTGATTGGCAACAAGGGTTTCTCCACCACATACTAAGTCATGTTTTGTTTGGGGATAAAATATTTATTTTACTCACTGAACTGAAACTCAATTTATAACATTTGTATTGTCTTTTTTTATGGATTTTTGGTTCATATTGTGTCTCTATGATTTAAAATGCACCTATGATATAAATTATAGACCCTTAATTTCTTTGTGAGCAAACTTACAAAATCTGCAGGGGATTAAATAATTATTTTCCCCACTGTATAATGTTAATATGTAATATACTGTATACTGTTACAGTACAGACTGAAAACCCAAATTAGTAGAGGATTCCACTAACCTTTTACATTCACGTATTCTGCTTCTTCAGGAGAAAAAGGTGTTAACATAGAATTGCTACAATAAAATTGGCTGGGGACAACATCCCAAGTATAACATGCCACATGTTAAACTATAAATTATAAAACTAGAGGCCTGCCTTCGTGTAATGTCAATCATCAATTAGGTATGTAGTTGGTCTAAACATAAATAAAGACGTGGCTCATTTATAATGTCTAATAATTCCATATATTCCCAAGCATTTCGTAACTTGACAAACAGTGCAGTCCATCCACACAAATAATTATATGCCCAATGAAAAATGGGAAGGAGAGGAAGTAACTAAGTCATCCTCAAGCAGCTTAATAGACCTCCAAGAAAATGGTAACAGACAATCCGAAGGTATAGCTCAGTTATAAAAACCTACAGAAAGAAGTCCTCTCTGTAAGGGGTCCCCTGCCGAGTACTCTCCGAGGCCAATTTAGGCATATGCCATGTAAATCAATAAGCATGCTCTGGTTTGTAGTAAAAAATTAGAGGGCTCACAAGACACATAAACACACACTTTGGTGTATATAAAAAATGAGCCACAATGTTATACAGTATTTTTTGAGAATCTATATTTAAAACAGGTATTTTGGAGCAATTAGATAAAAATTTGTAGCCAATATGTCTCAGATTTGTATGTCTCAGCCCACGTACACACGGTCGGAGATTTTGCCAACCAAATCCATCGGATTTTGCCCGTCGGATTTAGTCCGACGGATTGTGTCCGAAACTGTTGCATACACACGGTCGGGCCAAGTTGGCGAAAAATCGAATCTTTCAGAACGTGATGACGTAATTTCGTTACGATGGGACTACATTCAGGCTAGTAGCCAATAGCTTTGATGTAGGAATTTGATCTGAGCATGCGTGACACTTGGTCCGATGAAAATGCTCTACACATGATCGGATTAGGTCCGTCCGGCCCAGTTGGTCGGGAAATATTTCCAACATGTTGGAAAATTGGGTCGGACGGAGATTCGGACGGAATCAGTCCGATGCATGCCACACACAGTCGGATTATCTGACGACACGGTCCGATAAGACTCATTCCGACAGATTCTCTGACCGTGTGTACAAGGGCTTACAATTCGTAATATTACTGTCAGACTATGGGGACCATCTAAATGAGAAATATCCCCCTCACGATCCCCGCTACCATGGATCGTTTTGTGGAAAAAACGGGGGCCCGGTCGTACGCGGAGGCGCCACCCGAACGGCCGCAAATCGAGCCCCCGGCTTCGGCCTACTCCGTTCCAGCATCACAGGCCTCGGCTCCGGATCTTACAGATGCGGCCATGGAGGTAAGCGGGGTCACCTCTCACACATCCTCTGCCTTCACCGGACCCCCCCACTCACGTGGGCAAGCCACAGGGACCCCTCACAATCTGCCTGGGGATGCTAATTCGCCATCCCCCGGTGAGGATGGCCATACCAATCGCATAGCACAGGCGGTGGCGGCCCTGCTGTCTCCTATGATCACTGCCTCGGTGGAAAAAGCCATTCAGGCTGGTATGAAACAAATCAAGGCCCAGCTCACAGAACATAGTACCAGGCTCAATGACCTTGAGCACCGAGTTTCTGAGGTGGAAGTTGATCTCTATCAGTCCCAAGCCACAGAGCAGTCCCAGGAAAAAACTGTCCAATATATCATCCAAAAATTTGATGATTTGGAGAACAGATCCAGATGATCCAATTTGCGATTCGTCGGTGTCCCTGAATCGCTCCCTACAGCCGAACTAAACGACTTCTGCTCCAAACGCGTGCCAGAGGCCATGGGACTTTCGGGTTCCTTTACAGTGGAAAGGTCGCACCGCATGGGCTCCTTCAACGCTGACCACAAGAATCCTCGCCCCATCATTGCCAAGTATCTCAATTATGCAGATAAAGCCGTTATTCTTCAAGCATTCCGGCAATCCCCATCCTTACATGTTGATGGTGTCAAGATTCTCATTTTTGCGGACTATTCTATTGAAGTGTCAAAGAAACGCAAAGCCTTTCAACCGATCTGCTCGGAACTGTTTAAAATGCAGATTAAATTCTCCCTGGCCTTCCCCGCAGTGCTCCGTCTCAAATCCCCTAAGGGGGAACAACTCTCCTTCCAGGACCCCTCTGAAGCAGAAGCGTTCCTACGTTCTCTTCGCTCGGACACACTGCCAGTCACACCCTCCAAACCGGCCTCATCAATCTGAGCGCTGGATCAGAGGAGCCCCAGGAAGGACTCACCAAAGTGCTTTAGAGCATCGGCCACGGATCACCGACACCGTAATATTCCACGCTGAAGCTTCACCTGTCTCCTAATGACGATTTCTCCTATTTCCTTCCTCCGTCCAGGTCACAAGGCAAGTTGTGTTGAGTAGCGTCTGTTCGCTACTTGTGTTACCCTAACGTTTATCTCTCCCTCCCTCCATTATTCCTGATACCAGGTTCGTTACTCTCCAATTCCGGGAGCTGCTTCTCTGCCAACCATGGAGGAATTGGATGCTGGGCACTACAGGCCTCCTGCCTCTGCCTCACCTCCGTTGTTTTCCCCCGAGTTCACGTAGGACTGCTCAGGTTACTTTTATTATTTCATTTTGTCTTGTTTTACACTATGCTCTTTGATGTTGTATATGTATTGTATTGCCATGCCATACATTACTGTGGTTACTACAGCGTGACAGATTCTGGCATGACTCCACTGTGTATCCTCCTCCACCGTCACAGACCTGCCGCCACGCTGCGACATTCGTCCCAGAATCACGTGCTTACTGAGCATCGTCAAGACGGCCCGCTGGCACTCCATCTTATCCCTGGGGTTCTGTTTGAGGAGCTTCCCTTCCTACACAGTGAACTCATGCGGAAAAAAGAGAAGTACGTGCTTTTGTTTATTTGTTTGGTTATTCTTCCTTCACCACCGTTTTCCCCTTTTACTCCCCCCAAACATCCCCCCCCCCCGTTCTCCCCCCCTGCTCACTTGGGTTCACCCCTTCATCCGTTTAGGATCCATGATCAAGGCCCATCGTCCCCGATCTATATTAACTCCAACCTAGGCCACCTAATCTTCCATGCACTTTTCAATCAGAATGCCAGCTTTCCAAGTCCCCAACCACTGCCCCTCTTAGAGTAGTCTCTTGGAACGTCAAAGGCCTTCGCTCTCCTCAAAAGAGGGTGAAGATCCTTCGGCATCTTAAACGCCTCAAGGCAGATATTGCCCTTCTACAGGAAACCCATTTACTTGCATCCGATTTCCCGCGCATGCAAAAAATGTGGGTGGGCTCAGTTCATGGAGCTGAATCATTGGGACGGAAGGCTGGTGTCCTGCTTTTAATACACAAAAATCTCCCATGCACAATCTTATCCACCCTCTCGGATGATAAAGGTCGTTTTTTCACTGCAACGGTACGGATAGGCACTAAAGAGCTGTTCATCACCAATGTATATGCTCCTAACAACCCCACTAAACAATTTTATAAAGAACTCTCTACATGGCTACTTGATTTCACCCGCCTGCCTCACTTGGTAGGTGGTGACTTTAACGACGTCATGCACCCCTCGATAGACAGATCCTCTCCAAGAACTCTGACATCAGGCACGGCCGTATCAAACCCTACCCTATTTTCTTCCACCATGGACTCCCTACACATGACAGATCTCTGGTGTCTTTCACACCCTGTCGACAAGGAGTTCATGTTTTACTCCAACCCTCATAGATCTCTAGCGAGACTTGATCATTTTTTTGGGTCAGACGATATCATAACCTTAACCTCTGATTCCGAAATACACGACATTGCGATCTCAGACCATGCCCCAGTAGCAATCTCCCTAGATAGGCTGGATCTCCCTCCTCACCCTAATCTCTGGCGCTTCCCAGCTTTTCTAACCAACAACTTAGATTTCATCACATATTTAGACAAGGCCTGGGCAGAATACGCGTCCACAAATGCCACCCATTCTGCTAATCCTAACCTATTCTGGGATGCCGGGAAAGCGTATCTTAGGGGGCGCATTATTAGCTATGCCACATCATTTAAACGCAACGCTCTCCAACACTACAAATTGGCCAGTGCCAGACTGCATGCTGCTCAACAGCAGCTATCCTCCACCAGTACCCCTAAGTACCACGATAAATGGGTATCAGCCAAGTCAAATTTTGACAATTGGGCAGACACCCTTGAACGCACGAAGAAGGCTCACTTAGATGCCACCCTTCACAGGTACGGTAATAAAGCTGGGAAACTTCTCTCCAGACTATGTAAAGGTAGCCATCGCCCTACACACATCACCTCCCTCTGTGACCACATGGGCCGCACACTCTCTTCCCCTCAAGCCATTAATGAAGCAATGTTGCGGTATTACACAAATCTATACGCCCCAGACCCCATCATACAACAAAAGGCTCGATATTTTTTAGACACTCTGTCACTCCCCTCCATCTCGATGGAGCAACTGGAGACCCTTAATGCCCCCATCACTCTCCCTGAAATAGAAAACGCCATCCGCCATCTCAACTCACACAAGGCGCCCGGCCCAGACGGCTTCACTAGTGACTTTTATAAAAACCATACACGCATCGCGGCACCCACACTCCTCTCCGTTTATTCCGCTATCTGGACGGGAGGTCCATATCTCCCCTCAGGGAATCAAGCTGTCATCAAACTCCTCTCAAAAAAAGGAAAGGATCCACTACAGCCTGGTTCTTACAGGCCCATCTCCCTCCTTAATTTAGACGTGAAAATCCTCTCAAAGATCGTTGCCACGAGATTGGCCGATATCCTACCCCACCTAATCCACTCGGCCCAATCGGGTTTTATCAAGGGTCGAACGGCCACTTTAAATATCCGCAAAGTTCTACTAGCTCTCGAAGCAGCCAAACAAAACCCCAAGGGCACCTATGCCATTATAACTTTAGATGCAGAGAAAGCCTTTGACAATGTCAGCTTCGATTGGCTCTCCTTAACCCTCTCCAAACTAGGTTTCTCAGGCCCCTTCTCTCACCTCATTAACTCTATGTACTCCTCCCCTTCCGCCAATCTGGTAGCGGCTGGCCTCCTCTCACCTAGCTTTCCCCTGCACAAAGGCACCAGACAGGGCTGCCCTCTATCCCCTCTACTCTTTAACATCGCCCTCGAAACCTCTATCTAGATACCTAACCCATACGGCACCGCTCCATGGCATAGACATAGGAGGCAAGGAACTCCGCACATCTCTGTTCGCCGACGATGTACTTATCTTCACATCCAATCCGGCAGCTGACATCCACACTATTAAAGACGTTTTCGACGAATTTAGGCTTTGCTCAGGGCTCCGTATTAATTATTCCAAAAGCGAGATTCTACCCATTGGCTCCCATTCCACCCCGTCCTGGGCTGCTGGCTCTTTATTTTCGATTGCCCCTTCCTTCATCACATACCTGGGAATCAAAATTGGGAAATTACCTTCCTCATTATACCAGCTGAATTATCCTCCCCTGCTCTCTAAGATATCCCAAGAACTGACCAACTGGATGGATCTGCCCCTTTCACTCCTGGGAAGGTGCCACCTTGTGAAAATGGTCAGCTTTGCCAAACTCTTATACCCTATGCAAACTCTCCCACTATTGTTCAAACACAAAGATGTTACTTCAATGGATTCTGCAATCTCAAAATTTTTATGGCACGGCAAAAGACCACACATTGCTTACAAAAAATTACACCTTCCCAGGGGCAAAGGGGGTATTAGTTTACCTAATGTTAGATTGTATAATTTAGCTTGCCTACTTAGAACCAGCCTAGATTGGATCACCCACTCGTCCAGGTACTCTAATTTTGAACTCGAAACCGCTATGGCTCACCCTTTCTCCTTAACTGCCCTGCTGCATTGCCGTTGGAAGTCGGTACCCCCCCCCACCAACATAACCTTGTCCTCAGGGACACAGCGATAGCATGGAGGGAGTCTAGGAAACTGGCTAAACTCCCACCCTTCATTTCCATTCACCTGCCTATTGAAGGAAATCCTTGCTTCACTCCAGACCTTCAATGCAAAGCTTTTTCGTCCTGGTCAGCTCGGGGCCTGTCCCTTTTCTCCTCCCTGTGTGACCCGGCTACTGGCAGACCTCTTCCTTTTCAGTCAGTGATGGACTTGTTCTCAATACCCGCCTCGCATTTTCTGCACTACCAACAGTGTGTCAGCTTTATTACCCAGAGTTGCAAGGAAGAGCCTCTTCGTTTCCAATCCAGCTTCATGGATCAGCTGATACAGGACGAGTGTTTTAAGATCTCTGATGTCTACAAACCCCTTCTGGAACGCTCAACGCCACCGGCCTCCACCACCTCCATCGCAAACTGGTCCTCGGCCTTCCCAGACCCAGACATCGTCCACAAGATTATGCTGGGTCTCAACAAAGTTCTGAGACTCACACCCAAGGAAATCTGGAGGGAAACCCAGCTCAAGATTGCCCACAGGGCCTACGTCCCGTTTTTGTCTCCCAAGTCCAAGGAAGACGGGGCATCCTGCCCTCACTGTCAATGTTTGAAGCCACCTCTCTCTCATCGTTTCTGGTCTTGCCAGACAATATCTACATTCTGGGACCAGGTCATAGCATTCATCTTTGATATCACTCTACTGAAACTACCCAAGGAACCTCTGCTCCTAATCTTCGGATATTGGGACCCCCTGCTGCTGCCATGATCTACATTGCCAGGTACCGGACCCATTCTAGGGCCCCACTCCCAGCATGCTACAGTCGACTGGATCTTACTATGTCTACTTCTGGCCCGCCGCCTCATACTCCATTTTTGGCTTTCGCCTCCTGGCCCTCCGGCCTCCCAACTTCTCAAGGACCTTTTATCTCTCCTGTACAAGGAGAGGCTTCTGGCTGACTTCTCCCATGTCTCCCAAAAAGCTGCCTTTTTCGCCAAGTGGCGTTTGTTCTTAACCGCAACCATGCCACTACCTGATCAATGTGCATTAGATCAACTTTCTTTTACCTACAATGATTTGCTTCACTAATATTTCTCCATGATCTACTTCACTGCCTAGATTGCCTTGGTCCTCATTCCTTTCCCAGGTTTCTCCTATGTGGTCATTGCTTATGAATCCCTCCTTACGATATTATCCTTGTTCCTATAATGCCTTCTCTCCCCCCCCAGTCCCCTACCCCCCCCCCCCCCCCTTTGTCCTTCCCTACCTCCCCCCTCCTCCCCCACCCCCTCCCCTCCTTCTTAATTACTTGGATTTATAAAGTGTAATTAGGCACTTGCTCCTCTAGGGAGCCGGTACTAGCACCTGCTCTACTTAGGGTTCAAAACAGTCCCCGATTCATCCAGTTGGTCCCTGTTGCCTTATGCTATTATAGTATTACTGTTCGCTGAACTCTTCTGTGTACCACGGTTTCCTCTGGATATTTATATTTTCTCTTTTTATCACTGATTGTGCCTTCATGTATGCCTCTGTATGTTCTTATTCTTTTTTCTGAATAAAAATTATTTAAATGAGAAATATAATCTTCTATAAATACCTGTAATATCAAATGATTTTGAATTGCCTAACTGATGCAGGTCAAGCATTAACCATCAAGCTGCTATATCAGTTCAGACTTTACCAGTAATATTCACAATTAATTGATAGTATCTGTTTTGCGTTTGTCATTTATTTTTGTTCTTTGTGACTTGTGTTCTTACCTTAACAGATATTTCATTGACAATGCCCACCATTACAGTGGGGTCACCTTGGCCTTCTCCCAGCATTAGCACAAATCCATTTATTTTGTTTCATGTTAGGGATGTCTCATCTGCATTACATTTTCATTTGCCATCTGTCAGCTTATTGCTACAAGTTCCAAATTGTCTTCAATTTCCTTTGCTATTTGTTCTGTCTTGTTAACTTTCCATCAGATTACATGTCAGTTGCAAACTGGCATCTTTAAAATGAAATCTATATGGAATAACTTCCTAGCATCCTACTATAAACAGTACACCTATTTGATTTAATTTACAGTGTAGATAATATTGTATATACTGTAACGCCTTTATCATGGTGAGTACCTGCAAAGAGCTTCTATACCTACTGGAAAATTATGGCATTATTGGTATCCGTTTTTTATAGTGCACATTCAATTAGCTTCTTTTTTATCTGATTCAGAGGTGTTTTATAATACATATTTAGCCGGAGGTTCTCTGCAAATTCATATAATCTTTCTTTCTATTGAATTCACTAAAGTAATTTTAACTCCCTTATAGAAATCACAGGCAATAGTACCATATTAAGGCAGTTCTTTATGTAGTGCTGCGTATTGTGTGTGACACACTAAATAAAATGCAATAAGATATCTGGAAGAACTTCAACCCAGTTTGGGAAAAAGATAAGCAAGTCTTCTAATTTTTGTCTCTGGATAAAATGGTAAGCTTAGCTGAGGCATATTGAAATTCCAACAGACTTTCATGTACAATCTACCCAAGGGTATACAGTATATCACACTAAAATTGTAACTGTCTGGTATAGTCACAGAGAA
Organism: Lithobates pipiens; assembly: GCF_037356315.1. NCBI lineage: Eukaryota > Metazoa > Chordata > Amphibia > Anura > Ranidae > Lithobates > Lithobates pipiens. The sequence continues at coordinate 166,965,438 of NW_027507764.1, forward strand.
TGTATTGTATTCACACAGTTGTACTTTCTATGGTTGAAAAGGTACATAAAATGTAATGTGTTTTGGTTTTTAAAATCTGCTAAAAAAGATTATATCAGACAGTTTTATGTTGCATATTTTAATAATCAAGGCTCTGTGTTGCATGTAAAATTTTGAGTAACTTTTCTGTTAAGCTGATTGTAGACATTCCAACAATTGAAATTAAGATATTTTACCCCAGCTACACTTTTATCTCAGGGGAACTAATGTTGATTTTTTGAGAAAATCCATTGGCAGGCACAATACTTTTTGACCACACTCTTATGCCGCGTACACACGATCAAAAAATCGAGTGGAAAAGTCCGGCAAACTCAAGTCCGCCGGACAATCCCCCCGTGTGTAGCCTCCGGCATACTTTTTTTACCCAAAAGTACGGCGGACTTAGAAAGTAGTTTTGCACTCCAATCTTCCCACCGGACTTGCATTTCGGCGGACAATCCGGCCGTGCTTATGCCAGTCCGCCGTACTTTTTAAATGAACAGAATTTTCCTGCCCGGAGAAAAGTCCACTCATTTTGAGCACATCTCCAGGTAGGCGGGGCCCGCGAAGGATGCGTCGCTGGCCCCGCCACCTGGTATGGACTTAAAGGGGAACCCCAACGCCGAAAAGATCGGCGTGAGGGTCCCCCCCCAGGTCCACATCAGAACCTTGTCCGAGCACGCTACCCGGCCAGGATAGGGGGGACGAGTGAGTGGCCCCCCTCCTGAGCCGTACCAGGCCGTGTGCCCTCAACATGGGGGGTGCCTTGGGGAAGGGGGTCCACGCCCACCCCAAAGCACCTTGTCCCCATGTTGATGAGGACAAGGGCCTCTTCCCGACAACCCTGGCCGTTGGTTGTCGGGGTCTGCGGGAAGGGGGCTTATCGGAATCCGGGAGCCCCCTTTAATAAGGGTGCCCCCGGATACCGGCCCCCCACCCTATGTGAATGAGTATGGGGTACAATGTACCCCTACCCATTCACCTGTAAAATAAAGTACAAAAAAACACACAAGGGTTAAAATAGTTTATTGCACAGCTCCCGGGGTCTTCCGTCTTCGGGGGTCTTCTCGCCGGACTCCTTCGCTATCTTCTTCTAGCTCTTTTACTAGCGGAGGAGCCCGGCTTTCTTCCTCGCCGCCGCCCTCTTCTTCTGACTTCGGGGGTCTTGTCGCCCTCTTCGGTTCTTCTGCCGGGCCACCGCGCTTTCTTATAGCTCTTTTACAGGCGGTGGCCCAGTCTTCTGTCACCGCTGTCGTCGCTGTCGTCGCCGCCTTCTGTTCTTCTGTTCTTCTCTTCTTGTCTTCAGATGTTGCCTCGTCGCTCCCTCCGCTCACAATGACGGGGACCGGGCGTGCGGCGACTTATATAGGGACATCACCGGATGATGTCCCCGCCCATTATGGTGTCACAGTCCCAGAGGATGCTGACATGAAGAGAAGAAGAGAAGAACAGAAGAACAGAAGGTGGCGACGACATCGACGACAGCGGCAACAGAAGACCGGGCCACCGCCTGTAAAAGAGCTATAAGAAGGCGCGGTGGCCCGGCAGAAGAACCGAATAGGGGGACAAGACCCCCGAAGTCGGAAGAAGAGGGCGGCGGTGAGGAAGAAAGCCAGGCTCCTCCGCTAGTAAAAGAGCTAGAAGAAGATAGCGGAGGAGTCCGGCAAGAAGACCCCCGAAGACGGAAGACCCCCGGAGCTGTGCAATAAACTATTTTAACCCTTGTGTGTTGTGTTTTTTTGTACTTTATTTTACAGGTGAATGGGTAGGGGGTACATTGTACCCCATGCTCATTCACATAGGGTGGGGGGCCGGTATCTGGGGGCCCCCTTATTAAAGGGGGCTCCCGGATTCCGATAAGCCCCCGTCCGCAGACCCCAACAACCAACGGCCGGGGTTGTCGGGAAGAGGCTCATCAACATGGGGACAAGGTGCTTTGGGGTGGGGGGGCCGCGTGGCCCCCCCTTCCCCAAGGCACCCCCCATGTTGAGGGCATGCGGCCTGGTATGGCTCAGGAGGGGGGGGGGGCGCTCGCTCGTCCCCCCTTTCCTGGCCGGCCGGGTAGCGTGCTCGGACAAGGGTCTGATGTGGACCTGGGGGGGACCCCAACGCCGATTTTTTCGGCGTTGGGGTTCCCCTTTAAGTCCATACCAGGTGGTGGGGCCAGCGATGTCTCCTTCGTGGGCCCCGCCTACCTGGAGACGTGCTCAAAATGAGCGGACTTTCCTCCGCATGTGTGGGCGAGTCCTTTCATTTCAAAAGTACGGCGGATAGTATGGCGGACTTAGTACGCCGTATTAGTCCGCTGAAAAAGTGCCGTGTGTGGGCAAGTAGCCCGTTTGGAAAGTCCAGCGGACAGTCCGGCGGGAAGTCCGTCGGACTAAGTCCGCCGGATAGTCGGCTACGTGTGTACACAGCATTAAGAAGACTTGTGCATTACGACAGCTTACTTTCCCATACAGGCTCAGTCTCTGGAAGGGAGCTCCTTTCCCCAGGACAGCTTCTCAGTTCTAGTTCCCTCTAAATAACGTTTCCAATCCCATAGCTAAATTATTCCAGGCCATCTCATGAATGTATTCCTCTACATTCATAACAGAATGGACACTAGGGCCACAAGCCCTTACTGTAAGACCAGATCTTGAATCAATCCTAGGTATCCTTTATCTATTTCCTTTTCATTTCATCCAAGCACACCAATAAAAGAATGCCCAGTTGGGTTTAGATAAATAAAAGTCAGTATTTACGCTAAAATAATTGCAAGCTATAGAAAAAAAAAGTACTGTATCTAATGAGGTGGCATGACAATACCATTTGAAGAGCTGAAAAAAAAACACTCTTTGAAGATTTTGTTTAAGGGTCCTGTGTTTAATTAGTCCCATAAATGGATCACACAGGGGCAACCTGGGTTTCCGACTTCAAGTCGCCCCAAGTCGCCCCAGGTCGCGCAGTTGAGAAAATCAATGGAAATTAATGGAGCTGTCTTAATGTACACTACTGCAGTCACTCCGACTTCAGAAAAGGTTCCTGTACGACTTCACTCTGACTTCTAGGCAACTTGTACCCTTTGATTTTAATGGAAGTCGCCTCCAAGTAAGAGCTCCATCTATATTGAAGCGACAATGTTGCTTCTCTAATAATAAAAACCGGCATGGGTTCCCCTCCAAGGGCAAATCAGGCCCTTAGGTCTGATATGGATATTAAGGGGAACTCCTTACGCTCTGAGTGGAGCCCAGAACCATGGTCAGGTCACTACTAATAGCCCAGCACACACCTGACCAAATAGTGTGCTGGTGGTCCTGAAAACCTTCCCAACAGATCACTTTGAATTCTCCAGGCTCCAGATTCCAAAATGAACTTTACCGAACACTGAGGAAACTGAAAAAACTGTTTCCTCTTCATAAAACAAGCTACCTGGAGTCCCTCAACCCGCCTGGTTGAGAATCCTGAGTCATTAACTTTTTATAAACCCTGGCAGGGCAACGCTCTGCCACAAAGCTAATCGGGGGACTGGCCAGCTTGCAGCATGGATGCTTAGTCTTGCAGCTTTGTGTACCGGACCAGGAACAGCAGCTTCTGTAAGCCTACTGAGGTGCCTCTCCCGCATCTGTCAGCAGCTAAACCCCCTTAGATCACTGGTGGTGTGTCTCCTAAATGAAAGGAGGAGTGGTGCTCACAGAAACTCACAACCTTCCTCTTACAGCCAGTGGGAAAGCCCAGACAAGTTTTTCTCATGGCCCCAAGCATCTTCTTTTACACAGCTTTTAGCTGCACAGCTTGCTCCTGAGTAGGGATGGGTGAACGGTTCGGCCTGAGCATAAGTTTGGGCTGAACTTTCATTGTTCGGTCCTTCAGCAAGCATCCAATCAAATGGATCGTTCGACCGATTGTTTGCCCCCCCAAACCGACCACAATGCATTACAGCTCTGAACAGTGCATTGCAAGCCCTGATTGGCTGAAAAAGTGAAGGCTTCAGGGCACAGAGCACTGTCAGAGTCATGATTGGACACTGTCATCATGACTTTATCCAATCATAGCTCATTCCCACCGCCCAACTGTATAAAAGTATTCTTTCAAAGGCAGCCATATTCAGTTTCGGTGTGGAGAGAGAGCGAGAGAGAGAGAGAGAACAGGGCTATGTTCAGTGCTATTAGTTAGTGTGCTATACTGTGCTATTTTGCTTCAATTGTCAGTGTAGAATATTAGTTTAGTGTCAGTCTAGGGACAGTGTGAGTGTAGTGAGGAGGACCATCATTCAGCTTTGCATAGTGTGCAACTAGAGTAGGAACAGGGGTGAACAGCGGCGCTAGATATGGTGATAACATAATATTATATAGCAACTGGAATATAGGTTTACATAAAATGTGTGTGTGTGAATAAGCACACATAATATTAAAACATTTGTTTAAAACATAATGTCCATAAATGATCCAAGATCTTGTATGATTTCACCTGGAGGCAGCTCCCTAATGCTGTGTACACATGATCAGACTATCCAGCGGACCGGAGTCCGCTGGACAATTTGACCGTGTGTGGGCTCCGGCTGACTTTTTCTTCCCAAAAGTCCGGCAAACTTTGAATGAAGACTTGACTCAAAATTGTCCGCCAGACTCGGCTTTCTGGCGGACAATCTTCTCATCTGTGTGCTAGTCCGCTGGACTTTTCAAATGAACGGACTTGCCCACACATGAAGTAAAGTCCGTTCATTTTGAATGTGACTTCAGGTATGACGGGACTAGAGAAGGAAGTCAATGTCGGCGAGATTGACACCTTGCTAGCCCCATCACCTAGTATGGATTTAAAGGAAAACCCCTACGCCTGTGACATCATAAGGGACGGGGTCACCATGTGGCATCACCCGGTGACCCACCCCTTATGCCTGTATAATGCGTCCCTGGCATTACAGCCGGAGAGAGCGTTGTGTCAACATCGGAAAAAGAGAAGAGAAGAAGGAAGAATAAGAAGGGAAAAAAGAAGAAGGCGTTGGCGACGGCAGCGAATGAGAAGACCGGTCCAACACTAGTAAAAGAGCTGAAAGAAGATAGCGGAGGAGCCCGGCAGAAGAACTCCGAAGTCTGAAGAAGACCCCCGAAGTACAGAAGAAGACCCCTGGACGGCGGTGACAATGAAGAAGAAAGCCGGGCTCCTCCGCTAGCAAAAGAGCGGCAAAAGAGCAGAAGATAGCGGAGGAGCCCGGCAAGAAGACTCCCAAAGTCAGAAGAAGACCCCCGGAACTGCCTAATAAACTACTTTAAAAACCTGTGCTGTGTGTTTTTTACACTTTTTTCCCCCAGGTGAATGGGTTGGGGTACATCGTACCCAAAACTCATTCACATAGGGTGGGGGGCTGGAATCTGGGGGCCCCCTTATTAAAGGGGGCTCCCAGATTCTGATAAGCCCCCCGCCCGCAGACCCGGACAACCAACGGCCAGGGTTGTTGGGAAGAGGCCCCTTGTCCTCATCAACATGGGGACAAGGTGCTTTGGGGTGGGGGAACCACAGGGCGCCCGCTTCCCCAAAGCACCCACCCCCATGTTGAGGGCACGCAGCCTGGGATGGCTCAGAAGGGGGGCGCACGCTTGTCCCCACCCCCTTTCCTGACCGGCCGGGCTGCATGCTCAGAAAAGGGTCTGGTATGGACTTTGGGGGACCCCCACATAGTTTTTTCAGCATAGGGGTTTCCCTTTAAATCCATACCAGACGTAGGGGGCTAGCAAGGTGTCAATCTCGTCGATAGAGGCGGCGACATTGACTTCCTTCTCTAGTCCCGTCGTACCTCAAGTCATGTTCAAAATGAATGGACTTTACTCCGTGTGTGGTCAAGTCCGTTCATTTGAAAAAGTCCAGTGGACCTCCGCCAAAAGTCCGGCGGATTGTCCGCCGGACCTAGTACGCCAGAAAAGTCCGTTCATGTGTGGGCGTGTGTGGGCAAGTCCACTCGTTCAGAAAGTCCGGCGGACCTCTGCTAGATAGCCTGATCATGTGTACGAGGCATTAGAGTGAAGTGATGGGCTCTGTGTAGAAATGGGAACAGAGGGGCGCCAGACTGAGTGCAGTATAAATCATATATTTAATACTAACTCACAGGTTAAATTAGATGAGTTCAGTATGTAGTGAAAATCGTCAGTCCTGGAGTCTCATAAATGTCTTCCCTTTGCAGCCTGGGTCACTTGTGATCTTACAGGGATCCAGAGAATGCTGGGAACCAGGAGGCAGGAAACAAAAAGCAGCTTGTCGTGACTTCAAAGGAACAGAAAATGTGATTATTCACAGTGGCAAGGAATGGTAATGCATTTCGAAGTTACAGCTTCTTCATCAGGCCATGATTGGCTGGCAAACCTGGCAGTCGTAAATACTGAGGAAATAGAAACAGAGAGATCTGATGGGCTGGCCAGCCTGTCAATCAAATAGACATATTTAAAGAGGTAGACGGTTGGAGACCGAAGTGAATGTAAATATGAGTAAAAAGCTTGCTGATTAATAGTGGATGATGATAATTTTATGACGTTTGAAGAAATCATTCAAATAATTCATTGGCTTAAAAGAGGTATGTTTGATAGGTGTAGAATGGGCTAGTTGTTGGAATCCAAGAATTTTCTCCATATTATCACAATCCTCCCACAGTTCCGCCAAATTGCTCATGGCTCATTTTTCTATGGAGGTATCGAATATGGTGTCAGGCACTGGATGGTGTTGACATTGGCTACTATGGTGTCTTTGTGTTTGTTGGCCTGTAGACTAAAATGTATCTTGAGGGTAATATTTCAGGTGAATTTGTTCAAATCTTTGAAGATGGTAAATGGATTAGGTGGAATAGTAGGGGTGAAATTTAGACCTTGTTGTAATACATTTTTTCTGGGTGTGGTGTGTTTAGATCTGCCCCCTCTCCTGCCTCATCATCGTGTTTTCTTTTGTTGGGGCTTGGTCAGGGGGGGGAGGGGGTTGCATAAAAAAAGATGATTTATTGAGAGCACTAGGAGAACCGGGTGGGTGGCCAATGTTTCCAGCCACATCATGTGTAGGATCACTATCCCTGGCTGGTGGCAAGGGCGTAATTGAAAGATCACAAGTAGGAACAATGTTATCAGCCATACCTAGTGCAATTGGTGCATCATGGATAATGGTGAAAAGATCAATGGATGATGAGGTGGTAGGGGTGGTGTCCTCTATCGCTATAATGGCAGTGGTTAGTGCACCTGAGGCAGATGTAGTATTGGACAAATCTCTATTGATGGTATCTGTACAACTCAGACTGATGTCTGCCGTGGGATGTACAGATGTTTCAAGTTTATGTATTTCCTCTAAGAGCACAACCATTTCCCTCTGTCTCTCTTTTTTAATACACAAACCCATTGAAATTAACTCCCCTCTGATGACTGACTTTTGGGCTTCCCATACCACTTGGTCAGACACCTCCTCTGATATATTGGTCTCAAGGTATAGGGCTAATGTGTGGGACAAGGATTCCACATTCTGTTTATCATCCAAAATAGATTAATTCAATCACCATGTTCTTTCCAGGCTCCCAATCGATGACAAACATATCGTTAAACTTATTAGAGCATGGTCTGACATGGTGATTGACTCAATAGTTGATGAATTTATATAATTCAGAAAAAATTGATCGATCAACAACAGATCGATCCTTCAATATACATTGGGGCTGATTTACGAACAGTTTGCACCATGAGTTGTGGCGCACGCCTATGCGCAACGGCCGTTTTCTTATTCACAAAACATTTGCGCCTGTAACACAGCGCAATTCCCCATTTACTATTATCTTGCCGGCGCACGGGAGGCGGCAATCGGTGCGCCGCTATAGACATGGCGCACGCATTATTCAACTCAGAATTAAAAGAAGGTGGAAGTTCCAATATTATGGGGGTGATGTGAGGAAGTATAACTGTCCAAGAAACAAATATGCTCAAAATAGAATGGAAAAGTAACTTTCTCTGAACAAGCCTGCTGCACCTGCAAATACACTTAGAACTGCGCAAGGTCAATTTATGCACTGAGCATGTGCAAGCGGCATTTGCGCACGTTCAAGTGCTTTGGTTCACTGCGCCAGCAAAATCTTAGTAAATATCAAGCTACATACATGCATTTGCATAAGTTGAACAGGCGCACCTCTCAACTTGACTTTTTTTACGCTGGTTCACTTCTATGGCTTTTTTTAAGGCTATTTGCACACAATCATGTTAGAATTAAGAAAAAAAAAAATGAAGAAAAAAAATGGTGTGGGGGTCCGCCTCAAAATCCATACCAGGCCCTTCAGGTCTGGTATGGATTTTAAGGGGAACCCCACGCCAAAAAAAATTACGTGGGGTCCCCCTCAAAATCCATACCAGACCCTTATCAGAGCACGCAACCTGGCAGGCTGCAGGAAAAGAGGGGGGACGAGAGAGCGCCCCCCCTCCTGAACTGTACCAGGCCACATGCCCTCAACATTGGGAGGGTGCTTTGGGGTACCCCCAAAGCACCTTGTCCCCATGTTGATGAGGACAAGGGCCTCATCCCCACAACCCTGGCCGGTAGTTGTGGGGGTCTGCGGGCGGGGGGCTTATCGGAATCTGGAAGTCCCCTTTAACAAGGGGACCCCCAGATCCCAGCCTCCCCCCTGTGTGAAATGGTAAGGAGGTACAAAAGTACCCCTACCATTTCACAAAAAAAGTGACAAAAGTGTTAAAAATGACAAAAGTCAGTTTTTGAAAAGTCCATTATTAAAGTATTCTTCTTTCCATATTCTTCGCGTCTTCTTCCTTCTTCCTTCCTTCATCCTTCGGTTTCTTCCTCCATCTCCTTCTTCCTACATCTTCTTCTTCCTCTGCTTCTTGTTCCAGTGTTCTCATCCGGCATCTTCCTCCACGGCGTCTCTTCTTCCTCACGACGTTCACAGGCCGCTCCGCACAATGGGAGGCTCCCGCTGTGTGATGCTTCTTTTCTTCTGACACTTATATAATGTAAACGTGCGTCAGAGGGGGCGGGGTCACAGGGTGGCCCCGCCCTCCATTATATAAGAACTGTCAGAAGAAGAGAAGCGTCACACAGCGGGAGCCTCCCATTGTGCGGAGCGGCCCGAGAGCGAAGCGAGGAAAAAGAGACGCCGTGGAGGAAGATGCCGGACAAGAACACCGGAGCAAGAAGCAGAGGATCGGAGGAAGAAGAAGATGGAGGAAGAAGAAGATGGAGTAAGAAACCAAAGGATGAAGGAAGGAAGAAGGAAGAAGACCCGAAGAAGCCGGAAAAGATGGAAATAAGAAGACTTTAATAAAGGTTAAAAAAATTTTTAATTAAAATTAAATTGTCAAAAACTGTCTCTTGTCATATTTAACACTTTTGGCACTTTTTTGGTGAAATGGTAGGTGTACTTTTGTACCCCCTTACCATTTCACACGGGGGGGGCAGGATCTGAGGGTCCCCTTGTTAAAGGGGGCTTCCAGATTCCCAATAAGCCCCCGGCCCGCAGACCCCCACAACCACTGGCCAGAGTTGTGGGGATGAGACCCTTGTCCTCATCAACATGGGGACAAGGTGCTTTGGGGTGGGGGAACCACAGGGCGCCCCGTTTCCCCAAAGCACCCACCCCCATGTTGAGGGCACGTTGCCTGGGATGGCTCAGAAGGGGGGGCGCACGCTTGTCCCCACCCCTTTCCTGACCGGCCGGGCTGCGTGCTCAGAAAAGGGTCTGGTATGGACTTTGGGGGGACCCCCACATCGTTTTTTCAGCATAGGGGTTTCCCTTTAAATCCATACCAGACGTAGGGGCTAGCAAGGTGTCAATCTCGTCGATGGAGGCGGCGACATTGACTTCCTTCTCTAGTCCCGCCGTACCTCAAGTCATGTTCAAAATGAATGGGGACAAGGTGCTTTGGGGGTACCAATAACCAGTAGACCTTCTCGAAACTTCCCCAGAATTTCCAAAGTTTTAGATAGAAATTTAACAGTATGTACCTGTACCTGTACGTTGCCCTCTAAGAGGCGGCCATCAGGCACGCGCACGCACCCGTGGGAAGCTCCATGAGTCGAGTTGCGGGTCCCGCGGACTCGATAGCTGTGGGGATATCTGTGTTCGCCTCACGGTGAGGAAGAACGGGGAGATGCTAATGTAAACGAGCATCTCCCCGTTCTGCCTAGTGACAGTGTCACTGATCTCTGCTCCGTGTGATTGGAGCAGAGATCAGTGATGTGTCATACACAGCCACACTCCCCCACAGTTAGAAACATGCTCTTAGGACACACTTAACCCCATACGCTGCCACCTAGTGGTTAACCCCTTCACTACCAGTTCCATTTACACAGGAATCAGGGCATTTGTATAGCACTGATTGCTGTAAAAATGACAATGGTCCCAAAAATGTGTCACAAATGTCCGATGAGTCCACCATAATGTCGCAGTCACAATAAAAATCGATGATCGCCACCATTTAAAAAAAAAATTAATAAAAATGCCATAAAACTATCCCCTATTTTGTAAACAATATAACTTTTGCGCAAACCAATCAATAATCGTTTATTACGTTTTTTTTTGCCAAAAAATATGTAGAATATGTATCGGCCTAAACTGAGGAAAAAAATTTTTTTTTATATATTTTTGGGGAATATTGTTTATAGCGAAAAAAAATAAAAACCACAGGGGTGATCAAATACCACCAAAAGAAAGCTCTATTTTTGGGGAAAAAAGGACGTCAATTTTGTTTGGGAGACACGTTGAACGACCACGCAATTGTCAGTTAAAAGGACGTGGTGCCGAATTGCAAAAAGTGCTCTGGTCAGGAAGGGGGTAAATTCTTCGGGGCTGAAGTGGTTAACAAACAAAGAAAGCGGTCCTCAGGATCTACTTGTATTTCTGTGGGCACTAGGGGACATTATTTGTGTATAGCTATTCTAACTCCTCTAGCCCTAGGAATGGGTGAAGGTGCATGAAACCATTGATTGTATGGATAAAGAGGCATGCAAGGGATCGACCCTGCCACGAAGTGCGGCTTTTGCAAATAAACTATCACTGCCTTCATGTGACGCAGTTCATGCCAGAGGTGGCCCCTCTTACCAATTGAACAAAGCCCTCTCACATTTTATGATACAATCTTCATTCTACCTGCATTTTCTCATTACTCCCATAAGTCTCTTATTGTACTGCAGTGCCTGATCAGTGTCTGCGCCCAGCCTTCTAAGCTATCTCACCCTGGATGCATCTGATGAGAAGGAGGGGGGGAAACCCCACACAAATCCATATAAAAACTGTAACCTACTATGCCACTGTCCATGGCTAAAGGGAGGGGGATCCGAACAGAGGTGCACCACCTATCTGTCTTTTGACGGAAAACAAAGTCCCTTGTCTCTGGACCAACCTATTTGGGAAAAGATGAATAAAAACATGAACAGAGTACCTTGTGAACCCCGGGCTTCCATTTATATTCTTGCTTCACTTTTTTTTGCTCACTTTTCCTTCCTTCCTTTTTTTTGTGTGGTATTTCAGCATATTGCCTCAAAAGTCCCCACCATTCAACTCTAGGCATCTTTCCTCTTCGCCTTTTTTGCTTTACTCCATTACTCGGGCATATCTTTCAGGTGGCCCCAGAATTAACCAGAACTGCCTGATCATCTTTGGAAGCAATTCAAAATGTTGTTTTATTTCAGGCATGTCCCTTATACATATATTTTGCCTATGGTATCTGTTTTCTGGATTATCCATTTGATCTAACAGAGAATTCAACACTTTCTCATGGTGTTTTTTTTCATATCTTGGGTATCAGCCACTCCTTGTCTAATATCATCCTGGCCCATCTTCATTTACTCTACTCTGTGTCCCAGTGCCCCTATTTCCTCCCTTAACCCCTCCACAGCCTGTTTGTGGGATGATTTAATGGCAGCTATAAGTAATTGAATGTCTTTCTTTGTAGGCAGTGCTCTCAAATGTTCTCTTAAGTCTCAATCCACTATTAACTCTGATTGAGATGCACTTAATTCATCATTAAGATCACCATACAAAGGGTTAACATACTGCACCTGCCCTGTAGAGGCTGTCTCGGGATTCATCACAAGTCCTTTGCTGATTTTTGCTGACACACTGCTGGGTTTTGTAGTGCCACAACTTTAAACTTCCAGGGATTCAACCGTCCCTCCTGGAATTCCTTCCACCTCCTGAAGACTTGGGTCCCCTCCAATACACTCCCCCTCTGGACCCTAAGTTCCACCGGCATAAACTGAGGTGTCTCTCCTGGGAGATCCATTTCAAGGGTTGTACAGCTCTTCTTTGGGCTCTGAGGTATTTGGCCATTGCCATGTGCTGCAACACCCCTTCCAAAGTCTGGCACTCCTCAGCCCTGTACGGGGGATCACATCCGACCTCCCCCCTCAGATCAGGGGAGCTAAACTTAATTTCCTCCTGAACCGGGCTTCTTTTAATTGCACTCCCAGGATCTGCACTCTGCACCAGGTGGTAAGCTCTAAGCCCATTAGCCTGGCTCTTTCCACCACCACCAGGCGGGAGTGCAGCAGTATGATGGTGTGTGGACATGCTTTAGCCAGTCCGGAGCCTGCTGAACACCACAGCCTATCTTTCTGGAGCCTGGGGATCACTGAGCATCACGTTCAGTCAGCCTGTCTGTTCCTGCCATGCCCTATATGCATCCCCTTTTTCTCACTTAGTCACTCCAGACTTTATTTCTGATACCATCCCTCTAACTAAAGGCACAAGACAGGGGTGTCCTCTCTCCTCTCTTCTCTTCAAGATTGCAATTGAACCACTATCCAGAACACAGAATTCCACCTGGGAAAAATAAATAAAAGTCAGCAACTGAAAATACTGTAGTTTTATATGGACTGTCCAACATGTCACAATTCCTACTCCCACATCGATCTCATTCTAATTGACCAATGGACACTCCAACAAATCTCTGCTTTGGATATCCAACTATTTACTTTATCTGACCATGCACCTGTGAGTATTACTATTGAAGACACCCCTCGTGTTCACTCTACCTTCCTTTGGAGGGTGAATCCACATATTGTGCAATCCTCTCCTTATGCAGAAGTCCTTGGAGGACTTTTTTCAGCTCAATCTGGACTCTGTCTCAGATCCAGCCACCATATAAGCTGCTCACAAAGTCTACATGTGAGGTATATTTATAAAACTGGGTGCTAGGGCTAAGAAAAGGAAGCTGCAGCGCATTGATGGGTTATTGGCTGAAATTCAGCTTAAAAACTCCCAAAACAAACAACAAGCAGGTCCTAAACGCAAAACTAAACTAGGTCACCTTAGGTTGGAACTCAGGTCTCTACTGCTAGAATAATATAATAGGTCACAAAAGCAATTCAACATTTCCTTGTATGCTGCAGGCAAAAAAACAGGCAAACTTTTGGCTTAACTGAAAACATACATTCCCTATCTGCAAAATGAATCAACACTCAAGCTATTTCTGACACTTTTAGTACATACCAGACCTCCCTCTATAATCTTAAAGATGACCCCAATACCATTCAACCCGACATTTCTACTGTTAAAGTTTTTTTGGAAGACCATACAGCTCCCTAGTCTGTCCCATCTAGAACTTCCTAACTCTCCTTTCACAAGCTCCAAAATTGGCAAAGCTAGGGATTCCCTTCCGAATAATACATCTCTTGGGCCGGAAAGGTTTTGTGGGAGATTACTATAAACAATTTAAAGATGTTCTTGTAGACCACCTAATCTTTTACTGTATACTGCACAAATGATGTCATTGGCACATGCACTCTGAAGGAACGGTCCTCTGTGCCATTTCTACAGAACTCAGTGCAGTGACCAGTGGCTCCCACGTACATGCGCAGGATTGACATCCCACGGCTCCAGACAGTCACAGAGCCGGAGTCCGTGGCCCCAGAAGGAAGAAAGGTGAAGATGGATGTGGCCTATAGCAGGGACGGCGCTGGCTTTGTTTGCAGGTAAGTGTCACATAATGTGCTAGTATGTGATGCATACTAGCACATTATGCCTTTACTTTGCAGAGGATTGAAAAAAAATACAAGTTGCTGCAGGTCACGTGACTACTGATTAGCACTCAGAAATAAGTTATATACGGCATTTTTTTTTATAAAACACACACACACGGGTCATATCCTTAGGAGACAGATTAAGTAAGATAAAGTAAGACATGTGGGTTAACAAGCACTTTAAAAAAAGGAAACAAAACGTTCAAAAATGACTAAAATTTATTATTAAAAAGGCTTTTTTTTAGCAAAAGAAATTGTGAAATAAAAAATACATTTCATTTTTTCATTATCCAAAAAATTGTGACAAAAAATTACAACTTCAAAATACTCCCCTGCCTCTTACTAAATATGTTAGACTGTCTACTTTTCAAAAAAGGGGTAATTTTGGAGGGTATTTGTACTGTCCTGGCATTTTAGGGCCTCAAGATATGAGATAGGCTATCAGTACATACAAATAGTAATAATAATAAGTAATATATACTTATCAGTATTTTTTATTTTTTTTTACCAAAGACATAAAGCAGATCATATTTTGGCCTAAATTTATGAAGACATTTAATTTTTGTTTTTAACTGAATATGTTTTATAACAGAAAGTAGAAAATGTTTTTTTTTTTTTTTTTTAATATTTGATATTTTTTCTTTTATATAATAAAAAACAAACAAACAAAAAAAACAGAGGTTATCAAAAACTACCAAAATAAAGCTCTAAATACATAAATTTCATTAGCGTATAGTGTTGAATGACCATTCATTTGCCAGTTAGATTAGCACAGTGCCGAATAGAAAAAAATGGCCTGGTCATGAAGGGGGTAAAACCTTCCAGAGCTCAAGTGGTTATAGTGTATCTTAATCCAAACTCAAAAATGTTATTGCACCTGTTCCTGTATTTAACATGTATATCCTTTTACTTATACTGTATGTCCTGCTTTCCTTCAAATGTAATTAAAATGATATTGTATCTGGTGATTTTATCAGTTCTATATTAAGTGTTAGGTAGGACAGTGCCGTATTAGAGTACTCTACAGTGGGAAACACTTTATTTCCTGTAAGAGGAGCTGCAGAGTTCTATTTTGTTCATTTTGTCAACAGGGCAGGCGCACACTGAAAACTACCAGTGCTGGACTCCTAGAGTTGATACCAATTTCACATATAGTTCTATTTTCCAACTAATTTGCAGTTGAAGGAAATAATTTTCAGGGATTCCGGAAAATGTAACAACTAATGCCGCGTACACATGACCGGACTTTTCGACAGCAAAGGACCGACAGAACGAATCAGTCGGACAATTCTATCGTGTGTGGGCTCCATCGGACCTTTGCTGTCCAAAAATCGGACAGAATTTAGAAATAGAACATGTTTCAAATTTTTCTGACGGAACTCAGTTTCTATGGAGAAATCTGCTCGTCTGTATGCTAGTCCAACGGACAAAAACCAACGCTAGAACAGCTGACTACTGGCTATGAACTTCCTTATTCTAGTCCCGTCGTACGTCATCACCATCGAATCCGTCTGACTTTAATGTGATTGTGTGTGGCCAAGTCCGTTCATTCGGAAAGTCCATCGAACGGGAAGACCGTCTGACCTAGTTCGTTGAAAAGTCTGGTTGTGTGTACGCGGCATTAAGGTTGCCTTAAATCATTTGCCTTTTTGCGACAAAAGCATATTTATATTGTTTATCCAGTTTCAAGAGAAAAAAGACAGTTTAAAGCGGGGTTCCACCCTAAAGTGGAACTTCCGCTGATCGGAACCCCCCCCCCTCCGGTGTCACAATTGGCACCTTTCAGGGGGGAGGGGGGTGGAGATACCTGTCAAAGACAGGTATTTACACCCACTTCCGGGCATAGACTCCCGTGGGAGTCTATGCCTCTTCCTGTCCTGCCGCGCTGTCTGCTGGGACACACACGGGTCCCAGAGACAGCGCGGACAATTCTTATTGTGCATGCGCAGTAGGGAACCGGGAAGTGAAGCCAAATCGCTTCACTTCCTGATTCCCTCACCTAGAATGGTGGCAGCAGCAGCCGAGAGCCGAGCGATCGATCGGCCTCGGCTGCCGGCATCGCTGGACCCCGGGACAGGTGAGTGTCCATTTATTAAAAGTCAGCAGCTGTAGTATTTATAGCTGCTGGCTTTTAATATTTTTTTTCCCAGTACAGTCCTGCTTTAAACATAAGTGGTATAAGATGAAGCATGCTCATAGGAGCCTTTTGCAAAAAAAATGTGAGTAAAGGTTAATGCGTTTGTAAACCTCGAACTATGAACAAAGCATATCCCTCCATAGTGACGATAGCTGCCATTACCGAGATATCCACCTTCAAAGTGCTGACATATATGTACAGGAGTCGGACGGCAAGTGGTTTTAAGAAGCACTTAAAAAAGAAAAAAAGAAAGAAAACTGTAATCAGTTGCAACTGTCTTTGTAGATCAAGCAGAAGAAAAAAATATGGAATCACTAAATTCTGAGGTAAATATGGAATCACCACGTATTTTGCAGTTCTAAAACAAACATCTGAGCATCAGATTACATCCTGAAAAATTACGTCATCATCACAAAACATCCTTTCGATTAAAGGAATAAGAAAAGTGTCCAAAATCTCAATAGAAACTTGTGCATTTATTGAAGATTTAATGACTGTCATCTTTACCTGACATGCAACCCCATATCATCAATGATTGGGGAAATTTGCATGTTTTCTTCAAGCAGTCGTCTTCATACATTTCATTGGAACGGCACCAAACAAAAATTACAGCATCATTACCCTGCCCAATGCAGATTGGTGATCCTTAACTGAATATTACTTTCATCCAGTCATCCACAGGCCATGATTGATTTTCTTTAGCCCACTGTAACCTTGTTTTTTTTTTCTGTTTAGGTGTTAATGATGATTTTTGTTAGTACAAATCAAATGGGAAGGTTGTTAAAGGGAAGCATACTGGTAGACCGAGGAAAACAGCAAAAATCAAAGCATCAACATGATAGAAAACTTAAAGCAATATGCCTTGAAAACAGAAAATGCACAACAAAACAAATGAGGAACATATGGTCAGAAATTAAGTCAATGTCTGTGACCGAACTGTAATGCCGCGTACACACAATTGGATTTTCCAACAGCAAAACCACAGACTTTTGTTTGAAGGATGTTGGCTCAAACTTGTCTTGCATACACACGGTCACACAAATGTTGGCCAAAAATTCTGAACGTGAGGGCGCGGTGACATACAAGACGTACGACGAGTCGAGACAAAGGAAGTTCAATAGCCAAAATTTGAGAACCTGCTATCAAACATTTGTTGGCGGAAATACCAACAGAAAGTGTTTGATGGAGCATACACAGGGTTGGACTTTCCGACAACAAGCTCACATCGAACATTTCCCGTCGGGAAAATCCGACCGTGTGTATGCGGCATAAGACATTGCCTAAAGGAAATGGTATTTACAAACAGAAAAGCCAAACAAAAACTATCAATAACACCCAAACATAAAATAAACAAGCTTACAGTGAACTAAAGAAAAGCAATCATGGACTGTGGGCCCAAGGTGTCCTTGCCTTCAATGAAGGAAAAGGAGCAAACTGCAGTTTAGCCTGATACTCTTTTTCTACCAATTGTTCTAATAAAGATATATCATTGAAAGGCAAGCATAAACAATAGGAAATTACTGACAACGTTGTCATTTAAAAGCACATGCCTATGAGCTCAGCCATATCCAAGTCATCCACATGTGTCAATCACCTCAAGTCGTTTATTATGACTTAACACATAATGCTTATGTACATCAGGCGAGGTGAATTCTGGGAAACCTTGGTAGCACAGACCGGTATCCGTATTGTGCTTAACCATGGACTTCCAGAGTATCTATTTGCCACTAAAGCTGCTGCATTGTGTATCTACAGTATTAGAAAGGCATTGATAATCACAAACAAATAAATGCAATTTTAGGCTGGAAGTTGTCCCTGGCAGTTAATGAACAAGGCAGGTTTGGTTTCTTAGTGTAGCACTATCAGTCATAGACATGGTACAGCAGTGAAATGAAGCACTCGGTGATGTAGCAAAGTGACTTGAGTCTAAGCCCTTGTACACAGGATCGGAGATTCCGACAACCAAATCCGTCTGATTTTGTCCGTCGGATTTTGTCCGACAGATTTTGTCCGAAACTGTTGTATACACATGGTCGGACGAAGTTGTCGGAAAATCCGATCGTTCAGAACGTGATGATGTTATTTCATTACGACGGGACTACGTTCAGGCTAGTAGCCAATAGCTTTGATTTGGAATTTGATCTGAGCATGCGTGGCACTTTGTTCCGATTGGAATTCTCTACACATGATCGGAGTATGTCCGATCGGAGCATTTTGACGGAAAATATTTCTGGCAAGTTGGAAAATTTGCTCCGACGGATATTCCAACGGAAACAGTCCGATGCATACCACACACAGTCGGAATATCCGACAAAATGCTCCGATCGGACACATTCCGTCGGAATCTCCGATCGTGTGTACAAGGGCTAAGAGGAACAATAGAGCAGCAGTGAATCTGTATTTCTACTGCTGGTGACACACACAAGGTATCATCCACTCAAAATGGGCATGGGGCTGTCTGGCCGTCTACTTCTGGTTTCTGGTTGTTTGTGGACTTCCGGTTTGTGGAGACAGGGTGAGGGCTAGAGGGTGATGGAAAACCCAGGCTGGCTATTGGGAGAGGACTTGTGTAGGCATACACACCAACATGCTTCACCCAATTGTGAAGTGGGTTTCTTCAGGGTGAAGGTGAAGAAAACATGCAAATGTCCACAATCTTTGATGATATGGGGGCTGCATGTCAGATAAAGGTACGCGGGAGATGACAGTCATTAAATCTTCAATAAATGCACAAGTTTATATTGACATTTTGGACAGAGAACTGGGCCTTGAAAACTGGAAAGTACATAGTGATTCCATAATATTTTCCTCAGAATTGAGCGATTCCATATTCTTTTCCTCTACTTGATCTGCAAAAACAATTGCAACTGACAGTGACAGTGGCATCACTAGGGTTGGTGTCACCCAATGCTGAAAAACATAATGTCATGTCCCAACCCCCTCCGCCCTCAGTACACACCCCCCTCCACTAAGTACAGACCCCCCTTCCTCAGTATAGACCCCCCAATAAGTACAGACCCCCCTCCTGCAATATTTACCACCCCTGTACAGTCCCCTCACCATCAGTATAGACCCCTCTCCATCTTTATAGACCTCCCTCCATCAGTAAAGACCCCTCTCATCAGTAATGACCCCCTACCTCAGCAAAGACCCCTCTCATCAGTATAGACCCCCATCCATCAGTAAAGACCCCTCTCATTAGTATAGACCCATCTCATAAGCATAGACCCCTCTCTGTCAGTATAGATCTCCCTCCCTCAGTATAGACCACCTCCCTCCAGTAAAGACCCCTCTCTTCAGTATAGAGCCCTCTCCCATCAGTATAGACCCCCCTCCCTCAGTACAGACCCCTCCCATCAGTACAGATCCCCGTCCTTCCATACAGACCCCTCTTATTAGTACAAACCCCCTACCTCTTTATAGACATCCCCTCCCACCTTCAGTGCAGACCCCCCTTCAGTGCAGAACCCTTTCAGTGCAGACCCCCCTTCAGTGCATACCCCCTTCAATGCAGACCCCCCTTTAGTGTAGACCCCTTTCAGTGCAGACCCCCTTCAGTACAGACTCCCCCTTTAGTGCAGACTCCCCTCAGTGCAGACCTCCTTTAGTGCAGATCCCCTTCAGTGCAGACTCCTCCTTCAGTGCAGACCCCCTTTAGTATAGACCTTCCCTTCAATTCAGCCCCCCCTTCAGTGCACACCCCCTTTCATTGCAGACCCCCTTTTAGCGCAGACCTCCTTCAGTGCAGAACCCCCTTTTAGTGCAGAACCCCTTTTATTGCAGACTCCCTTCAGTGCAAACCCCATTTTAGTGCAGACCATCCTTCAATGCAGACCCCCCTTCAGTGCAGACCCCTTTCAGTGCAGACCCCCTTCAGTACAGACCCCCCCTTTAGTGCAGACTCCCCTCAGTGCAGACCCCCTTTAGTGCAGATCCCCTTCAGTGCAGACTCCTCCTTCAGTGCAGACCCCCTTTAGTATAGACCTTCCCTTCAATTCAGCCCCCCCCTTCAGTGCAGACCCCCCTTCAGTGCAGACCCCCTTTTAGCGCAGACCTCCTTCAGTGCAGAACCCCCTTTTAGTGCAGAACCCCTTTTATTGCAGACTCCCTTCAGTGCAAACCCCATTTTAGTGCAGACCATCCTTCAATGCAGACCCCTCCTTCAGTGCAGACCCTCACCCTCAGTGGAGACCCCCTTTAGTGCAGACCCCTTTAGTGCAGACCCCCTTCAGTGCAGACCTCCCCTTAAGTGCAGACCCCCCTTTTAGTGCAGACCCCCTTCAGTGCAGATCACCTTTTAGTGCAGACCCCCCTTCAGTGCAGATCCCCCTTCAGTGCAGACCCCCTTCAGTGCAGATCCCCTTCAGTGCAGACCCCCTTTTAGCGCAGACCCTTGTTTCAGTGCAGAACCCCCTTTTATTGCAGCCCCCCTTCCGTGCAGACCCCTTTTTTAGTGCAGACCATCCTTCAATGCAGACCCCTCCTTCAGTGCAGACCCCCCACCCTCAGTGGAGACTCCCTTTAGTGCAGACCCCTCCTTCAGTGCAGACCCCCCACCCTCAGTGGAGCCTCCCTTTAGTGCAGACCTTCTTCTATGCAGACCCGCAGACCTTCTTCAGTGCAGATGTGGAGAGACCTCAGTGGAGACTCCCTTTAGTGCAGACCTCCCCTTCAGTGCAGACCCCCCTTTTAGTGCAGACCCTCCTTCAATGAAGACCCCCCTTCAGTTTAGACCCCCTTTCAGTGCAGACCCCCTTCAGTGCAGACCCCCTCTAAGTGCATACCCCCCTTCAGTGCAGACCCTCTTTTAGTGCAGACCCCCTTCAGTGCAGACCCCTCCTTCAGTGCAGACCCCTTTAGTGCAGACCCCCTTTAGTGCAGACCTCTTTCAGTGCAGACCCCATTTCAGTGCAGACATTCTTCAGTGCAGACTCCCCTTAAGGGAAGACCCCCTTTAGTGCAGACCCCCTTCAGTGGAGACCTCCTTCAGTGTAGACCTTTTTAGTGCAGACCCCCCCTTCAGTGCAGACCCCCCTTTAGTGGAGCCCCCTTTAGTGTAGACCCCCTTCAGTGCAGACCCCCACTTTAATGCAGACCCCCACTTAAATGCAGACCCCCTTCAGTGCAGACACCCCCCTTCAGTGCAGACAACCCCCTTCAGTGCAGGCCCATAATTTGCATAATGTACATACCTCAGATCAGTGTGGGACATGCACAGCAGTGTCCCTCGTCCTGTGTAGATGTAAACAGAGAGGAATTGGAAGCAGCTTTCGCTCCGCTTGGCTATGTGAGACCACAGGGACAGCTCAGCCTTAGACAGCCTGCAAGAGATGTGGAGTCGGATTGGTGCAGTGGTATTGCATTGGGCCCTACCGATGGATGTCAACCCCTCTGGCGGGTGTCACATGGGTGCAGGCCACACCCTCCATCCCTCCCTAGTGATGCCACTAGCAACTGACTACACTTTTCTTTTCTTTTTTTTTTTTAAGTGTTTCTTAAAGCCAGGAGGTTGGAATGTTGAATGAAAATAGTTTTGAGGCATGTCTGTGATTAGTTAAAAATTGTATACATTTTTTCATTTAATGAAGAAACTGTATATTTTGTAGACACCCTATAGTGATAGCATACACAAAATATTACTAGAATCTACTTATTTCCTGCAAGAGTTGATAGTCTACTTTACCTTTAAATAATTAATTTTATATTCAGTGCAGTAAGCATGTTTTAGAAATTCCAACTGTGATTTTCAAACTCTAATAAAACATACTCCAGCAAGAATTTTCTCTCACCTCCCTTTAAATATAAAATAAATAATAACAACAAACATATTTATTGAATTTATTTATATAAACTTTAACCCAGGTTTTCAGAAGATTTTTTTTCCTTTTTTCAATATGACTATAGTGAAAGATTTACAGGTTCAGAGCTTTGGTGCAGTTTAATGCGCTTTAGGGAATCAAAACAACCCGTTTATAACCAGCGGATTGGAAATTATTATACAGATGACTTTTAATGATGATTTGTTGCAAATAAACATGTTTATATTTTTAAATCAGCCACTGATAAATGCTTCTCTTTTCCTGAGCTGTACCCAAAGGATAGCCACTGCAGTAAAATAAGTTTATGGCTAACTCGTATACAGTTTTCTGAAATGAGCACAGATTATTCCCATCACATTTCAGCAGCAGCATGATTACTTTATAGATTTTTGGCTTGCTCTGCTCTGGACCTTCATGGTTTCTTACTTTCTTAAAATACATCCCTTTTTAGTTAGGTGTTGATTAAAGGATATCTTGCAGTTTTGAAAAATATACCCAGACCTCTCAATGAATTCACAAAATGGTTACCCGGGTTGATGTAAGGTAGTCCTTGTGCTTGACTCCTAACCAGTACTAGATCTAACACCCCAGCCACTAGGGGTGGAACTTTTCTGCCTGGGATATTTATTATGACATCTGCCTCAAACATAAGTAGTAGGCTCAAGGAACCTAATTACTACCTCCCAACCACTGGCCTGACATACAGAGACATGATGCATTATGTGTAACTAGAGCAAGCAGCAGGACTTGATTGGTGAGCAGGAGCCAGGTAGTAACTGCAAGATAGGGGAATGCCCAGCAGTGATAACTGTGCCTGCAGAGCTCTTGCTGCTGCCAATAGTGAATGAGAGACCGTTACCAGTATGGAGGCTCTATTTAATGCATTACCAACCATAATGTACATAATGTAGAGGTAGACTGATATAAGGTGGGGTGGATTGCGCTACACATAAAATAGTAATAATGCTTAAGTTCATGATTGCAGCAGAATATTTAGGGATATAAAGCAGGGTGTTTGGTGGGGCGAACACCCTGCAAATTCGGTGGTTCGCCAAACCGCTTGCAATATAGATATATATATGTGTGTGTGTACAGTGGATACAAAAAAAGTCTGTTAAAATGTCAGGTTTCTGTGATGTAAACAAATGAGACAAAGATAAATCATTTCAGAATGTTTTCCACCTTTGATGTGACCTATAAACTGTACAACTCAATTGAAAAACCAACTGGAATCTTTTAGGGGGGGAGTAAAAATAAAATAATGTGGTTGCATAAGTGTGCACACTTTCTTATAACTGCTTAATTCTGAACACAGCTACATCCCCAAACACATTCAAACTGATGTTAAATAGGAGTCATTACACACCTGCCATCATTTAAAGTACCTCTGATTAACCCCAAATAAAGTTCAGCTGTTCTAGTAGGTCTTATCTGACATTTTCTTAGTCGCATCCTACAGCAAAACCCATGGTCTGCAGAGAACGCCCAAAGTATCAGAGGGATGTCATTTATCAGGTATCAGTCAAGAGAAGGGTATACAAGAATTTCCAATGCATTAGATATACCACGGAACACAATGAAGACAGTTGTCTTCAAGTGGAGAAAATATGGCACATATATGGAAAATATGGCACAACAGTGACATTACCAAGAACTAGATGTCCCTAGATGTCCCTCCAAAATTGATGAAAAGACGAGAAGAAAACTGGTCAGGGAGGCTGCCAAGAGGCTTCCATGCAACATTAAAGGAGCTGCAGTAATATCGGGCAAGTACTGGTTGTGTGGTACATGTGACAACAATCCCCATATTCTTCATATGTCTGGGCTATGGGGTAGTGTGGCAAGATGAAAGCCTTTTCTTATGAAGAAAAACATCCAAGCCCGGCTAAATTTTGCAAAAACAAGTCTCCCAAAAGCATGTGGAAAAATGTGTTATGTGTTATGAACTTTTTGGCCATAATTCCAAAATATATGTTTGGCACAAAAACAGCATTGCACATCACCAAAAGAACACCATACCCACAGTGAAGAATGGTGGTGGCAGCATCATGCTTTGGGGCTGTTATTCTTCAGCTGAAACAGGTGCCTTAGTCAAGGGAATTATGAAAAGTTCCAAATACCAGTCAATATTGGCACAAAACCTTCAGGCTTTTGCTAGAAAGCTAAAAAACGAAGAGGAGCTTCATCTTACAGCATGACAACGACCCAAAGCATACATCCAAATCAACAAAGGAATGGCTTCACCAGAAGAATAAAGTTTTGGCAGCATAACTTTCTTCAGGCTGGGTTTGACAGTTGTTTATTTTACCTAGTGGGGAAGCATCACACTATTGGTTCAGCTTGAAATGGTCATGGTATTAGGAAGTAATTGTATATGTACAGGCATGTCAAATTGCAAGTAAACATGCAAACTGATTTATCATCTACTCATCAATGTTGGACAGCCTTTAACTACCTGTCTCCTTCAGACTTTAACAGCAAACAAAAAATGTATGAATAAGTGTGACAAGGATATTAACAATGGCATATGCTACTGCAAAAGGATGCTTGGAATTGAAAAGTTTATAGGATATGTCTTTCCCGATCTTCAGGTAATTAAAAGCATGCTAGGCCCGAAGGATTCCTATTTAAGGAACTATTAAATCCCTAGTTATGACAAATTGATACAGTAGAATACAGTGATTTACTCCACAGAGATCACTGTAACCTATAAAAAGTGCACCTGAACCATGATCATTAAAGGATTTATATATTCCTAGTGAATAGCAAAGGAGTTTCAAACAAGTTCTCACTGACCTCTGTAGCTGCAGCTACTGTGCAGTAATTTATTCAAAAAAATAACAGATATTTCAAAGTTGGCTTTGAATAAGTTTCCACTGATTTACATCATCTGCTGTTTATTTACTTTGGAAGACTGTCATGCTGCTAGAGAATATGAGGAATTTCACTGCCTCTCATGTGAAATTTGAAGATCAATTTCTCTACAGTGTTGCAACTGCACAGATCAGCTTGAATGTGTCCTAATGTTCTTTCTCTGCTACTTGAGAATATGAAAATACTCCATTGTCAATAATTTGGGCTCAGATTCACTTCAGGGACCATCTCAGCTACAATCCATAAGACCTCCAGAAATATCTCGGTAACGTTTTAGGACCACGTCTTCTCCTTCTATGATTTCATACATATGGTATTTGTATGACATCATTAATAAAAATAAAATGGAGTATCCCACAATAAGATGAATTCAGTTGGCCAATGAAAGGAACTGTGTATGTTTTCACTTTGGTAAAACATGTTACTATATTAAAATAAATGAAGTCAACACTGTAAAATCAATCAAGAACATGAATGCCAAGAAAATGCAATCGCAATGAAGAATAGTTGAAATACACAAAATGTCTTGAACTGTATGGAAACAAAGGGTGCAGTCATTAGGCTAACTGGACAACATTTTATGTAAAAACAAATGTCAGTAAAGTCATTAATAGTAGAATAAACTACTAATAAAAATAGGCACTGATTGTACAACTGCCCCTCAATCTAAGAAATAAGGAGCACACAATTAAATCTGGTATTGTGTCCTGGTCATCAATGTACTAATGCTTTTTTCTGTAAAGACTATAATGAATGAAAAAATGCACTATATTACATTTAAGTTAACAGACCAAAGGCTCTATAAGGAAACACAGGTTTTCATATAATTTATGAGGGTCCCCTTTGCAGATTTTGTACCAGTGCCCTATGGCTTTTAATTTCTCCTGTTGCAGTTTGTCTAATGTAGAACTTAACATTAATTTAACAGTCTTTTTTATGAAACTGTGTTTGAGAAGCATTTATCTTTCCTGATTTAAGTGCTTATCCTTGCAAAAGGACTATCCATGAATACATAATGTGCGTAAATGTATGCTTGCCTTTTGAAAATTAATTTTACTTGTTGGTGCTCTGTGAATTGATAGACAAAGAAATAGAATAGATTGTTATCCTCAGAGACATTCACTGTAATCGGAGAAGAGAGTAAAGCTAATAATTACGAAATGTTAGATATAACCAACATATAGTGCATTTCATTATTAAAAATAATTTCAGAATGTATTTATTGTTAAAAATCATTTCAAAGGCAAATCAGAACTTTGGGAGTTTATTACTGCATACACCAGTTTTAAGGAAAATAAAAAAATTACTGTTGATAGCTTTTAACTGCTTGTAGACCACCCCATGCACATATACTGCGGCAGGGAAGCCACTCTGTGCAAGATTATGTACCTGGTACATGATCTGACACTTCCAGGCCTGGAGCGTTCGTCGCCAGAATCCCGCTCCTGCTGTGATTGGACACAGCGGGAGTCAATTAGCGGGTTTAGCAGTTTTGATCGTTCAGGAGGCAGGTTTAACGTCAGTCTGTAAACCAGGCAGACCGCCATTCTGTGAGAGGTGAATATACTGATCCTGTGTTTCTGTTAATCAGGAACATGGATCTTTACCAACCACAGAACCACCCCCCACCCCCCCCCCCCCCTACACACACACACAAACACCCATGCATGGTTAGCAAGCATTCCCTAGGAACACATTTAACCTTTTGATCACCCCTGCCAGTGTCATTAGTACAATGACAGTGCATATTTTTTTTAACACTGATCACTTTATTAGTGTCATTGGTCCCCAAAAAGAGTCAAAAGTGTCAGTTAGGTGTCTGATTTGTCTGCCGCAATATTGCAGTCCCACTATAAGTTGCTGACCACCGCTATTACTAGTAAAAAAATAATAAATAAAAAAATAATAAAATAAAAATATCCCATAGTTTGTAGATGCTATAACATTTGCACAAACCAATCAATATACGCCTATTGGGTGTTTTTTTACCCAAAAAATGTAGCAGAATACATATTGTGATTTTTTTTTTTTTTACTTTTTTTTATTGGGTATGTTTTATAGCAAAAAGTAAAAAAAAAAATTAAATATATATATATATATATATATATATATATATTTCAAAATTGAAAATTTACAGTTTTTTTTTGTTTATAGCGCAACAAATAAAACCGCAGAGGTGATCAAATACCACCAAAAGAAAGGTTTATTTGTGGGACAAAAAAAAGGACATTAACTTTATCTGGGTGCAGTATTGCACGGCCGCTGTCAATTAAAGTATCGCAAAAAATGGCCTGGTCATGAAGGGGTGTAAACCTTCCGGAGCTGAGATGGTTAAAGTAAACCTGTAGTGGCTGCAAAAATGCAAAATGAACTTGGGGATACATAGAAACACCACCAGTTGCTATAACATTGTTAATTTAGTTAATTTAGCAGTTGCTACTCCCACAGGTACTTCTGGAGTCCCTCATGTTTATGTGCATACATTTTCTTTCTGATGTTTTGAAATTGCCTATTTCTAAGGAATACTCTTGTCCTAAATATCAAATGGCAATGCCTGACAATAGCTTGCTTTGGCTCAGAGCACTGCATTGAGGGATGGAGGGATGGGAAAATAAAGTTATTCCTTTCTTAGCCAAGTGCTTGTGTGTGTGTGTCATAGTGGAAGTGGGTTTGCCACAAAACACTGCTATTGCATCATGTTAGTGCACACTTACCTGTACATGTTAATTTATATTCTAATACAAATGGGAAAACGTCTCTAGTAAGTCTCTACAAATCCCTTTATATATTTAAATCCTTATTTTGGAAGAACAGTAATTATACTAGACAGAAAAGTCCCATTTGTCAAAAGAAAGTAATTC
Source organism: Lithobates pipiens (assembly GCF_037356315.1). Lineage (NCBI taxonomy): Eukaryota > Metazoa > Chordata > Amphibia > Anura > Ranidae > Lithobates > Lithobates pipiens. Next base: position 166,993,112 of record NW_027507764.1, read on the forward strand.
CCAAGCAGCAGAGATGTATAATTAAAACAATCTTTACTTTGTAATTTACTTTGTCATGTGTAGACATCAGATGTTTGCACCTGCACAGTTTTTTTATGCCAGTAATTTCCTGTTCATGAACCTTCCATATGCTATTTTGATGATAGTTTTTTTTTGTGAAAATCAGAATTATATTATGCAAACTCAGGCCGCAATTAGATTAAGCATTAGATTAAGCCTAGGCCTGCATATGGATCTATCTTGGCAGCAAAAAAGGCAATATTAACTTTATTTACCATTTTATTTATCTGTTCCTTGCTATTAAAAGGGATTAGAGAGGAAGTAAGGTGAACCCAGGTGTAATACAGTATGACAAATTATCAATGATTTAATGGGTGTAAACATGTTGTTGCAACAATGACTATACTCTATAAAAAAAGGGGGGCAAGTGGGACGTTAAAGCATGTCAATTGAAAATAAAAATAATAAATACATGTGATTAGATGAAATGATTTAGATTTAATTTAGGTAGTCCATGATCTGAATGCATACAATGGTAATACAGTAATATAAATATAGATATACAATTAATATATTTTCATAATAATAATCAGAAAATCTGGAGTATAGACAAATCAATGGACATACATGAATGCAGTTCATATCAGAAATACATAAATTACCAATCAAAATCATAAAATCACATGAATGAGTACAAACTCTATAGGACAAAAATGTATATTATCAAGGATTAAAATAAGCTTAATTAGTTTGAGAACTCGACCTGTTTCTTGGCTTCTTGCCAGTCATCAGGGGTGGGATGCATGTTTTTACTAAAAAAGCAAATAAATATGTGGAACCTCAGTTAAATAGAGAGAGTATCAAATTGATCCACTTAATTGATAAAATGACTTACAATATAGCCCAAAAATTAGGCAGAACTTCCAGCAATGGGAACTGTTAGAGCTGAGATATAACCATCTCATCCGGGGTTGAGGCAGGGTTCCGACCATCATTTTTGTTTCTTTTTTTGGTGACACATCACACTACTCTTTTTTCTATTTCACAGATTTGGGTAATACATATACATTCAGTACCTAGTGGATTAGTGTTGAGGGTGTCTGCTACGGTTCCCCCTGGCCTGCCCCCTGACATTGTTGGGGGGATGGTCGGAACCCTGCTCCAACCCCGGATGAGACGGTTATATCTCAGCTCTAACAGTTCCCATTGCTGGAAGTTCTGCCCAATTTTTTGGCTATATTGTAAGTCATTTTATCAATTAAGTGGATCAATTTGACACTCTCTCTATTTAACAGAGGTTCCACATATATTAATATTTGTCATATTTATTTGCTTTTTTAGTAAAAACATGCATCCCACCCCTGATGACTGGCAAGAAGCCAAGAAACGGGTCGGGTTCTCAAACTAAGGATGCCCAATTAAGCTTATTTTAATCCTTGATAATATACATTTTTGTCCTATAGAGTTTGTACTCATTCATGTGATTTTATGATTTTGATTGGTAATTTATGTATTTCTGATATGAACTGCATCCATGTATGTCCATTGATTTGTCTATACTCCAGATTTTCTAATTATTATTATGAAAATATATTAATTGTATATCTATATTTATATTACTGTATTACCATTGTATGCATTCAGATCATGGACTACCCCTACTGGTTATTGATTACAAATTAAATCTAAATCATTTCATCTACTCACATGTATTTATTATTTTTTTTTTCAATTGACATGCTTCATTTAAAGTCCCACTTGCCCCCCCTTTTTTTTATACAATTTACCCGGGATGGAAGCATGCCATTGCTACTTGGTACTGCGGCAGGTCGCTTCTCTTAAATCAATGACTATACTCTAATGCCCTGAACATATGGTCAGACATTTTGACGACAAAATCGATTGGATTTTTTCCGACGGATTTTGGCCCAAACTTGTCTTGCATACACACAGTCGCACAAAGTCATTGGAAAATCCAATCGTTCAGAACGAGGTGACGTACAACACGTATGACGGGACTATAAAGAGGACAGTAGCCAGTAGCTTTTGTTTCATAATTTATTCTGAGCATACGTGACACTTTGTCCGTCGGAATTGTCTACACACGATCGGAATTTAAACAACCGGATTTTGTTGTCGAAAAATTTTAGATCATGCTCTCAAACTTTGTGTGTCAGAAATTTCGATGGAAAAAGTCAGATGGAGCCCACACATGGTTGGATTTTCCAGCAACAAGATCCGATCACACATTTTCCGTCAGAAAGTCCGACCGTGTGTACAGGGCATTACTCAAGGTGTGTTATTTAACAGTATATGATATTACATCAGTTATAATGTCACACGCTCCTACAAGACCTTCTATACCAACTACATTGCAGAGTGCATGAGCATCATGGGAAATGTAGTTCCAAAACATCTGGGGTGCCAAGGTTTGCCATCACTGTTATATACTATCATCAACTTATGCAGTAACATTAGCAGGAGGTTTATAGAGTATTATGACAACTAATGACAGGCCCATATGATCTGAAGTTGCAGTCATGTATATGCAAATTTGAACTGTATATGTTCGCTCGAGTCTTCACTAATTTTGAAACCTGCATAAACAGCCCATAGATCTCAGATGTGAGCCGTCTTCACCAGATGTTCAGTGTTGGGTTTGAGTTAGGTCTGTGTTACATGCCTGTTTGACCACTCTATAACTTGGGGGTCCGACTCCTCTGGTTTGAAGACTTGCTGGAAACATTGTGGTGTTGTGTGTTACCATTCACCTCACTGAAACTGTTGCAGAGCTGTCATCTGTCTCTTCTTCACCAATTATATGGACTTTATGTTCTTTATTTAATTTGTGATTAGTGCTGCATACCAGTTATTTTTAGTTTTTTATTTGTAATCAACAAATTATTGCTGGTTGCGTTTTTATATAGAATGGTATTATAGGTAGCACAGATTATTCAATGTTTGTTTACTGTAATGGATTTCATTGGTATAAGTAACCATTTTTACTGAATGAAACTGGCTCATTCACTGTCTTTTGTTTTGATTAGCTGTGATGGGTCAAAGATTATCACATGGTACATATGGGCTGTGATTGGCCCTGTCTGTACCATGTGATGACTATGACTAATCACAGCTAGCAACACAATTGTATACAATAAATGGCATGAAAGGAAGCCATCCGTTGTTTACAATTGTCATGTGATGTGATGACATCACAGAGCTAGTCCAAGCTGGGGAAATATTGCAACAATATGGTTGGTATCCTCCCACAACCCTGGACCAGCAACTGGCTCAGGCTCTCAGCAAGCCGCTGTGAGCCTGAGTCAGCCACTCCCACTCTCTCCACAGCCCAGTGCTCCAGTGAGCACAACGGGGGCAGAACAGACAGCGGCGACTGACAGTCACCAGCTCTCTGTTCACGGAGCTCTAATTTTTTGTCCCTCACCTAGGTAAGTATCATTTAAAAAAAACAAAAAAAAAAACCCTCAAAGTTCTCGTTTAAATTATGTTGTTTTACATCACAAATACAGCAGGAGATCTGATGTTTTTTTCCTTCTAAAAAGGTACACTGATGTTTTCCTCAACACGTTTTGCAGACAATGGCTTTATCAGGAGGAGTGATACCACATAGTGATAAGATGTGTACAAATAAAATATTATATATATAATATATATATATATATTAATTTTCACAAATATTACATTTTTTAAGTTACATATGGGTTGATTTACTAAAACTGGAGAGTTTTCAAAATCTGGTGCAGCTGTGCATGGTAGCTAATCAACTTTTAACTTCAGCTTGTTCAGTTAGGCTTTGACAAGAAAACCTGGAAGCTGATTGGTTTCTATGCATAACTACTCCAGATTTTGCACTCAATTTTAGTAAATCAACCCCATAAATCAATCCCATAGTCCCAAAGCTAAAAGTTTTGTGACTATGGGGTTTATTTACTGAAGGCAGCACTCCTTCTGATGAAGCCGTTGTTGGCGAAACATGTTGACGAAAACATCATGTAGCCTTTTTGAAAGAAAGAGACAACAGATCTCCTGTTGTATTTGTTTGTTTGTATTTGTAAAACAACATACGTTAATATGTTTTTAAATTACTGCTTAATAAAAAAAATTAAAAACATTTTTAAATGATTTGTAATGTATAGCACCTTAGAAAACCCATATGCAGTTCAAATTTGCTTATACATTACTATTGGAAATGTTGGTTCTATTTTTGTGAATTATCTTCAGTAACAACCTACGTATGAAGTTGTAGTCAGTTTACCATAAAGTGGCCTATCCTACCTGTGCTGCACTAGGGAATCCAGGGACTCCCATACACTGTAAGCCCTTGTACACACGGTTGGAGATTCCGACAACCAAATCCGTCGGATTTTGTCTGACAGGTCTTGTCCGAAACTGTTGCATATACAAGGTCGGACAAAGTTGTCAGAAAATCCGATCTTTCAGAACGTGATGACGTAATTTCGTTACGATGGGACTACGTTCAGGCTAGTAGCCAATAGCTTTGATGTAGGAATTTGATCTGAGCATGCGTGGCACTTTGTCCGATCGGAATTCTCTACACATGATCGGAGTATGTCCGATCGGAGCATTTTGTCGGAAAATATTTCCGGCAAGTTGGAAAATTTGGTCCGACGGATATTCCGATGGAAACAGTCCGATGCAGACCACACACAGTCGGAATATCCGACAAAACGCTCCTATCGGACACATTCCGTCGGAATCTCCAATCGTGTGTACAAGGGCTTAATGTTGTTGAGTGGATGCCACTTAGGAGAATTATCCAGATGAGCCACCCCTTGTGTGGAGTTTCCCAGTTCATATAAGCAATAATGGCATCCTGCCACAATGTGTTATTGTCATGATGCTATGGCTGCTAGAATTTCGCATCTTTGCTTATTTAGTCAAAGATACACTCTTGGGAATCTGTACATTCTGAGGACTCATTCAAATAGACATCAAGACTCATCAGGTTTATTCAACCTTACTAACTATGTAAGACAAGGTACTTAGTGTACATCCCTAATTCCTATTGAGTTCTTCCTAATGCCCACGACTAAACAATGATGAGAATCGACCAAAACTGTAGCAAACATAATATGGAGCAGTTGTGTGTGGCAACCAATCAACTTCTATCTTTTTCAAAGCTTAACTGAACATGTTAAAAAAAGGAGCTAATTGTTTGCCAAGCACAGCTGCTTCAGATTTTGTCTGCTCCAGTTTTGAAAAACTCCTCTCAATGTATGGAGTGGGGACTGCCCTAAAAAAAAAAAAAAAATACCCAGTACAATATAAATGCAAACACTGTAAAACTGAAGCTTGTGTGTAAGGAGATTAAGGCCTCATGCATACTGGGCGTTTTTTGACATTTTTACAGCAGCTGTTTTTGGCTGTAGACGTTTCTTTTTGGGGTCATTAAACTCTCCTTCATGTTATCCTATGTGTCCATGCACACATAGGCTATTATCAGCAGTTTTGGGCAGTGGTGTTTTTGAGCAGTAAAAAATCCCTAAACTAGTGGGTTCTGAGAGACATTTTTTCTGCTGTAAAAATGCTCTAACACTTATAAACACTGATAAACATTGATAAACGCTCAAAAATGTTGCTCATATATATATATATATATATATATATATTTTTTTTTACTTAAAAAAAAAAATGCTTAAAACGCTAATGAGGAATAACACTAAAGACGCTAATAAATTCTAAAAAACACTATTGCAAAAACGTTGAAAAAAGTTGAAAGAAGTTGAAAAACTCACTGCAAAGCTACTGTCATTTTATAGCATTATTTTAACGTCCAGTGTGCATGAGGCCTTGAGGTTGACTGACATTCCATGTGCATAGGCTACTGGGATTGCTTGTGTTTCATATCCAGAAGTATTCTTTGATGATGGTAAAATAAGCTTTTACCATTCACTTTCTAAAACTCAGATATGAAAGACCTCCAAATACATTTCTAAGTGTGTTATAATGGCAATAAATCTGGATCCTCAAGGGTTATACTATTGCAATTTCAGGATGATATTACATTTATGTAATCATTATTTATTTAAGAAATGATTCCCTATCACAGTCTCTTGCTCGTCAAAATCACAAATAGCCATTCAGTGTGCTTCAATAACCAATAATTTTGCTTAGAAGCTTCCTATGAATATCTGAAGGGCCATAATTTTCTTAACTTGAAAATAACAGTGTTTTCTTTATTGTTTTAAGCTACATTCACTTATCATAAAGTGGAAAGATAAATAGAGGGTCAGTCAATGTTACAACAAAGCAAATGGAAGCTAGTGGCATCCTATATTGTGTTTAAACTAATAATAAAGCTGTCTTATACTGATTAAACTTAATCCTTTAAAATATCCTTGATGCTGCAGCTGCTACATGGATAAATGAAGGAAACTGCAATGACACACAGAAAACAAAAGTTTTCTGTGTGTCATGGTCACACCAGAATACAGTGTTGCTCTGCATTCCAGAGCTGTGCGATATTATGCAGGGAGCTGGTAAGTGGAACAATGATCTATTATTGCCCTATTTGCTGCCATTGTGCAGATCCTTTGTCAAATTTGATCATCTTTTACCTTACTCAATATTATACTTGCATGCTAGTAAGCACTGTTAGTCCTATTGGACCAGAGCTAATAACATGGAACCTTAGCTCATTATCTGACCCCTCCAACTTCAGTATCCTAAGGAGCCTATTGTCTTTATAAGATGATCTCACTGGGTTCAGCCTTATCCAACAACATTAAGCGTGCCAATGTCTTCGAGGGCCCCGATGTAGCTGACAGAAGACAAATTTTGAGGACTGTACATAGTTCACTTGCTGACAGTAGTTACCATTACATTGCAATTTTCTTTTCAAGAAGCCTAGGCTTAGCTCCCGCATTGCAAGAGCCCATTGGCAACTTATCAACTGCGTTGATACCTTCATTGGTTGCCTTTTTGCTACTCATTTAGTAAGGGGGGCTACAGTTTATGCTGGTCAGATCTGAGTTCACTTCAGTACCTCAAATATCTCAAGATATGTGAAATCAAAGGAAAGGTTAAGCTCTACTTTCATTTGAGATAACCATTTACACTAATATGGAATGTTTTAAATTGCATCAATATAAATGTATAAGCATAAATGGCTAACCCAAAAAATGCCCATTAACCACAACTCCCAGATATCAATGCAGTTCCAAAGTGTAAAATCTCCACTTTCTCTTTACTTTCTACTATGAGGTATCCCCACCAAAGGGGACCTCCAGATGCAAAGGAACTGATCTGAGACTGACAGCCATTTAAAAAGAGAGACAAATTAACTGACAGTAACTAAAAATAATATAGCTAAAAGAAGAAGAAGCCATCAGATGAATCCACAATAAGACCACGACAATTACCCTATTTACTGTATATATATTGTGGAGAGTATTGTGGTGTGTATTAGCACCTTCAGCCTGGTTTTTGCAAAGACAGGCGTGATCATTGCACACCTGTGGGCAGGGTTTATATTCCCCTCAGGAAGAGAGCTCAGGGGTCACACTTGGGAACAGCTCCACACTACAGGCAGGTGGACTAGTGTAGGATTCGGGAGGGCTTTTGGGTCGAGACGGCTCCATGAAAGAGAGACAGGAGGTCTCTAGGAGTCTGAGCGTGTATGTCTGCAGGAGGCAGATGAGGTCCACGACCAAGCAGCATGCAGCTGAGCAAGTAAGCTCCAGGATGGAGTTTGACTAAGTAAGAGTGAATGAGTCAGGAGGCTGAAGTTTTTCTGTTATACAATAATGGTGGGAAACCCCTGTGGGGGAAGACTTTCTGTTTGTTTCATTTACATAAAATTGGGCTGCCATGCCCTTAAAAAATACAGTCTGGACTGACCGGTGTTCGGGAAAACGCATACACCACTTGAACATAATCACCCCAGATAGTTACAGTCTGGTGGAGAAATTGGCGTTTGGTACAGATGGAGCTGGTCCAGATCCTCGCATGCTAGAAACCGTGAGTGTCAAGAGACAGTATGCATTGCTGTTGCTGTGTGAAGCAAAGTGATGTGTGCTGTGTCTCAGCCTTAAGAAGACAGTACACCAAAAATACATTTTTTCAAAAGGAACTGTGTCCCTGACTGCAGAGATGGGCCATTCAAAGGGAAAAAGTTCTGCAGGGAGAGTGCGGTCTCCCATGGTAACCAGAGATAAAGTGTCATCTGGATACTGGGGCTGCTATGAGGAGATAGCTCACTGTTCCCACAAAGAGGGCTGGGATGCCCAAGAAAAGTCATCTGGATGGTGGGCTGCTATGAGGAGGTAGCTCACTGTTCCCACAAAGAGGCCTGGGATGCCCAAAAATCTGTTGCTTCATCCTGTGATAGCATGGGATAAGGCGCCAGGAAAATCTCTACAGGGAGAATAGAGTCTCCCATAGCAACCAGTGAAACTGTTTGTGGCAAAGTGCCTACCGTTACCATTGGTAACAGGAAACCTGTTTGGCCTGCAATGTTGGCCTGCAACCAGGTGGGGGCATTGGCCTGTGAGAGCACAACCAAGGAGGGACTACACCCTCAATTGAAGGTTCAGAAACCTGTCACCTGGATTGGTAAGACTATTCCTGTTACTTGAGAAATAGGAAGGAGGGAGCATCCACAATGCCACACCCGTAATAAATCAAGGGAAAACAAAGAAGATACCAAATAGATATCAACAGGTCGGACTTTTAAGGCATGGAAGCAACTAGGAAAGTAGAAAAAAATATATATTTTATTGAAAAATGCAAGTGTAGTATGCATAGTACAGTGTTCAAAACAATATAAAAATCATATGAGATTATATAATTTATACTTTGAGCCCTTGTGCGTCACGTCAAATGATTATGATATTGCATTTTTCAATAAAATATCTATTTTTTATACCTTCCTATTTGCTTCCATGCCTTAAAAGTCTGACCTGTTGATATCTATTTGGTATCTTCTTTGTTTTCCCTATTCCTGTTTCTTATCTGAGACTGATCATGTATTTGATGCCGGTGAAGTGGTGGCAAGTCCGGTGGGGAGATATACTTCTGAAAAGTACTTGTTGTGATGCAGTATAAATAATGAGTTACTGCAATGTAATATGAGGACTGATAAGTACTTGTCTTCAGGTAGTCTGCTGTATAGCAGGAAGACAAGTGGTGAAAATGTGCTGTTGCAGCCAGAGATGTCAGGGGTGACCATTAAGAGATGTATGCCCCTAGCAACCGTGGAAGTCAGGAATTATAGTGAGAATTGTATTTCTGACAATGCTGATGATGTTTATGATCATGTTCTTGAGAAATGTAGTATTGATAAGAAAATTGTTTCAGATGCTGTTGAGCCTCTTGGTCTGTTTGGGCGGATGCAGTGCAATGGAGCATAAACTATTGGGAAGACTGGGCCAAGAGACGAATAGTAGAGCTGAAAGAAATTTCTGTGGCTAAAAGAGTAGTGGACGCTATGGCTGCTGTGCTAGGAGAGGTGTCTGCAGAACAGCCTATAGGCCAATGTGTATGGGTTGTTGCAGAGACTAATCCTCTCATGACTGAAGGTTCCAGTGAGTGTAAACGCACAGCAGAAGTTTTGTCCACAATGAAAAAATGAAAAAATGTGTATTTTGTGACAGACATGCTTAATGAAATGTTAGCATCATGGAGTGTATACCCTGCCATCCTCTCCTACGCTTGAAGAACTTGTACCACGGGGTACAGCTGATTGGAGCTGGATATTACAGGCTGTACTGTGCAGAAATCACAAATGCTTCAATCATTTAATGAAATGTTTGGTGTTGGGGGCACATGTGCGATATCGCGGGAGATGGAAGCATATTCCATATGCTCCTCGCCACCGGACACTAATAACCTGGCTAACAGAGCACCATTCCCTCCCAGACAAGTCGATCCTAACAATTGCGGACATCTCCAAGCACCAGCGGATATGTACCACCAGCACAAAGGCAAGCACAAGAACAAGCTGCAGCTGAAGGTATCTCCTACTGCAGGGAAGGGGAAGATGTTGCCTGACCGCCCTAATTATGACGATACTACAAGACTCTCTGCGGGTGATCCAGTCTCCCCCTCAGACAGCTTCCAGCAGTTCCCCACGGATCTGGTAAGCCCTGCCACAGCTGACTCAGAGGGTTTACTGTCTAGATTCCGTTCTATAGTGAGAGATGAGATAAATACAGCTTCCCAAAAACTTTCCTCTGGGCTTATGTGGAGCCTTAAAGAGCTAGGCCACTGTACAAACCAGCTAGAGCACAGGATGGATTTAACTACCACTGTGCTGGAAGGCCATGAGGATGAGATGGAGAAAATGAATGCTGAACTAGACAGTTTACGTGACAAGTTGGAAGACGCAGAGAACCGGGCCCGAAGAGATAATCTTCGGATTCATGGGATTCCAGAGACCATAACTGATTTACAGGGCACTGTCACAGACTTCTTCCAGGAATTAGCACCTGAGATCCCAACGGAACACCTGGAATTTGACCACATCCATAGGTCTCTTGCTCCAAAACCTACTGATGGGCCCCCCCAGGGACATAATAATAAAGTTCCACTTTTATCGCACCAAGGAGCGGCTTCTACAAGCGGCAAGAGAACGCCCGAATCTTTCATTCCAAACACACAGCCTACAGCTGTTTTCGGACCTTTCGCCAGTTACTATCGCAAAGAGACAGAGTCTGAAACGTTACCTACAGATCTTACAAACTCAAGGCATTAAGTATAGATGGGGATTTCCCTTTAAAATGTCCTTCTCGGAGTGCGCATGCGCGGCGCCCTGTGATGGTCGCCTGAACACAGGGCTCCGCATTGTCCCAGCCTTGCCGCTCACTTAGCGGCTAAACACCACCGAACTAAGCGGCGATTCGACTAGCGGAGGTGCCCGCCGATACAGGGGCACCCGAGAATGCACGGAGGGACAGCTAGGAGAGGGTTAGGCACACGTTTCGCAGGCCTCCCGGGCGCAGGCGAGATTTCTAAGATGGCGGCGTAGCGGCCGCCTCACGAGGCCCTTGCTGGATCAGCAGGATCTTCTCCCTGGCGAGACAGACTCCATGAAGAGGTATGTGGAGGGGGTCTCTCCCCAGTAACCCAGGGAGGTCCCCTGTCCCCTGCCACTGTTACCGGCCTCAAAATGTGAATTAAGAGAGCCAATGATTGTAGACGTGATGAGATAAGGTGATCATCTTGGCGTGGACTGCAAAGAATCACACAAACAGCATGAGATATGACCACTGACTTTATGGCTGGAAGTAATTTTTTTTCCAGGCACATGGTGTGTGGCCTTATATAGACTATGTTTGTGTACCTTTTCTGCCATCTACTGGTTATTAATAGAATAGAAGGGAGATGTTTATAAAAAAAAAAAATGAATATGTACTTTGCTTTGGGGTGTCTGTTTTGTGACCATATAAACCCCAGTCCGTCACACTCTCCCCTCCTTCAGTTAATGGCTCCCGACATTAAACTCAATTGGTATATGAACACTATTTAGTGATTTAAGTAACCCAAATAGGTACTTGTTGCCACCAAGGAGCTACGTTAACTACCTGGCATGTCATGGGAGTAGCTAGCATTGTAGGAGTTTGTATGGTGTGAATCTGACTTGGTATGTATCTTGGCTGACCTAGTGTGTCATATGTAAAGATCTCTTTAGGCTTAGCTTGTCTGGTAGATCTTCTGACAGGAGTTGAGTCTTCTCCATCAACATCATTCTCCATTTGCATATCTTGGTTCACAGGTAAGTCTTGATTTAATGAGGGTAATTCTGCAGTGTCTACTCCCACCATGTCTGTAGCCCAGATTTGGTCGCCAACTATTGTTCCATCATTTTGTTCTTGTTCAAGATTGGGTGTGGTAGTTGTAGGATAGAACTCTTCAGCAGAAACTCTTAATGGGATTTTCTCTACATTTTGAGAGTTTGGTTGAGACACAACATGATCTTGACTTTCTGTAGTCTCTGGTATATAAGGATAATACCATCTTTCTTCATCTGAACATTCCTCCTCCTGGTCCAGATCCATTCTGGTATCCTTTCTGTTACTCGATTGTCTTTGTTTCATCGATACTCTTGGAATGTGTCCTTTAATTGGTAGGTCATTTACTGGTAGTAAAAGATTTCTGTGCAGTACTCGAATAGTCTTTTTACCACTTTCAGGCTGAATTTTGTACACAGGCCCATCTTTGATTCTTTCTACCACTTTGCGTACTGATTTTTCCCAGTATGAACAAAGTTTAGCAGGTCCTCCTCTTTCAGAGAGATTTCATACTAAGACCCGATCACCCGGTTGAAGAGGTGCTCCTTTTATCTTTTTGTCATAGTACTTCTTCCCTTTAGCAGATGATTTTTTGCTATTCTCGGATGCAATTTTGTAAGCTTCTTGCATTCTAGACACCCATTTCTGAGTAAATGTTGGTTGACTTTCTGATTTCTTTTCCAAATTTAGGTTGAGCATTAGGTCAATTGGCAAACGAGGAGATCTTCCATACAATAGAAAGAATGGCGAGTATCCTGTGGCTTCATGCCTGGTGCAATTGTATGCATGAACCATATGTGGAAGATATTCTTTCCAATCTGACTTTTTCTCTTCCTCTAAGGTGCGAAGCATCTGTAACAAAGTATGGTTCAGTCTCTCCACTGGGTTACCCTGTGGATGGTATGGAGTAGTTCTTGAATGAGAAATCCCTGCCAATCGTTGCAATGCCTGAAATAAGTTGTTTTCAAATTCTCTTCCTTGGTCATGGTGGAGTTTCTCTGGATAGCCAAAACGTGGTATGAAATCTTGAAAGATCTTTTCTGCCGCCGTTTTTCCAGATTTGTTCTTAGTTGGATACACTTGTGCAAAGCGTGTGAAATGGTCAACTATTACAAGTATATACTCATATCCTCCTTTGCTTTTCTCCAAGTGAAGATAATCAATGGATACTAACTCCAAAGGTGAACTGGTAGTAATCAAACCCATAGGTGCTCTTTCGGTGATATTTGGACGCTTTTGTTTGATGCAGCTGCACTTCTTCAGCACATATTCATCAATGTCTTTTTGCATAAATGGCCAGTAAAATCGTTCACGTGCTAGGTGGGTTACCTTGTCAGTACCAATGTGACCCATGTCATCATGAAGATTTCTTAAGACCAATGGTTTTAACTTTTCTGGTAGAACTAGCCGTTTTCGGGTTCCAGAGTGTCGGTAGAGGATTCCTTCATCGACTCTGAGTTTATTCCATTCATGGTCTTGTTTTGCTGGTCATACTCTCCTTTTCTTTGTGGTTTGGAATCCAGTCATTCTCCTCAAGCCAGACCACTTCTCTAATGTTGGTATTGTCTTGTTGTAATGCTCTGATATTCTCCTGAGTCATTGGGCAGATTGTCTGTCCTTTCAGCAATTCTTCGGCCACATCACTTTCTGAGTGAAGAGTCAATGAAGCCACCCATAGTGCCTCTTCTTCGTCAACAGCTTTGCTCCCTTGCCACATAGCTGACACAATCTCAGATGGTACAAGCTCTGTGTACTCACTCAGATTCTTCGTGAGTTCCACCGGAAATTGTGACAGTGTATCTGCGTCTGCATTCTGTTTACCTGGCCTGTACTTGATATCGAAGTGGAAATCGGCCAACTCGCCAACCCAGCAATGACCCACAGCATTCAGTCTGGCAGTACTTAATACATATGTCAATGGGTTGTTGTCTGTGTAAACGGTGAATGTTGGAGCGTAGTACAAGTAATCTCTGAATTTGTCACAGACTGCCCACTTGAGAGCTAAAAACTCAAGTTTACCAGAGTGAAGATGGTAATTGCGCTCTGCTGGAGTCAATGTTCTGGAGCCAAACCCAATAACACAAAATTTTTCTCCTTGTCATTGGTACAGTACAGCACCTAGGCCTTCATTGGAAGCATCAGTGTGTAAGACGAAGGGTAAGTAAAAATCAGGGTATGCTAGTATTGGTGGATTGGTTAGCATGTCCACCAGTCTGGATACTACAGCTTGATGTTTGGGTGTCCATTGAATCTGTGTTTTAGATGGCACTTGTGCTTTGTTCCCATTTTTCTTCGTAGATTCCCTCCGATTGTTTTTGGGGATGGATGTAGCAGATTCTTTCTCAGTGTTCTGCAAAAGTTCATACAGCGGTTTAGCAAGTCGAGAGAAATCTTGAATGAAGGACCTGTAGTAGCTCAGGAATCCTAACAAAGATCTGACTCCTCCCACTGTTTTTGGTTCTTTCCTTTTCAAATGTAATACCGCTTCAAGATCTTTTGGGTCAATTTTTATGCCTTCTGACACCATTCGTCCAAGGTATCGAATCTGTCATTTAAAGAGTTCACACTTCTTCGGTCTAAGTTTGATACCATGCTCACGTATTCGACTAAGCACTTGCCTAATATCATTGACATGCTCCTGAAAAGTATTGGAGTAGCAAAGTACGTCATCCAAGTATAGAGATCAACATTTGTCTCTGATGCCCTCTAATACTTTCTCCATGCATCTCTGAAAAGCTGCTGGGGCACCCAGGGGGTAATGAAAGCCATCAGATGTCTGGAGTCTTCATGCACAAAACCTTGATGATACGCACTAACCTGGTCCAGGATTGAGAACCATGTAAATCCTCTTAAGCTATCCAGCAGATCTTGTATTCTGGGTAGTGGATGTCTATCTGGTATAGTCTTTCGGTTTAACTCCCTAAAGTCAACACATAGCCGTAGGCTACTGTCCTTCTTTCGAACACAAACAACTGGTGATGAGTATGCGGAAGACGATTTTGTTACCCAACCTCGGTCAAGAAGGTTTTGGATATATTCTTTCACCTCTTTGTATAGGGGTTTCGGTATCGAATTTTAGCGTTTCTGGATAGGAGTTTCATCTTTCACATTTATCCTCAGTTTCAGATTAGGGATGCATCCTATGTCTCCCTCATCTCGAGCAAAGACATCTGATTCATCATATAACATTTGCCTCGCTATCTCCTGTTCTTCTTCTGAGAGATCTTCCAAATTGACAGGTGGGTGCCACTTAACAGATTTGTTAGTGGATAGCTGATTTTCAGTGTCCACTTGATTCAACTGGTTTACATGAAACACCCTTTTCTTCTGGTCAATTCCCTTTCCATCGTCTTTGTTTGGAGACAATGGTAGAATCTCAGCTGCTGGAGAAATGGTACCCAATACTGTTCTGGGTGGAAGGTAGATGTCATGTTGAGTACGGTTCAGTATAGGTATCTTCACCAGTTTAGAGAACCCATTTGGCACATCTAGCACTGAAGGAAATAGTTCAAGTCCTTCCTCAACTGGATATTCGGGAAGTGGTTCAAATGGCATGATTCCTCCTTTCGGCCATGTTCTAATTCTGCATTTGACTTCACAGAGCTCGCCTCCTTTAATCTGGAGTCCCTTCTTCCCCACTTTGACCATACGACTATCAAATATTTCTCCTGGGTCAGTTGCTTGGTTGACAGCATTGACAATGTTATTCGCTACATACATCACTTACTTTCATAGCTTCACTCAGCAAGATAGTCAGGTTTTGGGTGCTGTTTGGTCGGTCACTGTTTTCTCTGATCAATTCTTCGATAACATTAAATTCTTGGGTTTAATGTTATCGAAGAATTGATCAGAGAAAACCGTGACCGACCAAACAGCACCCAAAACCTGACTATCTTGCTGAGTGAAGCTATGAAAGTAAGCGATGTATGTAGCGAATAACATTGTCAATGCTGTCAATCAAGCAACTGACTCAGGAGAAATATTCGATAGTCGTATGGTCGTATGGTCATTACAGCAGTCACTCACCAGCATTGGCACATAAATGGCTGAGTTTCCATGTCCACTACTTTCGAATTCCAGGCATACTTCAATCCATCCGATGAATGGAATGATAGAACCATTTGCAGCTGTAATGGATAAGTTGTCATCACAAAGTAAATCTTGTATGTGCCTAATGGAGATGCTGGGTAGAAACTTTTCTAACCATGCGTTCCCGACAATGCTGACCTGAGCTCCTGTATCCATCAACATGTCAACCGGAACACCATTCATCTGACATGACAGTAGGCATTTTCCTCCAATTAATTGTGCTACGTGTTGTTTGGAGAATCCATTTTCTTTGGAGTGTTCTAGTTGACCGGTGGGTGAATACCCTGTTTACCTTAGCGTGGGACAGATCATTTGAGGTGGTCACTGGTTGTCCCTTTCCCAGTGACCGTCTGATGTTTTCCGACTGCCTTCTTTTCTTCAAGCAATCAACCACTCTGTGTCCTGTCCAACCACAGTAGAAACAGTTCTGACTCTCTTGTTTAATGCAATCATCACACCTGGGCTTGCAGTGAGTTGTATCTGGAACTTGAACATTGGTTAGTGGCTTAGTCATTTGGTTTCCAACAATAGGAGTTTGCTTCATCATCTTTTCCAGGTTCTTTGTGAGAGCAGAGACCTGTGTTGTTAGTTCCATTAATGCAGTGTGATTTGCTCTAGCATCTCCCTCAACTCTCTTTTGCAAGGTGTCTTTTTCACTATTCCCTGGTGTCTGTGATGAATGAACAGTAATAGGTTTATGTTTAGGTGCATTGTCTGTTTCCTCATCAACTGATCTGGTGACAGCTCTATGATAAATTCATCCGTTACTGTCAAATCAGACACGTAAGGCTTGATATCTCGTCTAACATTAGAATTTTTCTCATTTAGTCCCTGATACAGTGTATGAAGGAATATGCCTTGCACCAGTTTTTTGTCATAGTTAAGCTCTTGCCTATCATGTTGTGATGTAGACATAGCTTTTTGTTTTAACCCCACTAGCCTGTAAACAAATTGTTGTGCTGTTTCTCTTTCTTGCTGGGTAGCATTGCTAAGGTCCTGAATAACTCCTTACCACTTCATTCTCTCATATGTGACTTCAAAAACCTTTTCAATTCAGCAACAGTAAGATCATCTTTGTCAGTCAACATATCTTTAAAATTACCAGGTTTGATTATTCTCAACACTGTGCGTATAATTTCAGATTCAGGGAATTTTTCTGTTAGACCCTCGTCAATTTGTCTGCACACGCTACTGTAACTCATGTCCGAAACTCATGTCCACCACCATGCATTTTGAATTCTCTACGTGGCAATAAAGCAACAACATCAGTTAATCTCACCACCTCTGAAACCTGTTCAGTCATTGCAGTTCCACTACTTTTTTTTGCAGCGGTTGCATTGTCCACAGTTGGTGTACTTTCCTTGTTGAGTTTTAGTTCATTGATCTTGTCTTGGATGATGAGTATGTACGACATACCTTGATCTTCCAACTTTTCCAGCTGATCACTTCTCAAGTAGTCTTTAATAAACTCAACAAGTTCCATTTCGTTGGTACCAGTCACTGATGGAACGTCCACGTATCTTTCATCTTCCAGTGTAATAGGGAGGCTATGCAGCTGTTCTTCATTAAGCAGATTAATTTGTTTCTGGATATCCCACATCAGCGCACGACGAGGAGACGCCATCTCTGTTGCAATCTGAAGACTTGCACTCACAAGGCAGACGACACTCACGACTCTCCTTGTAGCTCTGTAGCAGGCTCACGCTTGTCTCGCACTTCCCTCTCACTGGTAACACAACGAATCCCGGCACACAATCCCCCAAAATGTTACCGGCCTCAAAATGTGAATTAAGAGAGCCGATGATTGTAGACGCGATGAGATAAGGTGATCAGCTTGGTGTGGACTGCAAAGAATCACACAAACAGCATGAGATATGACCACTGACTTTATGGCTGGAAGTAGTTTTTTTCCAGTCACATGGTGTGTGGCCTTATATAGACTCTGTTTGTGTACCTTCTCTGCCATCTACTGGTTATTAATAGAATACAAGGGAGATGTTTAGAAATAAAATAAAATAAATTAATATGTACTTTGCTTTGGGGTGTCTGTTTTGTGACCATATAAACCCCAGTCCGTCACACCACCACAGTCTCTTTACTAAACCATACATTGGAGGACATTCAGTTCCTATCCCCTGCAGGGGAACATCTATCTCAACATGCCAGTGCTTTCAAGGAAGCTGCACAACTCATCCCTCAGCCATCCCAGTCCCCTCAGCCACAGGACATGTCTCTATTGTTTTCCAAATTTGCTGAAATGCTTGACAAGGGGCTAGCACAGACGGCATCTAGAATTACCTCTGACATAAAATCTGATCTCCATATGCTGGGCTCCCGCATTGAAAGTATTGAACTTAAAATGGATGCCATGATCGATCGAGTGAATCAGAATTCCGATCGTTTTCAGGAACTGCACGATCAACTTGAGGGGGCATATGCCAAAATCGACAATTTGGAAAATAGGTCCCGCAGACTCAATTTCCGCATCAGGGGTCTTCCTGAGTCAGTAACAGATGTTCATGAAGCAGTTCATTCACTAATCAAGACCCTCATCCCTGACATCAGAACCCACAGAATGGAGCTGGATCACGCTCACAGAGCCCTGGGTCCTCCCCGCCAAGATGGCCTTCCACGCGATATAGTGGTTAAACCACACTACTTTAGCGTCAAGGAAGAGGTGATGAAGAGAGCTCGGTCGTCACCCCAGCTTCAACTTATGGGCCATCAGATACAACTATACGCAAACATTTCTCCCTTCACTATCCAAAACAGGCGATCCCTCAAGCCTTTGCTGACGATCCTGACACAGAAGAATATTAAGTACTGGTGGTTGTTCCCATTCGGTCTGAAATTTGATTTCAATGGTAAACCTTTCCTCTTCACCTCTCTCCATGAGGGAGAACTATTACTTTGCAAGCTTGGCCTCATTCCCTCGGATCCACCATCCCCCATGCAGACCGCATCATCTGGCATGTCCAAACGACCGCCACTGTCCAGCCCTCTCACCTCACTCTGGATCTCCCCCAAGCACAAGAAAGCTAAAGATGGACTTCCTCCATGAAATTGAGACTGCCCTACCTTTGGTTAAAAAATTATTTGTTATCATTTTTTGGGTCTGGACCTTCTAGGTTCTTTGGCCTCAGTGCCAGTTGAAAATCTTCTCTTCCAATTACCCCCCTTCCACCCCCCCTTTTTTTTCCCCACTATGCCCTTATGCAAAATCTTTTGACATGGCCTTTTTGCCGGTCTTACATCAAAGCCATTTATAACGGTGTGCTATAGGTGTTCAGTTCTGTTTTTTAGTCATAACTGCTTGCATTTAGGCTGGTTCTGCGGGGGTTGGGACGAGCCTCCTGACCACTCTTTCCTCTCTGGGTGAGATAGTCCCCTGGGGGCCTGTCTCATCTAGTCTGGACGACTCCTCCTTTGTGAGGATAGTAATGTTGGTCTCCTTTGGTGGGTGGATTCGATCTTCTCCCCCACCTTGGGAACGTTCTTCTTTTATGCATTTCTCTTCTTTCTGTTTCATTTTCTTCTTCTCCCTCTTGTCTCTCCTAAATACAGCTCATGAAGTGGTCTCTCTCACCTATGATGCCCGTAATGAAGCTTGGAAATCCTTTCTGGTGATTCGAAGTCTGCAGCTGGTAACTAGCGAGAAGGTAGGTCCTCAGGGTATCCCTGCCTTCTGTGCCTCTCTGCTCCATGGCTAACCCACTCCACCACAAGCCAATTATGCGCCTAGCCTCCCACAATGTGCAAGGTATTAATTCCCCAATCAAACATAAAAAGATTTTCCAGCATTATCATGCCCAAAAAATTGATTTCCTATTTCTTCAAGAAACACATTTCCCGAAATCTTATCAGCCCTCTTTCATTCACGCCAAATTCCCCAATTTTTTCTTAGCTAATTCTGACAACAAAACCAAGGGGGTAGGTCTTTTTTTCTCGAGTAGGGTTCAATTCTCTTTGGTTTCCGAATTTAGAGACCCAGGGGGTAGATTTATTCTCATTAAAATTATTATAGATGAACAAATTTACTCTCTTATCTCTTACTATGCTCCAAACAAAGGGCAAGCTCAGTTTTTCCAATCCATGCTTAGTACCTTGTCTCTACTTACGGAAGGAATAGTCATATACGGCGGAGACTCTAACTTAGCTTTTGACTCTGGTATTGACAAATCACATCCCCCAGGAAGGAAAAGGGTTCGTCCGACTAGGCAGAGCCTTAAGGTTGCCAGACAATTGTTTCACTATGGCTTGATTGATGCTTGGAGGGAACTCAATCCCAGGGCTTGAGATTATACTCATTAACCACTTAAGGACCGCCGCATGCCAATGTACGTCATCACAATGGCATGTACAGGCACAAGCACGTACATGTACGTGCTTGCCTTCCAGCGGGTGGGGGGTCCGATCGGACCCTCTCCGGCTGGATGCGGCAGTCCGTTTCTCTTCAGGAGCGATCTGGGATGAGGGGATGGACGTTGGTTTCTGGCAACCCCTTCTCGATCGCTCCTGGCGAATGAGAAGCTTCCCCCGCTGTGTATAGTAAACACAGGCAGGGAGGAAGTGATGTCATTCTCCTCGGGGCAGTCTTTTTGACCGGACTACGAGGAGAAGAGTGAAAGTAAGTGTGCACCAACACAACACTAACATGTAGGCACACATAGGCACACAAACCCCCCCTATCTCCCCCTGATCCCCCCGCCCCCCCTCCCCCTCCCAGTCACAGTGTCACTGATTGCACTGATAATTTATTTTCTGATCACTGCATTCAGTGTCAGTTGTAAAAGTAAAAACTGTCAGGGCAGTTAGTGTTAGGTCCAGGGTAGCCCCCTACCACCCCCCAATAATGTTTTAACCCCCTGATTGCCCCTAGAGTTAACCCTTTCACCCCCTTTTGCCAGTGTCACTAAGCAATCGTTTTTTCTGATCGCTGCATTGGTGTCACTGGTGTCGCTAGGTAGCTAGTTATTTTTTTAGGTTCACTGCCAGGTTTTTATAGCGCTAGGTACCCCGATATACTACCCAATAATGGTTTTAACCCCCTGATTGCCCCTAGTTAACCCTTTCACCCCCTTTTGCCAGTATCACTAAGCGATCATTTTTCTGATCGCTGCATTAGTGTCACTGGTGCCGCTAAATAGCTAGTTTTTTTTTAGGTTCACCGCCAGGTTTTTATAGCGCTAGGTACCCCGATATACTACCCAATAATGGTTTTAACCCCCTGATTGCCCCTAGTTAACCCTTTCACCCCCTTTTGCCAGTGTCACTAAGCAATCATTTTTCTGATCGCTGCATTAGTGTCACTGGTGCCGCTAAATAGCTAGTTATTTTTTTAGGTTCACCGCCAGGTTTTTATAGCGCTAGGTACCCCAATATACTACCCAATAATGATTTTAATCCCCTGATTGCCCCTAGTTAACCCTTTCACCCCCTTTTGCCAGTGTCACTAAGCGATCATTTTTCTGATCGCTGCGTTAGTGTCACTAGTGCTGCTAGGTAGCTAGTTATTTTTTTAAGTTCACCGCCAGGTTTTTATAGCGCTAGGTACCCCCATATACTACCCAATAATGGTTTTAACTCCCCGATTGCCCCTAGTTAACCCTTTCACCAGCAATCACTGTATAAGTGCCACTGGTGACGCTGGTTAGTCAGTTAGTTATTTTGGTTCCCCGTCAGGTTTTTATATAGCGCCAGGAACCCCCATTCACTACCTAATAAACATTTTAACCCCCTGATTGCCCCTAGTTAACCCTTTCACCAGTGATCACCGTATAAGTGTTATGGGTGACTCTGGTTAGTTTGCTTTTTATAGCATCAGGGCACCCACCATTTATTCCCCAATAAAGGTTTAACCCCCTGATCACCCGGCGGGTGATATCAATTAGGTTTTAAGGTCAGGGTCTGCGTCGCCCCAGGCAGCCCTAGGTTAGTGCCAGTACCGCTAACACCCACACGCAAAGCATACACCTCCCATAGTGGTATAGAATCTGAACAGATCAATATCTGATCTGATCAGATCTATACTAGCGTCCCCAGCAGTTTAGGGTTCCAAAAAACGCATTGTTAGCGGGATCAGCCCAGATACCTGCTGGCACCTGCGTTTTGCCCCTCCGCCCAGCCCACCCAAGTGCAGTAGCGATCGATCACTGTCACTTACAAAACACTAAACACATAACTGCAGCGTTCGCAGAGTCAGGCCTGATCCCTGCGATCGCTAACAGTTTTTTTGTAGCGTTTTATATTTAAATCCGGAAGGCAGTGCTTGGTTTTCGGGATCCCGTACGTGGCTAGACTCCCAAAAAGTCCTCCACATGTGGTATCCCCATACTCGGGAGAAGCAGCAGAATTTATTTTGGGGTGTAATTTCACTTATGCCCATAGCATGTGTGAGCAATATATCATTTAGTGACAACTTTGTGCAAAAAAATAAATAAAATTGTAATATTCCTGCAACTTGTGGCAAAATACAAAATATTTCATGGACTCAACATGCCTCTCAGTAAATAGCTTGGGGTGTCTACTTTCCAAAATGGGGTCATTTGGGGGGGGGGGGTTGTGCTATTTTGGCATTTTATGGCCTTCGAAACTGATAGGTAGTGAGGAGTGAAAGCAAATATTTGCACCCTTAGAAATCCTGAAGGCAGTGATTGGTTTTCGGGGTGCCGTACGCGGTTAGACTCCCAAAAAGTCCCACATATGTGGTATCCCCATACTCAGGAGAAGCAGCAGAATATATTTTGGGGTGCAATTCTACATATAACTATGGCATGTGTGAGCAATATATCATTTAGTGACAACTTTTTGTAAACTTTTTTTTTTGTTTCATTATTCAATCACTTGGGACAAAAAAAAAAATATTCAATGGGCTCAACATGCCCCTCAGCAATTTCCTTGGGGTGTCTACTTTCCAAAATGGGGTCATTTGGGGGGGGGGGGGGTTGTACTGCCCTGCCATTTTAGCACCTCAAGAAATGAGATAGGCAGTCATAAATTAAAAGCTGTGTAAATTCCAGAAAATGTACTCTAGTTTGTAGACTCTATAACTTTTGCGCAAACCAATAAATATACGCTTATTGACATTTTTTTTACTAAAGACATGTGGCTGAATAAATTTTGCTCTAAATGTATGACTAAAATTGAGTTTATTCGATTTTTCTTATAACAAAAAGTAGAAAATATATTTTTTTCTCAAAATTTTCAGTCTTTTTCCATTGATATCGCAAAAAATAAAAATCGCAGAGGCAATCAAATACCATCAAAAGAAAGCTCTATTTGTGGGAAGAAAAGGACGCAAATTTAGTTTGGGTATAATATTGCATGACCGCACAATTACCAGTTAAAGCAGTGCAGTGCGAAATTGTAAAAAGACCTCTGGTCCTTAGGCTGAAAATTGGTCCGGGGCTAAAGTGGTTAAGGAAAAAAACTTACATTTAAATGCCCATCAATGCAGCCTTGTCAGTGTAATTTGCAGCCTTCCATTGCAGCCTTATCAGTCATTTGCAGCGTTGTCAGTCATTTCCAGCTTTGCATTGCAGCCTTGTCAGTCATTTGCAGCCTTGTATTGCAGCCTTGTCAGTCATTTGCAGCCTTGCATTGCAGCCTTGTCAGTCATTTGCAGCCTTGTCAGTGTCGTTGCAGGCTTTCCTTTTAAAAATGGTGCCCCCGAGATACAGAGCGGATGTCCTGTGTATCTCGGTGGTGACCATTAGCTCTCGGCGTCTTTCTCCTATTTTCGGCAGCTTTTGGCCGCACTTGGCCGTTCTCTGCGGTTTTCGGCTGCCAAGAATGGAAAGCCATCGAGAACGGCTGAAAGCCGCCTAGAGCGGCCAAAAATCTCACAATCGGCGGGGGATCGGCGTATTACATGCACCCGCGAGTTTGTAGACGCTATAACTTTTGCGCAAACCAATAAATATACGCTTATTGACTTTTTTTTACTAAAGACATGTGGCTGAATAAATTTTGCCCTAAATGTATGACTAAAATTGAGTTTATTCGATTTTTCTTATAACAAAAAGTAGAAAATATCTTTTTTTCTCGAAATTTTCGGTCTTTTTCCATTTATATCGCAAAAAGTAAAAATCGCAGAGGCAATCAAATACCATCAAAAGAAAGCTCCATTTGTGGGAAGAAAAGGACGCAAATTTCATTTGGATACAACATTGCATGACCACGCAATTACCAGTTAAAGCAGTGCAGTGCGAAATTGTAAAAAGACCGCTGGTCCTTAGGCTGTTAATTGGTCCGGGGCTGAAGTGGTTATTCTAGTCCTCACCAAACCTTTGCAAGAATTTACCATTTTTTTATCCTCCAACAACATATCCCATTGTTTCACCGGTCAATAATTAAAGACTCTGCTTGTTCGGACCATTCACTTGTCCTTCTCTCCATTCAGGGGGGTACAATCCCTCGTTCCGGGTTGCACTGGCGTCTAAATGCCTCCATTCTCAGCAACCCTGTACACGTTACGGAAATAGAAAAACATATCCAAGATTACTTCCGCCTAAATGATGTAGAAGACATTTCCCCCTCATCGCTATGGGCGGCTCACAAGGCCACCATCAGAGGCGTCCTCATCCAACTCTCTACCAGATTGCGTAAGGCACGTAAGGCAGAAATAAACAAGCTAGAACGGGAATTTTCTTCCCTGAGCAAACGACATAAAGCGAACCCCACACAACTTACAGCAGACAAACTCGATGCGACCCGCAATGCTTTAAATCTTGCGCTTACAGCTGTTGCAGAAAAAGACCACAGATGGGAAGGGGGACGCTTTTATCAACACAACAATGGCCTCGGTACTCGACTTGCTAGACGACTTACCCCTAAAACCAGACTGTTTTCGCTTCCCAAAATCAAAATGAAAGATGGTTCCCTATCTCAGAATCCCCAAAAATTCTTGGATGCATTTCACGACTTTTATCTTTCCCTTTATGGCAATAAAGACAGTAGCTCAACCCCTGATGCAATTCACTCGTTCTTACAGTCAACTCAAATCCCCACACTGAAAGACCATCACAGGGATGAATTGGAAGCTCCAATTTCCACAGAGGAAGTAGAAGGGGTCATTAAGAATCTTAATTCAAATTTGGCACCCGGGCCCGACGGATTCTCGGTACCTTACTACAAACACTTCTCTCAGACTCTAGCCCCATATCTAGCACGCTTCTTTAACCACCTAAGATCTGGCTCTCCCCTGGATAAAATCTTGCATTCAGCTTTCATAATGGTAATTCCTAAGCCTGGGAAGGACCCCAGCTGTGTGTCTAACTATAGACCCATATCTTTGATCAATAATGATCTTAAAATCTTGACTAAACTCTTGGCTAATCGACTATCTAACTTCATTAGCCTATATGTTCATGCTGATCAGGTGGGCTTTATCCCGGGGAGACAAGGCCCGGATCAAATAAGGAGGGCCGTAGACATAGTTTCACTTTTGAAGTCCAGGTGGGACGGGGGTCCTCCCCAACAGGGGTGCCTCCTCTCACTGGACCTAATGAAGGCGTTCGATTCAGTATCATGGTCTTTCCTGTTCCCCACACTGGAAAAGTGGGGATTTGGACAATCCTTCATGAACATCATTCATGCACTTTACTCGACTCCAGAGGCACAAATAAAGATGCAGGGAAACTATTCGAACCCCTTCTCAATTCTCAGGAGCACAAGGCAGGGGTCCCCCTTATCTCCGTTGATTTTCGCCATGGTCATTGAAACACTTGCTATATCAATTAGAGCGAGCCCTGACATTAAGGGTATAGGATGTGGATCGAAGATACACAAGTGTGCCCTATTTGCTGACGTTGTACTGCTTTTTATTTCCTCTCCAACCACCTCGCTCCCAGTAATATGCAAACTGCTCGATGATTTTGGCAAAATCTCTGGGCTAAGGGTCAATTATGCCAAGTCCTTAGTGCTTAACGTTAATCTTCCATCTATACTTGTTTCACAACATAACTTTCGATTTGATTGGTTGGACTTGGTTCTTCCTTACTTAGGGATACACCTGACGGCTTCCATTGACAAATTATACACAGCTAACTTCCCCTCGACATTCCGTAAGCTTGAGGAAGATCTGGCCTTCTGGGATACCCTTAAATTATCCTGGCTAGGCAGGGTAAATTCGGTTAAAATTATGCTTCTCCCACGTATTTTGTATCTCTTTCGGTCTTTGCCCATCCCTGTCCCTAGGGACCGTATTCGTAGCTTTCAGTCCAGAATCATGAAATTTATTTGGGGAACTAAGGGTCATAGAATCTCTAAAGAAACTCTATTCCACAACAAAAATCAAGGGGGTTTGGGGGCCCCAAACATCCTTTATTATTACCAGGCGGCGCAACTCTCCCAACTCTCCACTATTTACCTTAAAATATCCCAGCCAGACTGGGTTCAGATGGAGAGACAGGCGGTTCCCAGCCATACTCTGGATTACCTTTTATGGAGCGCACCTAAGTCCAGACCAGCCATTATGGCGCCTACTCTCTCCCACTCCAACTCCCTTTGGGACTCTTTGAAAACGAATCGGTTTATTACCTCCCACTGGAAACCACTTTCCCACATATTCAGGAATCCCCTCTTCCCTCCAGGGCAGGAAATTATGGCCTTCCGTTGGTGGCTGGATAAAGGGTTATATAGGATTGGCCACTTTATTTCCCGCTCAGGTCCTTTCTCTATGGGTCACTATATCAAAAAGCTTCACATGCCTGAAACCGAAAAATTCAGATTCCACCAAATTTACCATTTTCTAAAGTCCTTGGGTTTTTCAGCTGACTCCCCTCTTTCTATCACTGAATATGAACTTTGGTGTGGTCAAGCCATGGAGCAGAGGGGGGGGGGGGGGGATATCAGTGATCTATCGTGCTCTTACCCAAGCAGATATTAAAACACTTTTCAATCGAGAATGGGAAACAGATCTACAACAACAATGGTCCTTAGGGGATTGGCATAAGGCGTCTCTTACGGCCTTCAAGGGATTTCTGAATGCAACTCTCATCGAAGCTAACTTAAAGATTCTTATGAGATGGTACATGGTTCCTCTCAGACTGGCTAAAATCTACCCGAATGCCTCTCCCCTTTGTTTCTGTAATTGTGGTCATATTGGTTCTATGTTACGTATCTGGTGGGATTGTCCGAAAATCTGGAATCTATGGAATAAGGTGTTCCACATTATACGAAAGATCACAACCTTGCCCATCCACAAAATGCCTCAAATAGCTTTACTAAATTTCCCCTTACTGGGTGTCCCCAAATTAACTCAACAACTCATTAGATTTATTCTAGTCGGAAACTAAACTCACCATTGCCAGGGCCTGGAAAAAACCTACTGTTTCCTTGAGATTGGTTAAAAGAAAAATTTCTTGGATCATGGTCAGGAAAAAAACAGTAAGCATCTTCCTAGATAAGGTAGACAAACATACAGCAATATGGGATCCTTGGATCAGATACACCTCTTAGCCCCTGTACACACGGTCGGAGATTCTGCCAACCAAATCCGTCGGATTTTGTCCGTCAGATTTAGTCTGACGGATTGTGTCCGAAACTGTTGCATGCACACGGTCGGACTAAGTTGTTGAAAAATCCGATCTTTCAGAACGTGATGACGTAATTTCGTTACGATGGGACTACATTCAGGCTAGTAGCCAATAGCTTTGATGTAGGAATTTGATCTGAGCATGCGTGGCACTTGGTCCGATCAAAATGCTATACACATGATCGGATTACGTCCGACCGGCCCAGTTGGTCGGGAAATATTTCCAACATGTTGGAAAATTGGGTCCGACGGAGATTCGGACGGAATCAGTCCGATGCATACCACACACAGTCGGATTATCTGACGACACGGTCCGATAAGACGCATTCCGACAGATTCTCCGACCGTGTGTGCGCGGCATAAGTGTCTACATTCACCAGGGATTCCGTATTGAGGCCTGGTGAGAGAGACCCACTTCAACAAGAGCATTCAACAATCATTTCGTATCTCTTTTCTTTTCCTTTTCTCTTTTCTTTCCCTTCTTTCTTCTAATTTCTAGATATATTTTCCCTCTTATTTAGTGCTTCTTACCAGGCTTATTGTAGGTACAAATGAGGTCTATGCCCTCTATAAGATTATAAACCTCAAGCCTCAATTCTGTTAGCAGATTGTTCATTGTCTTATTTTGATCAATCATTTTGGTTATTTATCGTCCAAGGTATTTAATGATACTTCGTTCTGAGACATTAGTTTTATGTTACTTAGTCCTGAGGATGTTCTCACAATAGGTATACGATCTTGTGATGGGTGGGGTCTCTGGGTGTTCGGCACAGCAAGTTCCCATTCGGGGTGCTGGGCCCAGGAGGCTCGACCCTCCAGTTCATATGTTGGATTTACGGGACCAAGAGGTTTATTGCTAATAAGGTTCTGCATTGTTTAGGATGTTTAGCATAAGGATTACCCGGTCTACACCAGTTAGCATTCTGAGTTTAGCATTACTCATTAGGTCTCAGGGTTTATTTTCTGTCAAAACTGTACTCTATATTGTGTTTTGTACAATTGAGCACTGTGTATACGACTATTTGTATCTTTCTAAACTCTCAATAAAAATCTATTGAAAGTAAAATGTCCTTCTCTCATCAGGCCCACCAGTTCCAGGCATCCTCATTGCCTGAATTATGACAGCATTTCCAAGAAATGATCACTTAGAACTCCCACCATTTCAAACGGATCCATCCTCCTTGTCCTCTTACCCAAGACCATCTCAGCCTCCTCGCAAACAATCTCAGGCATCTCGACAAGGCTCCCAGGCCCTTCACTCACTACAAGCACAACGCTTCCAGGATGTCGCCATTGGCTGAAGACTTGGACTCCCTTTGAGGTTTTCATCTTACCAGGAGCCTGGGTACCATCTCGTGCTTTCTATTTTTTGATGCCTAGATAGGCTTTAGTTACCGGGATAGAGCCAATCTCTCCCTGAGCCACAGTATTATTATTTTCTCTAGTTACATTTTTTCATTTTTCCGGAGATAATTACGAAAATCATTCGGATTATTCTCTTGCAGCTCACGCAATAACGGCATATGGCTAAATTGGTCACGATTAAGTAGCCAAATTTTGGCCTAAATACTCCTCACCCTACTACTCAGATTATTCCTAGACCGGGCTAAAGTCACAGCAACAATTCCAAGCCCATAAATAGCACGCTCTCTCCTAGGATCCCGCAACATAGCTAGTTGGCCAAAACGGTCGGAAACTAACAAGAAACGCATGGAATGGAAAACCCCGAATCAGCACCGACCAAACGTCTACTAACTTGAAATTAGCAGAAGGAGTCCGAAGGGTGATGCCAGAGAATAGAACATCCTCTTTTGAAGCATCGTCAGTATGTTGTGATATCACTACGTTCGTGTTTGTTGTCAAAAAGTCTGATCGTGTGTATGCAATACAAACTTGTGGACTACGCCCTTTGTACAAAAGTCCACGGGAAAGTTTGTACAAAGTCCAATCGTGTGTATGAAACTTAACACTGACAACTCATGAGGTACACTAAATCTACTGACAATATAAAAATATATATATACATGTATGTGTATATATATATATATATATATACACAGGGAGTTCCCGAGTTGTGAACACTCGACTTTCGAACGACTCCTACTTACGAACAGCAGGCAGCGGGCACATCGGAAAACAGTGGAAAACAGCGGAAAACCTCGTAAACGCCGTTCTGCTCATGCGCTTCTGAATTACGAACAAATCCGAGTTCAGAACAAACAGGCAGTCCCTAACCTGTTCCTAACTCGGGGACTGTGTGTATGTATGTATATATATATATATATATATATATATATATATATATATATATAGTTGTGCTAATAAGTTTACATACCCTGGAGAATTTATGATTTCTTGGGCAATTTCCTGAGAATATGAGTGATAACACAAAAAACATTTCTTTCATTCATGGTTAGTGTTTGAATGAAGCCATTTATTATCAACCAACTTAGTTTACTCTTTTTAAATCATAATGGCAACAGAAACTACCCAAATAACCCTAATCAAAAGTTTGCATACCCCAGTATTTAATAACGTGAATTGCCTCCTTTAACACCAATGACAGCTTGAAGTCTTTTATGGTATTTGTGGATGAGGCTCTTTATCTTCTCAGATGGTAAAGCATCCCATTCCTCTTGGCAAAAAGCCTCCAGTTCCTGTAAATTCTTGGGCTGTCTTTCAAGAATTGCACATTTGAGATCTCCCCAGAGTGGTTCAATTATATTGAGGTCAGGAGACTGAGATGGCCACTCCAGAACATTCACTTTATTCTGCTGTAGCCAATAACAGGTTGACTTTGCCTTGTGTCTTGGATCATTGTCATGTTGGAATGTCCAAGTACGACCACCCATGCGCAGCTTCCTGGCTGATGAATACAAATGTTCCTCCAAATAAGAAGGATTTCATCAATATACCTGTACCACATAAGAATGTGGCAAAGGTACAACAATGAAACCATCTCACCAAAGAAAAGGTCCCTCTCCCACCCCCCAGGTACAGGTTGGTGTTCAATGGGGCACAACACATTCCCATCACCATCCCCTGCACCTGAAGGAAGTGGGAGTCTCCAATTAATTAAATGTATAGACCAAAGGAATTGTCCCTTACACAAAGAAATTTGGCTACCACTTCTACCCTCTTGTCATGTTGGATGAAGCTGTATAGTGCCTCTATGTCTATTGTAACCAGCTAAGCTTCTGATTGTACGTATATTCCCTTTATGGCTTTTGAGCATATCCCGTGTGTCCTGAATATAAGAGGGGAGAGCCAAAACATGAGGTCGCAAGTGATCATTGACAACACCTTCTCAGTCAAATATACAATCCCAGATACTATAGGCCATCCAGTGGGAGCAATTACATTATAGTGCACCTTAGGTAAAGTGTAAAATGTAGAGTTTTAGGACAGAAGACTTTAATAAAATCAAGTGTCTCCTTATCAATGATGCCACAGTCAAAGGCTAGATTAATAATTGTATAGAACTCTTTTTGGAATTGCCTATGGTCAATAGGTTTGTATCATTTCTTATTTGACAAAATCTTTAAACCCATATTCCTATAGTCCATGTGATCCATGACCACCACATTGCATCCCTTGTCAGAAGATTTGATTACAATGTCCTGATTTTTTTTTAGTACATAAAGGGAATGATATTCAGACAACACTAAATTATTGGACTGATTATTTTGTGATGATAGACATTCGATATCATATATCATTTCAGTAAAATGGTCCAGACATGACCATATAATTGTAATGAAGAAAACTTCCTCGTTCAATATTTTTATTAAGGTTTACATGAGAAATACATAACAATCTATAGGCTTATACATGGGAAACAGTCAAATCATGAATAATAAAAAATGAGTATATAAGTCACTGTATGTTCAACAGGAATTATATCTGAAAATAAGACTCACTTAAATAGCCAACATTAGAACCCCAAAATGTTGGTGTATTTAATGAAACATACCTCCAGACCACCCATCCACCCCTGATGGGCATGAAGGAAACTTCTGAGATACTTTCTTATATAAAGCAGGCAATGTGGTAGTGAATCCTCATCCGGATTGCTCTCCTCCCATAGCAAAATCATATCCTTCAAAACTTTTAAGTCACTTCCATAATTCTATCTTCTCCTTAGCTATTTAGGAGGGTGTTTTTTCTTTTGTATACAGTAACCAGAGGGTGAGCTTTCTTGCAAATAAATATGAATTCTTAAAGAATTGTGAAAATATATCTGTGCTAGGAACTATACAAAACAGCAGCTGTACCCACCTACATGAACAGGGGTTGCCCACAGAAATTTGAGAAGGTGTGGAACTGCTGGTTGGATGATAACTCTACGGCAACGGATGTAGTGAATAACCCATAGTTCGTTATGGATGTAGTATGGTTATAGGCTGACCCACCTGCTCTTATGACACCTTATCCGGTCATTTTAATACTTAGCACACATTATCCTACAATATCCTCTCCCCACAGTGGGGTATAGATAGATAAGTTTATGTTTGTGTTCATTTGCCCTGTTGCGGTCGGTTGCTGCATCAGAGGCAGGATGTATGTTATGTAATGTGCCTTTTTGTGGCCTGTTGCCACATTTGGAAATGAAAAAACAAGGAAAAAATCGCGCTACCACCTACAATTTAAAAGAAAAAACGAAAAAAACGTTTCTTTGTGCACACATCAAATACTGCTGCAGTTCTGCTATATACCCAAAAAATATATATGCTCACATAAATAACCCAAAAAGAACCGCGCTGTCCTAAGTGAGAGCTTAGGTCGTGTGTTTCCCAAATAGTGAAATCAAATTGCAAAATATTGTTACGATATCACAAATTATGAGAAAAAGTATATCAGTGAATACTACTAGGAAAAGTGAAAACAAACACCTATAACCAGAAAAAATTATATATATATAGTAACGTCTGTAGCCATAATTCAATAGGTGCAGATATATGCCATATAGACTTAGCTACACAGGCGGTACTAAACAGAGTCTTAATTCAAGTGAATAAAACGCATGGTATATTACTATATTCAAACTTGCAAAGAAAAAAAACAATATAATCACATAAAACTGAGAAAAGTTGGATGAAAGTGTCCAATCATTTAAAATCAGTCCATAAAGATAATAGAAGCACCACGTGTCAGATGTGATATTGATATTTTTCAGGATCTTGTTCAAAAATCCCAGCAACTCTGCAACTGTAAAAGTGCACCACCACCAGAAGTGAGGATTGGCTCCTTACCAGATACTCTTAGGTTGTGTGCTCTAAAGGTCAAACCAGGCCGTATACACTCATCAAGCGTCCATAGGCTCCACCCATAGGTTAGATCGTTTAAGCAGTCAGGTTCCAATATTTGGCAATAACCGGTCAACCATAGAGAGGAGGAAAAAAACGCTCGAAATAGTGTAAAAACGTTTTATTAAAAGTAGTAAAAAAACAGAAAATGCACTTACAAAAGTCAAGCATGTCATAGGGCATGTCACAGTAGGTAGCGCCGGCCGGACGCAAATCATCTACTTCAGTACCCTTTCGCCAGCTGGTTCGTTCGGAGGCAATAGATAGGAGGCAATAGATAGCGTGTCACACCGCCCCTTTTTGGAAATGTCTGGCCCCTGCGTGGGCGATTTTGTATGTCACCGAAAATTCAATAAAAAAAGATTTTACAAAAAACAGCAGCTGTACACTTTAACCTAGATACCAGGCACAGTAACAATATATAAATAAAGTGCAGCGCTAAGCAAATTAAGTGCAATCTGTGCAATGACACAATATGCATGATCAATATCAATAATCAAGATTTTTAACGGTTGAGACCATAGATTGCAAAATATATGTGATTAAAGTGTAATCTGTGCAATCAAATATACATATAAAAATATAAAAGTGCGGCGCTCAAGCAAATGAAGTGCAAACAGTGCTATGAAACAACATGCATAATCGATGTAAACATTCAAACAAAACCATAAATCTCAAAATACATATATGTAAAGTGATAAAGTGCATGAATAAAAGTGCAAAGATGTGCAATCATAGTTCATATGTGGCTCTCAAACTAAAATGCATTAAAAAATTTGGTGGGGGACTCTGTGTAGGAAATAAGAATCAGACACCCCTCAGTGTGATATCCATCATTGAAGCTGAATTGGAGACTTACCAAAGGCTAGGGAGCCCCCTTATTCAGGGAGGTCAGACAGTGCTTGTATAGATATAAGATTCACTGGAGAGTTATACATGACAGCCCCCACCCTGGTAAAGGGGTGAGAGGGCAGCTATTCCAGACCAACCTAAGCTTCTTGAAACTGCAATAGCAACACCTTTAGGGGTGATTCTGACTTGGGGTCTTTCAGACATAATGCCACCAATAGTAGATGTGCCCCATCAGCTCCTCAGCTAAGCAGTCAATGATCAGTTTTTCATCCAAAATCAACATTATAGTGTTTTATTTTCACATAGAAAAGACAGAATAATACTGCACTGATGCTTGCGCAGTACATAAGCATATTTACTAGACTGCAGTTTAACAGGGAGAGACCTGCCAAGTTGTAATCAAGAAACCATATTTAAGTACACTATTTCAGAGATACAATACAATAACCAAAATAATTTTGAATTGTCAGAACAGTTGGATAGTCCACAAACTAGGAAATGCAGAGCACAATTTGCCCTACAGCAAACACTATACAGTGGTGTGAAAAAGTGTTTGCCCCCTTCCTCATTTCCTGTTCCTTTGCATGTTTGTCACACTTAAGTGTTTCGGAACATCAAACCAATTTAAACAATAGTCAAGGACAACACAAGTAAACACAAAATGCAATTTGTAAATGAAGGTGTTTATTATTAAAGGTGAAAAAAAATCCAAACCATCATGGCCCTGTGTGAAAAAGTGATTGCCCCCTAAACCTAATAACTGGTTGGGCCACCCTTAGCAGCAACAACTGCAACCAAGCATTTGCGATAACGTGCAATGAGGCTTTTACAGCGTCCTGGAGGAATTTTGGCCGACTCATCTTTGCAGAATTGTCCTAATTCAGTTACATTAGAGGGTTTTCGAGCATGGACGGCCTTTTTAAGGTCATACCACAACATCTCAATAGGATTCAGGTCAGGACTTTGGCTAGGCTACTCCAAAGTCTTAATTTTGTTTTTCTTCAGCCATTCGGTGGTGGACTTGCTGGTGTGTTTAGGATCATTGTCCTGCTGCAGAACCCAAGTTCGTTTCAGCTTGAGTACACGAACAGATGGTCGGACATTCTCCTTCAGGATCTCTTGGTAGACAGCAGAATTCATAGTTCCTTTTATCACGGCAAGTCTTCCAGGTCCTGAAGCAGCAAAACAGCCCCAGACCATCACACTACCACCACCATATTTTACTGTTGGTATAATGTTCTTTTTATGAAATGCAGTGTTCCTTCTACGCCAGATATACTTGGACACACACCTTCCAAAGAGTTCCACTTTTGTCTCATCGGTCCACAGAATGTTGTCCCAAAAGTCTTGGGGATCATCAAGATGTGTTGTGGAGAAATTGAGACGAGCTTTGATGTTCTTTTTGCTCAGCAGTGGTTTTCTCCTTGGAACTCTGCCATGCAGGCCATTTTTGCCCAGTCTTTTCCTGATGGTGGAGGCATGAACGCTGACCTTAACTGAGGCAAGTGAGGCCTGCAGTTCCTTGGACGTTGTTGTGGGGTCTTTTGTGACCTCTTGGATGAGTCGTCGCTGCACTCTTGGGGTAATTTTGGGCGGCCGGCCACTCCTGGGAAGGTTCACCACTGTTCCATGTCTTCGCCATTTGTGGATAATGGCTCTCACTGTGGTTCGCTGGATTCCCAAAGCTTTGGAAATGGCTTTATAACCCTTTCCAGACTGATAGATCTTAATTACTTTCTTTCTCAATTGTTCCTGAATTTCTTTGGGTCTCGGCATGATGTGTAGCTTTTAAGGATCTTCTGGTGGACCTTACTGTGTCAAGCAGCTCCTATTTAAGTGATGCCTTGATTGTGAACAGGTGTGGCAATAATCAGGCCTGGGTGTGGCTAGAGAAATTGAACTCAGGTGTGGACAACCACAGTTATAGTATGTTTTAACAAGGGGGGCAATCACTTTTTCACACAGGGCCATGATGGTTTGGATTTTTTTTCACCTTTAATAATAAACACCTTCATTTACAAATTGCATTTTGTGTTTACTTGTGTTGTCCTTGACTATTGTTTAAATTGGTTTGATGTTCCGAAACACTTAAGTGTGACAAACATGCAAAGGAACAGGAAATGAGGAAGGGGGCAAACACTTTTTCACACCACTGTAAGTTGCGCAGTTGATGCCTAGCTGTGGAAACATCATGTGTTGCACCTTCACAGTGCCTGAACAAAAAAAATAGGCTAGAAATTTTTAGGGGCAATGCAGAATTAACACAGTTTAAAAAATAAATAAACATTTTGCAGCTGGGAAACAGCTTTGGAAAAAAGTTTGAGTAGCACCCTTATAGTACTTAAGCACCATAATATAGCAGTAGAGGAATAGCAAGGTGGTAATGGTGGCAGGCCAGCAGTGGTGGCAGGAAACTTTAATGGTAACAAAAGATGGTAATGGTAGTAAACCAGCTAGTAAGCCAGAGGTGGTTATTGTGGCCACCCAAGAGCTGTGGAAGGAACTGGTAACCTGCTACCCTGACACCAGGAACTTGCGTCAGGGTAGCAGGGGTGGAAAGAGGTGGTAATGTTGGTAGGCCAGAAGTAGTGGAAGGAGCTGTGTAATAAAATGTCGGGGGCCATATCTGAGGCACAATTTTAGATGTTAGCATCAGTTACAGAGCATTTGAACTCATTGCTGATCCAGCACTGGTTCATTTATATAAAAAGTTATCCTGTCCATTGTATCAGGGTGTAGGGAGATTTTATCTCTCTGTCACAAATTCATCAATGAACTGAATATCCTCTGTGATAATAGCAGTGGTGAATCCCACTGTGCTGCCACCATTTTGTGACAACAGCAGTGTGAAATCTCAGGCAATTTCACCAATATGTGATAGATGGCTGTTCATATCTCACCATGCTGCCACCAATACATGAAGAACATGGGTAAACTCACACTGCACTGTCACAAATACATGATGATATCACTCTCAACCTCACCCTGTACAAATATTTTTCAGCTTTCGGGATCCCAGTCTAGTGCTAGCAGACTGGTGTGTAAAAGGTTCACTGCGTAGTCACTCTTTCCCTCACTAAAACAACCGCCACCATGTGTTTCAGAATATCTTTGATTAAGATTATAAATTTTAAGAAAATGACAGACAGGAAAATTTCACAGATTTACAATATAGTAGTGGTCTTCAAAAAGACAGGAACTCTTTAAGTTCTGTCTTAGTGCATTAGAGATAATCTTTTCAAACATTAAAATATTGTTTAATAAGAAAAAATGTAAAGTCGTAAACAAAATATTTCCAGAAAATTTTACTACACAATTAAAGAGACAATATACCAACAGAAACACAAAAAAAATTAAATATAAAAGAACTTAACAATGTCCTGAGTTCTTTGTGTTCGGGCAGAGTTCAGTCAATGAGTATAAAATGGTACTATGTTACAGTAGGTGGTAAAGGAGAGCTCCAGACTGCTGATGCAGCTACTTTTTTCTTGTGCTTGAGGAGGGTGCTGGCGTAAATAACCTGACCAATTAAGAGGTCTGAGGAGTGGCTTAGGGAACATCAACATGTTTACGATCATGCACCTGCCGCTCTCTCAGGTACAGTTTACTAAATGCATTAGTAGCATATATATATATATATATATATATATATATATATATGTATGTGTATATATATATATATATATATATATATATATATATATATATATATATATATATATATATATATATATATATATATATATATATATATGTATGTGTGTGTGTGTGTGTGTATATATATAAATGCTTTGTATTCTTGTGACTCATATATTATCATCCAGAATGGCATTACCTTTCAAATGAATAGAGATATGATAGGGATCAAATGTCTGCTGTTGCAACTATGAGATGAAATGTGCCTCTTAGTTCAAGTGTGTTTGTGCTGGTAATTAGTTGATACTTGGGAATATGTTCTTATTATGAATGTGATGTTATCAGCCTGGCACTTATGAAACTCACTTACATTTTTATTGTACATAGGAAAATATATGGAATGTGCATTCTGCTTTTGCAGGCTAAACCATTTATTGTGAGGGCAATAAACCTGGACAAATGTGGTTACTCTATGTAAGTATCTGCTTAACATTTGTAATTATTTAGGTCTAGAAATTGGAATGTTTTATGATAGCTATTGGACCAGAGACCTTGGATGAATGTTCCCTTAATTTCTTGCTAAAGTGGATACAACTTCCATTAGGAATCAAATAAGAACACAGTGCTGTAAAAAGCTAGGAGGGTGCTGCTCACCCCAAGTAAATACAAATAGAACTAGTTCCCCCACAAACGGGGTTTTTAGGCAGCAAGAGACAGTAATAGAGGCCAATAGAAGTAGTATAAAAGGTATTTTAATAATAATTGGTAAAAACAAACATGAGCTTCACCTGAACACTTGGATAACAGACAAAATCATGTATATAAAGTACATATAATGTCACATGGAAGTAAAATAACAGACACAACTATGTTACACTATATGAGTAGATAACAGTGAGAGCATAAAGCTAACGCGTTTCGACCCCAAAGGGGGTCTTCTTCAGAGATGGTGGTCTGTTAAAAGAAAAACAAGATTACACTGAATAAATAAATCCGGTGTTATACATATTAGGGATACCCAATATTAATTTAAAAATGGTTTACCCAATAATGTACTTCCAGGTAGGTAAGATGGATTATAGTGCTTCAGAAGAAAGGTTCTCCCATAAGGCAATGTCTCAATTTCCTTTACACATCTTGAGTGGTACCTGGTCCGTATGTATTGCCAAGATGCCAGATGGAAGAGGAGGCAGCGTCACACACCCACTGGCGTGACTCGCGGGAGGTCACACTATTGCCTTGCCCCCCAGAAGAGGAAACTCCGGGGGGGTAGGTGCCAAGTAAATACAAATAGAACTAGTTCCCCCACAAACAGGGTTTTTAGGCAGCAAGAGACAGTAATAGAGGCCAATAGAAGTGGTATAAAAGGTATTTTAATAATAATTGGTAAAAACAAACACCTACTTCTGGGGGGCAAGGCAATAGTGTGACCTCCCGCGAGTCACGCCAGTGGGTGTGTGACGCTGCCTCCTCTTCCATCTGGCATCTTGGCAATACATACGGACCAGGTACCACTCAAGATGTGTAAAGGAAATTGAGACATTGCCTTATGGGAGAACCTTTCTTCTGAAGCACTATAATCCATCTTACCTACCTGGAAGTACATTATTGGGTAAACCATTTTTAAATTAATATTGGGTATCCCTAATATGTATAACACCGGATTTATTTATTCAGTGTAATCTTGTTTTTCTTTTAACAGACCACCATCTCTGAAGAAGACCCCCTTTGGGGTCGAAACGCGTTAGCTTTATGCTCTCACTGTTATCTACTCATATAGTGTAACATAGTTGTGTCTGTTATTTTACTTCCATGTGACATTATATGTACTTTATATACATGATTTTGTCTGTTATCCAAGTGTTCAGGTGAAGCTCATGTTTGTTTTTACCAATTATTATTAAAATACCTTTTATACTACTTCTATTGGCCTCTATTACTGTCTCTTGCTGCCTAAAAACCCCGTTTGTGGGGGAACTAGTTCTATTTCAACTTCCATTAGGAGGTTTTTGATAGATAGATTTTTTAACAGGCTCTGCCTTTTTCAGATGCGTTTGGTGCACTTGCTCCTCATTCTAGCCCCCGGGTTTTGGACTATGTATGATACAGAAAAGGTTGGCCTATGGGACTTTAAATGAGTTGGTCAAGGAGTGTAATAATTAAATAAAATGTATTGTAGTTCCAAGAACATAATCATAAAAAAGCGTAAAGGACAACATCATGAAACATGGATAGACCATTGACATATTTGTTACAGTACTAAAAGTCCATAATATACATATACAACTTGTGTACTCTACACGTTTCGCGAACTCTGTTCGCTTCCTCAGGAGTTGATATATATATACAGTATATCTAGAAAACAGTAAGTATTGGTAAAGTATGATATGATTCAGATTAGAAGGAAAGCATGTGGCCTCAAAAAGGTACCCCATACTTACATTATGGTCAATTGGTCCAGAGGACTGAACTCCAAAGGCAAAAACGGGAAATGCGCTCCCACCGGGAGCTGAAGGAGCGTGGCCCGCAGCACCCAAACGGGGGGCTGGCGGAGGGCAAGCCTGGTGAACAGAAAAGGTGAAGAGGTTGTGTATCCTGACGTGCCCCATGACCACATATGTCATAGCAGCTGTAATCAAAGCAGTATCAACATCAAATAAACAATGTACTTGATAATGACTAAGAAGTATAGATAATGTAGTGTCACTGTTATAGAGTAGAAACCATGAAATTGTGGGCATGGATGCACAGAGCCAGAGTGAGTAGAAGAAAAGTGCAAAAAAAAAAAAGAGATATTGATGATAATAATAATAATAGTGAAAAAAATAAAATTAAAAAGGAGGACGTATCCCTTGGCGTGCCTCATTAAAAGTATCCAACATAAAGGTTGTAATAAAGATAGGATAATTATAGATGTATATAATTAAATAATAGTAATCACCATAAGGTGATATTGGAATATAAAACTATAGATATCTTTATAGCATTAAAATGGGACTCGAGCATAAACAAGGGTAAACAAGGCCACATGCTTTCCTTGTAATCTGAATCATATTATACTTTACCAATACTTACTGTTTTCTAGATATACTGTATATACATCAACTCCTGAGAAAGCGAACAGAGTTTGCGAAACGCGTAGAGTACACAAGTTGTATATGTATATTATGGACTTTTAGTACTGTAACAAATATGTCAATGGTCTATCTATGTTTCATGATGTTGTCCTTTACGCTTATTTATGATTATGTTCTTGGAACTACAATACATTTTATTTAATTATTACACTCCTTGTCCTGACCTCTATGACCAACTCATTTAAAGTCCCATGGGCCAACCTTTTCTGTATCATATGTATTATAGGGATGGAGTTGTGTCATAGGCAGCACCCAGACCGTTTTCTTTTTCTGGGTTTTGGACTATGGTATTCTCCCGGTCTTTGTCCAACTGCAAGATGATTGATGTGGTCAGTCTCTTGGTGGAAACTCAAACTTGTTATAAGCAAGCTAAACCCTCACTTGGATGCCTGTGATAGAGAGTGATACGTGTGTTGTTCCTGATCAAGTTCCCTGTCTTCCCAAGCTCTGCTAGATTGGATTTCCCAATCCTTGGACTGGATTTTGGACTATTCCCTGAACTCAGCCTGCCTTTTACCTGGTCTGCCATAGAACCACGCTACCTACCTGCATACTGCAAGTACTGTTTGCTTTGCTTAGTTTGCACCTGCACTGGCATGGTGGCCAGGCACTATAGCATTGTGTATAAGTCCTGGGGGCGACTGAGTACCGGTAGGCCTGCCCTATGGGAAAGGGGGCTGCTATAGATGAAGAACA
Organism: Lithobates pipiens; assembly: GCF_037356315.1. Taxonomy (NCBI): domain Eukaryota; kingdom Metazoa; phylum Chordata; class Amphibia; order Anura; family Ranidae; genus Lithobates; species Lithobates pipiens. The sequence continues at coordinate 167,034,135 of NW_027507764.1, forward strand.
CAGTAGCCAGCTTCATGTATTGGTGGCAGCAGTGTCTGATCACCTGCGTTGGGGTAGACGTGACAGTCTTGATTTAAAAAAAAAAAAAGATGCTGGGGGCGTGGTTTGCCTTGACTGGAAATGGCTGCTTAATCTCCCTGCTCTGTCAGACTATAGCCTAAACGAAGCTACCGATGGGGAATTCAATCTTTATTTCGGTACGCCGAGAATGGGGACTGCCTCCAGAACAAACGCTACCTCACGATCTCCGAGAGGAAACAGAAGCCAGAATACGCCCGGCATTCCAGAGCTGTTCTGGACACATAGGGCTAATATGGCGGCGTCCTCCTCAGCCTCCTCACAGGCGCGAGACGAGATCGTGCTGACACCGGCTACAGCGGACCGTTCCGATACTCCGGCGGGTCCTGTTCCTTCTCCCTCTCAACACCCGATCCTGCAGGATCTCTGCGCGGTGGCTTCCGACATAAAGGACACCTTTACCGCCACGATTACTGATCTCCCCCAGGAATTGCACGCAATGGCGGGAAGAGTGCAAGAAGTTGAGAGAAAGACAGCCTTTCAGCAATCCGCAATCAGGAAAATCACCATGACTGTGGATACACACACAGTCCACCTGAGAGAAATACAGAGGCATGTCGAAGACCTCGACAACCGCGGCAGAAGACATAATTTGAGGGTGAGGGGTCTGCCGGAGAGTGTGGATAATGCTCAACTTCTCCCTACAGTATCCTCCCTATTCAGACAACTGCTTGATTCACAGGACACAAACCATATTGAAATGGAACGGATCCACAGGGCTCTTAGACCAAAAGGCAGGGAATCTGATCCCCCTAGGGATATTATTTGCTATATTAACGATTATAAACTAAAGGAAGATATCTTGAAGCAGGCACGGACCAAAGGATCCCTGGAATTTGAAGGCCACATAATATCCATTTATCAAGATCTGTCGGCTATCACTTTGAGACATAGGAAAGATTTGCGCCCACTGCTAGAAGTGCTGAAAGCTAGAGGTATACCTTACCGATGGAAATACCCCTTTGCTCTTTCTGCTACTCACCGCGGACATACAGCTACACTCAGAGTCCCTGAAGAGCTAGATTCTTTCTGCAAATCCCTGGATATACCGTATACAGCGGTGCCGAACTGGTATGCGGACATCAACATTCCGGGTACTACTTCTAAGCTGATTTCCGATGACCCCATGCAAACACAGCCCACTCACTTCAGGAGACGGCGGTCTCCATCCACTACGAGATCAGGCCCAAATTCTGCCTTACATCAAGATCCCTATAGTCCTACAGCAGCTCCACTACCCAGAAGAGCTCGCAGAGATCGCTAGCTACTCTACTTACCTCCTATCCTGTGTTTGAGTTAGCGATGCGTTGAAGAAAGTTATAATCACCCCTTATTTTATTTCTTTCAAAGTTTCTCTTTTCTAGCCGGAGAGCATATGGATGCGCATAGATACCCATTTAAGCTAAACGGTACATATCAGTTGTTCTAAGTTCCCTTCTGGACGCGAGTATCAGACTCATATATATGTTCTGGCATACATATTAATTTACTTCAACAAAAAGCGAGGTTCATGTTTTACATCGCTGCCTTCCCACGGTTTGTTAATTGAATCCACAGGGCCCCTTGTAATTCCCTATGGAGTCTCCCATAGAAAAGCCATCCCATACATTATCCCACTAGAGCCCCGATAACAAGATCGTCAGGAAAAGGAATGTAATTCCTTGTCTGCTACTCTTGACTCTGTCGTGTGTGCCCTCACACATGCAACTTGATGTTTTTTTCATCTCGATAGCTAGCAATGGAGGTCTCACCCTCTGACCACGCTTTCCAGTTTTGCCCAGCGCATCAGGATTGGATTGTCGTCTTTTCTGTGGTCTATCCCATGCGAGCATATTGATCGGGATTACAGCACCTCGCGTATGTTCTGGAGAAACCAACGCGATAGTATGCCTACTTACCTGCTATGAAGCCATCCACATCCCATATATTCCTTGCGGACATCGAGCAATGAATATATACTTTGACATTGGGAACGGAACCTACATCATAACATACTGGTGCTCATCGAATGATCTTCTTTTTGTGACAGAGGTACATGGACATGCTTCTTCAACCACATAGGTTTCAGGGACCTACTCAACAATTGAGTCCTCGAAACGGATCTACACTATAGCATACTGTTGCCACTAGTGCATCACTTCCATAAGAATCTGGTTGTTCTCGATTGCATATTTATCTATAGGTCTTATGGGCCACGGTTCTCCAAGGTGTATAGGGACTCTTATGGTATACCTCCTGATCGCAATGCCTTAACTTAAGTCTCACGTATACACACGATGCTGATTTGTTTTTGGTACTGCTGAAAAAGTTTATTGTCGCTGTCTTTCTGATATCATTGGCGCTTTGGCCGCATTTTCTTTTTTTTTTTTCTTTCACAGGTTTAGATTATAACTATGAATTGTCTTCCTCATATAGAGGCTCTTGGTTTTACCTTATTAACTGTTTAATGTAATGGGTTTAGTTCCTATAATATTTTTATTCTCGATTGCTGAGAGATCACTAGTTGATCTTTGCTAATGCAGGTCTTCCCTTCTCTTACATATCCATACTGGACCGTTCTACTCAACCATAGCTATCCGAAATCGCCTCAAACACTCTATAATCCCTTGCATCTATTACATTATGTGAGCTTTCTCCCACACCCTCTCACAATGCCTTCCCCACTCTGCACCGTTTTTCTAGCCCCTAGGCACATAGTCTGACAAACGATTCTTTCTCTTCTTTCTATTCATCCAAACCACCACCCACAAAGTGGTACGATTTCCAATTTTACTTGTATATGACACTCTCATACACTAAACCACTGCTTCGTTCCGGCTCTAATCTTCCCCCATCTTGATAGGCGAGCTGGTTCTCACCCTTAGCCGGATATCCTTTTCTTCAACCGACATCCCTAACCCACTTACCTCTACTTTACCTACCCATCCCCGGCGTTACACTTTACCTAGAGTGCCTTATAGTCCAGTCATAAGATCGCGCAACATACTTTATAATACATCTCCTCTTATAGTCGACTAGACAACATTATATCTTTTCATTCCACATTTCTGTACTTTGCATTAGGATCCAACACACGCATTGCTCATGGCTCCCACAACAAATACATCCCCTTCCACACAACTCAAATCTACCTCCTTGAACGTCAAGGGTCTGAATGTACCTGAGAAACGATTGCAACTTCTCCTAACTATGCAACGCAATAAGGTTGACGTCGTTTTTTTACAGGAAACGCATTTCCGTACTAATTCTATTCCAAAACTTTACAATTTTTATTACCCCACAGTTTTTCACTCAACAAATGAAATAGCAAAAACGAAAGGTGTCTCTATACTTATATCAAAACATACCCCCATTCAAATCATGGGTGAGCTGTCTGATCAACAAGGAAGATTCCTCTTCCTGAAGGGCACATATAGGAACAGGACAATCACACTGGTCAATATTTATGCCCCTAATAGTGGTCAAGTACCCTTCTTCCGTGACTTGACGAATCAATTAGCCAATTTCCAAGAAGGTACATTAATCTTAGGGGGAGACTTTAATGCCCCACTAAACCCCATCCTGGACACCTCCACAGGTACTTCCTCTTTACCTTACACCGCACTTAAAGCAATCAAACTGGAATTACTATCATTTTTACTCCATGATACCTGGCGTATGCTTCATCCTGATCATAAAGACTACACATATTTTTCTCCACCTCATCTTAAATACTCTAGAATTGATTACCTCTTCTTATCCCAGCCAGATCTCCCACTACTTCAGAAAGCTACAATTGATGCGATGTTCATATCAGACCACCATCCAATCTCAATAACCTTATCATTCCCAGCTTCACTTCCACAATCACAAACATGGAAATTAGATCCTTCCTTGCTCACAGACAAGGCTATAGTAACAGAAATTGAGAAAAGCTTACAACAATTCTTTGCTGAAACTAATATCTCCGATACTTCACCACAAATCACATGGGCAACACATAAGTGCGTAATTAGGGGGATTTTTATTGCTGAGGCCTCTAAAAGGCGGAAACTTAGATCTCAATACCAAAACAAATTATTACAAAAGATTAGTCGTTTAGAAAAAACAAACTTCAGCCCAAGATACCCTGAATTCATTAACTTTATGTAGAAAGGAACTAATAACCCTACTAGGCAAACAAATTTATCCTTACCCAAAAAACATTCTATGAATATGGTAATAAAGCCGGTAGACTATTAGCTAGAGCTTTACAGACTAAGAAAGCCAAAACGACAATACATTCCATCACCACCACGCAAGGCCAAAAACTTAATTCCACTCCAGACATAGCTAAACAGTTCTTATTATACTACTCTAAATTGTACAACCTGAACTCTCCAGACCCCACAAAAATGGCAGAAGAACAGACACAACTGATCAAGTCCTTCCTTACTCGTTATAGCCCTACTCCCATCTCTGAATCCATCTGCCAAGACCTAGACAAGCCCATAACCACAAAAGAAGCAGACTTTGCCTTAAACATGCTGAAAGCTGGTAAAAGCCCGGGACCAGATGGCCTCATGGTCGGCTATTATAAATCTTTCAAACAATACTTAACGCCTATCTTTGCCAACACATTTGATGCCTATGCTACACCCACTTCACCCCCGAGAGACCTACTAAAGGCCCATATAACGGTCATCCCGAAACCGGGCAAAGATCCCTCACTAATATCTAATTACAGACCAATTTCACTTCTAAACGTTGACCTTAAGTGGTATGCTAAGATCTTGGCTAATAGATTCCTTCCCTTGCTTCCAGGTTTGGTCCATCTTGATCAGGTGGGATTCATTCCTGGCAGAGAGGCGAGGGATAACACCCTCAAAGCCATAAATATTCACCATTGGCTTAACAATCCCAACCAAAAGGGATTATTCTTGTCGTTGGATGCGGAGAAGGCGTTTGATAGAGTGGCCTGGGATTATATGTCGGAGGTCTTGAAGGCTACGGGCCTTCCTGATCGGATGCTACGTTATATCCTTGCGCTTTACTCTGGCCCTACCGCTAGAGTCTGAGTCAACAGCCACCTGTCGGACGCCTTCCCCATCTCCAACGGCACGTGACACTTCTCCACTTATTTTTATTTATTTTATTTTATTTTTGTACTTACCTTAGAACCACTTCTTCGTTGCATACGGGAAAACCCAGATATCAAAGGAATTGACATACATAACCGTACTTATAAACTAGCTGCCTTTGTAGATGATATCCTTTTGTTTCTGACAGAGCCCTTGACTACACTGCCGAACCTTTTGAAAACGCTTGAACACTTCACTTACTTGTCCCACCTCAAGATCAATTTTCTAAAATCTAAAGCCTTAAATATCACCTTAACCCCCAACACAATGCTCACATTGTCAACAAAATTTCCCATTCAAATGGAACACTACAACCCTTACTTATTTTGGCATCCAAATTCCTGTTTCCCTTAACAAACTATACGATGTAAATTATCTACCATTGTTACAAACTATCACTAAAGATCTAAAAAACTGGGCCTCCGGACTATTTTCCTGGTTCGGCAGAGCGGTCATACTCAAAATGAATATCCTCCCGAGGGTCTTATACTTGTTACAAACAGTCCCAATTAAACTCCCTCCAACATTTTTCATTACATATCAGAAAATTTGTACTAAATTTATTTGGGGTACACTTCGCCACAGATTGAGTTATACTAAACTTACATCCCCCAAGTTTCATGGAGGTCTTGGGCTCCCGGGCGTGGAAAAATATTATCAGGCAAGCCATCTAACGAGGATTTTAGACTGGAACATTCACCTCTTTTCCAAAGATTGGGTTCAATTGGAAAATATGTTTTCACACATTCCACTTGCCTCAGCACCATGGATACTGGCCACTCATATCCCCTCGACTTACAGCTCTCATCCACTGATTCATCCCACATTGTCTGTCTTTCAAAAGGTCTGTTCATGATTTCAGATATCATCTATTATTGGCCCTATGACCCCCCTCAAGCTAAATCCGGCTTTTTTACAGGGCATGCATTCATCCTTTTTGAAAGACTTTTGGCCACATGCAAATGTCCGGGCCATGCATTTCTTTACTAATGGCAAAATTATGTCATACTCTACTTTATCGGATCGTTTACAACCCCACATATTTCCGTATTGGAATTACATCCAAATTAAACATTTTCTCGAATCACAAGCTCAAACCTCAGCATTGACCAGATTTCTAACCCCTTATGAGGACATGTGCCAAAAAGCAGAACCCCAGAGACACCTCATCTCCTTTACGTATTCCTTACTATTCCCTTCCCACAATAATCTCCGTGATTGGACCACAGAGAAATGGTCAAGAGATATCTCTATCAACCTTACAAACAAGGATTGGGAAAAAATATACACAATAGCTCACAAAGGATCTCTGAACATTTATGCACAGGAAAACGCTTACAAACTAATTTCCAGATGGTACAGAACCCCTCTCCATCTCCATCACATCTATCCATCACTTTCGTCGCAGTGCTGGAGATGTGGATCTGAACCAGGTTCCTTATTACACCTGTGGTGGTCCTGTACTAAGATTCAACCATTCTGGGAGAAAGTCCATGAGCTGATACATCACGTTACAACTTACAAACTAGAATTTACCCCTGCACAATTCTTACTCCACCATCCTGCCAAACCCAGCCGCACATACCAACGTTCCCTCACTATGCATATGATCTCTGCAGCCAATATGTGCATCCCCAAACATTGGCGCTCACCAACTCCGCCTTCCATAAGGGATTGGCTCGAGCGCATCCAAAAAACAGCTGACATGGAAGATTTGATCCATCAGGCGAAAGACACACCTTCTAAATACGTTCAGACCTGGTCTTGTTGGAAGCATTTTATCACCACCCCGACATACCGAGCATTACTTACCTGATGTGATAACTTCATCGACGAGTTTCCTTAACCCACTGTATCCCCTGGCCAAGCCGGTCTCACTACCCCGTTTATCCCACAGATACACTTAAAGTATTTTCTTCTTTTAGCGCTGAATCTCGGATCACAGAGATTCCTTCTATTACACGGGGGACCTCCCTTAACGCTCAACTCCTCTCTTCTCATCGTGACAACATAACTAACTGGATGAAGTTCTTAATGGCTCTATACATGGCACTCCAGCCCTTCACTAGTTACCCCTTTTTCCCGATACCCTTAACAATCCTCCCTTCCTAGTCCTGATGCACACCTTTGACTCTGACACGTTGGTTAGGCCTTTAAATCTTTGTACGTATTTCTGCTGACTAGCGTCTGGCTCCGCTATCACTAGACCTGTTCTTCTTGTTTGTGCGCATTAACAAATGTTTATAATATTTACGAGTTCCTTCTTGTTACTTCTTACATCTATACTTTCTAGTGCTCAGGGTACTACCGTACTTCTGGAAACCTTATCTCTATCCTCCATCCAGTCACAGTCTGATCCCAGTTCTCGTATTTGTATTCTCGCATCTCAGGAGTACGGTACATACCAAGTGCACTAACACTCCCCCCCCCCCTTTTTTTCTTCTTTTTTTTTTTTTCTTTCTTGTTTTCGAGGAGCAGTTATACATACCCAGCCATGACTCCTTGCAATGTCCGAACACGATATTATGCTAATCACCTCACAATATTGTATTTGATCTTAGACTATTAGTTATACCAACAAGCTTTTTGCCGGATGGTGTCTCCCAAATGATATTACATTGCTTGTATCTAACTGGAGTTGTACTCTTATACTTCATGTACTTATTGTATTGAATATTACAGTTATTGCTTTTGTTCACTTGTGAAACTTCAATAACAACTTTGAAAACAAAAAAAAAGATGCTAATTAAATGTTAAGAGGTTCTGCAGTGTTCTGCCATAGTACTGATAATGGAAGTTTGGAATGTGGACAATAGGTTGTTTACTATGGGAGATGCAGTCCTGGTGTGGTGTATTCTCTCTGGGTGAGTATGAAATTCATTCTGTGCTGCCACTACTACCACTAGCAGCCTGACAAACTTTAACAGAATAAGGTTATACTGGTATTCCATACTTCATTATCAACACACCCTCTCTGACAATACACTGGTCACAGGGTAAGCAAACAGGCCAATTGTTTGTTAAGTAAGCGCCAGCCAGTAGTCCATCTTGGACACCCAACAGACCATCTAATCCTCAGTACAAAGGTTGTTTCAACATTCACCCTGGACCCAAGGCCAAAATCATATGGTTTAGGCTCTGCCTGTGACTGTTGCCAGTAGTTAGGCCTATCCAGTGTGGTTTGAAAAATGACTTAAATGCTGAGGAAGCCACTGGTAATCCTTTTAGTGATTTAAGGATCAGAGTTGGTGATGAAAGAGGATCCTGCCACTCTCTAAAAAGGCAGCCAATAGGTTTTTCTGGAACAGCTCTTCCAAGTGACATATTTTTTGCTCCTTTTATGATGGCAGAATGAAATCTGCCCATTTCTATTGTATTAATGATGCAAAAGGGTGATCAGCCAGTAATGGTCCCTTTCCTTCATTGCCCAAATCCTTTTTTTTTGTGCAGGAACTTTAGCACGAATAAGCCAATTCACCACCAATTTCTTTCAGCAGAGGGCCCCAAATCCTCTGTGTCACTGGGGACAACAGTGTCCTTAGTGATCTTACCTCACCCAAACACAACTTCTGGGGCTTGTGAGGAGTGTCCTCCTCCTTTTCATTTACAGCACCCCAGCCCTCCGACTCGTACTCCTCCGCTGCTTGCTACTGTCTCTGCTTGTAAATATCACTGTATGATTTATGAAAACTTACTGTACCAAGGAAATCAAATTAATTTGTTACTAATCATGCCACTGTGGAACTGCCTGCATCTACAAGTAGAAATCATATTTTACAATACATATAACACAGCTTGACTTTTTGAAGCTGGCTATTATTTGATATATTCCTGTGTGATCAAGTAAAGCATAACTATATATATTTTATTATTCATAACATTGGGGGACTTCTTGACTTCTGAGCAAGAGTTATCTTTTATAGACATGTGCATTCGTTTTCGTCCGAATGCATTTTCGTCCGAATTTCAGCTATTTTCGTTTTCGTTTTGACAAACGATAACGAAAGCACAAAATCCGAAAAACGAAAGATCCGACATAAATAAATACTTTATTTTCGTTTTCATTGTTACAACAGTTCGATATAGAATAGGAGATTCGACATGACTCTGACAACAATCTGTGTCTATAGAACCTGTGGTCGAATGTGCCTAACCTTACCTCTATTAGTCCAAGATTATATAGAGAAAATATTCACAGAGAAAAAAGATTTGACAGAGAGAAAAGATTCTGCAAGTTACTGTCCTAAAAAGTGTTTGGGGACCCGGGTCCTGCCCCAGGGGACATGTATCAATGCAAAAAAAAGTTTTAAAAACGGCCGTTTTTTCGGGAGCAGTGATTTTAATAATGATTAAAGTGAAACAATAAAAGTGTAATATTCCTTTAAATTTCGTAGGGGGGGGGGGGGGGGTTGTCTATAGTATGCCTGTGAAGGGGCGCATGTTTCCCGTGCTTAGAACTGTCCCTGCACAAAGTGTCATTTATGCAGGAAAAAAAGTCCTTTAAAATCACTCGCAGCTATTATGAATTGTCGGCTCCCGTAATACAGAGAACACTCATTGAAAGTCATTGATAAAAAAAATAAAAAATAAAAAAAATAAATTAAAAAAAAAGCGTGGGGGTCCCCCAAATTCAATTACCAGGCCCTTCAGGTCTGGTATGGATATTAAGGGGAACCCTGCCTCAAATTTAAGAAAAAATTTGACGTGGGGTTCCCCCTAAATATCCATACCAGACCCTTTATCCGAGCACGCAACCTGGCAGGCCGCAGGAAAAGAGGGGGGGACGAGAGAGCGGCCCCCCTCCCTCCTGAACCGTACCAGGCCACATGCCTTCAACATTGGGAGGATGCTTTGGGGGTCTGTGACCCCTCAAAGCACCTTGTCCCCATGTTGATGAGGACAAGGGCCTCATCCCCACAACCCTGGCCGGTGGTTGTGGAGGTCTGCGGGCGGGGGGCTTATCAGAATCTGGAAGCCCCCTTTAACAAGGGGACCCCCAGATCCCGCCCCCCCCCCCCTGTTTGAAATGGTAAGGGGGTACAAAAGTACCCCTACCATTTCACAAAGAAAGTGTAAAAAATGGTTAAATAAAACAAACACACTTTTGAAAAATTCCTTTATTAAAAATAAAAAAAAGATTCCAGCGGCGGTAATCCACTCTTGCTATCCAGCGACGGACGGTCATCTCTCCAGCGATGGCTCATCTCATCCAGTGCAGCGAATCCTCCATCCTTCTTCTGTCTCCGTGGAGGAGACACTGCAGGCATTCTGGCGGCTGACGTTTCTTATATACGGAGGGCGGGAGAGATGACCGTCCATCGCTGGATAGCAAGAGTGGATTACCGCTGCTGGAATCTTTTTTTTATTTTTTTATTTTTAATAAAGGAATTTTTCAAAAGTGTGTTTGTTTTATTTAACCATTTTTTACACTTTCTTTGTGAAATGGTAGGGGTACTTTTGTACCCCCTTACCATTTCAAACAGGGGGGGGCCGGGATCTGGGGGTCCCCTTGTTAAAGGGGGCTTCCAGATTCTGATAAGCCCCCCGCCCGCAGACCTCCACAACCACCGCCAGGGTTGTGGGGATGAGGTCCTTGTCCTCATCAACATGGGGACAAGGTGCTTTGAGGGGTCACAGACCCCCAAAGCATCCTCCCAATGTTGAGGGCATGTGGCCTGGTACGGTTCAGGAGGGAGGGGGGGGCGCTCTCTCGTCCCCCTGTTTTCCTGCGGCCTGCCAGGTTGCGTGCTCGGATAAAGGGTCTGGTATGGATTTTTAGGGGGAACCCCACGTCAATTTTTTTTTAAATTTGACGCGGGGTTGCCCTTAATATCCATACCAGACCTGAAGGGTCTGGTTATGGATATTTAGGGGGAACCCCACGTCAATTTTTTTCTTAAATTTGAGGCAGGGTTCCCCTTAATATCCATACCAGACCTGAAGGGCCTGGTAATTGAATTTGGGGGACCCCCACGCTTTTTTATTTATTTATTTATTTATTTTTTTATCAATGACTTTCAATGAGTGTTCTCTGTATTACGGGAGCCGACAATTCATAATAGCTGCGAGTGATTTTAACCACTTGCCGACCGCCGCACGACGATGTACGTCAACAGAATGGCACGGGCAGGCATAAGGGCTTACATGTACGTCCTTGCCTGCCCGCGGGTCGGGGGCCCGATCGGGCCCCCGCCCGGTGCCTGCGGCGGTCAGTATTCGTTCGGGAGCGATCCCGGACGAGGGGACGGCCATTCATTCATGGCCACCCCCTCGCGATCGCTCCCGACGAATGAAAATGTCCCGTGACATCACTTCCTCTCCTGTAATGTAAACACAGGAGAGGAAGTGATGTATTCTCTCCTCCGTGTCGGTATTTTTCGTTCCGGCACCGAGGAGAGAGCATCGGTGAGTTGCACAAGCACTACACTACACAGTAGAACATGCCAGGCACACTCACACCCCCCCTTTACCCCCCGATCACCCCCCAATTACCCCTGCCCCCCCAGTCACAGTGACACCAATTGCTTTTTTTTTTTTTTTTGCATTGGTGTCATTTGTGACTGTAATAACTGTTAGGGCAGTTAGGGTTAGCCCCCTTTAGTTCTAATGTGCCCCCTAACCCCCCCAATAAAGGTTTAACCCCGTGATCACCCGCCGCGGATTCATGGCGTTCCCGCATCGCTCCAGTGTGAACCCAGCCTAATAAGCGATCATTTTTCTGATCGCTGTATTAGTGTCACAGGTGACGCTAGTTAGGCAGGTAGGTATTTAGGTTCGCCGCAGCTTTTTATAGCGCCAGGGACCCCTATATACTACCGCATAAAGCCCCCTGATTTCCCCCTAGTTAACCCTTTCACCAGTGATCACCATATAACTGTTACAGGTGACGCTGGTTGGTTAGTTATTTTTTTATAGTTTCAGGGCACCCGCCATTTATTACCTAATAAAGGTTTAACCCCCTGATCACCCGGCGGGTGTCATTTGTGACTGTAATAACTGTTAGGGCAGTTAGGGTTAGCCCCCTTTAGTTCTAAGGTACCCCCCTAACCCCCCCCAATAAAGGTTTAACCCCGTGATCACCCCCCGTCGCCAGTGTCACTAAGGCTGGGTTCACATTGCAGCGGTTTATGAGAACGGATGAGAACCGCACTGCAGTGCAAATCACATCCGATCTCTGTGCGATTCGAGTTCAGCAATACAGATAGTATGGCTGAATTTGTGTCGCACCCGCCGCACCCGCCGCAAACTCGCACTGGACCCTTTTTTTGGTCCGCAGCAGAATCGGATCGCATGGGTGTTCACACCATGCGATCCGAGTTTGCAGATCGCACTGCGATTTGCGAACTGATCTGGGGGTGTCATTAACATTTCACTGACACTCCCAGCAGTTCGCATAGGGCAGTGTGAACTGCCGCCGGGAGGCATGTGATGCGGGAACCCGCCGCGCATTCGTGGCGTTCCCACATCGCTCCAGTGTGAACCCAGCCTAATAAGCAATCGTTTTTCTGATCACTGTATTAGTGTCACAGGTGACGCTAGTTAGGCAGGTAGGTATTTAGGTTCGCCGCAGCTTTTTATAGCGCCAGGGACCCCCATATACTACCGCATAAAGCCCCCTGATTGCCCCCTAGTTAACCCTTTCACCAGTGATCACCATATAACTGTTACAGGTGACGCTGGTTGGTTAGTTATTTTTTTTATAGTTTCAGGGCACCCGCCATTTATTACCTAGTCTCACTAGTGTACCCCTAAATTTAGGGGTGTCTACTTTCCAAAATGGGGTCATTTGGGGGGGGGGTTTGTGCCATCTTGGCATTTTATGGCCTTCAAAACTGTAACGCCCTTAGAAAGCCTGAAGGCGGTGCTTGGTTTTCGGGGCCCCGTACGCGGCTAGGCTCCCAGAAAGTCCCACATATGTGGTATCCCCGTACTCAGGAGAAGCAGCAGAATTTATTTTGGGGTGTCATTTCACATATGCCCATGGCATGCATGAGCAATATATCATTTAGTGACAACTTTGTGAAAAAAAAAAAAAAAAGTTTGTAATTTTCCCGCAACTTGTGGCAAAATATAAAATATTCCATGGACTCAACATGCCTCTCAGCAAATAGCTTGGGGTGTCTACTTTCTAAAATGGGGTCATTTGTGGGGGTTTTGTGCCATCTTGGCATTTTATGGCCTTCAAAACTGTAATAGGTAGTGAGGAGTGAAGTCAAATATTTACGCCCTTAGAAAACCTGAAGGCGGTTCTTGGATTTCGGGGCCCCGTACGTGGCTAGGCTCCCAGAAAGTCCCACATATGTGGTATCCCCGTACTCAGGAGAAGCAGCAGAATTTATTTTGGGGTGTCATTTCACATATGCCCATAGCATGTGTGAGCAATATATCATTTAGTGACAACTTTGTGAAAAAAAAATAAAAAAAAATTAAAGTTTGTAATTTTCCCGCAACTTGTGGCAAAATATAAAATATTCCATGGACTCAAAATGCCTCTCAGCAAATAGCTTGGGGTGTCTACTTTCTAAAATGGGGTCATTTGTGGGGGTTTTGTGCCATCTTGGCATTTTATGGCCTTCAAAACTGTAATAGGTAGTGAGAAGTGAAATCAAAAATTTACGCCCTTAGAAAGCCTGAAGGCGGTGCTTGGCTTTCGGGGCCCCGTACGCGGCTAGGCTCGCAAAAAGTCCCACATATGTGGTATCCCCGTACTCAGGAGAAGCAGCAGAATTTATTTTGGGGTGTCATTTCACATATGCCCATAGCATGTGTGAGCAATATATCATTTAGTGACAACTTTGTGTAAAAAAAAAAAAAAAAAATTATTTTTTGTCATTATTCAATCGCTTGAGGCAAAAAAATAAAATATTCAATGGGCTCAACATGCCACTTATCAATTTCCTTAGGGTGTCTACTTTCCAAAATGGGGTCATTTGGGGGGGTTTTGTACTGCCCTGCCATTTTAGCACCTCAAGAAATGAGATAGGCAGTCGTAAACTAAAAGCTGCGTAAATTCCAGAAAACGTACCTTAGTTTGTAGATGTGACAACTTTTGCGCAAACCAATAAATATACAATTATTGACTTTTTTTTTACCAAAGACATGTGGCTGAATACATTTTGGCCTAAATGTATGACTAAAATTGAGTTTATTGGATTTTTCTAATAACAAAAAGTAGAAAATATCATTTTTTTTCAAAATTTGCGGTCTTTTTACGTTTATATCGCAAAAAATAAAAATCGCAGAGGCAATCAAATACCATCAAAAGAAAGCTCTATTTGTGGGAAGAAAAGGACGCAAATTTTGTTTGGGTACAACATTGCATGACCGCGCAATTACCAGTTAAAGCAGCGCAGTGCCAAATTGTAAAAAGACCTCTGGTCATTTACCAGCAAAATGGTCCGGTCTGAAGGTGGTTAAAGGACTTTTTTTCCTGCATAAATGACACTTTGTGCAGGGAGAGTTCTAAGCACCAGAAACAAGAGCCCCTTCACAGGCATACTATAGACAACCCCCCCCCCCCCCCCACGAAATTTAAAGGAATATTACACTTTTATTGTTTCACTTTAATCATTATTAAAATCACTGCTCCCGAAAAAACGGCCGTTTTTAAAACTTTTTTTTGCATTGATACATGTCCCCTGGGGCAGGACCCGGGTCCCCAATAACTTTTTAGGACAGTAACTTGCAAATTAGCCTTTAAAATTAGCACTTTAGATTTTGAACGTTGGAGTCCCATAGACTTTAATAGGGTTCTAAAGTATGCTATATACTAGCTCCGTCGAATCTTCTTTATACATTCGACAGACACCATAAGCCTTCAAAGACAGATTCGACCGTAATTCATGTGGATTTTCGGACGAATGCAATTTTTGAACGAAAAACGAAATAAATAAAAACGAATTTCGGGAGTAACTAAATAAATTAAGTTTTCGGACGAAAACGAAATTCCGAAACGAAATATTTTACTCTGCACATGTCTAATCTTTTATATCTATTATTCCATACAAAATATTACTGATTCATTTGCAGCTGTTTATGTATTTGCTATACAATAAAGTTGAGACTGCCTGCTTTTTCTGGACAGGAGTCTTTCCTCAGTTAACATTACAATTCTTAGCTGTTTGATCATCACAGATCTTCATGTCTCTGCCTTGCAAATAATTACACAGCCAGAATTTTAAACAAGGGATAACACGTATTTATACCTATAGCAAAATTATTCGGTGAGAACAATTTTTTAGTTGTCCGCTGTTAGTCAGTAATAGAAGGCGCACTAGACCAAAGGATAAAAAAGTCCAAGTCCATTTATTAGTTTATACTAAAATACAATCAACAGCCAGGAAGACAGCAAAAGCTCCAACTTCTTTGGAGCTTCAGTTAAAATGAAGACCTTGAATGGATTCCTAATAAAACCTGTTCTATTCACACTTCCTTTCTGAATCTATGAAAGGAAGTTAATTGTTGGGTCAAGAGAGTTACTTGCCAACAGTATCCTGTCTTGGTTGCTCGCGTAGATACTGCTTACCAGTAGCTCTGTTGTTTCAGCAATTAGCTTCCCTACTTAGATTCACACAGCAATAAGCTTCCTTACATAGATTCAAACAGGAAAGCTGTATTTTAATCTCCATTCAAGGTTCTTATTTTAACTGAAGCCCCGAGGAAGGTGGAGTTTTCTCTGACCCCATAGTGCATTGGCTGTTTTTAAGTATAAACTAATGCATGTATTTGGACTCTTTTATCCTTTTGTCTAGCACTCTTTCCCTAAAGTGATATTAAAGTCTATTTTTTTTGTTTAAAAATAGCAAACTTGTTATACTTACCTTCTCTGTGCAGTGGTTTTGCACAGAGCAGCCCAGATCCTCCTCTTCCCGGGTCCTCCGCCAGGCCTCCTGGCCCAACTGCTGAGTGCCCCCACATCAAGCTGCCTGCTCTGGGGGAACCTAAACTGAGCCACTTCTCTATTTTTCCATTTAGACATGGCGTCGCGGCACTGCCCCACCCCCTCTCTCTCCTGCTTGGCTCACTGTCTATAATCAACAGCAGTGAGAGCCAATAGCACTCCTTATCTTAGCCAATGAGGGAGAGTCGAGGCTCTTGTGCAACATTGCTTGATTGAGATGAGGCTCAGGTAAGTATTAGGGGGGCTGAGGAGGGCTGCGGCACACTTAAGGTTTTTTTTTTTTTATCTCAATGCATAAAATGCATTAAAATAAAAAGCCTTCTCCCTTTAGAACCACTTTAAGGGATTTTTTTTTACTGGTAACCTGTTGGGGCATATGTATATGGGGATATGTATTAATCACTTTCCGAGATTTTTTTTTTAAAAATATCCCCCTGCAAACAACACTCTATCTACTCCAGGTCTCTTTCCACACACTGAAAAAAGGCTGCTGGGAACCCTGACCTTTGCCTGGAAGACACTGGCATTTAAGCAATCCCCCACTACTGGCCACAGTTGAAAAGAGAGGAAGTCATGATTGGTAATTGATTGCTATATTTATCATATTAGTTTACAGTTTTCCTTATTGTGGGGGACTTGAATTTCAAAGATCAAACTCATGGTCAATATGAACTCAAATCTCACTTCTAATTCTTATCACAACATGTTGCTGCAGATATAACTTTCAAAACACTGTTTCCCCATTTTTTACAAGTGATCACATACCATCTGTTCTCAGCTGTATAAGGAGCTCAGAGAGCTGGAGGAGTTGAAATAGCAGCACACTGATCTTCACAGTGAATGGCTGTGTGTGTGTGTGTGTGTGTGTGTATGGGGGGTGGGGTGCAAGTTAGTATTTATTCCCCATCTGGGTTTTTTTTTTATTACATAATATAAATAAATCTTTTTTCATAAACAAGCTCTAACATATGGGGGTTGATTTACTAAAACTGGGGAGTGCAAAATTGGGTACAGCTCTGCATAGAAACCAATCAGCAATCAGGACAGTACAAGCACCCCAAAATGACCAATTTGTAGAAAGGGGACACTCCAAGGTATTTAGAGAGAAGCATGATGAGTTTTTTGAATTTGTAATTAAAAAGTAAAAAAAAAATAATTTCAATTGTCATTTTAACAGTTATTTCTTATGCGCACAACACATTCTTCTACTCCTCCTGAGTATGGGGCTACCACATACCACATGTGGTAAACATAGGGATACCTCATGTTTGAGACTTTTTGCTGCCGTGATGCATAGAGGTGCCCAGAATCCAAGTACCAATATCAGGCTCTCAAGGGGCCTACATTTTGATTCCTGAGTTTCTGACTAGTTATCACAATTTTTGAGGCTCTGAAGTCCGAGGAAAGGATGAACACCCATAAAATGATCCTATTTTGGAAATAAGACCCTCCAACGTGTTTAAATAAGGCCATGATATGTCATTTGAAGATCATATTTTTGCCACAAGTTTTTGAGAATTAAAAAAAAATTGCATTTGTACACTTAACCATCCATGTTACTCAGTGAACATTTTTGATGTGCGCTGAGAGTCAGTAAGAATTACCTCCTGTGAGCATGCACAGAAGTTACATCATTCTGAGTTGGCCAATCAAGATGGATAAAAATGCAGAACCTGAAAGAAAACTGGCCAAAGATATCAGCAGAGGCTACAGAGCTATAAGGGAGAATGAAGACCTCACATTGCTGGATGGAGACACTTTCAGAGGTAAGTGTGCTATAATGTGCAAGAATGCTGTGCGTTTTTGCACAATATGGCAAATGCCCATCCACCACAAAGCAGACATTGGTTTTGCTTTAATGCTTAATTCAGATTAATAGCATTAGGAACAATTTCATATTTTAATGGCCAGAAGTCCTATACTAATGGAATTTGCAAAAAATTCTATTCTACAAATTTTATGTGCTCGTTAGGAACTAGCAGATGTTTTTGGCTGGAACACAATAAAATGACAATATTAAAATGATCTTTTGTGACAGGTCACAGCTCTGATTCACTTTAGTTTCATTCTTGACTATTTTTATTCCAGACTTAATTTTAGGCAAAACAAAGTTAGCCTGCTATGCATGAATAATTTGCAGGTGAATGTCTCAAAGCCTTGGATCTATACACACTTAAACTTACAAAGTTTATTACTGATAGACTCTGCAGCTCATTAGTGTTTTTTTCAGATGGGAATTATGCACTAATTTTGTCAGACTGCCCAAAAGAACAAAAAGGGAAGATTACAATTACTTTATGGCATATTGCAACACAGAATACTTGTGTTTTAATTGTAGTCTCTGGAGAAAATTGAACTGGACAGGATGAATTTGTATTTTACAAAAATGTATATTTAGAAATAAGGACGATGGAGGCTGAAGAGCAGATTATTAAAAGTTTGTTGATCATTTTTTTGATCTAAGGAAAGACTAGTAAATGAATTCTGATAAACTAGAATGCAACCCAATTGCTGCAGTTTTTCTGCATGTGAAATAAATATGGAGCAGAATTTTGAAATTGTTTATAGCAGTGAAATTAATTTATACATTTTGACATGTGAGCAATATGTGTATATTATGTGTTATGGAAAAGAAGTAAAAGCAAAGACTACCTATAAAAAGTGATATACCACCTTCATTAAAGTATTACCAAGATATTCAGAGAGTCTCAATTATTTTTAAGCAAGACAACTAAGATAATTCATCTTTGTGACTTTTTTTGTATTTGTATTTAATGATAACATTATCCTTTTTATTTAATTTTTTATTGTATGTGCACCTGCTGATCCTGCCAGTAATACACTTCAAATGCTAGAGTGAAAACATTCACTATTCAGTGAGGCCCGGAACGGAAAAGACAGAAAAGAAAAAGTAGTGCAGGGCCGGGCACGACAGTGTGTTTAGGGGAGACAATGCATGGGTTAATATGAAGAGCTAAGAGGGAAGGCAACATGGGATGGGGTACTTAAAGGTACAGAAGGACAAAACAACAATAGCCCTCTAATGCCCCTGTCAGGAAATAACTATTTTCCTCCAGGGAAAGAAAACAAAATGTTCCAGAAGTGGACGCATAGGGACATATTAAGGTTAAGGGATGTGTTAAAAGTAAATAGCTTATGCTCATTAGAGGAGATACGAGAGAAATACGGAAGAACATCATGGGATGGATGGAGATACAGACAACTCCAACATTTTGTTGAGTCCCTTCCAAAACCTCTCCGCTCGGGTGACAATTTAAACCCTTGGGAGAAATTGATTGACCGAGGAGGAGCGGGCAGACAGGGGATCTCTAAGATATATAGGACCTTAATATCTTTAATGGAGGATGAGGCGATACCGGCTTTTGGGAGGTGGGAAGGGGAATTGAATCAATCAATCCCAGAAAAACTGAAAGGGAAAGTTATAGACTATACCCACTCCACTTCAATAGATACGAAGATCCAAGAAATGAACTATAAATTATTGGTTAGATGGTATTATGTTCCATCGAAAATGCATAAGATTAACAAAGACTTATCACCCCTTTGTTGGAGAGAGTGTGGGAGGGAGGGAACCCACGCCCATATATGGTGGCAATGCAGTGCAATCCAGTTATACTGGGAAAAGGTGGTGGGTTTAATTAAAGAGATCGACGGGAAGGAAATAGAACTGGATCCCTGGAAATGTTTGTTTCACGCGGCCGAGGGCCCTAGGGAAAAATATAGAAGAGCACTAACTCCATTTTTGCTAAACGCAGCGAAAGTACTGATCCCGAGATACTGGAAAGTAAAGGAAACACCAGGGATAAGAGAATGGTTTAGGGAAATAGATAGATTGAGGATTATGGAAGAACTAATACACCTTCAACGGGGAGCCGAAATTAGATTCCAGGTGACTTGGAGGAACTGGATGGAATTTAGAAAATCCTCAATATATCTCGGAATTATGGGGGATGGAGAGGGCATCTAGGGGAGGGAGATAGGATGCATATACTTCATAACCCCCTATAAATTTTTTATTTATTTTTTATAAGGGAGGGAGGAGGAGAGGAGAGGAAGGGAGGAGAAGGGGAAATGATCCTTTCCCCCTCTTGGGTTTTTTTTTTTTTTTTTGTGTGTGGGGGAGGAGATGGGGGGACCCCTTGTTTTGGGGCCCTTTAGGGGGTTTGTCGGGGGGTTTTTTTTTTTTTTTTTTTTTTTTTTTTTCGTTTTGTTCTGTAGAAGGGAGTGGGGATGGAAGGAGAGGAATCCCCACCTTACACAAATCACAAATTGGAATTAAGAAAAAGTGTCACGTGGGAGGGGTAATAAATATGGGTAAGATAAAATCACAAAAGGATAATTCTAAACACATGAAGAGAGGGGGAGGGGGTGGGCTTTAAACCCTTTTTTTTTTTTTTTTCTTTCTCCTCCCTCTCTCTCTCCTCTTCTTCTTCTTCCCTTTTGGGATATTTAAGATCGATCCGGTTGGGCACCCAATGTGTACTTTTTTTTTGACTGTTTGTTTTTATGTGAATGTTGAAAACACTGAAATAACATGAATGTTAGTCAAAGTGATTTTTAAAAGTATGTATAAGGAATATTTTGTACTGTTCTTTTTGTAAATGTGGAAAACGAAATAAACAATATTTAAAACATAGAAATAAGGACGATGGAGGCTGAAGAGCAGATTATTAAAAGTTTGTTGATCATTTTTTTGATCTAAGGAAAGACTAGTAAATGAATTCTGATAAACTAGAATGCAACCCAATTGCTGCAGTTTTTCTGCATGTGAAATAAATATGGAGCAGAATTTTGAAATTGTTTATAGCAGTGAAATTAATTTATAAATTTTGACATGTGAGCAATATGTGTATATTATGTGTTATGGAAAAGAAGTAAAAGCAAAGACTACCTATAAAAAGTGATATACCACCTTCATTAAAGTATTACCAAGATATTCAGAGAGTCTCAATTATTTTTAAGCAAGACAACTAAGATAATTCATCTTTGTGACTTTTTTTGTATTTGTATTTAATGATAACATTATCCTTTTTATTTAATTTTTTATTGTATGTGCACCTGCTGATCCTGCCAGTAATACACTTCAAATGCTAGAGTGAAAACATTCACTATTCAGTGAGGCCCGGAACGGAAAAGACAGAAAAGAAAAAGTAGTGCAGGGCCGGGCACGACAGTGTGTTTAGGGGAGACAATGCATGGGTTAATATGAAGAGCTAAGAGGGAAGGCAACAGTGAGTAAAGTCCAGGGGGGAGTGGTACTATATAAGAAGGAGGCGGGACTGGGCTGGGGAACAGAAAGTGGTGGAGAAAGAAAGTAGGAGGCAGTTTTTCCCACCCGCCCTCCCTATATGTTGTCTGTATTTGTTGGTTTATGTGTTTTCTTTCTTTCAGGAGCATGGCAGATGGTCACCATGGCAGCTGTGGATTGGCAGTGTTTTGTTGGTCTTTGACAGTGGCAGTAAACATATGTGATGGAAAGAAGTGGGAGGGCTCATTGGTAGTATGTGCCCCTCCAGTGTATTCCAGCGAAAGGTTAGCTGGAATACTGTAATGGTTGCACTGCAGGAAGGGTCTTGTCTCCGAGCTGATTATCCACTGGAGGCCTATCATGTGGAAAAAGGTCCAGCAGTGTATTGGTGGAATATGTGTTGGAGTTCGGGGTGCCTTCAAAGACCAACAGACTGGCGTTAAACAAGTTGTTACGGAGGTGATATTTTGGTATATATTTGATATTGGAGTTATTTATATGGTGTGAATAATAAATAGGCTGCTATGGCCATTTATACTCCAAAATTAATGTGTGGTCTCGTCATTTTAGAAGGGTAAGAAATGGGGATGTTGGAGTACAAGTGGTATAGCAGTAAGAGGCAGGTTGGGTACCTCTGAACTACACTGGTCATGTATTTATGGATAAACAGTATCATCACCCTAGCAGAGGACTGCAGAACATCACTCTCTCTCCTTTTCTCCCTAACATTTTTGCACTTTTTTAACACATTAAATAAAGTATTTTCAATGGTGTATTTAACAGATCAAAAGGAAACAAACAAGAGATGTTCATTGTTTGGATTTACACATACTTTAGGGCTGAAAACTGGAACACAGTTTCCCCAGTATGGTATTACCTAAAACTTTATTTATATCTAGGTATTAAAGGTTTTTGATGTTTTATTTACACCTGTGGTGGACTGTATAGTCCAGAAAGATACATTGGGATTTATTTACTAAAACTGGAGGGTGCAAAATCAGGCTCACTTCTCCATAGAAACCAATCAGCTTCCAGGTTTTATTGCTAAAGCTTACTTGAACAAGTTGAGGTTAGAAGCTGATTGGCTACCATGCACAGCTGCATCAGAGATCTGAGTGCAACAGTCTTAATAAATCTGCCTAATTGTTTAATGAGAAAACATGCTTAACCACTTGCGCCCGCCCTATTACAAATTGACGGTGGCAAAGTGGTTTCATAATCCTGACCGGACGTCATATGACGTCCACAGGATTATGAGCCGCTGCGCGCCCCCGGGGGCGCGCATCGCGGCGATCGTTGTTGCGGGGTGTCAGTCTGACACCCGGCAACTACGATCTCGGTAAAGAGTCTCCGATGGAGACTCTTTACCACGTGATCAGCCGTGTCCAATCACGGCTGATCACAGTGTAAATGGGAAGAGCCGGTGATCGGCTTTTCCTCACTCGCGTCTGTCAGACGCGAGTAGAGGAGAGCCGATCGGATGCTCCTCTGACAGGGGGGGTCTGTGCTGATCGATTATCAGCACAGCCCCCCGAGGATGCCCACACTGGACCACCAGGGACGCCACCAGACCACCAGGGAAAAGGTAATCCTCCCTAGACCACCAGGGATGCCAGTCAGCCAATCAGTGCCCATAATGGATGCCAATCAGTGCCCACAATAGGCATCACTGATTGGCATGCATTATTGTTTGGCACTGATTGGCATCCATTAGTACAGTATAACACCAATGCTGCCTATGAGTGCCCACCTGTGCCGCCTATGAGTGCCCACCTGTGCCGCCTATCGGTGCCCACCTGTGCCGTCTATCAGTGCCCACCCATGCCCATCTGTGCCGCCTATCCATGCCCATCTGTGCCGCCTATCCATGCCCACCTGTGCCACCTATCCATGCCCATCTGTGCCACCTATCCATGCCCATCTCTGCCGTCCATCCATGCCAATCCGTGCCAGCTATCAGTGCCAATTTGTGCCACCTATCAGTGTCCATCCGTGTCGCCCATCCGTGTCGCCCATCCGTGTCGCCCATCAGTGCCGCCTATCAGTGTCCATCAATGCCACCTCATCAGTGCCACTTCATTGGTGCCCATCAGTGCCGCCTTATCAGTGCCCATCAGTGAAGGAGAAAACGTACTTATTTAGAAAGTTTTGAAACTGAAACAAAAAAAAAACATTTTTTCTTCAAAATTTTCTGTATTTTTTTATTTGTAGAGCAAAAAATAACCGTAGAGGTGATCAAATACCACCAAAAGAAAGCTCTATTTGTGGGAAAAAAATGATAAAAATTTCATTTGGGTACAGTGTAGCATGACCGGCGCAATTGTCATTCAAAGTGCGACAGCGCTGAAAGCTCAAAATTGGTCTGGGCAGGAAGGTGTTTAAGTGCCCTGTATTGAAGTGGTTAACACTTTAGAATTTATCAATGCTGACTTTATTCCTTAGCCGTTTCTAAAGGACAAATTCTAAAGTGCTTTTTTATTGGAAAAAAAACAAAAAAATTTCAAACATGAAAATTTATCACAATATGGCTGTAATTCTCTTTCACATTTGAAAATATAACCCCCATATTGTGTGTCTCTGAGTACTGCATTTACTAGGGTAATCCTGTTCAAGAGAAATCTAAATTAGAATAAGCTTGTCAGAATAAGGTACAAAGACATCACCCAATTGTATTTAACCCAAATTCTGTCTCTATTGAAATTGTCCATGAGGTGTAGGAAATGTATCAACCAGAAGCTTACACTTAAATAATTTAAGACCAGTTTCTAAAAATGTTTCTTGACAAAAGTACACTTAGGTACTACAAGGTCTACCTCTACAACAATGCTTAAACATTGAAATAAATGAAATGAATGGATAGACCTTTGGAGACAGAATCTCCGATGTGAAATAACATTTTTCCAGCATTCTGTTTGCTTTTTCACATGAAAGAACCCCCTCTGATTAGTATTGTCATGAGCCACCATCAGCATTAGTGTTGAAAGAAACTACTGCAGCTACTAGATGTATTCAGCTACTGCATGTAATTATTGTTTATCCAAAGGACCTGTTAAGGGTGCTACAAACACTTTTTACTCAAGTGGCCATGGTACAATGCTGTCAAACACATCCCTGATCTCTGCATATCTTGGATAACAAATGCAATCAATAAACAATTCGGAACCATTGTTCCAGCAAAACACACATAATCAATTAGTCATGATCACGTTTCACTTGCTGTCATATGCACTTTTTACAAATGTAGGCTTCTTTCATTAAATAAATCAGAGGCTACTTCTAGCACCTAGGGGTTGATTTACTAAAAACTGATGAATGCAAAAATATGGTGCAGCTCTGCATAGAAACCAATCAGCTTCCAGGCTTTTGTGTCAAAGCGTAATTGAACAAGCTAACGTTATAAGCTGATTGGCTACCATATACACAGCTGCACCAGATTTTGCACTCTCCAGTTTTAGTAAATCAACCCAATCATTTTAAAAGGGTAGAAGATATCTAACCACATTGACAGCTTGGAGACCCCTTAACCAGTTCCTGACCGCCATTTAGAAATATGATGCGCGCAAAGTGGTTGCTTTATCCTTAATGAACGTCATATGATTTCCAGCAGGATAAGCCACTAGCGTGCGCCCACGGCGGTCGATGGTGTGGTGTGTCAATCTGACACACTGCATCTCTGATCCATAAACAGCCTGTGACGCAGTATCCAATCACAGCTGATCACTAGGGATGAGTCCAAATTGAACGTAAGTTCGACTCAAACACCGGGTGTTTGCCGAACAGCGAACAAAATGCTGTGTTCGCAGCAAATTCAAAAACCTCCAGAACACCGTTAAAGTCTATGGGACACTAACATGAAAAATCAAAAATGATAATTTGAAAGGCTTATTGTCATAAAAAAGTGTTGGGGGACCATAAAAAGTGTTGGGGGACCTGGGCCTGCCCCAGGGGACATGTATCAATGCACAATTTTTTTCAAAAACTTCTATTTTTTCAGGAGCAGTGATTTTTTTAATGCTTAAAGTGAAACAATAACATTAAAAAAAATAAATAAAAATATTGTGCCTGGGGGGTGTTTATAGTATGCCTGCAAAGTGGCGCATTTTTTGTGTTTAGAACAGTACCACAGCAAAATTAAATTTCTAAAGGAAAAATGGTAATTTAAAACTGATCTAGGCTGTAATGAATTGTCGGGTCTCAGCAATATAGATAAAACTCATTGAAAAAAAATGGCAGTCCATTACCAGGCCCTTTGGGTCTGGTATGAATATTAAGGGGAACCCCAAACCAGAATAAAAAAAATGTGAGGGGTCCCTCTAAAATCCATACTATGCCCTTCGGGTCAGATATGGAAATTAAACGGAACCCTGTGCCAAATTTCTTTTTAAAATGGCATGGGGTCCCCCCAAAATCTATACCACACCCTTATCTGAGCACGCAATCTGGCAGGCTGCAGGAAAAAAGGGGGCGAGAGAGCGCCCCCCTCCTGAACCGTACCAGGCCACATGCCCCTCAACATGGGGAGGGTGCTTTGGGGTCTGACCTCAAAGCACCTTGTCCCCATGTTGATGGGGACAGGGGCCTCACCCCCACAACCCCGGTGGTTGTGGGGGTATGTGAGTGGGAGGCTTATCGGAATCTGGAAGCCCCCTTTAATAAGGGGACCCCCAGATCCCGGTATCCCCCCTGAGTGAATTGGTAAGGGGGTACTTCTACTCCTACAATTTCACAAAAAAAGTGTCAAAAATGGTAAAAGACAAAGGACAGCTTGGGACAAGTCCTTTATTTAAAGGATTATTTAATTTTTTATGGTTTCACTTTAAACAGTAAAAAAAAATCACTGCTCCCGAAAAAACGGGCGTTTTAAAAAAAGAAAATTGCATTGATACAGGACCCAGGTCCCCAAACAATTTTTATGACAATAACTTGCATATGAGCACTTCTAATTATTCATGTTTGTGTCCCATAGACTTTAACAGTGTTCGTGTGTTCCGACAAATGTTTTGCCTGTTTGTACATTCTGCTGTAAACCAAACCGAAGGGTGTTCGGCTCATCTCTACTGATCACACTGTAAACAGGAAGAGCTGTATATCAGCTTTTCCTCCACTCGCACTGACAGGCGCAAGCAGAGGAGAGCCGATCATCTGCTCTCATGACAGGGGGGTCTGCATTAATTGATTATGAGTGCAGCCCCCCGAGGATGCCCACCCAGGACCACCAGGAATACCCACCCAGGGCCACAGGGATGCCCATCCAGGACCAGGAGGTATGCCAATCAGTGCCCAATAAGGATGGCATTGTGCCCATCAGTGATGCCTGCCAGTGCCCCCTGATCAGTGTTGCCTAATAATGCTATCTATCAGTGCCGCCCATCAGTGCCTATCAATCTCATCAGGCAGTGCCCATCAGTGCTGCCTATAAGTCCCTGCAAAAAAGCCCCACACCATAACCCCCCTCCAACAAATGATTTGGACCAGTTCACAAAGCAAGGTCCATAAAGAAATGGAAGAGTGAGCTTGAGGTGGAGGAACTTGACTGACCTGTACAGAATCCTGACCTCAACCCAATAGAACACATTGGGGATGAATTAGAGTGGAGGCTGTGAGCCAGGCTTTCTCATCCACATCAGTGTCTGACCTCACAAATGCACTTCTGGAAGAGTGGTCAAACTTTCCCATAGATATATTCAAAAAACCCTCTGGACAGCCTTCCCAGAGGGGTTGAAGCTGTTATAGCTGCGAAGGGTGGGCCAACTCAATATTGAACCCTACGGACTAAGACTGGGATGCCATTAAAGTTCATGTGTGTAAAGGCAGGCATCCCAATACCTTTGGTAATATAGTCTATATTTTTATTGTTTCTTTAGATGTGTTGTATGAAAGGCAACATGTGAAAAACCTATTGTATGCTTTATAGAATTTTATTGTGCTGCTTAAATGTAAAAGAGCCTAATGTTTTAACCCTAAATTTAAATTCATCTGCGTAAATTAGAGCAATCTGTTTTTACTCATAGAATGTGTTAGCCATATTAAAAGTGATAACAATATTTATTTGGGATATTACACATTTTTGAAAATCTGCTCATTTCAATCTGTTGTTAACGGGGAACACGTATAATCTCTCCTATGGTAACAAGATAAAAAGCAATTACCCAGTAGGCATTCCATTTTCAGTTAATGTGATTTAATAAAAAAAGGTTGTGGCGCTACTTCATAATGTGAACCTTCATCTTTCAACATATATATGATATACTCATATAAAACATACAACAACAAAATACAAAAAAGATTTTTGTGATGTGGGTATAAAAATATATATAGTCCAAATATATTTCTTCAATATATCTTCACAGAAAGATGTTCAATCACTGTGATACAAAGGAAATTATAAAGGCAACTTATATCCTTCAAATGATGTTCCACCATAAAACGTGCATAAAAAATGCAAACTCACCAGAGCTTAAAAATAAAAATGTCTTATAGCAATAATGAGTTTCTTTCAACCAGTAGCATACATGGAGATGATACCTCTATTATTGGCAGCGATCAAGCAATAGGGCTCGGGAGAAACATATAAAAAAATTATAGTGCAATATGTTGCAGCTGTATATGTTGGTGCTAATTTATAGCACATCTAAATGTAAGTGTGCATTTATTTACTTACCTGCTTTCTCTTTTATTTGAAACCCTATACAGGCATACCCCACTTTTATGTACACAACAAGGTTTATTTACTAAAGCTAGAAAGTGCAAAATCAGGCTCACTTCTGCATATTAACCAACGATCTTCCAGGTTTTATTACCAAAGCTTAATTGAACAAGCTGGAGTTAGAAGCTCATTGGTTTCTATGCAGAAGTGAGCCTGATTTTGCACTTTCTAGCTTTAGTAAATAAACCCCATTGTGTACTTAAAAGTTGGGTATGCGTGTATATACTGGGGTTTTTGCATGCATTCAGATATTTAAACAGACTATAATTCAGTTTCATTTTTCTGGTTATCAGAGTGAAAGACTTTCCAAGCTTGAAAGAAATCATACCTTGTGAAAAGTATCTGTTGATTTATTAAAGGCAAATGGGATGTTCACTGTCCAAGGAAAGTCACACTTTGCATAAGTATAATGAATGTGGTAAATGTTTCAGTTTACAAAGAATAGACAATCATATACAAGAAAAATTAAAATAAAATTTTTGCTCACACATGATGATGGAAGTCAGCAAAGGTTCATCTTGTTCACTAAGCTCTGGGGGAAATTCCCTTGCAAAGTAAACAGTCTAATTGCCTTTAGTAAATCAACTCCAATATGAGGGGTGTAATTTACTTGGACCAAACATGTAAAGAAAGTAAAAAGTGAGGGTTCTGTGGGAGTGCCAAGCACAGTGGCACACCATTCCCTACCACACTGGTAGTGTACCCATTTGGGCTAGCATGCTAGAGTTAAACAGGCAACTTGCATCACATCCACTTAGGCCTCATGCACAATGGTTTATTGTAAAATGCTGTTTCTACTGACAGGTGAAAATCATCTTAGAAATCTCACCTAAGCTTTGATTTTTCAAACCAGCTTAGCAGAGTTTAGCAGCATTTGGTGTTTGGGCATCTATTTTATTGGATTTTATTGCATAAACACTGAAGTGCTAAATGTGCCTAGCGTCCAGGTGGGTGTAGGGGCTTTCAGATGCAGTTAAAAGCATCAAGTCAAAACTCTGATGCTCCTAGACACACTGGGAGTGTTTTTTTTTTCTACCTTTAACCACTTAAGGACCGCCGTATTGCCAATGTACGTCAACACAATGGCACAGGCAGGCACAAGCACGTACATGTACGTACCTGCCTTCCAGCGGGTGGGGGGTCCGATCGGACCCCCTCCCGCTGGATACGGCGGTCCGTTTCCCTCCGGGAGCGTTCCGTGATGAGGGGAAGGCCGTTGGTTTTCGGCCACCCCCTCTGGATCGCTCCTGGCCAATGAGAAGCTTCCTCCCACTGTGTATTGTTTACACAGGAAGGAGGAAGTGATGTCATTCTCCTCGGGGCGGTCTTTTTGACCGGACTACGAGGAGAAGACACAAAGTAAGTGTGCACCAACACTACACTGACATGTAGGTACACACAGGCACACAAACCCCCCCCCCGATCCCCCCCCGATCCCCCCCCGCCGCCCCCCCCCCAGTCACAGTGTCACTGATTGCAGTGATCATTTCTTTACTGATCACTGCATTCAGTGTCAGTTGTGACAGTTAAAACTGTCAGGACAGTTAGTGTTAGGTCCAGGGTAGCCCCCTATCACCCCCCAATAAAGATTTAACCCCCTGATTGCCCCTAGAGTTAACCCTTTCACCCCCTTTTGCCAGTGTCACTAAGCGATCATTTTTCTGATCGCTGCATGTGTCGCTAGGTAGCTAGTTATTTTTTTAGGTTCACCGCCAGGTTTTTATATCGCTAGGTACCCCGATATACTACCCAATAATGGTTTTAACCCCCGATTGCCGCTAGTTAACCCTTTCACCCCCTTTTGCCAGTGTCACTAAGCGATCGTTTTTCTGATCGCTGCATTAGTGTCGCTACTGTCGCTAGGTAGCTAGTTATTTTTTTAGGTTCACCGCCAGGTTTTTATAGCGCTAGGTACCCCGATATACTACCCAATAATGGTTTTAACCCCCTGATTGCCGCTAGTTAACCCTTTCACCCCCTTTTGCCAGTGTCACTAAGCGATCATTTTTCTGATCGCTGCATCAGTGTCGCTACTGTCGCTAGGTAGCTAGTTATTTTTTTAGGTTCACCGCCAGGTTTTTATAGCGCTAGGTACCCTGATATACTACCCAATAATGGTTTTAACCCCCTGATTGCTGCTAGTTAACCCTTTCACCCCCTTTTGCCAGTCTCACTAAGCGATCATTTTTCTGATCGCTGCATTAGTGTCGCTAGTGTCTCTAGGTAGATAGTTATTTTTTTAGGTTTACCGCCAGGTTTTTATAGCGCTAGGTACCCCGATATACTACCCAATTATGGTTTTAACCCCCTGATTGCCGCTAGTTAACCCTTTCACCCCCTTTTGCCAGTGTCACTAAGCAATCATTTTTCTGATCGCTGCATCAGTGTCGCTAGTGTCGCTAGGTAGCTAGTAATTTTTTTAGGTTCACCGCCAGGTTTTTATAGCGCTAGGTACCCCGATATACTACCCAATAATGGTTTTAACCCCCTGATTGCTGCTAGTTAACCCTTTCACCCCCTTTTGCCAGTGTCACTAAGCGATCATTTTTCTGATCGCTGCATTAGTGTCGCTAGTGTCGCTAGGTAGCTAGTTATTTTTTTAGGTTCACCGCCAGGTTTTTATAGCGCTAGGTACCCCGATATACTACCCAATTATGGTTTTAACCCCCTGATTGCCGCTAGTTAACCCTTTCACCCCCTTTTGCCAGTGTCACTAAGCGATCATTTTTCTGATCGCTGCATTAGTGTCGCTACTGTCGCTAGGTAGCTAGTTATTTTTTTAGGTTCACCGCCATGTTTTTATAGCGCTAGGTACCCCCATATACTACCCAATTGCCCCTAGTTAACCCTTTCACCAGCGATCACAGTATAAGTGTCACTGGTGACGCTGGTTAGCCAGTTAGTTATTTAGGTTCCACGTCAGGTTTTTATATAGCGCCAGGGACCCCCATATACTACCTAATAAAAATTTGAACCCCCTGATTGCCCCTAGTTAACCCTTTCACCACTGATCACCGTATAAGTGTTACGGGTGACTCTGGTTAGTTGGTTTTCGGGGGCCCGTACGTGGCTAGGCTCCCAAAAAGTCCCCCACATGTGGTATCCCCGTACTCGGGAGAAGCAGCAGAATATATTTTGGGGTGTAATTTGACTTATGCCCATAGCATGTGTGAGCAATATATCATTTAGTGACAACTTTGTGCAAAAAAAAAAAGTTTGTAATATTCCCGCAACTTGTGGCAAAATATAAAATATTCCAAGGACTCAACATGCCTCTCAGTAAATAGCTTGGGGTGTCTACTTTCCAAAATGGGGTCATTTTGGGGGGTTTTGTGCTATTTTGGCATTTTATGGCCTTCGAAACTGTGATAGGTAGTGAGGAGTAAAATCAAAAATTTACACCCTTCGAAATCCTGAAGGTGGTGATTGGTTTTCGGGGTCCGTGCGCGACTAGACTCCCAAAAAGTCCCACACATGTGGTATCCCCATACTTGGGAGAAGTAGTGGAATATATTTTGGGGTGCAATTCCACATATAACCATGGCATGTGTGAGCAATATATCATTTAGTGACAACTTTTTGTAAAAAAATTTTTCTTTTTTATTTTTTGTCATTATTCAATCCCTTGGAAAAAAAAACAAAATATTCAATGGTCTCAACATGGCCCTCATCAAATAGCTTGGGGTGTCTACTTTCCAAAATGGGGTCATTTGGGGTTTTTTTTTGCCATCTTGGCATTTTATGGCCTTCAAAACTGTGATAGGTAGTGAGGAGTAAAATAAAAAAAATGTATGCCCTTAGAAATCCTGAAGGCGGTGCTTGGATTTCGGGGTCCCGTACGCGGCTAGGCTCCCAAAAAGTCCCACACATGTGGTATCCCTGTACTCAAGAGAAGCAGCAGAATGTATTTTGGGGTGTCATTCCACATATGCCCATGGCATGTGTGAGCAATATATCATTTAGTGACAACTTTTTGTAAATTTTTTATTTTTTTTTGTCATTATTCAATCCCTTAGGACAAAAATAAATAAATATTCAATGGGCTCAACATACCCATCAGCAATTTCCTTGGGGTGTCTACTTTCCAAAATGGTGTCATTTGGGGGGGGGTTTGTACTGCCCTGCCATTTTAGCACCTCAAGAAATGAGATAGGCAGTCATAAATTAAAAGCTGTGTAAATTCCAGAAAATGTACTCTAGTTTGTAGACGCTATAACTTTTGCACAAACCAAAAAATATACGCTTATTGACATTTTTTTTTACTAAAGACATGTGGCTGAATAAATGTTGCCCTCAATGTATGACTAAAATTTAGTTTATTCGATTTTTCTTATAACAAAAAGAAGAAAATATCTTTTTTTTCCAAATTTTCGCTCTTTTTCCATTTATATCGCAAAAAATAAAAATCGCAGAGGCAATAAAATACCATCAAAAGAAAGCTCTATTTGTGGGAAGAAAAGGACGCAAATTTCGTTTGGGTGCAATATTGCATGACCGCGCAATTACCAGTTAAAGCAGCGCAGTGCGAAATTGGAAAAAGACCTCTGGTCCTTAAGGTGTTTATTGGTCCGGGGCTGAAGTGGTTAAACTGCTGGTAAAAGCTTATGAGTGAAATGCTGGTAAAAGCTTATGAGTGCATGGACACATAGGCTAACATACAGAGGAGTTTAGAGGCAGGGAAAAAATGCCAGGTGCCCCTAAGAGCAGCTGCAAAAATGTCCAGTGGGCATGGGGCCTAAATCAAACTTTAAGTTGCATATGTTTTATCCACGCCTGCATTAAAGTCATTGTTGTGATTCACGCAGACAAAAATTCTACATCTGTAAAGCACCATGTTGTCAAAACATTCCTTAACAAAGGAGTACCAACAAAGGTTACTGGGGATTGCTATATTGCATGAGCAAAGAATGCCCAGCTACCTGTGAACCTGACCATTACATTATCTAGAGTATACTGGTAATGGCCTTTTCCACCATGCACCTTTGATTAATTGATTACGTTCTTCACGGTTTTTGGGGATTTTTCTTTTTTTAACCACTTAATACAGGGCACTTACACACCTTTCTGTCCAGACCAATTTTCAGCTTTCAGCGCTATCACATTTGGAATGAAAATTACACGGTCATGTGGCGCTGTACCCAAACAAAATTGTTATCATTTTTTTCCCACAAATAGGGCTTTCTTTTGCTGGTATTGGATCACCACTGGGGTTTTTTCGCACTACAAATAAAAAAAACCCGACATTTTGAAAAAAAAAGTTTTTCTTTTTTTCTGTTATAAAACATTGTAAATAAGTAGGTTTTCTCCTGCGCTGATGGGCACTGATGAGGCTTCACTGATGAGCACTGATGAGGCGGTACTGATTGGCACTGATGAGGTGGCACTGATGAGCACTGACGATGAGGCACTTATATGCAACACTGATGGGCACTGATAAGCAGCCCTGATGGGCACTGATGGGTGGCACTGATATGCAGCACTGATAGGTGGCACTGATGAGCACTCATAGGCAGCACTGATGGGCACTGATATGTGGCACAGAGCACTGATAGGTGGCACTGATGGGCACTCATAGGTGGCATTGGTGGGCAGGGGTTGGGCTTGGCCTCTTAGTTCCAGTGAAGGGAACTCTTAAGGCATTAGCATACCAAGGCATTTTGGACAATTTCATGCTCCCAACTTTGTTGGAATAGTTTGGGGATGGCCAGTGCACAAACAAGGTTCATAAAGACATGGATGAGTGAGTTTGGGGTGGAGGAACTTGACTGGCCTGCACAGAGTTCTGACCGCAACCCGATAGAACACCTTTGGGATGAATTACAGTGGAGTCTGCGAGCCAGGCCATTTTGTCCACATCAGTGTCTGACCTCACAAATGCAGTTCTGGAAGAGTGGTCAAACAGTCCTGTAGACACACTCCTAAACCTTGTAGACAGCCTTCCAAGAAAATTACAGCCAGATGTTAGGTAAAAAAGAAAAGCTCAAGTACTTTACTGGCTTGCTTTTTCATTATTACAAACTAAAATAAGACTCAGAAGTATAAAGTATAAATAGAACGTTTGAAGATAAGAAAAGCCACTGAAAAGAGAAATGAGTGGAAAAGAATAAGAGATAGGTAATAATGAATAACCATTAAGTCCCTAATTCTTTATCAGTCTTTTTCCTTCTTCATAGATATTTTGCCATACATTATATCATTTTCTTATTAAAATTCCTTTAGATTTATCTTTAAAGTAGAAGAAAAGTTCACTTTTTACCTTGTACCTACAGGTAAGCCTATACAAAGGCTTACCTGTAGGTACAGTGAATATCTCCTAAACTTGCACTGTTTAGGAGGTATTCACACAGCATGCAGGCGGTGACATCGCTGGCGCATGTGCTCTGAAGGGACAGCATACCATTGCAGTACCTTCAGAGCTTTGTGCTCCCGCACACATGCACTTGAGTGATGTCATCGTGCCTCTGGCCATTCAAAGAGCCAGAGTCCATGAACCCAGAAGTAAGACCAGGTAAAGATGGAAGCACCGGGGAGCCGTGATAGAGCTGTGTAGGAGGGCTCCATGCCAAGGTAAGTCTTTCATAAAGTGCTAGTATGCAGTGCATACAAGTACATTATGACTTAAACCTGCAGGGGTGCTCACATTTTTTTATTTCTCTGGTGGTGTATTACCACTTGAATTGTGTAGTGAAAGGGCATGCCTCATTGCATACATAATGGAAGTGTTTAGATTTGACCTATTATATGGTTTTCATAAATTTAAAGGAAGATTGTACAAGAAAATTGTATAATGTATGGCCAGCCTAACCCTTGGTTCCAATATTTAACTGATCATTGGTTATCCCTTCTTATTCTTTTTTGTCATGTAATTTTGTAATGTAACATAATTTGCCCCCTCACTTGTTTCCAAAGAACAGTGCATGATAGTTGTGGCCTTGTGCACTATTCTATGACATATCCCATATACCATAGTCCATAATCCATTCTAATGATCCTGTAAAGAACGAATTAATTGCTGATAGGCCTAATATTGCAAGGAGGATCAACTAAAAGCATTCCTTATAATGTAAAACTGGGCAACACAAAACAAAAAATAAATCTTCAGTACATCTCTCTAATACATGCATATTTTCCTACGATTTGTCTCTTTAAAAATGCTACGCGTACAGAAAAATATGCACATGATCATCTTATCAAAAATCCAGTAAGCTCATAATTTCCAGCAGACTCTGCTGCTTTGAAATCTCAAGCAATCTTATTAGCTCTGTCCAATTTGACTTGGTGAACTACAGAACACCTGCCCATTTTGCCTTGGTGAACTACAGAACACCTATCTCCTCCATTACTAGCAAGTAGCCCAGTGCTCCTCCATAGGTACAATGCAGTATTTTCTCAGGTTTAGCAGACAGTCAGTTTTAACAGACATACCTTTAACCACTTTCAGACCAGACCATTTTGCTGGCTTAAGACCAGACCACTTTTAACGATTCAGCATTGCGTTGCTTTAACTGACAATTGTGCAGTCGTGCGACGTGGCTCCTTAACAAAATTGATGTACATTTTTTTTGGTGGTATTTGATCACCCCTGCGGTTTTTATTTTTTGAGCTATATAAAAAAAAAGAGCGGCAATTTAAAAAATAAAACGCAGTTTAGGTCGATACATATTCTTCTACATATTTTTGGTAAAAAAAATCGCAATAAGCGATTATTGATTGGTTTGCACAAAATTTATAGCATTTACAAAATAGGGGATAGTTTTATGGCATTTTTATTAATCATTTTTTTATTACTAGTATTGGCGGCGATCAGTGATTTTTATTGTGACTGCGACATTATGGCGGACACATTGGACATTTTTGATACATTTTTGGGACCATTGTCATTTATACAGCAAGTGGCATGCAAGCGATGGCAGGCCAGTAATTTGAAATGGACGTACCTGTACGCCAATTTGCCTGCCTGTGCCATTCTGCCAACGTACATTGTCGTGCGCCGATTAGGAAGTGGTTAATATACAAACATGCAGCTCTCCCCACTACAACATACTGTAGTATTGTATTTGCTTATTATCTGTAAACACTGATATACTCAATGCAGACTGTATACAGTAAAATTGAAGTTTTATTTTGTAAAATCATATAATTTAGATTTGTGGCATGGTGCATGCAACTAGCAGGATTTACTGTATGTTAAAATGGAAAAGGACATAAAGGATATGGTGTTTTTATGCAGTGAAATCCATTTTAGAATGCTGAAAACCTTTAGATTTTATGACTATGCAATTACTACCTTTTATTAAAGTGAAGACATCATTATGAATTCTGTTGGAGAGATTCTAAAGCTAAAAATAAGAACTGAGATTGAAAGAATATTACCGGAATTTTGTATACTGTATATGACTCATTTTATTGAAAGCAGTTTAGCAAGCTATATGTATTAAAGGGCTGATATATACAATAAAGTAACCTTTATTTTAAAGCCTTTTAATAGCCGTACCATGCCCCTGCAAAAATTCTTTTTTAGTGAGTTAGTAATTTGAAAATGTATATAACATTTTTAAAATGATTACTTTGTTTCATTAAATGACCATAGAGCTAAGTAGAATTAATTTAAGGGTTTTCTATAAAAGATCAGTTATTATCTAAAATCAAAAAGTAAACTTTAACTGTTAAATACCGAATTGGATCTTAGTAAAATACACACTGGGGTTGATTTACTAAAACTGGAGAGTGCAAAATTTGGTGCAGCTGTGCATGGTAGCCAATCAGTTGCTAACTTCAGCTTGTTCAATTACGCTTTGACCAAAATATACCTGAGAGCTGATTGGTTCCTATGCAGAGCATGACCAGATTTTGCACTCTCCAATTTTAGTAAATCAACCCCATTGCCTTCTTTGTCATATCTGACAAGCACAAAGTACTAAAACTTCAAATTTTAGCCCATATATGCTAAAGGAACAATTCCCTTTTCTATGGGAAAAGTAAATATTTGTGAATCGGCATGCTGGGAAATGTATGTTTTTTATTCAACTCTACACACGTGTTGCAGCTTAATTCTTTTATCCCTTAACTACTCTAAGTACAATCTCCTGAGGAAGAAGCGTGGTGTGACAATAGTCACACCACGTGTCACTATTGTCACACCACATAGTTTCCCTGGCAATGACTCCACACCTCATAGTCAGTGTGGAGTCATTGCCAGGGAAACTTAATTGACAAGCGTACCCGAAGTGATGCAGAAACCTTGGCCCCCCTGTCTATAGAAGTGCCTTGTTATCAAAAGTATTTTGTAACACATAAGTGGTTTACGCAAATAGACGCCCAGTTCAGAGACTTGATATGGGGTAATAACTCAGCTCGGATTAGTTTACACACGCTACAGCTACCTAAAGATCAAGGGGGTCTGGCAGTGCCACATACCAGATTCTATTTTGTGCCATCCCAACTCCAACATCTGGGTAAGTGAGGGGATTCCGATGTCAATGATCACCCCATAATGTCCCTATTGCTCCCTGAGGGTTCATCGTTCTCGGCCATATCTCAACTAGAGGCAGGTCTCACGCATGTAACACAAACTCACCCCACAATAATTGTATTGAACACCCTGTGGAAATATGCTAGGTCTATCCTGAAAATTAGATGACCATATGCGTTCACACTCATATGTAGGAATAAATATTACAAAGAACTTCTTAAACTTAAAGACTTTCGTTCATGGGAAACAAAGGTTATGCAATATATTTCCCAGTTGTTCAGTGGTAACATATTTAAATCTTTCACAGACATGCAAGATGAATTCACAATACCCAGAACACAGTTTGTTAAGTATCTGCAGCTCAGACACGCAATTCAAAGTGAAAATAGAATATCTTTGCTTGCGCCAGTGACACATCCTCTGATGACTGATGTACTTTACTGCTGACAGAAAATAGGAAGGGTATGATCTCAAGAGTATATGCCAGACTGCTACAGGCATGATGCTTCTAAACTTTCCTGCAGAAAGGGGTGGAAAAGAGATCTTGGTCCTATTGACGGGGAACAATGGGATCTATGTTTAACATCTGCCCCACTGGTGTCAGTGTCTGCATCGCATAAGCTGTTGCAGCTATTCTTATTGCACAGGGTCTATATTGCACAAATGGGGATTCAGAGATTCTCCAATATGTCCAAGATGCTGTAGACGCAACGGAGATTTGTTACACATGATGTGGAAATGTCCAAAACTTTTCTGATACTGGCAAAATGTTCTTTCTACTATCTCTCAGGTATTTCAAATCCCAGTTCTGCATGACCCAGTTATTTGTCTGCTTGGGACCTTGGAGATACCCTTACTTTCACTGAATGGCCATACGGCAGTTCTGCATCTATTATATATGGCACGCAAGGCCATTGTGAGACTCTGGATAACTCCAAGGGTACCAACGGGGTCTGTCATAATAATTATTATTTTTTACTCCATTTAAAATAGAAGGTCTTTTTTCTCACCAACCCGCTGCTGCCCAAACAAAATTAGCTGCAACAAAACTTTGGAAATAAAGATTTAAAAAACAAATGGTCAGCTTGGACCTGACTACCAATGCTTTCAAAAGTAGCCAGAGCAGCTGCCTCCTGAGATATCTAAGCACACAAAATCCTATGAGAATGCACCCCGGCACCTAGCAAGAGGCCATTTTTTTAGATGTCTAGGGGAAAGCTATAAGACATTGTGAGGTCACCCACACTTCTCAGGAATATCAGAAGCCAGAAACAGAGATGAGCACTTATTACAATATTATGTGACACTTTATTTTTATAGTTTAATTTGCAGCTAATTTAGTGTGGGAGGTGGGTGACTGTCAGGAATATGGACTTGCATTTGCATGAAAGTGCTACTTTAAATCTGAATAATTGGTAAACCTTTAAAAAAAATGTATGCCATTGTGTAAAGTGTTTCCAAGACCTTCATTAGCAATATTTAAAGGTATTTAGATCTCTGTAAACTTTATTTCCCTGGAAAGTCTGAATACATCGGAGGTGATGCCTTAAAAATGGAGGCTGGTGAGCCAGAAAGTGTTTTTTTTTTTTTTTTGTATTTTGCAGCATAGACACTCTAGCAGATTCCCAAGTTATGTTTCTAACGTGTCATAAGACCTATCCTGTCTTGTTTAAAGCTGGCCAAAAACATTGTACAATCTCCTTTAACAATATCTATATAGTACAGGGGTCTGCCTAATTCAAAATAAATTGAGTGGCTTTTTTTTTATGTAGGTCGCTACAGATTTGGTAGATCTTAAGGAAAGATTGTAACATGCGTGGTCATTTTTAATTATATATATGTCTATAATGCATGTCTATAATGTGTCTATAATGCATATAAGAAAGTGATATTCACCAAGAAATATCCTCAGAAGAAAACAGACGCAACCAGATGCGCTGAACAGAAACTTCTATTGAAGAGAACCAATTAAAGTCACTAGAAACAATCTCTGGTAGTGCCGATGTTGTTGAAATCACAAGCAAGTTTATTAAAACAATGGTGTGGATTGATACGAACCAACACGCAATGCTCTCCTCACACAAATGGAATTCTAACCACCATAGATGACACTGTGACAGTAACAAGTAAAAGGATTGGGCCAGAAACTCTGTAGTCCATATAGAGATTTTAATGGTTACATGATATGACAAGCAAAACAACTGACGCGTTTCCGCAATAGCCTCATTTGTAGCATGTTAAACATAAAAAGGGCAATACATTTACACTCATATAAGCTCCACCCAAAGAAAAATGCATGGTAAATTTAAGTATTTAACTGGACAATTAAGAGGTTAATATCAAGATGCAAAAATGCAGCAAAATGACTGAAACAAAAGGTATACGTCACCTGACATGTTTAAAAAGGTATTTTGTGATATGAGGTAATGGACTTGATTGATGATTATTATTATGTTCACTGCAGTATCTACTGTGGTACTGAGTACCTGTAGTACTGAGCCAAGTTTTCAGAGGTAAGGCTGACCTGTATAAACTGGGGGACAGTAAATTGCCCAGGGTGCATGTCCGGCAGCAAGAAAAACTGCAGCCACTGGTCAAAACCTTTGCCAGATAACCAACTCCATTTAGAACAGGGAGATATTTATTATTTATTTGTTTAATTTGATTGTATTCTTTGGAGAAGGTAGCTACAAATGTTACAGGACGATCACCATTGCATCTCATATATTTAGTCTTGGATTTACTTCTCTTGGAGATCAAATCGTCTCTATTTCTATTGGAGGCAATGGCAGTAGCTCTATCTAGATGCCACTGTTGAAAGCCATGATTTCTAAGATGTTTAGAAATATTTTGACACTCATCAAAGAAGCTATCCAAAGTGGAGCAGTTTCTCCTGGCCCTAATAAATTCCCTATCTGGAATTGGGAAAATAGTGTGGGAGAGGCGAC
Organism: Lithobates pipiens; assembly: GCF_037356315.1. Lineage (NCBI taxonomy): Eukaryota > Metazoa > Chordata > Amphibia > Anura > Ranidae > Lithobates > Lithobates pipiens. The sequence goes on from NW_027507764.1 coordinate 167,074,607, forward strand.
AGCTGGCAGTCAGGAGCAGAGAATTTCCTGCAGTTGGTTTGCGGAATTTTCTGGTATCAATACTCCCTGTTTCCTGGCTGCCTATAAGAGTGATGTTAAAAAAGTTTATGGTGTCCTTACTATGCTCATATGTGAATTCAAGATTGAGAGTGTTGTCATTCAAATATGTCACAATTGAACATGGAGCAGCGTCTGTATGGTTCCAGATCATGATAAGGTAATTTATATACCTCCCATACCAAAAGATTTGGAAGACATATAGATTGAGACATGAAAAAAGAAAGCATGGGCGACAGACATGTCCAGCTGAAGCTCCACATCTCTCGGGACTCCTCAGCTGATAAGGACACTGCATGGCATGATAAACTGAAAATATTCTTACCATAAGCCTCCTTAGTGACCCTGGGATAAATAAAATGGTCTTTGGTGCTGCACAAGGCAAAAATATTCTAATGCGTGCCAAGGATACACAGTCCAGAGGCTCCTGTAAAATGGCACAGCTTCTTTCCTCACACACAGGCAGATCTTGCGCTGCTAAGCAGCTGCAGTTACCTCAGGATGCCTATAATGACTCTGACTGTGAATACAGCGCCACCTCACAAGAAAAACAAACAGATTCCCTACATCCAAATATTTTGAGACAAATTGATTTTTTTTTTTACAGAAAGCCTTAAGGCAGACCTCAAACTATATAACTGAAAGTCTCACAAAAGAAATCTGTGAGTTTGGAGATGGATAGGATTCACAGAGCTTAAACATCGTGCAAACTCAGTCTTCTTCATATATGAGGAATACCTGAGGCTATTGTTGACCTTCATTCTACTATGATGCCCTTTTCCAATAACTTTTACTGTAAATCCCAGTCTAACGTTTGGAGATGGATAGGATTCACAGAGCTTTAACATCGCGCAAGCCTGGCGGTCCCCCTTGTGATATTGTGAAATTCTACTTCTATCATACCAAAGAACAACTCATGGCTGCAGCTAGAGGAAAAGATTCCCTCATCTTTCAAGATCATCCTTATCATCTTTTTGCTGACCATTCCCCAATTACTGTAGCTAAACGACGTGCACTGAAACCCTTACTTCATAAAAAAGGCCAGATCCCTTATCAATGGGGATTCCCATCTTCTATCCGCTCTACCGATTAAGGTGTCAAATATTCTTGTAGATCCTCAGATGAACTACAAAACAAGAACTACATCTTATTGAAAAATCTTCAACTAGCCCTCGTTGACGCACAACATCAAGAATCCTCCAAATCTGGAAGAGATAAAGGCAGACAACATTCCTCTAAGAAAAGTCGATTCAATTCTCCAGATATAGATCCTGTTGACACAATGGACTGAATGACTTTCACTCCTCATCTTGAAGCTTATTCAATCTTAAGAGCCCATTCACACAGGGGCAACTCCTGATCCGACTTCAGGTCGCCCCTAGTCGCCTCAGGTCGCCTCAGGTCGGACAACATTTAAAAAGCAATGTAAGTGAATGAGAGCCGTCTTAATGCACACTACTGAAGTCGCTCCGACTTCAGAAAAGGTTCCTGTACTACTTCTATCCGACTTGTAGGCGACCGGTACCCATTGATTTCAATGGAGATCGCCTCCAAGTCGGATCTCCGTCTATACGGAGGCGACTTTGACAGAATTATCAGCTCTCAAGAGGGAACTCCACGGCAAATTTCTGAAAAAAAATTGGCGTGGGTTCCCCCTCCGAGAGCATACCAGGCCCTTAGGTCTGATATGGATTCCAAGGGGAACCCCCTACGCCGAAAAAACGGCGTGGGGGTCCCCCCCAGATCCACACCAGACCCTTATCCGAGCACGCTACCCGGCCGGCCAGGAAAGGGGGTGGGGACGAGCGGGCGGCACCCCCCGCTCCTGAGCCGTACCAGGCCGCGTGCCCTCAACATGGGGGGGTGCCTTGGGGGAGGGGGGGCGTGCGGCCCCCCCACCCCAAAGCACCTTGTCCCCATGTCGATGAGGACAAGGGCCTCTTCCCGACAACCCTGGCCGTTGGTTGTCGGGGTCTGCGGGCGGGGGGCTTATCGGAATCCGGGAGCCCCCTTTAATAAGGGGGCCCCCGGATACCGGCCCCCCACCCTATGTGAATGAGTATGGGGTACAATGTACCCCTACCCATTCACCTGTGGAAAAAAAGTACAAAAAAAAACACAACACAGGGAAAAAATATTTTATTGCACTGCTCCGGGGGTCTTCCGTCTTCAGGGGTCTTCTCGCCGGACTCCTCCGCTATCTTCTTGTAGCTCTTTTGCTAGCGGAGGAGTCCGGCTTTCTTCCTCCCCGCCGCCGGCCTCTTCTCCCGACTTCGGGGGTCTTGTCCCCCTCTTCGGTTCTTCTGCCGGGCCACCGCGCCTTCTTATAGCTCTTTTGCAGGCGGTGGCCCGGTCTTCTGTCGCCGCCGCTGCCGCCTTCCGTTCTTCTTCTTCTTCTTCTTCTTCTTCTTCTTCTTCTTCTTCTCCAGGAGATGTTGACACGACGCTCTCTCCGGCCACAATGCCAGGGACGCGCTCCGCTGCCACTTATATAGGGACAATGGGGCGGTGTCACATGGGTTGATGTCACATGGGTTGGTCACAGGGGTTGATGTCACATGGTGACCCCGCCCCCTTACCATGTGACATCAACCCATGTGACCAACCCATGTGACATCAACCCATGTGACACCGCCCCATTGTCCCTATATAAGTGGCAGCGGAGCGCGTCCCTGGCATTGTGGCCGGAGAGAGCGTCGTGTCAACATCTCCTGGAGAAGAAGAAGAAGAAGAAGAAGAAGAAGAAGAACGGAAGGCGGCGGCGGCGGCGGCGGCGGCGGCGACAGAAGACCGGGCCACCGCCTGCAAAAGAGCTATAAGAAGGCGCGGTGGCCCGGCAGAAGAACCGAAGAGGGGGACAAGACCCCCGAAGTCGGGAGAAGAGGCCGGCGGCGGGGAGGAAGAAAGCCGGACTCCTCCTCTTGCAATAGAGCTACAAGAAGATAGCGGAGGAGTCCGGCGAGAAGACCCCCGAAGACGGAAGACCCCCGGAGCTGTGCAATAAAGTATTTTATCTCGTGTTGTTGTGTTTTTTTTGTACTTTTATTTTACAGGTGAATGGGTAGGGGTACATTGTACCCCATACTCATTCACATAGGATGGGGGGCCAGTATCCGGGGGCCCCCTTATTAAAGGGGGCTCCCGGATTCCGATAAGCCCCCCGCCCGCAGACCCCGACAACCAACGGCCAGGGTTGTCGGGAAGAGGCCCTTGTCCTCATCGACATGGGGACAAGGTGCTTTGGGGTGGGGGGGCCGCACGCCCCCCCTCCCCCAAGGCACCCCACCATGTTGAGGGCACGCGGCCTGGTACGGCTCAGGAGGGGGGGGGCGCCCGCTCGTCCCCACCCCCTTTCCTGGCCGGCCGGGTAGCGTGCTCAGGTAAGGGTCTGGTGTGGATCTGGGGGGGACCCCCACGCCGTTTTTTCGGCGTAGGGGGTTCCCCTTGGAATCCATACCAGACCTAAGGGCCTGGTATGCTCTCGGAGGGGGAACCCACGCCAAATTTTTTTCAGAAATTTGCCGTGGAGTTCCCCCTTGAGCTCATTCTCTGCTTGGCCTCGGCAAAAGTCGCCTGGCCTGGGGCGACTTGTAAGTCGTCCCAAGTCGCGCTTGAAGTCATCACAAGTCGTTTTGAAGTCGTCCCAAGTCGCGCTGTGATCTTAACTCAAGTCGTGTCCAAGTTGCCTGACTCAAGTCGCCTACAAGTCGTGTTGCCCCTGTGTGAATGGGCTCTAAGGCTTAGCCTTTCTTTGGTAATTTACCACCTTCAATATAATCTGACTAAACCTGCTTAAACTAATACCGTTCTATTAAGTTTTTAACTTCCCCTTTATCCCCCACAATCTCAGAGAAACATATTTTATGTTTTATCTACCTTTCTTATTTTAAAGTCATTTTTCCCTAGGGTTACCTGTAGGTATTTATACTCACCTTACAATATAGTTTTTATTAGATAATTAAGCTTCTTTTTTTTTTTTTTTTTTAACAGCCGATCTTGGGTGTCTAAATATTTTTCTTTTTCTGTATATAGATCTAGGCTCTTAGGGTCTCGAGATCTCAGGCCCGGAAGGATCTCTGAGTAGGAGAGCAAGTAGAATCAGCAGCAAGCAGGATCCAGCAGAAGAATCAGACAACAAGCGGGGGTTCGACAACAGGTATTAGTCCAAGAAGGGTCAAACAAGCCGGGGTCGGAGCAGGAGAAGGCAGCAGAGTCAAACGGAAGCCGGGTCAGGTATCAGGTAGCTTTCAGGCAGAATAACGGGTTGCTTCAGGTACTAGCTGCAGATGAACAGCACAGAACATCTGCAGCTGTACCTTTAAAAAGGGCCACTGGCGCCAATCGCGCTAGCGGCACGAACGCGCGTGCGCGAACGGAGACCCGATTGCATGGAATGGACGGATTCCTGACATTGCCCCCCCCACAAGGGGCAACCTCCGGGTGCCCCTAGCGACTCTTTTTTCCGGGTGTGCAGAAAAAAAGGCCTGAATTAATCTATCAGCATGCAGGTTAACAGCAGGTTCCCATGAATTATTCTCCGGGCCATAGCCCTTCCATTTAATCAAGAACTGACCTTGTCCCTGTCGTCTTCTGAAGTCCAAAATGGCCTCTACTTCATACTCCTCATTGCCATCAATCAGCACAGGGTCAGGTGGTCTTGTTCCTCTACCGGGGAAGGTATCAGGTACAGCAGGTTTAAGCAAAGGTACATGGAAGACTGGGTGTATTTTCATGGAATCAGGTAAGGACAGTTCATATGACACTTCGTTAATCCTCCTCTTAACTGGAAATGGCCCCAAAAATTTGGGTGCCAACTTCTTAGAGGGACAAGCTATTTCAAGTTAGAAGTAGAAAGCCATACCTGATCCCCGACTTGAAGAATCAATTCTCCTCTCCTTCCTTGATCGAAGTTCCTCTTACTGTCCGCCTGAGCCTTAGCTATGGCCTCCTGTAGGGTCCGGTTATTACGCTGGAGAAAAGACATTGTGTCCTGTACCGCTGGAACATGGGATTCTGAAAGGATATCAGGAAGAAAGGACAGATTAAAACCATAGTTAGCAAAAAACGGGGACTGCCCTGTGGTAGCATGGCTGGCATTGTTATAGGCGAATTCCGCCAGGGGTAAAAGGGAAACCCAATCGTCCTGAACAAAGGATGAAAAGCATCTAATGTACTGCTCGAGGGTTTGGTTGGTACGTTCCGTTTGCCCATTGGTCTGAGGGTGGTAGGCGTGGGACAAGGCCAATTCTATTTTCAAGGCCTCACATAGGGCTCTCCAAAAACGAGAGGTGAACTGGACCCCCCTATCGGATACGATATTGGCGGGTACCCCATGAAGCCTGATTATCTCCCTAATGAAGATGTGAGCCGTCTCAGATGCGGAGGGAGTTCCCTTCAAGGGTAGAAAATGGGCCATTTTAGACAAGCGGTCACAAACCACAAAGATGGCTGTACAGTTTTCAGAAGGAGGAAGTTCTACAATAAAATCCATAGTAATCATCTGCCAGGGTCGGTCAGGTGCGGGGAGTGGTTTAAGCAGACCCCAGGCCCGGTTTCTGGGAACCTTACTCCGACTACACACGGGGCAAGAGTTTACATATTGCTTGCAGAATTCCCTCATGCCTGGCCACCAGAAGGTTCGCTGTACAAGCTCTAATGTTTTGCGGACACCAAAGTGCCCAGCGAGGGGATGATCATGAAGGAGACCCAGGATCCTTATTCGGACGTCTTCAGGAACGAAGATTAAATTATCCTTCCAAAGCAGCCCCTCTCTGGATACCAATGAAATTCCTGGGGGGACAGGAGGATATGAGGGAAGCTCTTCTTAACTGGGACAATAGGTCTGGCTGGACAAGCAAAAAGGTGTTAGCAGGGAGGATGGTGTCTGGAGGTGCGATGTCCTTGGAGCTATCAAACATGCGAGACAGCACATCCGGCTTCACATTTCTTGAACCAGGATGATAGGTAATGTGAAAGCAGAACCGAGAGAAGAAGAGAGCCCAGCGGGCCTGCCGAGGTTTCAAACGTTTAGCGGTACGGAGGTACTCAAGGTTCTTGTGATCCATGTAGATGAGTACGGGGTGAACCACCCCCTCCAGTAAATATCTCCACTCCTCCAAAGCAGACTTGATGGCAAGTAACTCTCGGTCCCCCACATCATAGTTCCTCTCCGCCGGAGAGAGTTTTCAAGAAAAGAACCCTACTGGGTGCATCAGGTCATCTTTACCTTGACGCTGGGAAACCACCGCCCCTACTGCTACCTCAGAAGCATCTACCTCCAGGATATAGGGTCTTCACGGATCCGGATGGCTGAGAATGGGGGCAGAGGTAAACAAGTTCTTGAGTTTCTTGAAGGCAGCCTGTGCTTCAGGACCCCAATGGAAACGTATGTTTTGCTTAGTGAGCTGGGTGATGGGAGAGATAATGGCCGAGAACCCCTTAATAAACTTTCTATAAAAATTGGCGAAGCCCACAAAGCACTGGATTCCTTTTTTATCGGTGGGAGCTGGCCATTCAAGAACAGCGGAAACCTTTTGCGGGTCCATTTTGATGCCTGCTGGGGAAATTTCAAGGCCAAGAAATTGGATATTCTGCTTCTCAAATTTGCATTTTTCGGCCTTGGCGTATAGTCCGTGTTGCCGGAGCCGAAGCAGCACCCTGCCGACGTGCCCACGATGCTGTTCCAGAGATCCGGAGAAAATCAGAATGTCATCTAAGTATACAATTACGAAAATGTCCAGAAAGTCCCGGAAAACATCATTAATCAGATGCTGGAAAGTGGCTGGGGCGTTACAAAGCCCGAAGGGCATAACTAAGTACTCGTAGTGCCCAAAACGAGTTCGGAAAGCAGTCTTCCACTCGCCGCCCGCTCGTATACGGACCAGATTATAAGCTCCCCTCATGTCCAACTTGGTGAAAATAGTAGCCGACCTCAGTTTTTGAAAAAGTTCCAGAATCAGAGGTAGGGGATAACGATTTTTAATTGTAATTCTGTTCAGCTGCCGGTAATCCACACAAGGTCGAAGTGTCTGATCTTTCTTTGTGACGAAAAATATTCCGGCACCGGCAGGAGATGTGGAGTGGCGGATGAACCCCTTCTTGAGGTTCTCGGAGATGTAGACCTTCAGGGCTTCTTGCTCTTTCTCAGACAGAGGGAAGACACGTCCGAACGGGATCTCTGCCCCAGGAAGGAGCTCAATGGGGCAATCGTAAGGGCGATGCGGAGGAAGGGAATCAGCCCCCCATTTACTGAAAACGTCCAGAAACTCGTGATAAGGTTCAGGAACAAGTCCAGGTCTGGGTCCAGACAGAGGAGCGTTCTGGGCTGGACAGGAACCCCAGGAAGGCAGTGATCCCGGCAATAAGGGGAGAGAAACCTCACTTCTCCGGAGGACCAGTCAATGGAGGGATTATGTGCCTGCAGCCATGGTATGCCTAGGATCACAGGGAAAAGTGGTGATGAGATGACGTCGAGTGTTAACAGTTCCGTATGTTGGCAGAAGGTGGTAGCTAGTAGTGGAAGGGTCTCCTGGGTGACTCGGCCGGATTTAATTTGTGAACCGTCGGCCAAGAAGATGGAAAGTTCATGAAACTTTTTCCGAAGAGGAATGGAATGCAAGTTGGTGAAGGCAGAGTCAATGAAACAACCGCTGGCCCCGGAATCAAGGATAGCGTTGACGTGAACTGTTCTTTCCTGCAGCTGAAAAGAGAGTAGAAGGGCAACATGGAAAGTGTTGGAAGGCAAGGTTACGGAACTGCGAGACACAGAAGAGAGGCACTTACGTGTCTTAACAGGGCAGTTGGTCACATAATGTCCGGAACCGCCACAATACAGGCATAAGTTCATCTGCCGGCGACGGGCTCGCTCTTCAGGTGACAGGGTAGGCTGGAGTAATCCGAGCTGCATGGGCTCCTCAGTAGCTTGAGAAACACTGGCAGGCCCCCCTTGAGGGGAAGGAGTGAAGAAAGGTGCTGGAGTAGGGGTTCTAGCGGTCATCCAGGCTGGTCTTTGGGGTTGAGAGGAGCGTTTGGCCCTACGCTCACGAAGTCTCCGGTCAATCCGAATGGCCAAGGCAATTAAGTCTTCCAGAGAGTCTGGGGTACCAACACGGGCCAATTCATCCTTAAGGCCCTCAGACAGACCCATGCGGAATTGATGTCTTAGGGCCGACTCGTTCCACTGGGTTTCTGCGCTCCAGCGTCTAAAGTCCGAAACGTAGTCCTCAGCCGTCCTACGGCCCTGCTGGAGCGCAGACAATGCAGATCCCGCGGCGGCAGTCCGCTGGGGATCGTCATAGAGTTGAGCCATTCCTTCGAAGAAGGAGGAGAGGGTCTGGGTAAGGGGGTTGTCATTTTCCAGAAGGTGATGGGCCCAGGACTGGGGTTCTTCTTGCAGAAGGGAAATAACGAAACCCACTTTAGTTGCCTCCAGAGAGAAGGTCCTAGGCTGAAGGGCAAAATACAACTGGCAGGCGTTGCGAAAGGCCCGGAATTTGGAGCGGTCCCCTGCAAACCTCTCCGGAATTGGAACCCTTGGTTCAGGTGGAAGCATCATAACGGCTGAATGGGTAGCTGGCTGAGCAGGAGGAGGCTGAGGTGCTGTGACTGATGGACCGGAAGTAGATAGATGCTGAACACGCTCTTCCAACCTGGTGTAACCATCCTGAAGGGATTTCACAGCCTGAGTGAGGGCCGCAAGGTGCGAGCAGATCTCCTTCATGGCGGAGGCCCCTTCCGTAGACTCAGTCATGGCTGTTCGTACTGTTAGGTTTTCGGATGGTGAGTCTGACTTGGTGGAAGGAGACCTCTCTTACGACTCTGGTTCAAGTCTCTCTGAAGTGGGAACAGAGGGACAGGAGCACAGCGGGGTAGGAGCGTCTGGCCAGATGCAGCAGCAGGTGCTGGTGAGGTGAAGATCTTCCAGATGCAGGAGCTCTCTGCAGCAGAAGGCAGCCGATGATGGTTGGCAAACAGGCTGTGGTATCAGACCGGGTAGTGCACGGATCTGGAGAGGCAGAAGCAGGCCCGGAAGGATCTCTGAGTAGGAGAGCAAGTAAAATCAGCAGCAAGCAGGAGCCAGCAGAAGAATCAGACAACAAGCGGGGGTTCGGCAACAGGTATCAGTCCAAGAAGGGTCAAACAAGCCGGGTCAGGTATCAGGTAGCTTTCAGGCAGAATAACGGGTTGCTTCAGGTACTAGCTGCAGACGAACAGCACAGAACATCTGCAGCTGCCCACGACGACCCGCGGCACGAACGCGCGTGTGCGAACGGAGACCCGATCGCACGGAACGGACGGATTCCTGACACTTTCTGTCCTAGTATAAACCTCCATTCTGGCCTATTATTATCGGAGGACCTCCTCTGATAGATACTAGGCCTCTGAGTTAGCGTTCTTTTTACGCACATGCACAAGTTCTTGCCCCCCCCCGTGGTAATTGTAATCTATGAATGTGGTATACTACAATATTTCCTTTAAGATTTACCGATGGCCCCCTTAAATGTCCTTGCGCTAAACATACAATGTCTAAATATCCCACAAAAGCCAACTAAATTTGTTTGCTCCATAGCTTCCTCAAAAGCACATGTTGTATGCCTCCAAGAAACCCATTTCACAGATAAGGTGACCCCTAAATATTTGGTTCAGCTTATCCCCAAGTTTTCAGAGCCTCTGCCAAGACAACACAACAAGGGGTGCTAATAGCGTTTCATCATACTACACCCTTTACATTCTGATAGAGATCAAAGACCCAGAAGGTCCTTGTCTTATACTCAACTCCAACACAACACCTATTGCATCTATTTATCAATCTCTTATGTTCCATCAACTTCTTCAACAACACTCTTATAGAGTTAGATTCTTTGCGTGAAATCAATCCTGCTAGATGCCAGTTTACTTTTTATTCTCATCACCATAAATAATTTTCCTGTATTTATCACATTTTGATCTCAATAGGCATGACCCCTGAACTCCTTTCTTCCTCTATTATCACTTTTACATGGACTGAGTACTGTGCTGTACTTTCAACTTTCTCTTCTCTAATACCCAAAATACAAGATTCTACGTGTCGTATTAATGAGTCAATCCTTTCTCATCCATCACACTCATCTGATCTAGAAATAGTCATAAAAGATTGCCTGGCCAATAATGAGACCCCTGATATATCCTCATTGACCCTATGGGAAGCTCATAAACCTGTCCGCTGTGGGGTTTATATACGCCAAGCCTCGATTCCTAAAAGAGAAAATCGACAGCTAAAACAAAAATTAGAAGACTAATTTAATACATGCCACACAATCTTTCAATCTAATCTTACCCCTGTGACTAAATTACAGCTTGATAAAGTATGTTTAAACCTTGACCTTTTTTTATCAGAATGTGTAGGTAAAATGTTATGTAAGTCTAAACATAAATTTTATGTTAAAGTGAAATCCAGACACTCTTTTAGCTTGAGCACTTAAAAAACTAAATCGTGCCTTTAAATTGAGTTGACTGAAATTATCTCATGTTACATTTACTAGTAATCCAGTAAAGATCCCCCACACCTTTCAAAAACATCTTACCTGCTTATATAAAAAGGAAGGATCTTTTGATCAAACTTTAGCAGAATCATTTTTTTTCACAAATCAAGCTTCCTACTTTTCCTTTAGCCCAATGTGGTTGTCTTGAAAGTCCCATTAACCTCCCTGGCGGTACGATTATTTCGGATTTTAGGTGCTAAAAGCGGTACCATTATTTTGCATGAAAATTTGGCGTTTTATATTGTAGTCCTGCAATTCTTAGGAATAACTCTCTTAAATCTGTTCAAACCAGAGTCTAGCACACATCCCGGGTATGATAAAGTTTGAAAAATGAAATCATAAATTATAATATAATAAATAACTATAAATAATTGTACCAAATAATAATATAACAATAATAAAAATTATTCAATAATGTAATCAAATCAAAAACACTGAAATTTGCTCAGTTGCAGAATTGTCACTGTCATTACTTTTCAGTATTTGATGACGGATCTCCCCACAAATCGCTATCGCTCAATTCTGCGAGTGATTCTAATTTATTATCGCTGTTTTCTAGCTGGTCTAAAATCATTTTTGATGTACAGTGACAGTTTTGGTTGCTATGGGCAATCTCCAGTTTCCAGGCATAAAGAACAGTTTTTATTATATAAAAGTGCATGCAGGACACTGGGCAGACCACTAGGGACAACGGGGATGTGAAATATTTACATACAGCAATGTAATCTGTAAGCTTTCATTATACTGTATGTATACTGTTTGTTTCACTTTTTGAATTTGGCGCCGATCTCCGTGCCCGTGCGTCGCAACGCTCGCAGGGCACGGAGATCGGCGGTGTGATGCATCGAGCGAGACACGGCTCGCTCGTACAGCGGGGAGACAACGCTGGATCCGAGGGAGAAGGTAAGTAAACCTCCTCCTGGATCCAGCGACGCTGTCCCGAGTCTGACTCGGGGATACCGCTTTTGGTATGAAAAATCCACCCCGAGTCAGACTCGGGAATACCGTCAGGGGGGTTAAAGCTATTTAAATTAAAATAGCAATTAACTCTCTTAAACCAAATACATGTCCAGGCCCAGATGGCTTCTCTGCCCTCTACTATAAGAAATTCTCTCATATCCTTGCTCCAATGTTAACAGACACATTTAATTCTCTCCTTAACGATCAATCCTTTCACCCCAAAACATTACATGCTATAACTTCAATGATCCCCAAACTTCAGTCAGACGATACATCTTGTTCTAACTATAGACCCATATCATTACTCAACCTTTTCATTAAGTTTCTAGCAAAAGTCTTAGCGACCCGCTTAAATAGTGTAATATGTTCTTTAATAAATAAAGACCAAGTTGGCTTTATCCCACAGCACCAAACGGCATATAATGTACGCATGACTACTTTACTAATTCAAGCAGCTAAATCATGACAATACCAATCTGTCTCTTATCTTTAGATATCAAAAAGCATTTCATACCATTTTGTTGCATTACCTACATTTCATCCTGCAGCATTGGGGATTTGGTCCTCATTTTCTTAGCTGGGTCTCCTCATTATAAAAAAATCCCAAAGCTTATATTAAATATGCTGGATATACAGTAAATCAAACCAATTTGACATCTGTAGGGGTACGCGTCAGGGATTTCTACTTTCCCCACTCTTATTTGCCCTACTTATTGAACCCCTCGCTCAATCAATCTTTACTGACCCCTCTATTAAAGGTCTTGATTTAACTGATCACCCACATAAACTGCCTATTTGCTGATGATATCTTAATCTTTATGTCATCCCCTCATATTTCTGCTCCTAGTTTTATAAGTAAATTTAATCACTTTGCCCACATATCTGGTCTAATTATTAACTGTCAAAAATCTATAGCTTTAATTATATCTTTATCTCCTCATATTTTACAACAAGCACAAACATCCCTCTCTTTGTCATGGTCAACTTCACGTCTTCTTTACTGAGGGATAACTCCCACACCCAGGCTTTCTGACATTTTCACTGCCAATTTTCCTCCAATTTTGCGTCAAATATGTAATCTTCTGAAAAAATGGTCCTCTCTACCATTATCTTGGATAGGTAAAATTTATGTAGTAAAGATGGCTATACTGCCCAAAATTCTTTATCTTTTTCAAGTTTTACCTATCCCTGTTCCAGCATACTTTCTCAGAATACTACAATGTAAGTTTGATTTGGGGCTCCTTTAAACACCGTCTGTCCAAACACACTCTTTACCTTCCAAAGGAGGACTAGGGTTTCCTAATTTTACCACTTATTACCATGCAACTAAATTAGCCCATATCCCTAAATATCATTCAAAATATAAAATTCTGCGTTGGGTTGTGCTGAAATTAAAGAGGAAGTAAACCCTGATGAGTTTACTTCCTCTTTCATTCCCTGCAAAGGCAAAGCATAATGGACTACAATGCATCGCATAGTAGTCCATTATGTATCACTTACCTGACACAGGAGCCAGCGAAGTCACCGCTGTCCCCTGTAGTCCGGCGCATCCATCTTCTCAGTGGGGTCTCGTCGCTCCGCCGCTGTCATTCGGCGAAGCCGCAATGACGTCACTCCCGCGCATGTGCACGTGCTCAGTGCCTGTCTTTCGGTAAATATCTCCTAAACCGTGTAGGTTTAGGAGATATTTCTTGGACCTACAGGTAAGCCTAAATCTAGGCTTAACTGTAGGTCAAAGTGTGTTGTAAGGGTTTACAACCACTTTAATAGATTGCGACCCACTTTCAACAACTGACCTCATATGGTCCTATTCCTCAGACTATAAAAAACTCAATAATCCTATAACTAAACATACACTAGCCATTTGGGATACATTTTAATTAGTAAATGGACTACAATATCCCCATATTTCTCTTTTATCATTCTTTAAAAATACATTTTTCTATCCTGCATGGTCTTCCCCTAAATCTTTTAAAGCATAGACCTCCACTAATCTAACTCAATTCTGTGAACTAGCATCCTCTACTTCATTCAAAACGTTCCCCGACTTATGTGAAAGTCACAAAATTCTTAATTCAGATCTCTTTCGATATCTTCAGATTAAAGTGGATACGATATTGAAAAATAAATGTCTCAAAAGAGTCCATGTTGCCTTGTTCCATTGTGGGGTTGCATATCTGCATTAATGAGTGTTGAAAAATGTTTTTTCAGAAAGATGTTGTGGATAAATTTGTCTACATCTAAAAGTGTAGAAAAAACATCAAAATATATTAAAATAGAAAAAACTGCGCTAAACACAAAGAAATATATCAGAAAAAAGCAGCACACACTCAAACAAAAAATTCAAGAGCAAAAAGAAAGTGTAGCGCGTATTACTGCAAACAATATATCAAAGTACTCAAACAAGGATGATATGATAAAATGATGAATACTGCAAAGAAAATAATAATAAAGTGTCAATGTGCTCAGACAGTGACAATGTGTAATTAACAGCAGTATATGCAATGCTTATCCCAGATCAGAAATCAGTGTATATAAACAAATATACATGCATAAACTGTATAGGGGATAGCCCACAATGATATTAAAATGAAAAGTCCCACACAGTGAATAGTCCAGTCAAGTGATCTGTGATTCAATTGCCCAAAGTTGTGGTGATATAACAGAAAATCCTACACAATGAATAGTCCAATCAAGTGATCAGTAACTCAATCGCCCAAAATTGTAGTCAGAGTGAGTCTTGAATCAATCTCGGTAGCTTCACAGGTGGAAATCAGATAGAGAGATAAAACACTCTTACCAGATAAGTTGGATACAAGTACCATACGGCAATGTGTCATACAGGCTTGAAGTGCTAGAACCACTAGCACACAGGGAGGACGGAACCAGACAATCCAGGCTACAAGGCGGCCATCATGGAGAGTAGCGCCTATCCAAACCAAACGTCTTGCGATGAAAATGTTTCAGCAAAGATTCCAGAATGGCTCAGAACAATCCCATGGTGTAAAAAACAAAAAGGCAAAGAACGCCAATAGTGCAGGTCAAAAATTATCTAAAACTTTATTCACATCTTAAAGTAAAACAGATGTGACATAAAATGTGATCACATAAAAAGATTAAAAGCAATGTGGGAAGATAAGCGTATTCAGACACACTTTTCGACACAATAGGTCATAGACTGGGGCATATGATGCACCTTATGATATATCTTAAGCTTCCCACATTGCATTTAATCTTTTGATGTGATCACATTTTATGTCACATCTGTTTTACTTTAAGATATTTCTGGGGTTTTGAGTTCCAACTAGGTTTTTTGACAAAGTATTGCTGGTGTCTTCTTTTGAAAACACAGATGTGACAGAGCCACATGAAGAGATTGGGGAAACTCACATTTCTGTTTGTGTTCCATCTGTGTCTCCTCCTATTTTTCAAAATAGATTGTGATCTTCCAGAAAATATATGAACAAATACCAGACCCTGGTCATAATCCTGCACATCACAAGAATATTTGTGCCTATTTATGTCCATCAATTCCCATTCTAGTTTTTCGATGTATGATGTTAAATCATCCTGTAAAGTTGAGAAAACAGCCAGAGATTCATAGGTACCAAGAGAATCCTTCAAAAGTTCCATCTCATTAATGATATTGATTAGTGATAGTGATAGATAGTGATTGTGGTAGCATCTCCACTTATGATCAGGCTCATTAGTTCTAATGAGCATCTGGAAAGTGCTGAATTCCAATCAATGGGGAAAGAGTCATGCTGCATACACACGACCGTACTTTCCAGCAGACTAGGTCCGAAGGGATTAGTTCATCGGACAATCCTATCATGTGTGGGCTAGTCCAATCATTTGTCAAAAAATAAATCTGACAGACCTAGAAATAGAACATGTTTCAAATCTATCCGACGGACTCAATTCCAATGGACTAAAATTGGGAAAACCATTTGTCTGTGTGCTTGTCCGACGGACCAAATACAATGCAAGGGAAGCTATTGGCTACTGGCTATTGAACTTAGTCAGTTTGTCTGTGGCCAAGTCAGTTCATTCGGAAGGTCCGTCGGAACTCTGCCGCAAGTCTGTCGGGAAGACAGTCGGACCTAGTCTGATGGAAAGTCCGGTTGTGTGTACGCGGCATTAGAGTACACAGTGGAAGGGATTTTTTGATCCTTAGACCCCATGGGATCATAGATTCTTTAACATATTGGTGGAGGCCTGTAAGGTCCCATAATAGCCTGATTTCTTTGCATGATTTGAATTTTTCAAAGTTGTTAATACATGCAATATCCATTGGTGGGACTGCTGGGACCTTTGTATAGACTTTCAATGATCTGTCTGGTCTTGCATTCATGTCAGGTTTTTTGTCAGTCCATCCCTGCAGATGTCACTCCAGTAGCCATATTATAAAAGTGTTGAAGGAAAAAAGGATCTTTGTACCTTGTGGTGACAGTGTATTAGGGGGTCTTCAGAGCAGCTGTAACAGGAAAGTCCATCAGGTAAGTTTGAATAGAGACAGCATACACATCAAGGAACTCCCAGTTCAATTTGCAAGATCCTCTGTCAGGTGCTCAGGCTCAGTGTGTCCTACAACACAAACAAGTAAAAGGATTTAGCCGGAAACTCTGTAGTTCATATAGCAATTTTAATGGTTGGTTGCATGAAGTGACAAGCAAAACAGCTGGCGTGTTTTGGCAACAGCTTTAGTTGTAGACTGTTAAACATAAAAATGGCAATACATTCATAAGATCAATATCTCTCTGTTTTAAATGGAGTTGGTGATCTGACAAAGGTTTTGACCAATGGCTGCAGTTTTTCTTGCCGCCGGGCATGCATCCTGGGCAATTTACTGTCCCCCAGTTTATACAGGTCAGCCTTACCTCTGAAAACCTGGATCAGGCTCATACAACTGTGGCCTGAACACCTGTAGATACTGCAGTGAACATAATAATAATCAAAAGTCCATTACTTCATAAATCAACGGCAAAACATTTCCTATTAAGGACTTTATTAATTGCCGTTCAAAATATGTGATATATGTAATTGATTGCAGCCTCTGCAGATTACAGTATGTAGGATGTACTACAAGGTCTCTGCGCAATAGGATAAATGAGCATTATAATTAGGGATGAGCCGAAGACCCCCCGGTTCAGTTCGAACAGGCAAAAAATGTGTTCAAACATGTGAACATCGCTAAAGTCTATGGGACTTGAACATGAAAAATCAAAAGTGCTAATTTTAAAGGCCTATATGCAAGTTATTGTCATAAAATGTGTTTGGGGACCTGGGTCCTGCCCCAGGGGACATGTATCAATGCAAAAAAAAAGTTTTAAAAACTGGCGGTTTTTTCGGGAGCAGTGATTTTAATAATGCTTAAAGTGAAACAATAAAAGTGAAATATTCCTTTAAATTTCATACCTGGGGGGTGTGTATAGTATGCCTGTAAAGTGGCGCATGTTTTAGAACAGTCCGAGAGCTAAATTACATTTCTAAAGGAAAAAAAGTAATTTAAAAGTACTCACAGCGTTAATGAATTGTCTGGTATGAATATTAAGAGACCCCCAAACCAGAATGTAAAAAAAAATTGTGTGGGAGTCCCCCCAAATTTCATACCAGATATTAAGGAGAACCGTGACAATATAAAAAAATTATGTGGGGGTCCCCCCAAAAATCCATACCAGACCCTTATCGATCATGCAACCTGGCAGAGAGGGGGGACGAGGGAGCACCCCTGCCCTCCTGAACCATACCAGGCTACAGTTCCTCAACATGGTGAGTGTGATTTGGGGTACCCCCAAAACACCTTGTCCCCATATTGATGGGGACAAGGGCCTCATCCCCACAACCCTTGCCCGGTGGTTGTGGAGGTCTGCAGGCGGGGGGGCTTATCGGAATCTGGAAGCCCCCTTTAACAAGGGGACCCCCAGATCCCGGCCTCCCCCTGTGTGAAATGGTAACGGGGTACAAATTTACCCCTACCATTTCACAAAAAAGTGTGAAAATGGTAAAAATGGCATTACATGGCTTGGGGACAAGTTATTAAAAAATTTAAAAAATAAAACTGTCCCACAAAGTCTTCTTCTTCTCTTGCTCCACAGGAAGGACCAAAAAAGAATAATAAAAAAAATGCAACCGATCTGCTGCAATGACCGTCCTCTCAGGAGACAGCTCTTTTATAAATGAGGGCGGAGTCACACAGTGATGTCATCGGTGGCCCCACCTCCTCTGACGCTAAAGGAAAGCCATAGGGATGTCCCTGTGCGTCAGAGGGGGTGGGGGCAGGTGCCCGCCCTCAGTTATAAAAGAGCTGTCACCTGAGAGGACGGTCATAATGGTGGGTGCCTCCCATGGAGGCAGGTCGTCGTGGGTTTTTTTTCTTTCTTTTTCGGTCCATCAGTGGAGCAAGAGAAGAAGAAGACTTCGTGGCACAGTTTGTTTGTTTTTTTAATTAATAAAGGACTTGTCCCCAAGACGTGTCATGTCATTTTTTACCATTTTCACACTTCTTTCATGAAATGGTAGGGTTACCATTTCACACGGGGGGGGGGGGGGGGGGGGGCTGTGTTTATTATAAAGAATAATTCAGGGAAACAATAATTAACTGGAGTGGAGTCATTTGGGGAGATGTGGGGATATGTAATTGCAAGTAAAATGTTTGGATTAAGGGGGTTTTATATATTTTGGTCATACTCTATCTTGCACTAATCACCCCTTTTTCTGAAAAATATATTTTAAAAGTCATAACAAAAGTCATAACAACTGTTTTATATGATATATAATATACAATCTGAAAGGCATTCTGTATAATATAGTGTACTTTTTATTTAATATCATATGCATCATATTACCACAGTATGCACTGTCCTTACTTCCATTACTAATCCTTATTTTTAAATTTTATTAGCACAGGCAAAAAAGGCTGTGATTTATATTGTCCCAGCATAACAAACAACACGTTTTAGATTAATTCTCCTCAATTTACTGTCCTCCAAAATATGCTAGCTGAAAATTTGCTGTAGCTTACGTTGTTAAAGACATAAGCTGACATTTAAAATTATGTCACCCAAAAAGTTATTAAAGTTTGCAGTGTAAACAAGAATAAAGTAATAAAATGCAAATAACCTGCTGGGATTGAAAATGCATAATCATATAAAATGAATGTAAAGGCCTACTTCCCCAAATGTATATTCCTTTTTTTTAATTTGTATTTGCAAATATCTTTTTAGGTTTCAGCATCAACAGCTGATTTTACCAAGAACACTCCACAACAGAAAGGAGTGTATTTGCGTGAAGGAAAAATACATATAAAAAATTAAATCCACATTTGTGTAGAATCTTACGGGTCCATTTAAGAAAAAATGGTTTGCAGCGAGAACCCTGTAGGACACCAGAGGATCCAAACTGTGGCCTGCATTTTATGAATGGGCTGAAAAATAAAGGCCACTGTTTGAAAAAATTCTGCAGAGTATAAAAGAGAGTTGGTAACAATAACAGCTCTCCAATAAAATTGTTCGTCTTGACTTTTGGTAAATTAGAAAGAGTATATTGTTGTTTCTGCTAATTTGTTAAAAAGTTCTTAAAAATTAAAATAAAATCTGATCAAAAAAAGAGTGTATAGAGTTGGAACCTTCAATTTAGAACAAAAGACTCCTCACCTGATCATTGTATGACACCTCGATCTTACAGAAATACCTCAAGCATTTCGGGCAGGTAGACTTTCTCTTGACAATCAAAAACTGTAGATTTTCACCGATTATTGAAAATCCTTTCATCAAGTCTGTAATGCCATTTGCAAAAAGAAGATACAGTTTACTAACACGACATTGAAGAACAACTAAAAACATAATAACATGTTGTTCTTCAACACTTCTTCCAAAAAGGCAGATAAGTATTCTAAACTATTAGAAAAACTTTCCCCTATACAGGAAACACTAGAAATATTTACTTAAGTCGCAATCCATTCAAATGGACAGTTTTTTTAAGTCGCAATCCATTCAAATGGACAGTTTTTTACTAACCCAAAGCTTTCATACAGTGCTATAAACTGAACTGCTACAAAGATACTATCATGTTCACACATTGTGCCATTTCTCTTACCCAATGACATCAAACATGTTACTATCTAATCTACCATGTAGTCCAATCTCTATATCAGAAAAATTGCTATCCACATTACAGGAAAAAAGTGCATGTTTACACTACACCACAACTAACAACAATGTTCTACCCAGCTATAGAGACAGAACATTTGATTTGATACACACATATTAATTTTAGTTTTATTTCTAAGCTTAGCTTGTATCATTGTGGGGAAACCTATGTCACTTGTATCTGATTAACCTATAGCTAGCTCTCAACTACAGTTTCATAGCAAAAACATCACTATGTGCATACAGATACTAACACTTATTGTTTATTGTACACATGAACTTGGTCTTTTGAAATGATAATGGATTGAAACCAGAGTGTATTTGGAAAATCAAATGCCTTACAACAGTGGATTCCTCCACTAGTCAGAACATATACCCTTCCTAATGTGGGAGTGAGAAGCTGTCAGCCCTACAGATTCTCTTGGGACCTGGTATATCCGTTTTCTGTAGGTCGTCCCATAATACACTTGTAGGCATTTAAATCAATAACATTCTACCCAAATTACCCTTAGTTGTGGATGATATAATGGTTCTTACATCAGATCCAACTGACGATATCCCCAAGTTAAAAGAAGTGTGAAGTTTTCCCCTAGACTAGGAACAAAATCACAAACTGGATATGTACAACTAACTTTTTAAATGACCAAAGAACATGTCACATACTTAAGAATGCATGGAATGGAAGAGGCAATAGGTAAAAGCCCTGCAAAAAGCTGCTTGGGTAGGCCTCCTTGCCAGTTTCTCTTTTTGGATGCATACATCTGGTCAAGATGATAAGCTTTGCCAGATTACTATACTCATCAAAAATGCTCTCTCCCTGAAACATTCCAGTGTCAAAAAATTGAACAAAGCCTGAGGAGGACTCCCATTTTTAGATTTTTTTGCATAGGGTCCACATTAAAAATCCAAACCAGACCCATATAAGGATAAGGGTCTAGTATGGGTTTTGACTGGAGGTGACCCTATGCCATTTTTTGTGGATCCCCTTTACAGATCAATAAATTCCATATCTAGGTTAAGGGTCTGGTATGGATTTTTGGAGGATCTCATGCCATTTTTTATTTATTTATTTTTTGTTTGGCAGAAATTATGGTCATTTCAAAGATCATCCCTACCATCAGAATGCTGATAACATAATATACTATCTGGCTGCTAGTATGCAGCTAATATTATTTTCTAGCACAAATGTCAGCACTAGGCATGACTGGAAAGTTGGGTAGTTGGAAGAAGGTGGTCTTTTCATTACTGGAGCTCCAGTACAAAAGTGATCCACAAGTACTTATAAAGTATTTAAAAATATCTACGTATCTAACCCCTTTGTGGGAAAATATGGGGCACCCCAAAGCATGCTATTTAAAGAGATTGGGAATGTACAACCCCTTCACATCTAAGGGTAAAACAAATCTAAATGCCTAAACACACTTTTGCAACTTTGACATTTCACAACTACTTTGTGCATCCAGGTGGATTATACCTTGTTTTTTTTCAGGACAAATTGGGTTTTGGTGGTAAATGGTAATGGATATCTCCTTTTTATTATTATTATTATTATTATTATTATTATTATAGGAAAACTGGCCCAAAATAGTAAATAAAATATTTTTTTTATTTTATCTGTATATTTCTTGCTACTATCATAACCTTCCACCAAACAACAACCCAAAAATAAATTCTCCTGCTCCTGACTATCGCAGCAATACCACATGTCTATGTTAGTTGCCGTTTGTACCTGTAGTACAGCCCAAAAATCTGTCCATTTTTCTTTTTTTTATCCTACCTAAAACATACTAATACGAAAAAAAGAAATGCTGTAAAAAAAAATACTGACCTTGATATTTGACCCTGACCTTGACCCAAATACTAACCCTGGCACTTTCCTAGATCAAACCTTGATCTAGGTATTTTTATTATTATTATTATTATTATTAGTTAATTTTTTTATTTTTAGACACACTTTTTTTTTTCTCTGCAAGGAGAGAGAGTGAGATACTAAGTATCTGCCTAATAACATGACCGAGATCTACTGTTCCCAGTGATCAGGAACCATGATCTCTGTCATGTTTCAGTAAGCCCATCCGCTCTAGAGTTAGAATATGCTGAGGGAACACACTTAATCCCTTGATCACCCCCTATTGTTAACCCCTTCCCTGCAAGTGTCATTTTTACATTGATCAGTGCATTTTTATAGCACGGATCAATGAAGTAACGTCACTGGTCCCCCAAAAGTGTCATTTGGGGTCAGATTTGTCTCGGTAAAAATCACAGATCGCCACCATTACCAGAAAAAACAGTAAAAAAAACAAAAGTCCCTTCTATCCCGTAGTTTGTAGACATGATAACCTTTGCACAAACCAATTAATATATGCCTATTGCGTTTTTTTTTACCAAAAAAATGTAGAAGAATATATATCGACCTAAACTGATGACTAAATTCATTTTTTTTATATATTTATTTTGGAAATGTATTATAGCAGAAAGTAAAAAAAATTTTTTTCAAAATTGTTGGTCTTAATGTGTTTATAGTGCAAAAAATGAAAAACACAGAGGTGATCAAATACCACCAAAAAAATCTCTATTTGTGGGAAAAAAAGGACACCAATTTTGTTTGGGTACAGCGTCGAAAGATCCCGCAATTTTCAGTTAAAATGACACAGTGCCTTATCGCAAAAAATGCTCTGGTCATTAAGGGGGCTAATCCTTCTGGGACTGAAGTAGACAAGGTAGGCTCAGACAAAGCAATCAAATCATATTTTAAAGGTACAAGGAAACCTAAATTTTGTTTAACCACACCCCGTAGCCTCACTGGTGGTATGATTATGTCAGATTTTTGCGTCTCAAAGCGGTACAATTATTTTGCATAGAAATGTGGCGTTTTATATTGTAGGCCTGTAATTCTTAGCAATGACACACTTAAATCTGTCCAAACAAGAGCCTAGTAGACATCCCGAGTATGATGAAGTTTGAAACACAAAATCATAAATTATAACATAATAAATAAATATAAATAATTATAAAAAATAATAATATAATAATAATAAAATAAATTTCCCCGCGATTCACTATCGCTTAATTCTGCAAGTGTTCTAATTTGCTATCGCTGTTTTTTAGCTGGTCTAAAACCACTTTTGACATAAAGGGACATTTTTTGGTTGCTATGGACAATCTCCAGTTTCCAGGCAGAAAGAACAGTATATATAATATAAAACTGCATGCAGAGCACTGGACAAAGCACTGGAGACAAAAGGGATGTGAAATAATTTCATACAGTATTGTAATCTGTAAGATTACACTGTATTGCATGTATTATAATTTTAAAATGTTTTGAATTTACTGCACTCGCCCCATGCATTGCGACACTCGCAGAGAACAAAGCCCGGCACATAGAGGCTTTGGGGAGGAGGACAGAGCCCACGAACACAATGGGGGGACATCGCAGGATCCTGGGGAAACGGTAAGTACACTGCACCAGGATCCTGCAATGCAATCCCAAGTGTGGCTAATGGTACTGGAATTTAACCCAGAACCACACACGGGAAACCACCAGGGAGGTTAAACCCCTGCCGCTGCTAAGTGATTGGCCAGACCCACATTGTACTGTGGCACGTGGCTGGCTGTGTGTGCGCAGGATGACTTTTCCTTCCTCCAAGGTCCAATGTCAATTGTTGGAAGGTATGGAAAAGCCCCTGTGTTGCTTTCCAACTCAGTTGGTCACTCGATAGCTATATATTGAAGACAACTGCAACTGCCTCCATTAAGTCCATAAGTAGCACTCCATGGCAGCCAATGCCTTCTCATAAGTAAAAGAGAAACCCTGGAGGATAGAGCATGTGCCAGGAAGTGCCTTATATATTTAATACCCCTTCCAGCATGCTGATTGTCCAGGTATTGAACATACTTAGAACAGAATGTTACCTCAAACCCTCTCTGCTGGAGCAAGCTCAACACAGCATGTGAGAAAACACACGCGATGCTTATAGAACACTAATCAGCACACAGCTACAGTAAACAGACTAAAATATGTAATGTAAAGCAACCAAGTTTGTAAATGTACTGGAATATCAGTTGCTGAACATACATAGGAGCCGGTAGCCCAGTTGCCTTTTAGTTTGCAATAACCTCATGAATAAAATGTGATTTTTAAGCTTATATGTATTCGGCTTTACATTTTTGAACTTAGGGTGTTTTCCAATTTAAAATGTTAGTCGCTTATTGCTTTTTGTTTAGGAACTTTATTTCCAATTTATTTTAAGCACTTATTTCTTACACAAAACATTTAGTGGTGTACAGAATAGTGTTTGATTTAAGACACTTAATGGCCTAGCCTGTAATCATCAGCTTCTTAGCAGGTATCCTAATCAGAGTTGGTTTATATGCAATTTTATTTTACAAGTCTTTGTGTTGTCAGAAAGTAACAAGAAAGTGCCATGGCATTAAAATGTGGGGTTATTTAGAACTACGAAACACAAATTAACCTTTCACGTATTGTTATACAATTAATTTTTGCAACGTATTAACCTCTTTGAAAATGAAGAACACATTGCTAAGATTAATGTTTTCCAATTTGAATACTGAATGTAAAAGAGCAATGCTTGTCAGAATGCATATAAGAATAACCAATGTTATTGTGCCCCATAATAAAATAAAAAGTAATACACAAAAAAAAGTGAAACAAAGCGTGACTTATTAAATACAGAGTTGGGTATAGACTTAGGTGGTCTTATTTCAAGGCAACCCATGTGCAATGCTGAGTAGGAATGAGCTTCTAATTCACCACTGTCTGAATTTCAGGACATTCCCAGGATTCACAAGCTTTGGCCAAACTTTGCAGATTCACTTGCAAAACTAAAAAATGTAATAATGAAGAGCATCGTCTTTGCTCTTATCAGCCGCCCCTATCAGCTGAGTCACAATAGCTGACAATTTTAAAGAATGGATAACCCAGTTCCTTTCTATAAAAGGATAGGTTTTGTGCAGCCATATTGTCAGGGTGTGCTGGAATGCTAGGGACAGCTGTCAATTCTATGTAGAGAAAAATACTTTTATAATTTTGGCATTAATTGGAACATGCTGCAGTGTGGCAGTGCCCAACTTACTATGCTTTTTTTTTTATCTCTGGGGATTCATCACAAAGTTTGAAACTTTAAGCAAGATTTATGGGACTGTCCACCAACTGAACCCAGGCAAATTGACTCATCCCTAACACTGAGTGCATCATAGAAAAGGAGAAATGTGACTATCTATTATCTGTTCTGTTAATGGAGACCAGTGATTAAAAGCTGCATTCAGACTTGTTGACTGGTCTTGTTGCCCCTCTTGTGTTGTAACATCATTATGCTATTGCTTAAAGTCTTCACAAACCCATGAATGCCCTGCCAACAGATTCCTCAATCTGTCAATGGGAGGCATCCACATTAGCAGGGTATGATGTGGAAATGCGAAGAATATTGCAGTGCAGAATAAATTATAATTAGTAATCCGTCTGTCACATGCCTGTGACTTTAAAGCGGAGGTCCACCCTAAAGTGAACCCTCCCCCCCTCCAGCGCCACAATTGGCACCTTTCAGGGGGGAGGGGGGTGCAGATACCTGTACAGTACAGGTATTCTGCACCCACTTCCGGGATAGCTCTCTGCGGAAAGGGGCGTAGATTACGCCCCTTTCCGAAAGTGCCCGCCCCTTTCCGCAAGTGCCCCGCTGCCTGCTGGGAAACACACAGATCCCAGAGGCAGCGAGGACCGTCCTTATTGCGCAGCGCGATTCGCGCATGCTCAGTAGGGAACCGGGAAATGAAGCCGAAAGGCTCCATTTCCTGATTCCCATACCCAAGATGGCGGCGGCAGCACCTTACAGACGATCTAGAGATCGGCTTCGGGTGCCGACATCGCGGGCGCGCTGGACAGGTAAGTGTCACTATTTTAAAAGTCAGACAACATATCAAACAATTAAGCAGATGGGCATCTGCCAATGAATTAGTTAACTCTGAGGGAGGAGGGTGCTAAGGTGAGGTTACTTAATTACCAATGGTATTTCTGTAATATGCAGCATGAATGGGGTTAATGTACTGTCACTGGTCACTGATGCATTACTGACCAGTGTCAGTTAATAAACCCCCTTGTGATGTCATTATTGACACCAGTATCAGTGTTAATTAACCCCTTTATGCTGCAGCATGAAGGGTTTATAAACACTGATACTGGTGCTACTAATGTAGCACAAAAGGGTTAATTAACTGCCACTGGTCACTAATGCACTAGTGACCAGTGGCAGTACATTATTTCCCTTCATTCTTCATATTGGAAATACCATTGGTAATTAACACTTGCCAACCTGCTGCAGTACCCGTACATTGCTACCTGTTCCGGACGCATTCCCCCACACGCCTACTCACCTGTGATTTGAGAGTCTGTCAGCAGATCTCAGCCAATGATTCATGGCTGGGACCTGCTGATCGGCTCTGTCCAATCACAGCTCAGAGTCCTCTGTTGGTAGTCAACACAGAGCTCAATACAGAAGGAATGATACAAAGCAGGCAAAATAAACAAGTCAATCTGTGTTAAGAATCAGTACACAGTTCACACATTACACATTATTTGCCATCTTCGCCCTGGGCACTGGGTGGCCTTGTCCAGGCACTGGCTGCCTGTGAACATGCTCTTGACTGTTTAGAAAATCATCAGCTCCTTTATGTTTAACCACTTCAGCCCTGGAAGGTTTTACCCACTTCCTGACCAGGCCATTTTTTGCAATATGGCACTGCATTGTTTAAATGACAATTGCAACACTGTACCCAAATAAAATTGATGTCCTTATTTTTCCATAAATAGAGCTTTCATTTGGTGGTATTTGATCACCTCTGCTGTTTTTTTTTTTTTTTTTGCGTTACAAACAAAAAAAGAGCAGCAATTTTGAATAAAAAACAATATTCCTTATTTCTGTTATAAAACATTCCCAATAAAAAAAAAATTAAACAATCAAATTTCTTAATCAGTTTAGACCAATATGTATTCTGGTAAAAAAAAATTTTGGTAAAAAAATCCCAATAAACGTTTATTGATTGGAATGCGCAAAAGTTATCGCATATACAAACTATGGGTTAGACTTATGCCATTTTTTAATGTTTATTTTTTTTACTTGTAATATCGGCGGTCAGTGATTTTAAGTGGGACTGCAACATTTTGGCAGACAAATCTGACCCCAAATGACACTTTTTGGGGTCCCCCTAAATCCATACCAGACCCTATATCCGAGCACGCAACCTGGCAGGCCGCAGGAAAAGAGGGGGGGACGAGAGAGCGCTCCCCCTCCTGAACTGTACCAGGCCACATGCCCTCAACATTGGGAGGATGCTTTGGGGGTCTGTGACCCCTCAAAGCACCATGTCCCCATGTTGATGGGGACAAGTGCCTCATCCCCACAACCCTGGCCGGTGGTTGTGGGGGTCTGCGGGTGGGGGGCTTATCAGAATCTGGAAGCCCCCTTTAACAAGGGGATCCCCAGATCCCGGCCCCCCCCGTTTGAAATGGTAAGGGGGTACAAAAGTTGGGGACTTTTATTCCTGCAGAAATGACACTTTGTGCAGGGACAGTTCTAAGCACGGGAAACATGCGCCCCTTCACAGTCATACTATAGACACCCCCCAGGTACGAAATTTAAAGAAATATTACACTTTTATTGTTTAACTTTAATCATTATTAAAATCACTGCTCCTGAACAAACTGCCATTTTTTTAACTTTTTTTTGCATTAATCCATGTCCCTTGGGGCAGGACAAAGGTCCACAAACACTTTTTAGGACAGTAACTTGCATATTAGCCTTTAAAATTAACACTTTAGATTTTGAACGTTCGAGTTCCATAGACTTTAATAGGGTTCTAAAGTTCACACGAAGTTTAGGTCTGTTCGCAGGTTCTGGTGCGAACCCGATTAGGGAGATGTTCGGCTCATCCTTAATCTCTAAATCAGCAATATATTAATCCTGGAAATATTTGTCCCCCTATTGTGGGCAATATATTCTGGAGCCATGCTGTATTCCCAATTTTCTGTTCTTCTAGTAACTCATAGCTAATATGACTTTGGCAAATTGAGATCAAGTATGGGTTATCCATCTCTTTCTCTCTTGCTCTCTGCATTATTTATTTGGACACCTCCCTCTTGAGAACCCAAATTTTGAATCTCTGCCAGAGGGGAGACACAAGCAAGGACAGGTGTAGGACTATGGAACTACTCTAATTCCCTTGGGTATAGGATGTAAGACTCTAGCGGTCTCCTAAAGTTATGGACTTCTCCTCTCAACTTTCATTTCTCACCTTAAAGTGGAGGGCCACCCTGAAAAACAAAAATACATTAAAAATTAGCAAAAAATCAGTAAAAAAAATGATATTTTTTTTTTAAAGTTACCAGAAATGCCTGTTGCTAGGCATATCTTCCTAATCTGCCTCTTCCTCCTCCGCTGTGATCTTCGCTCTTCTCTGCTCCGTGCGCGATCTTCTGGGTAATGGGGCACTGTGTATTCTGGAAACTGTGTGTCCCAGAACACAGCGCACCCCATTCACAAAGTGCTGCGCGACTCACGCATGCGCAGTAGGAAATGGGCAGTGAAGCCACAAGGCTCCATTGCCTGTTTCCCTTCATTGAAATGGCGGCGCCGGGACCTGAGAGCTGAGGGACGGGTCAGCCTCGGGCGACCGACATCGCGGGCGCCCTGGACAGGTAAGTCTGCTTATTAAAAGTCAGCAGCTACAGTGTTTGCAGCTGCTGACTTTTAACATTTTTTTTTTTAAAGCTGGCCCTTCTCTTTAACTATCAAATGCTAGAACCAGGATGACTGTAACTATGCATATACTGTATGGATTCTCGTTCAAAAGTTTTTATTTTATGTTAAAATAAATTACATGTACAGAATATAAGACAAATTATTTGATACCAGAAATAAAAAGACATATTGAAGTACGGATGATATAAAGCAAAGAAGAATTTCAAGATATTCTCGTGGGAATGACAATAAATGGCCTTATATATTTTAGAATTTGAAAACATTCTTATAGCTGAGTTTTAAACATTTTAATCCCAAGGAAATATAAATATGTCTAAAAGAAAATATATGATTTTAATGTTTTGACCATAACTTCTAAAGTATGTTTATAGTAAGTATTATATAGTAAGGGAGGAACATAAAAGGTATATAGGAGGGCAAGGGGAGGGAATAATTCTCTGGAGGAGGTTTTATATATCAGCTAATGTTGTAATTCTATAAAAAATTGTAATCACCATAACAATAAAACTCGATTATCAATATTATCTGACATATAATATTTAATCCAGGGTTTCCATATGATATCAAACTTTGTCATCTGGTTTTTATCTATAGCGTCCATTTTAGCATGGATGAAAGATTGATTCATTCTACGTTTGGTTTCTGCAATATTCACCACATCTGTTTTCCACGCATTGGCTATAGTCTGCTCTGCGGCTATCAGGAGTGTAAGAACTAATTTGAATTGTTTCTGATTCAGAAAGGCTGGTTTTAAATTAAGGAGAGCTATAATTGGGTTTGGAAAAATTGGACAATCAAAAGTCTTTTTCCAAAATGATTGTACAATTGGGCAATGCCACCAGGTATGTATATAGGTACCTTTTTCTGGACAGCCACGAAAGCAGAGGCCAGTGTTGTCTGTTGAGAATTTGGCGATTCTCGCAGGAACCAAATACCAGCATGTGAGAACTTTATATGATGAATCAGACGCCAATATATTTATAGAGGAAGATTTTGTGAAAGACCATATGTTGGACCAAGACCTAGAATCGATCGTACAATCCAAATCTTTTTCCCACTTGGCCACATATTTAGGTATAACAGTATTAGAATTAGATTGTGTATACAATGATGTAATACGACCTTTAGCATGTGGTTCCTTGAGACAAAATCTTTCAAATTGAGAAATATTATGTAAGTTTACATTTAAATTGAGAAGAGGAGTATAAAAAAATTTGATTTGGAGATATCTGAATATTTCTGATTGTGGAAGTTTATATAATTTACATAGATCTGTAAAAGATTTTATTGATGTAGTTGAAGTTAAATTATATAGACAAGTGATACCAGCCTTAGACCAAGCTTTAAAGGTTTTGGGATATTTCCAGGCTGGGTAAAAAGTCGGATTCTTGTGAAAAGATAATAGCAGATTTTGTGGAGATTGCAGACCATGTGAATTTCTATACCTATCCCATATAGATAGAGAGTGCTTAGAAATGGGGTTATTTATAGACTTACGATCCGCAGGTTGTAACCATAATATATTGTTTATAGGAAGAGGATCACAGTCTACAGCTTCAATGAGGACCCATAAAGGAATCTCTGTAGAAGAGTGATATTTTGTTAATTGAGATAATTGAGCTGCCTTATAATATATGTTGAAGTCTGGAAATCTCAAACCACCCAAAGCTTTGGGGAGAACAAGTGTTTTTTTGTGAAGTCTGGGTTTTATTTTCCCCCAAGTAAATTTTGTTACTTTTTGTTGAATAAGCCTAAGAAAATATGCAGGAATATGAATCGGGAGAGTTCTGAATAAATATAAAAATTTCGGAAGAACAGACATTTTTATGATTTATGATATTGAGTTTCCCAAACCATGATATCGGCATTGATGACCAATTAGATAAGGACTTTGTAATATTTTTTAATAGAGCGGGGTAGTTAGCTGCAAATAAATCGGAGGGGTTAGGAGTAAACTGCACACCCAGATATGGGAGGCTATGATCTACCCACTTAAAGGGTAGTCAATTTTGTAAAGATTGTTTATCTTTCTCGACAAGTGAAATGTTTAATGCTGAAGATTTTTGAATATTGACCTTAAGGCCGAAATAAATGAGAATTCTTGTAGTACAACCATAAGATTTGGGGCCCAAACATGTTGAGAAGATAGAAAAAGGAGAATATCGTCTGCGAATAAACAGAGCTTATGATGAAAGCCACCCATTTCAATACCTGTTATAGTGGGTTCTATCCTAATTCTTTGTGCTAAAGGTTCAATGAGTAAAGCAAATAATAATGGCGAAAGTGGACATCCTTGACGAGTCCCCCTCAGTATATTAAACTCGTCCGATTTGTACCCTGCATATCTGATATAAGCTTTGGGATCTTGATACAAATTAGAGATCCATCGTAAAAAATTAGGGCCGAATCCCCATTTGGAAAGGGTATAGTTCATATATGACCATGATACTGTGTCAAAAGCTTTCATAATATCTAAAGAAAGAAAACAAGTGGGAATACGTCTTTTTTTAGCGGCATGTGACAGGAGTGTTGCCCGTCTAATATTATCTCCTGCTTGACGTAATGGAATGAAGCCCACTTGATCACAATATATAAGATTGCCTATAATAGTATTTAATCTGTTAGCTAGAATTTTGGCTAAAATTTATATGTCCAAATTTAATAACGAAATAGGGCGATAATTAGACCATATTGAATCGTCTGTGTGAGGTTTAGGGAGCGTACAGATAATTGCAGTCAGGGTTTCTCTTCTAAAAGAATGACCTTCCAAAAGGGAATTAAAAGTGTTTGTCAAGACTGGAGATAGGGTGTCTACAAACGTTTTGTAATACAGCACAGAAAAACCATCAGGACCTGGCCTTTTATTTCGTTTCAGATTTTTGATAACTTCAGATACCTCTATAATTGACACTGGTTCCTCCATCATTTCCATTTGTGTTTTAGATAGTGTTGGTAGAGATATATGAGAGAAAAAATCATTCACTCTAGAAGGGTCCAACTCATTATTAGAAGAGTATAAATTTTTTAATTGTATTTTGAATTTTTGTAATATTTTTAAAGGATTATTTGGGTATACCCCCCTAGAGATTTTCAGACGTATCGGTTTCGTTGGGTTCTGGCAGAATTTTAATGCCCTGGCTAATAGTGTGTGAGGTTTATTCGCATTGATATAGAAATTGTGTTGTGATCTCTTGATGGTTTTATCCACTGCTTCAGTAAGGAATAGATCAAATTCCAATTTAGCTATGTCAAGATTTATTTTAGATAAAGAAGAAGGGTTATTTTGGAATGCTGTGTGACATTTATTGAAATTTGTTTCTAAAGTCTGACAAAGGATTTTCCGCTCTCTGTTGAATATGTTTGCTTGCTGTAGACATATGCCACGGATAACAGGTTTGTGTACTTCCCATAATGTAGTCGGAGATATGTCAGGTGTGGAGTTATATTTTATATAATCTTTGAGCACAATTTCAATATTATTTTTATGAGCTGGATTTTTGAGTAGGAAATCTCTTAATATCCATGTTGGATCTTTTTTTTTTTTTTTGTAATTATAGAGGCAACAGTAATGTAGAGTGCACTATGGTCGGACCATGGGATGGGAATAATTTTAGTAGATATTATTTCTGGAATTAGCCATATGGTCTATCCTAGAGAATGAGCGATGAGGGAACGAGTAATGTGTGCATTGTCTCTTGGTTGGATTCAATTCTCTCCAAGTATCTACTAGGTTATGTTCTGTAATTAGTTTTGATAAGAGTTGTTTGTCTGCTGTATGTGACTGTGGGATTGGTGATTTATCCAAAAATGGAAATATGGTCTGATTAGAATCTCCACATAGAATTGTAGTACCTATTTTGTGGTGTTCTATAGTTTGAAATAAATGAGAAAGAAAAGAAATAGGATTTTTGTTAGGAGAGTAGTATGATGTAATGGTGATAGCGGTATCAAGTAGGTGTCCTTTAAGAATCAAGTAACGACCTTCTGGATCCTTGATTTCCTTCATTAGTGAAAATGGTGTATTGCGATGGAAAGCTATAAGCACGCCTTGTTTTTTAGAGGAGGCCGAAGCTGTGTATACTTGGGGGTAGTCTTTACTGAAAAATTTGGGAGTGGATTGTGACACAAAATGAGTCTCTTGGAGGCAAACTATATGTGCTTTTTTGGATGAAAATGTGCGGAAGGCTTTAGTGCATTTGTGTGGAACGTTTAGTCCCTGAGTATTTAATGATATGATGTTTAATGGGGCCATGGAGTTGGGAAAAGTAAATATATGTTGGTGTTTATGTAAGAACGTGTGTCATATAAGAAATTATTTGTCTCCAGAGTATAGGGGTGGAGGGAGGGAGGGGAAAGGAGATAATGACTGAAAAAGAAAATACAATTAATATACAATATTGAAATATATCTTAACATATCTATGTTCTTAATGTGTCCGTTGGGAGGAGAAAAACTCTCCCTCCATGGGTACATGAGCCACTGTCAACTGCCCGGTGTACACCAAGCTGCTGAGGGTAGCAAGAGAGGGTGCAAGGAACTTCCCTGCAGAACACCAAGAGCCGATCATATAATTTCATTTTTCAAGCTTAAAATAAAAATGTAGGGGAGCGTGGTCTGGCTGGGTCCGTAGATGGCTGCTTAGGCTGAGAGCTCCCATAAGCTGAGGATCTAAATTCGCTTTTCTGAGAAACCACTGCAACTTACCACCATGGGAAAGTCGAACAGAAGCACCTCGGCGACCCGGACACCAAAAGAACCCGGGACGCAACTCAGCCGGAATATCCCTGAGCTGTTCCTCACCCTCCGATCTGACAACCACGAGAGCGCGCAGGCTGCACAGGCCTCAGGGCCTTACTCGCCAAGCAACGGATCTGATTCACAGCTGGAGGATATGGAAGCACAGAGCAGGCGGCCAGCCCCTATGGTAAGCCTCTCTGATCTAAAGAAGGTTGCCTCCGACATCACAGCGGATATCACTAACATGCTGTCGGCCGCCATATTGGACCTGAAGATGGACATCCAGGCCGTTGCCACCCACATGGCAGACGTGGAGCAAACCGCGCAGCTCCATACAGCTGCAATAAGGCAAGTCCAACGCACCTATGATTTGCAACTCTCTTACTTGTTTGACATTCACCGTCAAGTCGAGGACCTCGACAACCGAGGTCGTAGACATAACGTGAGAGTCAGGGGGTGCCCGAGGGTCTGGAAGCCGGCTCCCTACCCCAAACAATCTGTGCCATTTTTAATGACCTACTAGAACGCCCGGGGGACACACCCATTGAGATGGAGAGGCTGCACAGAGCCCTGAGGCCCCCTCCCCGCCAAGGTGAACCCCCTAGAGATGTTGTGTGTTGCATAGTAAACTTTCCACTGAAGGAAGAGATTTTGAGAAAGGCGAGAGAGAGAGGCCGTGTACTATACAACGGAACTGAAGTCAAACTCTTTCAGGATCTCTCCCCCACCACTTTGCAAAATAGGAGAGCCTTGCGCCCCCTGCTGGACGTACTTAGATCCCGCAACATATCGTATCGCTGGAAGTTCCCGTTTTGCCTTTCGGCTTCCTCTAGGGGGCGCACTGCTTTGCTGCGCACACCAGACGACCTGCCTGCCTTTTGCGAACAGCTCGATCTACCCATGACGGAGATTCCGGACTGGTGCACCTTCCATTTCCCGACAGAGCCATGGTGCCCTGTGTCACACAACCCATCTCCTAAAGTACAAAGACACCGCTCGAATCACCGGAGATTGGATCCGCACTTACCCGTAGCCCATGCTTCCCATAGAGAGCTAAACCAGCATGTACCAGGACCATCTGACACTCCCCGCAGGGATCGCTTGGAACTCTGAGAGCCGACCAGATATGCTATACCTACCCAAATGTGAGTGCATACTGATAATGTTTTTGTTGTGGTAACTTCATCCACCCCAGCCACTTCTGAGGATTTGTTCGCATTTCAGTCCCCCCCCCCCTTTCTATTCTCCATTTTAGTTGCGGGTTTTCTCCCCTTTTTTATGCTGAATGAATGAATGAATGAAATACTTGTATAGCGCACAATGCGAACTGAATCGCCTCTAGGCTCTGCTCACTCTGACCCCTCGCCTGCCATGATTAAGACCTGAGGCCTAGAGATTGTACTGTACCCTCTGGAGCATCTCCCAGGGCTTGAACTGATATCCCTGAACTTTGAACTCATAAGCCCAGATAACCTCATATAGATCTTTACATGTGCACACAGGGGCCCAACCATCAGAGTGAGCCTTGAACATGATTCCTGGAGCCTGCTGACTGCATTCTCCACCACCAAATGTACGGCAACCTCCAAGAAATTGCTAAGTATCTTATGTCGCTGACATGGCAATGTCAGTATCAGCTATGTTTGTATTTACATGTTCCACCCCGTATACATGTTTACTTGTTGTGGATTTTGGATTTGCTTTTGCAGCATGAGCAGTCGGACCTAGTTGTTTAGATACCCGTGTTTACCCTATACTGAGACTGGTTTGCCCCATTGACTAGCGATACAAATATGCCTAGCAAGCCTACATTTTTTTTTAGGTGGAACCAGCCACTCTCTATATAACATGGTTTAAACATGGGAGCAGGAAAATTCTTCCGAATACTTAATGTTGAACCTATCTATATCCAATGCCACCAAGGTTCCACATAGACAACCCGCGGGGGTCTCAGCGCTTGTGAGGCACTTACGGTGGGAGGAGGGTGGGCCCTGGTTCTGTATACTTGACATCTGCAACTTAAAGAGGAAGAGGTCCCCTGTGATTTACCTGTCAGCTATTAAATATTGTCTTTATTGACTAGCCCCCAGCTCGAGCCTAATTAAGCTTTTCTTTCCAGCTTGCATTGATGGTCCTGAAGTCCTCTGGGTCCCTACGCAGGGTATTCCTGGCCACCTGGAGAGGTGTCCATGTTCTGGGCTACGCCCTAGAGGGCTCGGAGTGCGCCTCCACCCTTGTGCTCGAAAAAAGTACTGTAGAGGACCCCTGACGACATTCCACTTAATTATTCCTTACTCCCGGGTACATGAGCCCTACTAGGCCTGGTAACGTTTAGAATACTGGGGCCACCCTCTTCACTTTGACTAAATATCGCAGAATTAATGTTTCCAACTGTTTGTTTGGTTTTGCCTGTTTATGTATGACACTCACAGAATGGTATCTATGTTAACTCCTGTTCGTTCTGTTACTTCTGCTATTCCAGATGTGACACCATGTCCCACTATTCTTGGTTTCCCATTAAACTATTGTCCTCCAGGTCCTCTAGTTTGCAGCCATCTATGATTCCGGACACTCTCACTGTCCCCCTACAGCAGCACTACCATTTAGTCTGCTGACCATCCAGCTTTCTGTCTCCCAGGTGGATTGGTGCTCCCATTTTCACCTCTGGTATTTTCTTCCCTTCTACCTTGTGATTCTCACAAGCCTCTTTTCTTTCCTCTTTCTCCCCCACCCTCCCCTCCCCCTCCCCCTCCCCCTCCCCTTTTTTTTTCTTTTCCTTCCTCACTCCCCTGCCCTTTATTTGTCCCCTCCCTGTTCCCTCCCCACCATATTCTAGTACCCCTACCTCCCCCACCCCCACTCTCTGGTTACAGCAACCCATTTTCTATCACAGCTACCGCCGCACAGTCAGACACGAGTTAACCTCAGGCTAATACACGTACTCTTTCATAACTCGGCTGCTAGCTCTCCCAACATCATGGGAACGCAATCGAGACCGACTGGCTCCCTGTTGCTGAAGTGTGTGTCACTCGACATAAAAGGACTAAATATACCCGAAAAACGCTCGCAGGTCCTTTCTGCCCTCACCAAACAGAAGGCCCAATTTGTTCTCCTTCAAGAAACCCATTTCCGCTCTGACTCTATCCCCAAGACTACTAACCACCTGTACACCACAGCTTTCCACTCCACAAACCCCATAGCCAAGAGTAAAGGAACTTCCATCCTAATATCTAAGCATGCCCCCTTCCAACTGTCAGATTCTCTAGTAGACCCAGAGGGGAGATTTATTTTTATTAAGAGCCTGTACGCGTCCAAGCCGCTCACGGTAGCAAACATCTACGCCCCGAATGAACATCAGGTCTCCTTCTTTAGGAAAGTTAGCGACCTCTTACTGTCCTTTAAAGAGGGCATGGTTCTACTCGGAGGAGACTTTAATGTCCCGTAGAACCCAGCCATAGATACCTCCTCGGGCACCTCCATGCTCTCCTATAGAGCACTTCGCCAAATAAAATTACAGCTTCAGGGATTGGGGCTACATGACACTTGGCGTACACTGTACCCTTCAGTCAAAGACTTCACATTCTACTCCAATCCTTTCGATAAATACTCACGTATAGACTACTTTTTTCTCTCCCAACCCAATCTGTCCTATCTCACACACGCTATGATAGATCCAATGTACCTGTCCGATCACCACCCTATTTTGGTTACCCTGACCTTTCCAGATTCAGTCTCCAGGAACAAAACCTGGCGCTTGAATTCCGCCTTACTCAAGGACGCAGAATTTACCGCACATTTAGAGTCACGCATTCAAGAGTTCTTCATAGAAAACAATACCCCTGACATGTCCCCTACCACCGTATGGGAAGCGCACAAATGCGTTATACGAGGGGAACTGATGACACAAGCAGCAAAAGTCAAAAGGCAACATCAGGAAACTATAGAACGCCTCATTGAAAAAAATTAAACGATTAGAGACCTCGCGCAAACTCTCACTCTCACAACTCTCCCTGCAGGACCTGTCTTTCACACGCGCCATGTTACTAGAAGAGTTGGGGAAACGCACGAGACACCAATATGTCCTTCACCAGAGGGTTTTTTATGAACAAGGCAATAAATGTGGAAGAATGTTAGCACGCGTAGTAAAGTCCTCCAGACCCTCTAACATGATTCACCAGATTCGAAACCCACAAGGCGTGCCCCTTTCTAAAAATGAAGATATTGCGCGATGTTTTGCACGCTACTACAAAGAATTATATAACCTGAAACCCTCTACCC
Organism: Lithobates pipiens; assembly: GCF_037356315.1. Taxonomy (NCBI): domain Eukaryota; kingdom Metazoa; phylum Chordata; class Amphibia; order Anura; family Ranidae; genus Lithobates; species Lithobates pipiens. Next base: position 167,112,080 of record NW_027507764.1, read on the forward strand.
AAAATCTAAGGCCGCGTACACACGGGCGGATTGTCTGCCCAACTAAGTTCGTCAGACAATTTGACAGACAGTCCGTTCAAAATTTGCATGAACGGACTTGACCACACACAATGAGCAGACAGTCCGCTGAAAGCGTGCACGATGACGTGTACAGCACGTACGACGGGACTAGAAAAACGACGTCCTATACACTGCAATGCAACCTTCGGCCGTGTAAATCCTTTCTGAGCATGCGCCATACTTAGTTCGTCCAACTTGCCTACACACGAGCGGACTGTCCGCTGAAACCAAGTTTGGACGGACAAAATCAAGTTTGAACGGACAAAATTTCGGAAATTCCGTAAGACTTTGTTCGTCAGACAGTCCGCTGAAAAAGTCCGCTGAAGCCCACACACGAGCGGATTGTCCGCTGAAACACGGTTCAGCGGACTAAGTTGGACAGACAATCTGCCCGCGTGTACACGGCCTAACCCAAACAGAAAAGAGACTAGCGGATATTAGGGACTTCCTAGCCCAATATTGCCCGACACCAATCTCACAGTCACAGGCTGAGGACATGGAACGGCCCCTATCCATAGAAGAACTTCGACTAGCACTAAAACATATGAAAACAGGGAAGAGCCCAGGCCCGGATGGGTTCACTTTACAGTACTACAAATGTTTCTCCACGGTATTGTCCCCGAACTTAATAACCACCTTTAACACCATGGCGAACCCTGGGGTCTCAGTTGGCCGTATGTTAGAAGCCCATATTACGGTTATACCAAAAGAAGGAAAGGACACCACACAAGTATAAAATTATAGGCCTATATCCCTCCTCAACGTGGATATTAAACTCTACGCAAAAATTTTAGCGAATAGGCTATCCCCACTCCTACCCAGCATCATCTCCTTAGACCAGGTGGGCTTTGTCCCGGGAAGGGAGGCTAGGGACAATACCATAAGAGCATTAAACCTGCACCATTGGCTCACTAATTCTAGTACTCTAGGCTTTTTCCTGTCCTTAGATGCCGAGAAGGCGTTCGACAGGGTGGCCTAGAACTACATGGGCGAAACCTTGCAGGTGGTGGGTTTCCACCCTCGCATGCTAGCTCATATCTTAGCCTTATACTCGTCCCCAAGCACGAGGGTCAGAGCTAATGGCCACCTGTCGGACGCCTTCACAATCGGTAATGGTACACGACAGGGATGTCCGCTATCCCCCCTGATTTTTGTCCTGTTACTGGAACCCTTCCTCAATAGACTAAAAGCCAACCCGGACATCAAGGGACTGCTGATCCAGGAAAATGAATACAAGGTGGCCGCCTTTGCGGATGATATCCTTCTCTCAATCACTTCCCCTCTTACGTCCATTCCTAACCTGTTGAAGGATTTAGAACATTTTGGGGCCCTGTCACACTTAGGCCGCGTACACACGGGCGGATTGTCTGCCCAACTAAGTTCGTCAGACAATCCGACAGACAGTCCGTTCAACTTTTGAATGAACGGACTTGACCACACACGATGAACATTGCGCGATGACGTGTACAGCACGTACGACGGGACTAGAAAAACGACGTCCAATACACTGCAATGCAACCTTCGGCCGTGTAAATCCTTCCTGAGCATGCGCCATACTTAGTCCGTCTAAGGCCGCGTACACACGGGCGGATTGTCTGCCCAACTTAGTCAATCCGCTCGTGTGTGGGCTTCAGCTGACTTTTTCAGCGGACAATCTGACGGACTTAGTCTTTCGGAATTTCCGTAATTTTGTCCGTCCAAACTTGGTTTTGTCCGTCCAAACTTGGTTTCAGCGGACAGTCCGCTCGTGTGTAGGCAAGTTGGACGGACTAAGTATGGCGCATGCTCAGAAAGGATTTACACGGCCGAAGGTTGCATTGCAGTGTATTGGACGTCGTTTTTCTAGTCCCGTCGTACGTGCTGTACACGTCATCGCGCAAGTTTTCAGCGGACTGTCTGTTCATCGTGTGTGGTCAAGTCCGTTCATTCAAAATTTGGACGGACTGTCTGTCGGATTGTCTGACGAACTTAGTTGGGCAGACAATCCGCCCGTGTGTACGCGGCCTAAAAGATCAATTATACAAAATCACATGCTCTGAACGTTTCCCTCACAAAAAAGGAAGTAGAGAGCTGCCAGGATTCTTTCCCCTTTCGGTGGAACCAGAAGGCTATCACTTATCTAGGTATAAAAATCACGGCAAAACTGGCTGATCTCTACAATGAGAACTTTCTGGTTGCCCTGAAAAAAGCCCAACAGGATCTGAAAGACTGGGGTAATTTGAATGTCTCATGGTTTGGCAGAGCGGCTCTCCTGAAAATGATAATTATGCCGCGCCTTCTATACCTCATGCAGTGTATCCCCATTGACCTGCCTACTTCCTTCTTTGCGACATACAAGAGGGCAGCCTCGTTGTTTATATGGAAGAATTCCCCATCCCGGATCAAATATGCACGTCTTACATACCCGAAACTTAGGGGGGTATTGGGCTACCGGATCTCTATAAATACTCCCTGGGAAGCCATCTCACCCGCATAGTTGATTGGAATGTCCACGCAGCTGGAAAGGTCTGGGTGACCCAAGAAAAATCATTTACACGACTCCCCCTTAGGTTCCTACCCTGGGTTCTACCACAACACTGGCCGCCGGGGACCACAGGTCATCCTCTTATTAATCCATCTCTCAAAGCCTTTAAAAAAGCGACTAAAACTGCAACATTCTCCTCAGCTCTCGGACCCCTAACCCCACTTAGGGGAAACCCCAGTTTTGCACCAGGACTCTCTACTGTCTTTCTAAATCAGGAATGGCCATACGATAGTGTTTTAGCACACCAATTCTTCACCCGTGGATCCCCCCGCACTTACGAGGACTTAGTTGCCTCGTCCCCCTCCAATTCTTTCCCATTTTGGTCATATAGACAACTCCGGCACTTTTTTTCCACTCAGGCGGGAATGGAAGCTTGGTCTAGACGAATGACACCTTTCAAAACATTGTGTATGTGAGATCCCCCACAAAGGCACTTAATTTCATACATATATGGCTTACTTTTGGACGAAACCCCCGCCACCCCAGACTCAGTTCACTCAGTCTGGGAGTCGGACCTCCAAATCTCCCTCACTGAGGAGGACTGGGTTCTCATCAATGAATATATACACAAAGGATCCCTGAATGTCGCCATCCAAGAAAATTGCTATAAAGTAAAGATGCGCTGGTATAGAACACCATCACGTCTACATAAATTTTCCCCCTCTATCCCAGATACATGCTGGAGATGTAAGAGTGCAAGGGGCACTATGCTCCACATTTGGTGGGAATGTAGCGCCCTTCAACCATTTTGAAAAGAGGTACATGAGCTTATTGCTCACATTACTACATACAATTTAGACTACTCCCCAGCACAGTACCATTGCACGTTTAACCAAATCTGAGTACTATAAATCCTTGGCCATGCATTTGGTGAATGCGGCGAGACCATGCATCCCGGTCCACTGGCGATCCACACACACTCCAACGATTGGCGAATGGTTCCTGGGGATCTTAAAAATTGAGGAAATGGAAGAACTAGTGCACATTTCACAGGAGAGGATCCAAAAGTTTACCACAACGTGGGCATGTTGGACTCACTTTAAATCAACGCAGCGCTTTCGAGCCTATTCCACCTGAGCGACAAGCGCCATCAGGATGGCCGTAACTGTTGAGTAAACCTGTGCCGAGGTACTCGCCCAAAACTGAGATAATGGACATAGACTCGAACAACACTTATACCATAACTCTCCCACACCATTCCTCCCCACTCCCCTACCCATCCCTAGCCCCCTCCCCCCCCTTTTTTTTTCTTTTCTTTCTTTTCTTCTCTCTCTCATCTCCCCCTGTCCTTTCCTTTTTCTCACTCAGATTTCCTCTTTTACATCTCTCTCTCTTTACTTTCGCTATACCTTACTTGCTACCTTGCCCCCCCCCCCCTCTAATAGGAGAAATCCTTTGACAGATACCTGCAAAGCTAGAGGGCCTTCCGATTGTATTGCCACAATTTACTGATTTTATGTATGAAGTGTGATTTCCAGTGAATTTCAACATTGTTCAATATCTGTGATACATAGCAAGGTCCTGGAGTCGTACAGGCACTTCCTCATGTTATAATATGTGGCTGTATACCATGTTCACTTCAATTATCAATAACAATTTATTATGGAAAAAAAAATGTAAGATTAAGGCAACCTCAGAGACAAAGAGGAGAAGAGAGAGAAAAAAAAAAAAATAAGGTGCCTAAATTATTAGGAACATTACTTAAATAATATTATGATAAAAATATTGATTGGAAGTCAGAGAAAAAACTCAGCAGTAGCCATTCTGTTGAAAAGGTACAGGTGTTTATCAGTCCATAGTGTCAGCCAGATCTGGATCCGGAGGTGGAGATTGTATGCGACTTCTTTTCTGGGGATTGTAGTCTTCTTCTCTTCTGGAAGCAGAGGAGGGATTATCAGCATATGAGGATGATTTTTGGTGAGTGTCCGCAGCATCTCTTGATGTGTTTATCATCCCAAGTTTCTGTAAAGTAGTTTGCAGGTCCTTAGCTGTAGAAATGCAATTTTGCGATAATGTCTCGGGGAGGACCATCTGTTTTCTTTGGTGCTAGGGCTCTATGAACCCGGTCCATTTCAAGACGCTCTAGTGGGATAGCTGGTTGTAATTCTTGAAAAAGTGCAGTAATAGCACCGTTTAAATCAGTAACAATTTCGGGTATTCCTCTAATACGTATATTGGAGCGTCTTGCACAATTTTCGAAAACCTCCAATTTGGATTTTAATATGTCATTTTCCTCTTTAAGAAAATCAATTTCTGAGGTAATGTTAGATGTATAATTTTCCAGATCGTCTGCTCTAATTTCCAGTGCTGATGTACGCTGACCAAGTATTCTAATTTATTCAGTGTTACAGGAGGGGATAAGTCTTTTTGTGTGGAAAGTTCTAAATTCTCCAGAACTGACATATTTTTCTCAGGTATTTGATTAGAGAGACTATGTGCCTTTAATGAGAGAACATCTTTATGTAAAGCAGCAGAAGGGGATGTCTGTGTCATGGTTATGCAGTGATCTTCCTGTGTTTGCTTACCTTCCCCCATGTCTTCAGACTAAGAAGCCAGCCACTTCCACCTGGGGTTTTTTATAACCTCTCCTCTAAGCATGGCTCCACCCCAAGCCCTATCAGGGAGCCCTATATTAACCTGTGCACTGCAGGCCTCAGTGCTGATCAACCATTGTGTATCCATTGTGTATTAGCTTCCTGTTTCCTGCCGTGTGCTCTGCTACTGGTTTCCGTTACCGACTTTGGCGTGTCTTGACTATTCCTGCTTGCCTGTGACCCTGACCTTTTGGCGTGTACCTGACTATCCTTGTCTGCTTGTGGCCCCGACCTTGGCTTTGTCCCTCACCATCCCTATCCTCCTGTTGCCTACTGTGGGTGTGAGCTGGGGGACCCTGGGGGTCGCGACCTGGAGCCAGTTGCAGCCAAGTCCATCCTCACCACTGGAGGCTCTGGTGAACACCTGCTGACTCTTAGACTCCGCGCCCCAGGGAATCTCACGCTCTATCCCCAGTGGGATCTGTCCCCCGTCTGCAGCAGTCAGCCGTATGGTCCACAACCTTGCGGTGCACTCCGGATCCCTACGGTGTGCACCTGTCACCTCGCCTCAAGGTGACCTGACAGTTTGATCAGCCATGGACCCGGCTGATGTGCCGCTTCCTGCAGATGATCCATTGCAGAGCTTAGTTCGGCGACTTGAGACCCAAGAATCGCATCAGACCCAGGTGATGCAATTCCTTCAGGATTTGGCGTCCCGTTTTGAACAGGTTCAGGCCTCATTAGGACCCCCGGTTCAACAACCTCAACCGCTATCTGCCACTGCACCTATCGCATCAGTCGCAGCCACACATTCATTACAACTACCAGCTCCGGTCCGTTTCTCTGGGGACTCCAAGGCTTGCAGAGGGTTCCTTAGCCAGTGCACAATTCATTTTGAACTTCAGCCCCAAAACTTCCTGTCCGATGGGGCAAAAGTCACATATATCATATCCCTCCTGTCCGGCGAGGCGTTAGCCTGGGCCACCCCTCTGTGGGAACTGAATGATCCAGTGGTTTCTAGCCTGTCTGATTTCTTGAAACTTTTTTGGAATATCTTCAAGGAACCAGGTCGTGTCTTCTCAGCGGCTAGCGCTCTTTTACGTCTCCGCCAAGAGTCGGCTTCTGTGGGACAGTGTGCTCTTCAGTTCCGTATCCTCTCAGCTAAATTGAGCTGGAATAATGAGGCCCTAGTTGCAACCTTTTTACATGGCCTCTCTGATAGAGTGAAGGATGAATTAGCAGGAAGATCTGGTGTCATCACCTTGTGTAACCAGATCGATAATCGCTTTCAGGAGAGGGCCCTGGAAAAAAGACGCCAGCACTCCCCGTTCTTTAGGCAGCCTGAGTCCCCAGTCCCTTCTCCTCGATCCGAGGAGCACCCCCTGCCTACCGAGGAACCTATGCAGTTGGGCTGGACTAAGTTATCTCCCAAAGAACGCGCTAGGCGCAGAACTCTGGGCCTATGCCTCTATTGTGGGGCCAAAGGTCATTTCCGTGACACTTGTTCTCTTCGTCCGGAAAAACGCTCAGGGCTAATACATCTGGAAGGTGGAGTATTAGACCCTGAAATATCACCTTCACCTTTTCGTCTTCTCCTTTCTGTGTTGCTTCATGTCGGTGCTTCCTCACGTTCGGTCTCAGCACATCTGGATTCCGGAGCCGCTGCCAATTTCATGGATTTGGAAACTGCATCCTCCATGAGACTTACCCTTTTGCCCCTTACAACACCATTGGTGGTCTTGGCGATTGATGGCACGGTTCTCCCAGGGGGTCCTATCCGCTTCCAGACTATTCCTGTTAAGATGTCAGTAGGGACACTCCACCAGGAGTGGATATCCTTCCTTGTCTTACCTAAGGCTTCATCTCCTATCATATTAGGTCTTCCTTGGTTTTGGCTCCATTCTCCACACGTTGACTGGTCTGCTGGACAGATCCTGGCTTGGGGTTCCTCCTGTTCCTCTTCCTGCCTACTCAAGGGTACCCCAAAGGAGAGACTTCCCGTTACCATCATCCCAGTATCTTCTGCTTTTCCTGCTGTATATGGCGATCTCTGGGACGCATCCTGCAATAGTCGGACTGGTGCACTCTCTGGGTCATGTGGTACTCTGGATGAGGAGCCCACCTATGAACCTGAGTTGATCATTCGCTCCAGTTCGCATAACCAATTACCTCTGCCTGTCCCGAATCTCCCTTGGACGCACAGCCAGGCTAACTTGTCTGCAAGTTCCAGAGTCGCTATGCCTTGTGATGCGATTGAGATGGTCACTACATCTGACAATACTATTCAGTCGGCCTCCACACCACTTATGCCAGTCCAGCCCATGCCCAATGAGCTTCCTGCTTCTTGTTCAGGACCTTCTGTGACCCAGCCTCACCCTACTACTATTATGTCCGTTCAAACCCATTTAAAAGGGCTCAATCCATCCTTTGGATAGAATACCTCATTCGGCCAGGAGGGGTTTTCGATCTTTTTCTCAGGGTTCTGTTTGTGTTTCAGCTATCCAGCTTGACTCTTGCGACATGTCACCCTCTAACCAACCTGACCTCAGGGATCCACTGACCTCTGTCCAGTCTGGTGGTCCTGTTATGGATGCCCAACTCAACTTTAATGGTGTGGGGGTCCCTGCTCAGACTCCTGATCTTCTCATGCCCTTACCCATTCCTAAAAAGCCTTTAGTCCTCAAGTCCTCTCGTCCTCTCCCTACCTCTGCTTTGGTTTCTGAGGATAATCTAAAATACGACGTTAGTCAAGTTTTGGATTCCCGGCTCCGTAAAGGCATTCTTCAATACCTCGTACTTTGGAAAGGGTTGGGTCCTGAGGAGAGGTCTTGGATCACTACATCTGAGGTCTTTGCTCCCTGTCTGTTTAGGAGGTTCCATCTGGAGTTTCCCTTTAAGCCTGGACCCAGGCGGGGGAGGGGGAGGCCTCGTAAGAGGGAGGGTACTGTCATGGTTATGCAGTGATCTTCCTGTGTTTGCTTACCTTCCCCCATGTCTTCAGACTAAGAAGCCAGCCACTTCCACCTGGGGTTTTTTATAACCTCTCCTCTAAGCATGGCTCCACCCCAAGCCCTATCAGGGAGCCCTGTATTAACCTGTGCACTGCAGGCCTCAGTGCTGATCAACCATTGTGTATCCATTGTGTATTAGCTTCCTGTTTCCTGCCGTGTGCTCTGCTACTGGTTTCCGTTACCGACTTTGGCGTGTCTTGACTATTCCTGCTTGCCTGTGACCCTGACCTTTTGGCGTGTACCTGACTATCCTTGTCTGCTTGTGGCCCCGACCTTGGCTTTGTCCCTCACCATCCCTATCCTCCTGTTGCCTACTGTGGGTGTGAGCTGGGGGACCCTTGGGGTTGCGACCTGGAGCCAGTTGCAGCCAAGTCCATCCTCACCACTGGAGGCTCTGGTGAACACCTGCTGGCACTTAGACTCCGCGCCCCAGTGAATCTCACCCTCTATCCCCAGTGGGATCTGTCCCCCGTCTGCAGCAGTCAGCCGTATGGTCCACAACCTTGCAGTGCACTCCGGATCCCTACGGTGTGCACCTGTCACCTCACCTCAAGGTGACCTGACAGTCTGTTTGTTCTCCTCACTATGTCTCCCCTCAGAGGCGGAGCGTTTCAGTGCCATACTGCTGTATGTGTGAGGCGGCACTTTCTTGTTAATTTTCTGCCTCATGAGTCTCCTCTGACCCCCCCTGAATGTTACCTATGTAAGGTAGGGATATTTATCTCTCGTTTGGTATGATATATGTGCAGAGGGACAAGTTACCTCCGCCGTTATATGGCTCCGTTGTGCTGCTGAGAATGGAGCTCTAAGCCAGCATTACCTCTCGGCTTGGCTCCGCCTCCTCCCTGATTGTATACTGTATGGATTCAACTGATTGATCAGTAAAGCTTGTATGAGTGTAAGCTGCTGTAAGACCTGTAGCAAGTATATGGAAGCGCAGCTGGAAAATTACTGGTTAGGGTCAGGCTGGGTGTCTAAAGGGGTGAACTTACACAAAGAGGTGTGTAATAGCAAAGGCCAAAGTCTATTGATACCCCAAAGAACTCAGCCCCAAAGAATCTAAGTGTGCTTAGGGGAACCACTCCTATGTCCAGCATGAGTGAAAGTACACATGGAAACCATGCAGCTCAACACCCAACAACCTACCAATACACAACAGAGTTAACAGTGTTGTATACAGTAGGCAATAAAATGTATTTGAAGAACAAAAGATAACTTATATGGTTGTATGGTTAATAAAATTAAATTTGTGCTGAAATGGAGGAGGAAGGAGGCAAAACAATTGAACTTGAGCATTTTGTGCTTTTGCCACTGTAGTCATTAGGGTCAGTCAACTCAAACTAAAGTTTTAATTAGCTTCTAGCACAAAATGTCCAGAGAAAGAATTTTAACATTTATTAAAAATATTTGAAACTCCAAAAAGTTAAATGAATAATACTATCTTTATCTGGAAGAACCCCAAATGATTTTATAAAATGCAAATGCACTTTTTGTTTAACTTTCAGATCACAAGTGATAAGGTTTATTACAATGTACAATATATCCCGTGATACTCTTAATTCACTAATCAATATAAACTACTGCACTCTGTCACTCATATTTAATTAATAACTGTGTTGGCAAACCATACTAGCCTCTGCTTTAAAAGCTGAAATGCTTTAAAATTAAAAATACTTTAGCTTAAAGAGGAAAAAAGAGTCATAGTACCTAAAACTTAATCATTTGCCCTTCAATTTAAAAACACATTCCATGTTCACCAAAACAAAAGTTGGGCAAAGTGATATTGCTTGTTTCCTTTAAGAATTAGCAACAGCCTGAGTGGCAAAGCCAGAGGCAGAACTGCCCAATCATCAGGGAGCATGAACTTTGCTGATTGCACAGCTATAGGCCTGAGTCTATAGGGGGCATATTGGACTCCCTCAATGAGAACATTGCCTCCACACAGAAAACAAGGCTCCCACTACGCATTTGCTTGTGAGGGACAGGCCATTTTACTCTTTTGGCTGCTTTAGAAGAAAAATGAACTGAAAGACTATGAACACCTTTTATTTTTATGCATCCGAAATGTATATAGCTGATTTAAACAGAGATCTCAATTGTATTTTATTGGTTCAACATTTTAATCTTTCTGCATTTGTCACCCGGAGTCTGTCTACAGATGTTGCACAATATCCACATACATAAAGTATTATACTGATTCAAATATAATTGGTAAGATCAGGTGATAAGTAAAATTATTTATAAAATGTATAAACATTTGATTTTCTATCTTGATGCAAATCTAAATGACAATGGACTTTTCAAGGGCAAATTGTTTAATTACCAAGATTTCCTGCTTGGCTTGACATGTAGACTAATTTTCTAAAATAGAAGTAGGCTCCTTTCCTAGTGCTTGGTAAAGCAGTGTGCACATTGTCAAGGTACCCACAAACCGGTAGAAATAAAAACAAACAGTTCCAACATAGCCATAGGACAATATCACTTTGCATTGACAAACAGATTTTAACTATTGAGAGCTGCGTAGCAAAGAATAATAATTGTATTTGTAAACTGTAAAATAAGCATGTCTGATCTTACCCTCTGTTATTAATTAAGGGGTCTTTATACATTTTCTTTACAATGAGAGGGTTATTATAGGCAAGCAGAAAGAACTAGAGTATATCTTTGGCATTATAATTCAGAATCTTCACACCAGACTGAACCCAAAGTCAAATAGGCTGCTCACTTTGTAAGGGGAGTTGCATGTTGCAAGGTACTGTTCCCCAAAGCTTAGCAAATGTGTTACATTTTTAATTTTCACAAAATACTCAATCATATGCAAGGAAAATAAAAAAATACACATTTTTTTTTCTTGCACATGATTGTATGATGGAAGTCAGCAGAACTTCGCCTTGTTCACTAAGCATTATGGAAAATTCCATTGCAAAGTGCAACTTCATTTGCAAAGCAAACAGCCTATTTGCCTTTAGAAAATATACCATGAACTGTCTGTCTGGGTTGGTTAATTGGCTGTGTCTGTTTGTTTGTTTTTTGAAAATTGTTTAATAAAGATTTAAAAACAATATCCATGTAGGATGAAGCCCATTCAAGGAGACCGTGTGTTCCTTATCCATATAGAAGGTTCCTTAAAGAACAAAAAAACAAAAACATAATAACACAATAAGAACACTAGGTATAGTAAATCTGTTTGTCCATTGGGGCCCCATTAAAATACATTCTGAGATGCATTCTAGAGTTAAGATATTCAGCCATCTACACATCAAATGAAATATCACTCAAGGCTCAGAGACCAATTCACTGCAACAGCTCAGTAGGTGCAGACACAAGCCCATTTCCAGCTCAGCACTGTCCAATGAATATACAATGCTGCATGCCAAGCTGCTGCTCTTAAGACTTTATTACTGAAGTAGATGCATACAGAGATCACAAGATCTTGTGATGTCTGAATGAACCTACTTCAATGATAAAATCTGAAGAACAGCAGATTAGAGTGGGGCATTCTATATTCATACTTAGCAATCTAGTTTAATTAAGCAAAAGGCTCAAGATCAATTTAAACAATAGGGTCGTGTGTGACTATAGCAGTTAGCTTCTCTTTTTTCCGCTGCATGCTAGGGATAAGTGTCCAGACTGATATTCACAAGTAATATCTAATCCCACTTACAATTTAAATATTTGATTTTTCACGTAAAGGAAATGGAAAAATATTTTGATTTGACTGCTAAACATATTAACCCCTTCAGCCCCGGAAGGATTTTGCTCCTTAATGACCAGGCCATTTTTTGTGATGTGTCCCTTTAACTGACAATTGCGCTGTCATGCGATGCTGTACCCAAACAAAATTGACATCCTTTTTTTCCCACAAATAGAGCATTCTTTTGGTGGTATTTTATCACCTCTGTGGTTTTTATGTTTGAGCTACAATCAAAGAGCAAAATTTTGAAAAAAAAATATTTTTACCTTTTTGCTATAATACATAGACAAAAAAACAAAAACATATGTATATATAAGTTTAGACCAATATATATATATATATATATATATATATATATATATATATATATATATATACTTTTCTACATATTTTTGTTAAAAAAAATCGCAATAGGCATATATTGATTGGTTTGCACAAAAGTTATCGTGTCTACAAGCTTTGGGATAGATTTAGGGACTATTATTTTTTAATTGTTTTTACTAGTAATGGCGGCTAATGGATGTGTGATTTTTAGCAGAACTGCGATATTGCCACAGGCAAACCTGACACCAAATAACACTTTTTGGGGACCAGTGACATTATTACATTGATCAGTGCTATAAAAATTACACTGGCAGGGAAGGAGTTAACACTAGGGGCTACCAAGGGGTTAAGTGTTCCCCAGGTGTGCTCTAATTGTAGGGGGGTGGGCTCCCTGGGACATGACAGAGATCATTGTTCCTGATCACTGGGAACCGCAGATCTCTATCATGTCTGGCAGAACGGGGAATCACCTTTACCTGACCACGATTGCAGGTCGTCGGCAGAAAGGTATGGTGATTTGTGCAGGAGAGCCTAGCTGCAGCAGTATATCTGAGTAAGCTGGATTAAATAGTGATGCGTTAGTGATCTCTGTTGGTTTATCTTAAGGCTGTAAATGAGCCTACTAATTTACATGAACTGAATTACAAATCTGTTCAGGTTTTTTTTTCTCTAATTTATCATGTTTTCTACCAATATTTGTTTTAAAATGTCAGATTCATTGACTGTTTTCCCAGCACCATGTATAATGCCAATGGGGTAAACACCTTTGGGTAGCTACCACACCACATCTTGTTGAAGTAACATTTTGAGATGTAACAGGGCACTTTAGCACAACAATTCATGAAATAAGGCACAAGGCATGACAAGAAAATCAGCTACAATTTGTGTTGAAAAACACCAAAAAGAGTGCAAGTGGTCCTTATTTTTCTATCCAGCTTTTTCAGCTCTTTCATTTTCAGTCTGATTTTTAATGTTTTTAACACATTCTCTCTACCACTGCTACTAACAATTGTGCCCTCTGTCTTTAAAATCTTCCTTAAACTTATATACTGTATTTTTCGCACCATAAGACACAGCTCTCTGTGTTCCACCTCCTTCTCCAGGCAGCAGCACAAGCCAAGCACGGAGAGCAAAGACACACAGAGTGGGCTGTGTGTGAATTCTATTTCCTCACCCCTCTTCTGTCAGCAGCGGGGGTGGGGATTCATAAAGCAGCGGCAGGACTGAGCAGCTTGCAGAGGGGGACACTGAGTTGCAGGCAATTAGTGTGCACTGTGCAGTAACCTCTAGCAACTGAATGGTGAATGGCAATGTGCAGTAACCTCTAGAAACCAATCAGTGAACAGTAATGTGTAGTAACCTCTGGTAACTGAATGGTAATGTGTAGTAACCTCCTCAGAATATTTTTTTTTTTGTTTTTTTTCTTGTTTTCCTCTTCTAAAACCTAGGTGTGTCTTATGGTCAGGTGCGTCTTATGGAGCAAAAAAATACGGTAGTTAAAGTTATACACAGATTATATATAATCACCTTTTCTGTACATTACTGCACTTGTCAACGCATTCTAATTTTGAACCCACATGTTGAAAAAAAAATACAGGGAACTAGGACATGTACCTTAATTCTGCTTCTCCTAACTGTTAGGGATATATCCCCTAATCGTACCCCTCCACCATCTAACTTCCACCCCGCACCAGGCTTCCTCTTCCTCTGACAGCAACCCCAACCCACGCATTCCAATTTCTACTCTCCTATTCCTTCATCTCAGAACCAGTATCCCCTGCTTTGTGACCTTTGGAAAGCATGCTCAGTGTGTAACAAACTCATCCCTGTCTACAATCTTGTTATCTCCAACTACTCTTACTGCACACTGAATTAGGCCCTGACTGGTACAACCTTGGGAAATGGAAACACTAGAAGTGTCTAAAGACTGTTGCGTTAGTGTGGCATAAATTAAAAACCCAATAAAACTCCATATAACTATCAACTCACTGATAACAAACTTATTGACCCTTTTCAGTCTGGTTGCATCTGAAACACTCCACAGAACATGCTCTAATGAAACACACTAATGACTTACTAGCTGCTAAAACCAATGGTGTTACTCCTTACTTTTACACTTAAACCTTTCTTCTGCCTTTGATACAGTTAACCTCCCAAAATTTCAAAATTTAGAAAAATTCCACTTTCTTGGCCTATGTGACTTTGCTTTTTGCTGTCTCTCCTCTTATCACACATCTTCATTGTCACTTACAACTCCACCTCTCACTTCCCCTTTCCTGTCTCTGTGATTCTGTCCTATGAACTCTTTTATATATCTTTTATCTACACCTCTTCCCCGAATGGGCTGAAAACCTTCATTGGCTTCCAATACCACTTTTATGCTGATGACACTCAAATATATCTCTCAACACCTCTGCTCATGCCTTTAGCCTTCTCACACATCACTAATTTATTAACTGACATATCAATTTGCATGTTGTATTGTTTTCATAGTATTACCTCCCCATGTCTCTTCCCTTGACTTCTCCATCAAGATCAATGGCATAACTATCAATATCTCCCATCATGCCACAGTGCTAGGTATAATCCTGGACTCTGTCCTCTCCTTTCGGCCCCATATGCTAATGCTGTCCAAATCTTACCACCTTAACCTCCATAACTACTCCAAAATACATACATTCTTATTAACCAATGACATCACAAGCTTCTAATGCACTCACTTGTTATCTCTCACCTTGACAATTGAAATTCCCCCCTCCCTGACTTACCTATATATATTCTATCCACCCTTCAGTCCATAATGAATGTTGCTGTCAGGCCACCTTACCAACCCATTGGTATTTTCCATCTCTGTATGCCAATCCCTCTACTGGCTTCTACTTGCCCAACAACCAAAACTCAAAATACTAACAATAATATATAAAGCCATCCACAACTCTGTCCCGGGCTACATTATCAATATTGACAAAAAAAATTCACCCAAACCATCCTCTTAGCTCCTTCCAAGATCTCCTGATCCTTTAGTTCCCTCATCATCTCCTCCCATGCTCATCTTCAGGAAATCTCCAGAGTCTCTCCCATCCTCTGGAACTCCTTATCCCAATCTGTCTCCCACTCTATCCACCTTTATGTGATTACTAGAAACTCATCTCCCCAGGGAGGCCTATCCTGCCTCTACTCCAACAATTGTACTTTTCAGTACATCCTCCATCAGCTCACCCCCATTACTATTACCTTTTGAATCACTTGACCCTCTCTTTTAGATTTTAAGCTCTCAAGAGCTGGGCCTTCTGATCCCTCTTGTATTGCATTGTATTGTAACTGTACTGTCTCCTTTATTTTGTAAAAGTAATGGCTGTGCACTCTTACAACATGGTAAGAAGAGGAATTATGGTAATGTTCTGCCCTTGGACTCCTCCTATTCTCTTTCTACACCTATTCTCTGGGCCAGTTGATAACCTCCCACTCTATCTTTCTGGTCTCCTGCTCACCCCTTCAATCTCTTCATGTATCACAAATTTACTGAGTGACATATGCATATGAATTTCACATCACTTCCTCAAACTCAATCTGTCTAAAACTGTGCTGTCAATACTTCTCAATCCACCCCCTCATGATTTTACCATTGCAGTCAATAGGAACTAGCTTTCTTCAGTGTGTCCCCTCTAAAGCAATGCGATTTTATGACTGAGTTGCCTACTGCTCACCATTGCCCTTTGCAAAAAGATATATATATTGGCAATGGCATAGGTTGTTCACTGTATTCAAATATAAAGTATGTGATTAATGCTTACAAATATAATATATTTTTCTCTAGCAAAATTGAAATTGTAATGTGTTTTTAAAACTTTGGATGCTTTTTTTTTTTCAATGACTTAACACTGATCATTTCCATAACTAAATTAATAAGGGAAATATTGATTTTTTTTTCAATTCCGTATGGGTATTAAATGTTCAAGAAGCAATGATATAAAATCATAATTGTTTGCAATTATCTTAACACACAATTTCACATGTCCTCCATGCATGTGACTATAGATATTTATCACAATTATAAAAAGCACTCCATATTTCACAGAAACCATTGTAATATTGCATTATATGCTTTGATATTCATCATTTTTCAATTTCCAACTAAATTGTCCTTGACAACAGAAATGAGAATCAATGTTAAACAATGAAGAGAATTCTTTTGGCTGAAAAAGTCAATGACTGTCAATGTTTTCTGGGTTAATAAACATGATAAATGGCTGTGAGAAAAAAAAAGTCAGTTTTAACTCTTAAGGATGTTAAGAAATTCTAATAGTTTTTCTTTATCTAAACCATAATAGTAAAAAATAAAGTATAATTAATTCTGTTCTGTATTAATAACTGCTGGGAAAAAAAAACAACTAAAATCATAAAATCAAAACCATATACAACATAATAGCTTAATGCAGCTGATATAAAGTCTGTTTCTTAGCCATTGCATGCCCTGTAATATTATTGTAATCCAAAGAGTCATAAAGGTTATTTCCAATGGAGGTTTACACACATTTTTATGGATGAGCTAGTATATCTGTGTTTGATTTGTGGGGCATGTGTTGAACTGCATAGCCTGAAAACTGCAAGCCTAAATCAAATCCCCATTGATCTCAATAGGGGCTGAATCTTGAAACTCATAACTGCCCATTCTAAAGTTGTGCACTAGCATAGGGGACATGAACTAACATAAAACATAATAAATAAAAAATATAATTCAGTGGGGAAAATAAAAATAAAATTTGTGAAAAATGTAAATGGTTATAAGGTCTGGGGAGAGCTATTTAGTTATAACAGATATATATCAATAGGCTATCAAGTTAGACAACAAATCAACAAAATTTTACAGTATTATACAGTAGTTACCCTTTTAAATTGGCTGCTGGCTTACAATAACCAGAATATCCTAGAATGGCTGCCTTTCCAAAATGGTATCACACTAGGTTGGAGCTGTGTCTTGGTGTCTCTGAGGTGTCAGATGATGAGGCGTCAAGAAGGTGGAACTTGTTGTTTGTTTAAACTTTGCCTCTCTGAGCCACCAGGTATCATTCTAAGCCCCTGTACACACGGTCGGAGATTTCCACAACCAAATCCGTCGGATTTTGCCCGTCGGATTTTGTCTGTCGGATCTTGTCCGAAACTGTTGCATATACATGCTCGGACAAAGTTGATGAAAAATCCGATCTTTCAGAATGTGATGACATAATTTCGTTACGATGGGACTACATTCAGACTAGTAGCCCATATCTTTGATGTAGGAATTTGATCTGAGCATGCGTGGCACTTGGTCCGATCAAAATTCTCTACACATGATCAGAGTATGTCTGACCGGCCCAGTTGGTCGGGAAATATTTCCAACATGTTGGAAAATTGGGTCTGACGGATATTCCGACGGAATCAATCCGATGCATACCACACACAGTCGGATTATCCGACGACATGGTCCGATAGGACACATTCCGACGGATTCTCCGACCGTGTGTACAAGGGCTAAGAGAAGGCATGTCTGTTCTAAATTAATGTTATAAATAATCTGTTATAGGAATTTTCACATTCTCATGATAACAAGCGTGGCCATGTGATATTTCAAAAAAAAAAAAAAAAAAAAAAAAAAAATATATATATATATATATATATATATATATATATATATATATATATATATATATATATATATATATATATATATTATTAATATTATTCACGATGTATATAGCGCCAACAGTTTACGCATCGCTTTACAATGTATAGGGGGGACAACACACTTAAAGTACAATACAAGATATAATGGTTAGGAGATCTGGTAACTGCCAATGTATGAGCACACATTTCTGATGCAACAATATTTAACAGTAAGATTTTTTGTTTATCAGGAGGTGGAATTTCATATATAGCAATTGGAATACATAAAATACTTAGAACACTTTAAAATATTGATTGAATATAATATCTTGCAATGGAAATTCTTTCCTGCATAACATATTTTTGTAACCTTTTGTCGTGTATACTGTGAGATGATTTACAATCATATGAATATGTCCATGATGTTTGTCAGGTAAAATAGCTTATAATCCATTGCAAGATATACTGTATATATCAAACAGGGTCCTGGTGATTTCCAGTATATACAGTCGTTTTTGAAATGACTTATATTATATGAATGCTTTGAGTTGGTCAGGGATGTTGATTCTTCTTTCACCTGTGTAAATAGACATGTGGGGGAATCCTTCAATCTCGTAAACACAGAGGTATATTTTTTTATTTTTTTATTTCTGTTTTGACACTGTGCATTTTGCCTTGGAAGGTTAGTTGATGTTTACCGGTTTTCAAGGCTTATTACACAAGTCTTATTTGGAAATAAAAAAAAACTATTTTTTCTAGGCTCAAGGTGGGGGAAAAAGTACACACTCATTTTTTTTATCATGGGACCTGCATACACTTCCTTTGCAAATACAGAATGTCTTATGGTTTTATATACTCAGACCTCTATTATGTTTTATTATAGATTGCAATTTTTTAAATTTCTCCTAAAAGAAATGTCCCAGATGAAAGGATCAATACTGAAATCCTGAAATGTGTGGGGCAAACTACAAAGGAGACCAACAGTTCTCAACCATATCAACTGTATTGTGTTTTCTTCTAATTTTATGTGCTAATTGGTGATGTATGCACCGAGTAGTTTTTAATATTATCTCAGTACATTTTTCTACATATATCGTGATCTCTTTATCAAGATACCTTAAAAGTCCCATGTTCCTGGGGGATACTCTTTTCTTGTAGAATCTACTTTTTGGGATGGTGGCAACTTTTGGTTTTCTAAGGTGAAACCCCTTTACAATTTACAGGTGTCTTAGGTTGAAAAACTGACATGACTTGCAGCCTGATGTTGACTCTTTATTTCTGGGGCCCATTTAGTCCTAAACATCCATGTTTTCAATATTGAAATAATAAATATATCTATTTCTTCACAAAGGTTCTGACACAATCTTTACAATTACATGTATAGGAAATGCCTTCAAGCTATACATGGTGTTATAGAACAGTACAGTTAAAACACATTTTTTTGCATGTGTACTAAGTTTTTTGGTCTATTACATTATTTTTATTTAATAGTGGAAGTAGCAGGCACATCTAAAAGCTGTAGGAAAGTGTACTCTTAAAAAATAAAGTTTTGTACCAACTAGCCAGTGGCAAAACAGTTTCATAGTTACATAATTGATAAGGTTGAATAAAGACACAAGTCCATCCAGTTCAATCTGTGTGGGTGTGTATGGATTTATGTCTCTACCACTTCCCATATCCCTGTATATTGTGTTTGCTAAGATATGCCCATCTGAAAGGTTTTTAAAAGTATTATTACTTCCCGCTAATACCACTGATTTAGAAGTGAGGTCCACATTCTTACTGTTTTAATAGTACAGAATCCCCTACGCGGTTTAAGGGTAAACTGCTTCCCGTCCAACTTCATTGTGTGACCACGCATCCTCTTGAGCGACCTAAGACTGTGAATCACCATTTAGACATACACATTAATATATATATATATATATATATATATATATATATGTCATATATATATATATATATATATATATATATATATATATATATATATATATATATAGTGTTCAAATCTCCTCTTAAGTTGCCCTTCTCTGGACTATCTCCTGTTCCAGCACATCCTTTCTGAAGACTGGCGACCAGAACTGGATGGCATACTTAAGAGGTGGCCAAACCAGAGTTTTTGCAAAGTGGTAGAATTATTGATTTATCTCTTGCATAAATACCCTTTTAAATGCATGCTATTAGTCTGCTGGCCTTGTTTGCTGCAGCTTAACATTGCATGCTATTTCTGATTCTGTCATCTACAAGGATCACTAGATTCTTTTTCATCTGCATTTCCCCCAGAAGTTCTCCCCTTAGCGTGTAGCTTGCATTTATATTTTTTTGTATTACTTTATATTTTCCTACATTGAACTTCATTTTTCAAAGGTTTGCCCACCCCACTATTTTATTGAGGTATTTTCGGAATGTTTTAGTCTCCTGTTATTAAGTTATTGCCTTGCTTCGTATCATCAGCAAACACTGAGATGGAGTTATTTATACCAACCTCAATATCATTTATGAACAAGTTAAACAGAATTGGTCCAATGATAGAACTCTGGGTCACTCCGTTGACAACTCCAGACCATTTGGAAGATATACTGTTTATCACCACCCTTTTGACACCCCCCTGTTACCAGTTTTATATCAAGGTACATCCACTATAGTTAATGCCAAGAGACATCAATTTGTAAATTAATCATTTATGGGGTACCGTGTCAAATGCTTTGCCAAAATCTCTTGGGTGTAAGCCATACCAATATTATATGAATAGTACAATTATTGAACTTCTCTTTTTACACTACCACACTGAATTCTCTAAAAAGTTTAATAAAATGTCAAAATATAGTACAAAAAATCTAAACAAAATCAAAACAAAACAAAAACTCCACATTTCAGAGACCAGACAGTTTTAGCTTGAAATAATAATAAAATAATAATAATTAAAAACCATTCAGAGACAATAGCCCTTACATAAAGAACAGTGACTAAACGACCTGTGACACAACACAAGAAAAAAAGAAAGAGGGCCCAGCGCCATACTGTCAGCCCTAACCAGGCTGTGGGCTTTGGAAGAAAAGGTATCCTGCAGCTATAATTTGTCCAAGGAGACTTGGAGAATTGCAAAACAAATATGTAAACAGAGCAATGAAAAACCTTATCCTGATAGCCCCTAAGTCCTAAAGGATCCCAATGATATTCTTAAATCATGTTAGTTAACCACTTAAAGACCGAAAGATTTTCCCCCTTAATAACAGGCCATTTTTTTGCGATAGGGCACTGCAGCGCTATAAAATAAATTGCATGGTTGTGCGACACTGTACCCAAACAAAATTGATCTCCTTTTTTTCCCACAAATAGAGCTTTCTTTTGGTGGTATTTGATCACCTTGGCGTTTTTTTATTTATTTTTTGCAAACAATTTACTTTTATTGAAAATTAGAAAGCATTTACGGAAATCTTAAACATTGGTTGAACAATAAAGAGGTATGAGACTCTGTAATACCATTGCATATAGAAATAATCACTTTAATAATATGTTATTCATGGTGGTGGTTAAGGACCCGGCCTATACTTCCAATTGGGCAAGGAATAGCAGAGAGTAAGGACTCAGAGTAGGGTTTGGTATGTATACAGTGGTAAAGCGGAGTTGTGGGTCTTGTAATGTGGAGGACGCACATAACAGGCACGAGGTGCAGCTAGTGTATATGTCTGGATGAGTTTGGGTACAATCTATAAGTATAGAACACAGCTTGGTATGTGTCCTGAGTCTAGTCTCTAAGGTGGGTGATTTGTGTTTATATGAAGGGGGAAGGTCGTGTGATTGAGTGGGTATCGAATTGGGATACTGAAAGGTGGAGGGAGGGGGGAGTAGAGGGGATGGGGTGGGGGAGGAAAAGACTGGGGTAGGAGAGTGGGTGAGATGTTGGGAAATAGAGAGGAGAGGGTGGATGTCTAAGACTTCCCTCAGTTGTTGTCGTTCAGGTGTGGAGAACCTGGCTGAGGTCTGGGTGAATTAGAGAGTAAGGCGAGCTGGGTGCAAGCTTACAGGTATTAGGGCCCTCCTTAAGTGGGTGAGTTCAGAATGTCAGTGTATTCTGATGTCATCCGATAGTATATCCCACAGGCCCATTTTTGGCTGAATTTTGTCGGAGTGTCTAGTGAGATGTGGACTAGTTTTTCCAATTTGGCTATTTTGTGGATTCTGGTAAACCATTCTTTGAGAGTGGGTATCTGCATTGAATTCCAGTGTATGGGGATACATTGCTTTGCTGCATTAATCATATGCATTGTTAGAGATTTGTGCTAAGAATTTTGTGGCAGAGTGGTGAAGAAGGAATTGACCTGGGGTGAAGTCTAGATTGTACGAGGTAACGTGGGCAATTATGTGTCTGACTTCTAATCAAAAAGTTGGTAGGGGGGTACAAGACCACCAAACGTGTAGGGTACCCATTTTTTGGTGGCACCTCCTCCAGCATATTTCTGAGATGTCTGCCTTAAATTTGTTTAGGAGTACTGGGGTGTGGTACCATCTGGTTGGAATTTTGTACCCATTTTCCTGGGTGGTAACGTTGGTTGACCCTTTATGTATGTTTAGGAATATGTGTTCCCAATCCTCTTCAGTGAGTGAGATGGAGAGAACTTTCTCTAATTTTTTGCAGGCTAGGTTTTCATTGGGCTTGAGTTCAGTGAAGATAAGTTTGTATATAAAAGAGATGAGGTGAGATTGAGGTGTTGTCTCAGTACATAATATTTTGAAGGGGGAGAGTTGTCTTGAGAAATGTCTATCACTGTCCAAGGTTTGAAGATAATGGGCTATCATTAGGTGCTCCCAAGGGGGGATAGGCGCCTTCTCTAGCTGAGAGGCCAATTGAGTTGTGAATTGTAGTTTACCTTGGTGGAATAATTGGTGGGCCCTGATTTGGTCTTTTGGCCAGTTGTCAGTGAGGTATAGGTGAGGCATTCCAGGTGGGAAGTCAGGGTTAGTTTTATTGGAGTCAGTGGGCCAGGAGAGGAGGAGATGGAAGTGCGGTTACACGTCTGGTAGAATCAATGTACAATGGGACCTATCAGTGGGTGTAGGTAGATTTCCAGCGGAATGTGACATGGATAAATCCATGGGAGCGATTACAGGGGGAGATTTGTGAAGGAGGCTTCCAGAGAAACCCAGTCTTTATGGGGGCTGTGGACATTCCAATCCACTATCCTAGTGAGGTGGGTAGAGGTGTGGTAATTCAGGAGGTTCGGAAGGCCGATGTCTCTGAGGCTTTTTGGGCAGGTACGTTGATTGTAGCTAATTCTGTGTTTGCAATTTTTTTTTTTGCGCTATAAACAAAAAACAATTTTTAAAAAATAACAATATTTTAAACTTATCCCCCCCAAAAAAAGAAAGACATTTCTTTATCACTTTAGGCCAATATGTATTCTACATATTTATGGTAAAAAAAATCACAATAACTGTCTATTGATTGGTTTCCACAAAAGTTATAGTGTCTAAAATATAGGGAATAGATTTATGGCATTTTTATTATTATTACTTTTTTACTAGTAATGTCGGTGATCAGCAATTTTTAACAGGACTGCGACATTGCAGTGGACAGATTTGACACTTTTTTGGAACCAGTAAAATTTATACAGTGATCAGTGCTAAAAAAAGGCACTGATTACTGTATATACTCTGTGTTTGCAAGAACCTGCATAAAAGAACCTAGAAGCTCTTAACCAATTTCCGCCCACCGTATAGTAAAATGTGGCTCTTGTTCTGGGATGATGTCATATGATGGTGTCCAGTTTAGCCGCGATTGCAGGCGCGCAGTGTTCTTGGAACATGGTGTGACTCTGATCTCGGGAAAGAGCCGGATCTCTGTTCTACTATTATGATCGGCTGTCCAATTACAGTTGATCACATGTAAACAAGAAAGTGCCATTTATTGGCTGCATTTGCCCCACACTGACAGAGTGTGAGATGAGGAGAGCCGATCAGTGGCATCTCCTCATATCGAAGACATGCAAAGGTAATCAGGGCCCTGATTACAATGCAGCCCCCACAGTGCTCATCAGTGATGCCGCTCTGTGCCCATCAGTGACACCAGTTTGTGCCCATTAGTTACACCAGTCTTTGCCATCAGTGACACCAGTATATGCCATTATATGTAAAAAAATAATCAATATTTTATAATTTTTTTTAGCAAAATTTAAAAAATCAAGTGGTGATTAAATACCACCAAAAGAAAGCTATTTTGTGTGAAGAAAAGATAAAAAAAGTATTTGGATACAGTGTTGCATGACCTCACAATTGTCATTCAAAGTGCAACAGCACTGAAAGCTGAAAATTGGCTTGGCAATTATCATTCAAAGTGCAAAGGCACTGAAAGCTGAAAATTGGCTGGGCAGGAAGAGGGTAAAAGTGCCCTGCATTGGAGTAGTTAAAGACACAGCACTCAATTTGTTTGCTGAACTGTGCAAAAGTGCTGTGGTCTGTGGACTTGAGTGACCTCAAGGATGGGTCATGCAAAGAAAAAAGACTACCTTAAACATATGAGAGAGAGAGAATTCTGTGGCTGTAGGGGATTTCACTACCTGTAAAAGCACCAGAGGTGCTCAGTTAAGAGTGTCCAATGGCTTTAAAGTCTACTGTGGAATAGTGTCTGTTGGTAGCAGTAACCCCAGCTATGGATGAAGGTTGGCCAGCTCTCAGTGCAGTGAGAGAACCCGTCCTGCTGGTGCATGTATACTGGCTGTCATTGTACAGAGAGATGTGAGCGTGCTGCAGTATGCAAGAGGATGCTGCGTGGGAAGCCTGGGGAAGACACTGAGGCAAGAGCACTATTAAGGGTGCAGTGAGTGGGGGCATGCTGTCTCCAAAGTACCCTTTGTACCAGCTTATAGTGCAAAGTAACATGGCCAGGCAGAGATCTGTGACCCCAGGTCCTGCAGTTGGGAAGAGTGTTCTGTGTACCTGGAGCGAGTGAGATGCTTCCTATAGCAATGCTGATGCCTCAGACTTGCTGACCATGTGACAAAGACCTTGATTACAGAAGATTGTGGCCAAATAAAGATGTGAGGGGAGAAAATTCAGCATGTATGGGAGAACCAGCAAGTGTCAGATGAGAAAGTGATGTCTCCAATAACAATAGGAGAAAGTGTATTGCTAATAAGTAGAAAATGCACGGAAGTTGTGACTTATCTTTCCCATACAGATAAGTGTAAGTTTCTGTGTGTTGGATATTATCAGGAGAGAAACTCCTTGATGAAAAGTTGTCCAACACTGTCCTTGGAATGCGGCCACTGGGGGAGCAGTATCATGATTTGCCCGAAGTTCTGGAATACCGCTGGAGATCATGTTGCTTGGCAAGAGACTTACCTGCAAACTGGATGATGTGTCCGCATTCTGTACGAAGAGGTAAAGAAGATATCTTTGGACAACAGCATTGTCAGTCTGGGGAGAGGATGGTGTTAGATTACTTTATTGAAAAATTAAACCTAAACTCCAGTTAACACTTTAAAGCTGGTTACAGCAAACTGTTTTTTTTTTTTTGTTCCTATTGGAATAAAGGCCTTACATTAATTAATAAAAGCTGATCATTGCATTCACCTCTGTCAGTGTTAAATGGTTTATCTCAAACTTTTAAAAGAGGCCTCCAGGTTTCTTTTAACTTTAAATAGTTTGTTTGGGCCAAGCTGTTCTAAATTAACTATTTACTTCTCTAACAATTGCAGCAACTGGGAGTGCTGTATAAACTATATGAAATGTCAGCAGCCCGAGAGCAGGATGAGAACTTTTTGCCCCACTCCCCAGGAACAAAATCGAGTTGGAATGAGCCCTGCTCAGCCATTCAGAGGGAGCATTGTATTTTATAAATGAATATAAAGCTTCCTCTGAATGGCACTCAGACTAAATCAATTTTGTGCTGGGAGTGGGACAAGAAGGTCTTGTCCTGCTGCCAGAACACAGCACTGTAACAATGTTCCCATCTGCTGCAACTTGAAGTAAATGAAGGAAATAGATTATTTGGGCCAGCTTGGTACAAACAAACTATTTTAACTTAAAGGGCTGGTAAAGGCAGAAGGTTTTTTTAACTATAGGAATAAAAGGCACATATATGGAAGTCTGTAAAGGCTGCACACCCCGATACAAAAAAATTGAAAAGATTAAAACAAATTTCCCATTCCTTTTTAGCAGCAATGAGCAACAGATACAGTGGTAAAAATTTATTGATGATTTTATTATCAACCAAGTGATCAAACTTCAAGGTACAGGAATTTAAAATATGACCTCTGATGTACATATATAAGCGAACAAATGTGGTTTAGGAGACAGTATTCATTATAGATTTATTTTGCAAAACAATCATTTTATGTATGGTTCCCTGTCATCTTTGACTAAATATCTATTTGATGTATGAAAATGCCCCAATGCGTTTCGACCTTGGGAAATGACAGTCTTCTTCAGTGGGTTTCTCACCTTTCTGTGGGTACATCAAGGGGACAAATTTCAATATATCACAAAATAAATTTTAATGCTGATACATTGTCAAACATAAGCTATATTTTCCCTTTCCACCAAGTAAATTCGCTTGAACCAGAGGCTTCTCTTAAAAGCCAAAGCTTTTCCCTGGAGGTGGTCCCAAACACCACCTCAGTGCTGTCCCTGCCCAGCCCCCCCAAAGGAGAAGGGGGAGAGGGTGCGGCTGCCCCTGTGGTCACAGACTTGCAAGTGGTCACAGAATCATTGGGCCCCCACAAGTGAGCATGTGGGTGGCAACACCTGGAAAGGACAATTATAAACTATTATTATGTAAAAAAAAAAGACCTATCAAAAAAGGGGAAGGATACATGCTGCCCAAAGGAGGAATGCCTTCAAGAGGCGAAAAATCGTAGAATATCTATAAAGTATTTATTTATATATATATTTATAATTATTTTATTATTAAGAGTTTGAGATGTTTATATAGTCCCCTGTATTTTAAACTTTTAAAGTCATCTTATTATATATATAAAAGGTTAAAAGGGTATATGTTGGTAGGGATAGAATGACCATCTATTTGTTTTATGCCTCCCAGATGATCGCTGCTGTTTAACTAGTTCCCGCCCGCCGGCCATCAAATGACAGCCAGGCGGTGCACCTATTGGGGCGGGAGGGCGTCATATGATGTCCTCCAGTTTAAACAGGGAATGCCGATCGTGTGTGAGGAGGAGATTGCGGTAACATCTTGTTACCGCTTACAGTGTTCACCAATCACACTGATTGCCCCCCCAATAAAGAGGACCTGTGCCCAGCCCTCATAGTACCTGTCACTCACAGTCCATCAGAGTACCTGTCATAGTCCATAAGAGTGCCTGAGTACCTGTCATAGTCCACAGTCCATCAGAGTACCAGAGTACCTGTCATAGCCCATCAAAGTACCAGAGTACCTGTCACAGTCCATCAGAGTACCCGAGTACCTGTCCCAATCCATCTGAGTACACGAGTACCCGTCACAGACCATCTGAGTACCCGAGCACCTGCCACAGCCCATCAGAGTACCTGAGTACCTGTCACGGTCCATCAGAGTAGCCAAGTACCTGTCACGGCCCATCAGAGTACCCGAGTACCTGTCACAGCCCATCAAAGTACCCACGTACCTGTCACAGCCCATCAAAGTACCCAAGTACCTGTCACAGCCCATCAGAGTACCCGAGTACCTGTTACAGTCCATCAGAGTACCCGAGTACCTGTCAATGGCCCATCAGAGTACCCGAGTACCTGTCCCAGTCCATCTGAGTACCCGAGTACCTGTCACAGCCCATCAGAGTACCCGAGTACCTGTCACGGTCCATCAGAGTAGCCAAGTACCTGTCACGGCCCATCAGAGTACCCGAGTACCTGTCACAGCCCATCAAAGTACCCACGTACCTGTCACAGCCCATCAAAGTACCCAAGTACCTGTCACAGCCCATCAGAGTACCCGAGTACCTGTTACAGTCCATCAGAGTACCCGAGTACCTGTCAATGGCCCATCAGAGTACCCGAGTACCTGTCCCAGTCCATCTGAGTACCCAAGTACCTGTCACAGTTCATCTGAGTACCTGAGTACCTGTCCCAGTCCATCTGAGTACCCGAGTACCTGTCACAGTTCATCTGAGTACCTGTCACAGTTCATCTGAGTACCCAAATACCTGTCACAGTCCATATGAGTACCTGAGTATCTATCACTGCCCTTCAGAGTACCCAAATACCAGTCACCAGGCCATCAGAGAACCTGTCACCAGGCCATCAGAGTACCCAAGTACCTGTCACCAGACCATCAGAGTGCCCGAGTACCTGTCACCAGGCCATCAGAGTACTCAAGTACCTGTCACCAGGCCATCAGAGTAATCATGTACCTGTCACCAGCCCATCAGAGTACCAGAGTACCTATCTGCAGCCCATCAGAGTACCTGAGTACCTATTTGCAGCACATGGCTCATAGAATATATACTTTGGGGTGTTTGTTTTCCAAAATGGGGTCATTCTGTGGGTAACTGCACTGTCCTGGTGCTCCAGGACCTTCAAAAGTGTGATAGGTAGGAATAAAATTAGATGTGTCATTTATGCTCCAAGAACGCTTGAAGGTACTATGTCAATGTTCGGCCTCTCTATCGCCATACTTGGGAGGAGTGGCATACATCCTATGTGTTAGAAATATCTTATAAATTGACAACTTTGTGTAAAAAAAAATAAGTTTTCATTTTTTTCCACACGTTCCAAAAACTTCTGGAAAAAAATGAACCATTCAAAAGACTCATTATGCCTCACAGATTATACGTTGGGGTGTTTGCTTTCCAAAATGGGGTCATTTTATGGGAAATTCCATTGTCCTGGTACTCCAGGGCCTTCAAAAGTGTAATAGGTGGTTGAGAAATGAGATGCGTCATTTTTGCTCGTAGAAACGTCTGAAGGTACTACTTCAATGTTGGTGCTGTGTATGTGGCCAGGCTGTGTAAAAGTCTCACACATGTGGTATCGCCATACTCGGAAAGAGTAGCAGAATGTATTTTGGGGTATAATTTGTTGTATGCATATGCTGTGTGTGAGAAATAACCTGATAATATGACAATTTTGTAAAAAAAAAAAAAAATAATAATAAAAAAATCTTCATTTTGCAAAGAATTGTGGGAAAAAAATATCTTGGAATGTCTACTTTCTAAAAAGGGGTCATTTGGGGGGTATTTGTACTTTCCTGACTTGTTAGTGTCTCAAGAATTGAGATACACCTGATGTACTGAAGGCCTGATCAGATGTGATCAATTTTCAGTGATTGGCACCATAGTTTGTAGACTCTATAACTTTCACAAAGACCAAATAATATATACTAATGTGGGTTATTTTTACCAAAGATATGTAGCAGTATAAATTTTGGCCAAAATTTGTGAAGAAAAATTACTAATTAGCAAAAATTTATGACAGAAACAAAATTTATGTTTTATTTTATTTATAGCACAAAAAATAAAAAACTCACTAGTGATTAAATACCACTAAAAGAAAGCTCTATTTGTGTGGAAAAAAGGACGCAAGTTTAATTTGGGTACCATGTTGCATGACTGAGTAATTGTCATTCAAACTGTGAGAGCGCTGAAAGCTGAAAATTGGTCTGGTCAGGAAGGGGGTGTAAGTGCACTATATTGAGGTGGTTAAAAAGTGTGTGGTGAAAATGTGTGTTGTGATATGTCGCTGTTTGCCCAGTGATTCAGTGAATAAAAAATGAAATGTGACAATAAATACTAATATGAGAAAATAAAATTAATAATGCAAGTGAAAAGTGACAGAATAAATGAGCGGTATGTGATATGAAGAAATTCAAGTAATCAATAAGATGAAAAAAAATAAGATGTGTTTAGTGTTACTTAGTAATTGGCTAATATAAAAAATTACAGAAATTGAAAAAAGTATTTATGGGACACTAACATAATAGTCGTTATACCAGTAAACCATAGATAATTACTTGATGATTGAGCCTGATATATGAGCAATAAATACCTAGGAAGGGTGTGCAGTGCCTCTATGGTTAATGGTAACCAGAGCAATGACTGCATCTAAATGATAACAAAACATTTTGCTAAAATCCATTAGTTAGTTCTGTACTAATAACGCCTAGGCTCTTATGGCAGTCCTTACCCGTCCGTCCTTGTGTGTAAATGACAGTACACTCGCCTGTGATCAGCTACTGATCCTGGTATGTGGTCTGTTTTATATTGCTTACTTGTTAAATTGAATTGGGCCCAGGTGATCTGTTGCTCCACCCTACACTGCCCCAAGCCTGGGGGGCCATTTGAGCCACTATCGAAGGCTTGTCTGTGACCCCCTCGGCATTTCGGAAGACACGTTGTGTTCCAGACTCTTCCGTCGCCACCGACGCTACTGCGTGACGTGCGAGGTGAAAGGGCACCTCGCGTGAGTGGAAACTCCCCACCACTCAAAGTGCGGAACCATCACCTCCCTGTCCGATGGCGATCACAGAACACCGCTGGCATGGGAAAAACCTCTCCTCAGTGAAGAATGTTATACCTGCGGGGATTGGCGAGGGGGAGACATGGATAACCAAATCAATCAAAGTCAGTCAGCCAATCAGGAGAGAGAGAGGGTGGGACAGGGCCAGGGCTCCGTGCCTGAATGGACACAGGGAGCTGTGACTCAGCTCAGGTGCCCCCATAGCAAGCTGCTTGCAGTGGGGGCACTGAACAGGAGGGAGGGGCCAGGAGCACAGAAGAGGGACTAGAGAAGAGGAGGATCTGGGCTGTTCTGTGCAAATCCATTGCAACAGAGCAGGTAAGTATGACATGTTTGTCATTTTTAAGAAAAAAAAGAGACTTTACAATCAGTTTAAAGGAAACCTGTGCTAAAAAGTCTCTTAATGAAGATGAGAGAGGAGAGCGCAAAAGCTGGCCTGAAATTGAACAAATAAGAAAGCTAAGATCATGGCAACCAGTCCCATTACTCCTTGGCAAATAGAAGGAGAAGAAATGGAAACTGTGACAGATTTTATCTTCCTCAAATCCAAGATCATGGCAGACGGTGACTGTAGCCATGAAATTAAAGAGATACTTGCTTCTTGGGGGGAAAGCAATGGCAAACCTAGACAACATTACCAAAAAACAGAGACATCACCCTACCAACAAAGACAAAATATTCAAAGCTATGGTATTCCCAGTAGTAACCTATGGCTGTGAAAGTTGGACCATAAGGAAGGTTGAACGCTGAAGAATTGATGCTTTGAACTATGGTTTTGGAGAAGACTCTTGAAAGTCCATTGGATGGCAAGAAGACTAAACCAGTCAACCCTGAAGGAAATCAACTCCGAATATTCAAGGACAGATCCTGAAGCTGAAACTCTAATACTTTGGCCACCTAATACGAAGTGAGGGCTCATTGGAAAATACCCTGATTCTGGGAAATATGGAAGGAAAAAGGAGAAGAGGACGACATAAATCAAGATGGATAGTTAGCATCATTAAAACAATGAACATGAAGTCAAGCATGCTCCGGGAGGCAGTGGAAGGCAGAAAAGCCTGGCGCGCTATGGTACATGAGGTCACAAAGAGTCGGACATGACTAAACAACTGAATAACAACAACAACATAAGTTTTAACTGCTATTTTGTCTGGTCAACTTAGTCACTTGTTAATAATATAAGTAAAAAAATAACAGACTTACTGGCTGAATCACCAGGTGAAATTAAAGTGGTTGTAAACCCTTACAACACACTTTGACCTAAAGGTAAGCCTAGATTAAGGCTTACCTGTAGGTCCAAGAAATATCTCCTAAATGTACACGGTGTAGGAGATATTTGCTGAAAGACAGGCACCGCTGTCGACGGCGCATGCGCCGTCGACAGCGGCGCGCAGGCACACTGAGCACGGCACCCGTCAACGGCGATATGCCTTGCGTGGCGGCTCCCATGCGCATGCGTGGGAGTGACGTCATCACGGCTTCGCCGAATGACAGCGGCGGAGCAGCGGGACCCACCGAAAAGATGTATGCGCCGGACTACAGGGGACAGCGGTGACATTGCTGGCTCCTGTGTCAGGTAAGTGACACATAATGGACTACTATGCGATGAATAGTAGTCCATTATGCTTTACCTTTGCAGGGACTGAAAGAGGAAGTAAACTCATCAGGGTTTACTTCCTCTTTAAAGGGAAAAAATCCTAATAAAAAAACTATTGCATCCACCACAATTAAGAATTGGTAAGCTGCATTTAATATTTTTTTTGTTTTGGTTTTTAATACTGCTTTAAAGTGTCTAACCTATGATTTGGAGGTTATAATGTTCAGTAAGTGTCAGTCTTATGGGTAGAGGGTTACAAGTGTGAGCATAAAACCATAGATGATTTGTACCAAGTATTTCATCACTTCTATGGAGATACATTATTATGAAGTTTGTCCATAATATTTATGTTTTCATTTATTTATTCACAACATTTTCTATATAGGTGTACATTTACAATTATACATATAATGCTTTTTTTGCTGTTAATATAATTTGCAGAAATGCCTTCGTGTCTCCTGATGATATGAGTCTTGACCTAAGAAATGCATAGAGATGTATAGTCCTCCTTTCATTTCCACTGTGACAATTGAGGACATCAGCGCTATGAATATATGAACTATCTCATATATGAAAAATACTAGAGATATATTGGAGGTGGGAAATGGTGAGCTAAGGCTTGGTAGTGTAATTAATATTGTTTTTGTATGTACAGTATTTCAGAAAATTTAGTACACACCTCACATTTTTGTAAATATGTTATCATATCTTTTCATGTGATAACACTGAAGAAATGACACTTACAATACCAGCACCCAGTCATGGATATTTTTACATTTATTGAACTGAGAGAAGTTAATTTAGATGTAGTTTTTAATAGTGAAAACACCAGACCAAATGCCAACCTAGAAAGTTTAATGAGGAAACTAGGCCATAATATGGAGAAGAAAGTCAGCCTTTGGTGGGATATCACCACATTTGATAGACATAATAAAGACAATATAGTTCCAAGCTGCCTTAGAATGGAAGTACTACAGAATGATGGCATTTTAGATCAAGAATCCATAGATGAATTGTTCAGATTTTTCAACGAAAATGGAATCGAGCTACTTAAGCTTCTCTTAAAGAGGAAACAAAAGAACATTAGGAAGATTGAGTAGACAATAGTCGGATTAAAAGAACAACTAGAGATACACAAGGAGACAGCAGAGTTTGTAACATTGACCACATAACTGAATAAAGACCTGACAAAGAATGATATCGATGTCCAACAGAGGAAAAGTAAAAATACTCCAGAGACATCAACGACTTTAAAGATCAAGATTTTAAGTGGCAAAGCCATATTGGTCGGAATGACCCTATATCTGCGTATTCCACACCAGAGAAGGTGGTAAGGATTCAGTCGTATCATATGGATCTGACACCTATACACAATATTTCCAAATCATCCTGCCAAGAAGATCACTCTAGAGAACAAGTAGGCCATAAACCTAGGAATAATTCCAAGAGACATTGGAGAAATGAGGAGAGACGGAGATGAGCAAGTAATAATACCCCATATAATACATGGAAGAAACCTTCACACTTTGAATATACAACATGATGGAAAAAGCCACAATACTGTAAAAATAATAATAAAAAACCTTACAATAACTATTGGACCAGATCGAACAATGGACCAAGGGATACGAGAGGCCCACCACATGAACCTTATAGACCAGTGATGGCGAACCTTGGCACCCCAGATGTTTTGGGACTACATTTTCCATGATGCTCATCCACTCTGCAGTGTAGTGGAGCATAATGGAAAATGTAGTTCCAAAACATCTGGGGTGCCAAGGTTCACCATCACTGTTATAGACAATATGACAGAAGCCCATTCTACAAAGGAACCAATCATGGGGCCAGAGACAATAGGGGAGGACCATATGAAACCCAGAGAACATACGAGAGAAGTTCTGGTCAAACCCAGTATTATGGACATAGAGAAGACAGAGGCCCACCGGCCGAGCCATATAGACATCGAGAGAGGAGTCCTATTCCAACATATAACTACTATGCTCCCTTAGGGATTACTAAGAAGAAGAGAGGGAGACATCAACAGGGAAGTTACACTGAATCAGGACACAATAGTTTTTTTTTTTTTTTTAGAGAGAGGAACAGAACACCACCCCTGAGAGGAACGGAGGAACCAAGAAAACGGAGAAGAAGCCCAGTAAGAAAAGAGGATGCAGAACAGGGAAGAGAAAACAAGCGCAAAAGAGAGTAGTAGGAGAATGGATTTTTGACCTTACCAATGTACCATTTACCCAAGATGAACTAAACTACTCGATAAGGGTCTAAAATATGCACCAGTTAAGAATTTAGACAAATTTCAAAGCTAAAATTGGTAGCCAGAAATACATCAGAAAATTGAACATCAAAAAATATTTGTTAGGCAATCCAATTAATGTTAAATTTCAGCAGGAAGATGGAGGGATTAAACATAGCAACTTGAGAAATAAATCAATTTTCAATCCCAAACCAAATGATAACAAACATATTGAGGTGTTCAGGAATTTAGTGATGGAAGATATTAAGAGTCTGAAGGTTAAGAAAAGAGAAGAACCAAGATCCATAAAGAGTAGGATACAAAAATTAATCAAGAGAAAAAACCTTGTAATGACCCTAAGACAAAGGGGGGTATCGTTGTCCAGTCTGTGGAACAATATCACACGGGTATGCTTAAACTATTGGAAGACAAAGACACGTATTGTCCTTTACTAAGTAATCCCATATTCAAATGGAGAAAAGAACTTGAACAAGTCATCCACTTAGGACTTAAGAAGAACATTTTAAATAAAAAAGAACCTGATACCTGAGGCATGCCGGACCCCTATTATTTACACATTGCCAAAAATGCACAAAGACAAGACTGACCCTCTATTTAGACCCACTTTAAATGGTGTTGAGTCAATAACAGCTGGAATCAGCCAATATATAGACAGATACCTTCAACCAGCAGTGCAAAAGACAACAGCATATTTGAAGGATACTAAACAAATATTACAGTTATTAGAAGACAGAATAGATACAGGACCACTGCTGATGGCGACAGAAGACGTTTTATCATTAGACACCACACCATTAGTCTTCATTACCAAGCATGCAAAGCTACGAAATGGGGGCTGAGGAAGTTCACAAAACTCCCCTGTATGCAAAGAAAATTCCTTATCAAAATGTCATGATTTCTGTCTTAAACATAGTTATTTCTGGTACCATCATCAATATTGCCAACAAAAAACTGGGGTAGCCATGGGAGCCAAATTTGCCCCTAGTGTTGCGGGACTTTTCATGGCCCAATGGGAAGAAGAAATCATTTTCAATGACCCACCTCAAGAACTCATTTGTTTGTTATATGGAAAAGTGTTCATTACCATCTACAAAAGTTCTTCAATTTGCTTAATGAAAATGACAGGAACATCAAGTTGTCATGGAAGATTGAAGAGAACACTATATCTTCTCAACCTGGAAATATGCAGAGCAAATGATAAATATATCACCAAAACTCACGTAAAGAATGTCGATAGAAATAGCTACTTACTGATTAAAAGCTGCCAACACTAAAACTGGTTGATTACTATGTCAAAAGGACAGATTATGCGATTAAGATGCAACTGTACCAATGTAGGAAATTTTCTCATACAGGCCAACAGGATTGGTGACAGATTTGTACAGATTTGTACAGAAAGGGTATGATAAGGTAATTATATCGAATACACTATTTAAGGACAGAAACCATAGCCTATTGTTATGCTCTGATTAAGTCACGTGATGTGATGATACGTGTCGGGATTGGAGCAATAGGTGTAACCAGGAGTGACTGAAGCATACGAGCTCAACGCTCATGGATTGTTGCCGTTTTTTTAAATTCAAAAAGTGAGTGTATCTGCATGTTTGTTTTAATAAACTGATCCTTGTAAACGGGATTACACTATTGGCATCTCTCTTCCTTGTTTCTCATCACTTCACACTGAGTATATCAGCAAAGGAAGCGCTACTAACATCAAAGAGTGTTCCATGTATGCTGTTACCTTACGGTAGTAAGGGGAGATGCTTGTACATACACAGGTGTCATCACTGAGGACTAACCAGGCACCAGATTTCGTTTTTTTTTTTTTTGTTGTTTGTTTTTTTTCATGGTGGAGGGATCCATTATTTATTTTTGTATTACTATCAGACTGTCACAATATTGTTTGGATTACATTTTCAATCGTCTGATTGGAACGGAACTTTTTTCTGGATTTAATTTATACTTTTTATTCAGAAGCGCACATTGGACTCTTGATATGTTATTTTAAATGCTTATTCGCGGATTTGTATATTTTTTTGATTTTATGATTATGGATGTTCATTGTTTATAGGAATTATGTTTATTCTCATCTGATATTTTAGCAACTAACAATTTATTATTTTTTATACCCTCTCATTGCACTACCACTTTATTCACTTAATCATCTCACAGCACAAACACCAATATGTATTATTTTTTACCTCTCCATCTGTTAAAGCGGGATTCCGCTGCCGTTTTTTTTTTTTTTTTTTTTTTTTTACCTGTGTCACTGGTGGGCGATTCCTACGGTGTCTTTGCAGTCACGATCGGCGTCTTTTTAACCCCTGGCGTGACGATTTCATTGCTAAGGAAAACTTTTAAAAAAGCAGTCCGGCGGTTTCCATTTTCACTGTGGGCGTTTGAAGCCCACAGGCATTTACTTCCTGGATGTGATGACGCTGAGCTCCCAGCATCCACCGCTCCATCTCGCACATGCTCATTGAGTGTCCTCTTTGTTTTCCTTCCTCTTGCCTCATGTGCTATAGTGGTAATGGCAGATAGAGCTGCCTGCCCACTTTCAAAATGGCAATTTCGGACACGCCCTCGTCACGTGACCGGCGTCCTCCTTCTGAAATCTCACAATATTTCGGCATGACTGTGTCCCCCACGGATTCCTGGGAAATAGCTAAAAAAGTTCCCAGGGACCATTGCAAAGCTGATAAACACGCCTACTCCCACGGGAGGAGAGCCCGGAAGTCGGCATAAACATTAAAAATAAAAGGTAAATACTGCATATTATTTTATTTCAATGGTCATAACTGCATCTATGTTCCAAAGCCATTTGAATAAGATGAACTTGCAATTTTCTGTACAAAACCTCTTTAAGGATCAGCTTACCAGGTGTTTGCTGCAGTGTACCCCTAGCTTTATTGTTTTTTGACAGCGCAGGAGTTATACATTTATTCTAATACCAGCACCCTATCACCAGATGAAAAAGTATGGATGTGGTCCCATGATTGTAAATCATCTGCTGCGCCCGTTGGGCTTGGGCCAAATGTTCTTTCACAATAGGCATCACATGCACAATTCTATCTTGCATTTGCACAACATGCTTAAACATACTTCTATGAGGGGGACTCTCATCTTTTCACATTTCTCTGGCAATATCCTCCCCTTGGTTGCCTCTCATACAGTAACTTAAAGAGAACCCTGTGGATGATTGGGGAACTTCTCTGATAGCAAACAACAATTAGACTATTAGACAGTTTGGGCTGTAAGGTATCTCTAGCATGTTTAATGAAGGCAATAACACATCCAGCTGCTCTGACTATGCTTTCTTTAACTGCAACACAGGGCTATAGTAAAATATAATGTTATCTAATAGACAAAGAAGACAGGAACACAATCTGCCAATGTATGTGCACAAAGCACTCTAAGCCAAGATAAAGCATTAAAAGTTACAATCAAACATTCTTGTCCATGTATTATGCAATTTCATCTTGTTCTTTAGAGGTCTGTTCTAGACATTTATTATTT
The DNA here is from genome assembly GCF_037356315.1 of Lithobates pipiens. Taxonomy (NCBI): domain Eukaryota; kingdom Metazoa; phylum Chordata; class Amphibia; order Anura; family Ranidae; genus Lithobates; species Lithobates pipiens. Next base: position 167,149,705 of record NW_027507764.1, read on the forward strand.
CAAAGTATTAGCTCCAATTTTCTTTGCTATTCTAGCATCTGACAAACAGTTCCTTTTTTCCATCTGACACATACTGTAAATTCCCACAAAGCCAAGTCCTCAAACCATCTGTTTTAGCCTGAAAATGACATGCTAATTGTATTTCAATCCTTTGCTTTTTCTATGCTAAGCTTTCTGTGGCAATCTGTTAACATCCTTTCATCACTAATGGATCTCTTCCTTCGTTGCCAGTTTAAGAGTTGCACTTTTTAAACATTATGATTAGGATTTTTTTTCCCTGTGGATGACATAGCTGTGATCCTAAAAGTGTAGTAATAAACCAAAGGGTTATTTAGTAAAGACATTGTCATGGTCCTTGGAATACTGAAATATGTTTCTTTGATTCTATTACACAGTGGTGGGTCTTCCATTCTGTCTTAAGGCTAACCCCCTCCATACGGCTCCGTGGTCGGAAAGGAAGGCATTGTTCTGTGTTTGACTGTTTGTTTATATACTTTAATTATCTCCTGGGACTTCTCTGTGTCTGCTGACCCTGTTTCAAGTCCTCATTTGCATGGCCAAGAGGACCTAAGTGAGGAATAGCATGTACTTTACAATTGCCCAATAGGGAAGTGGTTGTTTGGGCGGGGTGTTCAAACTGCTGTGTATAAAAGTGTGTTATGTGCATTCAATAACTGTGAGATTCCTGTTTGAGCTTACATACAGCCTGCCTGGTATTGGTTCTAAGCTATCACAACAGGATTCGAAGGGCACGTGGCTGTAATTCGAATCCCGGAGCATCGGACAACCAAAATATCAAACGTTGTGATCTGCAATCTGATCCAATAGTAGCAGAGGAGTGTCAGGAGAGTGGAACAAAGAGAACAGGAGCTTGTTACATTGGTGGCAGCCATGGGATGTGCTATCCAATTACTGGGAATGACCAGCTATGTAGCCTGCAGGAAAGCCAAGCTGAAAGACCTACTTGAGAGCCATGGAGGGACCGCTGGGACAAAGAACAAGGGGATGGTGATGCTGGATCCTAGTCATTTGAAGATTTGTTTCAGCAACGTGTTTGAGAGTGGTTGGCACTATATGGTGCCAACCCATCTGAGACCACCGTACAGAATGCCATTAGAAACATCCAGCTGCACAATGAGTGACAAGAGAGAAAACTAGAGCTGCAATATGAGTGGAGAATGGCGGAAATACGGCAATCAGTGATAACACCTAGAGATATAGCTCCTTTCTGTAACTTGCCCTTTCGGGTGTTCAAACTATTTAAGGAAGGAGAGGAGGAAATTGAAGTGTTTCTGCCGGACTTTGAGAGACTATGCCAGATACATAAAGTACTGTCCCAAGATTGGGTCGCCTTTCTGGAGAGTAATTTAACTGGTAGAGTGGCGGATGTTTGTTGGGCCCTGGAGGACGAGGGCGCTAAGGATTATGACTGGGTAAAAGAAGCTCTGCTAGCCCAATTTGCCATTACACCCAGCTGGATTAAGTTTAGAAAATCCTGGAAACAAACCAACATGAAAAACATGGAGTGGGCACATCGTCTTAAGGGTTGATTCCAGGGAAGCCATGCTCATACCCTAGAGGATGTCAACCAGCTAGTGCTCTTAGAACAGTTCCTTAACCACACCCCTCTGGTAGTATGGGATTGAGTGTGAGATAAGAGACCACGGACTGTACAGCAAGTGGCTAGTTTGCCCGATGAATATCTGGACTCTCGGAGGTCAGGCAAAAGCAAGCGCTATCCACTATCTTGGCCCAGTTTACCAGCTTCTAACCCAACTCCAGTGCTTCAGTGGTCTGCCTCTTGACCCTCAGCCCGATCCAACCCTCCAACCAGACTTAAGTGCTTTACCTGTAACCAAACCGGTCATCTGCAGCAATATTACCCTACCCGATCCATGAAGTACCAAGAGACTGCTCATCCTGCCAGACCAGCGGCTCATTGCTTCCAGAGCGAGCCCAACCATCGAGATGTTCAGGAAGAGTGCGGCAAACTTTTCGAGGCTGATCCTGTCCAGGCTGCTGCTGGAGATAATTGGCAGCACCATCATCAGGCAGTATGAGTTAATGGGCAGCCAGCCCAGGAACTCAGCAATTCTGGGGCTATGATTACCCTCATCCAGCCTCACGTGATACCTCTAGTTGGCTCTGCCCGGCCAGACTGCTCATATGCCCCAGAGGCCACACTGGCCCTGACCACCCGACAACAGAGCCAACTTCAAGGCAATTCCACTCCTATGGGGACCCAGGTAAGACCAAATTCTCCCACATTAGCCAGACTTGACAACCCCATGTCCTGGTATTCTCCCTTTGATGTTAGGCAAGAGACTCAGAGTGACCCTACTTTAGATGGTTATAGGGACAAGGCTGTAAAGGATTCAGAGGGGTTGGGGAGGACAGAATAGAGTGGGAGGGGGATTTCTTTATCATTACACTGAGGGGATGGGCACCGGGAAGCTACAGGGTCCCTGCAAACAGCTAGTTGTACCTCAGAAATACAGATGGGCGCTATTGCGGCTGGCTCACGGCATCCCCTTGGGTGGACATTTAGCAATAGTTAAGACCTAGAGTCAGTTGTCTCGTGCTTTCTTCTAGCCCAGGTTACATGCTGTGGTGTGAGAATACTGCCAGACCTGTGAGACTTGTCAGAAAGTAGGAAAAATAGGGGATCACCCAAAAGCCTCTCTGCAACCCCTGGCAATCATTAGAGAACCCTTTAGCTAGATAGCAGTAGATATTATAGACCCACTGGCCTGCCCCACTGCCACTGGGAAGAAGTATATTCTTACAGTGGTGGATTACGTCACCCGCTACCCAGAGGCCATTCCCTTATCCAATATCCAAGCTGATACAGTAGCAGATGTCTTACTGCGGGTATTCACTAGGGTAGGGTTTCCCCAGGAGACATTGTCCGCACAGGGAACCCAGTTCACAGCCGAGCTGATGCAGCAGATCTGGCGTCTCGGTGGGATTAAACCCCTCTAGAGCGCCCCCCCTACTGCCTTCAGACTAATGAGCTGTGTGAGAGATTTAACAGGACCCTGAAGCAGCTGCTTCGGCCTTCGTGGTGAGTAGGAAGGATTGGGAGAAATATCTTCCCCATCTACTGTTCGCCTATAGAGAGGCACCCCAAGTGTCCACTGGGTTTTCCCAATTTGATCTGTTATATGGGCAAAGGGTTAGAGGACCCTTAGATAGGGAGGGCCCAGTGGGAGGGGGTAGAGGATCCAGGAGGCCTCCCCATCCATAGCTATGTCTTGGAGCTCAGTAAGGGACTGCGGAAACTTACAGATCTAGTCCATGAGTCAGCAGAAGGTTTGGTATGATTGGTTTATGTGGAATCACACCTTTTGTATCGGACAGAAAGTCCTGGTACTAAAACTCCTATCAGGTGGTAAAACAGCTGTGCGATACCACCTACATAGTCGCCAGCTGTGCAGACACAAAAATTAAGAGGACGTTCCACATTAATATGATGATGGCCTATCACGAGAGGGCTGAGGCAGCTCCTGCCACCGGGGACTCAGAATATCTACCGATGCTGGAGCTTCCGGAAATCAGCAACTGTCCATGGGGTGGAAGATATTTGGCTAGGAGATAGGTTAGGATCCCAAGAACGAGAACAGGCCAGGGAATTACTCCAGGACTGGCAGGAAATGTTCTCGGCACTCCCTGGGTACACTCACATAGCTATTCACAAAGTAGAGACCCTTGGGCAGAAGTCCATGAGAGCAGTGCAAGAAGGGATGAGAGCGGAGATTAGGGAGATGCTCGAGTTAGGGGTGATTGAACCATCAGCAAGCCCCTGATGGGATGGCATGAACCGATTCTGTGTGGACTATAGGGGACTGAATGACTGTACTTTGACAGATGCCTACCCTATGCCCCGAGTGGACGAATTGCAGGAAAAAATAGCTCAGGGACACTATCTGACCACTATTGACTTGTGTAAAGGCTACTGGCAGATTCCCTTGAAAGTGGAAGCAATTCCAAAGTTGGCCTTCATCACCCCGTTTGGACGTTACCAGTTTTGGGTACCTGGCTAACTTTCAGCAAATGATAGATAAACTCATCGATGGTCTGCAAGATTTTGCATGGGCATATCTTGGCGACATCACAATCTATAGCCAGACATGTGGGAGGAACATCTTAGACACCTGGGAACAGTGCTCGATAGGATCTAAGCTGCAGACCTGACCCTGAAGCCAGACAAATGTAATATCGGGATGTCTAAGGTGCATCTGGGACATAGGGTGAGATGTGGGAAGCAGAGGCCAAAGCTTACAAAAATCAAGGCCGTTATAAACTGTCCGGTTCCCAGAACCGAGACCCAGGTATTTGCTTTTTTAAGGACAGCAGGGTACTACAGGAAGTTTGTACCCCACCATAGTGATATAGCCAAACCCTTGACCAAAAAGATTTTCCCAAGACAGGTCCTGTGGTCCTTGGAGTGCGAGACAGCGTTTCATCAGTTAAAAACTGCCCTAATGCTCTCATACTGGCGGCACCTGATCCTAACAAACGCTTTGTTGTCCATACAGATGCCTCCACATTCAAACTGGGAGCCGTACTAAGTCAAGTTGGCAACACCGGGAAAGAACACTCGGGGGCATATGTCAGCCGCAAGTTGGATATACTGCCGTGGAAAAAGAGTGTTTGGCCTTAGTCTGGGCTTTAAAGAAATTGCAGCCCTACATGTATGGATGCTATTTTTTTTTTTTTTATCATTTCTTTATTAAAAAAAGCCAAAAAGGTAATGTACAGTAACTCGAAATACAAATACAATTGGTGGTTGACATCAAGATTAAGGGTAGGAATTTTCAGTACAAAAAATGTACGATCAAGTGTAGCCTTGGTCCCTTGTATGCTCCCAAAGAAGAGAGCCAAGAAGCCAAGAAGGGAGGAAAGATAAAAGGAGAACTCTATATGAGTGAGGGGGAGGGGGGGGAGAAGGCAGGTAGGGAAGGGGAAATTATATGGGGTGTTAGTATGTTAATGTTCATTGTTATGAGGAGTAGTGTAGTAATAGGCCTGTCAGCATACAGCCCCTGGTGGCTCCATTCTTTCCAGGTGATAGGCCATCATAGGTGAGGCCTAGTAGATTGGTTAAGGACAAGGCAGGGCCCTATGATAGCCAGAATTGCCAGTGGCGATAGAATTTATGTATGTGCGTAATGATGGGGTGGAATTTGGAGGGCCATTCAGAGAGGCCCAGTCCGAAGAGAGCCACCTGGGGGGATAAGTCAATATTCATGTTAGTAACATTGTGTATAAGTGTGGAAATGTCCGTCCAGTAAGCAGTAATCGACGGGCATGCCCACCATATATGGAAGATATGTCCATCCAAATCACAATTTCTCCAACATTTATTAGAGTGGGTCGGGAAGATTCGAGCTAATTTCACGGGGGTGAGGTACCACCTGTATTAAATTTTCATTATGGTTTCCCAGTGGGAAATGTTTTTAGAGTATATGGTGGATGAGCGTAGTGCTCTGTACCAGATAGTGGGTTGAATCTCAATTTGTAATTTAGATTCCCAGTATTTTATAGTTGGAGTGCGTTCCTCCATGTTTGGTTTCGTTAGTAGGCTGTAGAGATAGGATATGCCACGCGTTTTATTGTTGGATGAGGAAAGAAACTGTAGAATGTCCTTAGTCCACGTTACATAGTTACATAGTTAGTCAGGTTGAAAAAAGTCCATCCAGTTCAACCACAAAAAAAATAAAAATAAAATATATATATATATATATATATATATATTTATATATAATAAATATCAAACCAGCCCAGAGGCTTTGATGCGTGGCTTGCGTGCCACCCAGATGAAGTGATTAATGATCTGTTGAAGCATGGAGATGTCTGATTGTAGGATCGGTATTGGTAGGGTCCTAAAGAGATATAGTACGTGTGGCAGAAGGAACATCTTAGAGAGGGCTATTCGACCTGCCCAGGTAGCCTTTGTAGATAGAAGCGATTTAACAATATCTTGTAATTTCTGACTCAGTAGAGATATGTTAGTATGGAGAAGTAGGTTAGAGGGAGAGATCAGCTGGATTCCCAAGTAGGTCATAGAGGAGCCGGGGGCCCAGGAAAAGTAAAAAGAGGTTGTGATGGCTTCTTTAAGTTGTGGATAGAGGAAGATTCCTAGCATGGCTGATTTAGAGTGATTCAATTTATACATGGACACCTTACTAAACTGATGTAGGAGATCACACAATGGGGGGAGGGATTGTAATGGGTCAGTGAGCCAGTAGATTATATCATCGGCGTAGAGGCCGATCTTGTGGTGGGTTTGGCTGACAGTCAGGCCCGCAATATTTGGGCGTGTTCGAATTGCTTGTGCCAGGGGTCCCATCACTAGTGCAAAGATTAGGGGGGATAGGGGGCAACCCTGGAAAGTTCCATTAGTGATAGGGAAGGGGGTGGATAACATACCTGAAGTGAGAACTCTTGCACTCGGTGTGGAGTAGAGCCCTAGGATGGGTTATCGGAATGGGCCATGGATACCAAATTTCTGAAGGAAGGAGTCTAAATATACCCAGTTAACCCTATCGAACGCCTTCTCTGCATTAAGGGAAATCAGCAGAGAAGGCGTTCGGTGGTGTTCAGCCTAGTGGATAAGGTCTATAAATCTTCGGGTGCCACCTGAGGCTTGTCGGGAGGGAATGAAGCCTACTTGATCCGAATGAACTAGGTTAGGCATATGTTTTGCAAGGCGGGTGGCTAACAGTTTTGTATAGATCTTGAGGTCTGTGTTGAGTAGGGAGATGGGGCGGTAATTGGCTCGATCTTGGGGGGGGTTGTCAGGTTTATGTATAGTGGTTATTACTGCTTCAAGGGATTTAGATGGAATCTCTGTTATGAGCTCTTGTGGCATCAGATAGATGCTGCTCAATATGGTCTGTGCGCTGTCCTACTGAGTTAACCTTATCTTGCATCTGGTTAATGGAGATTTTTAATTCCCTGTGGAGGTCAGCTTGCAGGGATGGTAGCATGGCTTTTAGGGGGTGTTCAGAGGCTGGATAATTGGTTGTGTATTATGCAGCCAGTGATTGTGAGGCATGTGAGTCTGGTGTGGGACTACAGGTGCCAGTGCCATATTGCTCCTTGCTGGGAGGCAGCTTGTCAGGGGAGTGTGCAGGTGTTTCAGCAAGCCTCTTACCTCTGTCACCTGAAGAGAGGGAATGCTTTGGGGTCTGCTCCATTTCGTCCTCCAGGTCAGGAAGAGCAGAGGGAGCTGCTATGTGTTGATCCGGCAGCCTCTCCGGGTGCCCGCGCTCCCCGCCGGAGCCATCTTGTTTCCCTTGTTGTGTGGCCTGCATATAGTAATCCAGCAGCCTGCGGGATGTCTTGAGCTGCTGCCGCTTTCGGGACATAACCTGGTGAGTGCCCTGTATGTGTCCCTCCGTTCGGAGGGTGATCGCTGGGCTGGAGAAGGCTGGATATGCCTGTTTGTCACGTGGAGGAGCGGAACAACAGATTCAGGCAGCCATCTCCCTCAGCGGCCAGGCCACACCCCGTATGGAGGATCTTTTACAGTCATGACAGACTACAATCCCTTGATATGGCTAAACCGGTGGTGGGAGAGAACGGCCAATTACTAAGGTGGAGACTGGCTTTGCAACCATACAATTTCACCATACAATATTGGCCAGGCCCTCAAAACGGGAATGTGGATGGATTATCCTGGCAGACGGACTTGGAACCTTAAGACTTCCAACACCCTCGAGTTGACCCATTCGGGTCCCACTGTGGCTGTTGGACTGTTTCCCAGGGGGGAGTATAATGTAACAAGCCCATGCTCACTCTGTTACACACTCCCAACAATCCTCTGCTACTATTTGATCAGATTGCAGATCGCAACATCTGATATTAGGGTTGATCGATGCTCCGAGATACAGCTATGTGTTGTTCGAAACCAGTTGTGCTAGCTCAGAACAAACACCAGACAGGCTGTATCTCACATTTATTGGATGCACACAACACACTTTTATACACAGAAGTTTGAACACCCCTCCCAAACAACCACTTTCCTATTGGTCAATTGTAGAGTACACTCTAGTCCTCACCTACAGTAGGTCCTCTTGGCCATGCAAATGAGGACTTGAAACAGGGTCAGCAGGGATTGGTCCGATAGCTTCAATAGGAGGGCTGATGTGCAATGACACAGAGAAGTCCCAGGAGATAATTAACCACTTGCTTACTGGGCACTTAAACCCCCCTCCTGCCCAGACCAATTTTCAGCTTTCGATGCTGACGCACTTTGAATGACAATTGCGCGGTCATACAACACTGTACCCAAATTACATTTTTATAATTTTTTTTCCCACAAATAGAGCTTTCTTTTGGTGGTATTTACTCACAGCTGACTCACAGCTTACTCACAGAGCAGGTAAGTATAACATGTTTGCTATTTAAAAAAAAAAAAGAGACTTTAATATTACTTAAAAAAATTGAGAATTTTGAAAAAAAAAATCATGTTTAATAGTTTGTTATAAAATTTTGCAAACAGGTAATTTTCCAGCTTCATTGATATGCGCACATGAGGCAGCACTGGTGGGCACTGATAGGCTGCACTGGGGGGCACTGATAGGCTGCACTGGTGGGCACTAATAGACACAGATAAGGTGGCACTGATGGGGACAGATAAGTCGGTACTGATGGGCACAGATAAGGCGGCACTAATGGCCACTAATAAGATGTCACTGATGGGCCCTGATGGGTGGCATGGATGGCTGGCACAGATGGGCACTGATAGGCACCACTGATAGATGGCACTGATGGGCACTCATAGGTGGCACTGATGGGCACTGATAGGTGGCACTGATGGGCACTGGTAGGTGACACTGACGGGCACTGATAGGTGACATTGATTTGCAGCACTGTTATTCAGGCACTGATTGTGGGCACTGATAGGTGGCACTGTAGGCCCTGACAGATGGAACTGTGGGCACTGACAGGTGGCATTGTGGGCACTGACAGGTGACACTGGTGGACACTGGTAGGCGGCACTGTTGCATACTGCTAGGTGGCACTTGTAGGGGGCACAGGTGGGCACTGAGGAGCAGGCGACACATCGAGGTGATCGAGACTGATGTACCTCTCACTGCCACCAGTGATCGGCTTTTTAAAAAATAGCCGATTACCAGCTGTGTTGACATCACATGATCAGCTGTCATTGGCTGACAGCTGATCATGTGGTAAGGGGTCAGGATCGACCCCTTATTTCGATCTGTGATCCAGTGAGTCTCATAGACTAGCTGATCACAGAGCGTGCCGCTCGTGCATGGGATGACATCAATAAACGTAGTCCCGGCAATGCAGGTGAATGACGCCTACAGTGCGGATCTCTAGTGGTTAAAGTACATAAACAAACAGTCAAACACAGAACAATGCCTTCCTTCCAGACCACGGAGTCATCTGGAGGGGGTTAGCCTTAAGACAGGGCAGAGGACCCACCACTGTGTAATAGAATCAAGGAAAAATACTTCAGTATTCCAAGGACCATGACAAACATATTGCAATAACCTTGAGTAAAAGCACATAATGATAGTGTTCAGTACAAAAATTCTTTCTATATTTGAAAATGTCTTCACTTAATGCATTCCTATTCAGGTGACAGTGTCTGTGTAAATCCCTTGTACTCCCTGACCCTCTAATGTTTGTCTCTCCAAAATCCCTCACTAATCCTTCCATCACAGCTTACATAAAAATATCAGGTGTTGGCTTGTGTCAGAGCTGAGAAGAGCAGTGATGTCATCCACTCATCATGTAACATTGATCAAGCCTAGACATATTATAAATCCAAGTACTTTCACAATGAACACTGGGTACTTTTTGCCATATAAAGTAGAATAAGGTCCAGGGAATCTGTGGAGAGATGAGTATTGGTGAATTGGGGGGGGGGGGGGGGGGCATTTCACATTTATTGTCAATTTGCCCTGACTGTACAAAATGCCAGTGTCCCTTTAAAAGAAACATGTCAGGAGAGAATCATGGAGGCCACTATTACTGACCTCTCCTTCTAAAAATATAAGTTTGGTGTCATGATAACTTAACTGCTTCAATATTTGAGTCACTGTCCCAGGACAAGTATGCAGATAACGACTTCTGATTTTTCACTAACTCTGTTTTATATTTTTTCTGCATACGTGATAAAGTATTGAAAGCAGTGATAGACAGGCAACCAGCATTTAGAGAAATAGAGAATGTAGCTTGAGCGCAACTCACAAATCGAATAACATCATAGAACAATGAAGCACTTACATGATAGTATATTTGAAACTGAAGTTTTACTAAGGCTTCGAAGACTAAAGAATTAATTATTCAACAATCTGGTATTATTTGTCCAGATACACAAGACTACTAAAATATCTATGGAGTAGAAGGGTCCAAAATGTCTGGTGTGTGGTGCAGCATGATGAAGGTAGAAGCAATGCAGAGAGGAAAGTCTGGCAAATCACAAGCCCTCTATGCCACTCTCTGTTCTGGGCCTCAAAGAGTCTCAGGTCACATTCAAATGGATTGTTTGTGGTGCAGCAAGAGGCAAGGGGGAGGACATGGTCCAGTAAAATATGAGTCTCAGAGTGGAAATCCCTTAAAGTGGTTGTCAAGGCAGATCATTTTTTATCCTAATAAATTATATGCATTAGGATAAAAAAGCCTTCTGTGTGCAGATGCCCCCTTCAGCCCCCCAATACTTACCTGAGCCCTATCTAGATCCAGAGATGTTGTATGAGTGTCTTGGCTGCCTGGGACACCCCTCCTCAATTGCTGAGTTTGCAGCGCCTTTGGCTCCCACTACTGTCAATTAAAGTCAGTCAGCCAATGAGGAGAGAAAAGGGATGGGGCCGGGCCTCAGCTCCATGTCTAAATGAACAGCAAGCTGCTAGCTCAACAGGAGAAGCCAGGAGCTTCGAAGAGGGACTGAGAAGAGGAGGATCTGGGTTGCTCTGTGCAAAACCATTGCACAGAGCAGGTAAGTATAACATGTTTGCTATTTAAAAAAAAAAGAGACTTTAATATTACTTAAAATGGCGCCTCTGGTCTCTGTTGGGCCAGCCTAACCCTGACAATAGTTTAACAGCAATCTAATTGTTTTTGGTGTTTCATAATTATTATAACATGCAAAGACTGAGCAGTTACCCTTTTCTAATTTCTTCTATTATTTCCTTGAATGTTTGACTACTCTCTGCCCTTACTTTCACATCTTAATAGTGTTGCTGCCTAACTTTTCAATCCCTGTGTGTGTTACAGAGTTGTCTAGCAAGTCCTCTACATTAAAACACACAATAGTAGGTAAAAGTTGTGTTTTAATTTGTCTCCATGCTCTGCTCCTTTCTCTACCTGCAACAGACTGTAGACTGTATGTATGCTGTTAGCCATGGGTGTAACATAAGGGGCTGCATGGGTCACAATCACAAGCCTGCCCCTAGCTTCAGGGGGCCCCTGCAGCCTCCCTGTCATATTATCATAGCCTCCACAAAGTCCAGCTGCAATCTGCCCTAGGGCCCCACAGCCACGCTCCAGTACTGGGCTTCCACTTTGCCCTCCACAGTCCACAACCCTCTTTTCTCATTGCCTGGGGAGAAGCTGTGAACCTTTTCCTGAATGGAGAGGAGCATGGGGTGAGAACAGCCCAGGGTGGGGAAGTGTCTGTGCTGTGTCCTGGCAACAAGGAATGGTAACTGAGCTCAGCAAGTTAAGAGGAGAAGAGTGCCGTCCTGTAGCCACGATGGGACAGATGTTACAGGTGAGGTAAGACACTGCTCAGTGTCTCCTAGTCACCAGATGGGATTCTCTGTACCCCCCATCTGGAGATATCTGCTTACCCCGCCTCCCTGACAACTGGGAAAAAGACACACCTCTGGGAGGTGACCTTCCCCCAACACCTGCCAACACTGAAAAAGAAACCTTCAGAAATTGCTAAAACAAATCCCTTAACACCTCCTAAGGGAGCCCTGAGGGTCTGCAGGCTCCAGATTTTGTAAAAAAAAACAAAAGATAATACGGCGCACTCTGAATATGACTGGTAAACAAACTCATGCAGTGTTGAATGGGAATGAACATAGAATATAAATAGTATTAATGACCACAATGGGTCCAGATTTTGTGTCACATGACTTTCCCCCCCAGATCTAAGTTGCACCCCTCCAAAGCCCCCTGACCACCCCCTCTGCCCTGGATGCTATGCCTGGCTGCTGAGCTCCTTTCCCATTACGGCACTCTATACTGCTCCTCCTCCGCAGGGCTGAAATCACACTCCTTTACAACACAGCCAGTAAGCCACGATCTACACAGGGTGTATCTGCCTACTGCAACTACACTACCGTTCCAACAAGAGAATTTCACAGGTCAGAAACTAAACCTGGACCCTCAGGATCCAAACAACCGTAGGCCAATTACAAGCCTCAACACCATTTCAAAGATCATGGAGAAATCTGTAGTACATCAGCTACAACTCCACCTGGATACTCACAAACTCCTGGACCCGCTGCAATCAGGCTTCCGCCCGGGTCATGGAACTGAAACAGCTCTCCTCAAGATTTGGGATGACGCCCTTGAAGCAGCAGATGATGGAGAGCCGTGTCTCCTCGTACTGCTAGACCTAAGTGCAGCGTTTGATACAGTAGATCACAATACTCTACTCGTCAGCCTCACAGAATTAGCCGGAGTCCAAGACATAGATCAGCAATGGTTCGCGTCCTTCCTAGGAAATTGGTCACAGACAGCGAAACTAGGAAAATTCCTCTCCGAAACTCGGGCAGTCACCTGCAGAGTCCCTCAAGGCTCTCCTTTGTCACCCGTTATCTTCAACATTTACATTCGCCCACTCCTTCAAATCATCAGATGCTCAGATCTCTGCTTCCACTCTTACGCTGATGACACGCAACTTTATTTCCGGATCAATGGAAAAAAAGATCACCAACAACAACTTGAAAACTGCCTTAAATCAATAGAGGACTGGATGACCACTAACTCCCTCCAGCTGAACGAATCAAAGACAGAGCTTCTTATCTTACACCCAAATCATAAGCCCGCAACCAAAATCTCCTGGTCTCCACCAACCGTCTTTGGGCAGACTATCTCCCCAAAGACCAAAGCGAAGAGTCTAGGGGTTATTTTAGATGCACAAATGTCAATGGATGCGCAAATAGGAGCAGTAGTCAGTGGATCTCACCATCTGCTGTGCATGCTTCGCAGACTCATCCCTTTTATTCCAAAGAATGACAAAGCAGTGGTAGTTGGAACAATCATTAATTCACGACTGGACTACGCAAATTTGCTTTACATAGGATTATCACAATATCAACTTGCACGATTACAACTGATCCAAAACACGGCGGCAAGGCTGATAACAGGAAAAAAACTCTGGGAATCCATCTCTCCTTCGCTGAGGAGCTTACATTGGCTAACCGTAAAAAATCGGATCACGTTCAAGACCCTTTGCCTCACCCACAAATGCGTGCATAGTGAAGCTCCGCAATACCTAATGGAGAAAATAAATCATTACACACCAAACCACAGTCTTCGATCAGCAAACAAAAACCTCCTCCTTGTGCCCAAAGCCCGGTATAAATCCAAGGGGGATCGGAGATTCGCTGTCCAAGGGCCTTGGCTATGGAATGCTCTACCAATCAACATCCGCCTGGAAGAAAATCCCCTGGCTTTTAGGAAAAAACTCAAGACCTTCCTCTTTTAGCAGATGATCAAAGCTCGCCACAGTGCCTAGAGGCGATTCAGTTCGCATTGTGCGCTATACAAGTATTAAATTCATTCATTCATTCATTCATAACGGCAACATAAAAGCCAGATACACCCTGTGAAGGCCGACAGACTCTGTGTAAAGGAATGTGATTCCGGCCCTGTATAGTGTGGGGGAGAGGATCTGTATACAGTGCTGGGATGGGAAAGGAGCTCTGCCAAGTGACCTGCTAGGGGTTCCTGTCCTCTGATTCTCCAGCGATGATTTCTGTCCTCTGATGTAAGGAGGAATTCTGGGAACTTGGCATGCGGTGGGTATATCTGAAAGCACGGTGGAAGTGGTAGGTGGTAGTGGGAGGGGCCATGTCAACTTTTGCATCAGGGCCCACAAGCTTCAAGCTATGCCTCTGCTGTTAGCAGTGTCATTGCTAGAATTATGAAAGACCTGGAGTACCCCTTTGTGCTCCAATGACAAGAATGATTCAGCATGCATAGTGTGCCACAGCAAAAAGGTGGGTGTGGTCTTATTGAGCTGACAGTTAAAGAGGCATACCTAATAGAATCTGGGCCAACTCACTGTATGCACAATACACATATGCCATAGTCCTTATTTCCACAAATACTGCTTTAATTATTGTAACACAAATGACAGCGCCACAAAAACAGATAATTGATTTCTAAAAATGAAAATCTTCTATTATATATGCTTTTCTGCACATAGAATATAGACATAGAGCTAACACTTTGTCTGAGTCTACCCTAACTTTTTTTCCATCCGGCCCACGTAGACAAATGGCTGGATGGGAGAAGTGCTGTTGCAGATGGAAGTATCCTTATGTTCTCCTGCAATCACTTGTGAAAGATCTCAAGAGCATGCAGTGGCATCATCTGTAACAGATTTGTCTCTCAAACACAGTAGATCACAGATCAGGGAACAGAACAGCTATGATTAGCCCTGGTAACATGTCATCACTATGACCAATCACAGCAATCACATTACTACCAGTAGTAAATAATGACTGTCATTCATGACATCATTGTTTACTAAAAATAAAAATAAATACCAATCACCCTCCCAGAGCAATAAACTGTCACAATGGAGGAACTACTATGGTGACAGTATATTAAAAAATAATTTTATACAGTATATGTATATATATATATATATATATATATATATATATATATATATATATATACTGTTACCAGAGCAAGGGTAGTATTACTATGGTGACTTTTAACTGCTGTGGCATTGATCATGTACAATGGCTGGCTGCTCTGATATCACTTCATGTCAGTGTTGGCAGCCATTGTCTCAGATCACCACCACAGCAGTATTATGTTATGGGTTATGGGGCAAGATCGATGTGCATGCAGGGTATATCATCCCTGCCACAGCAATAAAGCAAATCATTGCAAGCATGGCATGTGTGCACCCCTGCCCACTGCCCCAGTGGCTAAAGATGGTAGCAGTTGGGTGGCAGTAAAAGCAAAAGGTTTTACCAGTCCCCAAATTCACATGTGAGTGAGCTCTAATAGTGCAACTAGCAACAGTGTCTCTGACCACAACCACCCCGTCACATTGTCACCAGGCCAGTCTGGCTAAAATCAATGTTCCTGTTTGCCACCACACCAGTGCAGCCAGTACAGACCAGTGCAGCCAACAACAGTTTTCCTAAACACCCCCACACCATTTCCAAGACCAGTGTATGCCAACAACGGTGTCCCCAGGGCCGTTTTTAAGGCAGGGCAATAGGGGCAGCTGCCCTGGGCCCTGTCATTGTTGTGGGGTCCAAAGCAGCTGCTTCATACTTTCCAACTATGCTGGTTTAAATTCCCTCACCCCTTGAGGTTTTAGTCCTGTGCTGTGTCCCAGATGACTCAGCTGGAGACCCTGTGTTTACATGTAAATGACCGGCATTCATATGTAAATAGAGGCGGCATTGACATGTATAACATGCCCCCCCCCCTCAGGTCATATCCAATAATAACCAGTAATCTCTAGCAACCAATCAACAAGCAGAAATCATGTGCTGTAACCTCTAGCAACTAACCAGTGAGCTGTAATGTGTTCTGTAACCTCTAGCAACCAGTCAGTGAGCGGTAATTATACACTGAAACCTCTGGCAACTAATCGCAATAGCTGCCTGATCTGATTCAGTAAATTAGTTTTGAGTCTAGCTGCTATTTATTGTATGTCTCAGAGCAGGTGGAGAGCGAAACTGCATGGGGAGGGGGCCCCCAAGAAAAGTTTTGCCCAGAGTCCAATCAATATTAAAGAGGGCCCTGGGTGTCCCTGGTTGTCACTAGGGATGGCCGAACTGTTTGCCCGGTGGTCGGTTTGCGGCGAATTTTGCCTGTTCGCGATTTGCCCGATCGGCGGACTATTGCCGCTGTTCGCCCGGCGGACTTATGTGTTTACAGTGTGAAAGAACTTTGACCCATGGTGACACATACATCATGGGGTACAAGAGGACAGCCAATTGAGACATTTCAGCACATGGACAATTGGACATTCCCCCTAACTTATAAATATACCCGATCCGGCGGCCATTTTACATTCTTTCTTCTGTCACTATAGGGAGAGGTTGCTGTGTGGAGCAGGGAGAGACTGCAGTGACACAAATCGCTAGCTATTAGGTCCACAAAAGTCCTTTTAAGGACTGGTATGGTATAGGAGAAGGCACATGAGCTGCCATCACGAGCCCAGTGGGAGCAACGGAACACACAAAGCCACACTCCAGGCTCTCACCGTCCAGCCTCGTCTTCTACTTCTTCTCCTCTCTCCTCACAATTGTCCTCCACTCCACCTTCCATCAGGCGAAGCTCACGTTTTTCTGCAAAAAGGCAGGCTTCCGTGGGCCAATTGTTCGAGCGTAAAAAAATTATGACGCCGCATAACCCTCTTGCCCAACGGTTGACGGCTGGCTTGTCAGAACTGATAGCCCGCCAACTACTGCCATATAAACTGGTGGACTCGGAGGCCTTTCGAAAATTTGTGGCCATTGGAACACCACAATGGAAGGTCCCAGGAAGGAATTATTTCTCACAGAAGGGCATCCCAGAGCTATATGGCCATGTTCAGCGGCAAGTGAATGTATCTCTGGCACACAGTGTTGGTGCCAAGATACATCTGACCACAGACACGTGGTCTAGCAAACACGGGCAGGGAAGGTATATCACTTTTACTGCCCACTGGGTGAACCTTCTGATGGCCGTCAAGCATGTAACCCGTGGCACCTGTGTAGATTTGGTTTTACCGCCACGGATTGCATGCAGGCCTGGCTCTTCTTCTCCTCCTCCTCCTACTCCATCCTCCTCCCTCTCCTCCTCAGCTGACTCCTCCTTTTCCACTGCTAGCGTCTCTTCCGCTGCACCGCCCAAGCTCCCCAGAACCTATTCGACATGCCAGGTGAGACGTTGCCATGCCGTGCTGCGTCTGTTCTGCCTGGAAGCCAAGAGCCACGCTGGCCCGGCACTCCTTTCAGCTTTGCGTTCACAGTCAGATCAGTGGCTAACACCTCTCAATTTGACAGTTGGTAAAGTGGTGTGTGACAACGGTGCCAATCTGCTTAGCGCATTGAAACAGGGCAAAATTACGCATGTGCCATGCATGTCACACGTCTTAAACTTGGTCGTGCAGCGATTCGTTGTCAAATACCCTGGGGTCCAGGACATCTTGCGGCAGGCAAGGAAAATCTCGGCCCATTTCAGAAGATCTTACACGGACCTCTGGCCAGAGCTTGCCCAATTTGCAATCGAACTGTTGGCTTGCCCCTCGTCCAGTGTCCTGTCCGAAAGGACTTTCAGCGCAGCAGGGGGGATCGTGACCGATAAGCATACTCGCCTAGCTCACGACAGTGTTAACTACCTCACATTTCTAAAAATGAATGAGGCATGGATCTCGGAGGAATTCAACACATGTGACCAGTAGACCATGTATATCTCTATAAACAATTTTTTAATCGAGCACACAGACCTTCTTTCTACATTTGGCTCATTTCCTTGTACAAACAAAGCACACCGTACTATATGCCCGTACCCTCCTGTTTGAAGAGGTTGAGCGGTGTCATATTTTTGGGGCCCAGCAGCAAGTTGCTGGTATCAGTGCTGCTGTTAGTGCTCCCTATCTCGGTGCTGGTGTCAGTGCTCTCTATCATGGTGCTAGTGTCAGTGCTTTATGTCACGGTGCTGATGTCAGTGCTCTCTATCATGGTGCTGATGTCAGTGCTCTCTATCACGGTGCTGGTGTCAGTGCACTCTATCACGGTGCTGGTGTCAGTGCACTCTATCACGGTGCTGGTGTCAGTGCTCTATATCACGGTGCTGGTGTCAGTGCTCTATATCACGGTGCTGGTGTCAGTGCTTTATGTCATGGTACTGATGTCAGTGCACTCTATCACAGTGCTGATGTCAGTTCTCTCTATCACGGTGCTGGTGTCAGTGCACTCTATCACGGTGCAGGTGTCAGTGCTCTATATCACTGTGCTGGTGTCAGTGCTTTATGTCACGGTGCTGATGTCAGTGCTCTCGATCACGGTGTTGATGTCAGTGCTCTCTATCACGGTGCTGGTGTCAGATCACTCTATCACGGTGCAGGTGTCAGTGCTCTATATCACAGTGCTGGTGTCAGTGCTTTATGTCACAGTGCTGATGTCAGCTCTCTCTATCACAGTGCTGGTGTCAGTGCACTCTATCATGGTGCTGATGTCAGTGCTCTCTATCACGGTGCTGGTGTCAGATCACTCTATCACGGTGCAGGTGTCAGTGCTCTATATCACGGTGCTGGTGTCAGGGCTTTATGTCACGGTGCTGGTGTCAGTGCTTTATGTCACGGTGCTGATGTCAGTGCTCTCTATCATGGTGCTGATGTCAGTGCTCTCTATCATGGTGCTGGTGTCAGATCACTCTATCACAGTGCAGGTGTCAGTGCTCTATATCACGGTGCTGGTGTCAGTGCTTTATGTCAAGGTGCTGGTGTCAGTGCTTTATGTCACGGTGCTGATGTCAGTGCTCTTTATCACGGTGCTGATGTCAGTGCTCTCTATCACGGTGCTGGTGTCAGATCACTCTATCACGGTGCAGGTGTCAATGCTCTATATCACGGTGCTGGTGTCAGTGCTTTATATCACGGTGCTGATGTCAGTTCTCTCTATCACGGTGCTGGTGTCAGTGCACTCTATAACGGTGCTGGTGTCAGTGCACTCTATCACAGTGCTGATGTCAGTTCTCTCTATCACGGTGCAGGTGTCAGTGCACTTTATCACGGTGCAGGTGTCAGTGCTCTATATCACAGTGCTGGTGTCAGTGCTTTATGTCACGGTACTGATGTCAGTGCTCTCTATCACGGTGCTGGTGTCAGATCACTCTATCACGGTGCTGGTGATCATCTCCTGCACCCTCTTATTAGCCTACCCTGACCTTCCCTCTCCTCCATTGCCTTCATGCGCTCCTGAGTCCTGAATTGTCAGAATTTCACATATTAAAAAAAGAATGCTTGTAGTTGTCGATCCCAGATTCACTTCATACATGTGTTATGTCAGTGGCCATGTGGTGGGACTATGTGTGCACAGCTAGTAATTATTTTGTGGCTGGAAATATGACCTGTAGGTTTGTAAAGTTCGCCTGCCATTGAAGTCAATGGGGCCTGCCGCGAACTTTGCGGTTCGCAAACTTTCGGCCGCGTTCGCGTTCGCGAAACGTACCCGTTGGAAGTTCGTCCATCACTAGTTGTCACCACAGCAGTCCCAGTTTCACCAGACCAGTATATGCCAGCAATAGTGTTCCTTACCACCACCACACCAGGCACAGTGTCCCCAGACCAGTGTAAGCCAGCAACAGTGTCCCTGGTTGTCATCACACCAATTCTGGGAATTATAGAAGCTCTTTTGTTCTTCCTTTCTTCAGCACCCTGAACTTCCTGACCAGTGAACATGGCATTCCTGGGCACAGCCACATACCAGTAGTTTAGGCTTTCTTGGCTTACAGGAATAAGGACTGTTATTGTTGACACTACACTCAGCTATATACCCTGACCACCATTATAGTATATTCGTCTTCACACAATTTCTTGATTTTTGTGATACACAAGATACAATATCAGGTACATAATCAATACAAACATTGTAAATTTCTCAAACATATGGTATAGCTAAACTCGGAAGGAGTAGCAGAATCTGTTTTGGGGTTGTAGTTCTAAGTATGCCCTCACTGTGTGTGGGAAATATTATTCAATTGCCAACTTTGTGTAAAAAAAAAGAATTCAATTTTCATTCCACATTTTCCAAAAACTTTTGCTTTCCAAACTGGGGTCATTTTGTGGGTATTTGCAATGTCCTGATTCGCCAAGGTATCCAAAAATGGGAATATGTAGTCAGGAAATTACTTGTGTAATTGATTCCCCTAGAACTCCTGAATGTGCTCTTTGGATTATCATTTTGTGGATGTTTCTCCTGCCTTGGCACTTCTTGGACTGAAAGAATATGATTGTTAGACAGGTAATTAGATGCATAATTTATGCTCCTTGAAAGCCCAGATATGCTCCTTGGCTTCTGGGCCCACCTATGCATCTAGGCTGTAAAGAAATTCTTACACTTATGGTATCCCCATACTCAAGAGGCATAGCAGAATGTGTTTTGCTGTGCAATTGTAAGTATGCCAATGTTGTGTGTGAGAAATAACATGTTAACATTAGAACTTTGTGGGAAAAAAACAAAAGCATTTTATTTAATTTATTTATTTTCCAATATATTGTGAAACTGTGTTTCACAATTGTTTGAAAAAAATTACAACTTCAAAAATATCACCATGCCTCTTACTAAATACCCTGGACTGTCTACTTTCCAAAAATTGGTTATTTGGGGGGAATTTGTACTGTCCTGGCATTTTAGGACCTCAATAAATTAAATAGGCTGTCAGTGCATCAGGATTGATTAATTTTTTAATATACTGTACTGTATATACCATAGTTTGTATAATTACTCCTTTTGCACAGACTAAATATACACGAATTTGGGTTCCTATTTTTTTTTTTACCAAATAAATGTAGAAAAATACATTTTGGCTCATATTTATGAAGAACGATTATTTATTTGTAAATGTTTATAAAAGCTAAGAATATATTTTTTTCACAAAATTCTGTCTTTTTTTCCTTTATATAGTAACAAAAAGAAATGAAAAACCACAAAAAGAAAGCTCTATTTGTTGCAAAAAATGATATAAAATTTAATTGCACATATTGTTCAGGGAATATAAAGTACAGAGTGTGGTGTTATGGGGTATATCATGAATATCCCAGCGTACAGAGTACAGCTGATATAGCACAATGCATACAAGATACAACAGTAAAAGGTATGCACCACACAAAGGACAGCACAGCACAAGGAGTTTGGTCAGGAATATGTAAAGTACATTGAATGTTACATCAGGGGTGGTCCATTCATTAAGGACGCATGGACGCTGCCCCCCTGTCCATCTCCAACTCCCCTATCCATGTGTCCAGCCCCTTTCCATGACAGACATTTTTATTGAAGGATCAGAAACATACATATAGTATATCAGATGGAGTCATTAGTATTAGATAAAAGTTAGCGCCTATAAAACATGAGGAGATATTGAAGTTGAGTTAATGAGAGACAACAAACATAGGATAATTCCAGCATACAGTATACATCAGTTTTAGAAGACTATAAATCTTATGCAGATATATAGAGTATATTTCAGTATTATAACAGAGGAGTATCCCAGTGTTTCAACTTTTTTGTCATATATATGCATAGTACCATATAAGATGTGGTGAATGCGCTCAGGAATTTTTATTGCTTCCATTCTGGTCAGTACCTGTGACCAGGAAAGAGCTGAGGTATTCCAATTTAGTGCGATGACCCAGTGGATGGCCACAAAAAGCTTATGGATCGGTCTTTTGCATGGAGTGGAAACATCAGGGATGGATGTAAAGTAAAGGCAAATTTGTATGGTATGGGTGAACCACTTGACAACTGGGCACTTAAACCCCCTCCTGCCCAGACCAATTTTCAGCTTTCGGTGCTCTCACATTTTGAATGACAATTACTCAGTCATGCAACACTGTACCCAAATGAATTTTTTGTCCTTTTTCCCCCACAAATAGAGCTTTCTTTTGGTGGTATTTTATTTTTTGCGCTATAAATGAAAAAAGACCGAACATTTTGAAAAAAAAAACGCATTTTTCTTTGTTTCTGTGATACAATTTTGCTAATTATTCATTTTTCTTCATAAATGTTGGCCACAATTTATACTGCTACATATCTTTGGTACAAAAAACCCAAATTAGTGTATATTATTTGGTCTGTGTGAAAGTTAGAGTGTCCACAAGCTGTGGTGCAAATCATACAAAATTGATCACATCTGATGTACTGGTGGCCTATCTAATTTCTTGCAACCCAAACAATACCCCCCAAATGACCCCTTTTTTTAAAGTAGACATTCCAAGGTATTTACTTTAGTAAGAAGAATGGTGAGCTTTTGATGTTGTCATTTTTTTCCCACAATTCTTTGCAAAATGAAGATTTTTTATTTTATTTAAATTTTTTTCCACAAAGTTGTCATTGTAATAGGTCATTTCTCTCACGTGGCATGTGTATTCCACAAATAATGCCCCAAAATAAATTCTGCTACTCCTCTTGAATATTACGATACAACATGTGTGGGACTTCTCCACAGCCTGGCCACTTAGAGAGGCCCAACATGCAGGGAGCGCCGTCACATGTTCTAGGAGCATAAATTACACATCTAACTTGTTGACTACCTATTACGTTTTTGAAGGCCCTGGAGCACCAGGACAATGACACGTGACACCGATGTGGCACTGATGACAGATGGCACTAATACGTGGCACTGATGACAGATGGCACTAATACATGGCACTGATGACACGTGCCACTGATAACAGATGGCACTAATAGGTGGCACTGATGACAGATGGCACGTATACGTGGCACTGATGACACGTGGCTCTAATACATGACACTGATGGCACATGGCACTAATACGTGCCATTGATGACAGATGGCACTAATACGTGGCACTGATGACATGTGACACTGATGACAGATGGCACTGATACCTGGAATTGATGACACGTGACACTGATAACAGATGGCAAGTGACACTGACAGGTGGCACTGATGACAGATGGCACTAATACGTGGCACTGATGACAGATGACACTAATATGTGGCACTGATGACACGTGACACTGATATGGCACTGATGACAGATGGCACTATGTGGCACTGATGACACGTGGCACTGATGTGGCATTGATGATAGATGGCACTATGTGGCACTGATGACACGTGGCACTGATGTGGCGCTGATGGCAGGTGGCACTGATGACAGATGGCACTTATACGTAGCACTGGGGACAAATGGCACTGACAACAGGTGGTACTGGGGACAGATGGCACTGATGACAGGTGGCACTGGGGACAGATGGCACTGATGACAGGTGGCACTGGGGACAGATGGCACTGATGACAGGTGGCAGTGGGGGCAGATGGCACTGTTGACAGGTGGCAGTGGGGGCAGATGGGCACTGACAGGTAGCAGTGGGGGCAGATGGCAGTGGGGGCAGTGGGGACAGGTGGCAGTGGGGACAGATGGGCACATTATATATATATTTTTATTACTGACCGCTGCATCTCACAGCGGTTCATCTCTCCCTCCTCACACACTGTCTGTGTGAGGAGGGAGAGCCGGCGATGAGAGATGATCTCATATGTTTACATATGAGATCATCTCTCATTGGTCACGCCGATCGTGCTGTAAACGGCCACTGTAATCGGCCGTTTACAGCGATCTGTGACTGGCTGTGTCCGAGGGACACGGCCAGCACAGAACTTCCCTGATGCCCGCCCGCGGCGGCGCGCAGAGGGGAAGTAAACAGGAGGACGTCCAGGGATGCCCTCCCGGCAGTTAGCGTCCGTGCTGTAGCTGTCTTTTGGCTATAGCGTGGGTGTGAAGTGGTTAAACGACTTGCAATAGTGGATCTCTTGCTGTCAAAATGGGTATAAGAAATTTACAGTTTCAAAAAATATAGGTTAATGAACCCAGGTCAGGGCAGCCATGAAAACACTGTGGAGACACTGTGGGGGTACATAGGATGAAGTTTTGGGGGTGTCATATACAACCTGGTGTGAAGCTTGACAGCTGTCTCGTGGATTGAATGCGACCTTGTGTTCTTGAACATGATTGTCAGCATCTCTTCGCATTCGGGGGGCTCAAAAGGGGGTTGAGAGAGGAGATTAATTTGAACTTTCTGCTATAAAGGGACCACAGATATAGTGATTGATATACAATAGTATTTAATGCTACAAATTGACTCGGTTTTATAGATCTGGACCATAATAATCCAGATAAAAGGAAGGGGTCAATGAAATATGTTTCAAATGCTAGCCAAAGGATGTCTGCGGAAGGGGCATGCCACTGGGCAGTTTGGGCGAGTCTAGCTGCCAGATAATAACGACACAGGTCCAGGAGGCCCAAACCCCCGAGGGGTTGAGGTCTGTACAGCAGGAATCTGTGGAGTCATGTTTTTTTGAGGTGCCATATAAACGTATTGATGTCTTTCTGAATTGATTCAATATAAGTTTTAGAGACGTAGATGGGGAGGGCTCTAAACAAAAGAGTATTTTGGGAAAAATTGCCATTTTAATGGCCATAACCCTGTCCAGGAATGAAATATGATATTTATCCTGAGTCTTTAATGGGATTCTGATATGAGAGACTATAGGGTGATAGTTTGCCTGGAACAGGGCTTGAAAAGTGGGAGTGAGCTGTATTCCTAAGTAGCAAAAAGATTGAGTGCACCATGTGAATGAGAAGTGATGCTGCAAAGAGGTTGCTAGGTAATTTGGTATATTTATTGGCATAGCAGAGAATTTAGCTAGATTCCCCTTAGGCCAGAGATAGTATGGAGTCCAATCGGGACGTCAGGCTGGGTAATGCAATAAGGGGGTTTGTTAGGAATAGGAGGACATCGTCTGCATAAAGACTACGTTTGAATTCATAGGGGCCTTTACCTGATATGATATGAATCTCTTGATATTCACGTTTTCTGAGATTGCTCAGGATAAGAGATCTATTGCCAGGGCAAATAGAAGGGGGGACAAAGGGCACCCCTGCCTAGTGCCTTTTTTCATGGGAAAAATTGGGAGTTATTACCGGGTAATTTGATACGTGTTTGGGGGTCACTGTATAGAGCATGGAAGCCTTGCAGAAAGTCACCTGTGATACCAAATCTGGGCAATAAATAGTCTAGGTATGACCAGCTAATGCTGTCAAATGTCTTATGTATGTCAAGGCTTAGGAGACTTGCTTGCAGTGCAAATTTGCATCCTGGATAATGTTGGTGACCAGGCGGATGTTATCAGTAATTTGCCTGCCGGGGATAAACCCAGTTTGATCTTGTGAGACCAGGGTTGTGATGACAGAGGCCAGTCTGTCCGCCAGCAATCTGCCAAAGATCTGTAAGCTATTATCGATGACCAAGATTGGGCAGAAGTTTTGGGGAAGGAAGTGATCTTTATGGGGTTTTGGGATAAGTAACATTTCTGCAGGGAAATTATTGCCCTTCAGGATATGGTCATAGAGAGCAGATAATTTTGAGGTTAAAATAGGTGAAAATTTCTTATAGCCATCTGGGCATAGAGCAGTAAAGGATTTAAGTGATTTAATAATGGTTGTAATTTCCGTAGCCATACAAAGAGCATTTAAAAATTCTAGTTGCTGGCTGGACAGAATGGACATCTCCATATTAGCAAACCAGGACTGAGAGGTACAGTCAAGGGTTGGTTGGGATTCTGTGAACAGTTTTTTGTAATAATCTACAAATATGTCCATTACAACATTCGGGTGTGAAACCAAAGCTGCAGATGAGTTGCGTAATTTATATGTGTGAGCTTGGTTGAACTTTCTCGCAAACATGGTAGAAGCAGAGTTACTATATAGCATGAAATTTGCTTTAGACCATCTCAAGGCCTTCTCAATCTTGTCCAAAAGCAAGAGATCTAACACCTGTTTTTTCAATCTATTTGTTGAAGAAGTTCTGGGGAGGGGGATTGGTTATAGCGGTTATATAGTCTATCCAATGCTTTTGTGAGAGAACAGGGTTCAGTTAGTTTAGCCTTATGTTTATTGGATGTGATGTTAATAAGATGACCGCTTTATGAGCCGTCCAGTAAGGGTAAGGGTGTCTATGGTGGAGGGGTCCATTACCAGAGAGTCGTTAAGTCTCCATGTCTAAGTTGTAGGCTTAAGGCCCATTCTTGAGATGGAGATGGCTACCATATGGTGATCTGACCAGGGGAAGACATGTATATCTACTTTAGTCGAATTTGCTAAGACAGTTGGGGTACAAAAGATGTAATCAAGATAGGCATAGCTGTCATGCGGGTTTGAATAAAGGGTGCATCTATTAATTGTAATGAGTTTAAACTACCCATGACTGACTTAGGGAAGGCCTTGAAGGAGGGAGTAATCCTGCTCCTATCCAAAATTGGGTGGGCTGTGAGGTTGAAATATCCCCCACTATTAAATGTGAGGAGAGATAGTGGTCTAAAGTTGCAAAAAATAGTTTAAAGAAAGTACCTTGTGCTTCGTTGGGGGCATAGACAGAGGCAATAGTTGTAGCATGACCTTGGATCTTGCCTTGTAAAATTATATATCTTCTGTTAGGGTCTTTATAAACATGACCAACCTCAAACAACACAGTTTTTTATGAATATGGCTACTCAATGGGACTTAGTGTTGTGAGTTGTACAATAGAATTGATTAAAGGACTTGTGAAAGAACTGTGAGTGGTTGACATTAGAAAAATGGGTCTCCTGCAATAGGAGGATATCCACTCCCAGGCTTTTGTAATGACAGAAGGCTTTTGTGTGTTTCTGGGAAAGGTTAAAACCTTGAACATTGTGCGATATTAATTTAAGGGCCATATAAAGTTATCTGCTTAGTAGCTCGGTGATAGCCATCTGATTTGTGTGAGAAACATTTCCATGGAATAGACAAAACCACATTACTGAGACTGTAATAGTATTGTACATGGCTTATGATAGAAAAGGTTCTTGTCTGTCATACTTTTTGAAATAACACTATCAGAAATCATCTTTCAAAACAAAAAAAATGAAAACATTCAAACAAACTGTAAAATGCAGTTATGCTCAGATACCAACAACGAGCATGAGGGTCAGAGGACAACATTCCATTTGACCAAAAACAAACTTTTTTCGGACATCCGATATGAAACAAAGGACCTAGAGAGTGCCGGGATGATGAACAGGGTGACCGTATAAAACACGCCACCCTAAGCTCCAGATAGAAAAGGTTCTTGTCTGTCATACTTTTTGAAATAACACTATCAGAAATCATCTTTCAAAACAAAAAAAATGAAAACATTCAAACAAACTGTAAAATGCAGTTATGCTCAGATACCAACAACGAGCATGAGGGTAAGAGGACAACATTCCATTTGACCAAAACCAAACTTTTTTCCAATATGAAACAAGGGACCCAGAGAGTGCCGGGATGATGAAGAGGGTGACCGTATAAAACACGCCACCCTAAGCTCCAGGGGGGATGACTGTGGACGCAGGGAGACTCACCGCCTGAAGGCATAGGGCTATGATAAAGAGTACTTTGGTGCCAAAGTGCCTATGGATGGGCGGTACTGCCAGGAGTAAATTAATGCAGGGGGAAGAAAAGGACCCATCAGAGGCTCTCATCTAAGGGGGTTCCATCCAGACATTGAACTTATCTTTTATATGGAGAAGTATTCCCTTTGATGAGGCTCGGTCCTGCAAAGGAGTATATAGGTAGTGAAATGTTTCAAAATTTCCTACTTAAAAAGTAAGACAAGACCTGGTGAAAATCAGTCGTGAGTTAGTCATACGAAGAACCAATGGTTAATGTAGGTTAGGCAAGGTTGTTTTGAATTGGTTTGTGCCATCTACTTTGGTTTCTGCTGGAGGAGGGTGTAGCCCACAGAGGACTAGGTTCCGGTGTAGAAAGGTGACGAGGTGGAGCATCAGACTCCAGGAGGCCTAGTTTCACCAAAAGCTCCTTCCCCTCAGTGACATTATGGGCCGTGTACGTGGTGCCATTGTGAGGAACCGTGAGTTCAAACGGTAAGCCCCAGTGGTATCAGATGTGAGCTGATTGAAGCACTGATGTGACCTTCTTCATCCTGCGTCTGTGATCCGCATCTGGCCGCATCTGGGAAGATTTGAATTTTTACTCCATCTAATTCAATGGCAGCAGTGTTCCTGGCTAGGTAATCTTTAAGGCAGAGTATAACATCCCATGGGGGCTTATCAGCACTCCCACCATACAGAGTGATCAGGATTATGTGGCATAATATCCCCATGTACAGTGAGCAGTGGTCAGGAGTGGGTAACACTAAGCTTAGCATAGAGAGTGCAGTCTCTGGAATATGTAACATGCAAACCATTGCACAGGGTGTAGCAATCAGAAGCACCATCTAGTGGCCATTAATATGCAATATACGACAGAAAGGGGTATGTGACCTATAGCACAGGGCATAGTGGATCTGAGCGTGTAATTTGCAATTGCTTTAAACAATTCTGAACACGGCACCCTGCATAAAGCGCATATTTTTGACAACAGAACTCTGTATGCCTTGTAGTCTCCCAGAAAATTTTCTCCTCCTCCTGAAGCAAAAATTCCCCTTCACTCAGGTAACCTCACCTTCCCCCAATCTGATCATCCATTGCTTTATATAAACACAGAAAATGTGTGAGTTTGGTGCAAAATAAATCACTTATACATAACAAAGAAATACGCTTCAAAGAGAAATATATAAAAGTCCAAATGTGAAATCTTAAAAATTATGAAAGTCCATGTGTAAGAATCCCAAACCACCTCACAGACAAGTGAGCCAGTTCCCGTACCAAACAGTAATGCTCTCCAAATGATAAGAGATTAACATTGCAGAAATCATCCAACTGGGGGCCACCCCTCAGGATACCACTGATTCCACCACCTCCGTGGTACTTCACTGGTTATCCAAAGCCAGTACCTCAAAGTAATAATAGGTAGAAGAAAGGGAAAGATGTCCATTGCACCAGACCAAACGGCATAGGATGAGACCAGTGGCATATGACATTGTTCACAAGCTGTTGATCTTTGGTGTGGTGTGTTTTGCCTGTGGTACTCTGTTACTTTTGGTAGTAAATCATGTGGTCCTTAGTTTTATCTCCTACCCATTATTATTTTGAGGTGCTGACTTTGGATAACTAGTGAAGGACCATGGAGGCGGTGGAGTCAATGGTAACCTGAGTGGTGGCCCCCCAAGTGGATGATTTCTGCACTCTTAATATTTAGAGATCATTACTGCTTGGTAAGAGAACTGGCACACTTGGCTGTGAGGTGGTTTGGGATTCTTACATGTGGACTTTTATAATTTAAAAGATTCCACAAATATATATTTCTCTTTGAAGTTTACTTCTTTGTTATGCATGAGTGATTTATATCTTATGGGACTGCTATTTCACCATTTGTTCATTATGATTTACAATGACTTAACTTTTTTCACACACTTATTTTTGTATTGATCACTACAGAGATATTCATCTTGATCCCCTTTTTGCTTACCTCTGTTCACAGCTCACCTCTTTACCCCCCTCCACTGCTCCCTTCTGCCCCTTCCCATTCACAGCTCACCTTTTCACCCTCCCCCCTCCACAACTCATCTTTGTATTCCTGCCCACAGCTCACCTTTACACCCTCTGTCTACAGCTCAGCTCTGCACCCCCTGTCCATATTTCACTTCTGCACTCGCTGTCCACAGTTGACCTCTGGAACCCTCATCCACACCTCACCTCTGTACTCCCCATTCACAGCTTGTATCTGAACCCCTTTGTCAACAGCTCATGTCTAACCCCCCCATTGACAGTTCACCCCTGAACCCCCCATCCACAGTTCACCTTTGAATCCTCCAGTTTACAGATTACCTCTGGAGCATTGTCCACAGCTCACCCCTGCACCCATGTCCACAACTTACCTCTAAAACCCCCTGTCCATAGGTTGCCTCTGCACCCTCATTCCCAGTTCACCTCTGAAAACCCCCTTCTCGGGCTACCTCTGCATCCCAGTCCACAGGTCACCTCTGCATCCCATTCTAGAAGTTTCTTTTACAACCCCTGTCCATAGGTAACCTCTGCACCCCTAATATACAGTTTACCTTTGCACTCCCCATCCACAGCTCACCTCTGTACCCGTGTCCACTATTCAACTCTGCACCCCTTCCTCACAGCTTATTCCTGCCCCCTTCCACATTTCACTTTTACACCCCTCATCTACAGGTTACCCCACTTTACTGCTCCTATCTCTGCACTCAGCCCCCCTGCCACAGCTCTCTCACTTCTGCACAACCTCTCTATTCACAGCCCTCACCTCTGAAACCTTTGCCCTTACTTCGGGACTTAGGTACTTAGGTCTCCCCAATCCGTCATCTCCCAACTTAGCATAATCCCCCCAGCACTCACCTCTACTTAGCTACTCAATCCACAGCTTTCACTTTATATCTGTCAGAGGTACAGTAGCATTATTATAACAAATTAAGGGTAGAGATCACTAGAAATTACCATTAGTGAGGCCGCGTACACACGGGCGGACTGTTCGCCCAACTTTGTCCGCTGAACAGTGTTTGGGCGGACAGTCCGCTCGTGTGTGGGCTTTCAGCGGACAGTTTCAGCGGACAGTTTGACGAACAAGGTTTTTCGGAATTTCCGAAAAACTGTCCGCTGAAACCTTGTTTCAGCGAACAGTCCGCTCGTGTGTAGGCTTGTTCGTCAAACTAAGTTCCGCGCATGCTCAGAATAGATTTACACGCCGAAAGTTATAATGCAGTGTATAGGACGTCGTATTTTTCGTCCCGTCGTACGTGCCGTTCACGTCATCGCGCACGGTTTCAGCAAACTGTTCGTCCGTCGTGTGTGGCCATGTCCGTCCATGCTAATTTTGAGCGGACTGTTTGCCGAAACTGTTTGACGGACAAAGTTGGGCGAACAGTCCCCGCGTGTGTACGCGGCCTGACTGGTTCTCTTTAATCTAGTTAAGATAATAGAGGTAGTCATTAGACTCATTAGACATGATTAGAGGTCAAAAGGTGATGAGTACAATTACCATGCAATAAATATGCCAAACATCACTCTAATTTTGTTGATTTTTTTTATTAACTCTCTTGCTTTCTTTATATCTTTTTAACATTTCAAGTTTTTTTTTTTTTGTATTATAATGTCATGTTACTGGTTTAAAAAATCTACAAAACAATTATAAAATATATTAATAATTGCAACTACCATTAAACAAAGTAGTATGCAATCCTTCTAATGCACATAGCTCATTGTTATGTACAGTGCATTACAGCGCACCCTTATTTTCACTTTGAAAGGTTTTCAAAGTTTTGTTAAGCAGAATTTTCCATTTCTTTAAACAAAATCACTAAAGACGATTAAGAAGTCGAGCAGATTGTGATGCTGATGAGACTCTCAGCTTGATGAACACAACGGAATATCTGGTGAGATATTGCAAAAGAAGAATGAAGACATGATAAATAGAAGCAGCCAAGGGAAAAGACAAATAAATCTGACACAAGTGGGGAAGCTGTACAACTGTTTTCATTTTAATGAGGCCATACAAGTATTTTCTATTAGGTCCCTTACAGGTAGATTTTGAATTGATCTGTGCAGTCATAAACATAAAAAAAAAAAATATTCCAGGCATATGCGGGGATCACGGAAGGGCAGTGTGTAGGTTCAACGAACCCAACAAGACACTGCCAGACAGCAACCAGCACGGAACACGCTGCGCTGGTAAAGCAGTCCGCATAGTTACAGGTCGGGCTTCCACATAGCCCGACCCGTGTGTCCATACAGGCACCAGTGTCTGAGACACTGGGGACAGACGAGCTCCCACAGGAGGGTCCCAATCCAAAAGACGGGCTCAAAAGATTCATATAAAAAGGAAGAGTTTAATACAGTTCTACAAAGTTAAAACACTTTGGTTGAATGGCTAGTGAGAAAGGCGAGCGAATGAAAAGAGGGGGCTGTGTTCAAGGATCGAATCCACGATAGTACAGACATTGATGCAAACAGAGAAAAAAGTTATAATAACAATGGAACAATACGAGAATTCAGATTATAATAAGAAACTGATAAATATGTGCAAAAATTTGTTCATTGTTTAGATTATGAAACATCAAAGTAAGAAAAAGGAGCAGAGGAAATAAAACTGAAAACATATATAGCCTGATTCGATAGATTTGTCTTGAAATAATTGCATCTTGTATAGCGATTAAAGATATATCAAATAATTTGTTTATTAAA
Organism: Lithobates pipiens; assembly: GCF_037356315.1. Taxonomy (NCBI): domain Eukaryota; kingdom Metazoa; phylum Chordata; class Amphibia; order Anura; family Ranidae; genus Lithobates; species Lithobates pipiens. Next base: position 167,181,789 of record NW_027507764.1, read on the forward strand.
GTTCTTGAAAATAATTGAGGATGGACACACACCCACATCAACACACCAATGCAATCAAACATCCACCATCATACAAACAGTGCAGCAGACAGACAAACAAATAATCAAACTGACAAACAATCTGTAATAACATTGTTTTCTATCAATGGCATTCACATCAATGCGGTGCAAATCTGATGCGGCTAAAAAATGGCTCTTGTGTGAGTTTGATGCGGTGCAATGCGATTTCAGCTCCATAGACTTCAATGGGACTGGATTGAAAACACAATCCTGTATTCACATTACTGCGAATCCAGTTTTTTTTTTCTAGATTCTGTCCTCATACTCCTCCCCTACTCACTTTCTGTTCCTTGCCCATGTGCTTATTTGTGGTCAGTTTTCAGCATTCCTTTATGTCCGGCAGAGGCAGGAAGACTGGGGTGGACAATGAATACCTCATAAGGCTCATGCAACAGAGGCAGTTCTTATGGGACTGCCAGGAATCACAGTATAAATATTTTTCACAAAAGAACAGAGGATGGCAATAAATTGTGCACATTCTTTTTCCTGAGTGGGAAAGCATCACGCCTACTGTTTAGAGAGACAAGTGTAAGTATATTTGCCCCTCTGTATGCAAGCTATATTTTACAGAGCCCAGCTAGCTATCTTTATGATCATTAGTGTAATGTCAAGAGGGAAGTCTGTAAATGCTGTCCCAAACTTTCACTGTTATTCTAGAGTCTAGTCTAGGGGTCTCCAAACTTTGCAAACTAAGGGCCAGGTTATTGTCCTGACATTAATAGGGCCACACTGTGGTCCCCTGGGAGTAGAAAATGTCCCAGCATCACTCGGAGTAAACAATGCCTCCAACTTGGTGCTCAGTGGATTAGAGTTAGGGATTGACTGCTGCTCCCCACCCCCATGCATTTATTAATTTTATTTATTTTCTTGAATGTCACCTTTTCTTGATTTGTATTCTACTTTTAGTTATGTTAAACAAAAAAGTACTGAGGTTTAGGCTAGGTTCAAATCTATGCGGTCACATCTTGATTCGATTTCAGCCACGTTTTTATTTTATTTTGCAGGTGATTGAATATGGATTTACATCAGGGGGAATGTTTTTTGATTTTTTAATAAAGGAATTGTCAAAAACTGTCTATGTCTTCTTATTACTTTTTGACACTTTTTTGGTGAATGGGTAGGGGTACAATTTACCCTATACTCATTCACATTGGGGTGGGGCAGGATTCTGATAAGCCCCCTGCCTGCAGACTCTCACAACCACTGGGCACGGTTGTGGGGATTAGGCCCCTGTCCCCATCAACATGAGGACAAAGTGCTTTGTCCTCATGTTGACTCACCCACCCTCCCATGTTGAGGGCATGTGGCCTGGCATGGTTCAGGCTTGCATGTCCCCCCTCTTTCCAGACCTGCCATGCTGCATTATCCAAAAAGAATCTGGTATGAATTTTGAGGGAGGCCACACACCTTTTTTTTTTATTTACTTTTTTTTTACAGCCAATTTTTTTATTTATTTTTTACTCAACTGTCGTCAGGAAAGCCCATTGACAGCTTTGCCCAATCAGGGTTCAAAATACTCATTGCAGGGCGTTTGGCAGGGCAAACTGTCACCGAACACCCTGAAAATGTGGGTGTTCCCTGAATGAATTAAACAGCCAATGTTCAGACTGCACTGATCTTTGGGAATAACCGTTCACCCAACTCTATTAGGCACACATGCTTGTACTGCATTAGCAACATTAAAGAAACACAGCTCAGCAACATGCAGCTGGCAATATAGAGTGAGTGTTTTGGATATGGTTATACATGTCACTTATTACTTTATGTTCATTTTTGCACAACGGATTTGTGTGTGGGCGCTGCAGTGAAGCCTTGGATAGGTCAATTAAGAATGGCAGATGCAGTTTGATAAAAATGCTGTGGCTGCCCCAATTACTGTACATACTGCATAATGCCCCGGTGTGGATACCTAAAAAATGGTTTAATAAAATAGAAAGTTTATTTAGGGAACTAATATGGAAAGGGGGGCAAGCTAGGATACGTTTGCAAACACTGCAGCTCCCAATGGGGGAAGGGGGGGTTTCACTGCCCAATCCCGAGTATTGTTATATAGCCTCACAATTGCAACACCTAATGGGTTGTGGCGATTTTAATGGTGGAACTTCTAATGGAAAAATTTTGTTAACAGGAGCACTGCATGATACAATTGCAGAGGTATTGGAGGCTGACTCCTTCTGCTATAAGTATCCAACAATTATAATGATATCTAGAATATGGAAAACAGTTAAAAAGTTGTTGAAATATAACGGCTTTAATACATATACCCCCATTTGGAATAACAGCAATCTTCAGGAAATCCTCCTGATAGGAAAAAATAAGGAATGGGAAAAACAGGGTATAAAAAGATTGAGGCAACTATATGTGGGAAATACTCTTAAAAAAAGTGATGTGTTGAAAAAGGAATTTAATATATCTCAGAATACATATTATACTTATCTCCAGGTGAGCCATGCTCTGAAAGTTCAATTTAGAAACCAACCTTTGCAATGGAAAGAAATTCCTCTCGTGCAGCGTATAGCCCAGATAGGCACTTTCAAGGTCCTGATTTCAGAAATATACGGGCAAATAAGTAAAGAGGTTAATAGGGAGGGGAAATTAGATTCAGTAAAATTAAAATGGGAATGGGATATAAGAGCAATATCACAGGAACAATGGGGGAGAATCTTAGAGGCATCCTTGATGGTATTGGTTGCCCCGTCACAGAAAATATTGCAGTTAATGTTGTTAAATAGAGCATATTATACCCCCAAACGGGTATTCAAGTTTGGAAAAAGTGCGGGTGATTGTTGCCCGAGATGCCGGGTATCCGGCGATCTCCTACATATGCTGTGGAAGTGCCCCAAGCTATTTCGTTATTGGGAAGGAGTGATTAAAATCCTGCAAGAAACGTTTGAAATTAGGTTGAAAGAAGAAGCAGTGGTATGTTTACTGGGTTATAGGCAGGAGCAGTGTGAAAATAGGAGCACAACGGTAGCTATTTGGAGGAGTATATTTCAAGCTAGGCAACTGATCGCAAAAAGATGGCAATCAAAGATGCCTCCTACAGTTAGAAATTGGATTGATGCAGTGAATACAACCCTCCCTAAAAAGAAAGCAGCTTATGCAAGGAGACGCAACCTCAGGGAGTTTGATAGAATGTGGAAACCCTGGCTGAAAGAAAAACATAGTCATTTACTAGGAAATGAAAATATAGGTGGTGCCGAGTTGGGGTAGGGGAGGGGAACTTCAGGAATAAGTTAGAAGTACCAAATTTATAAATGTAGATAAATGGAGGAAGTGGGGGTGGGCCATCACTCCTGCGTTCTTGCGTCATATTGATGGACTGTCTTTTTTTTTGGTCTGATTGTCTCTGGTTATAGTATTGTTGCGTTCTCTTTAAGATGCTCTCTCTTTGTTTTTAATATATGTTGAGTTTTGGGGACTAAACAAACGTGTGTTTTGTAATGTATATGATATTTGTTAAGGCAATATAATAAATAATTTATATGGGGAAAAAAAAAGAAAAAACGTAACTTAAAGTTAAATTATATTATTATAAAAAAAATAATAATAAAGAATTGGCTGCGGAATGCTGCATCATTCCTTCTAGATTCCAGGGTCCACCTGTGAAATTCTGAAACAAAATATCTCAGCGGAGTTGACCCCTTGTTCTAATTTAAGCAGGACTGTTTCATCAACAGCAGCACAAGCTGGGTCATCATATAGCAAGCCCAGGGCTTCAGAGAAGGCATTTACAGTACTATACTACCATCATGTGCCTGCACCAGGTTTAGGAGCCCCTTTGACTGCCGTGTCCAGGAGACACAGCAGATTGCAGATCCCAGTACTCGGTCACATGATCACAATGGCAACAAAGCTGTTATGAATTAATTCATTCATAACAGCTGTGTTACCTATGCTGTGATTGGACCACAGCTATTACATGGTGCCTGGGCTAATCACAACACCTTGGACTATGTGTTTAGCTGTAGCCAATCACTAGTGATCACAGCTGCTATAAATGGTTAACTCATGGTTAACCCATTCATGACAGTTGAAAACTTTGTTCTTACAATGAGCTGCCTCTTCTGCAGGATCTTACAGAATTTGCCATACCTAGATAGTTGACTTGTATAAATCATGGAAAAGGTCTTCTTTTTTTTTTTTAAATATAGATTTTTATTAGATTTTAACAGGTAGTACAAATGATAGTGCGTTACAGTAGTATCAAAATACATACATTCGTTCACTAGTCAGTTATGGAATCAACCTAGAGTGAGTCAGTAACAAGAGAAAATGTGCAGTGATGTAGAATACAGGTACTTACAAGTAATAGAGATGTTGCCTTGTTGCTAATTAGTCTGAGGGGGCCTTGGAGCCTCCTCCCGGGCACCCCTTACGGGAGCACTGCTGTGGCCAGGAGGAGAGTCCAGCCCCCTTATGGTAAGTAAAATACTAGTCATCTAGTACAGAAGGCGCAGCTACAAGTATACTATCATAATATGTATGATTGACAACATAACCATGGTGTATAGGGTAACAATATTAACATTCCTGTATTTAAAAATCTGCGGGCGGATTTACGATAGTGCTCTCATACGACAATGGAAGGACAGTTTGGTGTTTGATCCATGTTGCCCATGGTAGCCATGCCTGGGAGTTACGTGATAGGGTACCTTGGCAACGAGCTATCGTTTGTTCGTAGGTAAAATGCAAGTGGGTCATTCTCACCACTTCTCCCACCGTGGGCGGTGAAGGATTTTTCCATAGTCTAGTGATACATAGTCTGGCTGAGAGTAGGACATGTAGAATCGTATGTCTGAGATGTTTGGGGTATGTATCTAGGTTCAGGGAAAGAAGTGCTAGGCTGGGTTGAGAGATAACAGGCACATGAGCTATTTCAGAGAGCAGTTGGAAAATTGATTCCCAGAAGGAAGTCAGTTTGGGGCAGCTCCAAAGAGTGTGGAGCATGTCACCTCTGTCGCCACATTGTCGCCAACATCGGTTATTATGGGGTGTGCCGAATTTCGACAATCTCGTGGGAGTTAGATACCAACGCTGTACTATTTTGATAGTTAGTTCCCAAAGATTAGAGCATTTGGTGACCTTAAATGTGGAGTTATAAGCAGTAGCCCATTGTTCCGAGGTGTAAGTATGGCCTAAATCTGATTCCCATGCAAGCAGTGAGTTGTTCTTGGTGAAAATACTTTTTTGTCGCAGTAAATTGTAAAAGAGGGAAATGCCTTTACTGATAGTAGGTTGGGTCATAAAGAATTTCCATGCGGGATGAGGGAGTGTGCAGGTCCACTCTGGGGTTGCAAGTAGGTAATGTCTCGTCCGGAGATAGAGGTAGAGGTCAGTGTTAGGGATATGAAATTCTTCTTGTAGGGCGGGGAAGGTTTTAATTTTGTGGTTGGAGAAGAGATCATTGATATAAAGGATGCCTCTGTGATGCCATTGGTTAAAGGAAATTAGGTCGATCTTGTAGTGGAGAACTTGTAAGGGGATTCGTATTGTGGTTTTAGTAGGGTAGGATTGGCCGAGGTGAACAAATGTTTTCCAAACTTGGGCCGTAGCTATCATTGTAGGGGGAATATGTGAGTGTGGCGGTGGGGATCTAGGGTTAGATAGAAGCCATGCGGAGAGATTTTTCCCAGGGACATGAGAAGCTTCGATTTGTCCCCATTCTGTGGACGGAGAAGGTAAGAACCAGTCTTTAGTTTGGGTCAGGATTGATGCCATGTAATAGTCTTGAAAATCAACATATCCAGCGCCCCCAGCCCTTCGATGCTTGATTAATTTTGTGTGTGCGCTTCTACTTTTTTTACCTTGCCCCATGTAGGAGGAAAGGAGGGACTGCAGGGACCTGAAATATTTGGCGGGAATGGTTATAGGTAGTGTTCGGAACAGGTATAGGATTTGAGGGAGATGCATCATTTTAAAGGCCCCTAGGCGCCCCATCCAGGACAGTTCGAGAGACGCCAGTCTGCGCAGATCCTCCTGCAGTTTGGCTCTAAAGGGAATGAAGTTATGTAAGAAGAGTTCTGCAGTTGTTTTGGTTAGTTGGACACCAAGATAAGATATACTTTTATCTGCCCAAGTGAATGGCGTTTGTTGCTGTAGGATCATACTAGTCGTGGAGTCCACTCCTAGATTCAAAATGCAGGATTTAGTGTCGTTGACTTTGTAGTAGGAAAGTTTGCTGAAGGAGGCTAGCGTCTCTCGGACCGCCGGGAGTGAGGTGAGGGGGTCAGACAGCATGAGGATTACATCGTCCGCAAATAAGCTAATTTTATGTGACCTGTCGCCTATGGTGATGCCTTTGATTAAAGGATTTGCGCGAATCGATTGTGCCAGTGGTTCCATTATTAAATTGAATATTAGGGGGGATAGAGGGCACCCTTGCCTAGTGCCATTGGATATGGCGAATGGGGAGGATAGTGCTGCAGCAGAGTATACTTGGGCTGAGGGGGAAGAGTAAAGTGCCATAATAGCGTTGTAAATTGGACCATTAAACCCAAATTTGTGTAGAGTGGAAGACAGGTACCCCCAGTGCACTCTGTTGAACGCTTTTTCAGCATCTAGGGACAAGAGTACAGAGGGGGTACCTGAGCTCCCTGCGTAATGGATGATATCAATCATCCTTCTAGTGGCATCGGAGGATTGGCGGCCTGTTGTGAAACCGGATTGGTCCTTGTGTATAAGATTGGGGATGATATCTATCAATCGGTTGGCCAATAATTTGGCATAAATCTTGACATCTACGTTTAATAAGGATATAGGGCGAAAGTTTTGGGGGACATTTGGTTCTTTACCAGGTTTTGGGAGTGTAACTACTATTGCGTTTAGCATCTCTGATGGGAAGGAGGAGGAAGATACAGCGGAGTTGTAGACTTCACAGAGTGTGGGAGTCAATATGCGTTGAAAAGATTTGTAGTATTCTCCATTGAGTCCATCTGGTCCCGGGGAATTATGGTTTGGGAGCCTATTTATAGTCTTTAATATTTCAGGGACTGTGAAAGGGGCATTAAGAGTATCTAGTTGTTCCTGTGAGACGGAAGGCAGTTTAATTTGCTCTAGAAATGCATTAATTACCTCCTGCGATGGTTGTACTGTATGTTTATCGTCTCTCAGATTGTATAAATCCGTATAGTAGGTTCAGGAGTTTTTGTTTGGAGTGAGGATGAACGGAATTTTGGATTTGGTTTTGTACCCTTTTATTCGCAAGGCCAATAGTTTTCCCGCTTTATTACCCGTGGAGTATGTAGTCGCTTTGAGTTTGGTAAGTGTTTTCCCATATGATTCTAGGAGAAGTGAGCGTAGCTCGTGACGTAGTTTAAAGATTTGTGTTTGAAGTGCAGGAGAGGGGTTCTGTTTATTCTGGGATTCAGTGGACTCAATGGCGGCCGTGATTTGGTCAAATTTCAATGATCTCTGCTTTTTTTCCCTAGCTGCTAGTTGGAGAAAGGTCCCCCTAATAACAGCTTTGTGGGTTCTCCACACCAGCACCGGGTCAGACACCGACTGGGAATTAATAGAGAATAATTCCTCTAAGTGTTGTTTGAGAGAATTTGCAGTGTGTGGATTATGAAGAAGGTAGTTGTTTGTTCTCCAAATATAGGAGTTAGGTACATGCAATTTAGTATTGATAGTGATGCTGATAGGGGCGTGGTCTGACCAAGTGGTGGTGTGAATCTCCGAAGCCGACACTTGTTGTAATAGACATTTATCAGTAATAAACAGATCTATGCGTGAGAGGTGACAACACCTCCACACGTCAAACATTTCGTTGGAATATAGAAAATTACTCAATGGTGAAGCATGTCTCTTAATCCCAGCGGTAGAGTTGATGCCATAATCTGGCACGATATTAAAGTCTCCACAGCATAGTAGATTACCCTGCTTGTGAGAATTAACTTTCTCCAATAAGTCCCTTAAAAAAGACATCTGGCAATGGTTCGGTGCATACAATGAGACTAACGTGTATTGGACGTTGTTTATTTTGCAAACTAGGATGATGTAGCGGCCTTCTGTGTCGGTAATGTAGTTCTGTAGCTGGAAGAGGACAGTGTCCCGAACAGCGATCATTACACCTCGTTGTTTTTTGGAATAGGAGGATTGAAAGATATGAGGAAATGTTTTGTGCTGGCAGCGGGGTGGGGATTCTCGCATAAAATGCGTTTCCTGGACGCATAGCAGATCGCTTTTGAGCGATAAGGCCGTTTTCCATAGCGATATGCGCTTGGCCGGATGGTTTAGGCCTTTTGCATTGAGAGAGACTACAGTGATTGACATTGCTGTACTAGTGGTTGGAGTAGATCAGTTGGTAGACTTACAGTTGGAAGAAGTAGGGCGTCTGTCGGCAAGGATATCTCTTCTTCACAGGCGGAGAGCAGATTTCAGGTAGGCTGATGAATGAAGATTCTGCGGCGATGGTCAGAAGTTTAAAATATGAGGCGAGGTTGATAATGTTACTCTAGGTAATAGTCTGCGAATACAAGTCAAAGTTAGAAGGCAAGGCAACGGTATATCTCGGTGCGAGGTAGTAAAAACAACAAAGAGAGAACAGAACAAAATAAAAAGAAAAACAGATTAACATGAGACACTGGAGCTAATGTTGTGAAGAACAGGTCAGCGGTGCACATCCCTAATGGGCGCTGACGCAACCAGGGGGAAAGTTCGGGCTCTAGGGTCAGTGGAGGAGACGGTCAGCCGGACCGGATTCTATAGGTACCTCCATGTGAGACACGGAGAAGGATACGTATCAGAGTATCAGATCAGCTGTGGGTGGTAGTTCCTGCGGAGAGGTCCCTGTGGTGGGGAATTACGTCTCCTGGGTGTTGTAGAATTTCCAGTCGGTGCCTCCGGGCCAATGCCCCATGACTGTAAGAGCTTCATGCCACCTTCCACCGTAGAGATGGTATGAGGAATGCCGTTGTGCAGGACCAAGACAGTGGCAGGGTGGCGCCATTTGTAGGCGATTTTATGGTTGGAAAGAGCTTTAGTGAGGGATTTCAACTGTCTGCGTAGTTGAAGAGTGTGCTGGGAGAGGTCAGCGAAAAGTTGAATGTCTGAGTAAGGGGCAGGTAGGGTGTTGAGGGTTCTAGCTTTAGAGAGGATTTGTTCTTTCGCTTGGTAAAAGTGGATCCTTAATAGTACATCTCCGGGAACCGTATCCGCCAAGTGGCCTGGTTTAGGGATCCGGTGTATGCGGTCTATAGTGTGTTCAATGGGTGTCAGCTCAGGTAGCATGGTAGAAAACATGGTGGTCGCGAATTTATGCAGGTCCGTGGGAGGGACCGTTTCCGTATACCGCGTATCTTGATGTTATTGCGGCGGGAACGGTCTTCGAGGTCTGCGATTTTGGATTTGATCCAGTCAGTATCATCCTTCTGGGCCATACACGAATCAACCAAGTCATTAACAGTAATCGCACACTCCTCCATTTTATCTTCCATATACTGTACCCTGTCCCCCATCTGTCGCATATCAGTGGTGAATTTGTGGATCAGTGATGACAGATTAGTCATAAGGGATGATTGTAAGGAAAGGAGCATGTCCTTCATGGTGGTGTCAAGGACCGGCTGGCCTGAGGTGGGGAAAGCCGCAATGGAGGATTGCAGGGAAGATATGGCGTGTGAGTTGTGCAGCTCAGTACTCACTGTGGCCTGGGCCTTGTCCGCTGTATCCAAGCGCATCCGCGCTTTTACTGGGCTCCTGGAGGACGGAGATGCTGGCGGTGAGTTGTTGAAGGGGGATGGCGATGTTTCCCCGTCTGGATCCCCAGGATCACTGCTAGGCAGGTCTGTGTATGCTGAGGACGGACGCGCAGCGGTCCAGCCCGCGCCATCTTGGCTGTGCCTCTCGCGCTGGAAGGAGAGTGCTGTGAGCTTTTGGAGGTTTTTCTCCTCCTTTCGTTTGCGGGACATCACGGCGGATCGGTCCGGGATCTCTCCGGGAGGGAATGCTGGTTCGCTGGGTGTCGCTGGGGTCCGTGTCGCTCTGGATGTCCGGCCGGCTGACAAGAGCTCCAGGCTTAGGCTGCCATTCTCGCTCGCGCGCAAGCCACGCCCCCGAAAAGGTCTTCTTTTGATTTGCCATATGTTTAAATCTGCCTTGCTTGACAGACATTCACAATATCAGCCTTGTTCATTCTTTAGTGGCCCACTAGACTGGACATTATTGCAAAATAAAATATAGGAAAAAACCAAACTTTGGAAGGGGACAGTTGATATGTCTCTATATATAATAATATAATTATTAAAAGGTATCTCCAATTTTGTGGGAAAAAAATACTAAAACAATAATAATATAGCATATACATTATCTCATAAAAGTGAGTACACCCCTCACATTTTTGTAAATCTTTTATTATATCTTTTCATGTGACAATACTGAAGAAATGACACTTTGCTGCAATGTAAAGTAGTGAGTGTACAGCTTGTGTGTATATATATATATATATATATATATATATATATATATATATATATATATATATATACACACACACACACACACACACATATCAGATGTGAATGGGAAGCAGGCGTGTTAAATTTGGTGTTATCCCTCTCATTCTCTCATACTGGTCTACTGGCCACTGGAAGTTCAACATGGTACCTCATGTCAAAGAACTGAAAAAAAGAATTGTTGCTACATAAAGATGGCCTAGGCTATAAGAAGTTTTCCAAGACCCTGAAACTGAGCTGCAGCACGATGGCCAATTCCATACAGCAGTTTAACAGGACGGGTTATACTAAAATTAAAAATTACCTTTCTTTTTCAATCTGCAGCTCTGTAATTTTCTGTAAAATGAAATGCAATATGGCTACCTTGAGGTGTACAGAATGACCCCCAGAAACATAATTTCCTGCTCCTGCAATTGGCTCTCTGATTTTACTAGAAGTCTGCACTAAGATACAAGTCAGATTTCAATCATCCACTGCAACAAAAATTTCATTTTTGGTGAGATACCTCCAATAGGAAATCACGTCTAAAGGGATGCAGACCCTGCAAATCCCCTCTTTAGAGCCCTGCAGGTGCATCAGCTGGTTGATAATTATGAACCCACTCCCATTCGATTCATTTTCCACATGAACACAGTCAAATACACAGGGATTTCTTCAGAATAACAAAAGTTAGGAATCTGCAATAAAGTTTGTTAAAACCACCGTAAATTACACACAGAGGGAAATGTTTTTTTCTTTTCAACAAAAGTGGAATTACTTTTTAAATCACCCCATTTCACCTATTAGGACCTAAAATATTACTTTTTTTTTTTTTTATTCTATTCAAAATTATTTTAAACAATTCCCAACCTATATCCTGATATTCTTTAATAATAAATACAAGTGCTAAGTGTTAACAAAGGGCACTGTGTATGGAATTATAGGATGGTCAGAAATTTAGTATAAAGTAAATAATATAAGTATAATTAAGTTTAATTTATTTGCAGCCAGTATATATATTACCTGCATGATATATAGTAGATTGGGGTAATTCTATATTTTTTTTTTAAGAAATAGAATAAAAGTTACATTTTAGGCCCTATGGGGTAAGATACATGTTAATTTAAATGTGACACCTCTGCAAATTATATTATCGTAAATTTCCAACAAAAAATAAATATAATTGGCTGTAATATTTTCAGGCCTTTGTTATTATTATCATTGATTGTGTTATCTATTGATTTGAGCATTGGAGACCTAAGCCTGAGGTCTAACAGATGGCAGGATTCCTGGAGAAGTAGACTTTGGTCTAACGTCTCAGGAAGCAAGCCAGGTATTTTCTAATAAAGATTTATTTAATCAAAAAACAGAATATAGTAGCAGATGCATTCAGGAAGATGTTCAGACTATATAAAAATCATGCTGGGAAGTGGCAAGTCTTGATATTAATACCAAAATTGGGGGGTTTAAGGATTCTAATGAGATCTCAAATACCTCTTAATTGTGAGTTGGTGGAGAGTCAGGATAAGTTGCAAACTGAGACTACCCTACACACTATGCAATATCTATTTGACTTTGAGTCACATTTTGAGAAACAAAACCAACAGTTAAAGGACCAGCAGAAAAATATTCTAAAATGCAAATTCCATGTGGAATTTATGACCCTAGAGGAAAGGTTATAGAAACATGTTGAACAGTATAAAGAAGAGCTTTTATTTAACCGCTTCAATCCTGGGCACTTTCACCACTTTCCTGACAAGGCCATTTTTCAGCTTTCAGCGCTGTCACACTTTGAATGACACTTACACGGTCACGTAACACTACTCATATGACATTTTTATCAATTTTTCACACAAATAGAGCTTTCTTTTGGTGGTATATAATCACTACTGGCTTTTTATTTTTTGCCAAATAAACAAAAACTTGTAAACTTGAAAAAAAAATGTTTTTCTTTGTTTCTGTTATAATATTTAGCAAATAAATAATCTTTCTTCATAACTTTGAGTCAAAATGTAATCTGTTACATTTCTTTGGTGAAAATAACCGAAATTGGTGTTTATTATATAGATGGTAGGAAAGTTATAGAGTCCATAAACTATGCTCTCATTTTTGGAGGCCCAAAAACTCTAGGAAAGTATAAATATCCACCGAATAACCCCTTTTTGGAAAGTAGACAGTCCAGGGTATTTAGTAAGATGCATGGCAAGGTTTTTGAAGTTATGATTTTTTTGTCACAATTTTGGGGATTTTTTTTTTCTTTTTACACATTATGATTGCTTACAACAATTAATTTCATTGGTATAAGTAACAATTTTTACTAAATGAAACGGATTACTTCAGTGAGTAGTGCTATGATTACCTGTGATTGGCCACAACTAATCACATGGTACAGATGGGCTGTGATTCTCCATGTCTGTACCATGTAATCGCTGTGACCAATCACAGCTAGAAACACAATTGTACACAATGCATGGCATGAAAGGAAGCCATCCATTGTTTACAACTGTCATGTGATCTTCTGTGATTGGTCATCGGGCCAGTACAGTGATCTGTTATTGGCAGTGTCCGGTGGACACACCCGGTGACAGAACCCTTCCACAGCATGGCCGAATTCTGGGAGGATATCATATGACATCCACCCGGAATACTTCATCTAAAGCTGAGCATTGCTGGAGGTTTCTGGTGTATGAGAATGGCATGTAAGGTATAAAATGGTCTTGGTATAAAATGTCATGAGAAAACAAAAATAGACAAGCATCTACATAGCTAGAGAAATAATACATATTTGTTTATACCCTGTTAAGTTAGTTTGTAGTCTTAGTCATTTTAATAAGTATTAGTATATAGTTATTTAATGTAGTTAAAGTTTGGTAATATGTGTTCATGTTAGTAGATGTTTGGTTATATGACATTACATGATCAGCACAGTACTTCAAGTATAGAGTATTATATGTGGGCTTGTCAATGAAATGCCATATATGACTTTCTGAGTTAGTATATCCTTTTGTATAGCATATTGCTGAAGTTAGCAGAAATTAATGTGTGCCATAAAAGGTTCTAAGTTTTTGTGAGGTTATGACGTTCACATGTAACATATAAAGCCAATACTTCCATATTGAAGGTCAGACAGACACACACCAACCCACTAGGAGAGATGACACAGACATATTTAGACAAAGACTTTGACAAGTGGGAACAGCTGAATTCTCCCAGAAGTCTAAGAACATCAATTGCTGTTTCTTTTTGGACACACAAGACAGCATGGGCACAGAAGGCAGCAACCATGAAGCACACATGCTTTTATAAGCTTATTACAACTTTATAACTATTTATTCTATTTCTTATATTTTTTACCTACACTGAACTGAACTATTATACTTTTTACATTGTATTTATGATGCCAACATTGGGACAATAAACTCACACTTTGTTTTAAGTCAGTCTGACTATCAATGCTATTCTTCCAGAAACACCCTTGAGATACCAGAATATTAAAATACATATTATTTCTATTCTTCACATTACTGCCAGTTTAAAGCCATATCGTTTTGTGTGCGTTTCTGCCAGTTTAGCGATATATCATTTTGAATGCCTTACTGCCAGTTTAACGCCATATAGTTCTGTGCGCGTTACTGTCAGATTAACGCCATATAGTTTTGTGTGCATTACTGCCAGTTTAATGGCATATAGTTCTGCATGCGTTACTGCCAGTTTAACGCCATATCGTTTTGTGTGAGTTACTGCCAGTTAAATGCCATATTGTTTTGTGTGCGTTACTGCCAGTTTAGCGCTATGAAGTTCTGTGTGTGTTACTGCCTGTTTAACGCCATATAGTTTTGCGTGTGCTACTGCCAGTTTAACATCATATCTTTTTGTATACGTTACTGCCAGTTTAACGCCATATTGTTTTGCGTGCGTTACTGACAATTTTACGCCATATAGTTCTGTGTGAAAAGAAGGGCGGGGGGGGAGAATGTGCAGACAGCACATGTCGGACTTTAAATGAGGATACATCTAGTGTACCTCTATCCCTCATATAAGGTAATTGAAAAGGGAATTGGGACTTTAAATGAGGTTCCAGACCTCTGTGTATAAATGTAAATACATGGATCATAGGATTGCGCATAAATATACATATATATAGCATGATCATAAAGAGAAACATAATTATATCAACTTGGAAACTCATGACAATATGGCAGTACATATCTCTAACATGGTACATCAAGGATACAAATGATATTAACTTAAAAACACATGACAATTAACGAAAATCCATGAGCAATTCCCATGAAACCTTATACACATATACACTATTCTAGAAGCAGCACAGTGCATCAAATGGTAAAGTATGAGTAAGTGAAAGCACAATAGCTCCAAGAACAGAAGATTGGGTTGATTGCTGGTGATGGTATGTGTTGGCATCCTAGATTTTCTGACGTGTTTCGTGTTACTACACTCATCAGGGGTGGATGCTCCCAAATGTCTAAAAGAGATTGGAATATATTAGATAAGATATGACACTGAACATAGCAGGCAGGGGCAGATCAGTCTGTCCTGTGTACTTACATATGAAGAGTAGATAATGGAAGTGTGCTACATGTAGGACTAGAGCCAAAACAAAAGGTGTCCAGCCCAGAAGCTGGGGTATAATATGGAGCCGTGTGTGACTGAGGCGTAATAGATAAAGCTTCCCAAGGAGAGGATGGCCATTCTACAACCTGTGCCATAATAATACGAAGATAATAAGTATTGACACGGAATTTGTATTGAATAAATAAAGTCCATGTAAATAATGTTGTAACACTGGAAAAAATTCAGTGGCACAATGTAAGTACTCAGGGTGGGCTGATCTGCCCCTGCCTGCTATGCTCAGTGTCATATCTTATCTAATATATTCCAATCTCTTTTAGACATTTGGGAGCATCTGCCCCTGATGAGTGTATTAACACAAAATGCGTCGGCACTTTAGGATGCGGACACATACCATCACCAGCGATCAACTCAATCTTCTGTTCTTGAAGCTATTGTGCTTTCACTTACTCATACTATACCATACCATTTGATGCACTATGCTGCTTCTAGAATAGTGTATACGTGTATAAGGTTTCATGGGAATTGCTCATGGATTTTCATTAATTGTCATGTGTTTTTAAGTTGATATCATTTGTATCCTTAATGTACCATGTTAGAGATATGTGCTGCCATATTGTCATGAGTTTCCAAGTTGATATAATTATGTTTCTCTTTATGATCATGCTATATATATGTATATTTATGCGCAAACCTATGATCCATGTATTTACATTTATACACAGAGGTCTGGAACCTCATTTAAAGTCCCAATTCCCTTTTCAATTACCTTATATGAGGGATGGAGGTACACTAGATGTATCCTCATTTAAAGTCCGACATGTGCTGTCTGCACATTCCCCCCCCCCCCCCCCCCCCCGCCCTTCTTTTCACACAGAACTATATGGCGTAAAATTGTCAGTAACGCATGCAAAACAATATGGAGGACAACAAGGAGAGGCAGACGTCCCCTTGGCGCTGTAAGGGGGCCAGCAACAAATGAGTCCACAGGCAAAGGTGGACATGTTGATCAGTCCTCAGGCAGGGCATAATTTCCTCTGTTTAGTGAGTTTGCCCATGCTATCCAGCCACAGCATGCAGAGGAGGCGTGGACTGGCTTACTAAACCTTCCTCATAATCCTCCTCAAGTAGAGATAAGTGTGCAGTCCCCTGCAGTTTCCAGAGTGGATAAACCTGCCTCCTTGTCCACATCTATTCCTGCCATAGCCCAAACATCAGCCATTGAGGAGCCAGCTGAGTTATTTGACCACAGCATCAGCCACTTGCACCTTGATGATACCCAGCCATTACTGGATTCAGATGTTGGTTCTGAGGTTGATGACAGGAACACGCACCTAGAGAGAAAGAGAGAAACACTGGTAGACAAATTGGCATTCATGTTCCCCAAGCCACAGCGTATTTCCAAGTTGTCTCCAGTGCTAATGATGAAGATGGAGGAGATGATGATGATGATGAGGTCACTGATGTGACATGGGTGCCAGGTAGAGCAGAGCAGAGGAGGAAACTGAAGGTGAGGCAGCACAAACCCAAGGAGGCCAACATCAAAAAAGAGAAGAGAGCAGCCAGCCTATTCCATCACATTCTGCAGCTGTTATCTCCCAGCCCACTACCCAAAGCTCAGCTGTCTGGGCCTTTTTCAGCACATCTGCAGCAGATCGCACTGTTGCTATCTGCAAACTGTGTCTCAGGCACATCAAACGTGGAAGAAACACCAACCATTTGGGTACCACATGCCTAGCAAGGCATTTAATGTCCAACCACTCAGCCTGTTGACAGGAGCACCTAAAAGCCACACAAAAGGGGTACAAATCTGTCCATCCTCCTCCTCCTTACCCGCTTAAGTCTGCCCCTGCAATACAAAGTCATTACCTTTCAGCCGCCTCCACTGACAGTGATGATGGTCCCAGGTCCTAGCAGCACATCTGCCAGCAGCACACCACCAGCTGTAGACCATATCCGGAAAATTTCCCTGCCCCATCTGCTGCAGCGGAAAAAAAATACAGTCCCTGCCACTCACATGCCCAGCGTCTGAATGCAAGCTTGTCAAAGCTGTTGGCTCTCCAACTTCTGCCTTTCAGCTTGGTGGATTTTGTCCCCTTCCGTGAGTTTGCAGAATGTGCTGTACCACAACGGCAGGTTCCCAGTCGCTACTACTTTTCATGTAAGGCTGTTACATCTCTCTACCATCACGTGGAAAATAATGTTCTGGCATCCTAGGGCAAGGCACTGAGCCATAAAATCCACCTTACTGCTGACACGTGGTCCAGCAAGAATGGGCAGGGATGATATATTTAATTCACAGCATACTGGGTAACGCTGCTTGCAATTCGAAAGGATGCAGGACAGGGCTCTGTGTTGCAGCTTGTTGTGCCCTGCGTCTCCATACAGCTGGTGGTGATAATACCAGACATGTGATCTATATCCCCTCCTCCTCCTCCACCACCTCCATGCCCTCCTCTGCAGAATTGTTCTATGAACATCAGGTACCCCCCTAAGCATTAAAAGGGCTATCCCCAGAGCCATGCTAAAATGTGCCATGCAGTGCGTCAGCTGGTGTGTTTAGGGGACAGGAACCACACTGGAGAAGGGATTCTTGCAGCTCTGCAGGGACAGGACCAGAGGTGGTTCACACCACGCCAGCTGGAGACAGGAATGGCACAATTCCTGTTGTGTTCCTGCTGGAGCAAACTCTGCATGGCATTATGGACAGGGCACTGCAGGCAGAGCTCTCAATGAAAAAAAGAGCATAGGATCCCCCCAGTCTATTACCAGGCACTTTGGGTCTGATATGAATATAATATGAAGGGGAACATCATACCAAAATTTTTAAAAAAATTGCGTGGGACCCCCCTAAAATCCATACTAGGCCCTATGGGTCTAATATGGAAATTGAGGGGAACCCTATGCCAAAATTAAAAAAAATGGCATAGGGCCCCCCCAAAATCCATACCAGACCCTTATCTGAGCACCGCAACCTGGATGGCCACAGGAAAAAAGGGGGGATGAGAGAGTGCCCCCCTCCTGAACCATACCAGGCAACATGCCCTTAACATGGGGAGGGTGCTTTGGTGTAGCCCCCAAAGCACCTTGTCCGCATGTTGATGGGGACAAGAGCCTCGTCCCCACAACCCTTGCCCGGTGGTTGTGGGGGTCTGTGGGTGGGGGGGCTTATCGATATCTGGAAGCCCCCTTTAACAAGGGGACCCCCAAATCCCAGTCCCCCATGTGAATTGGTAACGGGGTACAAGAACCCCTACCATTTCACAAAAAAGATTCAAAATGGTAAAAAGGACAAGAGACAGCTTGGGACAAAAACAAAAAACTCAACAGGAAAACTGATAGTGTTTATGGGGCTTTAGGGGACCCCCCAGTCACTATATTGGAAGCAATTTTTATTTTTTATGCTTTCACTTTAAAATAAAAAAAAATCACTGGTCATTAAAAGCTTTTTACAAACTTTTTTTTATTGATACATGTCCCCCAGGGCTGGACCCAGACCCCTATAACCATTGTATGCCCAATTACTTGCATATAAGCCTTCAAAATGGACACTTTTGATTTTTGACGTTCTGGTCCCATTGATTTTAATAGAATTCGTTATTCGTGTGTTTGAAAGTTCTGTATCGAACGTAATCCATCCGGCCCATCCCTATATAGGAAGCGCCTTGTCCAGGAGCTGTGAAAAGGGCAGGAGATCATACAGTGGGGGGTGGGGGGGGGGCGCACCAACCAAGCTATCAAACATGTGGATAACTACAATAAAATATATGTGAGGGAACAAAGATGTTAGGCAAATATCTGACAATGTATAAACAAATGACGAACAGTGCCCAAGGTAAAAGTAAATGAACATGCCCCTAAAAAAAAGATAGGGCTTGGAAATAACATTAGTGAGTCCTGTGACAAAAATTACACAGAAGTAGGATACACTAGTTTAAACCCCAAAATCTAAGAAGGAGCACTAAAGTTATGGAAAAAAGGCTCCACAAATCAAACAGCCATTGTACAAAAAGAAAGTAAAAAGAGACTCTCTAATATAACAAGAAAAGCTACCTACCAGTAGGCTGCCATTAAATCCTTGAAAAAAGCCACAGGCATCAGCGGTATTACCGGCCATTAGGGATGGGTCCGAAGTTCTATTCAGACGTAAGTTCAACTCGAACATCGGGTGTTCATTTGTTCATAGAACAAACAAACTAATGGGGCGCACGTGGTGCGTTTGCCTGCCGATGAGCTCCCCATAATGCACTGTGAGATCGCAGTGCATTGAAGACTGCTGATTGGCCAAAGCATGCACCTGACCTATATGCTTTGGCCAATCACAGCGCCATCTGCCTTTGAATGGGTGTCAGGTACATTGTACCCCTACCCATTCATCAAAAAGTAAGAAGCACAGTAAACAGTTTTGAGAAGTTTTTTCTTAAAAAAGAAAAAAATGGTGTCCCTTGATGTATACATCGTCAACCACATCGCCCGCAAAAAAAAACAACAAAGCCCGCTGTCATCTCTTGTGAGGCCCCCAGTTATCTGCCACCTCTCTGTTTTGACAGGTCTGATATAGGCAAGGGACAGGGCAACTTGGCTACACCACCCGGTGGCACTGCCCCTTCTAACATCATGTGACATCAGAAGCTGGAAGTGCCACCAGATGATGTAACCGGGTGGCCCCGCCCATGCCTATAAAAGAGCTGTCAAAGCAGAGAGGAGGCAGATGGCCGGTGGCCTCTGAAGAGATGACAGCTTTTTTTTCGAGTCAGCGGGCAGCATGATTGATGGTGGATTACATCGAGGGACATTATTTTTATTTTTTATTTTTTAATAAAGGACTTGTCAAAAACTATTTACCGGGTTTCTTACTTTTTGACACATTTTTTGTGAATGGGTAGGGATATGATGTACCCGATACCCATGCACATGGGGGGGTGGGATTTTGGGGCTCTTTTGTCAAAGAGGGCTTTCAGATTCCGATAAGCCCCCACTTGTAGACTGCGACAACCACAGCCTAGGGTTCTGGGGGCCCCTTTACAAAGGGATCTGGGGGCCCCTTTATTAAAGGGACCTTCCAGATTTCGATAAGCCCCCACCTGCAGACCCCGACAACTACAACCCAGGTTTGTCGGGAAGAGGGCCTTTTCCCCATCAATATCGTTTGCAGGTCGACAAGAACAATATTTTCTTGTCTGTAAGCAACAATTAATCCATTTTGTTTGGATATAAGTTAGCTTATCTGCAGGAGCCCTCTTGTGTTCATCTTTAATACTTTTCAACCTGGTTGCTATGTGTTCTCTGTGGCCGCATATCCCCCTTGGTCCTGATTTCGGCAGTGGTCCTTTGGGGTCTCTGTTGGGTTCTTTGTGTCTTCCGGTTGCTTTGTTAATCCCCTGATGAAGACAAAAGGTGAAACATGTTGGGATGTCACACGAACATATAACCTCTGAACAACCTGAATTTAATTTGTATAACCACCCACATGGAAATGTACAATGAAACACAATGATCTGATCTGATTAGATTTTTAATTATGTTTATAATAAATATTAAATTTTAACTATTTTTGGTTTCTATTATTATCTGTTGGCACTGCTACAATCCCACCCCAATTCTCCTTCTACATTTGACTCTTTGGGAGGAGATGCCGGATGCTATGTGCATACCAATGTCAGACAAAAAATATATAAATTGCTGTAATTAAGTGCAAACTTACTTGAAACGTGTTGCATGAAAATTTGGTTAGCATCCTTCAAGACAAACTTGAAAAAGTTTGGGACCCTTAGCTGAGCTTCTTGCAATGTCCACCTTAATGTAGGTGGGCAGGTGGGTGGAGAGTGCGGGAAGTTGGTTCGGCATTTTACTCCTCACCCTTTCAACTCATTTACCTTTTTTTTCTGCATTTAGACCTTTTATTAGGTTAAGTTCTTTTATTAAAATCCTAAATGGCTGTTACTTTTGCCGTTTGCGGCACATGAGGGACTATGTTTATAGAGAGATGGATTATAGTCCCCACTCTGGTTTTCTAATTTCCCCCCTGTACCTTCAGGTTGCATATGCATCTCTCATGTAAAAAGACCAGTTCTAGGTTTCTAAATACATTTTTAAACTAGTGATAATGCACTATCCAGCCTCTTTCTTGTTTTAAATTGAGGACAGCTTCTCTGGATTTTCCTGTGGGATTCTGCTGAGACAATTTTATTTAGAGCCCAGGAGTGGTTCAACTGCTTATGTGGACCAAATTTAACTGTGCAATTACACTGTTGGAGGTGAGCACATTCACACTGCGGGGGGAGAGCACATGTGTGAAGTCACCCTCTTTTGATGAGGATTACCATCACTTTGTCACAGTCACCTTTTGGATAGTAACACGTATAATACCCCAATTTGCACTTTTGTCCCTGTTGATTGATGAAAATTGGGAGGACACTTGATACTAAGGATTAATACTACATTGTTTTCACTGTGAGCTTGCTTGTTACACAAAACATATTTTTTTTATGTTCATAGTTACATTTTTTTATCAATATTGATTTTCATTGATTATGGCATTATGGCACTCTAATTCAGTATCACACAGCGCTGATTTTTTATTTATTTTTTGTATATATGGTTTCACAAATTATGGGATTGTGTTCAATGCTTAACAGCTGTGAATTTGCACTTTGTTTTACAGGAATTGTTATACCACACCTGATGCTAGGTTGTAACCTCAGGTTACTTTATGCCTGATGCTGATTGCAGTCTCAGGTTGCTCTAGAGTAGCTCACAAGATTTATATATTTTTACATCATGCTTTCCTCTTTCCATTACTGAACAGAATCTAATGATAATTCAGCTTCTATTGTAACTGTGGGCAGCATGCCCTGCAATTAAGTCAGAAATATATTACTATATTTACATAGTTTGAGGGTATATTTATTGTTAGAGCTTTGGCTGGTCCTACAAATTGAATATAGATAAATATGGTCTAATAGCTGAAATGTCATGTCCACCAAACTAAAATTGTTGGTAAAGTGCAAGGAAATAATTCTTGCACTTATCTTAAAATCAGTTACTTTGTGTCTGCGCTGCACCCTGGAGCGTTAACCAATGGTTTATACAGGGCTTCAACATCTTTCCAGAGGGATACAGCCATGCCTCCTATTGACCTTTTATTCTACCTCCTCTTATTAAACAGCACTGTGGTCAGTAGAGGTTTTGGGATTAGAAAGTTAAATGACAGAGGGCATGACCCTGCACTTGATGTCTACATTTTAGGAGGACTCTAGTTCATAAAATGTAGTTGGCTTTATAGTTTTATATCAAGGGGGTATATTTAAAAGCAGGTAATCTGGTATTCACTTCAGGTAAATATTCCTGATGCACATGTTTTTAAATGAGAGTGATAGATTCACCACAAGTGAACATTTGGTAAAAGTCACATTCGCTGCCCCTAGGAGTCTAACTTTATACTATCATAACGTATTCCCAAAAAAACTGTAATATTGCTTCCATCATATGATAAGTCATTTTGAAAATTAAAATGCTTGAAAAAAAGTGACTTTATGGTTTATAATATTATTGTATTATTATTCAGTGTTTATATGGTGCCTCCAGTTTCTGCAGCAATTTACAGAATAATGGTAGACAGTACTGTTAGAACACAAATCAAGACAAAAGAAAGGGAGGGCCCTGCTCATGAGAGCTCACAATCTATATGAACACAAACTGCCTTTGGAATCAGTAAAAACTATTCAGTTAAATTATTCTCTTTGCATCTGAATACATCAACATCACAATGATTGCTAATTCTCTGGCACAATGCATTATTCTACATTATTTACATATGTCTGTTATCTTTGGAGCAAATATAGAGCTCTTTCAATAAACATATTTGCATTGCAGTCTTGCATTCCTTAAATTGTCTACTGCTTCACAATCTAATACAATAAAAAGAATGATTTTTCAGAGCTCAGAAAATTAAACTATAAATGGGTTTTCTAAATTCAAACAAAAGTTACTAAATATGATATAAAATGCTTTCATCTTTGCAGCACTGTCATAATGTTTTCTGTAAATTCACTTACTTGAGAAAGAAGTAGTTCAGTTCACATTGACATGAAGTCTATTAGGAGAGGTTGCTCAGTTCGCTATATTAAAACCATTTGCAGTGTATACAGTTTAAGCCTGTATTTTGGAGGTATGTGATATGAATATTGTAATTTGAATATATATATATATATATATATATATATATATATATATATATATATATATATATATATATATATATATATATATATATTAAAATGACATACCTCCATAATTACGGGGGAAAGAGGCGCGCAGACCTACAAGTGAGATTTTACACATTGCTCCTGGGTCAGTAATAGAAAGTCGTGACTATTGAACAAAAGGTCTCTGGTCTCCCTCCGCTCCACCTGGTGGCAGTCGACATGCTTATCCCTGGTCCGTCGATGAGCATGAGCAGCCCAGGAGATGAGGTGGGGATGACTGTTCCCATACAGATGCACAGCCACCAAATCATTATTAGATGGCAGTAAGCATATCAGTTTTACACAGTGTGTGCAAAACTCCCTGCTACCACCAACGTACAATGTATGGCAGTAAAAGGGTTAAATGGTTCCTGAGGATTTTGGAAACTCTGTCCAACCACCCTGGACCTCTTCTTGTGCAAAAAAATGTTCCCCATTAGCTGGGAATATAAGATATTGAGGAACACTAACAATAGGTAAGCAAAGTGTTAGCCCCTGTATACACGGTCGGAGATTTCGACAACCAAATCCATCGGATTTCGTCCGTCGGATTTTGTCCGTCGGATCTTGTCCGCAACTGTTGCATACACACGGTCGGACTAAGTTGTCGAAAAATCTGATCATTCAGAACGTGATGACGTAATTTCGTTACAATGGGACTACATTCAGGCTAGTAGCCAATAGCTTTGATGTAGGAATTTGATCTGAGCATGCGTGGCACTTGGTCTGATCAAAATTCTCTACACATGATCGGAGTATGTCCGATCGAACCAGTTGGTCGGGAAATATTTCCAACAAGTTGGAAAATTGGGTCCGACGGATATTTCGACGGAATCAGTCTGATGCATACCACACACAGTCGGATTATCCGACAACACGGTCTGATAGGACACATTCCAACGGATTCTCCGACCGTGTGTACAAGGGCTTAGAGTTAGAGTTTAGTGTTATATTAGGGCTAAGGTTGGCTTTGTTTAGGAACAGAGCCACGGATCATCATATAAGCAGTGTGTCATGTTCAGGAGTCAGGCTCTGAGGCCAGTAAATACCTATAGCAGTAGAGAGACTCCCAACGACCAGCTGGATAAATGTAACAGTAGGTTACCCTGGTGAATGATGTGGTCTCACACAATGTGCGGAGTCTAAGCACCAGCTGGTGTTCATCAGAGCTCCTGATGATGGTGATGGGTTTGTGTTAGCACTATGTCACAGTCTTTAGGATCACCCCACCAGGAGGTGAGCAAGTTGGAGTCCAGTAGCTGATATAGCAGGTAGCGATCAAGCAGAAGTGTAGGCAGTAAACACGCCAAAGATCAGTAACAAGTAATTGCAGGTTGGGATTAAGCAGAAGAGTTGTCAGGGAAGAAGCCAAAAGTTGGTAACGAGTGGTGGCAGTGATAGGAGTGACAAAAGTGAGATATTGGCTAATCTGGCAAACAGAAAGGGCAAAGAAATACCTTAAATAGGAAGTTTATGGGAGTTCAAGATTCACCTGAAACAAGGCACAAGGCAGTATTGTTCAATGGATGAGACAGGGTGCTGTCCAGCATTTCAGTTGACTCAGCAAAGGTCGACAACACCAGATATAGCAGAGGATGCAGGTCCTGACATAGTGATTACATGGTTTGCTTTAGAAAATAAAGCCATGTTACAAATATAGTTTATATAGATGAGAAAAGACACAGGTGCATACAGTTTAACCTATGTGTGTGTGATTTTTTTTTATCAAATCATTCCCATATCCCTATTTATTCTACTTCCTAAGGAAGACAGATAAAAATTGTAGACACACACAACTAGTACCATTTCCTGGGGGGGGGGGGGTTCCACATTTTTACTGCTTTAACAGTAAAACAAACCTTTCTGTAATTAAGTCTTAAACATCCTTTCTTCTAATCTTAAATTGTCATCATGTATCATCTTCAGCTCCGGACCAATAAACACCTTAAGGACCAGAGGTCTTTTTGCAATTTCGCACTGCGCTGCTTTAACTGGTAATTGCGCGGTCATGCAATATTGCACCCAAACGAAATTTGCGTCCTTTTCTTCCCACAAATAGAGCTTTCTTTTGATGGTATTTGATTGCCTCTGCGATTTTTTTTTTTGCGATATAAATGGAAAAAAGAGCGAAAATTTTGAAAAAAAAAGATATTTTCTTCTTTTTGTTATAAGAAAAATCGAATAAACTAAATTTTAGTCATACATTGAGGGCAAAATTTATTCAGCCACATGTCTTTAGTAAAAAAAATGTCAATAAGCGTATATTTTTTGGTTTGTGCAAAAGTTATAGCGTCTACAAACTAGAGTACATTTTCTGGAATTTACACAGCTTTTAATTTATGACTGCCGATCTCATTTCTTGAGGTGCTAAAATGGCAGGGCAGTACAAATCCCCCCCAAATGACCCCATTTTGGAAAGTAGACACCCCAAGGAAATTGCTGATGGGTATGTTGAGCCCATTGAATATTTATTTTTTTTGTCCTAAGGGATTGAATAATGACAAAAAAAAAAATAATAATTTTTTTACAAAAAGTTGTCACTAAATGATATATTGCTCACACATGCCATGGTTATATGTGGAATTGCACCCCAAAATATATTCCGCTACTTCTCCCGAGTATGGGGATACCACATGTGTGGGACTTTTTGGGAGTCTAGTCGCGCACGGCACCCCGAAAACCAATCACCACCTTCAGGATTTCTAAGGGTGCAAATTTTTGATTTAACTCCTCACTACCTATCACAGTTTCGAAGGCCATAAAATGCCAAAATAGCACAAAACCCCCCAAAATGACCCCATTTTGGAAAGTAGACACCCCAAGCTATTTACTGAGAGGCATGTTGAGTCCATGGAATATTTTATATTTTGCCACAAGTTGCGGGAATATTACAAACTTTTTTTTTTTGCACCAAGTTGTCACTAAATGATATATTGCTCACACATGCTATGGGCATATGTGAAATGACACCCCAAAATACATTCTGCTGCTTCTCCTGAGTACGGGGATACCACATGTGTGGGACTTTTTGGGAGTCTAGTTGCGCACGGCACCCCGAAAACCAATCACCACCTTCAGGATTTCTAAGGGTGCAAATTTTTGATTTAACTCCTCACTATCTATCACAGTTTCGAAGGCCATAAAATGCCAAAATAGCACAAAACCCCCCCAAATGACCCCATTTTGGAAAGTAGACACCCCAAGCTATTTACTGAGAGGCATATTGAGTCCATGGAATATTTTATATTTTGCCAAAAGTTGCGGGAATATTACAAACTTTTTTTTTTTTTGCACAAAGTTGTCACTAAATCATATATTGCTCACACATGCTATGGGCAGAAGTCAAATTACACCCCAAAATAAATTCTGCTGCTTCTTCCGAGTACGGGGATACCACATGTGGGGGACTTTTTGGGAGCCTAGCCACGTACGGGACCCCGAAAACCAAGCACTGCCTTCCGGATTATATATAAAAAACAAACTAACCAGAGTCACCCGTAACACTTATACGGTGATCAGTGGTGAAAGGGTTAACTAGGGGCAATCAGGGGGTTCAAATTTTTATTAGGTAGTATATGGGGGTCCCTGGCGCTATATAAAAACCTGACAGGGAACCTAAATAACTAACTGGCTAACCAGCGTCGCCAGTGACACTTATACTGTGATCGCTGGTGAAAGGGGGTGAAAGGGTTAACTAGCAGCAATCAGGGGGTTAAAACCATTATTGGGTAGTATATCGGGGTACCTAGCGCTATAAAAACCTGGCGGTGAACCTAAAAAAATAACTAGCTACCTAGCGACACTAGCGACACTGATGCGGCGTTCAGAAAAATTATCGCTTAGTGACACTGGCAAAAGGGGGTGAAAGGGTTAACTAGCGGAAATCAGGGGGTTAAAACCATTATTGGGTAGTATATCGGGGTACCTAGCGCTATAAAAACCTGGCGGTGAACCTAAAAAAATAACTAGCTACCTAGCGACTGTAGCGACACTAATGCAGCGATCAGAAAAACGATCGCTTAGTGACACTGGCAAAAGGGGGTGAAAGGGTTAACTAGCGGCAATCAGGGGGTTAAAACCATTATTGGGTAGTATATCGGGGTACCTAGCGATATAAAAACCTGGCGGTGAACCTAAAAAAATAACTAGCTACCTAGCGACACATGCAGCGATCAGAAAAATGATCGCTTAGTGACACTGGCAAAAGGGGGTGAAAGGGTTAACTAGCGGCAATCAGGGGGTTAAAACCATTATTGGGTAGTATATCGGGGTACCTAGCGCTATAAAAACCTGGCGGTGAACCTAAAAAAATAACTAGCTACCTAGCGACTGTAGCGACACTAATGCAGCGATCAGAAAAACGATCGCTTAGTGACACTGGCAAAAGGGGGTGAAAGGGTTAACTAGCGGCAATCAGGGGGTTAAAACCATTATTGGGTAGTATATCGGGGTACCTAGCGATATAAAAACCTGGCGGTGAACCTAAAAAAATAACTAGCTACCTAGCGACACATGCAGCGATCAGAAAAATGATCGCTTAGTGACACTGGCAAAAGGGGGTGAAAGGGTTAACTCTAGGGGCAATCAAGGGGTTAAATCTTTATTGGGGGGTGATAGGGGGCTACCCTGGACCTAACACTAACTGTCCTGACAGTTTTTACTGTCACAACTGACACTGAATGCATTGATCAGTAAAGAAATGATCAATGCAATCAGTGACACTGTGACTGGGGGGGGAGGGGGGGCGGGGGGGGATCGGGGGGCGATCGGGGGGGGGGGATCGGGGGCGGGGTTTGTGTGCCTGTGTGTACCTACATGTCAGTGTAGTGTTGGTGCACACTTACTATTAGTCTTCTCCTCGTAGTCCGGTCAAAAAGACCGCCCCGGGGAGAATGACATCACTTCCTCCTTCCTGTGTAAACAATACACAGGGGAGGAAGCTTCTCATTGGCCAGGAGTGATCCAGAGGGGGTGGCCGAAAATCAACGGCCATCCCCTCATCACGGAGCGCTCCTGGACCGAATCGGACCGCCGTAAACAGCGGGAGGGGGTCCGATCGGACCCCCCACCCGCTGGAAGGCAATCACGTAAATCTACGTGATTGTGCCTGCCTGTGCCATTGTGCTGACGTACAATGGCAATACGGCGGTCCTGAAGTGGTTAAAGTAAACAGTTTGTTATAGTTGCTGAAGTCCCCTTTCATATATTTGTACTGTATATTGTAATCATATCCCCTCTTAAGTGCCTCTTCTTCATGTGGATAACTGTAAATATAATGGATCCTCATAGCTGAGGTCCTCCATCCCCCTTAGGCTCCTTTCACACTAAGGCATTTTTCAGGTGCTACATCACTAAAAATAGCGCCTGTGCAGCACCTGAAAAAAGCGTCTCATTTCACTCCAGTGTGAAAGCCGGAGGGATTTCATACTGGAGCGGTGCGCTGGCAGGACGGTAAAAAAAAGTCATGCTAGCAGTATCTTTGAAGCGGTGAAGGAGCGGTGTATTCACAGCTCCTAAACCGCTCCTACCCATTGAAATCAAAGGATCAGCGCGACTAAAGCGGCGCTTTGCAGGCGGTTTTAACTTTTTTTGCCCGCTAGCAGGGATTAAAACTGCCCCGCTAGCAGCCGAATAGGGCCGCTAATACGACTGTAAAGCGGCGCTAAAAATAGCGCAGCTTTACCGCCGATGCCCGCATTGCCTCAGTGTGAAAGGGTCCTTAATAATTGTGTTTCCCTTTGCTGAACTCCTTCTAAATTCAACAATTGCTTTTCTAAGGATTGGTGACCAAAATTGAACTGCGTAATCAAGGCAAGGCCAAACCAATGTTTTGTAAAAGGGTAGAATTATTGATTTATCTCTGGCATGTATGCCCTTTTAAAAGCATTACAGTATGTTGCTAGATGTGTTAACTGTGGCATGGCATTGCATGCTATTGCTGGGTTTGTGATCTACAACCATATATAAGTACCTGTGCAGGCTGCATAGTGAAATTTAGAGATAATTTCAACTAAATATTGGCAATGGTGAAATTAGATTTTTTTCTCACAAAATGTCTCTCCTCATCCCTACTTCCAAGTTCTGTCCTTTGCAAATCTCAAAGAGAAAGGTTGCATAGCACAGAATCGTGGGGCAAGAGGTTGTAATTCTTTTGGCTACCAATGGATTTACATCAAATTTATGCTAAAGGTAGATTGAAAGACTATATCAGTTACAACGCTTCCTCAATACCATTAGCAGTTTATGTTTATTTTCTGAAGATGTACATTGAGAATAATTGATTTAGACCCCTTTCACACAGGCAATTTTCAGGCACTTTTGGGCTAAAAATAGTGGCCCGCTACCAGCCGAATAGCGCCGCTAAAACTACAGTAAAGTGCTGCTTAAACTAGTGTAATTTTACTGTCAACACCCGCCCCAGTGTGAAAGCATCCTTAATGTCATCTGCCATTTAATTAATACAAAATGTAAGCATTCCGTTAAAAGGGGGCCATTCACTATAATCTAATTTCTGTAGGAGTATAGATTCCCTAATTCTGGAGCACAAAAAGCTGGGGAAGTATGTAAAGGAAGGCAGAAGGCAAAAGTTCTATGTAAAAGAAAAGTTATAAGTATAACTTAAAGCAGTTGTACAGCTTATTTAATTTCCTAGCTGCTCTGTGCAATGGTTTTTCACAGTGTTCCCTTACCTCCTATTATGGGGCCCTCCACTGGCATCACCTGCTCCTCCTTTGCTCCAAGTACCCCCCAGAGCAAGTCTCTTGCCTTTGGGGCACTTGTGCAGCTGCTCTCCTAATCCGAGCTGTGTGCATCCATAGACATACACAGTGCATTTCTTTCCTGCCCCGCCCCCTCGCTCCCTCCACACAGGATTTGATTGACAACAGAGGGAGATCAACAGGTTGTTTTGTGCTTTCATAAAAATGATTTGGCTTGAAGGAAGAAAGCGTTTGCAGTCGCCATATCTAAAAATTGGTATTACAGTCTGGTATTACATTTTTGTGCTTGGGTTTAGATACACTTCTTCTTCTTCAATTCATAATAAAGCACATGTGTGGAAATGTATAACCCACGGCAGGTAGATTGTGCTTTTTTCGTTTATTTTATATTTTCTGCAATGGCTAGTTAGGTAATTGTTTTTGGAGGTGGAAATATTATGCTTTGTGTGTGTTTTTCTGCTAAGAGGACAGGACAACTTCACCGCATCAAAGGGACGATGGAAAGGGCCATGTACCGACAAATCTTGTTAACCTCCTTTCCTTAGCCAGGGCATTAAAAAATGGGTCGTGAATGGGTATTCCAGCATGACATTGACCCAAAACACACGGCCAAGGCAACAAAGAACTTGGAGAGGACCTGCAAAGAGGAGTGGGACAAAATCCCTACTATGATGTGTGCAAACCTGGTGGCCAACTACAAGAAACGTCTGACCTCTGTGATTGCCAACAGGGGTTTTGCCATGTTTTGTGATGGTCAAATACTTATTTCACTCATTAAAATGCAAAACGATTTATAAAAAATGTTTTATACATTTTTCTGAATTTTTTAGTTATTATTCAGTGTCTCGCGGTTAAAATAAACCTACAATGAAAATAATAGACTGATCATTTCTTTGTCAGTGGGCAAGTGTACAAAATCAGTAGGGGATCAAATACCTTTTTCGCGCATTGTAGAATAGCCATAAAAAAATCGTTATTAACATAAAATAGTTTCTAATATTCAGGCTCTCTCAAGGTACTTTCTTGCACACTTATTGGCTTTAGGTCAATGTCCAACGTGTGCCTAAATTTATTTGTTTTCACAGTGACAGAATCAGCTAAAAAACTTTACAGTACATAATATAAACATTCAATTCATATTTTTAAATGTACAACATAAAATCATAATCATAAGAGATCCAGCAGCAGTAGCTGGAAGTACAGTTTCTTGAGATTAGAAATTAAATAGATATATAGATTAAAAGCCATGAACCTCCCCAGCCATGATGAAAAACTCGATAATTGAATTTCTTTTTTAAACCATATGCATTTTCAATATTATTTTTCAATATTATTTTTATGTGTTACACTGTATACAACAACTTACAGCTTATTCTGTCATTTCGGCAGCAAATAGTGTCAACAAAATTGTTTTGCTAGAATTAGGTTTACAAAATGATGTTGATATTAAAGAGTTATGTCTCGGTCTTGATTAGAAATCAAAAAAAAAAAAAAAAGGAGTTGATCTAGTAGTTAATATAATTATGCATATGCCGCATTATTGTTTACTGAACATGCAGGCATTTTATAATTATATTCAAGCATTTTTAATTATACAGAGACATGAATTTTAGGTTGGTGAAGTAGGTAATTGCACTATAAAAAGAACACCTGACATTATAGTCAGGCCCATTAATAGGAAAAAAATATATTGTATTCTGGTGACTGTTTGGGATTAATACATGTAAAGATGGTATTCAGTATATGAATAAATTTTTTTATTTCACATGCATTTAGATATATATTTTCTTTACATTTACATGCAAGCAAAGTTGTACAGCAAAAGAAACAGAATGGACGATCTATATTTTTATGGGGTGTAAAAAGCTGTAACTACTTAAAAAGTGTATTCTGGGTTTTGAATTTAGTTTGTTTATCTCTTACATATAGAGTAACTCCACTTTCTTGGAGAAAAAATATAGCAAATAAAAAAAATAGCATATACAATTGCTACACAGGCCATATTGTAATTTAATGGTATTGAAAATGACCTTTCCTTGTAAATCTGCAGTGATGTAATTTCCATCAAATTCAATGCAATATAGCAACCTGGAGGCTTTCCCCAGAAATGTAATTTTCTACTTTGTGTGATTGGCTCACTGATTTTCATAGAGGTCTGGACTAAGACACAAGTAAGATTTTAAGCATGCTCTGCAACAAAATTATAATTTTTGGACAGATACTCCCAATGAATTAATCACTTATAAAGGGATGCTGGCAATACATCTTTCCTCATTAGAACACTGCAAGTGCATCAGCTGATCAATAATAAAAAAGTCACTCTCATTCAGATTCACTCTGCTTACAATGAAGCATTTTCTTTCGAGTACAAACAGGTTGGAATTTGTGGCAAAGTTTGTTAAAATCCCTGCAATATACATAGATCACCCAGATGGGATTGTTTCTTTTCTCAAAAAAAAAGTCTAAATGTTTTGCTGTAGGAAAACTGCAACATAAAGTAAATCTAAAGGCTTATTTTCCATTTTGGATAAATTATATATGCTATAAACACCCATCTTTTTTTATGCCATCTGTATCCCATTGGAATTTTTTCCATTCACTTTCTGTACTTTAGGCATAGTAGGAAGCAAGAGAAAAACTCTCCAAAGTGAGCAAAATTTCTCAATGGAACATGTGTCCATGTTGGAAGACATTTTTTCAGTTCCCACTCACTAACAACTCAGTTGTTAGTTGTTGTACAATGCTAAAAAATAATGTCTGGGTACAATAGCCACCAAGACAAGTAGGGGCAATGATTCTTCCCTTTTTTTAAGTAAGGTGCATATGGCCAGGGCATATCACAGAATTATACCAAAACATTTACCAGCTAGTTAATGAAGAGACAAGGAAATTGGGACTTTATAGGTGCAAATCAATTGAGAGAGATATAAAATATAGTATATAAAAAAATATTTTATTTTGAAAAACAAAATAAGAATTAATTCATTAAAAGAGAGGGGAAAATGAGATACAATAATGGTTAGTACAATTGATTACAATTTCAACACAGCAATATATGATGGACTTCCCAACATGTTTTGCCCATATATCGGGCTTCCTCAGGGGATGCTAGCCATTTTCAATGTACAATGCCTTCTATACCTCCTAAAAGAGACTGTCGGGATGGCTAGATGCCTTATCTACATCAGAAGAACCATGCGTTACAAAGTGACCATAGATGGCAAGCAAAGACCAAAAATATAGGTTCTGCAGCTAGCTTGGCACCAGGGGCCACACACCTCCAGATATTTAAATCACTTTGGGGATATCTGGATAGAAGAGAGCGGCATGTGCGTGTTCCCTGGCTCCTACCAGGTAGTCAGCAAAACAAAACAAAAAAAGACCCTACTACATGGCAATTTAAAAACATTAAAAACAAAGGTTTTAGTGGCATACATATGTGAATATACATAATATATAATATATATATAATATAAACTTGTCAAGGACATTCTTTAAAGTGCAGTCCCTAAGGCCGCGTACACACGCGCGGACTGTTGGCCCAACTTTGTCCGTCCAACAGTTTGAGCGAACAGTCCGCTCAAACTTAGCATGGACGGACATGGCCACACACGACGGACGAACAGTTTGCTGAAACCGTGCGCGATGACGTGAACGGCACGTACGACGGGACGAAAAATACGACGTCCTATACACTGCAATGCAACCTTCCGACGTGGAAATCCTTTCTGAGCATGCGCGAGACTTAGTTGGCCGAACAAGCCTACACACGAGCGAACAGTCCGCTGAAACCTTGTTTCAGCGGACAGTTTTTCGGAATTTCCGTAAGACCTTGTTCGGCCAACTGTCCGCTGAAACTGTCCGCTGAAGCCCCACACACGAGCGGACTGTCCGCCCAAACACTGTTCAGCGGACAAGGTTGGGCGAACAGTCCGCGCGTGTGTACGCGGCCTAACTCTTGTCTAATAGAGCTCCCAATCTGAAAGTTGATTGATCCGTTGATTGAGCTGTTTTTATTTTTTCTGCAGAAGTCAGTACAGAGACACCTGGGAGGTCTTCAGACGTCATTATGGGTTGCCTTCTGGTGTATCTTTGTACATTTAAGGAGGAATGGGCTACTTCCAGGTTTACATGCCCTGAATGTATTCATTGATATATATGTCCCAATATGTGAGTTCCCCCTGGCTAGGACACCGACAGAAATAACCCCAAACCAGTCTATTCAAACCTAAAATACAGGCATTTCCAGAGTTACAAACAAAATAGGCTCTGTAGATTTGCTCTTAAAATGAATTTGTATGTAAGTTGGAACAGGTAAATTTTTGTACGTGCAATTCCAGACCAAAAAAAATGTTTTTTTTTCCTGTCTGTTCGCCTATTCAGAAGATTTCTCTCACTTTCTGTCCCTGTGACAATTGGATTTCAATTTTTTTGGGTTGTTGTGGAAACAAGGATTGGTGAAAAAGCTTCAGTGGAGACACCTTTTTCTCATGATAACTCATACAGGAGTGAATTTCACTTCCTAGGGGTGGTTTTCCTCTCACTTCTGGTTGGCTCCCTCTATTTGTAAGTATGAGTTTGTAAGTCAGATGTTTGTTACTCGGGGACTGTCTGTAAAAATTGTTCCTTTAAAGATGATTTCATTTCTAGCTATGTCTCTACCTGTTTAGAAGAAATATAAAGGAAAGAAAACCAGTATATTTATGTCATATATTATCTGCAAATGCTATATATTGCCTGAAATTAAATATTAAACAAATCAATTTTGAAGGGCCAGTTTTAAAGTGATTGTAAAGCCTTTTTTTTGTTTCTTAAAAATAACAAACTTGTCTATACTTACCTGCTCTGTGCAGTAGTTTTTCACAGAGCAGCACAGATCCTCCTCTTCTCGGGTTCTTCACTAGGCCTCCTGGCCCCTCCCTCCTGTCGAGTGCCCCCACAGCAAGAAGCGTAGTGCCCCCACAGCAGCTCCTTGTGTCAATTCCAATACATTGCTGTCATTTGGCCTGCCCCCTCTAGCTAACTGACTTTTATTGACAGCAGGGGGAGCCAATGGCGCCACCGCTGTGTCTCAGGAGATTCCCGGCCGGCCGAGGCAGTCGTGACAATCTCTGGATCGAGATGGGGCTCAGGTAAGTATTAGGGGAGCTGAGGGGGCTGCTGTACACAGAAGGTTTTTTTTTAATCTTATTACATAGAATGCAGTAACCACTTAAGGACCGGAAGGATTTGCCCCCTTAATGACCAGGCCATTTTTTGTGATACAGCACTGTGTCACTTTAACTGACAATTGCGCGATCCTGCGATGTTGTACCCAAACAAAAGGTATGTCTTTTTTTCCCACAAATAGAGCTTTCTTTTGGTGGTATTATATCACCTCTGTCTTTATTGTTTTTTGCGCTATAATCAATTTTGAAAAAAAGACAATATTTTTTACTTTTTGCTACAATAAATATCCCCCCAAAAAATGTAAAAAAACGAATTTCTTCCTCAGTTTAGGTCAATATGTATTCTTACATATTATACATATTTTTGGTAAAAAACAAATCGCAATAAGCGTATATTGATTGATAGGGGATATATTTATGGAATTTTTATTATTATTATTTTTTACTAGCAATGCCGGTGATCTGTGATTTTTAGCAGGACTACGACATTGCAGTGGACAGATCGGAAACTTTTTACACTTTTTTGGGACCATTGGCATTTATACAGCGATCAGAGCTAAAAATAGCCACTGATTACTGTATAAGTGTCATTGGCAGGATAGGGGTTAACACTAGGGGGCGATCAAAGGGTTAAATGTGTGTCCTAGGGAGTGTTTCTAACTGTGGGGGGGTGGAACTGCATTGAGAAGGAGACCGATCACTGTTCATAATCAGTATGAACAGCAGAGCTGTCTCTTCTCTCCTGACAGAACAGAGATCTGTATGTTTACATTGACAAATCTCTGTTCTGTCTCTCTCAGGAGTGATCACGGGTGCCCGGGAGACATTGTGGTCACCAGGCACTCTCATCAGCCCTGACGCCGTGGGCAGGCGCCCCCTAGAGCTCTTAAAGAGGCTGACGTACAGCTATGGCAATTCACCCAGGGGAGCCAACCTGCCACAGAATAACTGCGGTGGCTTGTCCTTAACGGGTTACGATATAAAACCTTCTGCCTTTACAACCACTTTGAGTTCTTTGTGCTCTTTTGAAACTTTTTTATCTTTTGTTTATGCTAAAACTTTTAAAGGATTTGTGTTATATTTCTTCAACACATAACATTAAGACAGCTAATCATTTACATGATTCAGAAACAATTTTTAGGAGTTTTGCTAAATTGTAGAACATTGTCAATGACATTTTGGTGTCAGCCATCCATTATTTGCAATATTGGGTATTTGCATTGTATTTAAAGTGTTCTTGCACAACGTATTTAATAATGAAAAGAGGAAAATAAATGTAATGTAAAATAAATGTAAATGTAAAAGTAATATCAGGCAATTTTTTTTTTAATTAAAATTCAACCTGGCGATAGCTTTGTGTTTGATTAGCTAGTATGCTTTTTATTATTACTCCTCTAAAGGTCACTTCGTAGGTTTTATATTGCGGTGCATGTTAATATCTATTCTTAGGGAAGGTTTCATCTTTAAATACTATTGTAAGCAGCAAACTTATTTTGTTGGAGAGATACAGAATCTTCCCAGCTACATTGTGAATTTCAATTTGATTAAGTTGGCCTCATAATTGACCAGTATGCAGTTTACCATATGTTGACCATCCCTAGAAAATATAACAAAAAACAAATTTAGCCTAATATAATTATATTACATATTTCAAGGCCATATGTACTACTGAACATCGTGACCCGTGACGCCATATGTTATTTTGCTGCACTTTCTTTTATTAAGTCTAAAGAGAGGAAACAGTTCCTGAGGGTGCTTACAGATCACATCTGCTATACTGTGGGAATGATCTTCAGGTTAAAACTGGTCATTTTTTTTTCTAAGTCTGACTGTATAATAGATTGAAACATTTTAATTGGATTAGCTTTGTAACTAGCATTTTATTTTCTGCACAGTTTTAATTGGAACTTTGAATGTTTTAATGCTAAGAAAAATAAATGTGGTAACAATAAACTTAATGAAGGCAAGTAGTTTAAGGCATCCGTAACTGAAAATTGTGAACAATTAAGATATAAAAACATCTGAGCAGTTATTATGCAGAAAACTAGAGGTGTGTAAATAAACTCATTTATTTTCACCATTTATAAAGTTTTGTGAGTGATTCATAATTCTCAGAGAATCCTACCTTAAAGGGTTGGTTCATTCCAAAATAGAGGCACAGCAAGAGAAATGAGGTAGGATTCAGTTTCTGTATTAGTAGTACAATGAACGTTTAACTTTCAGAATGGCGGTAGACAGTGGGAGACAATGGTGGTAGACAGTGGGAGGATGACAAGTGGGGGATCAGTAAATCAGTCGTATTTATCAATCCTTCACTTTCCTGAATGAACACTGGGGTGTTCAGTGCAGATCACTCGAGTGTTCATTCTAAGTGAAGAGAAATTAAACATTAATGGCAGAAATGAAACATGAATGATCTCTTCATGTGTGTATGAACAGAACGTGTCAGTGGGGACAGCCACGGCTGCAGAGGAGAAAAAGATGAGGACTCTGTGTGTTTTGTCCCTGATATTTCTAAGGCCCCACTAGTTAGGAAAAAAATATTTAGAACAACAGAAAAAAACAAAACATATGTTGTTCTTGTTGATGCGCTTCATTGTTAATGCCACCTGTAATGCATCTTGCTAATGTAATATTATTACCATGAGTGGTGGTTCACTACATTTAAAAAGCAAGTACATCCATTACCATCATTCATAGGAGTGAACCTAGACTTAACACCACCCCCCCACCCCAAAGACACACACAAAATGTACACCACACTCATTGTGGCAATGCA